>NC_138794.1:5444709-6765334 GCF_965178545.1 Coloeus monedula
ACACAGGTAAAGTCACCTCAGGGCTGTGACCTTAAATCCACACATGCTATTCCCCGTGGATGTTGAGAGGTGTAAATCTCAACATCTTATTAAACAGATCACTCAGAACAGATTGCCTCACAACATAACTTTTCGGCTGGCCACTACCCACGAGCGGATGATTTTACATGACATTTATTCATGCAAATTGCCAAGGCTGTAGTCTGGTTACCCAGCAAGAGCATAAAAAATTACAGTTTAGATGCATAAATGCTGGCACCATGAGAGAAGACATGATGAGACTGGAAACACATCCCTGGGTTTCACATAGAGTGCAAGAAAACTTAGAGGGAGTCCTCATCAGATGGGGGTTTATCAGGAATGACCCCCCCCCCAAATGATTCAGGGGAGGCAGAGAAAGGCATGTGCAAGACTGCAGGGGCTACAGAGAAATGAACTTCTCCTGCTGCATGTGCAGGAACCTGCCATGGGGAGAGCACACGCAACATTTTACGTCACTCACAAAGCCTACTCTGTCCAATAAAGTGGGGAGGTAAAACAAAGCATGAAATCCAGGCATAAATTAGCATCCCTCTAGTCTAGCTTTATTTGTGCTGCTGCTGCTGTGGATTAGCATCTAGCTGGCTGACAGGCTGATAGGCAGACAGAAACAGGGAGAAATTAAAAAAAAAAAAAAAAAATCAGTAGGTGTCTTTTTTTCCCTATGGTTCCTGGGATGCCTGCCTTCAAAGTGCAGGCAGTGTTCGCCCCTTTAGGACCCGAATTCTTCCATCGTCCTGTGACAGCAATAGGCTCTGCAGGAAAGCAAATCCCCCTGAGATATTTGTGCCTGCACTCTGTGGAGCCGGCACCCGTCATCTAACGCAAGCCCAGTGCGAACCCGTCACATCCTCAGCCGCCATCCCTCCGGCATCCACAGCTCCGCTCTGCAGAGAGCCACAGAGCCCCGGGAGCAGCTCCGGTGTGGGGCTGGGAGACCTTGAGGATAGCACCTCGCCACAGGCACACACAGGGAGCAGACGCCTCGGGATTAGCTCTGGATCATGTTCACCCTCGCTTAGGGCAGCTGCTTCCTTCACTGCTTGCAGCCACGGCTGGGTTTGGTACCTGATCCCAGATGACATGACCGGGATCACACGCCGGCATCTCCTCTCAGTTTGTGTCAGAAATGTGTCACTGCCAGCTCCTCGGGCAGGAGGACCTGCAGAGAGCTTCCATCGGGCTGACACACAGCCTTCCGCTCCTCAGGGCTGCATGGCAAAATGAGTGGTCGTCACCGGAGACATCCCTCCTCTCAGGGCTTGGTGGCCTCGTGCCCACGCACCCTTTCCAAGCACAGCCATGAAAACACAGCACTAAAGAGGTGCCAGTCCTGACAGCCACCACTTTGGTCTTTCCCAAACCAGCCCTGGCAAAGGACGCGTTTCTGCCCTAGCAACTTCAGGCAGCAAAGAGGAGCTGGGAAGCTCCTGACTTGTGCACAAACCGGGGCAACAACAGCAGTAAACTTGACCGTGGTCAGAGTGAACTGCAAAGCCCATTTCCACCCTCACTGAGCCATTCAGAACTTGGCTGTGCTCTCAGGTCACAGGAGATTTCTAGTCCTTGCCTGTCTTTTAAGGAGCCAAACACAGAGCTCAGTTTTTAGGCTATGGAAATCAAATTTTCAGCCATTTGCAAAGGTGGCCTAGAAAGCACAGACTAATTCTGCACAGCCATAAAGCAAGTCCCTCAGGAGTACAGCATGCAGTTCGAACACCCCCGTGTCCCTCTGCCTGCCACCATGACTCTCATTGAGTGGGTCTGATCAGAGGATGCAGGTGTGAAAACTCCCCAGGATGCTGAGAATCCCTCCTCGGCAGAGCCCTTGCAGCTCTCAGCCAAGTGTACTGGCCCCACTGATCACTGGTGCCACAATCCCAGTAGATTGGTACTGGCATTGGAGCATGGAGCAGGGAAAGCCTTGCTTGTGCAGCAGGCACCTGTGGCCAGTTCTGCTCGCTCCATGCCCAAATGGGTCAACACAGGCAGGTTTTCCCCAAAGGAGGCAAAAGGGCACTCTGCAGGGCTTCGAGACAGCTGCAGCTGGAAATAGCTCAAGCAGAAGAGATCTATCCCTGTTCCTCCAGCCACGCCTTCCCTGGAGTGCTCGATCCAAGTCCGGAATAAAGCACACCATCACCACCCTCATCCCACTGCACCCAGCAAGACAGTCCCCTCCACATCCACGCACCCACAGAGGTATCTATGGAAACATCCCATAGCATCAGTAGGGCGGTTTCTTTTAGGGGCTAGGAAGGAAGGGAAGAAGGATGAAGAGAGTGTAGAAACCGGAGCCTTTATTTCCCAGCACTCAGCCATGCTGTTAATTAGGTAGAGAGACCAGCCACTTCCTACCACATCCTCAAGCTCTTGCAGCAAGAGCAGGCACTCCTTTTGTCTCTGTCCTTTGGGGATGAGAAGGAGGCAAGGAGGCAGAAGTCAGACAGAGCCTAGAGAAATGCAACAAGCTGCAGGAAGGATTTTTCCTTTGCAAGGGGATGGGTGCCTGATGGGTTCCCCAGCCAGCATTTATCTATGTGAACCATTTGTTTCCTCTCCAAGCTCTCAGCTTGCTCTGACACATCAACCATTCACCTGATTGCAAGCAAAATGAGTCAGATGGGTCCCAGCCTTGCACCCACTCATAAGCCCTCTATTTCTACTCTGCTCCTCAGTGCCACACCTTCAGAAAGCTCAGCCTGGGGACTGTGCAGGACCACAACTGCCTTCAAAGCTTGTACAAGTCCGGACTCAAACATGCAGTTTGCCTTTCATTCTGAACAGCTCCAGTTCACCTCTGCATAAGATATATTAAAACTCACATTGGCAACAGCACATTCAGCCAAGCAGCCACTGGGACCAAAGCAATACCTAGGAAATGTATCACAAATGGACTGAAGGAGCACATTCCCTTGAGTCACTGGTCCAAGTGGCAACTTGGGACATGTCTGCAGCAGCCTGGGGAGACCCTGCACAGTCCCATGAGGACACCACAGAGACAGCATCTCCTCCTCTGGCTCTTAAGCAGAGTCTTCGGCAGAGCTGCACACAGCATGTGACCTCTCAGTTAAAGCAAGGACCAAATAAATTTTAAAAAGCATTTTTTTTCTGAGTCCTGCCAGCATGGAAGTCAAATACTGTTTTTCAAGCTGTTCCCAGAATGAGACAGAGCCAAACATGTCCACAGGCACAGCCAGTCTGTGTCTGTACAGCCTTGTTCCCACTACCTTCATTAACACGTACAGAGATGTGCATCCCTCACTTGTGAACAAGGTGCCAGGGACCAACATCACCAATTATTACCTTCCAGACCATAGACCTTTGTGTCCAAGGTTCTCTGTGCCCAGGGTCACACAACAACACCTGGGACCACTCCTGAGGGTCCTCAGTACGTTTAGGGGCTTAAGTGAAGTCCAAGCCAGCCACTATCCAACCCAGTGTGATCCATGACACTCTCTTTTACTCCCTCTTCGGTGTTATGCAGCATCCTGCACTGTCAGCCTTAAGCTTTGAGTCTCAATCCCCAAAATTGCTAAGACTCATTCCAAAAACCAACTATTTGAAGGGGGGTTTTTTTCAGACTGATCATGCCCAAGCCCTACAAAGTCTTTGACTTATTTCCAGAGTTTTCACTGCAATTAAGATGTCCCTAAATACATTTCTTGTTAGCATAATTCTATTAATTTTAAGTGAGAACTGAGACTTTTAAGCAGTCCTTGATTACAGTTGCTGGGGGTTTGCAACAGACACCCCAAATCCCAAGGTTTGTTCTAAAACCTCTGTGAATTATTCTAGTCCAGCCTTGCCAGCTGCTCTTCTACCCAAAAGGCACCTTCCCTTGAGAGCAGGATAGTAGAAGAAGGGAAGAAAGCTGGAAAACAGCCATTTCTGGGACTACAAATGAAATCAGGAGGAACAGTCCCAAAAGCCTCTCTTAGCCTTGGCCACCAGCAGCAGCTACTCGGGAAGCTCCCACCAAGTGAGAGCCAAAGGAAGAGACACATTGATCCTGCCTTGCTAGATTTTATGCCAAGCTTGTCAGCAAGGCATGCTCAGCTTTGGCTGCCCAGGAAATGCAAACCTCTCCTTTGTGTGGCTTTCTGGACACCTCCCGCTGCCCTCCCTAAATCCCAAAGCCAGCAGCATCCCTTGCAAGGTGCACGCCATGCCAGAGGCAGCAAAGACGTGCTCCTCGCAGCCTCCTGGCTCCAGGCCTTCTGCCAACACCGTCCCAACATGGGGCACGCAGGCAAAAGAGCTGCCGGAGGAATCCACGCCAAGCGGCGCTGAGCACGACCTTTCTGCTTTACAATGGTAACCTGAATCCTAAATACTGGATTTCTAGGCACGCATTAAAGCCATGAGACAATGGAGACGGCGAGGCTGGGGCTGGCTGCAAGCCAGCTCCGTGCTGGCCCCGCCAGCGCCCGATGTTTCCCATTTCCTTCTTTTTTTGCCATGGCAGATAAGCAAAGTCCCCCTAAGCCAGGAGGCAGGTGCGTGCACAAGCTCACCCCTGTCTTGGGGACCGTGCATGACTCACCCCCCGGAGAAGGTGGATTCCCAAGAAGACCCAGAGAGGTGGTTGCCTTCCTTTCTCCCTCTCTCTCATATGAGCATTGCTTCTCCTTTAATTGGTTCCATTCATGGCGGCCCTTTGCTAAATGTAATTATGCCAGGCTCTCTCCATCTGTCTGCGTTCAGGAAGAGCCATCGCTCTCACCGTTTTTATCTTCAATCTTTATTTCTGCATTAATCCCCACTCTGCAGCTCACATGTACAACAATGTCCAGGACCTCCTGAGGACATACAGGCACAGAATGAAGAGCAGGATTTGTCCCTGGGTCTCTCCTGGCTGGAGGACATTTTTTCACAGGGAAAGCCCCATACCTCAGTCACTCTGTAACATCTACATCTCTCAATGATACCTGCACAAGCCAGTCCTTTTGCAGACACTCAAGAGTTGCCTGGGAGCCCAGGCAAGAGGAGACAGCTTGATTTTGTCTGCATCACAGAGCTGTCTCTGGCTCTGCCCTGTCTTCCCAAGCCCGGTACATAAAGGTAGCAAGATGCCTGCTTATGTTGACATGGACCGCTTTTCACATGGAGAAAGCATTCAGTCCCAAACTACCACGCTCATTTTCCTTCCCAGGAATGCACAGGGTGAACACGGCTGAGCACAGGGATTAACAAACCCCAGCTCTGCAAGGGCAGCTCATAGCTGCATGGCTGAGGCTGCAAAGCGCCCAATGCACCTAGAAGGATTTCATTCCTCAGGATTCATTACCCAAGGTCCTTACACCTTCCTCAGCCAGGGTAGGTAGATCTTGGGGGGAAAATACAATGCTAAAGGAGCTGTTGGTTTATCAAGAGACCAAACCCAGTGACACAGACCCTGGGCAACCAAGCACCATCTGGTGACCGCCGGCTCCCGACACAATAGCCCACGTTGGCATGTTTATGATAGAGACCAGAGGCGGATTCCCATTATCCCCATCAGATCCTGTGATGTGGTTTCAGGAGAAGGACCATGAGAAGCAGATGGGATGGCAGAAGAGAAAAGAACGCCGCGAGACAGACAGACAGGAGAGATTTATATGAAGCTAAAGCGCATACCCATAAACATGGGATAAGTAAATAGCATGTAAGTATGAAATTAAATGCAGGGAATCCATGGCATCCAGTAATCAGTCAAATATCTCCTTCACCTCTTTTTCAGTTTATCATCGGCATTTTAAAATGAGATATTTATGCCAATAAGTAAGCCAGTTGTATATTGTAACCCTGCAAATATTGGCTTGGATCTGAGAGATTCGTCCCGACAGACAATTCATTTTTACAGTTATTTTTGGACTCCCGGCTTTCGTGGAACACCGGCTCTCTGTGTTGGATTTTATGCCCCTGAAATGTATTTACAATGCATGGCATCTGTATTGTGCATTACACACTTAAATCATTGCATATCATTCATCGCTTGTAAAAAAAATATTGCAATATCCTGAAGCTCTGAATACTCAAATTCAAAATATAACTGCTGCATTTTCAGAGTAATGCTATAAAATAATGTTGTATTTTTAGATAAAGGAGGGAAAATTGATCATGAGGAACATGGATTCCCAAGATCTGGGAAGAAGGGGAGTTTGGATTTCGCACCACAATAAATGGGAAAAAAATAAAACTAAAAGCTGAAAACCCCACAAAGGTTTATTTTCTAAACAAGAACATGGAAACATTTTGTCACTTAAACAAAGGGAGGAGGGTGGGGGAGGCTCCGCATCCTTGGCTTGCTCTCTGCAATGGACAAATACTATCAGAAACAAAAAGCATGGCATAGTTAGCAGGAGCTCAGCGCTTTAGAATTAATGGTATGTATTTAAGTTCATTTTAGGGGAAGCCTTCTGCAACTGGGGGGGGGGAAAAATTCATGGTTTTAAAGGCTTCTGTCATTGCTGCCTACAAGCAGAAGAGAAAGGCACTTTCTTTGTCATCCGGGGGTTTATGGCAACACCTTAATATGTCCTTTTCATAGGTGAAGCAAGGCGCACAAAGCAGCCGCGTGCCAACGCGTCCCCCCCGCCACCGGCAAAATAAATAAATGGAGGAACGCGGGGACGGCGGCCGTCGTAATCCCTCGGCAAAGAGGCAGTGAGGATGGTCTGGTGGGGTAAATATCGCACGTCTCCTGCCAAACCCCGCGTGGGCTATTGTCCTGCCACCCCTTTTAGATGTCATTAAGGATTTTTCGCATACAACCAAACGAGCGGAGGGGATGAACGCGCTCGCTTCTTCCCTACCAGTTGGAGAAGCCATGACGAGGCGGCTGGGAGCCGGCGCAGGGAAAACACAGGGCAAATTAGGAAGTATGTTAATTCAGTTAATATCACAGAGGGGCTGGCGGGCGGTGGGGGGGAGGTGTGCGCGCAGATTTTCCGCCCGAGGAAGGAGGTGGCAGAGAAAGAACTGGGGCATGCCAGCTCCCGTTATTGTTCTGCCTTCATCGGTAATTAGCAAGATAAGGAGGGGACGGCGTGAGGGAGGCAGCGTGGCGAGGACAAGGCAGCGCTGCACCCCACCTCATGCCCATGCGGCCATCTTACAGGCGGCGCTCGCCTCCCGCAAAATGGCCGCCGGGGCCCACGCTGCCTCAGGCCCGCAGCTGGCCCATCCCAGCGGGTTCCCCTCTGCCAGCCCCGAGGCAGTGGGCACCCAGGAGCAGTGGCAGCGGGAAAAGGGGGCCCCAGGAGAAAAGGAGTTGCCGTGGTGGGCCAGAGTGCGCTGGCAAGCGGCCATCTTAGCCCGGGCCCTGCTCGCGGTGCCAAGGCGCTGGGCACGCAGCATTCCCACAGCTCTTTCCCCAGCCCTCCTGGCTGGAACAATCTTGGTACACTTCTCCTTCACCAGGCAGCACACATTGCCTGGGCCCTGCTTGTGCCCACTGAGGCGGCTGTGCCCTTGCCACGGCGTTCCCCTCGGACATGAGTGGGCTTATCCCCACATGGGCAGCCGCCTGCCTCAGTGTGTCCCAGTGAGTTCTGAAGGCTGCCAGGCACTGGACTGGCCCTGGAAGACTCAGCCTGGACAGATAGAGCATTCTGAGAGCTACAAGGCAAGATGTCACCTGTCCATCCATCAGTGAGTTACGGGCAAATTATTCCTTTCTCCTGGCCAAAACAAAATAAATTCCAAACCAAAACTGCAGAGATATCAGTAAAGAAGAAGTGAGCTTCCTAAACCTTAATTTAACACAAATTTAAAACAAGGTCAGTTATCAAACGCATGGTTACACAGACGACACAGACAAAGCTACAGATACATTTCTCACTCCATGGGAGCTTTACAGTGGACATATCAGTGTTGCTCAGTTCTCCAAATGAGCAACACCAAATATCAACCAAGGAACCCTCATCTCTGATCTCGGGCTGCCCTTAGGACAAGATCAGCAATTCCTGACACTAAAGCAGTATTTGGGAAGCAATTCATGTGTCTTTAGCCATGATGGGACTATTTCACACGGTGCAATAGGCACACAACGCACACTGAAAATTCGGCATCTGCTCCAGTACTCTGTGGAGAACCAGAGGGTGATTGCAACCGCATGCGGGCAGGGCCATGTTATACATCTCAGCAAGACAGTGAAACATAAGGGATGGCAGGCTAGCTGCTCCGCTCCAGGGTTGTCTACATGGGAAACCACACCATTATAATGACAGCGCTATAGGTCAACTGCTGCTGCTCCTCGCCACGCTGGTGCACATCTCCACTCTTAAACTGGCTTTCTCCAGTTTAGCTTAAACTGCTTCCAGCGTGACACCACTGGTATACAGGAGAGTCCTGCCTTCTGCTAAAGTAAATATCCACGGAGGTTGTACACGCACAGCTCCTTGCTTTAAAATCCGCCCCCCAACCGTACGTCTGTAGCTAGACCTGCCCTTCGGCTAACCTTTCTGTACTCCACACACTCCTGGGCTGTTCACAGTGCCCGTGAAACACTATTACACCCTGCTTCCCTTGGGTGCTAATCCTGCTTGTCAACCCAAAGGCAGAAGCAGACGGTGGCTTGGCATTTTGATTACGTTGTGATCTGTTTGAACCTTCCAGACTCTTTTGATGTCTGTGCAAATTTGAAAGGGGGAGCCTTCATCCCCCACAATGAAACTCTGCTATTGCATGGTGAACCATCTCGGGACTCCTATGTCCATAGCCATTGCTAGATTTGAAGCAGGGAGGGGAGTTGCAGCTCCTCCAGGAAGAGTCTGAATTTCAGAGTAACCAGTTCTGGCCCTGAGCGGAGAACACTACGGGGACAGCGTGTTGCTCTTCAAACAAATGCATGCGTAGGGGAGTGTGCGCATGCACAGAGACACCAAATTTATACAAATAGATGCATTCATAGGAAAATGCAAATAGCATCCTCTTCCATCCCAGTCTCCCTTCGAGCTCCTGACATCCCAAGGTTTCAGAGGAGTACAACGGAGCCTCAGATCAAACATTAGCCCTGCGGGGGTTCCCTCAGGGAAGCAGCCATGCACTGGGGTCTTTTCCCCGCTTCCATGTGAGGTTTCCCGACCCGGCCTTCCGTGGGTGCTCAGTTCTGACACGCGTACGACACACGCGTGCGCATGCAGAGCCTTGCTAAAAGGTGCTCTGGGAATTGAGCTCCACTTCCTCTTTCTCCTGAATCAATTGTCATAAACCAGCTTTTGTTTTATTCTTAACAAAGCAACAGAAATAATCTCCACACACAGCCCTTGCCACTCCCACAGCCCTGTCCTTTAACAGAACAAGCTGTCCAGGGCCCCCGAGGACATGGGCACAGGGAGACAGCAGGGTAAGAAAGACCAGGAGAGGCTGTTTTCTGGTGCACAGAAATCCACCGCTCCTCTCTTGAGCCCATGGCTAGCAGGCAGAGAGGTGGCAGGATGGGAAGGAGACTGGATGGTAGGCAAGGAACTCCCAACCTCCCCAACCCAATCTCCAGCTGTTCCCTTCATTCCCTGCCCACTGAAGTACCCACTTTCAACCTGCATTTTACCTAACACTCTGTTTCTCTTGCTCTTCGGTACCAGTAAGAGGTGACTCCTGCAGCACCACTGCAGCAATCAACGGGCTGACGTGCAACCTGTGACAGCCCGAGCTCTGCCTGCCTGTGGCAAAGCCCTGTCTCCACCATGGCCAAGGACTCATCCCTCCTCCTCCTCCTCCCATCCCACATACCCAGTTTCAGGACTCAGACACATATGGAGACATTTCTTGATGAAACCTATCAGTGGGTGAGTGGCAGCTGAGCAGGTACTGAGCAAGACATGGGGCCAGACAGCAGCCAGGGGGGAAGGCAGCGGGTGGAGGGAACGTGCCTCAGGAGGAATACTCACAAAGGGCTGCTTTCATTAATAAAACATTCCCCCCTCGGTTGCCTTTTGATTTGGGTGTAAGAATTAACCCCATCTGCCCAACAGCACGCTACCTACCAAGTCATCTCTGCTGAGGAGGGCCGTCTGACGTGTCCGCTCAATTGCCTTGCTTCCCACTGCCCGCACTCCTTGGCGGCCCAGACCCCTCCAAACAGCTCACCAGCCTCGTTGGGTCTGCCCTATGGAAGAGATCCTCTTCCCACAACATAGATTAGACCCAGTGAAAATAGGCTTAGTGAAAATACCATTTCGCTATTAATGCCACCCATCCCACCCCTCCCAGCTTCACACTCTCACACCCAGAAAGATTATAACAAATCCTGGTCACCTTTTGCCCCTGCTAACTACTGCTCCAGTCTTTGCACTGCATGCCTTCTACCACGAGTAGAGAGCTGGGCACAGGGAGTACTTATATATACACACACACATCTCTCCAGTCAGCACTGGAGGTGTTCAGCTGCACAACACACATCTCCCTGCACAGCATCTCGCCTTGTCACAACACCCCAACCATCCCTCTCCGCTGTAATTGCAGCGCCTGGTCCTTGGGCATCAGCAGAAAGTTGCAGCAAATCCTGCGTTGGTTAAAGCACAATCTGTCCATTCAAAATTGGTGGGGGGTTGCTTTTAAATCACTGAGACATTTCTATTCCCTTTCTGTTTCAAGTAAAACTGAGATGCAGAGATGCCTTCGAACCGACAGCCCCTTCATTTTTCCAGAGGTGTGTTTTAATGAGTGACTCGCCTTCCAAAAAGGGGCCGGCAAAGGGGAAGGACGGCAGATTCTCCACACAAATTCAATAGCTGGTAGGTTGCCATGGGCTAAAGCATTTCTTTGCACACATGAAGGGAAGGGACTCCACAGCACTAAGGGTTTTGCCTCCCATGAGTTATAGCTCTACCCTTCAAGAGCGGAATAAATGCTTTATCCCATTGCAGCCTGCGATGTATTCTACATAGATGGATTGATTTCCCCTATTGTTCTTAATAAATCCTGGCGCATGAAGAAACTCACTGCACAGCCATTTTTCCTGCCTTGTTCTACCTTGCAGAAGTAATAAGGGTCAGATGTGACTGCAGTGAGAAGCAAAGGCCATACGCGAGGCAGTGCTTTGCTGGAAGCAGTGGGTGTGCTTGCAGGGGCTTGATGGGTGCAGGCAAGCAACTCCCTTTTCCCTGTTTATTCCCCCTTTGAGTCGAAGCTGAGGAAAAGGGGAACCATGACTGGGTACTGCAGCATTGGCGCGGCTCTGACAGGAGCAGCCGCTCCACAAGCTGAGCCTACACAAGCCCCCCAGGTCTGCACAGGGAAAGGCAAGGCTCTGGTCCTCTCTGACTGGAGCTCTCAAATGTGAGAGATAAATACTTACTGTATTGTCTGATAAATACAGGGCTGAGAACTGCACCACTGCAGAACCTTCCTGAGCACACCCAGCTCTCTGTTGTGCCCAGTCCATAAGACCTGCCCCCTCCCGTGTCCCAGATGAGAGGAGTCCTCATCACCAGCACTGGGGCGCCTCTGGTTTTTTGTTTGTTTGGGATTTTTTCAAATCAAAATGCCAAACCAGCCCCCTCTCGATGACTCCCAATGGCACAACTCAGACCCCAGATTGTTGTTAAAAGGTTCGCTCCCTCCCTGCCATCTTTTCTACTCACAAGGTTCACACCCATCCTCTTTTCCTGCTCCAGGAGGGTGTTTGCTGGACACAGCTTCGCTGGTGCCCAGCAAGGAGGCACTACTGGACTCCAAGAAGCAGGTGGCTCTGCACAATCCTGCCTTGGCCACCTGCCTCTGGCTCCATCCAGACTCCCTGGATTATCGCTGCTGGTCTTCTCTAGCAGCAGCTAACAACTGGCCCTATTTCAAAAGCCTGGCTGGGAATTTGGCTGTGGGAGGGAGGGAGAGATCAGGTAAAAGAGCTGGTCTCCCATGCATGAGTTGGACTCGATTCTTCAGCAAGACTTCCAGGGACTCACCTCTCCTTGTTCAGGTGGAGACGTCCCAGCCCTTCCCAAGGCATCCCACTCCACGAACTCTCAGTCAAATCTGATTAAGGAAAAGAGAATTTGTCTCAATTAGAAAGAGGTTCCCATGGACGGATGTCAAGTAATTACTGCATGTCACTCACGTTTGGAAAAGGGACCTTAAATTTGGGGCCGTGCAAACTTGCACTCACAATGGCAAGTGAGTTACAGACCTTGGCATGCTCCAGAGCATACGTTGTGCGGATGCTTTCAAGCCCGTCCCTCGGCTGAAATACACCCAGCCACGTAAAATACAGCCAGACACAACCCCGTTCTCTAATAAGGAAATAAAGCCGAGTGGACCTGCATTGCCAGAGCCCAGAGAGCAACACTGTCTCTTTAATTTTCTCCCTGGCTATCTCATCCTTTGCACAAACTCTTTCCTCCCCGTGGCTTCTTCCAGCCTGGTGGGCAAAGTGGGAAAACATCATTAGGGAGGAAAAATAATTTAGTTTGTTAATCAGTATCCAGTGGTGGGAAACAAGAAAGACAGAGAGCTGGGCTGGCGGTTAGGGCTTAGGAAGGGCCAGCACAAAGCCCACCATTCATGACATCTGGGGCTGGGATTCTCATTGAATTAAACAGACACAAAGAGCAGAGGCATTTCATGCTCTCTTCACAAGAATTATCATATCTCCCTGGCACTAGGAAACCTTCAGCACGGGAGAGGGGGAGCGAGAGAGAGAGGGGAAAGCGGGCAGGCTGGGTAGAAATATGGGGCAGGGTAGAAGAGGCTTTGTTCCAGGGTTGGATTTATGGATGGGATGCGGCGCGTTGCTTTGCGGGGAGAGACAGGGCCCTGGCGCGCTGGGTCTAATAAGAATCAGCAAATGTGAAACAGGGGGCCCCTGTGTACCATGAAGCAGGGAAACCCGCGTTTGACAAGCCAACAGAATAACCGCTCGCGTCTCAAGGCTGTGGAAGGATGCTGACGTTCCTACGAGATGTGTCGTCTTGCGTGTGTGTCAGCGAGGAGGGGGAGAAGGGGAGAGGCGAGGAGTATAAACAAGAGACCAGGCAGCATCGTTCAGTCATGAAAATTAATTAGCTGATGTGCAAACCATGGCTGCCTCTTCCCACTGCCCTGCAAGCATTCCCCATAAAGCTATGGTTCGTGTGGACCCTGTGACTGGGAATGACAGGGGCAGATTAGGCAGCTCCTTGGGACACCAGCCTGGCAGCAAGAAACCCACAGCCCGTGCAAAAAAGGTGAGGAGGGACTGATTAGTGTCCTCAGGGAAGGGGCAGAGCCCAGGGACCAGAAGAAAGAGAAACGGGAGAGACCGGGCACCAAGCTGAGACCAGGAATCATGTTGCTGCAGCAGCATAAATTGGGGTGGATCTCAAAAACCAGCCATTAACAGGGGCTGGTGGACAGCAAAACCATTTAGGGTTTAGATCACAAACTCTCTGGGGCAGGACCTGTCATCTCCTGCAGGCTCACACCATGGAGGCCTGTCCTACTTGGTCTCTGGGCATTACCAGAAGATCTGCTTTAAATACTAATTGCTCCATGATCAAGACCTGTGAGCGGCTGGGAGGCTCCCTACAGCATTACCTGTGGGAAGAAGGGATAGATCTCTGACCTCACATCCCCAGGGTAATTTGACCCCGTGCACTAGTGCCACAAGCAAATATTACTACCCAGTGATGAAGATGAGCAATTCCTGACCAACTTCACATATCCCATCCCCAAGCTTTCAGATCCTACTATAATATCATGCTGATTCTTTGCCTGGAACAACTACAGGAGAATGAGGGTGCCAGGGAAAAGGGAAAAAAAAAAGGGAATGAAGGGATGCAGAAAGTGATCGCTAGGGAAAAAATAAAGAGAGAAGACTCTTTGACATGGGATGTGCACAGTGAACACAGAATGCGCTGGAAACAAAGGGATGCAGGGAGGGAGGAAAGGCTGGGATGGGCATCTCGGCAGACATGCAGGTAAAAGTTGAAAAGGAAGCACTAATTAGCACCCAGACCATCACTTTCCATTAATAGCTTGTCACCATTTCCTTGATGTTGCTGAGAGCAGGGAAGTTGGTATGTGTGATGCTTACCTGTCTCTATCTCATTAACAGAAGTGAGGGTGAGAACAGATGTTTATTGCCTGCATTCAGATAGACAGGCCCTTTGCTGAACTGAGAGGCAGGAGAGAGGAGGAAAGTTATGAGAGATGCTCATGAAACACAAGCCAAACCCAAACAATGGAAACCCAAACATAGGACACTTAAGACACCTGTGCCGATCCAGAAACAGACCCCGGCAGGTATCGGGTTCCAGGAATTCTGGAAACACAAAACTGCTACGTCAAATAATTATAACGCAGGGCAAATACACTGCCAGCTGGGGGAGAGTGCTCTGGTATCGGCACAAGGTATGTGCAAGGGGCTGTGACTGCATTATATCTGGGAAAGTAAAACAAAGGGCTGCTTACTTCCCAGGCTGATTTGCTCAAGGTGTCCACTCCACTCAAAAACAGACAGCCAAGCATCTTATTGAGAGCCAGAATGGAGATACCCACCAGTAAACAAAGGAAAAAAAGAAAACAAAAAAGTGCTATTTCAAGCAAAGATAAATGTGCTTTGCATATAATCACCTTTGGAGTAATTCTTCCAGCAGCTAAAAGAGAGATTATCCTTCCAATGTAAAACACAAAGGCCTCTCCTTTCCCTCCAACATGTGGAATGGCTCCTGACAGTAACACAGGAAAGAGGGAGTGTGCAAGGCAAGGCAAGGCAAGGACGCCAATCAGCAAGTACCTGCGAGCTGGTAGCACACGTCTGCTGGTGCGACGACGGGAGCGTGCGTGTGTGTGCACATTCCTAGGGACACCCTCGCTTCCACCAGCACATGAATTCACTACACAAGCCAAAGGTTCCTCAAGAGCAGGAGCCCAAACCTCCTTAGGAGGGAATGAGGGAAAACCAAAGGCAAAGAAAACATCAAGGCTGGGACTGAAGGAACAAAGGCTTCCGCCCTCTCAGCTTGGAGACATCTTCTTGGCCATTTAGCTCGGATCAAGTGTAGGCTCTGTTGACTCCCCCATCTATTCAAACAAACACTTTCAATAGTCTGATGGGTCTTTTCTGCTCTACAGCTTCTCTACCCCTGTGTTTGACGTCCCCAGCCAATGCAGTTAATGCCACATGCAGAAATAGTGCCCTGAAGAGCCCTTGCTTAGATTGCGTGGTCAAGCACTTCAAAGTTAGGAAGTGTCCAATTTATGGCTGTCCATGCAACCTTAATTCCAGCTCGCTGTGCAGCCACTCTGGACAGGAAAAGAGGGAGTGAGCTAAAAATAGGCTGTGACCGTGTCGTCAGCCTCATAAGGGCACGGGCAAGGAAAGGCTGAATTAACGTCTCTTGGTCAAAATGAAATCAGGTACCCCTCGACTTGCCAGTGCTTGCTTTGGTGCCTTCAACCATGTACATTTTTAATATACAGAAATCACGTGCATTCTAAACATACAGAAAAATGCATTATTTATAGCTAATAAATAATAGATTGTTTATATAAGCAAAAAGAAAAACAATTGTAGGCAAGTGTAACAAATTCCCCTTCCTCCACCCCACACCCATCCCTGCTTCATCCTGCATGGGCAGAGAGATTTTCAAGCCCCAAGCCTCGGCACAGATTTCTGCCACTATGAAATACAGGACTAATGTTATCTGGCAGCGGCAGAAGGCTGCTCTCCTGGGGCTGGCAGAGAAGGGGACTGCTGGGGCTGGCAGTGCCCAGGCCAACACACCCACATTCCCTACACTTTTTCCTCCTGGCACCGGAACCTGGAGGAATTTTCTCCCAGGAGAAGGGGCTGTGCTGGAAGGATATGACCTAAAGGTGGAAAGGGGTGATGGAGTTGGCTGTGAACATCCTCCCACCTTCCCTGGCTGGTCCAGAGCTCTGCAATAAAGTGGTGGGAGTCCGTGGTTTCACCCTGCTCCTGATCTGTTATTATTATTCCAGGGAAACAATAAATTTTGATTTTTTTTTTTTTCCCTCCAAGAGGTAAGAGAAGGGAAATCGCAATTCTGAACGATTCATAATTCAGCTAAACCTGAAAGGAATTTAAGGGACAAAGAATAGGCATTTCTCGAGTCGAAGAGCTTCCCCCGGACGAATTTCAAGGGCCCACAGCAAACAATGGGAGTGTCAGAGGTTCTCAAAAAGAAAAAAAACTTCAAGAATCTTTACAATAAAAAGTGTTAGGCAACACAGAGGTCAGAGCCAGCTCCTCCTATAATAAATAGCACGACTACCCTACATTAACTATAGGAGACATTTTAATGCAGTGCCTCAGCTTCGTGCTAATTATACTTTTTCACCATATTTTGAACCTAAGAAAAAATGTCATCAGTTAATTATAACAGATGAGGGAGTGTGAAGACTTCCTCAATAAATAATGCCTTGATATCTCATATCCAACAAGCTGCGTGCTCTGCTCTGAAGGTGCCCAGAAATATGTCCTCTCAGGAAATATATCAAGAACTGATGGTCCCATAAGCTGGCTTTGTTTCCAAGCCTTGATTTTCAGCCCAATAATTAAGTGATTTTTATGGTTTGGGGAGAGTAAAGGTCGTGGGACTGCTGGAATGGTGCCAGAGAGTGTCAGTGTTTAAAAATAAATAAATTCCTAAATCAAAATGAGATACAAAAGACCTCAACAAATTCTCCTCATGGCTGCACAGGTGAGCAGACAGACGCAATTTGGTTTCTGAACCCAAGTCCCATCCTTCCTTCATTTGTGGCATCTCCATGGGAATCTGGCATGCACTGAAAAAGCCTGGTTTTAATAAAACCAGGCCATTGCTGCCAGCGTGCCACCAGGAGCCAGCCACCGCTGTCCACCTGCCCCGAGGAGGAAGGACACTGTGCCCCTGCTGCTGTGCCACCCTGGGCGCTGCCCCTCGCTGCATCCATCCCTGCTGAGGCTGCTGGGCGCCCGGGTCCTTAGGAAGGTTCCTCAACTAAGCCATCTTTCTTTCAGCTCCCTTCTCCACCTAGCACCCCTCACTTCCCCCTCTGAAGAGCCGGGATTTGGCGTGGGAAAGATGTCTTTGGGCTTTTCACAAATCCAGTATCCCCTTGAACCAAAACCAATTAGCCTGGCCCAAGGTCCTGCCATTGAAGGACTGTCCCTTCTTTTCAAACCCCCGCGGGCTCAATTGCTCTAAGGAGCCTGGATGTGAATGAGCAAAGCCCGCTTAAAGTGGTACTTAAGGCCAGACCAGGGTGAAGGAAAAGAGAAAGCCTCTATAGGAACAGCAAGCTGAGTTTCCAAGAGACAGCTAACTGCCGGAGATTGTGTTCTTTTGCTCCCCCCATTTTCCTTTTTTTACCCCCACTCCTTAGCTTTCGAGGCAAACGCTCCTAACCAAACCTGAGCCCCTGAATAAATATTAGAAAACACGAAAGCCAGAACCTTGTCCCGACTCTTTGCAGACACTGGGAGCCCAGCTGTGGGCAGTGTGATGGCCCAGCCTCATATGCAAGCTCTGGTCACAAACACATGCACCCAGAAGGACAGAGAGACGGTGAGAAGCCTGAGATGATGTTTTTCCAGTTTGGGTCCTGGCAAATACCTTCCCAAGGTGACCAGGCTTGTGGGCACAAAACACCAAAATCCCCAACCTGGACAGGGTGACTCCCTGTACCACGTGTCGGGGAAGCCAGCGTGGGCAGCCACACGTCCATCTTATGCTGGTGGCCCCTGGGGACATCCAGACACTCCGGGCGACTGAGGGGCTGCGATGTGGCAGCAGCAGTGTTGGGGTGACACACGGTACCCACAGCACGAACAGCGTGTGTGCACTGCCACGTGCCAGGCACCTCGGTGCTCACACCTGCAGATGCCAAATCAGCACCTTCCCTCCACGCAGACACCAGAGTGTTCTCAGCAGGCAGCTGTGATCCCTCCCTGCTGGACAAGCAGCACCCATCCATGGCCACAGCTTGGATGGACCCTCCAAGCTCCTGGGCTCTGCCCTTTCTCTGGCAGCACAGACAAAGCCAGGGCAGAGCAGCAGGTAAAGGGAGGCACCATCCGTTTGCATCAAGGGTGCGGGGAGTGGGTGGGAAGCCAAGAGAGACAAAAGAAATGGCCGAGCCCAGCCTCAAGAGTGGAACTCGCCATTGCCAGGCAATTCCACAAAAATGCCCATTGATGGGATTTCATCCATAACCAAGAGTGCATGCTCACACGGCCTGGCTTCCAAGGCAGCTCCTCCAAACAGCAGGGCCTGAACAGCCCCTTCTCCACCTGACCCCAAGCCCGGGTGAGTTTGGCTTCCCCAGGTATCTGGTATAAACCCCCTTCATCTCATGCCCCAAGCCAAACCCACCGCATGGCGGACAAGTTTTAGGAAAAGATGGGAAATCATGAGCTGGAGCACGCGAGGTCCCAGAGCATCATTTCCCTGGGGTGAAACCCACAAACAATATTTTCCATTTATCCCCC
The DNA here is from genome assembly GCF_965178545.1 of Coloeus monedula. Classification (NCBI taxonomy): domain Eukaryota; kingdom Metazoa; phylum Chordata; class Aves; order Passeriformes; family Corvidae; genus Coloeus; species Coloeus monedula. The sequence continues at coordinate 5,463,146 of NC_138794.1, forward strand.
AATGGCACATGCCGATTCTTCTATTTCTGTTTCCCTCTGCCCGTCCCCAGCTCTGCCTGAAGAACAAAGACATCACAGCCCAGCTCCAGGAACCTCACCCACATTTGGCCTATGCTGTATCCTACTGCTCCATCAGGAGAGTCTCACTGAGAAGAGAAAGAACCAGGAATGCTGGGACATGGGCGCTCATCTCAGCACAGCCGAAAAAGACACCTTCCCTTCTGGGTTTTGCCTACACAGGGGGAAAGATCCATCCACAGCCAACAGCTACCTTAACAGGGCAAAAGGCAAAGCCACAAAGGGAACTGTGTTTAGCCAAAATCCATCCCTGGCCCAAGGACAGACCCTTGGGGACCTTCCTTCCACTATGGTACTTAAAAAAAAGAAAAAGACAGAATGCAGAGACCCGTCGGTGGGCTGCCAAGGACTCTCTAAATGCAGCGGGTATGTCACAAGCAGGGATTTGCAGGGGGGCTTCATCTGCCGCCTTGCCCCCCACCCACGCATGCATGAGCTGGGGATTCTCATACCACTGTCCCCCATCACTCACTGCCACCTCCCTTGTCAATTGAGGAGGTTCTGCCTTCACACTTCCTTGAGACACCCATAGGTTCATGCCAACAATGGGGGCAAAAATGAAGAATTAAAGCACCAGAAAAATTTCAACCGCGGTTTCTCTCTCCTGGACATTAAAGGCCAAATCGCTCAGTCCCCTTCAGGGGAACTGCTCTGGGGTAACTGTACCAAGGACATGGCCTGAAAAAATACCCGAAAAATCAGCTCAGGAGAGGTGATTTTGTGAAGAAAAAAAATAGTAAAAACAAGAGTGGTTTCTGACCAGCTGATTGAATAGCAAGGTGAAAAAGCTTGCATCGATCCTTTGTAAGAGTTCTCATGTAGACACGGATTTCCACACTTCCATTTTATTTCATAAAATTATATATATGTGTATTTATATACACACACACAAAGACATTTATTATATGTGTGTGTATGTTTTTTCCTCAGATCCTCTTTTTATATTTTCACCTTTTGCAATTACAAAAGCCAGGGACAGAAATACCTCCTGGGTTCTGCCAGTGCAGAACACTCCCACCAAACAGATTTTCTCTAACATGCTGGTTGAATGATTCCTCCTGAATTACATTCATTAGGAATTTGAATGTTTCTTTCCTCCATCCCCCATCAAATCATTACTCCGGAATAAATGCATTCATCAACCACCTTGCTCAGTTCCCTCCTGCTTTGTTCAGTCTAGTTTTAAAGCATCTCCACTGAAACCGTTTGCACCTGACTCGATGCTAGCGCAAGAAAGGGGGAAAAAAAATAAATAGGAGAAGAACTGAGCGCCATTCACAATATTGTGAAAATAATTGGAAAATTATTTCTTAAAAATAGCCAACATAATAAAGGAGGGAAAGGACTACATTCCTTCCTCCCCACCTCCGATCTCTTCCACAATTTCTGGGATTGCATCGAGTATACATATTCCAGATGGGCTGGAGAGAAGGAGGTTGGTTCTTAATGACACGTCTTTCGCTGCCTTTGGAATGAATGATTCATTCGGATCTTGCCGAGACTCGGTGCCACAGTTGAGTTACATTTCTAGAAAATCCGTATCTTTAATTCTGGCGCTGCGTGTGGGACCCAGCAAATCATGGAATTACTGCTGTAACTTCGGATTAGTAACGCTTTCTAAATGATAGTCTAATTCCAGGCCTTCATGCTTTTCAGCGTTCACACTCACACAGCCTTTTCCCTGGGAGGCTTCCTGCGGAATTAGTGCTGGCGTCTTCGTCTTTCTCTGCCCTTTTTAATTTCTCCAATGACTTCTCATTAGAATATATAATAACAGCTCCTCAGAACTTTTCTTTCTCCTGGTATAGCCAAATTCAGGCTGAGATCCTTTTTCCTTACTGTGGTTATGGCGGTGCTTTGCTGGCCCTGGAAGGGTGCACAGGCAGATTTAGCTTTGCGGGCCTACGTGGCATCTGACGCCATTACCCCGTGCAAGGGAAGGTGGAAAACCTGCCTGTGAGGTGCGGGGGGCTCCCACCTCTCACCGCCCCCGCACATCGCTGGGCACGGGCACCTCGGCCCTGCCGTGCTCCCCTGTCCCTCGGCAAGCGATGCCTGCTGCGGAGAGAGGATGGGGCAGGGTACCCACGCTCCACCTCGCCGAGTAGCGGGAATGCGGCAGCATCTCTCCCAGCCCTCCCCATCTCCAGCAGCATCTCCTGGGGGGCAGAGAGCCAGCTTACAGCCCACTCGCAACCCCAACCACGGGAAGGTTTCTCTCTGCAGCCTTCCCAGAGCTGTCACGACCCGTGTGGGTTGGCGGCAGCGCGGGGACCATCCCTGCGGGATGCGAGCGGCCGGCGCCGGGCGAGGGGCTGGTGGCGATGCTTGCAGCCTGCCCCAGGGTACCGGGGGGCCAGGGGGACCCCGGCCTCGGCCAGGGGCGCTCGCCCCACGCCAGCTGGGAAAACGTGCCGGGGAGGCTCGGCGGAGAGCACGGTGCTTTGTGTCGCCATGGGAACGGAATGCAGATGTGCCAATTGCTTTTCTTTTCTTTCTTTCTTTTTCCACCTTTTTTTTTTTTTTTTATTTGCCAGACATTGTAATACATATTATGTTTCAACTTCTGGGGCTTGCAGGAGAGGTGAGGGAGGCTTTGTGGCTTGCCATGCACTCGGCTCCCAAAGAAGCCCCAGGGCCGGGCGGCTGCACGCTGGAGGGGTGCACCCAGCAGCGGGACCCCTTCCCTGGGCATACCCCACAGCTACGGGCAAAAGCAACAGCCACTACGCAAGAAAAGTGATCACATTATCACCAACTTGACCTTCCAAAGGCAGGCCAGGATCAAATCCAAAGCCGAAAAAATAGAGCGGGAGGGAGAGAGAGAAGGAAAGATATCCAAAAGCTGCGGGGGTTCGTGGTCTGACCCGTAGGCTGGGACGGGGGGAAGATTTATTTGGGGAGGGCGCTCGCTCTCTCCATCCTCCCAGAGCCGCGACATCCCGCAGCCTAGGAGTGAATATCGATGTGCGTTTAACCGATAATTAAACCCCGGATTTATTGGGGAAAGGAAGAATTGGCGCAGGACTCGCCTCCCTGTCCCCGTCCCTCCCGCCCGCTGCCGCGGAGCCCCGGGCTGCCCGGAGCGGCCCGACGGGGAGGTCGCGGAACCGCAGCCCTTACCTGGAGCCCCCAGGGCGGCGAGTCGGGCCGTCTCTGCACTGCCGGTCCTGGTGCGGCCGCTTCCCCTGGGCGAGCAGGTCTGGAAGTCATTTCTACTTTCGGTTATCTAGCTTTATGATGGCTCCACAACACTCATACAGCTAGATAACCAAAGACAGAAACATCCCTCCGTCGGGGATGCCGGCCATCCGTCCGTCCATCCGTCCGTCCGCTCCAAGGTGCGGGCACGGCCGGGGCAGGGCGGCCAGGAGCTGCCACCGGGAACCACACACATATAAAAAAAAAATTTAAAAAGAAAAAAAAAAAAAAAGAAAAAAATAAAAAGAAAAAAAAAAGAAAGGAAAAAAAAAAAGAAAAAAAAAGAAAAAAAAAAGAAAGAAAAAAGAAAAAAGAGAGAGAGAGAAAAAGATAAATACGAAGCGGAGAAGACAAGCCGGGGCAGAGCCACGGGCGCACGGCGGGCTGCCGCAGGGACTCGGAGCCGAACCGCGCCGTACCGAGACAGGTCGGGCTGTGCCGAGCCGAGCCGAGCCGGGCCGGGCCGGGCCGGGCCGGGCCGAGCAGCGATGGGCAGGGCAGGGCAGGGCAGGGCTGTGCTGCGGGGGCCGATCCGAGGCGCTCGGTGCCCAGCCCGGCCCGGCGAGCGGCACTCGCGCTCCCGCCCCGCTGCCCAACTTCTACTCCCCTCGCATGGTAATCGCCCCCTTTGGGAAGTGACGTCACGCCGCGCCCAGCCAATCCCCGACCCCTCATTTAAATCAGCGCCCCCTTTCCCGCGCTTTCCAGCCCGGGATGGGCTTTGCGGCGGCCCGGCACGGGACGGGGCGGCCCGGCACGGCTGGGCTCGGCACCGGGCGGCACCGGGCGGCACCGGGCGGCACTGGGCCCTCCGCCTCCTCCCGCCTGCCCCGGCCTGTGTCGGGGGCTGCTGCGCCGCGGGTCGCTCACCTCCCCTGCCCCCCTCCGCCGCCTCCTCCCGCCCCGACGTGCCCCCGCGGCAGCTCCGCTGGGCCGGGGGAGAGGCGAGCAGCATCCCTGCACAGTCCTGCACTTGCGACTAACTTCCCTTTCCCCGTCCTCGGCACTCCCCTCTCTCCCTTTTCCCTCTTTTCCCTTCCCCTCGCCCTTTCCCTTTCCTCTCTCTTCTTTTTCCCTCTCCCCTTCACTCTCTCTCTTTCCCTGGCCTTTCCTTTCTCCCCACCTTTTCCCTTTCCATCCATTTTCTTTTCGTATTCTCGACCTCTTCTCCCTTATCCCATTTTTTCCCTTTCCTCGCCATGCCGCCCCCCCCCCCCCCCGCCCATGCAGCGCACCTCTCTCACACTCTCTCGTCCCCCAGGAATGCCCTTCCCGTCCGGCCTCCGCACCTGGGGGCTGCCCAAAAGACCCTTTCTCCGCAGCCAGACGCGGGGCCCGCCCGTCCCGAGACGCGCCCCGGGGACGCACCAGCGATCCTCCACAGATCCTCTCTGCTCCCCGTTTTCCCACAATTTTAATTATTTTCCTTCCAGCTTCTGCTATTTCCTGCACAGATTCTTAACGCGACGTGTGTGTAGCGGCGAATCCGGCACATACAAATAATAACAGCAACAATAATCAGACTAAAATGCCAGGAGGTAAATATGATTATCTGGGGCGCTTAACTGACCTGCTCCTCACTAAAAAAAAAAAAAAAAAAAAAAAAAATTAAAACTGTAATCCCTCGCCGCTTCTGAACATCTCCTTTCTTTAAATCCCAGACGAGGGTAAAATGTGACCTGCTACAAAACGAGGGATCCGCGAAACGAAGCGATCTCGGCAGGAGCAGCCGCGGCAGAGCGCTGCCTGCCGGTCCCGCCGCCTCCGGCTCCCGGCGAGCTCCGCTCGGATTATTTATCTCTCCCTCTCTTCGCCCTCCCCCTCCCCGCCATCCCCTTAAAAAAAAAAAATTAAAAATTAAATAAATAAAATCTACGAGCTCAATCAGGCTAAAAGCTAAAGGACGAGGACTGCCAGCCCTTTGCGAGCCGGCGCTGCTCCCGGCGCCCAGGCGAGCCCGGCCACCCCTGCTTGGCTCCCGGGAACCGCCGGTTGCCTCCCGCCTCCTGCCTAACGAGAAACGGGCCCGGGGGTGCTCCGGCCGCCCCGACGGGGCTGGGGAAGGTGAGGAGAAATATTTTCTCCGTCCCCAGCCCCTCGGTGCCTCCCCCGCGGCCCGCAGCCGCTCGGGAGGGGGGTTGGCCGGCGTTTATTTCAATCTATCCTGGAGACAGGGGTAGGAAAAAATTGCCATGAATGGTATCTCCTTAATTTTACGGCCTTGGATTTTCTCCTAATTTATCGGTTTCGCTGTTAGGGTGGTCGCTGCTAGAATGCTCGCGGCTGGAGCGGGGGAAGTCGCCCGTCCGCCCCGCTGCCTCGGAGGGCAGCCCGTGGGTGCGAGGACAGTGGCGCCGAGCGGGCACGGGGAGCTCGCCTGGCCCAGGGACCAGCCTCTCTTTGCCCCCACGGGGGAGGCCCCGTTACTCACCGCGGGGCCTCGGTGGCGGGGAGAAGCTTGGGGCGCCGCCGACAGCTTTCCCCACTCCCGGGGCCGTTTCGGCGGCGATGCGGCCCCGCTCCAGCCCCGTTGTCCCTGCGGCAGCGGCGAGGGGGCCCAGACGGGCAGAGCCAGCCCCGTTAAGCCGCAGCTCTGCCCGGCTGCCGCCGTGCGAGGTCTCCCGCCCGCCGTGCCGAGCCCCCGGGCCGCCGTGTCGCTCAGGGGAGGATGCTGCGGGTAAAGCACCGCACCTCGCCGGGCTGCTCGGGGCTGGAGAAGGGGTCCCCTTTCTCTGCCGGTTAGAGGAGGTGATTTTCTTGGCAGAAATATATATAATAACATTTTTCTTCCCTTCTCCTTTTCGGCAATGTCTTGCTCTGCTCGGAGCTCTCGCCTTGACCCTCTCCGTATAGGCAGAGCCTCAGTACCTGGGAGAGAATACCTTGTGCTCCGGGTATTTTGGTTTGTTTTTAGGCTTTGGGCTTTGTGGATTTAAAAAAAAAAAAGGTTATTTTGTTGGGGTTTTTTTGGGGGGGTAGGGGTTTTTTGGGCTTTCTTTTTGGCGCAATTTTAGCAGAATGCGTACAAAATGGCTCCTTGGCACAGCGCAAAGCACCAGCGAGCAGCCTGGGGAGGGATCGGCGGGAGCTGCCCCGGCTCCTAAGCTCCGGTGGCATCGCCCGAAGCCAGCCCGCTTCCTCCTCCCCTGGGCCACCCACGGGGGCCGCGGGACTCTCCTTCATCTGCACGAGAGAAAACAACCCACGGCGGCGGGCGGCCCGACGGGACGGGGAGGGACGGCGTGGCTCTGGCCATGGTGCTGCACCGGCCCCGCGGACCTTCCGCGCCCACCCGCGGGCAGGACGGCCCCGCTGCCCGCTCCCTCCTCGGGTGACCCCGGCGCCAGGCAAGGCGGGCGGCCCCGCCGGCCGCACCTCGGAAGAGCCCGGTCACCAGGCCGGCCCTGAATTATTTAACGTGATCGCCCAGGAACGAGTCCGCTGCCTTTCCCTCTTCTACGTCCCTCACGTCTGACGTCACTTTTCTTTAATTAGGAGAAGTTATTTTTAGCCAACCTGGAGTAACCCCCCACGCCTCGCCGCCTCGAGCTGCATCTTCTCCTAAGTGTTTTTCTGGGCTGAGTTTTTTTTGTTTTTTTTTTTTTTTCTCTTTCCTCTCACCATCGGGGCCTGGCAAAGAAGCGGCAGCTCCCGACGGGCGTGAAGCAAACGAGTCGCTTTGTTTAGTAATTAAAAGCCGCCTCTGAGCAAGCCCCGGCGCCGAAAAGGCAAAGCGACGGCGTCTCACCCCCGGCTGCTCTTTTATCTCCGGCCGTCGGGGCCGGGACCCAGGTAGGGACAGCCCCGGACCTTCCTCGCTCGGCGGGGCGAGGTGCTGCCCGTCCGGGGGCCGGGGGTGGAGGCACGTCGATGGGATCCGGCCAGGTGCAGACTCTCAGGCCACCTGCATTGCTATGATTCAGGTTTCCTTAAGGCTGAGGCCTAAAATGCATTTCACTTCCAGGGTGATACGAGGAAAAAAAAACCAAAACAAAACACAAAAACCAAACAACAAACCCCGAGGAAATAACCATTCGCGGGAAGGGAGGGAGCAGAAAGGAAGAACGAATGCGGGGAGAAAAGAAAAAAAGAAAAGAAAAAAAAATAAGGAAAAAAAAAAAGGAAAGAAAAAGAAAATGATAAAAAACAGGGATGAAATAAAATAAAATAGCCTTTTTTTTTCTTTTTTTCTTTTTTTTCTTTTTTTTTTTTTTAGCAAAGAAAATGGATACAGCAAATGAAAAATGAAATATATCCTCCAGCACTAGAAGCTGGTGGCAGATCAGGGCATGAGCAGCGGTAGCCCCGTTGCTGGTCCTCAGGGGTAAATCCGAGCAAGGGAGCGGGACGCCTCCCCCTCACCCCTAAAAACAGGCCCAGTAGCAGCACCCGCTGCGCCGGGAGGATGAACTTCCTCGGGAGCTCGGGATTTCTCCCGCGGCCTAAAGCCTGGGTGTCCCGGGAGGCTCGGCCTCATCCGGGCGTTTTGTCCGGTGCCGCTTCTCCGACCGGCGAGAGGGGAGGTTGGGGGAAACTCGGTAGCCCCCCGGCAGCGCTCGGTCCCGGCTCCCCGCCGTCCCGTCGGGGCTCAGCCTGCCCCGAGCCCCGCTCCCGAGCTAAAACGTCCCGGGCATCCAGGGAGAAGCTGCCAGAGCAAACGCGTCCCCGGCAGCAAAAGGTGCCCTGTATCTCCCTCTCGTGCCCCGCGAAGGGTGAGCCGGGGCCAGGGAGCCGCGCGGGGCCGTCCCGGTCCCGCGTGGTGCCGGCACCTGGAGGCGCCCAACTTCCCGGCGGGGACCTGCCCAACTTCGTATCCCCCCTCCCTCTCTCCCTGCCTCCCTCCTCCCCCTCCGGCAGCCGGTGTGTCCCCCCCGGGAGGAGACTCTGCCCCCGCGTCCTCCCGCCTCCCCGGGGCCGCCCCGCCGAGGCGGCGATGCCCGGCCGCGACACTCACTCTGCTGCCGTGCGGAGGGCAGGACGATGGTCCCCGGGAGAAGCGGGCGGCGGGGCCATTCCCCTCCCCGGGGCGGGCGGAGGGGCGGGCAGGGCTGCCCCCGGCCGAGCAGTGGCCCCCGCAAGCCCCAGCCCCGGGCGCGGGCCGGCGGGGGCCGCGGAGGTGGCTCTGCCCCGGCTCCGTGCGTCTTCCCGGCTGCTGCCGGTGCCGGCTCTGGTCGCTGGCCGGGAGCTGCCGCCGCCGGCAGGCTCTGCCCGCACTGACGTCAGCCCGGCAGCCGCCTATTCACTCCAACCATGGCGGAGAGGAGGAGGAGGAGGGAGAGGGGGAGGGGAGGAGGCGGTGGGAGGGAGGGGGAGAGGAGGAGGACGGGAGGAAGGCGGCGGTGGCGGCGGGGGCTGGTGGCTGGCAGGCTCCACCGAGCAGAAAGCGCAGCCCCTCCGCCTCACCCCTTAATTACCCCCCGAGGACGGGGCTGCGCGGGGAAGGGGGGCCGTGTACCCCCCTTTCCCCCCGGTGAGCCCCTCTGCCTCCCGCTCCCCCGGGGCGGCCGTCGCTCACCTGGCCGCCCCACCGGGCACCCCACTCTCCCCCCGGCCCCGGGGAGCGCTTCTCCGGGGGGAGAGAGGGGGCAGCTCCCCTCACCCCCCGCCACCCGAGCCCCCTCTTGGCGGTGCCCCCATCCCTTGAGGAACGGACCCCGTGACGGCGGACAGGGAAAGGGCTGCGGCCGCCCCTACCCTCCCCTGGCCCGGGCAGCTCCCACCGCCCCCCGGCCGCCTTCCCGGCCCCGCACCGCTGTCCAAATGCTGAAAGGACCGGCGACTGCCCAGTCCGGCCCGACACGGCCCGGCACGGCACGGCACGGCACGGCACGGCACGGCACGGCACGGCACGGCACGGCACGGCACGGCACGGCCCGCCTGCGGCCGTCGGGCAGAGCCAGGCCACAGGCTACCCCGGGGCCGCAGCCCCTGCCCTGGAAAGGGGGTCCCTCCTGGGGCCGTACCGGGCCGGGCCGGGCCATGCCGTGCTTACTCCGACACGGACAGGCCGAGTCCGGAGCCCGGTTCGCCCCGACAGCCGCAGCGCAGCGCCCGGCGGCCGCAGCGAGCTGGGACCGGGGCGCGGGCACGCAGGTACCGCCGGCGCGTCCCCCTCCTCTCCCCTCCGTCTCTATCTTCCTTATCGTCTTTACAGAATCACACATACACTGCACCGCCTGCAGCTTCTGCTGTAAGACTCAAAAAGCCCTCCCCAAAAAAACACAATCCCCCACACCCCAATCCCTCCTGGCACACCTTTACTTCGCTTCCGACCTCTCCTCTTTCTTCCTGCGTTTAACCTGGCTCCTAATTTTTATCTCCAATTCACTCCACCGATGCCCCTGAGCGGCTCTGGGGAGACTCTCGCCGCCCCGATGAACACACAGGGATTCCCAGACAGGATTTCTATGTAGGAAAAAATACACCGATCGAGCCCGAGAGATCTGCAACAGCCGAACACACGCCGCCTCGCCTTTACATTCGTGTTTTTAAATTCCCCCGTTATTTTCCTTTTTTGCATCTGCGAGTTGCCACGAAAGGAAACACAACCCCAAATGCCACCGCCAGCAGAAATCGGAGCTTGTTGCCAAATTCCGTAGTATTTTATTTTAAAAGCAATTAACGCCATTAAAAAAAAAAAAAAAAAAAAAAAGCGCGTCTTCTCCTCTTGCCGGGGAGTGTAAGAAATCCTTTTGCTCACCCAGAGTCGAAAACCTAATGGCATTGTCGTTAAACACGAAAAGGAGAATATTAAGAAATTGCAACACTCCCTCCCGAGCGCTCCCCCCCTCCCAGTTTATTTGCCCTAATAATTAATTCACAAGAGCTTAACTTCGGTGTAACCCCGGCGGTCTTTTCATTAAAAAATCCCCGCGTTTCCTATTGAATTAGCTCTGCTCCATTGTCGCTGAAATGAAGACGCCAAACCAACTTTTACCCTGAGCATTTTCTCACCAGCCCAAAGAAAAGTCTCTCTCCTTTTTCTTTTCTCTAATTTTTTCTTTTTTTTTCTTTTTCTTTCTTTTTTTTTTTTTTTTTTTTTTTAACTCAAGCACCCAGGCGATGGACGTGTCCTGCAATTTAACTACTTTCAAATTCTTTGTTCGGGTCCCACCGGGGCTCTATTGTCACCCTATTGAGAGAGCTTATTGCCAAGTCAAGCCTGAGCGAATTGAGACACGCACGGGAGGAGCCCCGGGGGCTGGGAGCGGGATCCGTGGGCTGCTCGGCCCGGGGGGACCCCGACCCAACCCCGAGGGAGCGGGCACAGCGCGGGGCAGGGGCTGCCGGCAGCCCCCGGGCCGGGATAACCGGCACCGATTGATTCCACAGGAGCCGCAGCCGCCAAAGCAGCCCCGGCCCCGCAGAGCCCGGTGGTTGGGATGGGGCAGCCCCGGGAATGGGCACTCCCCGGGACCAGGCTCCTTTGAACCCTCAAAGCATCCCCCGCAGCAGCGCCCTGCCTCAGGTACCACCGCGGCGGGCAGGAGAGGGACTTACCTTGGATGCCCGCGGTGCCGCCAGCTTCCCTCCTTCGCTGGTTCTCCCTTAATCCCGAAAAGGAGGGTCCTCCTCTACTCTCATCCCACCCCCGACCCCTCCACCTCGGAGCCGGCTCCCGCCTGTCTCCCGTCGCCCTCTTCAGCGCTCACTTTGGGAGCTCCGGGGCTCGCTTCCCGACCAGGGAGAGAGCTGGATGTCGGGGGTGCTTTTCTTTTCTCTTTTCCTTCTCTCTCTCCCGACTCCTCCCCAGCCTGGAAAAGGGGTTGCGAGCTGGAATAGGGGGGTACGAGCTTCACGGAAGGGTTATTTCAGGAGAAAAAAAGCTGAAAAAGCAGTGCTGGGCACGGATTCCCACGTAAGCCCGTACGTCACCTATAAAAATCGCCCGTTTCTCCCGTTTCTTGGCTCCGGGGGGGAAGCTGAGACATCTCTACCTGTGGAGGGCGGGGGTGAAACCCCATTAAAACCGGCACCCCGTTAAAAACGTCCTGCTCCAGCTGGGAGAGGAAAACAGAACCGGGCGATGCTGGAAGGCAGGGGCCGCCTCTCTGCATCATCACCCTCTGCCCCGTGGTGATGTTTGGCCGCCCCCTGCTCCCCCAAAACACCCACCTGGAGCCCTTCTCAGCGTCTCGACGCCGGGGAGAGATGGAGGTTTACGGGATCCCACGCCGATCGCACAGGGAGGGCCGCGGCGGGGACAGGGGGACACTGCGGCCATCACATCCCCCTCTTCGCCACGGTCCTCCTGTTGTGACCAACGGCGTCTCCGCCGTCTCCGCCGTGTCCCGGGGGAAGAGGAAGCCCTTGACCCCTGGCCCCCGGGGCAATGGGGTTAAACAAAGTCCCACCGCCCCATTATCCGACAGACAGCATTGAGTTCCCGGCGGGGAATGGGGTCTCCAAGAAGCAGGGGAGAAGTCGCAGCTCCCACCTCTGGTACCGGACCCCGACGGGGCACACCTGGATGGGGATGGTACTCTGACAGACATAAAAACAAAAAACCTAGGGAATGAAAAAAAAATACTATACACATCCCATTCCGACTTATGCATTGCATCCAGCTCTGCTGAAACGGCGGATTTTTGAGGTTATTTCGGGTTGTTCACAGTGGTGATTTTTTTTTTTTTTAATAGCGGTGCCGTGCCTTGCCGAACCTTCCTGCCCGCACTCGGGTGAGGCACAGGCAGACCCGGCCCGGTCCTGCCTGCGGACAAGGCAGCGGAGCTCGTTGTCATCAACCCTCCCTGGAGCGCTGCCGCGAGAAATATTTAGAGGAGAATTTATTTTTTCTATTTACGCTTTGGAGAGAGGAGAAATTTGTTTGGTGGGGCGGGTTTGAATTTTTTAAAATTTCAATTTTTGCGAACACAATAAAAATAAGTATATAAAAGACGCCAAATAAGAGAAATCGGTGTTAACACAATGCGTCGGAGGGGAGAACAAGTGCACCCGGCTCCTTTCCCAGAACCACCCCGGAGCCGGGGGTCCCTAAACCCTTCTTCCCTTCACTCCAGGGCAGCTCATGGCTCTTCCACGCCGGCCAGAGCACCCGCGGTCTTGGAGCATCTCTCCCCGCCGGCTGCGCACCCTGCGCCCCACCAAGCTCCCGCAGGAAGACCGGGAAACCTCAAGTCCTCGGTATGGAGGTGGCCGAGGACAGGCGTCCCCTGTGGCTCCTGGCAGGCTCAGGCAAACCGGGTACCTCCTGCTGCTGGGTGAAGCACGGCGAAGCACAATCCCCCATGGAATCTCAGGCTGCGGGGCAGCAGGGACTTTAGGGGCATCGAGAGGCTGTGAAACGCATTCAAAGCCTCAGAACCCCGCATCGCGCCCTGTGTGTGTGTGCGCGCTCCTCACATCCCACACCACTCCCGTGCTGGCTCTGCCTTTTTGGAGAGCGGAGAGCAGCGGTTCCTCACTCTCCATCCCCCCAATCCTGCATCCCCAAGAGGAGGGTGATGCGGAGCTGGAGTATTGGGGCGGAGGCGCACCCGGGGTTTGGAGCTTCGCAGGGGCCGGGAGAGGCGAAGGGGAGGTCACGGTGCTCGGTGCCCCTGCCCGGTGCCGCACGTGAAGCGGGGAGCGGGACGGGACCCGAGCGGCGTCCGCGCCCCGACGGCCCCGGGGGCCCGGCCCGGCCCGGCCCGGCCCACAGCGGCGGGGCCGCAGCGCCACCTGGCGGCACGGCACGGCACGGCACGGCACGGCACGGCCCGGCCCGGCACGGCCCGGCACGGCCCGGCCCGGCACGGCCCGGCACGGCACGGCACGGCACGGCCCGGCCCGGCACGGCCCGGCACGGCACGGCACGGCACGGCACGGCACGGCCCGGCCCGGCACGGCACGGCACGGCACGGCACGGCACGGCCCGGCACGGCCCGGCCCGGCACGGCACGGCCCGGCACGGCACGGCCCGGCACGGCACGGCCCGGCACGGCACGGCACGGCACGGCCCGGCACGGCACGGCACGGCACGGCACGGCACGGCACGGCACGGCACGGCACGGCACGGCAGTGTCAGCGCGGGGCTGGGCTCTGCCGGGAGCCACCGTCCCGGCCAGAACAGCTCCTGCGGCGTGCAGGGAGCCTGCACCCACCTGTGCGGACCTTGGCACCGCCTATTTACCTTCCTTGTCAACCTACATCCCACTCCTTGCACCCTGCATCCCCTGCACCCTGCATCCCCTGCACCCTGCATCCCCTGCACCCTGCATCCACCTGCTCTGCAGCTGGCATCCCATTCGCTGCACCTGTGACTTTTCCTCTGCACTCTGCATCCCATTCCCTGCACCCTACATCCCCTTCTTCGCACCCTTCATGCCCTTCCTTGCACCCTACATGCCCTTCCCTGCACCCCGCATCCATACCCTGCACCCTGCATCCCATTCCTTGCACCCTGTATCCCTGCCCTCCATTCTGCATCCCATTCCCTGCATCTATGGCCTTTTCCTTCCCTTCAACCCGCATCCCATTTCTTGCACCCAGCACCCATTCCCACTACCCTACATCCCACTCCCTGCACCTGTGGCCTTTTCCCTGTACGCTGCATCCCATTCCCCACACCCCGCATGCCATTCCTCGCACTCTACATCCCATTCCTTGCACCCTGCATCCTCTGTCCTGCACCCCGCACACATTCCCTGCACCTTACATCCCATTCCCTGAACCCTACACCCATTCCCTGCACCCTACACCCTCTTGCCTGTACCCTACACCCCATTACCCCACACCCTGCGCTCACGTTTGGCTCTCCAGCCACTGCTCCACCCTCAATCCATCCGTGAGGCTTGGGGCTTCCAACGTGACAAGCACCGGCGAGGTGCGTCCCGGCCCCGCCACCGTGGGTATCCCATTCTACTCGCACGCAGCCGCTTCCCACCCCGCTCCGCGGTCAGACACGGGACCAAAAGGCGCACCGCGGGTGCGGTGACCCCGCTACCGGGGCCGCGGAAGCCCCCGCACGGGTTAGCGCAGCAAAAATACCAGCGCCAGCATAGCGCTCCCGGCGCGACCGCGGCAGGACTCGAACCTGCAATCTTCTGATCCGAAGTCAGACGCCTTATCCATTAGGCCACGCGGCCACCTCCACTGCCGCCTTCCCGCCTGCCTTACTGAGGGAATCCCGGAGGGCCGTACCATGCGCGGGAGGGGGGCGGGACGGGACGGGACGTCACCGCGGCCGGAAGCTCCCCCGGGCGCCCGGATTTGGATCTGCCCGGCGGTCCAGGCCCCTGCAGCCCGTGCCGGGACCAGGTGGGAGCCGGGGGCAACTGAGGGGGAAAACATCTGTATGGGGGAAAACATCTGTACGGAGGAAAACATCTGCGCGGGGGATAACATCTGTACGGGGGATAGCATCTGTACGGGGGATAACATCTGTGTGGGGGAATAACATCTGTGTGGGGGAATAACATCTGTATGGGGGGCACGGCTTTATGGGGGAAAACCCCGGTATGGGGGAAACTCATCTGTTTGGGGGCACCGCTGTGTGCGGGAAAACGTCAGTATGGGGACACGGGTTTATGGGGGGCACGGCTGTACAGAGGGGTGCGGGACTGTACGGGACAATGCGTGCATGGCGGGGGTGGTGGCCAGTGCTGAGCTCACCCCTCGCCTTTTCTCCGCCCGCAGCTCCAGCTGCCCGTGCCGGGGCACGTCCCGGAGCAGGGGTGGCGATGAGCCGCGTGTCCTGGGTGCGCTCGCTGAGGGGCTGCAGCCCCCAGCCCCGGCGATGCCACTCCAGCTCCTCGGCCAGCAGCCCGCTGCCGCAGGAGCCGAGCCAGGAGCCGGCCGCGGGCCAGCGGCGCATGAACCCCCTCAACATCCAGATGCTGTCCAGGACCCTCCACGAGCAGATCTTCCGGGGCGCCCGGGTGCGCTACTCGGCGGAGGAGGTCCGGCGGAGCGTGGAGCACCTGCAGCGCCACGAGCTGTGGGGCAAGGAGACCTCCACGCTGCCCGACGTGGACCTGCGGCTGCCCCGCATGTACGGGGACAACATCGACGAGCACTTTCGCCTCCTGGCGCAGAAGCAGAGCTTGCCCTACCTGGAGGCGGCCAACGAGCTGCTGCGCTGCGAGCTGCCCCCGCTGCCCGAGCAGTGGGCGTGGAAGCTGGGCTGGACCCGCTACGGCCCCGATGGGCGAGCAGAGGCTGTCGACTTCCCCGAAGAGCGGGCGCTGGTGTTGGATGTGGAGGTGTGCGTGGCTGATGGCCAGTGCCCGACGCTGGCCGTGGCGGTCTCGCCGCACGCCTGGTGAGATGCCGTGCCAGCAGCGACGCTGGGGTCACGGCAGGGGTGGGGAGGAGGAGTTTTGAGAAGGATGGGGATGCTCCTGAGCGGAGCCTCTTCCTGCAATCCACTGCTGGCTTGCAGGAAAGACACAACGAAGCCCCAAAGCGTGGCTCTGGAATGTGTGTACTGCTTGGCAAGTGCAGCGCTCCCCAGGGTGGGTCAGCTCCCTCCCACAGGTGGGGTCCTGCTCAGCGGCCCATGGCACTGCAGGTGATTTGTTTGTGACAGCTGCCGGTGCCACGTGTCCCCCGCAGGTACTCGTGGTGCAGCAGGCGACTGCTGGAGCAGCGTTACTCCTGGTCCAGCCACCTCACCCTGGCTGACCTCATTCCCCTGGAGAGCCCAGCAGGTGCCAGCTGTGCCAGCAAACAGGACTGGATGGAGAGAGTGGTGGTGGGACACAATGTGGCCTTCGACCGGGCGTTCATCAAGGAGCAGTACTTTATCCAGGTAATCCGTTGAGCCTTTGCTTTGTACTGGCAGCTGCAACTCCTTACCCAGATAATCATTTGCATTGGCTCTTGAGGGTTATTTTGATAGATGCTGTTCTGCACAGGTACCCCAGGTTTGTGTTCACCTTGTCCTGCAGAGCAGGCTGAGGTTGGATCCCTTTAGAGGAAAAGGTTCTTGCATCCTCTAAGGCTGCTGGAGGCTGCAGGGTGACAGCCGGGTAGGTGGCAGGAGCCTTTGAGCAGCTGACAGCCTGCACTGGGCATGCTTTTGGCTCTCAAAAGGGGAGTGTGGGAGGCAAAGTTTCCCTTAGCAAAAGCAGCTTGAGCAGAGGAATTGCAGCTCCTCCAGCATATCCCAAACCCTCACTTTTCTCCCACTGTGTTGTGTCCCAGGGCTCCAAGATGCGTTTCCTGGACACCATGAGCATGCACATGGCCATCTCGGGGCTGACGGGCTTCCAGCGCAGCCTCTGGATGGCTGCCAAGCACGGCAAGAGGAAGGGGCTGCAGCAGGTCAAGGAGCACATGAAGAAAACACGCAGCAAGACAGAGGGGCCAGCGGTGAGTGAGGGAGCTGAGCTGCTGGCAGCAGTGTGGGCGGCAGGGGACCGTGTGCTCCTGTGATGGGGCTGTTTGCTCCTGTACTGGCAGAGTGGGAGCTGTTGGAGCAGCTCTGCTGAGTGAAGCTCTCGCAGCACATTTCAGATAAGGTGGCCTTGGTTTAAACTGGAGCAGCAGCATCCTCTACTCCTCCTGATCTTGGCTGCAGCTGGTCCTCCTCCCACACTGCCTGACCCCCCTGTTGTCCACAGATCACCTCGTGGGACTGGGTGCACGTCAGCAGCATCAACAACCTGGCCGATGTGCACGCACTCTACGTCGGGGGGGAGCCGCTGGAGAAGGAGGCACGGGAGACCTTTGTGAAGGGCACCATGGCTGATGTCAGGAGTCATTTCCAGGTGCCATTCCACCATCCTGACAGGCAGCAGGAGCTGGAGAGGGGAGCAGGGTGGTAGTAGTTGCTGGGGTAGTTTCTATTTTGCTGCCCTCTCTTGCAGCTTTGTGTGTGCATGGGGCTGTGACCTGCTCTGGGTTCCTGCAGCCCCGATGCCTTGCCCTGTGCTGGCAGAGGGGTGGCTGCTTTTCCTGCTCTCACCTGCTGCTGTCCTCAGGACCTGATGTCATACTGTGCCCGTGATGTCCAGGCTACCCATGAGGTGTTTCAAGAGCAGCTGCCACTGTTCATGGAGAGGTGAGAGCTGCCAAGTTCTGGCTGGCATTGGCCAGGGGGCTGTGGGCTTGGTGGGCAGTGGGGAGGGTCACAGTCCCTCTGGGCATGAGATGTGGCTCCTCATGTCCTTAGGGTGTCCTGAACCTCTTTTCAGGAGGGACTTCAGACCCCTGCTGTGTAGGTGAGCAGGAATAGACAGCAGCACAGTGGCTGGGGAAGGTGAGCAGGTTTCCTGAGGCAGCCTGGAGCTATACAGTTTTAGGGTTGTTGCACAGGGCAGGCAGAAGATACAGAGATCATTACAGTTTAGAGGAAGAGCATCGAGGATTGTGTGAGGCTGGGAAACTCTAGATGAAGACACATTTGTATCTATTGTAGTCTGGTGCTTCCAGGGCAAATCCTCTCTGGCAGATACCTAATTCCTTGCTGCTTTGGGGCCCAGGTGCCCCCACCCTGTGACATTTGCAGGGATGCTGGAGATGGGAGTGTCGTACCTGCCGGTCAATGGGAATTGGAAGAGGTACCTGAATGACGCTCAGGGTATTTACGAGGATCTGCAGAAGGAGATGAAGAAGTCCCTGATGAACCTGGCCAATGATGCCTGCCAGCTGCTGCACGAGCACAGGTACCGTGGGCTGGGGCTGCAGGTCCTGCTGGAAGGAGCTCAGGCACCAGGTGGTCCATGGGGGGCTGTGGGTGGGTGTGAGGGACAGAAGCAAAGCTGTGGTGTGACAACAATGTATCATCAGGTACAAGGATGACCCTTGGCTGTGGGATCTTGAGTGGGACACACAGGAGTTTAAGCAAAAGAAGAATACAGGGAAGAAGAAGAAGAAAGGCCAGGATGGGAACAGCCAGGTCTCCCTGGCAGCAATGGATGCAGAAGAGTCAGCGCAGGAGTGGCAGGAGGGTGAGCACAGGTGATCCCTGGGGAGGAGGGATGCTCCAGGGCTGCCTCCCCAGGAGTGCCCAGACAAAGGGACAAGGTTTGTTGGTGCTGCAGGGTAAATCATTGCTGGCCTGTGTCCCATGCAGCTGCATGTGGTGGGGGACTGGTTTGATGTCCCTGTCCCCAGAAGGGTGGCACAGAGGACCCTTTGCCAGACAGTTCTTCTTGCCCCACCAGACCCTGGTCCCCCCAGTGAGGATGAGGAGCTGAAAGTCCCTGCAAGCCAGCTCTGTCTGGAGCGCCTGAAGGAGACAGTTGCACTGCAACCCAAGAGACTCCAGCACCTGCCAGGCCACCCAGGGTGAGTTGGGGACCCTGGGTGTCCCCAGGGCTTGCCCTGCGCTCTCTGACCCATCCCTGCTGCTCCCCAGCTGGTACCGCAAGCTGTGCCCACGCCTGGAGGAGGAGGGGTGGGTGCCTGGCCCCAGCCTCATCAGCCTGCAGATGAGAGTGACCCCGAAGCTGATGCGCCTGGCCTGGGATGGCTTCCCCCTCCATTACTCGGAAAAACACGGCTGGGGATACCTGGTGCCAGGACGGCAGGACAATTTGCCAGCAGCCCCTCTAGAGACCGATGGCCCCTCCTGCCCACACAGGTGAGGGGATGTAATGGGGTGCTGGGCTGGGAGCTGCTCCATGGGGATATCTGTGGGAGCTCCCCAGAGCCCTGGCACTGTGCCCAGGAGCTGCCCCAGAGCCTTGGGCCCCGTTGTGGGTGCATCAGCCCTCCCCTCTCCTCTGCCAGGGTGATCGAGAACCTGTACAGGCAGCACTGCCTGGAGAAGGGCAAGGAGCAGCCCCCAGGGCTGGAGTCTGCTGTAGAGGACGAGCTGGTGATGGATAGCAGCACAATGTGGCAGAAGGTGAAGGAAGGGATGGAGGGTTCCCTGGTGGGAGGGAGGGGTGGGGCTGTGCTTCTTCCTGAGTGCATGCAGTAACCAGCCCTGTGTGCAGCTCCAAGTAAGAAATTCCCTTTAATAAGGGAGGATTGGTGTTTGATCTGGTTTCCCCCACGGTCCCTCTCTGCTGCAGATGGAAGAGCTGAGCCAGATTGAGGTGGATCCAGAGGAGAAAATGAGCAAAGCAGGCCAGAGCCTGGTGCTGGTAAGGAGGGGTTTCCTGTGGAATGGGGTGGTGAATTGGTCTCTCTTTACTTGATTTCCCCCTCCTGCCATGCCTGAAAATGTTCCTGGCATTGTCTCACTTTGCTGGTCGCAGGAGGAGATGGAAGAGCTGAGCAAGCAGGCAGAGATGAAGAGCCAGCCCTCATTCCACCATGGCAATGGTCCCTACAACGATGTCAACATCCCTGGGTGCTGGTTCTTCAAGCTGCCTCACAAGGCAAGCTGGGGCTCCTGGGGCTCTTCCTGTCCCCACAGTGCTGCTGGGACCCACGTGATCTCATCCCGTGGGGTTGGGTGGGGGAAGTCCATCCCTGTAGCTGGGACAGAAGAATGCACAGAGCTTTGCTGATGTGGTGTGGTGGCTTGCTGAGCCCTGACACCTCTTTTGCCGCTAAAGGATGGGAACGATAACAACGTGGGAAGCCCTTTTGCCAAGGATTTCCTGCCCCAGATGGAGGACGGCACCCTGCGGGCTGCTGTGGGCCGCACCCATGGGACAAGAGCCCTTGAGATTAACAAAATGATCTCGTTTTGGAGGAACGCTCACAAGCGGATCAGGTGAGCAGCTGCTTTCATGGTGACACCCCTGCAGGTGGAGGCTGTGTTGAGACAGGGGAGTTTGTGTGGATGCACAGGGGAGCTCAGCATCTCACCTGCCTTGTGTCCTCCCAGTTCCCAGATGGTGGTGTGGCTGAAGAAGGGGGAGCTGCCTCGTGTGGTGACCAGGTACGGGGCAGAATGATCCAAATCTGGGCTGTTGCTCCCTTTACCCCGCGCCAGGAGGGCTCTTGCAGGATGATGCTCATCCTCGCCTCTGTCCCAGGCATCCTGACTATAGCGAGGAGGACAGTTACGGAGCCATCCTGCCGCAGGTGGTGACCGCAGGCACTGTCACCCGCCGAGCAGTGGAGCCCACCTGGCTGACGGCCAGCAACGCCCGGGTATGGCCACGCTTGGATCCTTGCCAGGGGTGTTTTGGGGCTCCCTCTGTGTTTTGGACTGATGGGAGCTGCTTGGGTTGGAATAGGAGTTGGATATGGATGCTGGGATTTGTGGTGGCAGGGCCAGTGCTGGGGTGGTCTTGTTGATGTGCTTTGCTGTGGGAGAGGGGAAGGAGTTGGCAGAAGCTCTGGAGCTTCAGGATGTGGTGAAAGGGAAAGAAAGTACCAGTTTCTGTCCTTTCTCAAGCTCCCCTTCTTCTGTGCTGGAGTAACCAAGTGGGTGATGCTCCACCATGGGTTAAACCCGGTTTTGACATTGAGAACAAAACTTAGGAGCACGGGGGGTGCTGTGCCAGCACACTGTGGCTGTGGGAGGAAGGCTGCTCCTGTGCCATGGAGGAGGAGAGGGATGTGCTGAGCTTGGCATCGTGTCCTGCAGGCCGACCGGGTGGGCAGTGAGCTGAAAGCCATGGTCCAGGTGCCACCCGGCTACTCCCTGGTGGGAGCAGACGTGGATTCCCAGGAGCTCTGGATCGCCGCCGTGCTCGGCGAGGCGCAGTTCGCTGGCATGCACGGTGAGCCGGGGCTGCGCCGCGGGGGAGCGGCTTTACTGGCCAGGGCGGTGATCTCCCCGATCCCAATCCTGATCCCGCCTGGTGCCCACCCTCTGCTCCGCTCCCGCAGGCTGCACGGCCTTCGGCTGGATGACTCTGCAGGGCAAGAAGAGCAACGCCACGGACCTGCACAGCAAGACGGCCGCCACCGTGGGCATCAGCCGGGAGCACGCCAAGGTCTTCAACTACGGGCGCATCTACGGGGCGGGGCAGCCCTTTGCCGAGCGGCTGCTGATGCAGTTCAACCACCGGCTCACGCAGCAGCAGGCGCGCGAGAAGGCGCAGCAGATGTACGCCGTCACCAAGGGCATCCGCAGGTGGGTGCTGCCCGGGGACAGCGGGGACCCGGCTGCTGGCAGTGTCCCACTGGAGATGGGTTACTCGCTCTCTCCTCCAGGTTTCATCTCTCCGAGGAGGGGGAGTGGCTGGTGGCAAAGCTGGACCTGGCTGTGGACAGGGCGGAGGATGGATCAGTGTCGGCCCAGGATGTCCAGCGGCTCCAGAGAGAAGCCGTGAAGAGGTGAGATTGGCTGACCCTGCACAGCTTTGTGGCGTTGGGATGTGGAGAGGGCTGCAGCCCGATGGGCAGTGGGCAGAGAAGGCAGATGGGGCTGGAGTCTTGGTCCACCCTTCCTGCTGGGCCAGGGAGGTTTGATCTGGGGGCTCTCAGCCTCACCCACTCTCCCAGTGAACAATTAGCAGGGTCTCATCCTGCTGCCCCAAACCAGGAGGGTGTTTGAGGATCTCAAATGGGGACCTGCAGCCCACTCCCACACTTCAGCAAACCTCCCCTCTGCCCCACAGGTCCCGGAAGGGGAAGTGGAATGTGGTGGAGCAACGAGTGTGGGTTGGAGGCACCGAGTCTGAGATGTTCAACAAGCTGGAAAGCATTGCCTTATCCCCCTCCCCACAGACCCCAGTGCTGGGCTGTCACATCAGCAGGGCCCTGGAGCCTGCCATGGTCAAGGGGGAGGTAAGGATGTAGCTCTGGGCTGCTGAGATTTTGGCTTTGCTCCTCTTCTCCAAAATGGGTACCTGATGTTCAGCCCCTCTTAGATTGCTGGAGACCCACTAGGCTCTTGCAGCCATTCAGGAAACCCACTGTGCCTTTATCTCCATGCCATCAAGAAAACTCAAGCACCCTGAGTTGAAGAGATTTCTCCCAGGAGCTGTCCTGTAAGGGTACCGTGCCCTTGACTGCAGCGCTCTCTTACTGTCCATCTGTGTCTCCTTTCACCAGTTTGTGACCAGCAGAGTGAACTGGGTGGTGCAGAGCTCAGCTGTTGACTACCTGCACCTCATGCTCGTTGCCATGAAGTGGCTCTTTGAGGAGTTTGACATCAACGGGCGCTTCTGCATCAGCATCCACGACGAGGTGCGGTACCTGGTGCAGCACCAGGATCGCTACCGGGCAGCCCTGGCCCTGCAGATCACCAACCTCCTCACAAGGTGAGATGTGATGGCTCTGGTGTCTCCTGGGGAGGGGCAGCAGTGACTCTGGAGAGGGACAGGCAAGCCCCAGGGGCTGGAGTTGGCTTTGCCTACAGCAAGCTGGTACAGAGCAGTTTTCTTCTGCTCAGGGCAAGTTAGCAGCACTGGAGGCTGCAGTTCCTTCATGTGTGACTCAGGTGGCTATAAATGGACCTCGGCTTTGATTTCCAGGGATAATATACTGGCAAGAGGGGGATATCATCAGTTTCTGGCTCCTGCAGTGATGGGGCCATTCATTGGCTCTGCTGGAATGAAAGTGAATTGCCTCCTGCTCCTTTCAGGTCTGCAGCTGTCACATGGCAGCAGCCTTTGGGCTTGGTTGAGGAGCTGGGAGCCTGAACCTGTCCCATCCCTAGTCCCCTGCTGCCTTCAGGGGACAGCAAGGGGCACGGCTCATCTGTTGTGAGCACCAGCACTGTCGCCCCTCCCACAGTGTGCTTGGGGTGCTCCTGCTGCTTCCCTGCCCCATGCAAAACTAAGCTCAGCCTAGAAAGCTCCTGACCTCAAAGGGCTCCTGTTGATCCAGCTGTGGCACAGGCAGCTTTGCCAAATCCCCCTCCCAGCACCGTGGGGTATTTGGTTACACGGGAGCTGGCCAAGGTGAGCTGTTTCTCCCGTGGGGAGGCAGGGATGCTGCAAACAGCCTTTCTGCAGCCGCAGCGGGGACAGGCACCCTGACGTTCCTGCCTTTGTGCCGGCTCCTGCGAGCACAGGGCTTCCTGCTGGGAAAATCCCGCATCTGCTCTGCCTGCCAGAGAGGATTAGCCAGCAGTGAGGGGCTGGATTCTTCCCTTCTCCCCAGGAGGCTCCATTACTTCCAAGGAGGCACCGTTACTGTTCCTCCCATGCCCACTTTAGCAATACTTGACTCTCTTGCTACCCAGGACTTAGAAAACATCTTGTCCCCCACCTGCTGAGTGATGTGGGTGCAGAGTACCTTGTGAGGGGTGGCTGGCCAGTGTTTGGTGAAAGTGCCTGGTCAGAACTGAGTGTGACCAGGCCAAGGGTGATTGTCCAGCACCGTCCCACCTGCTTTCTCGTTCTCCAGGTGCATGTTTGCCTACAAACTGGGCCTGCAGGATCTGCCACAGTCAGTGGCTTTCTTCAGTGCGGTGGACATTGACCAGTGCTTAAGGAAAGAGGTGACCATGAACTGTGTGACACCATCAAATCCCACGGGGATGGAGAAGTACGGCATCCCTCAAGGTGAGCGGTGTCTGTGCAAGCTGCCCCCTGTAATCATCTCTGCACGAGCCTTCCCAGCTTAAGCAGAGCACTTGGCCTAAGTAGTCATTCCCTCAGGGCTCCTCTGTTCAGCTGAGGCACCTCATA
This sequence comes from Coloeus monedula, assembly GCF_965178545.1. Classification (NCBI taxonomy): domain Eukaryota; kingdom Metazoa; phylum Chordata; class Aves; order Passeriformes; family Corvidae; genus Coloeus; species Coloeus monedula. Next base: position 5,486,860 of record NC_138794.1, read on the forward strand.
AGCCCCTTGGTTCCTGACCTCTCACCTGACCTGCGGGGCAACCACCGTGCTGGAGCCTGCCCCTCTTTCCTCAGGCCTCGTGCAGTTTGTGCTGCTGCTTCCAAATATTTGTGACAGTGATGAGCCAGGCCTGGCTCTGTTCTCCCATGCTATGTTTGCTTTGTGCTCCTCAGAGGAGCCCTCCTGTGCACTTTTAACACAACCCAAATTTAACTTCTCCTTCTCTGAAAGGAGGCACCTCAACAACCTTGGCTATTTTGCCCTGCAGACCCAAATATTTCCATCCTTCATTCCTTTCCCTCCTTCCCCACTCTCCCTTAGCCCAGCACAGCTCTTTTCAGAGAACTGCAGTGGTGTTGCTGGGTGCTTTCTCAGCAGTCCCAGGGCCTCAAGTCATCCCTGTCTGCACTCAATGTAACCCTCTAATTGTTGCAAGCAAACATTTAACTCGTGGCTGGGAAAGCAGCTCCTCCTCACTGTGCAGCAGCTCTTTCCCAGATAAGGGAAGAACCTGCCCTCAGATTTGTTCTCTCAGTCACTGCACACACCAGATGCTCCGCCCTTAAGTACCCCTTATTAAGAGTCTTACAGGCAAAGGGTGCTTTCAGAAACAGGATTTGTGCTCTGTAGGCAAAAAGGGCACTTTTCACCAAGAACAAGGCAAATTAAACAAGTGCATCGCAGTCAGGATCAGCAAAAACGTAACAGCAAAAACGTGTCAAACCACCCTGGGCAGAGGAAGCTGTGGCCTCTCGCTGCTCAGGAGCTGCACACAGCAGCTTCAGCTCCAAGGCAGAACAGCACACGTCCCCAGCTTCCTACTGGTGCTGGCCCCTTCATTGTCACCACCACCCAAAACAGAAGTTTGAATAAATTTAGGGCTTTCTGTGCTACATGCTCTGAACTAAAGCAAATCCGAAGCATCGCTCTCTTACGTTTCACAGTCTGAGTGTCCTGCAGGGAACTGACTGTCCCCTTGTCTTCCAGGGGAAGCACTGGATATATATCAGATAATTGAAATAACCAAAGGTTCGCTGGAGAAGCAGTGACGACACCAGAGTGCCAGGACAATTGTCCAGACGGCGTGCCAAAGCCTCATTGTCCTTTCAGAAGCAGATCTTTTGGCAGGGACTGATCCCAGTCACTCCCTTCCCTTTTTGCTGTAAGGAGGGATGTTCCTGGGGAAGATCTTGTAGCAGCACCTTTGAATAGCAGAGGCACTTCTGATGGCAGCAGCCAGCTGTGAAACCTGACACAGGGGCCAGAGTCAGTCCCGTGGACTCAAGGGAAGAAGTCATAAGTATTTGGCAAGAGAAGCAATAAACCATCATCTCTGGATCTGCAGCCTGCGACCAAGACGAGTCCACCATGGAACAGGCACTGTGAGAGGAGGCAGCAGCAGCAGGCCCCGTTTATTTTTTTCTCTGTCTCTTCTTTTTGGGTTCCTGGTTCTCATCTGTCTGCTCCGCTGTGCTGCTCTGGAGAGGGGAGGGAGAGAGCAGCATCAGAGTGTGATTGTTTTTGTGTGAGTAGTCTAAGGAGTGTTTACCTAGAGCAAGAAGCCAGGTGTACAGAACAGGATTTAGCTTTTTTTTCCTCCCCAACATAAGGACCTGAAATGGAACTCCTGTCAGCCACTGAGACTTTCCCTATGGACCACCCACCTTCCCAATTCATGCTTAGACCACAGGCTACCAGTGGCACAGAACAGGGACTCTGTCCTGGGTTTTGGCTTGTTGAAACACTCAGGAAAATATGGACAGAAGCACCAATAAAAACCTGGACAATCAGCAGAGTAAACTGTTTATTTTTTTTAGCCAGCACAGGCGGCACTGCTGTCACCAGCACTCCCTAGTAGAGATGGCTCTGAGAATGATGCCTTGCAGAATTTGCCCTGCCAGGTCTTTATCTACAAAAACCTGCATACAAAACCACTTTGCATCATTCTGCAAAGGTCTGATCCTGGCCAGGCAGTAGATCCTCATGTGTAATGCTGATAGACCTCTCTGCTTTCTGAGGCAAAGAACAAGGCCTAAGAACAGCTTCACTTCCCCAAGACTAGGGACACAGAGCTGGTACATGAAAATAAAAGGCCACTCAAGGCAGAGGGTGGGGTGTAGGGGGTGTTCTGAGAGAAACTGTTCACTCCTTCCTATCAGCTTAGTATTAAAGTGAGAGCTAACCCAGGGAAAAAACAAGCTGTCCTAACTTCACACATTCCTGCACAACTCACAGATACAGCTGGCTTCTAAAGAGGAGGATACCTCCAGTAAAAGCAGCTAAATGAGTTCTGACCTGGTCATTGTGTGGCTCGTTCTCAGCATCCTCCGAGTTGCGCTCCTGCAGGGCACTGTCCAGCACGGACGCGTTGATGCGGAAATCCCGGGAGGTGCTTAACTTCATGTACTGCATCAGGTTCACCTGCAGCAACCAAGGGGGAAACAGGCAGGGGAAACATGAAGCCATGAGCATCTTAGCTTAGTGTTCTACCCTGTCTAGTCCTTTGCACAGCACTGGGACAGAGTCCCTCACAGTAATAACGCAGGATTGAAGCATGAAGTGGGTGAAAAAGCACCTGCCCCCATGCAGTGCAGGGGCCCATTTACATCTTCCTAAAAGCCAAATGATTGCCAGTTACTCTCACTTTCATGTAGGATCTTGTTGTGGTACATTTCACGACACAGACTGGGAGAGAGTGAGGAAAGGTGGCACAAGGTGTGCATGTTCCTGCTCCACCAGAAGCCACAGGTCACAGGCAGGACTGATGTGGACATGGGCTGGCATCAGTGTGGCAACAATTCAGCAGTGTTGGGCCAGGAGCATGGGCAAGGGCTGAAAGGTCCTTACACCTTCCTAATTACATAAGATCTCTGCAATACATTACCTTTGACTTCTTGGAGAGGTGGATAAGGAACTTCTCATACTGCTCAATTGCAAAAATCAGGTTTGGGATTGGCTTGGTCTCCCGAAGCACCTTGGCCTGAAATGCAGAGAGGAGTGAGATGGGTCAGATTTGGGAGGGAACAATGGCACTGTAGCCTGACATGAAGACCATAACATTCCCAGTTTAGTGAAGAGTCTTCAGCAGCTTTGCTCTGTACCAGTGCTGCCCCAGCAAGCCTTGCCAGCTTTGTCACTAGTTTTAAACTGACTCCCAGGATGGTTCTGCAGTGAGGCTCTGCTGTGCATTGTTTTGTGCTCTGCCCGCAGCCCACAGCCCTGATATCCCTGTCAGCAGCTCCTCTGCTCCAACTCTCCCAAGGCATCACAAGCACAGGCCATCCAGGCAAGGAGCACCCTGACATTTCACCACATTGTTGTCCTGCTTATTCACCACCACTGGTGCTCGTTCCCCATGGTGACAGAGGGGTAAAGGACATGCAGCATTTCAGTCCATTCCCATACACTCAGGGAAGAGCTAGGCAGATCATGCCTGTGGCTTTTAAACCCTTAACATCACAGGAATGTCTGGGACAGCTGAAGAGACGGAGGAAATGCTGTCTGGGAGCACAGACAAAGGACATCAAGGACCAGGAACCTGCCAGCCTGTTCACTTGCTCCCAAACAAATAATCCAGTTGTTTTCAACTGCCTTACTTGAGTGGAACCCATTCCTTCTTTAATCTTTAAATGTACTGATAAAATTAAGAAACACTTAAAGAGGATGCAATATCGGTTCCAATAAATTAGCCCATATCTGTAATTTCATAGCTTACCCCGAATGGCAAAAATACCAGACAAGGCAGACTATCCAGATGGACCTTTGTTTCATGTCCATGAGATTTTAAGATGCATTTAGTGAAGATGGCCCTTTTGTTATGTTTTTTTTTGGTTGCATTTTGTTTGTTTGTGCTTTTTTAGACTTTTCTCTGAAGTTACCGTAGATTAAATTTGATTTTCACTTAAAGGCCCAAATGACAAATTGTCTGGTGATCTGTAAGAAGCCACCAGGTACCAGAAGCCTCGAGGTACGATCCTGCAAATACAGCCCATGTTCTAATGGAGTGAGTCGGTCTTACCATGACTGTGGAGACTGCAGCAGCTTCATCCTCTTTCTTCTTCTTTTTCTTTTCTTCTAAAAAGCTTAAGCTCTCACTGTGGATGTTCTGAAAGAGGATGCCAAAGGATGTGTCATTAGAGGGTAAGCAGGGAAGGAAATGCCAGCCAAGAAAGGCCAGAGAAGTCCTTGCTCTGGCCAGCTAACAGCATTACCAGCTAGGTAACAGAAAGGTAATGATACAAGGGTGGAATTTGGGATGATCTCAAAAAAAGATAAGGAAAGAAAAACTAATTTCTTAATTCACACATTCAGAAATGTGAATGTGTGAGAAGTCCCCAGCAGTGATAGCTCTGCACACCCCAACACCTTCCCCAGTATGTTGTACAATTCCTGTGGTCCTCACACAAGTACCCAGTTCCTCTCCAGGCAGATAAATCCCAGCTCCAGCACCGCAGTCTTTGGCACCCACATTGCTTCACACTGTGATGACTGCAGTGCTGTTGACCTTTATTTGCCATTGTGGTTAACAGCAGTATTAATCTCATCGAAAAAAACCCCCACATGAACAGAGGGGAAAAAAACCAGCAAAAACCCAGCTCCTTCCCTGCTCAAGCAGAAATCAGCATGCTCAGTCTCAATGGTGCTGAAATGTCTTATACTATATTTGACAAAGTAAAGCTTGAACTGTGAGAAACTCAGGTCATGTCAAAAAGATGAATAATCCCCAAGGGTGCCCATGTACTGAAGCTGATGCACCACTCAGCACCAGATAGACTGGCTGTGATTCTGCCAGTTAATTTAGGCCTTACCTGTACGTAAGTAATGAATGAGTAACACTGTGGGGTCAGATGGGAACCTGAGAGCTTCACCTGCAAAGGAGCAGAGAGAGAGGCTGGTGTTACTCCTAACTCAGGGCAATGAGCCACTTCCCCAGAAATCTGCTCACACTCACCAGCTTTTCCAGTCTTCCTGGAATCGTACTTGAGGTGCTGCGGCAAGCCTGGATGTACTGCAAGGAAAACATGAGTTCCTTCTAGGTGTGCTGTTCCCATCCTGTATCCAGGCAGAGCTCAAAGCAGCTCATACAGTGGCACAGTGGGGAGGGCAGGATTTGCACAACTATCCTCCCCAGTGGCTTGCTACATCCAAGGTGCCATGTCTGCAATCCAGAGCTGTGAGAGGAGAGCTCTGGGGCAGTCACCACCTCGTATCAAAGGAGCTCCACAGGCCTGTGTTTCATGGCCCAGGTTCCTCCAGGTTCTGCTTCAGGGAAAGGGAATGAGTGGCAAAGGCAGGAGTGGTGAGCACTGTGAGAACGCTGTGAGTGCCCTTCATTGTGCACACAGTTGTGTGGAGGAACCCACAGGACACGCTGGAAACAGCAACTCCAAGCCATGCAAAGCCAAATTCAGCTGGAGAGAAGCTTTCATCTCCACTGGTACAACTATCACTGCTCAGAAAGGTCATGAAATTGAGGGCATGAAAGTCAACAGAACAAGGGCTCAACTCCTGCAAGGGATCAACAGCCCAGTCCCAAGCCTAACTGCTGCCAGGGGTCACTGTGAGCTTGCTGCAGCAGATGGGGAGAAGGTTTTTAGCTCAGAGGCAGCCCGCTGTCAGCAGAGCACACTCACGTGTTTGATGAGGGAGGTGAGAATTGCGTATGTCTTGCTGAGGCTTCTCAGCAGTGTGTCCACACAGCTCCCTGCTGGGAGTGCAGTCTGCACCAGCTCATGATAGACTGTCAGCAGAGTTCCCAGCTGCAGAATTACACCTTTCTCCAGAGCCTGAGTATGATCTGATGCCTGAGAGGAGTCTTCTAGAAGAAAGAGATGAATATCTGGTGAATGCGTGTCTAATGAATCCAGTTGTGCAGGTGGGAGGCACAAAAGCACATCTCTGTGTCTGGTATATAAAGCCCCAGTGGGGCAAGGGGAAAATAATAATAATGGAGGGATTCTGTGAGAACACCCTTATCTCACTTTGTTCACGTAGAACCAGCTCAAGGCAGAGTTTAACCTGCCCTCAGATGATGCTATCTCAAAATCCTCAAATATCTTTTTGCTCTCTGTCTTCATCTGTTTTTGACAAAGGTGTAACAGTAAGAACTGGACCACTTTCATTACCTGATGTGTCTGACCCCAGACTGGTGAGTTTCTTGATAAGCCAATCCACCTCTTCAAGGACCTTATCCACCTGACCCAGAACCAGCAACTGAGACAGAAACCAATAACAAAACAGGTTTTTGGAGGAGTTTGGCACAACAGGAACCTGCAAGCTGCTCTGAGCACAGTAGCCCTGGACACTGCAGGTGTCTGTTCTGACTCACACAGACAGTGGGGGCTGCAGTCTTGGCATTCACTACGGCGAAATGGCACCGGCCCTCCACCTCTATGTCCTGAGCAGAGGAGAGAAAACAAATTCTGGTGAGTAAAACTTTTAACTGCTGTCACATAGTTTGCATCAGAGATGCACTCAAACCTGACAGCACTGTGTGATGAAGAGCTCAGCTACTCCTGCATCATACCTGATCTATGTCTCCCAGGCAGGCGTGGATGTCTTGCGCAAGTTCCCGCAGGAGACCGACAGGGCTCTTGTAGAGAACATGGACACTGAAGAGCAGAGACAGCAAACCCTTGCAGCAAGAAATATCCTCTGTAGGGAAGAGAAAATAACACACTGCCAGGTGCAGTGCTTGCCTAGCTACTTAGGAACATCAGACATCCAGTGAGGGGAAGTCTCAGATTCAGTATGGATTTAACAGTAGGTGAAAATCCTATCAAAATACTGCAGCTATCAAAAATCCAGCTAAAAGCGGGATTTAAAACATCAGGCATCCCATGTGAGAGTGCAAAGGGAAGTATGGCACACTGGAGCTCTTGGATCGTGGAAAAATGGTGACCAAAAGCACTGAAGAAGTGCAATACAAACCCTGGCAAGAGTACTGTCTTTCCAGAGTATAAATCCCAATTTGAGCCTAAGTAACAAGGGAGAAAAGTCAAGTGAATGGCTTCCTTTCCTTCAGAAATGCTAAAAGATTTAGAGATGGAGTTCCTTCCCTAATACTTGTGCTTATAATCACAGCATTGTAGCAATCTGCCACAGAATGGGACCTGAATCTATCCTGACAAAGAGGTAAAACCAGGACAGACCCCAGCAGAGCATGTAAGGGTCTAATATCAGACCTGACACATCACATCTAAACATGCTCCTCAAAGCTTACTTACCAAGAGCATTTTCTTTGCAAACTTTGACTGTCCAAGTCAGGAACTGAAGGAACTATTTAAGAGGAGAAAAGATACCATGAGTTTGAAACAGAATTCAAAGCACAAAATAGTAACAAAAATTTAAGACAACGGATCACAGCAAAGGAAGATGAGTAGAGCAGCCAGCCATGATCTGTGAAGTTCCACAAGGGACACTTAGCCTACTAACAGGTCAAAAGCTGAGACCCAGGACAGGGTAATGGCTATACATTCCCCTGGACAGAGTAACAGCTCCATTTAATTTAAGGTAAATGATGACTCCAGACTTCTGGCACAGTTACTGCAGTTCCTAGCTTGTAAAATTGGGGCACTTTAGAAAATGACTCCTTGCGTGGAAGGAATTAGGCACTCAGCCAGTTTGGACTGGACACAAGTCTGCTGGCCTTTTTTGCCTCTATTCCCATGTGGAGGCCATACCACAACTAGGCTATGTTAGGAGTCCCTGCTCAGGAAAACAAATCATTCAAGTGTCCAAAGGCAGGATCAGAATGTGCAGGAGTGGGATGGCAAGGCAACTGCCTCTGAAGTGTCCTTGCAGGCGTGTGACAGGAGAACCCTTCACAGTGTAACAAAACTGTCCCTTTGACCTGGTGGGGTCTGTGGGAGGAGGCAGGACACACATGTCAGAGCCCACAGATGCCAGCCCCATCTGATAATCTCCTTCCCACACATATGGCTGTCACATGCATCCCAGCCACCACATGAAGGCTGAGGAGCACCTGCTGGGAGGCCGGATCCAGGAGTTTGGACAACGTGGAGAGAACGGTGATGAGTGACTGCGTTTCCTTGGCGTTGAAGTCATCTTCAGCACTGCTGAGTTGGTTCACCAGGGACCTCTGGTCGTGGGAAGGAAAACAGTCCCTGAGTGTGAATACATGTTGCAGAAGCAAATAACCAGAAGCTGTGGCAGATAAAGGCATCAGCAGCAAGGAGAATGACAGGGAGTACAAGAAGAGGACTCTTCTCAAGAACAAGTGCTGATTTTTGTTAGGAGTGCTTACATACAGGCCTGCACATGGTCAGTGTGACTTTTAGAATACTCAGGTAAGTTTATGCTGCACTGAAGAACTGAGAGTTCTGTAAATACACATGCACTTCCACCCAGCTCTGCAGGGCATCCTGAAGAAGCTTTCCTTAGGAATCAGAAACCTTACCGAACTGCTAGTGAATCACTGCCACAGTTGCTATCACATACTCAGCCCTGTGGTCAAGCAACAGAAAGCTAGCAGTGTTTCCTGCCAGAATCCCAAAGGCTTTGGAACACTTGCAGCACACAGTGGTACTCACCTGAAACTGTCGGATCTGGAAGGCAGCTTTCTCCGTGACATTAATATCCGTTTCTTCTGCGTCACCATCAGTAATATCTGGCAGAGACAGAGAGGTGCAGAAAAAAAGCTAAATGCCAAGAGCAGAATACAGGATTTATTTCTAAAAGTGGGAAAGACTGCTCACAGCTAGAGGAGGAATACAGACTGCAGAACCACGGTGAGCAGAAAAATGTGTTAAAGGCAAACTTCAAATAGACAAATGCTATATCAGACCCCAACTATCCTCTGTTGACAGACTGAGAGCTCTATAAAGGCAGGTAAAATATATCTCTGGAACTTGTCTCTGGTATGAAAATCTATGCTACTAAGCCCACCTTGTTACAGAGAGACAAGAACCAGACCCATCTCTCCCTAGTGATGGATAAAGGGTGCTGGGTCCCTACGTTGCCCACAGGTGGGCTGGAACCTGGAGAGTAGAAACCAGAGCAGAATTGTACCATGTGCCTACCCAGGGCTTGCAGAAACTGGGGGATCCTGGCAGAGTACAGCTGCTGCACCGTGTTGAAGATCCGCAGCAAACCTTCCAAGCACAGAAGAGAAATGCTTTTGCCCTTCTTCTTCCCTGATTCTTCAACAACGGTGGGAATTGAAGTGTACCTCCAAAGCAGAACCCTGTGGGATGGGAGATGAGATTTACTCCAGTAAAGCTGGCTGCACAGGGCAGGAACTAGATTCTGCTCTTAGGATTGTATTTTTAATATAACTAAATTGGAAGGTCTTTTGCCTATAGGAAAAGGGTGGGGGAAGAGATCTTTTTTAAGAAGATTTTATTTCAATGTCAGCAAAACAGCTACTGCATTCTTCCTGCACAGCTAAATAATTTAATTCTTTCCAGGTGCCAAGGGACCTTCCAATCTCATTTCAAGTCCATCTTTATACACTCATTTCTTCCACCCAGCTTTCCCTCTTTCTCAGACTACCCTGACCACTGGTGTCAAATCTGCCAGTGACAAAAAGAGCTTTTCTCACGGCAGTTTGGATCTGTGAAATGTCAGAATTCACTACAGGGCTCTCTATAAATAAAATCAGAAAGGTAAAGGCAGGCAAAGCAAAGTAAAAAGCTGTGAGGAAAGCAAAATTGTTTGGCCCAAAGGAGACTTTTCTGTTTGTAGGCAAACATCTTTTTCCTGCTTCCCTAAGCCCACTTCTTCCCTTTTTTGTTCCCTCTCCTTTCTTCTCATTAGTTCTGTTGCCTGCACAGATGATCTTATTCTGTTTCAATGTCCAATCACGCAAAACATGTAGCTCACATGTAGTCCTAATGACTGCAACAAAAATAGCCTCTATTATTTGGGGCGAGACACAAAACCAGCATTATGCATGGCAGGGGTAATTTGCATTTTGTGCTCTCTGCTGACTGGGCTCTGAAAAGACCCCATGCAGATATGACCTAGATTCCAAAAGACATTTACATGGTTCACATTCTTGGATTTCCAAAGGATTAGATGCATGAATGTCTTCAAGCATCTTGCAGAAGTCCTAAACAAATGCTTTCTAAAGCTTGTGTCCCTCATGCATCTGTTTTGTTCCGTAGCTCAAAGTGAATTCTAACTTCGCTGCATTCCAGAGGCCTCAAGAATCCAGCCTGTAATCATCTTACCTTCTCTGTGACAATGAGTGATGAACCAGAAGTCAGAAAGAGGATGAAAATTTTTGATGGCATTTGGTTCTTCCAGACCAAGTTATTAGAGCTGTATCACTCCCTATGGCACAGAAACTGTAGTGCCTCCATGTGATTTCTCAGGAGCACAGAAAGGCAGTGACTTCAACCCAGCAACAACAACTGTTTGACACAGTTAGGGACTGCATTCTTCTTTCAAAACCCCACCTGAGAGTCAAAAATCCCCCAAACACATTGCTGATGTCTCCACATGCCACAATGACTCACTGTGTGATTTTGCAGAGGTGCTGGAACATCCTCTCTGGATTTTGTCCATCTGGCCCGTCCGTTTGTCCCGTCTCCTCCAGCTGCTGCACCTTCTGCAGAGCGACGCTGACAGCGTAGCGCAGGAACTCCGTGCTGGAGCGCAGCACGGCCAGGCTCTCCTCGTGGCTCTGGGTATTGTCCCTGCAGGACCAGGAGAACTGTCAGAGAACTGGGGATGCATAGGAGAAGCTCAGGGATGGCCTAAGAGATTCAAAACTTAAATATGCATTTACAAATAATATCACTGACTGAACTCAGGGTGGAAAAGACCCTTTGTTTTGGTAGCTTGTAGGGAAACACTCGGGAGGATAGAGTTGCACCAGCTTTTCCAAGCACACTGACACATGGCTTGAATTGATGTCTGGCTCTGCTCCACAGAGGACTGGACACCTTCTCACCTGAACAGAGCTGTGAGCAGAGTAGAGACAAAACCCATGGACAGGAAGCTCCGTGCAGTTTTGTTGCTCAAGGCAGATTTGCTCTTTCCAGCTTTTTCCCTCAGGATTTCAGAGAGTTTGTTGTAACATGTAAACAGGCCTAGGACATCCTCAAACTTATTCCTACTGCAATAAAGTAGTAGAAAGCATTAATGGAGAAAATGCAGCCTTGGAGTTTCCCATTTGAAGCTTCAGCTGCCAAATTACACGATGACGCTGCCTAAATGATGAAACAAGGACCTATTACATCTCCCGGCCTCCCTCATGGTGTATACCTCACCCAATCCTCCTCAACCTGCTCTTCTACAAAATGTCAGATCCCATCTCCCACAACACATGATATTCAAAAGGAAAACACTCCCCAAGGCTCTGTGAGTGGCTGTGCCATGAGGCACTCACGCTCAGATCACTGATTCTGTGTTGGCACTACCATCCCGTGCCTGAAATGAGGCTGTACTTCAAGGAGCTGGGCAAATAATAGCACAGCTAGTGCTAACGGGTAAGATTTAATGTTTTACCTGAAATTCCCGATGTTGAAATTGTACTCAATCAGAACCTCACAAATTCCCATCACCTGAATGGCATAGATGTTATTTTTCACACCAACACCAGAAGACAGCGAAAAATCTGCTGATTTATCCTGAGAGGTAAAGGGAAAAAGTGAAAAATCTTTTCAAAATCTGACAAGAACTCGGCGTCTTCTCCCACTGAGTCGAACTGAAAATCTGATTTACCAGTTCAAAGTCTTCCAACTCGCTCTTGATCATCCGTCGTGTGACAGATTCTAACATCTCTTCAAAGTTTTGCTCAAATCCCACGCCCTCCTCCTCCTCCTCCTCGTCATCATCCTCAGCTCCTTGGCACAGGCGCACAGTGCTCTTGTACCAGGCGAGACAGTGCTGGATGCAGCAGAGCAGATGGGCCTGCAGGAAGCAGCCACACAGTCACACTCAGCCTTTCAGCTGGAGGTCACTGGCAGAAGTGGACAAGGGCCAGGCTGTTTTAGTGGGATGCAAAGAGCTGTAGCTGCCTTTGGAGCTGCCTTGAGTCTCAAGGATATGCCTCATTCCCAAATTGAGGGGATCACTAATCCCACACACAGCTGCCCAGTTCCAGCTTCGGGCAGTGCTCTCTGCCCGAGCTTTTCTAGATGGGATCTAAAGACTTAACTCCCACTGCTCCCTCCACCCAGACACCTCAGGTGCTGAAGGAGATGGAAAGGGAATTTCCAATGGGACTCTCACTCTAGCTGAAGTGTCTGCTCCCTTCCTGGGTGTGCTACTGCACACAAGCTTCCTTGGGGGAAAAAAAAGATTAATTTGAATTTGTTCCCTTGGAAATCCAACAAATCATTGAGGTCTCATCTCCAGCAATTTCAAAGGAGCAAAACCAAAGGGCAAATTCTTCCCCCTGCTACACACACACACACACTCTGCACAACTGTTTTATGTGGAATTAAGTTAAAGGAGGGAAAAAAACCCCGCAGGGTGAACTCAACAGAGGATAACAGAAGTACACTATTCCTAGAGCATTTTTCACACAGGTCCCCACAACCACGATGCTTGGGGAGCTCTAATAAATAGCCTGAGGCAGGGGTGAGATGCCCAGCTCTGTTGCCATTAAAAGAATTGCTCCAGGCTAGAAGAGGCTGAAGAAGCACAAGGTATTCAGCTCCTGCAGCAGGACAACTAAAATGCTAGTAACAGATGAGCTTGCAGCTGTGGCCAGCCAATATAGCTCTTACCAGTGGTTCTTGCAGAAAGATTTGATCTCCTTGAGCCATAATACATCCCTCCAGTTTGAGTGGAGGCAGGAGGTCTGGCTGGGGCAAGTAATATTGCTTTATCTGTCACAGAAAACAAGAAATAAAAATAACCAGTTACTTGGTAACTGAGCCTCTTAAGATGCTTGAGAACAGAGTACAATAATCTTTGTACCCCATTCCAGAGAGCAAAACCTGGCACTGTGATAACAGGACTGCACAAGTACATGAGCCACGTCATCTGCTCTGCTGGTGATTAAGATCCCTTCTTGAGTTACTCCTGTACCTCTCAGCCAGGACACGTCACTGCCCTAAAACAACATCAGCTGACCACTTGCTGTTGTGTTGCCTCAACAAGTAACATCACTTGCACCCCACTGCAGTGTTACCCCTCCTTTAAACAGTGAGGATCAGTAGCTGCTGCTGCTATAGAAAGTTACAGATACATAATGATGCTGTAAAATTTTACACATTTACACCAACTTCCTATCAAGTGCCCTCTGCTACCCAAAAGCTGTCTTAGCTCTGTTCATGTTCCTTTCTCAGACCCTATACTGTCATGGGAAAGCTGGAATTAGTCAGCATGAACTCTATGGATGATTAAAGGGAAGAAAATTACTTGTCTCAAAGAAAGCACAGCCTGTCCAATGGATTGAGGAAATGTGATTGTCTTGTTGCCATGAGCAACACTGCTGGGGGATGAGTTAATCCTCCCAGATCCTACATGGACTTGGGTATTCTCCCGATGGGAGGACAGCAACATTAATAACTGTGTCAGCACATATCCTTGGGGAAGTATGGGAGGGTAACTGCTGGGCACTGCTAAGGAATAGGGAGAGCACAAAGAACTTCTCTGGGCTCACACTTCCCACAGCACTGAAGAACTGAAGGGTCGGAAAGGGCTCCAGGAGATCCTTCCTCTTCCACCCTTTGACAGGATATGAATCCTTTTCCAGACATTTACCTAGTCTGCTCTCTCAGCATAGCAGGGGTTTGAACACCTCTTTAGGGAAGTGCCACAGCACTCAAACATGTTTGCAGTGTGAGGGAGAACGATCTCCCCAATATTTAACCTGAATTGTTTGCCATACTGATGGAGTGCAGAATTCTTAAGAGTCCCTGCAGCCCCACCACGGAGCAGGACTTTACCTGGGACAACAGTGTTTCCATTATAGAGCTGGCCAGCTGGGAGTTCCTGCGAAGGACATCATAAAAACCCTGGAGACAGGAAGGAAGGAAGGACAGGTTGGCTGACACAGCAGAGAATACGAACCACGGGCAGAATAAGTTGGCGTCATAAGACAGCAACAACACTTTGGCACTGCAAGGAACCATGAGGAAGTTACAATGTGCTCAGTGTAAAACTCCATACCTGGCAAGGCAAAGGCACCACAGAAAGAAGGTATGAATCAGAAAGAGTATGAATTTCCTCACAGGGGCCCTCTCACAAGCTGTATCTCCCTAGCAGCAGTGGCAGCAAGCCCAGAGTGACTTTCACTGCTATTTAACACTAGCACAAGATCCAACTTCAAACTGTGAAATCCTGCTTCAAAGGCAAAACAAGCCAGTGGGGAAACTGTAGGAGGCAACAAATCCTGCAGACTGAGAAAACTCAGTGGATGGATAAAGCAAGCACAAGTTTTCTAGCAACAGTGATGAACGCACCCAGAACTTGCAGCTCACGAAAGGTCAATCCAACCCAAGGCAAGAAGGAAACAAAATCTTTCTGACCTGTACAGGTTTTTTTCCTCAAGGTGATAGTACACCACGGTTATAACACAACCTAAGATATGCACCCAAAAATGGCCCTTTATAACAGGCCTGTCACAACAGACCTAAGGACAGCCAAGCTTTTAGAAACTTGGAAAGGAAGAGGAGAAAAGACAGATCCCTGATGCAGGCTCTAAGGAAGTTTCTCCATACTTTCCAGACAGGGTTTTCTTTGGAGCCCATAATTAACTCTCAACAGCTCCACATCTACCCAGTGCCTGTTGTACCACTCCTCCTCATTGGGCATCAAACATGCTTCCCATTCCCTAGGCCCTACCACAGCAAGGCAGACTTTGACGTATTTTTGCTCTTAAACAACGCATGAGCTGAAGAAGATACAGCAACGTGTCTTTGGGTTTGTAACAGTCAAAAAAAAAAAACCAGCAGAAGGATTGAAAACATGGTACACATGTCCCATGAAGAACAGAACTGAGCTGAAAGGCTGTTTTTCACAATAACATGACTGTTATTTACCTGAGGCTAGAGAAGAATCAGACCACAGAAGAGCTTGTGGCTGTTTAAGAGACAGAGGAAACCATGTTTACCTCATATAACATGAGTCGAACGTCTGCTTGCTGGCTCAAACACCGCCTCAGGCTGCCCAGGATTTCTAGGCAGAAGGCCTCGTTAGCTGCAGAATTATAGCAGGCATGAACATCTGCCTGGACCTGAGAAGGAACATTAGTCACGTTATACTGGTTACAACATCACTACACAGGAGCAAGGTGATAAGGGTCTGGCCCCTGAACAATCACTGAGATAGTCCCTGTGCTGCCAGGCTCCTCATCATTGTCATGGAGCAGTGGGAATACTCCCCAGAACACTGGTGCTGTAAGAGAGAATAACTCTGAGAAGCAACATCTCTAGGCCAGCTTCTCTTTGCACATTGCACTTCCCAAAGCTTTACTTCTAGGAAGGAAATTCCCTGCTGGATTTCCAGGGCTAATCCTTACTAAAGCTGTATTTCCATTCTGGGGGAACGCTCCCCTTTTGAGTTGTTTCAAACAGTGCATATTTGACACCAGACTGTCTCCCATGTCCACACAGGGACTGCAGAACAGCACTTACCTGAGTGGCACCAATGGCCTGGCTGCACTGGGAAGAGGACAGGCTGCCCAGAACCTTAAAATTTCTTAACAGGAGCAAAAAGCCAGCGACCGCAGCTTTACGAGCATCGAGCTGCCTGGGAATCGGGACAGGAAAGAGGGTTACATATGAAAACATGGAAGCAAGAAGCTCAGAAGCACATGAAATATCAACTCAGCAATGAAGAAAAGGCCACAAGTACAGAGTGACTGGGCCCCATACAACTGTATTTCCCAAAAGGGCAGTGCAGCCCCAAACAGTCAAGAGCTTGGCAGTTTGCTGGGAACTCCCTTACTCTACACTCTCACAATATTCCATTTCCTTTCTGTCCTTACAGTGCTCACACTCAGGGAGTGCCCAGGCCAAGACACAAATGTTAAATGTCCCTGGAAAGTGGGGAGAGTCTCACAGAGCTCAGAGTTGGAAAATTCCTATCAAAAACCTGGTGTTCACCTTTTCTCACAAACCCCCAGTCTTTCCCAAGACCGAGACCCTTGCTTTGAAAAATAATCCTAAATTTTGAATTCTATATTCATAGCCAGGCAGCCACTGGCCAACAAAATCCAGTCTACAATCACAGCAGGATGGTTTGCTCAAAGCATGACCAAGACAACACCTTGTAAGGGATCAGAGGGAACGTGGCAGCTCAGCATTCTTGATTAGTGCTTCCTTCCAGACCCTCCTTGGATGTACTCAGCTCTGCTAGACACATGCTGGAAGTGGTTTTCATTTTGCCTATGTATTTGGAGTTCCCAACAGCTTTCTGAACTTGCAAAGCCCATTCATTCAGCTGGGGGTTGGGATTTGTGTCTCAGTTCAGTGGAGCTGTGACTGTACCACAGTTCTAGGCTAAAGGGGCAGGAAATGTCATTATCTAGCTATGGGAAGAACACAGTTAAGTAGATACTTAGCCAAAATAAAAGATACTTCTGCTCCAAAACCAGAAATGAGTTGTAGAAATTTTTTCAAAGAATCCCCTCCCCATCTTACCTGGAAAAGATAGCTTTTTGGAGAACAAGTATCAGGGAGTCCCTCACTGACATGCTGACTTTGAGCAGAGGCTGGAAAGGAAAATAACCTTTGGAGAGAAAAGCACTAAGGCATGCCAAGCCCTTGGGGCATATGAGCTCATCTTCCTCTGGCCCATCTGGCCCTGCATTTTCAGTACTGTCGTCAGTACAGTAGGAGAACCAAAACATTTTAAAATAGACAAGAAAACCCATAGAGCTGTGGCAGTGAGACACCCTAGCAGGTTAGTGAGGACACAGTGCAAGGGTTTGGGAAAATAACTGTTATCCCCAGGCTGGACAAAGCAAGTAAAAGTTAAAACACCAGGGCAATATCCCAGCCCAGGCAAAGAGGAATACTGACATGGAGCTTGGAAGGAGAAAAATCAACGTGACAGCTACAGCTGTTCAGCTAAACACTGTAGACTTGGTTTTCTACAGGGTGCAGCATCTGGGCATCTTCCAGATGAAAGGTCAGCACAGAGCAGTTTTGGTCCCATGCCAGCCCACGCCATATGCTTTTTGCTAGAGGGCACATGCAAATCCATGCTTGAAGAACAGTCCCATGCTACACTGAACAACCCACAGCAGAGAATGAAGGCTTATTTTATGAGGAGGGTTATCAGATCATGCATATAATTGTGGCCCAGAGCTGTCACTGGAACTAAACTAGCAAGGATATCCATGGAAAAATGCAAAGCTTTACCTGTACTGCCCGGAGGAGCCCTTGCACTGTGTCGATGGGCAGAAAGGACAAATTGTCAAAGGTCTCTGTGACTTTGGAGGATGAAGTCTGAAGCACAAGAGGAGCAGACACAACAATATTGGACAGCAAGTCTGAAAAATAAAAGGACAAAAATAACAGCTAATGCCAAGGGGCCAGAAAAGCCTGAGCAGAAGATGTCTGTAGAGCTAACAACTACAAACTAATCAAAGACCTTCCATTACACAGAGAGGTCACGATAAGATGAGCATCGAAAAACTGAGTCTACTGCAGGCACCAAGTGTTAAAAATGCTCCCAGCCCAGCTGAAGGGCCTCACCCCACCAGAGGGCACTGAGGTGTAAGGGAAGAGGCTGCAGCACTGACATCCCAGCAGCCCCAGTGGCTCCCAAGCCCAAGGACGAGGAGACGGCAAGGCTGGGAATGTGGAACAGGCAACTGACTGATGATTCTGACTTTCTGTGCGTCAGCTGTTCCATGGCAACTGCCTGCAAACATATTTTTCACCTGTGATGAATACAAGGCAGTCTGATGCAGCTGATACCTCAGTCAGAGGAGAAGGAACGACTGATTTTCTTGGCTTCAGGTCACTTCAGCAGGAGCTTCAGCAACCAAATCACATCCTGGGCTGCATCAAAAGCAGCTTGGCCAGCAGGTTGAGGGAGGAGATTCTCCTTCTCTACTCCACTCTGGTTAGAGCCCCCTTGGAGTACTGTGTCCAGCTCTGGGGTCCTCAGCACAAGCAGGACAGAGACCTGTTGGAGCAGGTCCAGAGGGCACCTCTGCTACTGAGATGGGCTGAGAGAGTTGGGGCTGGTCAGCCTGGAGAAGCAAAGGCTTTGGGGAGACCTTGGTGTAGCCTTTTGGTACTCAAATGGGGTTTATAAGATGGGGACAGGCTTTTTATCAGTAGCTGTTGTTATAAGAATAGGGCTAACAGTTTTAAACTAAAAGAAGGTAGATTCAGAGACGATATAGAGAAGAAATTTTTTACAGTGAGGGTGGTGAAACATTGGCACAGGTTGCCCAGAGAGGTGGTGGTGGATGCCCCATCCCTGGAAACATTCAAGGTCATGTTGGATGGGGCTCTGAGCAACCTGATCTAGTGGAAGATCTCCATGCTCATTACAGGGCAGTGGACTAGATGACTTTCAAAGGTCCCATCCAACCCAAACCCAGTTCTGTGATTTTATAATGTGTTTTGAGAAGCTGTGTTGTGACTGTCCACAGAACAAGAGCACATTTTTCTCTCTTTCCTGTTACCTATGAAGTGGCTGACAGGAGACGCTGCTTTTGTGAGGACTCTGTTCAGGACCTGCTCAAGAATATCACTTCTGATGGGCTCATGAACCTGAATGAGAAAGAAAATAAATAAAAATCAAAACCTTTCAGATATTCCTGTACTTCACAGCACAGGCATTGTACAGTACAAAGCAAATCCAGATCTGACAGGAAAGCAAGGATGGTCACCAGAAGTCCCCTTTCAGCTAAGTCCACACAAACTGATTCAGATTTCATCCCACAGAACAATGAGAACCAGCACATCAGGGGACACACTGTACACTCAGGACATAACGGTGCCAGTCATCTATGGGATGAAAATTCACCAATTTGGTGAAGGTGAACGGGTTTCAATCCCACCTTGTCAGATTTTATCTGTACCTCTGAATTTCTCTACTTTCTCTACCTCTGCAGTTTCTTGGAAACTGCAATAGGGATTACACAAGTATCATGACAGCTGGAACAGATTAGAATTAGATCTTCATGAGGATGGCCTCTTCTGGCTGGAAAGGGGCAAATAGGAGATGAAATCTAGTATTGTTTCCAAAACACTCACAAAGGATACAAAGCAAGTAAGGTTTTGACACCATTTACCAAGAGAGAATAAGAACAGAGTTATTCTCCCCTCACCAAAAAAAACTTCTCCAAAACAAACACTACCTTAAATGTTTCCAGCAGGATACTTGCTCCCAGTCTGCAAGCTTGCTGGGCTGGCATTTTTGAAAGGCCATAGCTGTTATCAGCAGCTTTTCCTCCAAAGGGCTTTTTGGGTTCATAGGATTCCATTAGGCTGAAGCCAAGATCCACCAGGCCCTGAGTAACGTGGTCCCAGCCAAATGCACTGAGGTGAACATTAAATGGACGAGGAAAGAAACAACTTAGTCACAGGAAAGTTTAGATTAGAGCTGTCTGAGGTAAAATCTTCTGCAGTCATTCCAGAGTCCAAAGCAGCAGTGAGAGACACTTGATGACAGCAGGGAAGATGACAACCCTCACAACCCTGTGACTGTCTTTAGGCTGAGCACACCTCTGCAGTCCTGGTTGTCCATCAGAATTCCTCTGCAGCCCAAAGGTCTCCTTGCCATGGGGAATGATGTGCACTCAGGCTTGATCTGAGCATAACAGCAGAGTATAGCTGGGATGCAAGAATATCCTACTGATCCCAAGATCTTCCAGTTGGAGAGAAAGAGAAGAGGAATGCCTCCCATCAAACCAAAGGGCAGCTGGTGACAGACCAGAGCTATTCCACAGGGTGTTTAAAGGACTAACCAGTGAACCAGATTAAACAGTGAACCTATTCCTCATCCCTTGATCAGAACACAAACTACAGCCAGCAGCATGACTCACACTGCAGATTAGGCCCTGATCAGTTTAGCCCTTTGTACCACCAGACCCTGAGATTTGAGGTAAAAGGAGCAGATTTATACAGCCGCATGTTGGGTTTTTTTTTTTAATTCACTAATATAAAACTGGGATAAAACCTTTGGATTTTGACACTGATCCCTGCTGGCACATGGTCAGAAGTATTTAGCATCCCAGAGTGTTTTAGCAAGGCTGAAACTCTCCCAACTCCCAAACCTCGTTGAATGTTCTGCAGCATGTGGCAACAACTCACCTATTTTTCACCACTTCCAGAATGACAGCAGTTATATCATATTGTTGAGGAAACAAATCCTGCAGAAACTTGGAGGCCTGAAGGAACTGCAGGTCCTTGCAGCTTCTTGTGATTGATGTTTTCAAGAACTCAAATATCTGGAACATAAAATCATTAAGTGTGAGGAAATGATCTTTGAAATGGGACCTGTATAGTCTTGGGTATGTTCCAGTAAGAGCACCAGCCAGACACAAGTTCCAGTGCAGCCTGCCAAAAATCTTAACTCACTTCTTTGTCAGGACAAATACACCAGTCTCATTAAGTGCCTCAAGGAGGGTAACTTGCTGCCAGGTGCTCTTCATGTGGCCACCACAGAGCCAAAACATTAGAAAAATAAGACTGCTTTTCTTCTCATCCTACAATACCAACCCACAGGAATCACTGCTCTGGAAAACTGTGATATTGCTCTGGGGTCTTTTAGAGTGTTTAGTAAAGTACAGCATACCAATGATCTAATTACCCATGAGTATCCTGAAACCATTTCAAGCCTAATTCTGATGGGACTATGACCTTCCCATGCTTCCTTTCCTTTACAGGGAGTGCAGAGTGCATTCTCGTGGAAGTTCTCTGCAAGCTTATCAAGCACATACCTGCTCTTGCAGTCTGTGTTTTACAGCAACCGACAGCAGAAGAGCCACGCTGAAGGGACACAGTGCTCTACCAGGGTCCTTCTGTTGCTCAGTCTAGGAAACAGCAAGGAAGCAGTGAGAAAGCTTGTTATCTTCAACTGAAACACCCTGGAGAATCAGGAAGCCATCAGGCACATGTCTCTTCAAATGTATCACAGCACTCGCTAAAGAGAACGTGACTGCAGTCATAAAATTATTTAATCCCTTGTCCAGATAATAAACTAAGTTTTTAAACCCTGCTTCAATATCTTCAGGAACAGTGCCTGCTCCATCTTTGCCATACCTTCAGATGTCTAATTAGCTCCTCGCCCAGGTCCTGGTCCAGGTTGATGACAGAAACAATGTGGAGAATAACGGTGCCTTCCACGTGGCGCAGCTGGTCCAGGGGCATTGTGGCTACCTCAAGGTCCAGTGACCTGTAAGTTTTACCAGAAAATAATGTGCCATCCAAAGCCAGGAATCACTCCTGATGGATCAAGGAGGATGTTCTTTTACGAGGTTTAACCATTCAAGGAGCCCTGGGCAGGACCTGTGTGACTACAAACGCCCAGGAAATAAAGAAAGGGGGTGACAGAGCAAGAACTTACTGTGGAACTCTCTGTTCTTCCTTCTGTCTCTTATCCAGCTGATTGAAAAAACTGATGATTCCTTCCAAAACAGTCTTCTTACTGCCCTGCAAGGCAGGACATTACATTGAGCCATTGTAGCGCCTGCAGTATCCCAGAGAACAGGACTCTATTCCCACACCTATCACAAATCTCAGGGTATCCTTCAATTCCCCCACATAAATTGCTAAGGCAGGGGAGGGCTCCTGTGTGGCTCATTTCCAGATTTCCAGTGTGCATATTTCTTTTGACTGCATCATTGAAGAACTGGAAGAAACTCAAGCTCTAAGATGTTCTGATTGTCTTTTTTTTTTTTTGAAGTTGCTATTAATTAGAAAGGATCCTTTATGTTTTAATCAATTGGGAAGGCTTTCAAACTCCTAACCTTAAATCTAACAATATATTTTGTCCAGTGGACCCAAATGACCCTCTATAACACACATATAATTTGTCTTTGGATCTTTTTGGCGCTGACTCGGTCACAAATGAAGCAAGCAAAAGAGCCAGATCATCCTGTCAAAGGGCAGAGATGTCCCTGGCAGTCTCAGCTCTGGAGAAGGGGACATTCCCAGTACAAGTGAGACTACAGCCCAGTAGACAATCATAGTGCATGAGCTATTATTATAGTGTGCAGATCACAGAGAGTGAGCAAAACCACACTGAAAAAACCCAATCCTCTCTGCTGCCTGCTAGGTCTGTGCTCATCCCTTATTTCCCAAAGTTTTGCTTCTTTTCCCACAAGGAAGACCAAGATCCCATCTTTCTCTGAGCACTCAGATTCTTCAGGCTAGAGGGAATTAAAGGAAACAAAACCTACTGATGTCCTGTTGTGTCCCTACATCATGATTTGGGAACAATCAGAATCCCTGCCAAAATCCAGACTATAGATCAGTCTGGAGACTTTTTTCCCGATGGCATAAACTTAAGGGAAATCCAGCTCCTGTAAGCTTTTACCTTTGCAGAAAGCAGCAGCAGCTGATAGACCAGAGGGGGGATTTCCTGCAGGTCTAATTTGGAGAACATCCTAAGGACCTTTTCCACCACAAACTGCAGCTCCTCTCCTGATAGCGGAATATCCCTGTTGAATCAAAGATTTTTTTACATTAATATATTGTTTATTTGCCAAGGTTCACTCACACATAGAATAAAAACCATGATGCCCTTCCCAGATGTATTCTGTATCCAAAGGATCCAGTGTGGATGTTCATTGACCAATCATCCATGGGGCTGTGCTGGGTATGGTCAGACCCATACTACTTGTGAAATAGGATACAGACATGACCACAGCACAAGGCAGTGTTGATGCTGAAGGGAAAAAGAATTACCTGAACATGTTGGCAAGATGTATTACACACTGAGGATCCCACCTGGTAAAACAAAGATATGTTGGAAGATTGAAAGCAAGCAGGATTATCATCTAGCTCTTCCCTCCTACACAATTATTCAATGTCACCATTTCCCTGTCACACTCTGATAATAAAATTAGAAGCCAGATTTCAACCAGAAATCATTAGCACCAACCTAACCACCCACATTTACACAGTTCTGAACTGCCCCAGCCCCTCTAGTAACAAATACCAGAAAACGAATACAAGCACTTCCTGAGACCAGTTCATGCAAGAGTCTCACAGGATTTGGGAACAGGATGCTCCCCTGCCTTCCCAGCTAGGGAAGGCACTGTCACAGAGGGCACAGATTCAGGGATGACAGGACACACAGCTCATGGTGATGCCTTTTTCCAAGCACAATGTGAAACACAATGTTTTGCCACGTAACCAAGAGCTGGCAGATGCACGTACTTGCTGGAGCAGAGGGTATTTATCAGCTGTTTCTTAAAATCTTCCCCATTCAGTTCACCTGAAAAAGCAAGAGTCTTAGGAGCTGATTCCAGAGGAAGGGAGGACAAGCTGAAGAGAAGCAGCTGATAGGAGTTACCTTTCCCATAAGCCAGGTTCTCCTTTGAACTGGCCAGTGCAGTGAGAACAGTGGAAAACAGCTCCAAGGATTTCCCGTTGGTCAGGCTGCCACCTTTAATAACATCCACAAATAGGTTGGCAAGCTCGGCCAAGGCGTGGCCTGGCAGCTGGCGGGCCTGGGGGAACACACAACAGGAGAGAGCCTGAGGCAGTGCACAGAATTCCACATATACATCCAAACTGTCACCAAAAACCAGCAGAAGACAGAATTTCTTACAGGGAAATGTTCCCTTTAAAGGAGAATTCAGCCCTGAGATCTCTGTTTTGTACTGTCCTTCACAGAACAGAGCAATAAATCAAGATGATGTGATTATAGGTTTAGAGTTTTGAGCCTAAGACTAAATATCTAAAGATAATCAAATTCACACACAGAGCCAATTCCAATACCAGCTAACTTAGTCTAGGGAAGCTCCGTGGAAAGGATACAAGTAATTTTCCTCAGTGGTTTAGGGAAGTATCTCAATTACATATTAAGTTATACTCAGCAGAGCCCAGGAAAGCCAGCCCAAAGCAGCTTTACCTCCAGCATCAGCAGTCCTATGATTTCAGACACCTTGCCCAAATGCAGGTCCCCTGACTCCACTAGTGGGACGCAGTGCTTGTAAACCTGGAGTCTCCTGAGAACACCACTTCTCTGGGAGCAGGGGGAGCCTTACAGCGAGCAAAGAGAGGGACAAAAGAATGGGAAAAAAAGTTATTCAAGTAACAACGTGTTGCTAAACGACAGGAAATCAGCAGGGATAAAATGTCACCTGGCAGCAACTTCCTATTTTACATCTGACAAAACAAATAAAAAAACCCCAGAGCACAGGAAATGAGATACTTGGATAAAGCGCTCAGCCACCCTGTTATCACATCCTGTGGTCCACTCAACCTGCTGCCGGAGATCAGGAAGTGTCCAAATTTTGAGAAGAACCAGGTTGGCAGTCAGTTCTCACCTGGCCAGCTCAGTGCTACTCCAAGGTACCTAAGGGCTCTCAAAAGCAAATCCCGCTTACCACGGGCTCATCACAGCTCTAGTCCAGCTTGCTATGTCCCCGCATGTACTTTTGGACGTCGTGCTTCCCCGTGACAGCGGGTTTTTTACGAAAAGTGACACTTCACTGTGCTGCTGCACCCACCGGCCCCAGGCAGCCCCCCGAGCGCAGCTCACACACCACCCACCTTTGAAGATCCCTCTCAGCAAAGCCGCCGTCTCCCTCCCCTTCAGGGCCTGCCTGGTCACCATGTCGCCCAGCTGCAAGAGAAGGGGACGCCGTCAGCCGCCCCCCGCCCGCGGAGCAGCCCCGGCGGCGCATCCCCGCTCCCCGCCCGGCCCGCGGGCACCGCGCACCTCGCCCTCCGCCAGGCTCTGCAGGGCCTCCTGCAGCCGCTCGGGGCCCTCCTGGGCCGCCAGCGACAGGATGCGCTCGGCCATGGGGCCGCGGGGCCGCCCGGGACCGCCGGGCCGCAGCTCCGTGCCCCCGAAATTCCCGCCCGGAAGCGCCCGCGCGTCACCCCGGGAACAGCTCCCGCCCCCGGTGCGCGCTTCCCGCCCCGCCGCGCCCGGGGCCGCGGGTTCGAGTCCCGCGCGGGGCGGGCAGCGTGGGGCGCAGCGCGGCGGGCGGTGTCACCGAGTCTCAGAATCCCAGCGTGGGTCCGGAGGGAAGGCACCGCAGCGGGTCATCTGGTCCGACCTCCCTGCTCAAGCAGGGTCGTCCTAGAGCACATGGCTGGCACAGGACTGCGGCCAGATGGTTCTGGAATATCGCCAGTGAGGGAGACTCCACGGCCTCTCTGGGCAGCCTGTTCGGTGCGTGGGCACTGCGCAGTGAAGAAGTTAATGGAGTGGGGTGAAGGCACGTGGGGTGCAGGCACGTGGGATGGGCAGCCGGGGGTACCGGGGCATTTGGCACAAAGTGCCCATTCAGGGCCACCCCGCATCAGCAGCGGGTGCCACCCACGTGGGCTTCGGATACATTCGAGTAAACCCCTTAATTCCGGGGGACACGAGGGCTGGCCTGGAGCGTACCAGGAGGTGTAGCCCGTCTTTAAGCAGCAGGATTTGGCCAAAGGATCAGGTGCCAGCACAGCGTGGGAGCTTTCGAAAGCCCCGTGCTCACGTGGAGTGGGAGTTGATGCTGCTGAGCGAGGGGAGCGGGTTTCACATGGGAGGAGGGGGATAGCCAGACCTGGAAGAGAGATGCACTTAGGGCTCTGTCACAATACATCAGGGTGGGGTCCCCCTTGGGGCTGCCACCCCTTTCCTTGAGACCCGTTCAGCCAGGACAAAACACTTGTTCTGTGATGCCAGGGGTTGTACATGTGTCTGCAAAACTATTGCAACTGTGATGACCATGCTGGCCAGGATGCCCAGGTGGCCCAGGGATCACAGGTTCTCTCTGCCACCCCAACAGAGCATTATTGGGTCTCTTTGGGAAAACCCCATGCTGATGATGTCCCCCTGTTATGCACTGTCTTGCGCTGAGCTGCAGACAAAGGTCCAACGAGCTGTAGGAGGGAGCTGAGCCTTGCAGCGGGGAATGGGGACGGGAGGGTTGGGGGTCTCCTCTCAAGAGCAGCGCACAGTGCCTCTGGCCACAGCAGCATTGCTCAGGGTTTTGGTACAGGTCCAGGTTTTCCCTCAGCAGCACCCCCTCCTTTCCTCTGGAGTCTCGTGCCTTCCTCCCTCCCTCACACTGGGATCTCAGCTCTGCTCGCAGGACAGCCCTGTGTGGAAACCAAATCCGTAAATCCCAGAGGCATTACAAAACATGCCTTGTGTAAGATCCTTCAGCCCTGCTCTGGTGCTTAGCCCGACCCTACCACCTCCCCAAAATCCCCATTGTGGTAAGAGCTTGGCCAAGCTCCTCTCTTGGGCTTGAGCACAGCTCCATCCTCACCACATCCTCACCCATCTCCCACAACCCTTGACCCAAAGAATTGAGGCTGCAAGGGCTCTCCTGCTCTATGTAGCTTCAGCATGCTGGGACGTCCCAGAAAACCCATTTTGCCATCCTGCAGCATCCACATGTGGACTCAGCTTGGTTCCCCTCACTTATGGGTCTATGGCATCACCATGGTGGTGGAATGGTTTCCAGTTTCCAGAGCTCCGAGCAGGTAATTGTCACTTGAGGGCATTGTAGGAATTTTGCCCGTGTCTTTTTTTCTATTTTAAAAGCTGAAAGGGGCCTCGTATGGATGCTGGTTTGGGAGGCCTCGTAGGGGAGGAGTTGGAGAGCCCCAGGACCATCCTCTGACACAGACCCATCCCCGCAGCTGGACCACATGGCCAAATTCACAGCAGGACCTTGCCAGGGTTTTTGGGCCAGAAGCTGGGGAAAAGACCTGTCCTGCTCACCCCGGGGAGCAGGCCAGGATGGCAGGCTGCCCACCACCTGCCTCTGCCCCTGCCCCGTGCTAATGAGCGAGTTACACAACAAGGAGCTTTTATACTTTGTTAATCGGGTCCGGCATCCAGCCCGCCTCTCCACGCACGCTCCAGCTGGTGGTGGAGCCCCAGCTCCCTCCTTCCCTCTCCTCAGCTGCCTTTTGTAATGTTTTAATGGGGTTTCTTGCCTAGGCTGTGCTGACTTAATTACAAAGCTGCAGTGAGTTGATGCCTTGTGACGGTCTAATCCCAACCCGGTGACTCTACAAAGCTTTCGCCCAGCTCCTTTGCTGCTCCACTCCGGCCTCGCCATCCCTGCATCCACCTCGGCTCCGTGCACTGACCTGCGGACGGCTCAGCTTTTCCTCTTCCTGGTGAGTATCCAGGACTTTTTCCAACTCAAAGAACTGCATTGAAGACTGTCATCCAGCCCTCGCTCAACCTGGCACCTCTGGAGCTTGAATTGGTTTTAGTGCCTGGAACAAGGGGACGCCTATCCCTTCCCCAGGAGGTGAAGAGGATGACCCTGGGAAATGGTTGAGCTGAAGCCAAGCATCCCTCACACAGCCTGAGCTCAGAGCTGGTGCTACAGCCAGGCAGGGAGGGGTAGATGCTGGAGGCAGGATGAAGGCAGCCCTCCTCCTCCTCCTCCTCATGGATGGGAACAAGGTGTTTCACCCAGACTGCGCTGGAAGGATGCTGAGAGGCTGATGGTCCAGCCTTGCAGTTGGTGGAGCAGTGAGACATGAGAGTTTGGGAAACACTTTGGAAATAATTATTTATTTTGGGAATATTATTTATTTTGGTAGTAGAAATAAAAGGATGATCTGGCTGCCTGGCCAAAACTGGATGCTCACCTGTGCCCATGTGAAGGTGGTCTGAGACAGAACACTGCTGGGTGAGCGCAGGCTGAGATGCCCCCAGCCCAAAGAGGAAAGGCAGAGTAAGAAAAATGTAAGAAGGCATCAGATGATAAATACACAGATTTTTAAGCTGCTTTTGCAAACATCCCTGGTGTTTTTCCAGGCTGCTCAGTTTCCTCAGGCAGGCAGAGATGCAGGCAGTAGGTGATGGAGCTGAGGATTGATTGGGGATGTCCTCTGGACATCCACTTCTGCCCCCACCTGAGCAAGATGGGCAGGGAATGGGGCATAGGGGGAGCCGTGGAGACTATTTGGATCCATGCTGATTCCTCCTTCCCTCTGCCAGTGTCCTGCTGCTGACGGAGGACAGAGGACAACATGTCTGCGGTTGTGAGTACTGTCCCCACGCTGCCCCATCCTCTGGGCTCTGAGCATCCCCTCCTTGCAGTGCTGGGATGGGCTGCACAGGGTGCACCTTAGTCCAGGCAGCACACAGTCCCTCCCTATCCCACCGCACCCCCTTGGGTGCATGTGTGGAGCCTCTCCCCTTCCCTGTATCTCCCAAGGAGACTTGAAGTGGGGCTGGGAGCTGGGGGGCTGTCTGGGAAGCCCCCACATCCTCTCCTCCCCCCCCCAGACGGGCACATTCCGGATCGTGTCGGAGGAGGAGCAGGCCCTGCGCTCCAAGCTGGAGCGCCTCACCACCAAGGATCATGGCCCCGTCTTCGGGAGGTGTGAGAAGATCCCCCCACACACCCTGCAGAAGGTGAGGTGGCTCTGGGGAATGGGGGGGCAGGTGCAGGCCGAGGTTCCTGCTCCTCAGGGGCTACAGGAGACCCTCGACTGGCTCTTGCCTTGGGGGGGATGCACTTACCAAAATGTCTCCAAGCTGGGGACCTGAGTGACCCTGCCCTCCCTATGCTGGGAAGCTGCAAAGAGCTTTACTGTCCTCCCCCAGTTTTTTGGGTGCCTACACGACCCCCGGGGTGTTTTTGAAGATGTGCATGGCATCACTGGGTCCCCTCTCTGCTCCCCCCAGGCAAAGGATGAGCTGAATGAGACGGAGGAGCAGAGGGAGGTGGCAGTGAAGGCGCTGCGGGAGCTGGTACAGGAGCGGGCGGGCGGCGAGGACGTTTGCCAGAAGGTGGCCGAGAAGGTGCAGGAGAAGGATGACTCCTTCTTGCTCCGCTTCATTCGTGCCCGCAAGTTCGATGTCCACAGGGCCTATGATCTGCTGAAAGGTGGGGAGGGGTCCTGGGCTGTGATGCTGGCTGAGGACGGGGGTACACATCCCCCAGCAGCTCCCAGTCCTGTGCTGGTGCCTCCTAGCCCAGACTGGGCTCTGTTGGCAGAGCAGGACCCTGACATGGGAAGGGGACGAAGAGAGGGGATAAATAGAGAAAGTCAGGGTTGAGGGGCTTGGAAAGAGTTGGGATGGGGAAGGAAATAAATGAGGGTGACACCAGGCATCCTGCAACACCAGGACAGTCCCATTCCTTGCAAATTTACCCAAACAAAATGGAAAAAACCCTCACATTTGGTGGTGGCAGGCTGTTTCATTTGTGCAGCAAACCCAGCTGGCTGGGGCTGCATCCCCTTGAGACCCCTGTACATGCCCTACACTCCCCTCTCTGTACCCCTGTAAAGGAGCCAGTTCTGCACCCTCCCGATGCTTCTGTGCATGGTGCCTGGGGGGCTCTGCACCCCTGGGGCACCTCTGGGTCTGGGGACAGCTCTCCCCACACTGAGAGTGACCCATAGGGATGGAGGGGGAGCAGAAGGGCAGCCTAGAGGGTGGCTGCTGTCTGGAACCTGCCTGGCTCCAGCTCTGCTCTTTGTGTCAGCTTAGGGGATAATGAGTTGTAATTATCAGTGCTGGCTCCCAGACGAGCTCTTTTGCTTGCCTGCATTTTCCCAGGATGAAATTCCTTATTTTGTGCCTGCAGGGTGCCAAGGGAGGGGAGATGGGGGTTGTCACCCAAACAAGGAGGAAGGGAAGAAGGGAAATGAGGGGGAAAATGACTTTATCTACTTGTTGAGGTGTTGGAGAGAAAGCAGGTGTGGGAAGCTCCTGGCAAGGGATGGGATAACACCAAGCATGCTGGGGCTGGTGTGTTGCTGAGCTGCTTCTTCCTCCTTTGCTGGAGGAGAGCTGACCCATGTGGGCCACAGGCAGAGCTTTCCACAGCTCTGGGGCTCAGCGCTGACATCTCACCATCACCAGCCCATCCCAGCTTCCCGAGGCCGGGCGAGCAGCCACTGTTTTCCCCATTTCTGCCTCTCTCCAGGCTACGTGAACTTCCGCCAGCAGTACCCCGAGCTCTTTGACAACCTGAGCCCCGAGGCCGTGCGCAGCACCATCGAGGCTGGCTACCCCGGCATCCTGGCCAGCAGGGACAAGTACGGACGGGTGGTGATGCTCTTCAACATCGAGAACTGGGATTACGAGGAGATCACCTTCGATGAGGTGAGCCCAACTCAGATGCTGCTCCCAGAGCAGAGTGGTCCTGCTTTTGGGCTCATCCCGCTCGGCATGTCTGAGCACAGCATCCTTACACACACACGTGGATCTGTGCAGCCATACAGGTGGAAGCAAATCTGTAGTCCTTTGAATTTGTCATTTGAGGGAGCCTGGGAGAGCATGGTCCACCCCAAAGGATGCGGTGCAAGGTGCAGGCCAAATTCGGGGTGTGTGTCCCCCAGCTGATGTAACATGGGCTGAAGAAAGGCACCACACCATTAAATCAAGGGCAGAGGAGGACACTGAGGCATAGGGCATGGAAAGGGCCTCTTGGCAAAGAGGTCTCCAGGCACGTAACTCACAGCTTCTCCCAGCTCCGTTTTCTGCTCAGCTCTGAATCTGGTCTCAGCGTATCACTGATGCAGATCTGATGCTCACGAGTTGAAAAGGGAATGTGGTGGTGGTTCAGCATCCCCCCTCCCTGCTCTGAAATCCAGGGACTGGCTGTGACAAGCAGAGTGGAGTCAAGCCTGGACAATACTCCAAAGGACTCTTCCTGGTACCCCCTAGGGCTTATGGGAGGTGAGACCTCATACAAGACCCTGCTGTCTCTCCTCTCCATTAGATCCTTCGTGCCTATTGTATTATCTTGGAGAAGCTGCTGGAAAATGAAGAGACCCAGATCAATGGGTTCTGCATCATCGAGAACTTCAAGGGCTTCACCATGCAGCAGGCGTCAGGCATCAAACCCTCTGAGCTCAAGAAGATGGTGGACATGCTGCAGGTGAGGTGACAAAGTCTGCACCCAGCAGTGGCAGAGGGGGCCCTGGGGGAGCAGGGAGCTCAGAGAAGGGAGGTGGCAGGGCTAGCAGGGTTTGGGATTGCCACCACACTGGAACAATGAGAAAGCGTCACAGAGAGGCTGTTCCCCATCATCCTCTCCCTGCCTTGCCAGCTAACTGGCTTAATCCTGTAAAATGGATCCCATTTTTCCACCTCATCTCCCTGCCATCTCAAATGCCTGACCAGAAGCAGTACTACCACTCCTTGCAGCATCCTAGGGCATGGCCTGGAGGTCTTTCCTCATGAGCCTCTCAGCCCAGCCCGGTCAAGGTTGGATGGAGACTCACAAGCACTCCAGGATTTCTGCCCTTGGACCAGAGGCTGGACCAGAGGCTGGACCAGAGGCTGGACCAGAGGCCAAAGACACTCTGCTCTTCCCAGGACAGTAGAGATGTGGTCCTTCTCTGGAGTGCGAGCAGTGAACTATCTGGGAGGTTCTTCAGCTCCCTAGTGCTCCTGAGGCTGGGATGGTTGATCCTCTCGGTCAGAACAGAAAGGGGCCATCAAATAGAGATGGGGCAAGGAAAGCCGTGGCAGTGCTGGGGTGTCCATTGCTGCCTGCTCAGATCTGGGGGGACAGCACCATCTGTAACCATCTGTCTGGGTTTGGGATCCTAGGACTCCTTCCCAGCACGGTTCAAGGCTGTCCACTTCATCCACCAGCCTTGGTACTTCACCACCACCTACAACGTGGTCAAACCGTTCCTGAAGAGCAAACTGCTGGAGAGGGTGAGTGTGGGAAAGGGATCTGCAGACAAAGGCATGTCCTTGGGTGAAACACAGCTGTTGGGAAGAGCTGCCCTGGTCCTCTGCTGAGGGTCACTCCCATCTCCCTCCAGGTCTTTGTGCACGGTGAGGAGCTGGAATCCTTCTACCAGGAGATCGACGCTGACATCTTGCCGGCAGACTTTGGTGGCAAGCTGCCCAAGTATGACGGCAAGGCAATCGCAGAGAAGCTCTTTGGGCCCCGCATCGAGTCCGAGGACACGGCTCTCTAAAGCGGGAGCCTGCTGCCCTCCCCTGTACCACAGCACCAGAGGTGGCCCTCTAACCCCAGCCACCTCCCTCCTGTAGCATTGGTTGAGTGACTGCTCGTGCTGAGGCGCTCCGGGCGCGCTGCTGCCTGTCCCTCCCGTCCCCACTCCAGGCAGTGGCTGTCCCTCCCAGGCACAGCGTCCTTCCCTCCGGAGCCAGTGGAGAAAGGAGGCCACCGGCCCTCTCCCACAGCATGTCCTGGAGCTGCGAGGGGAGGACAGGAGAGTGTCTGCTCTGGGAAGGGAGAAATAAAGTGTTTAACAGCAGAGCTCTGTGGTCCCTTGTGGTAAGGCACAGGGGCACAGGTTTTTGGGCACTGGCTGCGTTGCTGGTTCTAAGGAGGCCAGGAGTGCCAGAGTTTGCTAGGAGACCCCTGTCCCCTCATCATTGACTACACTTTGGCACAGGGGCCAAGGAACTGCCCATCTCCATCCTCCCTGCATTCCTGATCAAGCCCCACCCTTGCCTGAGCAAGGACCCCCAGTTCTTAGTTATCTGCTCTAACCAGGGAAGAGAAAACAGATGAAAACAAAAACCCAACCAGGGGCCCAGGTGGAGCTGTGTGCCTAATTCCTGCTCAGGCAGGCAGGGAGTAGAACAGAAACTGCAGTAGCCACTGAGACTAGGAGATGGATTTCAATCACAAAACAACTGAAAGGCAAGCAGAATGTACCCTCCTAAATCCTTCAAAGGCCTCAACACAGTTGTTTTCTCCTAGCACTGCACTGTGTAAGGGAGCTCAGTCGGGGAAGCCCCACCAAAAGTCACCATGGAGGGTAGAGGAGGGTACCTGCGCAGCAAACAAGCTAATTACTGACACTAATTACACCTTGCTAATGTGGAATCAGCAGGACGTGGATGGGGAGGAGGGAGGCAGAAGTAGCTGTCCCAGGCAAGGCAGTCTGTTCCAGTTCATGAACCACGCATCTCCTCCAAGAAGCCGATCGGACACCCATTCCCAGATCATCTCCTCCCTTGGCCAGCAGCAGGGCTCAGAGAGGAGCAAGTTCTCTGCCCAGGTTACCTTCTCCCTGAGCCTGGTCCCACAGTGTGTCCTGTCCCCCCTCCCAGCTCCGCACGGGCCCCTTTCATCAGCCAGATCAGCCCCCCACCCAAAGCTGGCTGAGGTGGAGGGTGATGACAAGAGCCACATTCATCAGGGCACTGGCTAAGGCTCAAACCAAACAGGACATCGGCTCTGAAGCCGCAGGGAGGATGGGGCCTGTCTGGGGTTAGATCTGTTTGCTCCAGCCTCAGCAGCTTGGCGAGTCCATGCATGGCAAGTCCCAAAGCCTAACGCTGTGCCAACCTTGTGCAAGAGTCCAGAGACAGAGGAACAGGCACCTCTCCACTTCCTTTGGCTCTTTCCTGCACCTGGAACCATCCCAAGGAAACCATGTGTGACAGCCCTGCAACCATCAGGCCAGTGCAAACACAACAGCACAGCTTGCCTGGGAGACAGAGCAACTGCAGCTTAGGAAACAGAAAAAGGGAAAAAAAACCCATCCACACAGACAGGAGTATCACACTGCTGCCTCTGGGATTTGGACTGGGACAGTCACAGCTCTTGGGAGGTGCCCATGGCTGCTCACCACTCCTGTGACAAATTGTCAGCTGGGAGCTTGTTTTGATGGAGAGACAGAGAACAGCACAGCAGAACTGGCAGCTGAGAGACTGACTAAGGCAGGAAGGAGTTTGGAAGTGGATCTAACAGCTGATTCACAACGGCCAATAAATTAGAAATGAAGCCTAGTGTCTCTCACAGAACACTGCCCATGACAGGGGAAGAGCAGTGATGGGGCTCTGGCCCAGCCCAGTCCAGCTGCCCAAGCAGGGCACCAGGCCCAGTTACCCTCCCACAACTCTCTCCCTCAGGCTGTAGATAAAAAACCCCCCCTTGGTGAGCTGCTAGGGGCAGGTGAGTAGTGCTTTTGTATGCCCTGGGCTCGAAGATGTCCCTTGTCCTGGCCAGAGATGTTGGTTTGTGTTTCTTCTGCCAGCAACTGAAAGATTAGGAAATCCACTTGCTCTCACATAAGGAAAAATAACAGATGTTCTATTCCACTGGCAAAAATAACTCTTTCAGTAGTTTCAGGGCAGGCATGTGCTTTTTTAAGTTGATGCTATGCCCATTCTTCACCAGAGTGGCATCAAAAACCTTTTCTTGGCCAGAAGACAAAAAGCAACTAGGAAAGGCTTGAGCACCACAAGTGCTTGTATCACTTTCCCCCCCAGCCAGCTCCCCAAGCTGGGCCTCAGGGAAGACTGAGAGCCTCTGCCAACACATGGAACTTCACACACAGGCACTAGCTGTAGCACTGACTTCAATAAGTCCTTTATTTTTAAATAAAGAAACCCCACTGAATCAAAGATAACAAAATTACATTTTGTTTTGCAATGACTTCCATTTTACACCACACAAGAACAAAAATTAAAGAAAAAAATCAAAGACAGTTTTATATATATTTATATATCATTTTAAAGGTAAACATCAGCAGATATAGAAAAATTGCATTGCTAGTTGCAAATCATCTCCCCTGCAGCTCTCAGCTCCAGAGAATCTGACTCAGAACATGGCAGCAGGGAGGGTGTCTCAGTATACAAGCTTCTTCAGGGCAGCATTTCGAGATAGTTACAGAACATAATTTTGCCAAATTGAAAATATTTTCATAGTCAACTGCTCACCAAGAACACTGGAAGTCACTCTGCCTGTTCTAACACAGCTGCATGAGAAAAACAAGGGCACAGGTCTCCTCTTCCCAAGCTCTTCACACACCTTTTTGGCTTGGAACTTCCAGAGGAAGAGGTTATGCTTTCTCAAGAAGAACATCTAGAGATCTGTCACTGGGAATTACAGTCAGGCTATCATGTAACATAAGAAGATATGCCCCCTTTGGAAGGTTGGTCACTTGGGCTAAGCAGTAGGATTTAGTTATATATCAAATACAAATGAGTTTTATTTGGCTTTTTTTTTTTATTTTAAAGACATTCCAGTTGGCAGGAACCGTGAGAAGGGTCAACATCCCAGTAGAACTATAGTGGAGATGCTAGAAGAAAGTTCTGTATCTCCTCTCTGGTCATGCAAGAACTCTGATTACACTGGAAGCTTGTCAGTCAGACCAAAGCAAAGGGGCTTTTCTGCCACCTTGTACAGATGTTCAGGATGACCCCAGAAACTCTTCCACCAAAGCACAGAAAGCTGGCAACCCCTTTGACTCACTGATGGCACTTGTGCCTAAGCTCCCCTAACAGCTGAGGAAGTCCAGGCCAGTGTCACTCCCACTCCCAGTGAGAAGGGGGTACAGTAACAGGGGACCCTCCCTCAGGCTGGTGCTGCTCTGAGGAATTCTAAGCTTAGAGAAGAATCATGAAGTCCTCACACCAAGGAAGGGCTGTTTGCTTTCCACCTAGAAGCCACAAAGGAAACACTGCTTTGAGTCACTGTGGCTCCAGCACCTTCCCAAATGAAGGAAGGAATATGGACATGAGGAATACGGACACATGGAGTGTGCCTCAAGCCAGAAACAAGATGCTCTTTACAACAAATAACTTCTACAGGCAGCACAAGGCTCAGGCCTTCTCTGGTCTCACAAAAAAAGGTTGAAGAATTTCAATAAGCTCCAGACAAACATAGTATTTCCAGAAAAACTTGGAAGCAATCCAGGTGACTAAACTGGCAATTAAGTCCCGAAGATGGTACTCTGCTCTTTCCTTTGAGATGTACCCACTTGAGCAATCTACCTCCAGCTATGCTGCTGGACTAATAGACACAAAACTTTGGATTGCAGGATAACAAGTCACACATTAGGCCAAAGCAAACCCTGCTTCTATGACTCAATTCCTACTGCTAGAGGAGCAGAGAGCTGAAAATGATCCACTGCTTATATACATTGTTATTTTAAGCCTTGAAATAGACTGTAGCCAGTTGTAGGCTGCCCACAAAGGTCCTTTAAGCCAGCACTCAGTTGTACAGTGTTCATCACTGGTGTGTCTCAGTGTCTGAAAATCAATTTACCAAAAAGCAAAGTCTCAAAAGCTCTGACAGAGCTGTTTACTGAAGTCTCTAGATATGCTGATGTCAAGGGAGGAGGAGGAAAATGGCAAGGCACCACGTGTCAAAGGGGCTGTGGTCTAGGAACTTGTGACAGACCCAGGACAGATGACACACAGGTAGCTTGGCTAAATTCAGTACTGGAGTTAATAGCTCCCAACATTTTTACTTAATGCCCCAGTCTTTGTAACCCATATCTTCATAATTAGGAACTGCAGAAAAACACTGAGGAAAAAGATTGCAGGAAGTTCAAGTGTTTGCCCTTTACAGTTGCAACTACAACTCTGCCAGACCCATCTGAAAACACTTTGATTTAAAAGCTAACAAAGGGACAAATAAAAATGCTGGCAGAGCTCTTGTAGTGGAAGGTGAAGTTCCTTGTGTTCAGTCAGAGCAAGCCTGAGCTGCTTATTACCATCTTCAGATATCTCCAGAGAAATGGCAAAGGAGATGGTTGGACCAGCCTAACCATCAAAGAGTAATAGTTCTGCATCTTGCTGACTGATTGAGAGGGTCCTCAGGGTTTATGTTCAAGTGCTGCTTACATTCAGGGATGGGGAAAGATGAGACTACCTGTGGAAGAGCTCTCCTGATGATTTTTCTAATCCCAGTTTGAAACTAAGCAGAGCACATGTCAGATTCACCATGCTGTAATCCTGAATGGCTCTATCAGACCACACTGCAGTGATCTCCAAGCACACACTTCAGCAGCCTCATGTGTCTCAACAAGAGATGAAAGACTTCCCCTCTAAGACTGAAAAATTCAGATTACAGTTAAGATTGGGGTGGCTGGGCAAATAAAGACCACCTGCCCACATCACAAGACTAGTACTGCCTTATTTTGGGAGATAAGAGTATTCAGATTAGGACTGACAAAGTCCCATGTGTCACTAGGTATCAGTTACCAATCATTGTCAGTAGCAAGATTTAACACATAATTGTAAGGTTTTAGATAACATGAACTGCAGCTTAATTCTCTCCTCTCCTAGTTCCCCAAGACCTCTTTATGTGCTTGCTGCAAGTCTGACAAGCCTTGCTTTGAAAGAAGCATCAAATATGTTGAGATGGAGAGAACAGTTTTGGTTTTTTTTAACACTGCTTCCACCTACAAGGGCTTAATAAGCTGAACCTCGAGCTCCAGAAACCTTGCACAAAAAAAGCCCCAACAAAAGTTGTCCTTCCCAAAGAAGCCAGAATCAGTCAAGTCACAAGTGATTTGAACAGTTTTAGATTCAAGTGCAAAAACAGGACAAGGAGCAAGACAGAGACTCTGTTACTTCTGTAGCTGAGAGTTTCAGAAAAGTCCACAGCATTGGCACTTCTGAAGTAGAAGGCTTGGGTTGTGGGGCAGGAAGAGTATTCCTCAGAAAGGCTCTCCAAGCGTAAAGAAAAATCTCTATTTGATTGGACAAAGCTACAGCTCCTGCTGCTTTGAGAACTGCCAGTTGCTCACCTCATTTTGGGGAGACTTAGACACCTAAATTTCTACTGTATCTATTTGATGTGTACAAGTGTTGTTTACACTCCACTTCTGCTGAAGTGAGAAGATATTTAAGTCATACGCAATGAATATTACATGAACACTACTTAAGCAAAAAACCTGAAATGTCTTTTATGATACACTTTAGTGATGCAGGATGAATAAGAGGATAACAACACAGAGACAAGATACCCATCAGCTAAGAATATCCTTGCTAACTGAAGCCCTAAAATAGTTCTTAAGGAACAGCCACAAGCACAGCCAAACCTTGCTGTAGCTTTACTTAGTTTTCATCTTCTCTTTGAAGAAAAAAAGAAGCCCAGATTCACTAACCAGGAGAATGTGCAGATATCCACATCATTGTGGATCACAGGCCAAGGTGTTTGGCCTAAGGCAAATGAAAGAAATTTCCTGATACGGCAATGCACCTTTGCTACAAAAGTTAATTATTGCTTTATTAAAATGAAACCCCACCTACTCAACCTACTGAAGTTCAGGGACAGAGCAGTCCAGAAGGCTTGTTCCCCTGGTTTGTTGTTACCAGACTGAAGTCTTGCAGCTTGTTTCACCCTTAAGCTATAAATTAAAGTGCCTGGAACACAGACCAAGGCTGAAGCAATAAAGTGCTGATGAGGGAAGTATGACAGGAAAAGAACTTCACTGACACTGTGATAAAGAAATCCTAAGGATGAATTAATGACACTACAATATTGACAGAACAAACAGTAAAGAAAAAAAAAAATTTTTTCTACAAGTTTCAGTCTCCAGATTGTCATGGGACAACTTTCCTTTAATAACCATCTTGGCACAGACCAAAACTGCCACTTGAGGGAAAAGCACAGGTGAGTAGCCAGCTTTCCTGCAAACAGCTTTCACACTTCACTTTGCACATTAAAACTAAAAAGGGATGTCTGGGTGTGGAAAAGAAATTCTAGTGAGAAAGAGCCCAGTGTCTTACTGGAGCCAGCAATCCTACAGCATTACACAGATCTGGAAGTAGTCAGCCATGCAAAGATGTCATTTCAGTTACACAGGGCTGGAGACATCCAGTTCCACATCAACTGTGAGTAAAGTCACATGTCTCAAACCCACTTGATGCTCTGAAAGCTAATGGGAAGAATTTTGGTATTATTTACCCTGACATAAGGGGAGTAAATCTAAATAGGTACACCCTACCCCCCACCAACTAATCCCTAAGAGAGCACAATAGCTCTTCACGAAGTATTCTTTCAAACAGATTGAGCTCACAGAAAAATCCTGCAGATTCTTAATCATGGGTTACCACTTGGAAGCCAGAGCCAGCTTTAAAAAGCCCCAGGTCAAACAAAGAATCCAGTACTGAAAAGATAACAGTATTTAAAAAGAGGCAAAGATGACAAGAAGGTGACTGATC
Source organism: Coloeus monedula (assembly GCF_965178545.1). NCBI lineage: Eukaryota > Metazoa > Chordata > Aves > Passeriformes > Corvidae > Coloeus > Coloeus monedula. Next base: position 5,525,806 of record NC_138794.1, read on the forward strand.
AGGTCCTGGGAGTGAGAACATGTTTACATAGAAACATTAACTGGCATTACCAGGCTGCAGCTTTTCTCTACTTGGAGACCCAGCATAAAGCCACCCCAATCCACAGACAGCTCAAGCATGGAAAAGTTGAATATTTTTAAAGTGATTCACTTGTGCAAGTGCATTCCTAGGTACTAAAAGGCTTCCCTTGAGATGGTGCAAAGCTGACACTACACTTGCAGTCACGCATCTGTTTTTCCAAGCCACACTGTAGTGGCTTACAGACTGAACCACTCACTGGCTTGTGGCTTGGTACAGGGATTTTCCAGCACCCAGACAGAGAACAGAGCCACAGTTCTCATCATCTACACTTAAACAAATGCTGCAGATCAAGTTTTTGACCAGCAGGTAAAGAGACTTTGACATGTGAAACTTCTGCTATATTAAAGCAAGCAGTTTTAGCTCAGTAGCCCTGTAACAAGCTACAGTCAGCAAAACCCAATTCTTCAAGCAGAGCAGTAAATTACAAATCCACATGACTGGATATCCAAAGAGGCTCTGACCAGATGTTAACCTCTGCTTTAACCCCATTTTGGAAAAAAACATGGTGATCAAACACCAGCCAGAGGATATCAAGGAGAATGGAAACCTGAAGCAGCAGGTGAGGGAACAAGATGTTCCCAAAGGGGGAGATATACTGAAGTGATCCAGAGTCTTTGGGTCGATTACTCCTGGCCAGACACAGCCTGCTCTGTGTCTGAGCAGTGAGGCTTTGTCTTCTCCCACTGGCAGATGGCATTGGCATACTGTACCACGAGCTTATCCATCCAGGTAAGAGGTTCTGGGAATAGCACTGACCCCTCAAAAAATCCCAGGTGGCCTCCATGAAGGGGCAGCACATGCATGACATTCTCTCTTTTCTCTGTAAAAGAAAAACAGGCAGAAAGTTCCAGAAGGTTAACATCTTCAAGCTGAGAATGAAACCATCTTGAATTGCCAGGACAAGAAGACTGCCCAAGAGTTGCTGCTGGCTGGGCCCTTACAGCAATACCTGTATTGCTGTAAGAATGGTCATTCTTTAACAAATGAACACCTTTAACTCACATCCACTGGAACCAGGACTGTTTGCATCATGTCAAGCTGCACTAAGCTCTGACAGTGTATCAGCCATCTTGTTGCATGGACAGTGAAAAATCCCCTGTGCTTGCTTCTGTCTGAAAGCAGCTGTGGATAAACTCTCTGCTCACAGCCTCTGACCAGGAAAAGAATGAACCCTGCTTCCCTCCCTGTGCACCCACTATTTGTGTGATGAAGCAGCAGCAGCTCCCTCTTCTGAGCTTCTAAGGATAATTTACCTCTTTCCTTGTTCGAAGACAGACAGCTCAACTCCTTTCAAGGGAGAGATCCCAGTTCAGTGCCAAGTGACACAGCCATGCATGCACTGTCCCCATTTCATCAGCAAAGGGGAGTGTTTATCTGTGCTTCATACAGACTGTCACCACCACCCATCTTCTTTTAAATCCCAGTGAGCAATGAAGATGTGAGGAAACCTTTTTTCATCCAAGAATGTAACCTGCTGGCTATCAAAACAAGCCAGAGCAGCAACAGGTGCCTGAAGGGACTCAAGTTCTTCCTGCTCAGGGTTAGCCTTGTTAGTTTTAGCAACTGGTGACTTAAAGAGGCTTAGCATACCTCCTGCAGCATTACAGATGTAAGGAGGCAAGTCAAGCTGCTTTGAAATCAGGAATTGTGATGTGATAAGCAAGCTGTAGGCACACAAATGTACACAAAACACATAAGGTGTAGCTACAGCTTCAGCATACCTGAAAGAGCTCTTGGAATTGATAGAAGACTCTCATGGACAAGAGGGTCATCAGCAGCATTAACCAACAGAAGAGGAACATAGATCTGCATCAGGAAACATGACATAAAAGGGAAAAAACCAAAACAAAAAGGGGTTGGTATTTGAATGTCAATCTACCAACTGTAAAATGTCTTAGCTTAATTGAATTAAGATCTCTTATTAGAGATTAATATTAATTTATTTTTTCACCCAACCCAATTGCAAGAAGGAGGCAGGGATGCACCAGAGCAAACACAATGAGTCCCTGTTCTTAGAGTTGAAACAGCTCCACCCTTTTTTCGCTCCACATTGCTTTGCACATCAGGCAGCTAGTGCCAGCTTTGTTATGGACACCTTGGTTAAAGTCCAGGAAACTCCCTTGGAACATCTCCATTCTCTGGGTCAGTGGAAAAAGGAGGAATTGATTTCAATTCCACTTTGGCAAAACTTTGCTCAAGCATTTGAGTCTCTTCCACAGCACCCAGTCAGCCTTTCTTCCTTGAAGGTGCAGGCTGCATGCCACAACCCATTTCCCACTTTATCCTCATACACTCAGACCATTCAGCTGAATGTGTGGTTTTATCTCCATCTCTTGGGTGCAACCACTTGCCAGAGCTATAAGCTCTTAAGAGCCCAGAGCATTTAGCCCCAGTGTTAGAGGCAGCAAGAACTGAAATCCCACTCCAATATACCATGCCTGATTATTTCTGAAAATCCCAGCTAAGACATCTGCAGGTAACAACAGAAACCACCAAGTATTTTCTCCCCAGTGCAAGAGCAGTCTGCTGCAAGAGCTTACCCTGTGCAAGTACTGCAGGCAACTTTCCTCTTCGTAGTACTCCTTCAGTGAGCTGTAGCCATGGAACTTCCTGAAATAGAGCAGATTGTCATTAAAATCACCTGTCACTATTACTCTCAAGTGAGGACACACATGCAGGAACAGGAGTGATGCCTCAATTTCCATAGACAACTTTTTAATATCCAGCATCTTCGCAAAACCCTTCGGCAGCACATACCTTGATGCTTTCTGTGCCTTCTCAAATATTCTGAGAGCATGGGCAAGTCAAACATGCAAACTGAAGACCAGCAGCCTTCAGAGTTTCTTTTAAAATACCCCACTTTGTTTAATTGTACACATGGACGAAATAAAGTCAGGACCTTGTTCATCTTTCCCTAAAAGTCTCTCCAAATACAAACCCAGCACAGCTTATAAACCTCAAACTTACTGGACAAGTTCCCCAGAATTCACTATGGTTCCACTTCTTTGCCAAATCCCTTCACACCATCCCAAACCAAGAATTCAGTAAGCCTATATTCAAGTGCCTTTTTTTTTAATAAAAGGGACAACATAGCTGTTAGTCCAAACTCAAAAGGCCTCAGGGATGGGAGACAAGTAGGGAGATTTCCCTAGGAATGACTTTTTTTATAAGCAGCCAACGATACTCCTAGTTTGCCAAAAGTGTCACAGCTTTTTAGCAAACAGTTTACAGTTTTATTTTGGAAAGGGGTCAATGCCTGATACAGAACATGCCATGGTATGAACACTGCCACTTCAAGTGTTATGCTGATGTCAAGGGCACAGGCAGTAACAGGCTACTGCTTATTAAAGCAGAGCACTTAATTAGGTGTTAGTATGACAAATAAAGGTTGCATTATCTCAGCCCTACTGTGTATTGAGAAAGCAGCAGTGTTTTACAGGGAGAAGATGTTTTCAAACAGAGCTAAGGAAATCCATGAGCAGTTCTGAGCTGCTTTCCACATTCCCCTTTTTTGTTGCTAGAGCTTGGCAGCAGAGCTGGCCTCTTCCTACCTTAGTGAAGGCTGCAAGTTCAGGTGTTACCAAGAAATAAATGCCTCCTGGATGATTTTCAAGAAACTGTGACTGTAAGTTGTTTTTTGTTGTTTTTTTTTTATTTTCTCTGCTAAGTTTTCTTTAATGTGGAGGCAAGCAAGAATTTGAAGTTGTGTTCACTGTATTTCAGCAGATTCCAACAGGCTCAGCAAGGGGCTTGCAAGAGCAACACTGGGAAGAGAGGGTACTTGGAGTGCTATACAGGAGCAGAGAATTGCCCTTCATACCTCATAACGTTATCATCGATCTGCATAAGTGATGTTGCTGTATAGAGCTTGCCCAGATCAGCATCTGACAGGCTTTGTGGCTTCTTCATGTTGTTATCTCCAAAAAGAACTTGCCTGGAAAGAGTAGCATCAAGAATTACATCCAAATAACATAAGGGCAGCAAAACCATGACCTGTTCAAGGACAACTGAGTTTACCAAATCTGACAAGATAAGATTAGAAGTGGGCTACATAAACATGAGGCTGTCTTGGGAGCAAGAACAGCTTATTTGTCCACTTACCTTTGCAGCAAGACATAACAAACCCTAGCAGCCTCCTCGTAGGAAAAAATGCTTTCCCTTATACACTGAGAAACTGCATGGGGGGCCCTCTTAAAAGAAACTTCCCAGAACAGAGAGCACTAAGGGTAATTGGAATAGAGGCTACATGTTAGGAGGGAGGGTTCTTTGGCCTCAGACCAAACCTGTGGGTGGTTTGGGTGAGAGCACCAACAATCCTGGGCATAGCATCTCCTTCACCATCTGGTTCTAAAGCCCCCCAGCACAGACTTTAGGCTACCTCACACACAGAAGTGACTCAGGGTATTACCTTAGCAGAAAGCTATTTACTATGGACACTTGTCATATTAATTATTTCCCTCAGGGGAGGATGTGTTTCTTTACCAGAACAAACTTCTGCCCTAAGAAACAGAACAAAAGCCACAAGTTGGAAAGGGATTTTTATTCCCTTTGAGAGGCAGCTGCAGGGCAGAGCAGGAGGGAGGCTAGGTTTGATTTGAGGGAGTTAGAGCACAAGTGATTATGGAAAAAGTTTACTTAACACACTTGGCCTTCAAGCCAGCACTGGCTTTTTCTGGGTTAAGAATTTAAGTACCTTTTAATGGGATCTTACCTAACTTCAAATGTCAAATTTGGTCAAGTTGTCTAAATATTTGTAAACCTGGAATGAATTATGTGGATCATCCTACATTGGCTACCCTCCTCCTACAAGTGCTTTATACTGCAAAGGAGTGTAAACAAAGAACCTGAAGTTCTGAAGTGACACATGCTCCTTCAGTGAAATAGGTCTTAGATATGCCCTTCCTTTCCCTTCAGTCAGGCAACTTCCAATACACACAGATGAGGTACTTCCTTGCCTAGAAAGTACAACCCAGAGACCTTTTGGTGGGGAAAGCACCAACATTGAGCACGTCACCTGTTTAGCACACAAATTTCTTTGTTATGCAAGAGCCACAGAACAGCAACAGCAGCAGAGGGATCCTACAGTACACCTGCACTCCAGGAACAGCAATGTTGAGTGTTTTGCTGGCTACATGCTCTTTCTAGAGGAACAGCTAGAAGCCAGAGCTACAGGTTCGACTATTTGCTTGTTTGGTAAGCAGCAACTCCATACAGCAGATCTTGAAGGTTAGTCCTACCTCAGGTAGGTGGCAGAACAAGAGGCTCCTTCAATAGGGAATTCTTTGGCTAGAAGTGAAACAGATGCAGAATACTCCACTTTGAAGTCTAATTGCAATGTTTTCCTGTGCATGTCTTGTTTATTCATTAAGCAAGTTTCCCCAGAATACAAAAAGACAACCAAGTCTTTCTTCTAACAAGATGACCAAAGCTTATTTGTCTATTTTACAGTATAATGAGATTGACATAAGCTCACCTTCTCTGTTGGTTCATCTAAAGACCCGCCAAGGAACTTGTGCATAACCTCTCAGGAGTCCTATTTTAAAGGACCAGCCAGACAAATCCAATATAGCAATTGACCCAATCAATACTGTCAGTGTAAGTGATGTACTGCAGTACCTGTGAGAAAGGATGATCTTCTTCATGTTGTCTGCCATGAGGAAGTTATAAAATCTTCTACAATGATCCCACTGCATGAAGGTTTCCTGGGCCCTAGAAAAAACAGGGCAGAACAAACAAAGCTGTTAGTGGAGCTCTTGAAAGATCAGATTAATACACTGTTAACATCTTATGGCAGCCTGGGGGCTGTGTAAACAAACCTCCAGGCCTTCCCTGCCACAGCTTAACCTTTTCCAGGAAATGACTTCCACTTTGATGAAGTTTGTTAGTATCAGAAAACAGATCTGCAGTCTCATCTTGCACAATGCAATTAGTGGTTTTGATCAGAGCATTTAAGAGCCATCAATCAAGATCCACAACACTGACAAGAAGATTTTAGTATCCCTTTGCAGAAGTTGAATGTAATTTACATAATAGGACTTTCAAGGAAAGGGCTAAAACCTGTTGCTCAACAGTGCTGTCTATTGTGTAATGTACCTCTGCAGAGGAAATAATTTGTGCAGATGTTTCCAATATGTACAGATATTATTGTTTCACTTCATTGGCAGGATCTGTAGGAATAAATACTAGATGCAGCTGCAGTGGCATCTGAGTTGAAGCCTTTACCTATTCTCAAAGCAGCAGAGCACTTCACAGCTTATCTGTTGTTAAAACAGAATTTAAGCCACCCAGAGTTGTGTGAGCTCTGCCAGATACCAGCACTCCTTTGCTATGCAGGGTCATGGGCAGGTTAGAGCCTCACTCCTAGCAGGGTTTGCTGTTACTGAGGGAACACACTATCATTTACTGAGACTGAAGAATGCTGGGAGCAGTTTCAGCTACTGCTGAAAGCGGTAGGCTCTCCTACCACTTGAACATTAACATACCATGAGAACTACTGTAGATTTAACATGACCTTCCAAGCTATATCCTGCAAGTCCCCTACCAGGCAAGAGCAAGCTGCTTTCTTGTAATTTGCCATGCTGGAGTATGGTTTGAAAAAAAAAAAATCCATTATCTTTTTATCTAGCCAGGCTATACCTACCACATTTATACCAGGGCAGGGGAAAAAAGGAAGATAGGAAAAGGCACATTTCTTTCTTCACAAAAGGTTTTCCAAGCAAACCTATTAAGTTATCACAAGATGTCTGAAGTTAAAGCTGCTATGCTGCCCTGCAGTTCCTGTGGTATACAGCAGTACTCCTAATATGAAGAGCTGCAAGCATAAAAAAAACCCAATACCACATGCAGCTTCCAGTATTTTGAGGGCTGCCCAGGTTTCAGAGCTGAGGTCTCTCCCCACAGGCTGTAGCTATGGTGAAGATGCATTCCACAAGATCAAGAAGCAGAATCAAGCCTATGCAGGCAGATATTAAGGAATGAGGAGACCTGTCCCTGTTTAGCCTCAGGGAACACATTCCCTAGACTCTGTGTTAATTCATTAAACTAAGAGTCTCATTCTTCTGGCAGATCCTGGTATTGCTGCTGCTCTGGAAAGGCAGATCCTCAGTTCACCTTGCTCACTAAAACCTTTTTCCTTCATTTATGAAAGTTATTTGGGGAATAAATGCTGGACAAGCTAATATAAAAAAAAAAGGAATTGTAAACTAACTGGTCTTGTCTACCAGGGTAATCCATTTCCATGTAGCCCTGAAGGCTGAAGCCAGCTACTTTAACCTACAAGACCAAACCTGGGAAGGCAGTGGCTTCCCTCCCTCCCAATTTTATATCCAGGGCACAAGGCCCTCCCTCCTCCTGTCTTTTGCTTGGTAGATGTTTTCTCCTAGCTCTTCAGCTAATTAGCACTTACAGCAGATGTAGATATTAGGAAGGGAGACACAAGACCTGAAAAGCCTTCCTGCTGGCTGTCCAGTAATACAGAGCAGATGCTCTGTGGCAGGAGGTTTGCTAGGAGATGTTTACCCAGCAGGTGGAGGCAAGAGCTCAATAATCCACACAACCCACACGATGGGGTGCATTAAACTCAGGGAAAAGAAAAAAAACCCAGCCAGTTGTTTTTCCACACAAATATCCATGTGAAGAATTGTTCATCAGGTTGTCTTTGCCATGCAAGCATAACAGCATTACTCACAACATCATTTTGGAGATCAGGAATACAATATTGCATAATTGTAGAAGATGAACCAAGTGGACCTCAGCCAGATATTATCCCTGCAAACCCTGTCTGATGGTTGCAATTAAGGAGCTGGCTTCAAAAGGATGCTCTATGCCAGAACCCCAGGACAGCTAAGAACATTTTACTTGAAACAAAACAGAACAGCTGTTCCTGTACATCTGTTCAGATTTTAAGGGTGTGAACTAGCAGCAGATTATACACTTTTTTAGCAGTAGTCACATCTGACCTCAAAAGGGATTAGATAGCTGGAATATTACATGCACATCAAGCTTTTACTCACATCTTAATGCTTCTGGAAAAGCTTTCTGCTTTTACCTGTAAGAACCTGATTCATAAAAGGTGTCTTCAGACTGCTGAATAACAAACCGGTCCCTGCACAGGCAGAGCATCACCAGCATCAAGAGTTCCAGCTACCTTGACCAGGCTGTGAGGCCAAATTCCATAGCAAGCCCCTCACAGACCTGCCACAGTTTCACCATTTATATCAGCCCAAAGGATCTTGACCCAAATACCTGAGTCTCAACAGCCCCTTTTGCCTTGTAAATAGTCTCATGGCTCAAAACTGCAGGTAAATTACTGCACAGTCAGCTACACCTTAGTAATTGTCAGCATGTAGAGACAGTAAAAACTGAAAAGAGCAGCTTAGCCAGTTATAGCATTTGAATCTCCATTGGCTGTGCATACCTAGAAAGGTTAAAGTACATTAGTCAAGTCCAGTTTTCAAGCAGCAGTGCTGTGCCTGGACCCTCCATCAACACATGCAAGTGAAGCCATCACAGCTCCTAAAGTGCCACAGCCTTGGCTTCCAGGTGGGGAGACAGGTTAATACTTTCAGACTTTAGGGCTGCAATACTTTTCCTCCCCACCTTCCCCACTCCTATAACACAGCTGCATGCACCTCTCCATCCCCTGATCAGCCCACAGCACTGTTTCAGTGACACACACTAAGAGGGGAGCATGGACTGACAGTGAATGTGCTGTGTCTTTCCAGTCTTCCCAGGTAAGAGCTGCCAGATGAAACTGCACACTGAAACCAAACAAGCTATTATGAACCACGGGATCTTTCTCACAGTGATGAGACAGTGTAAACTATTGCTTGCAAACCTGGCATCAGCTCAGCAGCTGATCACGCTGCCCAGCCTGCCTGGTTAATTACACCAGGACTGCACAGGGAATGCCTCCTCTTAGGACACTGCAGCCATGAGACAGCATCACATGCACAGTCCAGAAGCTGCTAGCATGTACCTGGCCAGGTACAGAAAACCTGTCTGCATTGCTGACAAAGTTTACTTGTGCTTGCAAATCAACAAAGCTTCAGGCTCCTTCAGGAAGGTGCTGTCCTACACACTGTGTCAGACCAGTTCAGTGCAAGAGAAACACCCATCTTCACCTTGTCCTTCCAAAGATCTGCCCACTCCTGCACTCCCAGAAGAGACCAGCACGGAGAAGACTCCAGACCCACCTCAGTGCACTGTACCCCTGGCACACACTGACACAGCAGAGGACTCGCTCCTGGTTGGCCTGGCTCTCTCCCAGGTATTTGCACACTATGTTTCCACCCAGGCTGAAGCCCACGACAACCAGCTGGGTCTGAGGGTAGGTCTTCTTGATGTAATTCACCATGGCACCAAATTCCCAGGTGCATCCTAAAAAGAAGAACAAAGTTAAAAAGCATCTGATATATTTCAATTCTCACTTGAAGCTTCAGTTGCATGCTTGGAATTCAGCTTTCTTACTCTTTCTGACTTTTCAATAGCCTTAAGGTTTTAACAGCTCTGATTCACAGTGTTCAATACATCTGTGAGTCCTGTGGAGCTTAGCTCATGCTTAGTTCTGACAGAGTGCCAAAGCAAGATGAAATTTAGTTGCTTAACAATCATGGTGACAGTTAACGTGACAATCAAAACTCTTCCTTTCTAAAACAGCTTAAGAAGCAGTCCAGCAACTCTGGGCTTGACATTACTATGCAGGACCAGCACACATCATTACTTTCCTGAGGCAGTTTACCACTTTTGAAGCGAAATGGGGTATCTGGAATGCAGTTTGCTCCTTTGTTTTTAGCAAGACCACCATGGATCCCTAAATCCGTGCTGCTAGCAGGAGGGGAAGAGAGTGGCTTGTCAGGAAGAGCTGCCAGCAGACTGCTGCAGAGCCTGAGCAGGTGATCTCTGGAATCAGAGAGAAGGGTTTAAGCACAGATACATTCAGCCCTTTGTAACCAGTGAAGGGGTAAAGATCCTGCAGCTCCCTAAAAGACATGTGGGTATCCCCACATCAAGAGAATAGTTAAGTGCCTCTGTACAGATCTGTTCTGCTGTCAGTGAACACCCACCTGCATCCCACAGGCTGCAGGCACTGAGGGATCCAGTTTCTGGCAGTACTGGCATCCTCCAATTGTTTGAGAGACTTGAAGGCCTCCACACAGGCAACAATCTGAGTACCTACAACTATTTCTTCTGCTTGTGAGTACAGGAAAAGGAAGTATGGAGAAGCAGCTGCAGTAGTGATGGCATTAGTACACTGGCATCAACTGTTTATGGAGCTCATTAACCTTCCTTTTGGATTTAAGGCTGCAAACCACAGAAGGCATCACACCAACAACAGGAATAGAACTCCAGATGTTTCTTCCTGTCCAGAGTCAGAAACTCAGCTCTCTCCTGTGGAACTTGTCCAGTGAGATAAATCCTAGCATTCCAGGATTCCACCCTATACTAACCTAACACTGCTCCACTGTGCCCTCACCCCAGCTGTAGCATCCTCAGACATCAGACTCCAGCTTTACCTAGATCTGGAGTAAACTCTGAGCACCACAGTTTGTTTGCTTCAGTGGAACAGCAAGCTCCTGGCTGAGTGTTTCAGCAGGGTTTGGGCACTTCCTTGTGAACATTCTTAATGAGCAATCTTCAAGACAACAAATGCTGCACTGCTCTGGTTTCCTCTGGAAGAAGCCAGTGGTCAAAATACTTCAGTGTTGGACCTCTGTGATTTCAGGGCAGCTCAGGAATCCAATACTAGAATAGCAACAGGTCAAACTTGATATAGAGGCTGGGGTTCAGCAAATCCCAGATTTATGCTACTTGCTCCTCAACAAGTATGCCTGGAATACAGCAAAGCTGAAAGGGCACTGAGTTATTTGGGTAGGAGGCAGAGTAAAGTCTGCTCATGGTCTTGCTGGCACTTAACAACCAACTCTGCCAAGTGATTTACTGTCTTGCTCAAAGGAAGTGCTAGGCATTCTTTGCCCTTTCCAAGGCTATAAAAGACTCAGAAGGGTATGTCTCAAGAGATGCACTACAGAATAACACCCTTAGGCCTAGAGCAAAGCTCCATTAAAGCAAACTCTTAACTTTTAGCAAAATAACAAATGCTTTAACAAGGACAAATTTAGTTTTCAAGACATGGTAGTCTTGCAGCCATTAACAGCCTAGGGCCTCACTACAAATGAAGGTATTTGGTATTCCTGAAGTGTTTCCCAAAGAGGAATATATTTAATAATTCTAGAACAAGCAACAAAGCATTACAGCCTACTTGCCTGCTCGACTTGGCACCTCAAAGCACAATACCTCTATTTTGACAATTACCTGTTCAAGATAACTATTCTGTTATAATCCAAACTCTAAGGAGTAGCTTGGCTAACTTTAAAAAAAACAAAACCTAACACAAGTCTGCTCCACACACAATTGACAGGGTACCTATAGATATTTACAGTAAAGAGGGAGAAGAGGGCTCAAGAGAGCTCAGGAACAAGCAGATTAGGTCACAGGCAAAGAGGGCCCATTCTACAAAGAGCACAGTACTCACCAAGAGGGCAATTAAGACTAACTGGAGTCATCCTTGACACAATTTCAAATAATTTATTCCTTTTAATTTCTAGGTTAAGAACGACTTCCTTATACTCAAGGTGAGAGCCCAAAATCATGGCAATTGAGCACTACCACTTCTGCAGCTTTACTGTCATACTCTACAACTGTTGCTGTTGACTTGTGTTACATCTGGGGCAAATCCTCATGTGTCCCTCCTGGGATATAAATGTACTTTCTGGAAAGGCTGGTACAAACTCCTCTCAGGTTGCATCTTACAAAGCCTCAGAAATGGCATTTATCCTTCAGGGACAGGTTTGTTTCACATTCCATGAAACTGGCAATTTCAGTATCTCTAAAATCATTTGAACAGGCTCTTGGTAGCCACAAAAGGGTTTTTTTTCCCCAAAAAAGTTTTCTAACAAAAAACTGCCTCCTTGATGAGAATACATGTGTAAGAGCTGGCAGAAGAGACAAAAGTGAATTCAGTATTAGCCTGCCCTCTTCCTCCCATCTAAGCTCAGTTTAGTTCCCAAGAAACAGTACAAAACTGTTACCCTCATTGGGGTACAGCAGTTGTGTTATCTTGAAGGAGGCTGATCAAGCCCTAGAAACTCCACAAGCTTGAAAATAAGTTCCCCAGGTGCCACGAAGTACCTACCATATGTGAACATCCGTGGTGAAGTGAGCTCAATGTTTGGCAGGGCTCCCAAGTGATTGAGGACAGCACACCTGTACCCATTTTTTTGGGCATAGTCAACAAAGGTGCGGATGTACTGCTTCTCACTGTGGTTAGCAATCCCCGGGCAGATCACCATCGTGACATCATCTGTGCTCAGAGAGAGAGAGGGAAGTTAAGTAAATGTCACTTCATGCAAATTAAGAGAGTCAGAAGGCTTCCATTTCAGATCCGTGGGAAACCACCTACCACAAGCAAGCTAGAATTCCTACTAGTCTGCCAAAAATCCCGTATGGGACAGGAGACCAGCAGCTCTAGCGCTACAGATGTGAAAAAGTAATTCATGCTATGGGAGATGAACAGTTTTTAACTTCAGGGAAAGCTGTGCAAACAGTTCTACTGGCACTGCCTAGAGACCAAGAATACATTCTTCCCTCTGAAGGACACTTTTGATGTTACACATGTTGTGCCCTCTGACAGCCTGTTCTGACTGTGATGTGTGGAAGCTGTGGAGTCCAGCATCCCAAGTAGACTGGATGTGCTATTTCCCCCTCATTTCCCTTTTCGAGCTGGGTGTAATACAGATCTTCCAAATGAAGCTTTGCTAAGCAGAGACATTCTGATCACCTGACATTAGCCATCATCTACTTTGTGGCTAATCTAATGATATTTGATCTGCTGACACTATTCACTAGTTTAACAAGATATCATTTCATCAACCAAGAAAGTAATTGCTGTAATTCAAGTAAGCACAGTAAATTACATTCAGGATTATCATATGCACTTCAAATTAACTGTAACTCTCATGTGCAAAGCTCCAACATCACCAGCTCTAGCCACTGAACTTTTATCTCATTAGAAAAGCACTGCTCAGGTTCTCTTCAGCAATAAAGATAACAGTAACTGTTCTTGTGCAGCATTGTACCATGAAGATCTCAACTCTGACAGTTAAAAAAAAGAAAATCTGCTTTTTCTGAGGGCTCTATTCCTCATCTGTCCCCCAGAGCACAGAATCAAGGTTAGCAGCCAGCAGCTGTTTGACTGACCTCCAGTGCAGTGCTCAGAGCATGGCTCAAAGAGATCAAAGGTGGCTGTCGCTCCATCTGGCATCGTGAGGTACTTGCGAAGTCCATATGGATGTGGTGATCTCACTCTCCCCATTTTTCCATAAAGAGCTGTCTGGATATGTCCACTCTTTCCCCAGATGAGGGGTGGAATGTACCTGAAAGGCAATAATTTAATTACTTACCCCTGCTGTGTTAACGAGCCTTTGAGAACAGGTAAGCACTCCCATAAATCTCTCACCAGCTCCCAAATATAATAACAAATATAGAATTGTTTTTGCTATGACTGAACTGGCAGCAGTGATCTTCGCAGCCTTATACAAGAGGAGAGACCAAAACGCTCTCAAAGCTGAAAAATCAGCACTGATAGCAGCAGCAGAAGCCAAACCCCACACATTCCCTATTATTGAGATGTTAGAGGAACAAATGCTTCTCACTGAATACACAGAGGCCTTGTGCCTCGGTGAGACTGGGACTGCATGTTGCCAACCAACCAAAGTGACCTCCAGAACTGTACAGTGCTGTAAATCTGTTTTAATTGAAACACTGAAGCCTCCTGGGTCGAGCCACATGAACCTGTGTAAGCGCTTGACTGTACAAGTCAGTGGAAGAAACAGCAGGATTCACAGCAAGTTCTAGAAAACTGAAAGCCCCAAGACTTGCTGGTTGGGATCATTTTACACAGAACTGCTTTACTAAGTTAAGCAAAGAGCACAGTACAGGTTGATTTTGCTGTTCAGAATTAGGTAAAAGTTGGGACAGTGTTAAAAGAACCAGTCAAAACTGGCCAAACTCCACTGAATAACAAATCCCTTCCAGTAAGAGGGGCGAGTCTACCAATTATTCATGCTTATCAAGGGTATATTAAAGCTGTGTAACAAGGCAGATTGTCTTTTCCTGGCATACAGGCCCTCAAAAAAGATACGTGAGAAACAGCTATGAGCTGGAAAGCATTAAAGGCTTAGTTATCAATTTTGTTTTAGCACAAGCAGAGCTGCAAGTGGTTTAACAGGAAACATACTGTGCCCTAGCACCACCAGCCTGTGGGCAAGTCACCTGGTCACTCAGCAAAGGAGACTGAGCCAATGCCTTGAAAAAGAGAGTTACATCAGCTCTGAACAGGAAAGCATGAATGCATGAATGATTTATTGTTGAGGAGAACAGCAGTCCCAGGAGACACACTTCCAGTTAAAGAACTGTGGTCTCTGGTGCACAGACCAGGCTATCCAGAAGAAGCTTGAGAGCTTCTGACAACACCTTGGATCCTGAGGGATTAGCAAGTCCCTCCCTGCTGTGTTTGGGGCTTCCTGCAATTGTTCCTTCTGCCTTCTTGAGAGCACATGAAGCAGAGATCATGTTCTTCTCTCTTCTAGAAGAAGAGAACTAGGCAGCTCAAATTTACTAAAGCCCATAATCCACCAGAACGTGACAAACCCTACCTTTATGCTCTGACACTGCCTACTCATACAGCTGGACCTTTCCCCATGCCAGCTCTTATGTGTCATATCCGCAACTCCCTCCTCTCCCACACACTCCTTAAAGAGACTTCTATCAAATAAAAACTACTTAGGCTTGTTTAGCAAGACAAGGGCAGCAGTATGCTCTCTTTCTCCCCATTCTTCACCCTCACTATGAGGGAGACTTCTTACAGTCAAAGCAACACAACAGTTTGCTGTAGTTTCACTCATTTTTGCAAGTGCACTTCCCAAAGAGATCCAAAACAGATTTCTGGAGAAGCAGATAGTGCTTCAATAAAGGCTGCAAAAGTTGTTCACAGCCTTGTAAATGAGCCCTCAGTGCATTCTGGATTTGATCACTCAACTAAAAAGATTTTCAAAGGATCCAGGCAAGGCCAGGAGCATCACAGCTCTCTTCTGTTAGGGAGCATCCCTGCACTGGGTCTTGCCAGGCACAATGTAGAACTGTGCAGATTCCCAGCAGTAACAGAGGCTGGACAAGCTCATCCTCTGCAATAGCTGCTAGAGCTGGAAAGTAGTCAGTGGGTCCATTCTCACAATCCAGAGTAAATATCCACTGGGATAGGGCTGTCAGACTAAACCAGGCTGCCCAAGAACTACACACGGTTCTGCTCAAGTCTCATACAGCTCAGTGCAGGGGCTCTGAACACACCTATTATGTCAGATGGAAGAGACACTGCTCTCCCAACATAAGGAAAAACAGCTGGCTTCACCCCAGTCATTTACTGTGGCACCAGTTCACATCAGTAACCGTACTCCACACTAGACAGCGCCTGACTGGCTTTTTGTCTTTTTTTTTTCTCCCCACAGACATCCTTTACTGATAGGGTTTGCTAGCACCTTCTGAGGGGAGCTGACAAATACAACCTATAATAAGAATTTTCAGCTCTTTTAGGAGACTCAGATGTCAGCATTGCTTCATGGTTTCTAATCTTGGGTGAGAACATGCATTGGAAAGTTTTGGTGATTCTGCTTCCATACAGTGCTTTTCAACTCAAAGACTATCTGAAAATCTTACCCTATAGGGCTAACAGGAAAGCAATTTGTCCAGCTACAGCAGCTAAGTTATACAGCTGTTATAGCTGATTACTGCTACCGTGAAAAAATACCAAAACAAACCAAAAATCAAGGATCTCTGCAGACATCCTCATGTTTAACCTACAGTTCACTTCCCAGCCATAGGTTACAGCCATCCACTGGAACAGATGCAGCAGCACATACCACAGGATGTTGTTAAGAGATTAAATCAGAATAGTATTCAAAGCCTCACCACTACTGCCAGAGTTTAAACGAAGGCAAATGGTTTCAAGCACACTGCTTCCCACAGTCTGCCTCTTCAGGTCACTGATGGTTTCTCCGGGGAAAAAAAACCCCGGACCTGTCTTTGCATAACCCAGCTGGAGGTTACCTAAGTACTGATGTGCAATAAATCAAACCTTTATACTGCTTTTACAGGCAAACAGCACATGCAGTTTCCTTGACATGTTTTTTATTTAAGGCAGGAATCCCTTTCACTCCATCCATAATGATGGTCAAGTGACAACTAGTTTCTACTTTCCCTCAAAGCTAAAACTGTGTGAAGCCCTATGGACAAGGGAGCATCCACTGTCACTCCCTGCAGAATGCATAAGTGTTTGAGCATCCTATGGACCAAGTAAAATGCTCAGCTTATCTTTTATGATGCTAACTCCAGCCACCTGCTTAAGCATCACTGCCTGAAGCAAAGATGGCTTGTGTTAGTCACTCTGCATGTAACTACACTCTTTCAGACAAATATTCAAAAGCCAAGCTTCAGCATGAGTGATGTGCATAGTACTCTGATGCAGATATTTGTAAGTTCTACCAAGTCATTAAGTATATTTCTAGTTTGCACGTAAGTCTTACAGCAGTTGAAGCTCTGAAATACATGCAAGTGTTCAAGAAGAAGCTTGTTATCTCACCAAACTTTTTGTTTAGACCCATCAGCCTTTAAGCAACAGACTTGTGAGGCAAACCACATCCCCTAAGTATCCAGGCTCAGGAGACTGAACAACTTCAACAGGGAAAGGGAAGAAAGTTGCCCAGATAGCACAGAACTTGTAATATCAATGAAAAACTAAGACAGATTAGAACTTACCTTATAAGACTGATGCAAAACCAAGCAGCTAATAAAGATATTACTTCTGTTTACTACAACAAGTTGTCAATCTAACCTACTACAAAACCCGGTAAAGCCTTTACAGTAAGGGTGATTCCTCTCTGTCACTGAATTCAGGTAAAATCTGTTCTCAGCTGAGGACAAGGTATCCTTACAATCTACAGCAGAATCAGACACATGATCTGCCTGTCACACTATTTCTGTTGACCCTCCATTTTGCCAATGGACAAATCTATTTTTGAAACATTTGTGTGACTTATGTCTTTCGATGAGACAAAGTCTACAAGAACTTCCAAGAGCAAGTACTGAGCCTAACAGCACAAGACTGTACAAGACTGAAGGATGGGACATCTTTTTACAGGGTTGGTGTGGACCTAGCTTGCTTTTACTAAAATCATTCAAAAAGAAGAGATCACAGGAAGAACTCTTCAGTCCCAAAGATGCACAATACCACACTGGTGAGGGAGAAAACTTGCCAGGAATTGTGCAAAAGCCTTTACCCTCTGAAAGGGCAGATCAGATTAGATAAATTTTATTTAAGCCTACTACACAGTTTCAGAGACATTTCTATCCTCAACCCAGCTGAAAAAACCTAACTACCCAGGGCTGATAGCAAGAGCTAGAACAGATTGTTTTGTAGTGAAGTCAACATTCCTCATGGCAAACAGCTGAAAAAAGATGCTTCTCCAAAACAATCATCCTGCAGACAGAAGAGCATGTACTCAGGGCATTCTTCTTGTGGTTTACCTTAAGAAAACAAGCTCAGCAGGATGCAACACAGGGAAACAATGCAGACTGAGCAATTAAGTAGTATTCTGTCTAAGGAGCATTTGAGTATTGTCCTTCAGATTTTATGCTAAAACTATAATTACTGCTAAATTTAACCATGTCTTTCAAAGAAGGGCCCTTCACTCAAAACCAGGTGGCTTCCCTCCAGCACTGATAACAAGTAGAAACAAGGAAAGTGTTCAAGGACAACAGATTTTCAACTCCTTCCTCTCTGTCTGCTATGACCTGAAGTTGTTCTGAAAAGCAGTGTACTGCAGAGGTTATTCCAGCACAGCATGGAGATGCTTCAGTACATATTCCTCAGTGTCCTGTTCCCGAGAAGCTGCTCCCAGAGGTACCAAAGCCCAGGGATGTCTATAAGCAGCATTTCCATTGCTATGCAATTGTGGCTTATGGTGACAGAAGCTGAGCAGTGAACACCAGCCAGGAGGACCTCTTGCCAAGGCCTCCAAACAAGGACAATGACAGCATAACACAACAACCCAGACAAGCATGTACTGATAAAAAATCCAAAAGTTATGTTGTACCAAAACCGGAGATTTTTCTGTGAAACAAAAATGGCTTCTGAGTTTACTCCAGACCCAAAGGCTTTTAACTGACTCATTTCCCCATTTTGGTCAGTTGCAGTAGATAGCAGGCACCCTGAGTAATGATTAAGATTTTGAAGCAGTTATGTCTTCCAGTAAGCAGCCCTGTAACTTCCAGTAACAGGAGGCAGACAGGAGAACAGGCCTGGGGATGGTAGTTACTTATTATGGAAGCTGTCTTACATGGCCCAACATGTACAGAGTTCATCACTTTTAGGTGGTTAAGTGAATTCACACCCATTTACATAAATCTGCTCAACACTGTTCGGGTTTGAGCTCCAAACATGCATTTCAGCTGTGCAGCACTGCCTCACATCTTGATAGGTGGCTGCCCACAGTGCTCCAGAACAAGACAATTCCTAGGTGTTTCCCAAAAATTTCTCCTAACATTTTAATATTTAAAACAATTCCAGCATGTGATTGTAGATTAAATTTAGTGGCTCTCAGGCAGCAATTATCATTTTAGAGCACATACATCATCCAGTATGCAGGAATTTAGGAAAGCAGCAGCTGTATAAGCAGCTCACACAAAGCACATAAAAACTGTGCTATTTTTATTAGCAGGCATCAGCATTCAGGTCCTCAAAGATCTGAAGTGGAAGTTCAGCAACAGGCTTATTTCTGGAGCATTGCTTCATTTCATCTGAGGAGATTAACACTTTAAACATTAACTCTTACATGTGCTATAGCACACTGGATACTGATGGTGAGAAAACAGAGCCTACAACTTGCCAGTGTCAGGACATTCTAAGAATTTTTACCTGCATTACAACAGGTAAGAGATTATTCTTTTCCCTTTACAGAGCAGTTTGGAGGCATTTAAAGAATGCTTTACAAAAATCAAGCTTGCTTTGAGCCTTGTCCTTTATTTGATGCTAGGGAATGCAATTTGAATTCCAATCAAGGAAACTCTCATACAAGTCTGCAGGGTTCAACCCCTGACCCCAAATATGTAGAAAGCAGCTTTTTCTCCATCAGCTCAGCTAGACTGCTCAACATGATGAGGACACAGCAGATACACAACAAAAAAATTTAAGCAAGTTATGGAACTTCCACATTCCCTGAGCCTCAAAAAAGAAATAAATGGAGTAGAAGTGTTTGTTTGCTGCCCACAGTACCTGTATGAAGTCAGAACTATTTAAAAATACAGACTGGCCTCCTTGACTAAACTACCTCCTTCACCACTTCAGAAGCTTTTATTTAGTAAAGAGCCCATCACACCCCTCCTCCCCCACCAGTGACTACAAGAAGTATTTTAGTCAAAACAAGGTATGAGGATTTACAGCATTTAGAATCCTCCTTGCTGATAAGAGCTGGAGAACACAAGACTGCTGCCAGTGTCACAGCACCCACCAAAAACTCAGACCCCCGAGGGCGCTTCTCTGCAAGGTCAATGCTTCAATTTACCAACAGGGAGCTGCCATTCTTCTCTGCCTCTCAGCATGTTCACCTGCCAAAGCTTCAGGGGTAGCACTGTTCTTCTAGTTTATTATTCTCCTGGAAGTGTTCCTCCCAGAGTAAAACACTAAGGAGTTGACAGGGATCAAACACTGCTTGCTATTAGGGGGAAGAAAAGAACACTGAAAAGCTTGAAGACAGCTTTTCTGACTACTCATCTCCTTGCATCTAAGGGAAAAGCAGTGACAGCGTAAAAGAGTCTTCTGGTACCAGGCAGCCTGCTCACCCAGCACAGGTTGGTGTGCAAACAAAGGATGAGAAGGATCTAGGCTGGATCTTTGACAGTGTTTACTAACAGGCTTGACAGTCATTTGCCTCAATCTTTGAGGAGCTTGCCTTTACTGATGATAAAAAGTGTGCAGACAGTGAGGATAATTATTTTCGACATGGATGACACGTGCCACATCTCTACAGAAATAAAGATACACCCACTTTGTTAGAATAAACTGTAAACAGCCACAAAAGTCTAGCCCAGTACAGCAAGCACTGGCCAAATTTATCCTCACAAATCAAAGAGCCAGCGCTGCATTTCTACAGGAATAACAGCAGATGAAGGATTTTCTGTACCCTTCTGAAAGACAGGAAAAGGACACAGCTGCCACCAGCAGTTAGACCCAAGTGCTCAAGGGCACCAATAGCTGTGCTGAATTGCAAGAGCTTCCATACAAGAAGCAGCAATTTGAATGGAAAAGGGTCTGATTATGCTACTCCACTTGGTAAGCCAAAGTACAGAGCTGGACAGGGTCAGAGGAATGGAAAAACAGGTAAAAACATGAGCACTAGGAAAACAGATTCTCTTGCTTCCCAATGTTTGGTGGACATGTAGAAAGTCTCTGGCAGTTTACAGAACTGTAAAAAGCAGTACTAACATCTACAAGTACAAAGTACCTGGCACACAGCCATCTCAGGCAGTTTTACAATTCAAAGTTCTTAAATTATTCATCTACCACCACGTGGCTCACTGAATGACACCACAGCTACAATACACTGAATTAGGCCAGAGGTGAGGATTGTGCCATAAAGGGAAAATAAAGTCCAAAAGGGTTTACTCTAAGAATTTTTGAACACCTGCACAGATAGCAGAAGCAAGCAAAGTTATTCTCCCTGTCAGCCTGTTTTTCACAGCAGTGCCCTCACCCCTTCCTCCCTTAAGCAGGAGCTGAACAAACCAGGTCTGAAAGCCAGTTCACAGCCAGTCTGAAAGCTGTGAACATTCCTCTGTACAGAAGAATTGGTCTTATAACAGATCTGACAACAAACCCAGTACTGATATAACAGAAGGGATTGCTGGGCTACTTATTTTGCTTTCATGGTAGAATTTGAAAAGAGCTGCTTAATCAGCTTTCCTAGCACTCTGAATAATTAGCAAGTAATCAAAGCCTTGCAAGATTTTTCGGTGGAGTATGGCACAAGCTGTTTTCACATAGCTTTTTCCTAATTATCCTACAAACTGTTTCATGCATAATTGCAGGAATTTAAATGTATTTGTTCCCCTTTAGTCTCCAGGTGACTTTCATGCCTAAGGACAGGATTTATCTGATTTTTTTAAAAATTTCTATATTGAAAAAAGTCTGTGATAACAACACTAGAATAGTAAAAAGAAATAACTGCATACACATCTTAAGAGTTGTCTGTCCTGTAAACTCTTCTAATTCCCCACAGCAATTATATTCCCAAATCCCGTCTTTAACAGAGATACAGAGGTAGGAGGACTGATCAGCTACCTATCAACACAGTTTGTTCTAGTTTGTTTCAGCTGAGTTTGCTGCCTTTTGTCATGGAAGCCTTTCAGACAATATTTTGCCCAAGAACCAGGTACTGGAGATCACTGCTACAGTTTTCAGAGAAGCCAGCAAACCTGAGCTCAGCTAATCCAGGGAAGGCAAACAACCCACGACTGCACACTATTAACACAATACCAGGGTTCTGCAAGCAGCTCATCACTCCTGCAATTAATGCACAGCAGATGGCTAAATACTGCTGGACACGTTCTGCATTTTCACTCTTTTGGGAATGCTTTGTTCTCCAACAGAAAGGCAAAAGACATGGCCCTAACACAGCAGTGCTAGGAGCCTGTGCTGTGAGCACAGAGTTGAAGTAGCAGGAAAATGGACTCTGAATTAGCTGACAATCCCTTTCCAAAGACTAGCCTGATACTAACATGCCTTCAAGGCTGGTAATCAGCACAGCTTCATGCTTGCTCCTTCAGTGACAAGGGACATGTCATTCTGGAGTGCGACACTGAGATGGCAAGTCTCTAAAGTACCAAGTAACTCAAACCTCCTCACTGTATTTTTTAGGAAAGCAATTGCTTTGCAGTTAAGGCACTAGACATAATCAAGAATCCAAACACACTTATGTTACCACCAACTTGGAGTGCAGCACAGAACCCTCTCTGGGTTCCAATTTCAACAGATAATGCTTTGTTTGCTCTAGAAGTTTACAGAGCAGATGGCCTAACATCTTATACCTTACGTAATCAAAGCACCTAACACAGCACTGCTAAAAGCCTCTCATCTCCCCTAAAATGACTATCCTTAAGTCAGCTTGACTTTTGAGATCCAAAAGGAAAGTTCATGCAGCTGCACTCGGCACTTACTATATAATTGATGTATTTAGAGCTTCTAAATAGGACTTGCAAGTTTTCAAAGTGATTGCAGAAGAGAAATACTGTAATCAAAGTCCTTGTCCCTCCAAAGCCTCACAAAATTGTACTAAATGCTTCCTATTATTGGCAAAGGTTCTTGGTGAAGTTAAGGGCAGCTGCACTGATTCTGGAGGTCTTGGAGTGGAAGATCAGGGACCAGCCTGCTCAAACACACAGCTGACATAAGGTCAATTTGAGAGTGTATTCAACAGGCTTAGAGCTGGCCTCTGTGTCATTACTTTATTAAACTAGTTAGGATGTGCTCCAAAAATAATAAATTTCATTAGTTTTCAATCACCTTAACATACTTCAGATAAGAGCAGGCACTTTAAAACTAATAGCCAAGCCTGTCTTCATTATAAGGGCACTGACACACCATGAAAACGTCTCCTTCCTGTGAGCCCCAACACATTCCTTCCCTAATAGAAAGGAGTACAAGAATATGAACAAGTGCTGACTGCACCCATCCCTCCCCCATTTCTACAGACAGTGGACTATATAGTGCTGGTATAGCATATCAGCATACAGCTTCTGTAAAGATGAACAGTGATGACTTTTTCTATACATCTGTGCAAAATGCCACACAACAAGGTTTGGTCATAAATCCAGGTACCTGAGACAATAAAGAAATGCTTGACTTAGAAAAAAATTTATTTTAGCAGGAGTATACCCTGACATCCATTTGAACCCAAGTTTAAGAAATACATGAGGAAGAATCAATAAGCAGCTCTTCTTCCTATAACACAGGTCAACATGGAAAAAATATACTACTTACTCTTTGGTCAAAAGTGGGCAGGATTTGAGCAGGAAGCGAGCCAAAGCAGAGTCCTGGTAAATGAGTTCAGGAGGGGCAGTTGGGCTTTTTAAATTCAAGCAGCGAACAATAACATACAGAACAGCAGCAACTGCAGCTAGCTTCACCCCATCAAACACTGCTGGCAGCTCAGAGGTTTCCAATATTGCACTCATTTTCAGCCTGGAGATAAAAAACCAACATTAAAGCTTTTAGCAATATAGTGTTGGATACGAGTATCAACTGTCAGGTTAAACATACAATTGTGCAAACCAACTAAATTTGCTAAGTCAACACTGCCAGGAAATCCTAGCATATCAACTCAGACCAGCAACTTTTAAGCTGAAAGAAAATTTAGTTGGTATTGTTCTAAACACCCTGACCAACAGAAGAAAAACTGGATGATCAGCTGTGAAGGAGATTTACTCCCAATCACTGCTGCCCTAGAACTGCACCAGTGTCTCAGGTGTCAACCCCTGGTCTGCAGCCAGTCAATACATGCAGGTCAGGTTTGACCTGATTACTCAGGTCAAACAGAAGCTGGGTGAAAAGCCAGGCTATAAAGGCACCTTGGCAGCTTTGGACAGGTGTTCCTTCGCAGACAGACTTGAAACAGAGCATCTGAAAGAACGACTGTATTAGTTCCTCAGCCTGAGTCTTGCAGTTCCACGAGAACACTGGTACTAAATCCTGCCTGCACTTAAGATGGTCACTATGTACTGGCATTTTCAGCATTTCTTTTAATTCACTGCAGTTCTGCAGCTGAAGGACTAGATTAATATCTAATCTTTCAAGGGCTTCAGAGTAAAGAAAGAAAAGCAAAGTATAAAAAAAATATATCCTTCCAGCCTGAAATCAAATTCTTAAACTGATCCAGCTTATTTTGAACATACAATTCAAACAGCTGGCTGCATTTATTGTTGAAGGGACAGGTTTCTCCCTGGGTCTTTCCTAACCCAAGTAAGATAAGTGACAAGCCAAGTCTTACCAATTTCAATTTTCTTCAAGCTAGAAAAAATTGCCAGTCCTCAGTAGACTCGTCACTGATCCACGTGCTGCCCGAGCTATCCTGTGAGGGGAGGAAAAGCAAATTGATTATTACTGATAAAGCTGCATTTCTCAGCTGGAAAGGATGAACACAAATTTATACAAAGGTCCCATCGGAGACATGGCAAGCTATTTGTGTAGTCAGTCATAGCCAAGTCTGATCCATCTGCATCAGAAATCTGTTGCCAGTGGACAGATTCCAGACGAGATCACTTACCTAAAGCATATTAACTCAATTGCAGTGTGCAAACACAACTTGATGAGCAGAGAGACTTCATCTCTGCAAGACAGTGAGACATTGTAGTCAGAAAACCTGCCCAAATCTCTTCCTATTTAAACAACTAGGATTAGCAGGATACACTTCTCAACTTTGTACAATATCTACACTGTTACCGAAGTGTGAAGCCAGTCTGAAAGAAGTTTCCTGCTACTTTTATTCAGGCTTAGCAAGGCAGCTCACTCCTACAGATGGAAGCCTGTAAACAGTCTCTGCTTGTTCCCACACTTGCTTTTTGAGATGTTACAACGCATCACACTTCAACACGGTGGGAGCCACAGGAAGCTCAGACACAGTCACCTAATTAATACTAGTGCACATGCAAGGAGGTTTGTTACAAGAATATGATGAAGCCAATAAAAGAGAAAGCTTCCAGCCTGTGACCATAGAAGTGTAAGGAATACTTGCAATTAGAACTGCCTTACCACAGGCACAACAAATCGATGGGGAATCAGAGCTTCCAGGAAAAGCTCCAGAACTGTCTGCTCTCTACCACAGCTGCTGCTTCCAAATGGAAAGCACACCATCAGGACAGACCATACCAAAGCCTCACTCTTCTTCATCGCAGGAGTAAAGAGCCTCAGAAGTACTTTTTGTACTCAGTGTAGCTACACCAAAACCCCTTGGAAGAAGACACGCGTAACATCAGCTATTGACTAACAACGTGCTGGAAAGCTGCAAGTTCCTGCCACCACAACCATCTGCCTAGCAGAACAGAGTGAGGGAAGCAGAGACATTTAATCTTGGACAGCTTTTCAGCTTCTATTTT
Organism: Coloeus monedula; assembly: GCF_965178545.1. Lineage (NCBI taxonomy): Eukaryota > Metazoa > Chordata > Aves > Passeriformes > Corvidae > Coloeus > Coloeus monedula. The sequence continues at coordinate 5,551,144 of NC_138794.1, forward strand.
CCAGTTCTGAGCTTCACAGTAGAAGGGAGAGGATGGGCCATAAAAAGCCATTTATTCTTCTACTCAGAAGATAGCATTGGCATCATGAGAGGAGTTCAAGTACCACATTCAGCTGCAGTGTGTTACCTCACATCTCTACCTGGTAAACTTTCACCAACACTACCATCAGTTCTGTAGGGGACAACAGGCAAATCGCAGCAATGGCTTCACCAGGGAAGGTGCAACTGGCAGAAGAGCAGACCAGTTCCTGAACTCAAGGACAACCAGGTGCTCAAGCAAATCTTTGCCAGATCAAACTCCCAGCAGTTCTGTTGACATCTTCCTATCATTGTTTTATTCAGAAAATTAAGATACACTAATCTCTGAGAACACACTGACGCCTGGATTTTAAGCTAGGTTGCTGTTTACAGTGTTCACCTTAGTGAACTCGCTAAAAATAAAACTGGGCACAATTAGTCATTAGGATTTTGTACAAGTGACTCAATATAGCTGAACTCTATCTCTCCCTGAGAATGTTCTCTCCCATATAATCTTCAGATGACAAACACACCACATCTTTTCTGATACTTTTAGATCTCATGTTAGCCTGTCACTCCCTTAAAACAGCATTCCAGCTTGGCATTACTTCCAGAAAAATCAGCTGTTGGTAGGCAGGATTATGCTTTGACACTTATGAACTAGTATTTTCCATTTTAGACAGTCTAAACACATTCACTGAACTTACGCACCTCAAACATGTGCTAGAGGTTCATGTATTTGTCAAAATCTGTACCCAAAAGCTCAGATCAGTCTGTGATGTAACACAAAGCTGGCACCGCTTCAAGTGCACAGCTTTCTGCAGTGATTATTCAAGCAATGGATCCAGTCCATGAAGACTCCATACCCCTATGGATTCAGCTGTGTCACTTGAGGTACTCCCTTAAAGTCTGGTATTTCTGAGGACCTAAACAAACCTGTCTCAGCCAGGGCAGATTTGCAAGGGCTGAGTCAAGGCACTTGGCTCTAAAATTTTAAGGGTTTAGCTTACGAAAATGGATTTGAACTCTGCCTCTAATCACAGAGGACAAATGTCTCCCTCTTTAACCAGCTGGGATGAGGTCACCTTGCTTCTGTTTTGTTAAGCCCTTTTTGCATTAACCCAATAAACTTGTCTCTTTAAAAAAAAAGAGGAGGGATAGATAACCACAGGGTTGAGCCAGACAAATTTTAATCTAGAATTCCCTCTAACTGGGTCAGCATTAATCTAATTGGACAAACATTTGGCTTTTTCCATATAAAAAACACTGCATTCACTTCTGGCAGGCCAGGCAAAATTACCAAAAAGCATATCACTGGGAGCAATCAAGCCTTTCCACCCATCACAGCATTTGAGATCCACATTGAAGAACCCAAAGAAGCTGAAGCTGTTGGCCCCAAGGATGTTATTTTGAAACATTTTTTTTTATATAAAATTGTGCAATTAAATCCCTTACAGGCATGACAGCCCCAAAGACCAGCAGCCTTCTCAAGCAACGTTTTTAAGTCCCAGCTGTAACTGAGGGATAACTTTAAAATCAATCACTGGAAAGCAAGTGCTGGATTTGTGGTCTTTTCATTTGCCCTTTCATCACAAAAAGCTGGAAAATCATATTATAGGAAACATTTCAGCATTACTGTTAACAGAGGGCACTTCATCTGTACAAGTATAATGAGTAAAAAATCCCAAGTCCCACCCTTCCCAGACAGGAACAGACATAAGTACAACAAAAGCCAGTAGAGCTACAGCAAATTCTTTGTGTATCCTTTCAAAAACACTGGGTTTTTGGGAAAGACATCAAAATATTTACTTGTACAGTAAGTGAATTCACAACTGTCAACAAATCCAAGAGCTGTACGCATTTCAGTTCCAGGTTTCCTGTGGAGAGGAAACTCTTCCAGGGACAGAAGTCACTTCACTGTGACTCAACAAGGCACGCACAGGATTTGGTAGCTACCAAGCTTTACAGCTCCTCCACCCATGGAAGCAGAGTCTGACTCTTCATACTGGAAAGCCAACATTAAAAAAAGCAGAGATATTAAAGGAAGCCATTCCCATAGGATCCTCCCCCCTCAGGCCTTTTAACAAGCCACTGAAAGCCTGGCAGACTTTTATTTCACTGAAGCATTAGAAATGCTTTGGGCTAATGCAAAGATGCAGCTATATGGAACACAAAGAGCAAAGGCCTCTTTGAAAGGGGCTCCACTAACAAGATATTCTATTCTCCATTACATGGACTGAAGAATCTTGAAGGAATGCCATTTCCAGGAAGGGCAGCTTGGTACAAAAGCCTCATGGATTCCTCCCCACCCCTCAGCATTCTGGCTCACTGATGATCTCAGAGCTCAGCTGGACACCAAAACACTGGAACATGCCTGGCCAACAGTGAGAGTCTTTAAAAATTCCTTTTCCTAGTCTGTTACAGCTTACCAAGTAGTGTAATACTCTTACCCACTAGGACTCAGAAGAGCCAAAGAGGCCATTTATGACAGATTTAAACAGGCAGACTTTGTTAACTAACATATCAGACATTTCTTGGACTGGTTTCACGTATTTTAGTGTCTGGTTGGGAATAAAACTGTGAAAGCAAGCATATCAGACAAGAGGAAAGCAAAACCACCCTACTTTAAAGAGTTGTGCCTAGGCAGACTAGGATCAGAAATAAGGTGGGGTTTTTTCCAACCTCTTTGAAGGAGGAAGGCTGAAGTCAGTTCTTTATGGAATGTTTCCAGGAAATGAATCATCTTTAATATCAGCCAAAGCTAATGACTTTTCTGAAAGATACACCATCACTATCAGGTAAGATATTTAGAACCATGTTATGGAGAAAGGAACTTTATTAAGGAAAGGGCAAAAAGTCAGAGCACTGCATAGCTTTTTTTAACAAAGACAAGTTTTATGCCAGAAGATTATTCAAATCTCACTCCAGGAAGTGCACGGAAGTGTTTCACTGCTGAGCTTCCAATGGTTTAAATGCAGAGGGTGATGTTTAGAGACCATCTAGATGAAGATGAATACACTTGGGAAAGGCTCTGAAGCACGTGTCCTCAAGGGAAAGGCTGCCAGACTAAGCACTGGAGGACAAGCCACACAAGTACAGAACCTGTGCAAGAGGAATCATGAAGAAAGCCTCAAGCTTTATTGCGCAGTTCCATATCCTCTTACCCAGCACTTGTGTAAAAAAATGCCTTTGTTTTTATGGCAAAGTGTTAAGTCTAAACTGCTTTGTTCCCTGAAAATGACATAGATATGAGTATTTTAGGGCCACACCAATACTCTGCCTCATCAGCTTAAGCACAAAGGCAAGTCATAACACCACTTATCTCGAGACTGGCATCTACCCAGCCCAAGCTCACCTGGAGCAAAACCTCCCAATTACATTCAGTGTGGCTCAGAGGACACATCAGAAGGAAACGCTGCCATCTTGATGCATCACTAAGTACTTTTGGCCATTTAAAAGAGCCAGCTAAGTGTCAGACCTCAAAGCACAGAGGGTATAATGAAGAATTAGCTGAGCACTTAAGGCACTTAAGTTTAGGGTTAGACGTGGACATGAGAGATAAAGTGCAGTCCTCAGGAGCCTGGCAAAGCCACCATGGGTTTGTTGTCCAACATGTGACAGATTTTATCTCCCAGTAAAGAGGGCACACTGACATGCCCCATCACCAGGATGCTTCAAAGAACAATATTTGGACAGCATATTGAAGTCCTCAGTGCAAATCCCTCCCTGTGCCAGGGCCATACCCAAGCCAGGATTTGGCTGGTTGGCAAGTACAGAAACAAGCAAGTATTGTTTACACCCTGTTCCAAAAAAAATTCTTGGCTGGTGCCTTCACTGGAATTTGACCTTTTCATGAGTTACAATACTTGGCTCATACTAAATTTAGAGGTACTGTGAGGTTACAGGGATAAAGTTCACAGCACAAGGAGCCATCAACACAGTCAAAGACAGGTGCCTTGAACTAGAGCTTTTTACTTTGCTCTTGAGGAGTTCTACTCCTTCAGAGCAGAAATCAAGCACCTCAGAGGGCTGGGTGTACATCACAAGGCAGGTTGCTTAAAAAAGCACCCAAGAATAAATCTAGAGCAAACAGGGCCAAAGGCTCTCTAGCATTCTCACTTCTCCAAAAAGGTTAATTTACAGTCAAATGAGCCTTGAATTTAACTTCCTTCCAACTACAGGAACTGCCTTTGTTTCCCAACAATATCGTTTTAAGTGATCAGAAATAGTTCTACTGCAGGAGAGGCAGCTTTTACATATGACCTAAGGTTGCTATGTAAACTCCTTATTACATCACCTTATCTGGTTCCTGTTTGTCTCAAATGGATTGAAAAACCCCCTGCACTAGCTTTTATTGCACACACCTCATGAACATGATTAAACTAAGAACAGGACCAGACTCTGACTTCACAGAAATCGATTAACTGCAGTAATCAAATAATTACGTTTGCTTAAATAACATGAGCCTTTCCTTTAAGATAAGGTGCAGGGACTTGGGACTGTCTCCCTAACCACTACCTTATGTAACTACAGGGTAAAGCTTCAGGTCCTTGTAGAAGAGGTCAAGCTAACTTTTAGGTACAGAGAGAAATATTGGGTAACACCTTCACACAGTCCTACAGCATTAGCAGGTGTCCTTTGCCTACCACATAACTCTGTCAGTGAGCAGCATAAAGCTCAAGGGAAGAAATGGAATAAACAGACTGTAGAGAACCCAACAAACCACGCTTAGTAGATGAGGGAGTGCTATTGGAATCAAGCCACAGAGAGCTAAGTGAGCTAATAAAAACTGCATTATAGACCAACCCTCCTCAAGGAAGTCTGCTCTATTCCTTCATTATATTTTGAAGCATCATATTGTTAAAGCCTCATTTATCCTCTGACTGCAACCCCTCCATTTCCGCACTGCCACAGAGCTCAGCTGAACACACTGGAGGAACAGCTCAAAGTCCAAGCACATCACAGCTGTTTACTCAGCTACAGGGTTGAGTAAGTGGGGAATGTGCTCCACACCAGATGAGCTGCACAGCAGGGGAAGACCACCTATAACAAGGCACAACACAGGTAAGAACTTTATTCAAGAATGGTCAGTTCAAGCAGTCTGAAAACACCTGTACTTGAACAGGATGAAAAAGTGAGGTGCCATTTCACTGAGGTCTTTAAAGATCTTGCTTACTTTATTCCCCTGACGAGCAGCTCCTCTCCACAGGGGAGCAGAAGATTTGCAGAGTCATTCTCTCACAGCCTGTCCAAGACAGGCAGAAGGCTCACACTAGAGAAGGAGTAATGTAATTCATGCAAATACATTGAAAACGAAGCAAAAACGATTCAGGACAGAAGAACTACACACAAAGAGACAGGGGCTGACCAACACACAGCTACTACCACTGATGAATACTCAGGTTCTCCCAGAATGCAACTAAAAGAGCGGTTTTGCAGCATTACAGCAGTCACCAGCAGCTCAGTGTCTTAAGGGCTACATTGCCCTCTCTGCTGCTGAATCAGAGTGGCAGGCTAGGAGTATTACAGGCACACGTTTTAGGACATTTTGTCCTTACCTCTTACGAGGAGGTCCACTGTAGATGACTGTGCACATGCTTATTTCACTTAGTACAGCCTTTCACATTCACATATGCTCAACCAACACTTCACAGAACTGTGTGTTCCAGATAAGGGAGAGCCAGGCTTGAACCCTCTCTGCACAACCCTTCTGGAACCTGCAGCTCTATACAAAAGCATCTTTGAGGATGCTTTGAGGTAAGTTTAGAAGCAGGGCAAGCCACTCAACAGTGAGCCTCTCAGTAGCAGTCAGTCACTTGTCTCTTCCTATGAGGAGCCTGTACTATACTTTTTGAGTACTCAGTGCCCTGAATAAGGCTGTAGCTCAGTTACTAGCAAATAATACATGACACATTTCAGAAAAGTTTGGTGTTTGCAGGGGCTCAACCCATATTAGCAGAGGAAGTTGTCAATGTCATTTATTTTAGCCAGACTGAACCCACGATAAGAAGAAATGAAAGCATTTCTCAACAGCAGATTGATAGGCAACTGCACTTCTTGGTCAGTCTAGAGATATAGATAAAAATCTGTTCTCTGCCACATCTGGCACTGCCTTCCACTGCCATTACCTCTAACAAAGCACAGGCACAATGACATTTCAAGCACCTGGTTTGTACTGAACTGCTTTGCAAAGCATTTTCAATTACTGCTGTCTGATATTGGCAGAGTAAGGCTGGCAGGCAGACAGAGACAATCTTTATTATTAAGTCAACTGAGAGAGCTGAAGGAAAGATAAGCCTTTGGGTGTAGAAGCCTTTGGGTGTAGAAGCCTTCCTAGAGCCAGGAAAGGCTTCGATAGCTGCCCCACAGGGTACTATCACTGCCACCCACATATGCTGGGCAAGTGGGACTTTGCTTCCCCACAAGAAGGACAACATGCCCTTGCACACTGAAATTAAATCAATTGAAATTAATCAGCTGAGTTTGATCAGACATTTAACTGCATATAAGCTTAAACTTTGCAAGATATTTAGGCAGAAAAAGGGCAAATACTTACACAGATCAATTGATCTATTAAGCACATTAAGAACAGCAATTTGGAGCTGTAACACATCCTGAAACACTCTTCCAGAGAAACTCAGAAGTGTAGATGAAGACTCCAAAGTCCTGGCAAACTCCAATTGTTTAGGCTTTTGCTGAAAAGTTCAAGTAACCAGTTTCAGGCTGGTCTTTGCACCTTTCAGTAGGAATTACAAGCACCCAAGAACCCAGCACTTACCTACCTACCAGAGACTAAAAAAATCCTGTTCTTGGTTAGCTTAATCCAAGTTCTGGTGCTGCCAGAGCTGAAGCAGCAAGAGATATGGAAGAAGAAAGGTGAGTAACAGGGCAATGTGAACCCAGTGGCACCCAGGCATTTCACTGCTCTAAACCCACCATTTCCTAATCCTACATCAAATCCCATCTGGAGTATAGTTGGAACTTAGTAGACTCAGGTAATGTCTTCATATGCCTGTGTCAAGGTCAAAAGGAGTTATTTTGCCATCTTTTCTTCCCAGTGCCACATCCCAGAACAACTGCTTCAATGTGTTAATCTCTGAGTTTTCACATGACAAGTTTAATAAAGCAGCTTTATGAAACACTAAGAGTTTAAGCCGCTATTCACTTCCTGAATAAAAAAAATACAGCTTTTACAGGAAGAGAAGAACGCATTAATTTTTAAGTTTAACTTCTTCAGAAACAGTTCTGCAAGATAGAAGGCTTTATCCACAAGCTCCACATCTTTTCCACACCTAAAAAAAATTACAGTCTGGCACAATCTTAGGTCAACCTCATATTTTGTGCAGCTAATTCACTCAGTAACATAGAGGACCTCCCATTCAAAAGCAGCTATTTTTAAGAATAAGACAGGAGAACAGAAGAACTCAAACATTAGCTTTTATTTCTCTTTTCATAGCCTTCCTGTTCTTACTCTTGACTTTGAGACCCAAATAAGCAATGTGTAGAATAAGAAGAATGGCTGCATGTCCACTGATCTAAGAAGAGACAAGAGAAGCTATTGAAACTTCTCTTGTGATATGAGAACTAAACAAGCACCTCACAGAGAAGGTGACACAGGAAAGATAAGAGAGCAACTAAAGACTAGCACTCAATAACAAAACTCCCTGCAGAGGAAATACATATTATCAAAGAAAGTCTAAAAATGAGATACCACAAATGCAAACAACTGGACTGAGTGTTCACCATACAGACACCGTATCAGCAGGGACTAAAACATGTCAACCTAAGCAATATTATGAACGTGGCTGAGCATGATAACAATTGATAAATAAGGCATGTAAGATGAACACCCTGTACCAGTTAGCTGACTAATAAGCCAGGAAGACTTGCTACAGAAGGATGCACCAGTACTGTGAAAGTCAAACAGCAATCTAAGAGGCAGACAGGAATCTTTAATACTTGTCAGACCAGTGATAGTTTTTCATCAACAATAAGAGAAAGCTGCTGTGAATTCTCTGAGAGAACCTACATGAGAATGCAAGTACAGAATGCAATCCCTCCAGCCATAACTGCATGAATAAAGCTGCTCCTGACATACCTCTGCAAGCACACTAGCATCAGGTGATATCTCAGCAGCTGTAACTCATCAATTGTGATAGATACATCTACACATCCTGTGCTAGAGATCACGAGTTACACCTGAAGGTGCAGGATGGGGCAGAATCCCATCATACAGGGTAACAAGCAGGTACACAGCAGGCACCAAAAGGGAGTCTGAAGCTGATGCAAGCTGCTCCCAGCAGGGTCAGGACCTTGGAGCGTGAGCACCAGGGAAGAGCCTCGTTTAGCGGGAGCAGTGTGACCTGACAAGGGGCACAGCCCACCTGCCTCTAACTCACGCAGGGACCATCCTCTGGTCCGCACTCAGCTCTCGACCGCATCCACGTCGGGCTTCCCTCCCTGCGAGCACAGGGATGTGCTGCTCCCACCCCAGCTCGTGCCCTGCACAGCCTCGCACCCCCAGAGAGCCAAACGGGCGGCTGTCACCGCACCGCCACCTCCCAGAGCTTCCAACACCGGGGAGAACAGCGAGGGGACGGAACACTCACCGCCACAGCCCCACCGAGGGACATCCCCATCTCCCCCCCAAGCAACAAACACGCGGGGCCGGGCGTGCAGGCAGTGCACGGCTGGGTAGGGACAGACCCGGCCGCGGGGCAGCCCCGCAGGCCTGCCGGGAAGAACGGGAAGGAGGCCCGGCCGTCCCCTGAGCCCTGCGGGAAGGGGCTCCCGGGTGCCCCCACCTCACCTGCGGCCCCGGCCGGGCGCGCCGCCCCGGAGAGCTCCCGCCGCCGCTCCCGCCCGTCTGCCGCGGCCCCGCCGCCCGCTGCCCTTTAGCGGCCGCCCTCGCCGTCCCATTGGCCACCGCCGCGCCGCTTCCGCCCAGATCCGCGCGTCGATTGGCCAGGAGGAGAGCCGTGGGCGGGGCTCGCCGTCACGGATGCGCGGGCTCCATTGGCTGGCGGAGGAGCGGAGGGTGGGACGCCGCGGTTCCAGTGGCTCGGGCACCTGTCAGTCAGGCAGAGGACGGTGATTGGCGGCGGCGGGCTGGGGGCGGGGCTGTCGGCGCCGGCGGGGTCCGCGGTGCTGCGGCCATGACAGAGCGGGGCCTGAGGGAGCAGCGGGGTCCGAGGGGTGCGGGCAGCTGCGGCTTCAGCCTCCGCCTCAGCTTCATTTTCAGTCCGCTTCACGCCGCCGGAGATACCACCCGTGACGGGGGGGAGGCAGTCCGGGGAGCGGCTCCAGCTGAAGGACGTGGTTACTTCTTAGTGACACGGGGTTCGGTGGTCCTGAGGGTCAAAAACCAGCTCCAGGCTGCCCATAAGCCGTGTAGTGTACCTGGTGTTGGATGCTGGTTACATGATACTGCGTCGTTTGGAAACAGTATGTTAAAAATGGTGTCTGGGCCTTCGACGTGCTGGGTTTGTTTACCATGGGCCCACAGGCCACCTCTGTGTGGGAAACACTGGGAGCACCCTTGGGCTGTGCCAGCAGCAGCGAAGGGTCTTTCCTGGTCCCTCAGAGTGCTCTGCATCGTCCCACCAAGTGGGGTGTGTGTCGGGAACAGCGAAATCCAGTCAGAGGTGGGTGGACCCTGCCACATTTGGAAGGCACTGGAGGAAAATAAATGATAAGATAAAAAACCGTCCACAATGCAATCTTTATAAAACACTTCTTTTGTATTCTTCCAAAAGAACGATGTGTTATGTCGCTAGTAACATCAACCATTCTGAGCTGTGTTAATGGTTGCTTTATATAGCTGAATGGAAAAATCCTTCCTCTCATTTCAGATATTTTGTTTCCTCTGTTTACCGGGTGTTGGAGCTTCCTACGTGGAGAAAGCTCTCAAGGAACAAGTCACATTTTCCAGGGCGCTGTGTACATGGAGAGATGAATAACTGCTGTAGCCTGAGTCACAGGGAAGGAGGGAGTTCTGGGTAAGGGCAGAGAGGAAAACTCTGGAGTGAAGGTGGCAGAATAAACAGCAACCACCTCTCCTCCACACTTGCTACAGGTGTGATCCCACACCACTCAGTCAAACAGACTTGTATTCCTTATCTTTTGAGCTTGTGAAAATACCCAGGGTTTATGGTTGCTAAGTTTGTCAGTGGCTCAACTGGGCTGAGGTTTGGTGTGTCTCAAGGCAGCTGAGTTATGCTTGTGATCAAGTTAACAGATAGGCTCAGCAGATAAACATCCGGTATCAGGCTCAACTAAGTATTTGAGGAATGTGTTTGAGTTTGATTACAGAAAATTGCAGTCCAATTGATTCCAGATGTACCTTAGCTCCTTCACCATCTGATCCAGGCAGGAAAAAACAGATCCAGGCAGGAAAACATGCCTCAAACTGGAGCTGAGCCTCCAGGCAAGGCTTTTATTTTATGTCCTTGAGACTACTGGAGATTCTCTGACCTGAGAGAAGCTCAGCTATTAGAAGAGAGCTTTGTTATGAACCTGTCACAAAACAAAGCAAACCTAACTTGCTGCTCATTTCTTGCTGAGGAGAGGTGAACGCTGAAGAAGTGGCAGCACGAATTTACAGGTGGCTGTGGCAGTGGGAGCCGAAATCCTGAGCCGTGTTTATTGCAAGAAGTGAAGTGATGGAAAAGGTGCTGTGTCTCCAGAAAGGGAGGGAAGAACCAGTGCCAGTCATTGGTGTTTTACTCTGGGCAGTGTTGGGGGGTTCCAGCTGCACCTTGTGGTGTGGAAGCAGGGATGTCTGTGAGGGAGCAAACACATTTTGGGAATACAAATCTGACTTTGGGCTGTTAAGACAGGTGGTGAGCCATGGCTTGTGAAGGAAGCTGCCCTCCCTCTGAGTGTGTGGGGAGTTGCTCAGGCCGATGTGCTGGTGGGCTCTGCAGGGTTGGTGCTGGGAGCAGTCCTGTGTGCCCGTGTCGTGGGTGGAGTGCTCTGGCCAGGAGCCAGGAGCAAAGCTGTGCCACTCACAGTAAACAGGTCATGCTCAGAAAATGCCATCTGAGAATGAGCCTGAACCATCCCCAAAGGAAGAGTGCTGGAAAGAGCTGGGCTTCATTTCCAGCCTTGTAGGGGAGGGATTTAGCTGCCTCAGCCCAGCAGATATTTCTGCCTGCTATTATTGCTGAGAGGTGGGATGGGAGTGTCCAGGAACACCCCAATGCTTTGGAGACAGGAGGAACCCTCTCTGAGTAGTGTGGCTACTGCAAAAGGGTACAAATGTATTTGCTGGAAACTGAAAGCACAGGAAGAACGCAGCTTTGCCTTGTGCTTTGGGCAGCCAATTACCTCTGTAAAGAGAGGCCAAAAAAAGACTGATGAAAATTCCACCTTTTTAAATGCAGCAATTGGAAAGGTACCAGGCAAAGAGAACTCCACGTGCTGCTGAACCAGCCCGAGACACCCCCATGCAACACTGTGGTGACAATCACCTTTTGTTCTTCACACCCCTCTCTCTTTTGGCTGTTGCTGCCACAAGGAATTCTGAATTCTTTTTCTGCTTCGTTTCCCCTGGCCCATCTTTTCTCCTGCTCAGCAAACGTGCCTTGTGCTGAAGGACTCCTGCGGACTTTGCACCCCTGAGGAAACCTTTTTGCCAGAGGAAACATCAGGGTGTTCATCTCTGGAAGTGTGTAGCAGGAGCAAAAAGGAAAACACCTCTTAGGCAGGGTTTGATTGCCAGCTGAAAAGAAGCGAAGTGCCTGTCAGTGACATGTGAGCACAGAAAAGCTTTGCAGATGGAAATAAAGGCAGTGCTTTTTCCTCTCCTGCTCTGCCTTCCCTGCAGTGTCAGTGAGGCTTTGGCTCGTGGGCTGCAGAGCCGTGCTGTTCCAGAGCCTGTTGGATCTGGAGGCAGAGTGCTCTTTAGACTCTTACATCTTTTCTGAAAATGGTGTCTAAAAGAGTAACGGGCATTTTGCATAGCTCTAAATAGACCAGCCTCTGTCCTGAGGACCTGGCAATGTATGGAGGCAAGCGCCAGGGATGGGAGAACTTCTGCATCATACAAACCAGCTGGGGAGGTGGCACGTGGCCCACCTGATCAGTATTTTTCCATCACATTCTCATTCAGCTGCTCCTTGCCAACTTCCAGCTCTGTCACGCTCCTCAAAAGCTTCTACTCTGGGTTTATTTAGCATGCTATTTATTTCCTAATTATAGAACTGAAGTGACTGACCTCAGCCCTGCTGGGTACTGCTGTCCACTTTTTTGTCACCTCTAGACCACAGGCTCTGGTCTCCTCTAATGGCTGAAGGCCATTGCTAGAGACTTTCTGACTCACTTTTTTTGTTTTTCTCCCAAACCTGACAGGGCTCAGACTGCTTATACAGACAGCTTCACTGATCATTTCGGAGCAGATGGGCTATTGCATTCCCAAATTCTTTAGGCCAAAAGAGAAATGCCGCTGAGCCGAGCACTTAACCAGGCTGTGTTCCGCTGCTTCTGTCCACAGATTCCCAGCAGCCAGCTCACTGCTTTTAACCCACATCCAGCCACAGCTGCTGGCTGGAGGAAGAGGTTTTGAAAACCACTCCCTAGCATCAGCAGTGCTGTGGGTCCTGCTTTTGGTTGCTCCATGGCACTTGAACCCTGCCTGGCTCCACAAGGACTCAGTGGTCTAGGACAAGGATCCATCTCTGTGTCCCTGAAAGGAATCTGTGCCACAACACTACTGAATTTTCCAGGGAGTCTGGTTAGGTGAAATTCCTACCTTCAGAATACCTTCTGCACCAAAAGCTGCCAGGCTGAGCAGACCTGTTCCCTGCAGCCACCTCTAATGCCACCTCTTATTCACTTAGAGCTGTTTCTGCCCCTTTCACACATTTTGGTAACTAAAGACACAGCTGCAGAAGCCAGGCCGTGCTTTGGTGTGGCACCTGTCCCTAAAGCCACCTGCACAAGCAGGGAGTTCTGTGCAGTGGAGGTGGCATCAGAGCAGCAGGTGTCTGGCAGGCAGTGAGAGCAGGGAGAGGAGGCATCTCTGATGGAAAACAGGGTGGATTCAGACAAATGAATGTACTAGAGCCATAAGGATGTATGAACTTCTCCTGGAGAGTTTCCAAGATGTCATACTGAATAACGGAAACCGCTGGTCTTCTGTTTAATCCCAAGTGGTCTGTCTGACATTTGCCACTGTAGTGTGTTCCTGAGGTTGGAGTCTGAAAAGACTGGGATTGTCCTGCCTCAGAAAGCTGGCAGAGAGTCTGCTAAGGCCACAGTTTTATTGTTTTTTTCAGTGGCTGCTTGTGAAATGCTTTCTGTGGAAAAGTTTCCGTAGAAGTTGTGGTGCCTGAGGAGAATGCAGGGTTGCAACCCTGCAAACTGAAATGCTCAGTGAAGCAAACAATGGGATTAGCACCCCCTTGTAAAAATCCAAATTTTATTATGGTCTGAGGAATGGAGAAGGGCCTTTTCCTAGAGAGCAATATTTATAGAAATAAATGGAGTGGAGGCGGAAGCTACTGCCTTGTGCTAAAATAGTGGGAACTGGGATAGATCTGGGAGAGAGGGAGAACAAAATGGTGTTTGGATAATGGTGAGTACAAAAGAAATGGTTACAGTTGTGATTTGGGGGAACAAGTGATGGTATTCAGGAGCAGAGAGCCAGAGCTCTGTTTCCTGGAGGTGTAGAAGGAAAGCAGGGGTGAGAGGAAAGAGGCTTGGTGCTGGTACAGGGAGGTGGGTTGTGAGTGAGGTTGTGGGTGAACCACGGGAGCATGGTTTGGGGGGGTGGATAGGTGGGGAGAAAGCTGCAAGGAGCAGTGGGATGGCTGGGATGAAAGGCTAACCCAGAGCATCTCCATGTGCCTGATGGTTTCCTGAAGATGCACTGGCAGTCACAGCCAAGCGGGGAAGGTCTGCCACCACAGCCAGAGGTGAGCTGGGGGTGACCACCCTTCTCCATGCACAGGCACCTGGGAGGCTGCAGATCATCGTCCCAGGAAAACAAAGCAACTGCAGAGCTACTGCTATCCATTCCTCTGGCTGACCTTACCTGGCTTTGCAGGAGCAGCGCTTCCCTTTGTACCACCTCTGAGTTAAAGTATTGCGTGGGCTGGAGGAAATAAACGGTGCTGCTGATGCTGTGTAATGACCCCTTCTCCAGGCTGATTCCACCTTGGTGCATTGCAGGCTCCACCTTGCAAAACCGATGTCTCAGCTTTTGGGAAATGACATCTTATTTGCCACACGTCTCCTCAGAGCAGACCAGCTTTAAGATCGTGACCTCCGGAGTTCCCGTGAAACCCATCCTGGGATTTGGCAGTAATGCTGCAGGAGGATTTTGTTGGAGTTACGCAGGGCTAGATGTGTAGGGAGTGTGGCAGGATGGGAGGATGCGTGGCTGAGTGATGATGGTGAAGGTCCTTCCTCCTTGCAGCTCAGGAAAGAGCTACCGCCCCGGCGAAGGCTAGAGGGTGCTGTGCTGCAGGGAATGGGTGTCCTCCTCCTTCCCTGCTCAGCATCCCTTCAGAGCCAGGTAAAAATTTGCAGGAAACACTGCCTCTGAGTTAAGGTGCTGACTGCAGTTATGAACAACTTCCAGGGCTTTTTTCAGACTGGAACAGTTCATTAGTTAATTATTTAGCACCCAGAAGGTGACATACGGAAAGGAAGGGTGGCTTTTCTCAGATGGGTGTAAAAGCAAAAAGAAGGGGACAGACAGGAGTAGGGAAAAGGAGTGAGAAAATGAGGAACGGATCAGGAGATAAGGAAGCTAATTGGAACAAAAGCAGAGAATAGAAGGGTGAAGAAAGAGAATAAAAGGATAAAGAAAGAAAATAGAAGATGAAACCAATGCAGAGGATCACATTCACTGCTGTGTCCAATCAAGGGCTTCAGATCTGCTGAATGATGAAAGGGAGATTCGCTGGGGAGAAAAATAAAGGAGCACTTCTTGCTTGCCGCAGCTGAGGCTGCAAAGCCCCCGGCTGATGGGGCAGGATCAGCTCCTGTTTACCCAGCTGAGGTGTGGCTAATCCTGAGCACCGCAAAGAGCAGAGCTGAGGAGTGAGAAGAGGCCGGGGGGGGAGCACGGGAGACAGGGCTGTGTTTGTACAGCAGCTGACAGGCAGCTGCAAGACCAGGCAAAAACACGACATGCTCCCAAACAAGCAGCTCTGTGAGCCGAGGGCTGCTCCCTGGAAAGCCTGCCAGCAACCACAGGCAGCAGGAGCGAACGTGCCTCCTGCGCGGGGCTGCACGTGCTCCCCAAAACACAGCCCTGCCGCCCCGGTGCTGCGGTTGGGGGTCACTGGCCTCACAGCTGGCTGAGCTGCTCTCCCTGCCCGCCTGCAGCAGGTGGGGCAGATGTGCAGGCGTAGCTGGAGCAGGAGGAAGCACAGGTAGATATGTTCTTAGTTCTCAGGTCTTGCAGAAGACAACCTACCAAAAGTGAGAAGATGCAGGCATGCAGCAGAGGAGGAAGAGTGCAAATGAGCCCCGTTCACAGATAAAGGGACTGCACCTCCCTCTGGGCTGTGGGGAAGTTCTGGGGTTCTTTCAGGTGAGCAGCATGTACAGCACATGTACAGCCACATCAGGTCTTGATGCAAGTGACCCCTCTTCTGTTTTCTACCTCAGTCCTGAGGTGGGTTAGCAACCACTGAAAGAGAGCATCCTAAACTGGACAAATATTACCACACAATCCCCTAATAACTGTCCTGGCCCCACCACACGCGTCAAAGGAGGTGCTGGAGCTGCATCCATAGATCCCTGGGGGACTTGAAGAGGTACAAACAAACCTGGCCCAGAACACAGATCAAAGGGAATGCTCTGGTAGGATGCAAAGCCCTGTTAGAAGCTAAGCAGGGCTGTTGAACCCACATGTTTTCACTCTGTCTACTCTGGATGTTTGCAGTGAGAGCCACTGCTTTTGCTGCTGGGGCTGTCAGGGCAGCAGCCCCCTGCCAGCTGGGGACATGTAGGGACTCAGCACTGGAGCTGCAGCTGCTTAACTCTCTGAGAACACTGGGAGAAAGCAGAATAGGTGGGATCTACTATTATTAACTGGGCTGTGGGGTAGGACAAGGAGGTGAGAGGAACAGTGAAATGTGAAAATGCCTGGAGGGGGAGTTGATGGCAGAAGGCAAATGGGTTCATGCTCTAATAAAGGCTCTGTTGGAGGCTGGACAAAGTAGTTGGTGTGATGGGAGACCCCACTGAGAAGGAGGGGTGATTGCAGAGGACATATGGAGTATGACTGACTGAATGCATGTTGTAAAAATACGTTAGCATGAACTTCCTGGCAGGGAGGGAGAAACACTTGGGAGACTTTACAAGGATCACACACTTAAGCGCTAGGAAATATCCCTTGGAGGAAATTTGTGAACCAGGTGGGGGAGATGGGTGCATACCCCTGCCCATCAGCCAACTCTTCTTTCTTCTAAGGAGGTCTTCACTTCTCCAGACTCTGTGTACGGAAACTGTATGGAGACATCTGTGGCTGCGCAGGGCTATCAGCTGGCTCCTTGCCTGGAAGTTGTTGTCGCTGCTGAGAAGGAGGTAGCACAGCCCCAAGCAGAGCGCCTGGGGAGGACGCAGCTGCCCCGGCCGTCCCGTGGCATCCCCTGCTCCAGCCTCGTGTCCCCTTGGGTGCGTGCTGCCCCTGGGACTGGCTACGTGCGCTTCTCCATGGTGGGGCTGGACGCCCTGAGCAGGCAACAGCCCGGTGAGACCGTGGCGATGGCTCTGACAGATGTGTTTCATTGAGGACACATGTCTGGCTTGGAGCTTGTTTTCATTTCCTTTTGAGGGAAGGAGGAGCCATGAAGAGGAGTAACTGAGTGGCTGAGCCGGCTCTCCTGGACACAGACCGCGGTGCCAAATGAGCTCTTGCTGCGGTTTCCACTGCGGCTCTGGAGGCTGCAGCCCAAGGGGCAGGAAGTGGTAGAGAGGGAGCTTCAGCTGGTGTGCCAGCAGTGCAGGATTGATCCAGGATGGAAGAGAGACTGAGTCATAAGGGGAATGCTCTGATGGTCATGGGGTGGGGGGGGATGTATGGCTCTTTGCCAGCACAGGAGCTCCTGCAGCAGCTCCAGCAGAAGGCATCAGTCACCATGAACTTCCTTCCGAGGCAGAGGTCCTACAGGAGCCAACATCCTGCATCAGTGGTCACCAGCATCTCCACCTAGGGGCACAAGTAGCTCCAGGTGGCCTCTGAGAGCTGCTTTGGCCTATGGGAACCAAGGGGATAAGGAGCTGTTTTTGAGGTGTGATCACCCTGGATTCCCCCACTGAGTCAGGTGTCCGTGTGAGAGAGAGGAAGGTGTGCAGGATCTGGTGCTTTTGTGCTACATCAGCCATGGTTGTGGCTACTGAAGTGTGTTTTAGAAGGCCACAAATATGCGTCTCTCCAGGAAGAGGTGAATCCTAGAGCTGTGGCAGTTCTCCCCTTGCCTGCCAGGTTCTGGGGGATCAGAGCAAGTGGGAGGTACGGAGAGGGTGGGACGGGCAGAGTTCAAACCTTCTCATTATGCTTTGAGATACAGAGATCAAAAGCCAACTTTACAAATTAATAAGGCCTCCACCTGGGCAGAGCCTCTCCCGGCATGGATGGGCGGGAGGGGAGCGTGCGGTAATGAGCAAACTGCCACTTCTCCACCAGCCGGTAGGACAGGTTCTGGGCTCTTGCAAACAAACCCTGTGGTCTAGCTTGTTAGAGTTCATTAGTGTTGTTCCATATTCATATAGCATTAGCGCCATCAGGCCCCGTGTTTAATCAGACCCTGAGCTTGCCTTCAGCCCTGCAGGCCTTGGAGGACCTTCCATCAAGGATACGCCAGAAGCACACGCACCAAATCAGTGGCTTGAGTACGGACGGGTCTTGTGAGTGTGATAACAGGGTGAGGATCAGAAACCTGCCATGGAAACCTGGTTTATCAGAGGAGCCTGCGTAACAAAGCTATCAAGTACACAATTTAGTGCTTCGTTTCAAGGCAGGAGTTTGCAAAGAACTTCCTGAAAAAGAACAAAAGAGCCATGCCTTATCTTCCTGTGGCATCTGCTCGGTGCTCAGGCGAGGTCAGGCTGCTCGAAGCTTCTAATCCATCAGCGGTTTCGATTGTGCACTGTGGCGTAGGACTGAGTGTGGGCTGCTGTTACAGACTGGTGCTCTCAAGCAACAGGCTACAGAGGGCAAGGCAAGCCTGGGATGTGGACTGTGCCCCATCTGTCCTGGGCAGCGCTCTGAGACAAGAACCACAGGGAATCACCGCCACACAGGGGTTTAATCCTGGCCCGAGGTTGGTGCTAATCCATCATCACTGAGGAGACAGGTATTTCCCAGGGTAATTCTGGCTGTAGCATATACAAATGACCTTTGGAAGTGGTGCTGTTACCACTGACTGATGAGACAGTGTGTGTAAGAGGCCAAGCCTGCATGTCTAGCTTTTGGATGGACAAAATAAAGGGAGATACGTCCTTCCCTGGAGCCTCAGCAGCCCCTGGTTTCCCATCTGCCAAATGAAGATGAAGGCAACACCTTTTCTGCTGGAGATAAGCATGGATAAATCCTTAAAGACAGCAAAGGATTCAGAGAGGAGGGTTATATAAAGGTGCTTATATTAAGTACCTTACACAGACACACCAGCTCTAAGCTGGGTATAATCTTGTTTATTTAGGTTAGAGCAAAGGGCTTGAAGTTAAACTGGCTGGAATCTCATCTGAGCTCCGACAGGATCAGCCACGGGCAGTGGAGCAAAACCAGGGGACGGTGCTGCCCTTTGCCTTCTTCCTTTTAAATCAGGAAGTTTCAGATATCCTGAAGGGCACTCAGCAGCCTTATGGAGATTTCCATGCCCCAAGGATATTAAGCATCTAGGTTTTTTGATTATTCCTGAAGTTCCAGATTCCTAAACATTAGCATCCCTAAGTGTACAGCCTGTGTTTAAAGAAACTGTTGCCCTTTTGGTGGAAAGGGCAGAGAGTGTGGAAGCCTTTTGTTCCTCAAGAAACTAAACAGAGAAGTCTGGCTACATGCAAGGATTGTCCCAGCCAGTGGATATCTTCTGCAGCCGTTGGAAACCACGTGCTGGTAGGCCAGCGGGCAGTGACGCTGGCTGGGGCTGCAGGAGGTTAGAGATGCTGGCACAAGCCCTTGGTTATCCTGTTAGAGGGATTAAGAGCAGACTGGGGCTTAGTCCACTGCTTTGGTGCCGCAGATCATTTCTCCTTCCCACTTGGAGTGGCTAACACATGTGGCAGGATGGGAGGCTTGATCCCACGCAACACAAAACTTTCCCGGGGCCTGTGCTGTGGCCTGAACCACAGCTTTGAACTCTAAAAAAGAGTGGTGCCTGCGAAGGATGGGGCTGGCTACCTCTGCCAGGGAATTTTTTTGGGCTCTCAAAACTGGGGTGAGAGAGGAAAACCGTGTTGCAAGGAGTGCTGTGAGAGCATTTTGGGTGGGGAATCCCTCTGGGGTGTAACAGCTGACTTTTGAGATAGACCTAAGCCAGTGAACTCCTTTACAGAACAGATAGTTGAAACAATAGGAGCTGCTACCCAAAGAAAGATCCATGCAAGGGCTGAGCAGGACTTTGTTGGGGGTGGGGGGGGGGGGCATCTTTGCTACCTGATGGTGGCGGGGAGAGGTCCTGTGAGCATCTGAGAGGGAGTGGAGGGAAGGAACATGAAACTGTACTGATACCAAAGTTGTCACTGCACATTCATCAGCCATGATACCCTGGTCAGTTTTATGGCAGATGAGGGCTTTATGCTTGGGCAAGGGATCAGCTGTGTATTGTTCATCTCTCTTGTTCACAAGAAAACACCTTTGTATAAGCTGGAAAATAAATAGGATTGCATCAGAGAAATGCATGGCCCCATCATCACCTATTTTCCTCTTTATCACCCCAGCTATGGAACCAGGCTCTCTGCTATCAGCACAGCTTGGAAAGGGTTATGCACGGCAGAATCTGGCAGATCTGTGCGCAGAAGAAACCAAACCCAGTGGTAAATACTGCTATAGCAAGGCCTAAGTAGTCCCTGCAGAAGGGAGTGAAATTACGCCTGACCTTCGACCTACCCAACTCTTTCAAGTAGAGCCATCCCTTGCAAAAACTTGGCGGCCGTAGGAGCCTGGGTGTGGTGTTTGCCTGTGGGAGCTGTCTCTGTTCCTTGTTTCTTCCCTGTCCTTGATAGGTTGTTACTCTCTCTTCTCTGCTTCCCATGTCCAGAGCTTCCCTCTGCCAGCTGGGACAGCAGACACTTCCCAACTGTAGTTTCTCATGGGATGCCCCTCTCCATTGCAGGTCTCCGTTCAAAGAGCTGCTGGTACTTGCAAGAAGCACTGTCCCCGTGGAGAGCACTGCTCCATCTGGCCTCCACAACTCGCTTTTTCATATCCTTTCCCATGCACATTCCTCAGGACATTGGCCTTCATGCCTCTGGGGACAGGAGGAAAACATTTTGCTTTCTGTTTTTAGAGAGGCTGATGCTTTTTCTGCAGCTCCCTCCGGGTCTTGCATTCTCTCTGAGACTAATGCAGGCAGTAACCCCTCAAAAGACTGAACAAACACCCTTGTCCTAGTTGCTTGTGCACAGCCCTGGGAATCTTGCCCTGCACTTTCCTCCTCCTGACCTTGTTTTCATCGGAACACCACAGCAGTAATTACCCTGAGGTTGAAGGGTTATTCGAAAGCAAGTACTGTGTCTTGTGTGCTCCCTCCTTTCCAGCTGTTTTTTCTCCCTACACTGGAATTAAACTCTACCTGGAGTTTTCTTTGTGTTGTTACTAATTTAGGGAAACACCAGCAGTGAGGTTGGTGGGTGTGGGTGGGAATACGTGTCCAGTTCCATGCGTTTCTTGTTCTCTGGTGCTCTGAGAAGTCACCAGCACGCTGGGGCAGCTGGACCTGCCACTGGGTCTCTCCCTGGGGTGTCGTTCATAGTCTGAGTGCTCTCATGGGCTCTGGTTGACTGTGCCTGACAAAAGCATTAGCTGGACACTGGAGTGGAGGTGGGAAGACTGGTCAAAGTGCATGGCATGCAGCTGGACTGCCCAGCTCACGGATGGCTGCCGTGGTTGCACTGCCAAAGGCAGAAATGTAGCAACACTCAGACAGACTCAACACATAAATATGAGCGGCCCAAGTGTCTGAGGTGGGTTAGTTAATGCTGAAATGGAGGGTTTTGCAAGAAGAGATAAAATCAGCTTCACGTTTAGGAGGAGGGTTTGGAGTGGATTTCCATTACAGGGTCAAGTGATCCAGCATTCCTGTGCTGTGCAGTGCTCTTTTCCAAAGAATTTGCTGCTGAATATGGATTTAGCCTGAATATGCTCTAGCCTTCCAGGGCTAAATATGTTTCTGCCTTCCAGGGTAGAGCTCCCCACAGGGCACCAGTTCCTTTCAAGAGCATGGCTGGGCTTTTCCAGTTCTTGGGCACAGCTCAAAAAGGAGCTAGTTTGTGGCCAAACCAGTGGAGCTGTGGTGTAGTGCTTTGGGCAGAAAGCTGTTATGTCACTCCCAATCCCTCTCATATATTCGCCTGACCTAGCTGCAAGCTGTTTTCCTTGATGCTAGTTAGGAGGGACTTGGGAAAACCCCCTGTCACTGGATGACAAGGATGGCACAGGGCACTTGTGTTCCCTGTCCATCGGAGGGGAAGCCCTCTCCAGCTTTCATCCCATCCAGGGAGAGAAAAGTGGGGTTTCTGCTGCAAAACAGCTCTTCCTTCTGCCAAGTGCTGGCAGCCCCCAGTACATTCCAGTCCAACTCTGCACCCTCTGCCTGCCAACGAGGGCTGGGAGCCATGGGCACTGCCAGCCTCAGGAAGTCCCTACCGGCCACCCGCGGGCCAAGATCTGGCGTGGCGTGAGCCAGCGGTCCCCCTCACTGGACCATCAGCAGCGTGGCCGCGGTGGCTCTCACTTCCAGAGACACCTTTGCTGCCTTGTTCCCGGTACCCCCCGCGCTGCCTGCACCCTGGGGGCGCGCACCCTCGGCCGGGCTGTGCCCCGCCGGCGGGGCCGGTCCCGCCCCGGGGGCGGGCGGCGGAGCACGTGGGGCCGCGCCGGGCCGGGCTGAGTCACTGCCCGCCCCGAGCCCCGCGGCGGAGCCGAGCCGAGCGGAGCCGAGCGGAGCGGAGCCGAGCCGAGCGGAGCCGAGCGGAGCGGAGCCGAGCGGAGCCGAGCCGAGCGGAGCCGAGCGGAGCCGAGCCGAGCGGAGCCGAGCCGAGCGGAGCCGCTCGCTGAGGAGCGCACGGCGCGGCTTGGGACGCAACATGAGGGCGGCGAGTTTGTTTCGGGTGCTGCTCGCCGTGTCGGTGGTGCTCTCGCTGCTGCTGGTTGTGTCCAGTGAGTGCCGGGGAGAGGGGGTGCCGGGGAACCGGGGTGCCGGGGAACCGAGATCAGGAGTGCCTGGGAGCCGGGATTCCAGGCATCTGGGGTGCCGGGGAACCAGGGTGCAGGGGATCCGGGGTGCGGGGAAGCCTGGGTGCCAGGGAGGCTGGAATGCTGTGGATCCGGAGTGGTGGGGATTTGGAGTGCAGGGTTGCCCGGTGTGCAGGGATTCCGGGGCGCAGGGCAGTCCGAGGCGCAGGGGAGCCAGAGTGCAGAGAATCTGGAGTGCAGGGTTGTCTGGTGTGCGGGGGATCTGCGGTGCAGGAGAGGGTGAGTTTCAGGGGATCCAGAATACAGGGGAGCCCGGAGTGCTGGGGATGTGGAGTGCAAGGGATCCGGGCCGCAGGGGTTGTCCGGTGTGTAGGGATTGTCTGGTGTGTAGGGGAACCCGAGATGCCAGGGATCCGCGGTGCCGGGGATCCGGGACGTAGAGCGAGAGGATCTGGGGTGCAGGATGAGTGGGTCCAGGCTGCGGTGCGGGTTGCAGGGCACGCAGTGCGAGTGAGAGGGCGTGCAGCGGAGGATCTCGGGTCCACGACCCCGTCCCTACTCCCGAGCCGGGAGTCTCTCAGCCGGGCTGTCCTGTGCTTTCAGGCTCAGATAACCATGCTCGCAATGTAAACAGCGTCCCTGGGACCGCCTGGTACTGCGCGCCCAGCTGGCCTGGCCAGGGCAACCCCGGGGAGTAGCAGCTCCGTCATAACCCCGTGGGTCATACCTGGGGCACTTGGCTCCAAAAGGGATGGACGAGACCAGGGAAAAGGGGAGCAAAGCCTAAGTGCAGGCTCCAGGTCAGGAGACAAAGGACAGCAGGAAGGGGTGAGGAAGGCCCTGTATATGTTTGCTCTTCCTGGGCAGCTGAGGTGCCCTTTTTGCCCTCCTGAGACCCGACTTCCCCCAGCCCTGCTGGGATGAGCTGTCCCAGTATTCAGAGGATGTTATTTTTGCCTTCCAGCCAGCCTGTGGGTTCATATAAGCAAACATTTCCAAAAGCGGTGGCTGATCTTTGTTGCCTTGGTTCCTGAGTGTTCAGCCCGTGACAGCTCTGTCCCTGACTGGAGAAAAATGTGTGTGTGGAGGATGGAGATGCTGAACAGCTCTGAAACCAGGCCTGAAACAGCCCAGAAACAGGAGCATCCAAAACTGCTTGCTACAGTGGAAAATGTGACCTGTGTGCCTCACTGCTAGGCAGGGGGCTGGCTACCAACACCCACCACGTAAGGGATTATTCCTGGGAGGGGATAAAAGGGAGTCCAGATACTTGGAATAACTAAGGTATAAAACTTGGACCCCTCCTGCCCTGACCCTGGGATGAGACCTTGCTGCTTTGCTGCCGTGTTACACCCCAGACACTCCTGCGCTGGAGGCAGCACTGATGCTGGGGAGCACATGTTCCTTGACACTCTGCCTGGGGAAGCAGCCGTCTCCCACTGTTGAACAGAAGTAGCTCTGTTTGTGCAGCCTTGACTGGCTGCCGGCAGAGATCCTTGGGATGGGGTGGCTGGATGTGCCCAAGACCTGCGGAGGGGTGGAGGGCAAAGGCATCCCCATGTATCAGCAGGAGCCCTCTCCTCCCATGCTGTAGCTCATGGCAGCGCATTGATGGAGTATGAGGTCATGCAGAACAGGCTGGGCAGCACAGGCAGTGACTTGAACTGGTGCCCAAGTTTTTCTGCCTCCCGAGGCTGGGCTAAGGGAGCCACAGCATCCTTATGGAAACCTTCACCTGATGCTGGCCTGCCTGCCACCAGTGTGTATGCTACACATGTGGAGTGTCAGGAAGAGTAGGATTAACTCAAAGGAGTCCTGCTATTAAAGGACTAATGAGTAGGAGCTCACTGAGTAGTAGCTTAGGCAAATGAGAACTGCGTTGTTTGGTGTGGGTCTGGGCAGTGAGCCCACAGCTCATCAACTTCCACCTTCTCCAGGTCATGCAGGTAGTGAAGGGTTATTCCTAGGTCTCCATCTGGGTTCAGCCCTTGTTCTGACTTCTGCAGCATGACAGAGAAATGCCTGGCATCAAGGGATGTGCTGTCCTGTTTGACGAGGAGTTACTGAGGAAATCTGGTCTAGGTTTACGGAGCGTTGCCGCCTTGCAGCTTTTAGGCAGAGTAAAGTGAGAGTGGGAGGAATTTCAGCCCAGCTCTTGTAATCTGATTCAGCCCTACAATGGGGAGTAGAAGGCTGGAGGATGCAGTGGGTTGACATCATTCACTCCCCTCCTCAACCGGACAGGGTGGGGAAAAGAAGGAAGAGATCCAGAGTGGGTCCTTCCCATGGGCTGCAGTTATTCATTAACTGCTCTGGTGCGAGTCCTTTCCATGAGATACAGTCCTTGAGGAAGGGACTGCTCCAGCCTGGAGTCATCTGTGGGCTGCAATATGGATATCTGCTCCCCCATGGTCCTCCACAGGCTTCAGGGAGATGGGTCTTCTCCATGGGCTGCAGTAGAATCTCCCTCCTGCACCTGGATCACTTCCTTCCCTTCCTTATTCTCTGCCGGGGGTGTCTGCAGGGCTGTTTCTCTCACATTTTTCTCACTCCTCTTCTACAGCTGCTGCACAGTGTTTTTTACTTAATCTTGGATATATTATCACAGAAGCAACCCTAGTGCTGGTGATGGGCACCAGCTTTGAGCAGCAGAGGGTCTGTTTTGGCATTGGCTGGGACTGGCTGTCTCCAGCATGGGAGCAGCTCCTGTTGTCTTCTTGCTGAGCCACCTTTGCAGCCTCCTGCCACTACCACCTTGCCACATAAACCCCACACCGTGGCACAAGCTGGAAGTGGATGAACAGGCAGGGAAGGTGGTGCAGCCCCATCAGCTCCCTGGGGGAACCTGCCTGTGAGCCAGGGCCGCCTTGTGGGAGCTGCTCGGAAAGTGATGGAGGTCCGGCAGGCGTCCTGCAGAGATGGACCTTGTGCTTCCTCCCTGCGTGACTCTGGGAACTGAGGCATGCGAGCTCCCCCTACAAGGATTTTTTTTGGTGTTCTTACAAGTACAAACTTACATTAGCAAAACCCAGCAACAGCACCAGCCTCGTTCCCTTGAATGATCTTGTCCTGCTCGTGCCCGAGTGAGCCCCAGCCTGACCACTCACATTTCCCAGCCAAGTGTCAAAAACATTTAATGCACCAAACCCCTGGGTTTCCCCTGTCTTCATGTTCACATATAGGGTCTGTTAAACCTCTTTTTTAATGTGCCAGGGCAGGGAAGGTCCTTGCTGCTGGTTATGCTCCCAGTCTCAACCATGCCTTTGAGTGCCAGTGCAAGGTCCAGCAGCCTGTCCCTGCCAGGTGCTCCCTTCCCTGTGGGATTTGCAGCAGACCAGTTCCTGCTGTCGGGCTGGGATGCCCAGCCTTAGGGATGGTTTGCAGTGACACCTGGCTTTACTTCCAGGTGACTTCTGCGACGTGAACCACTGTCAGAATGGGGGCACCTGCCTGACTGGGATTAATGAGGCCCCCTTCTTCTGCATCTGCCCTGAGGGCTACGTTGGGATTGACTGCAATGAGACGGAGAAAGGTGAGGAGCTGGCCCTTTCACAGGTGCTCCATGTCAGCCAGGAGCCTCGCAGAGAATTTGCCCTTGTCATGGCCCTGCACCACTGGCCCTGGGGTTCAGCCCTTCTGATGGCTGATGGACACACAGAGCAGAGATCCAAGTGGGGATATAGTGACGGGATGCACTTGGGGAGAGTGCAATGTCTGTTGGGGAGTGGAAGCCCACTGGATGCTCTTATTATTATTGTTATTGCCTATATTACAGTTCTTTTTCCCCTTCCTCAGGGCCCTGCCACCCCAATCCTTGCCACAACAACGGTGAGTGCCAGCTGGTCCCAAACCGGGGTGACGTCTTCACCGACTACATCTGCAAGTGCCCTGCGGGGTACGATGGGGTGCACTGCCAGAACAGTGAGTACAGTGGTGGGGGGCAGGGGGAGCTGCTTGTCTTCTAAGAGCTTGGGGACCTCTTGGGTGACAACTGGTGGGTGTGTGCTGCTGTGACTGTGGGCGGGGGCACCAGGCTCTGTCAGGGACTGTGGGCTGTTTTGGGGCTTGCAGGGTGGAGGGAAGGACTATGATGTGGGGACAGGTTGTATCTGAATCTTGCTCTGCATCTCTGGAGGGACATGGTGCCTCAAGTAATAAAACAAGGGGTGCCTCGAGGCTCAGTCTGCTCCATGCAGGTTCCCAGCCTTGATGTGACTGAGTGTCCTGGTGCACCTGCATGGCTGCACTCAGTGGGGACATGGCGTAGACAGGTCCTTGGGTTAGAGCTTCAACCCGTGCCACCCTATTATCAGGGACCCTGCCATGGCCCTTGTTCAGAGGATGCCTCCCCCTCTTCCTGCTGCACTGAATGAGGGGTCTCCTCCCTGGAACTTGTTCTGGGATTTCCTCCTGAGCTCCTCCTCTCTCTTCTAGACAAGAACGAGTGCTCCTCCCAACCTTGCAAAAATGGAGGCACCTGCCTGGACCTGGATGGTGACTACACCTGCAAGTGTCCTTCTCCGTTCTTGGGGAAGACCTGCCACGTTCGTAAGTCCTTGGCACCAACTGTACTGAATTCCCTTTCCCTCCCTGTTCCCTACTGTCTGTCCCTCATTGCCAGGAGAGATCTCACCAGCTGGTTTAGGGGATCTGGAGGGCAGCTGTGTCTGCCCTTGATGCCAGCAGGCCTGGTCCTAATGGAGGGAACATCCTCGGGGATGTGCTTTCTCCTCTCTGGAGGGCCTCAGGATGACCCTTTCTCCTCCACACCTCTGTGCTGTGAGGGGGACTGATGGATGGTATGGTTTTGGCTGAGGGGTGAGGGGGAAGGGACACCCTGGGGACAGCCAGGTCCTAGGACTGGCGTCCCTCTCCTGCTCTGTCCCAGACAAGAAACAAATGACCCCTAGTTCTGCGCTCTGATTACTGTCTCTCTTTGATCCTGATCACCCCTCTACCCCAGGCTGTGCTGTTCTCCTGGGCATGGAAGGAGGAGCCATCTCTGATGCCCAGCTCTCAGCATCCTCTGTTTACTACGGCTTCCTTGGCCTCCAGCGCTGGGGGCCAGAGCTTGCCCGCCTCAACAACCACGGCATCGTCAATGCCTGGACCTCCAGCAACTATGACAAGAGCCCCTGGATCCAGGTACGTGGGGCAGGACTGGGAGTGCCAGCACAGAGAGCAGCCCTGGTAGCCACGGCTGGTCTTGCAGTGCTGCTGTCACGGGATTTCACTGTTCCTGGTGGGAAATGTGGGGCTAAATTGCTGCAGCAAGCTGCCACCTGGGGGCATCTTGGGATGTGCCTGGAGGAGCCAAGTCCGTTGGAGGAAGGTGGGACCCAGATTAATGATCCCCCTTGCTCTGCCCACCGTGGAATGCAAAGCTGGAAGGATGGAGGGCTTCCACCCCATGGGAGTTCCAGCACTCTAGGCAGCCCCTTTCCTTGTCCCAGCGCCCACCTTCCCACCCAGGCTTGGTGGTGCTGGTGGGTGCAAGGGCTGTGCACCCCATCCTCACTGCACCCTGCTCATCCTCTTCTCCCCTCCACAGGCCAACCTGCTGCGGAAGATGCGCCTCAGCGGGATCATCACGCAGGGCGCGCGCCGCGTGGGGCAGCAGGAGTTTGTCCGCGCCTACAAAGTCGCCTACAGCCTGGATGGGCGGGAGTTCACCTTCTTCAAGGATGAGAAGCAGGATGTGGACAAGGTGGGCTGCGATGCTCCGTGTAGGGGATGTCCCAGCTCCCCCCATCCAGTGGTGCTGTGGGTTGGGGTGGCTGTGAGCTGCATCCCCATGTGTGGGAAAGTGCTTTTGACCTGGGGCAAAGCTGTGTTGGGAACCATCCTAGCAATGAGATGGCACAGGCAGTTCTGGCACCGAGCAGTACTCCCTGCCTCTGTTTAATTGACCATAATAAGCATAACCAAAGAAGCAGCACTGACTTATTTAGGTCATTCAGATATCTTTATCACTGACACGCTGTGGGAACTGGGCTTGGTCTGGGAGTGTTACTGAGCAGCTTGGGTGGCTCGGTGTTATATCTGCACCAAGCACCAGCTGACAGTGTGTCTCTCAAAGCAGGGATACTCATAGATTGCAGTGCTCTCCACTCTCAGTTCTTTATGGCAACTGTCTCCTGCTGGCTTTCTGAGCGTCCAGGGAGTGGTTGGGAGTACCTGCTTTGCTTTAAAACAAATAGAAAAATTCCTCTTTTTCTGCAGCGCAGAAAAAGTGCATGGAAACATGATTTGATTCTATTTATTGTGTTAAAAAGTAAGAAGTGAGCAACCTCTGTGCTTATTGTGATTTGAGGAGCACTGTGGTAGTGGGAGGGAGTGGGTGTTGCTGCATGTGTGGCTCTGTGGGGGTGAGGTCGAAGCAGGGAGAGTTCCAAAGCTCTGTGGAGAGTGTTGGAGCTGCTGCAAGGTCCTGCACTGTTCCAGGGCACAAAAGCGGAGCCCAGCTTCCCCCTCTGTACTTTTTTGCCATTGGCAGTGCTGAGATCTCTCCGTCTCCTGTGCAAGGGATTTGATGCAGGAGACAGTGGGAGAGCTGGGGCACTGAGCCCTGCTCACTGTTGCAGGTTTTTGAGGGGAACGTGGACTATGGCACCATGAAGACCAACATGTTCAACCCTCCCATCACGGCCCAGTTCATCCGCATCTACCCCGTGATGTGCCGCCGTACCTGCACGCTGCGCTTCGAGCTCATCGGCTGCGAGATGAACGGTAAATGCTGGTGCCTCTCCCCTCCCGGGGGGCTGCAGGGCAGGGGGTGACGCAGGGCAGGGCATCACCCCTTGGCCTGCTTCTGATCCCTCAGGACAAGGGGATTTGTTAGTGCTTGTTTTTCCTCACACTGATGCCTGGAAATACCCAGGGGTGCGTTTGGGGAGCGCAAGCCGTTAATCCCATCGGCTCAGCCAGCTCTGAGCTGCATTCTCATGCTGCTAACACCTTCCCAAGCCAGGAGTTTTTACTGTGTCCCCTCCCCGTCTGAGCTGTGAACCCGCTGCTTTTCCTGCCGGAGAGCTTGAAAAGCAGCAGAGGATCAAAGTCCTCTGGGAAATGTAAGGGATCGTCAGCCTGAGCCCTCTCCCTGTGCCTCCCGCATTCCTGCCCCGCGGCACATCCCTGGGAACTAAGTGGGGCTCACGTGTTGGTGTGGGAGTGGGATGCTGTGGGGGCTTGGGTCCTGTCCTGCTGCTGCGTGGGTGTGGTGCCATCCGTGCTTTTGGCTGGGGGTGTTGTTGCGTTGCTCTTTCCACGTCCTTCTCTGCCTCCTGCCAAAGCTCTCTATACTCCAGGGCTGTGCTGTGCTGTGGGGACATCACTCGTCCCTGCAGCAGGAGGCACTGTGAGCCAGGGAATAGCTAGGAGCTAAAAATCCCGGGAAAAGGCAGCCCTGCGCCTCTGCTGAGCATTTCCCTGCCTGGCCCTGATGCTGCTCTGGCAGTGGAAACATGAGAATGTGAGGATGGCTTCTGACAGGGCTGAGGGGTTTTGCTTGCGACCGCGCTGTTGTCTCTTTCCTTTTCACTGCCTGTGTAAACTGTTGTGTTACAGTGTATTTCAACACGGCAGGTTGCTCGGAGCCTCTGGGCATGAAATCCCGCCTCATCTCCGACCAGCAGATCACAGCCTCCAGTGTCTTCAAGACCTGGGGCATCGATGCCTTTACCTGGCACCCTCATTACGCTCGCCTGGACATGACAGGCAAAACCAACGCCTGGACAGCCCTGCACAATGACCAGTCTGAGTGGCTGCAGGTGGGTCTCCGGTCTCTGTAACCTCATGTCTCCTCACCAGCTCCTCCAGCTGTGCCCCTCCTGTTTCAGGGTAGCTGGAACAGCTGGGTTGGTGTGGCCAGAAACTTGCAGTGGGTCACAAAGTCCAGCAATGCTCTCCCCGAGGGGGAATCACGGGGCAGGTCAGGATGGGACCACAGCCACTGGTTTTAACAGGAGTCCTGGAGCTCTGGGTCAGAACCAGTGCCCATAGGGACAAGGTGGTGCCGTCTCTGCACCTTCTTGTCATCAAGCCTACAGCACCCCAGTTCTGCCTCACCCCCTGAAAAAATGCCATCCCAGCCTGGGGTGACCGTCCCACCACCTTCTGGCTGCCCAGAACACCATGTTTCTGTTTTGCAGGAAAAACTCAGACCTGCTTTTCTCTTCCCAGTCTGGAATAGAAACAAATAGTTTTGAAATTTCCTTCTCAGTTTCCTTTCCTCCCCTGTTTTTGTACTTTTCACATGATTCCATGACATAATAGGACAAAGCAGTTTAGATATTTGTCCCGCTTTTTATTTGGGAAATGATTAAAAGCAGCTGCCTCACAACTCTAAACCAGCTTATCGAGATGTTGGCTGATGATGGGGTCGGGATGACACGCTGAGTTGGACTGCTGCACCACAGACTGCCTGTGTATAGATTTACATGTACACTTAGGATTTACATGTATTGTGTAGCTGGAACTGCCCTCCATGAGCATGAAAACAGAACTAAATTAATGAGGCTTTCAGCTCCTTTGGTGGTTTACCCTGTAACATTACAGCAGCAGTAAATACAGTGTGGCAGAGTAAAGGGAATGGAAGCCGTCTCACTTAGAACCCAAATGTCAGATTGTGTTGAAGTGCATATTTTCTCAGCCAGAATTGCTTTCCAGTGGAAATGCATTTCCTCTGTTAATCCTGTATTTTTTTGAGTTGAGATTTTTTGCTGTCCTTCCCACACTGATGTTTCCGGCAGAAAATGTGGAGGTGGAAGGGGTGGGCAAGGGGCTGAGGTGGGTTTGTGCCCACTTTTGGTCGCTTTGAGGGATGCTGTGAGTGTTGAAGGATCAAATATTTCACAGTCGTGTTTTATGATTTGTCTGGCATTGGTGTGGGGGTCAAGTGGTGTTTTCTCCATTCTTGACCCCCGAGGGCCAGCTCTTCCTGGCAGCCTCTGGAACATGCAGGGTGCTGTAGGGTGGGAGCACTGCTCTTGCAAGGAACTGTGACGAGCCTTGTCTCTGCCAGATTGACCTCCGGGACCAGAAGAAGGTGACAGGCATCATCACGCAAGGAGCCCGTGACTTTGGGCACATCCAGTATGTGGCAGCCTACAAGGTGGCCTACAGTGACAATGGCACATCCTGGACCCTGTACCGGGATGCCCAGACAAACAGCACCAAGGTGGGTGTGGGGAGGACAAGGTGGCTTCTCTGGTGCTCAGGGATGCTGTGGTGGGGAGGGATGGGTGGTGGGGGTGAGGTCACAGAATCACAGAATTTGCTGAGTTGGAAGGTACCCACAAGGATCAGTGAGTCCAGCTCCTGACGCTGCACAGGACACCCCAAGAGTCACACCGCATGCCTGAGAGTGTTGTCCGAAGGCTTCTTGAACTCTGTCAGCTCAGTGCTGTGACCGCTCCTCTGGGGTCCTGGCAGCACTGACACCCACCTTTCTCCTCTAGATCTTCCATGGCAACAGTGACAACTACTCGCACAAGAAGAATGTGTTCGATGTGCCCTTCTATGCCCGCTATGTCCGCATCCTGCCCGTGGCCTGGAACAACCGCATCACCCTGCGCGTGGAGCTGCTGGGCTGCGATGAGTAGGCACGGGGAGGAAGGACGGGGCTGCTCTTCCCCGCTGCCCAGCCTGCACCCTGCCTGCCCCTGCCCGCTCCTGCTCTGACCTCACACCCCCCTCTCCGTGTCCCCACACTCAGGAGGTGGCTGAGAGGGCTCCCCTGCCCCGCATCAGTGCTGGGGCTGCAGCACTGCACTTTATGGGGCCCTTGTCGGTGGGATGTGGGGATGGCTCCTGCCCTTTTGCTGCTCCAGCCAGGGCTGAGACCCCCTCCTGAGCTGGGGCTTTCTTGGGGACACCATCCTGCAAATGAGGCCTTGCTGGGGGACCCTGTCCTGCAACCAGGGATTGGCTTTATCTTCTCAGCTAAGCCTGGGGACAAATTTTCTCCTTCTTGCTTCTGTTTCCCGCAGAGAGGCTGCAGCCAGTGGCAGTCCCTTGCCTGAACTGGGTCTCGGGGCTCAGCAGTTTTCAGGGTCTTAGGGCAGGCTCCCCTGGCTTGCAACCTCCGATGTCCCTCCTGCTCCCTGCTTGTCTGCAAGCAGGGGCTGTTAAAATCCTCTGAAAAAACTCAGCTGTTGTCCCCTGCCCATTTTGCCAGGCCCTGAGTGTCCTTGCCTGCAATGTCAGCACCACATAGTGTGAGTGGAGTGATGACACGGCTCCTGTCAAGAGGCACCAGATCCCCCCTGATGGTGGCTCTACCTGCTGGGCACTGGCAGGCACCACAGCAGGCGTTTTGGCAGGCACTGCCCATTCCCCTTCCTGGGATGCCAGTTCCAGCATCCTCCCAAGTCTCAGCATTGCCATCATCCCCATCTTACTGCAGTTTGGGGTGCCTGGACGTCCCTTGTCCTCAGAGCCCGGTGGTGACCAGGGGAACTACGATCTGGTAGCGGGGAGAGTTGGTTTGTAGCCACAAGGATGTGGAGAAAAGGTGGGAAAGGTGGTAGTTAAACCACCCAAGTGCAGTGGGCAGAGAGCCGTGCCATGACCCTTTTTGTAACCTGATTTTTTTCCCTTTGTGTGAGGTGGAAGGGAGCCTCTTGCAATGCTCGAACCCTCGGGATTAGCGGTAGGAGATGAGTGAGACCCAGATGGGAGCACAGGCAGGCTGTCCTGGGCTGGCAGCCCTGCTTCCCCTGCCTGCTGGGATGTGAAGCGGCCGTGGGGCTGAGCTGGCAGTGGGTTCACTTTGGCAAGGGCTGAGGGAACCCGGGTGGGATGGCAGCGATGGCCCCACTCTGGGGTGTCTCTGACAGTATTAAAACCAGCTTAAACTTTGGGGGTGTTGGCTTGTCTGCTCTGTGCCTCCCTGAAGGCCATCTCCCAAAGCCCAGTTGGTCTGGTGATCCTCCAGGATTCCCTCCGAGCCCCTCGACTCCTCCATTCTGGGGCATTGCCAGCTGCTGTGCTGAGCCCACACCTCTCCTGCCTTCACAGAGCCTCTTAGCTCCCTTCCCTGTCTGAAAAACAGGGTATCTCAGGGCTTTGTGTGCATCTTTCCCACTGCCTCCACCCTGTCGCAGCTGCTGGAGACTGTGCTCGCAGCTGGCCAGGCGCGGCGGGATGGGACTTGGGGAGGGGAAGCCTCTATCAGCACCCCACACCCTGTGTCTCCTCCTTTGGCTTTGATCCTGGAGCAAATCCCCCAGCTTGGAGCTAGATCAGCTCTTACACCCAAGCGCACTCCCAGGGCTGGAGGGAGCTGTGAATTTTGTGAGGGATGCCTGTGGGGATGTTCCCAGCTGAGCCCTCTTGGGGAGGGCTGGGGCATGGATGCTGCTGGAGCAGGATCTCCTTGCATTGAGGAGGTGATCCCATGTAGGGAAGGAGCACCATGGTGAACAGGACAGACGAGCTTTGCTCATCTCCAGAATCTGCCACACTGGGCAGGGACCCCTGAGGCTGGCGTGAGTGGCCAAGAGTCAGCTATGTCCCACACAGTTCTTTGTCCCTGCAGCTCTGGACAATCTTCCTGCACCTCCCTGCTGCCAGCAGTGCCCTGCTCAGCCAGGCATCTCCTCCTTGGGCCTTGCCTATGGGAGGTGGGCTCATGCCTAGCCCTGGGCACCAGAGGAGCTGGGGGTCTGCTTGCGGAGGCCAGGCTGAATTCACTGTGACTGCAGCTGCTTGGTGACAAATAGCAGCCACAGCTAGAGCCAGGGACGGGGGGGACAGTCTGCCCGGCTCACCTCCAGACATGCCGCCCTTATCATCGGGAAGCTGAGGCAGAGATAAGAGCAGTTCGCTTCGAGTCCAGCCAAGACAGCCGTGAGCCAGGGATAGGGCAGAGGCTCCATGAGGAGGGTGATGGGAGCAGATGCTGCACATCAGAGCAGGGGATGCATCCTCAGCCCCTGGCTGCTGCTTCCCCCTGCCCGTTGCTACTCCCCAAGCTCCTCTGGTGGATGCTGAGCCCCTTCCCAGCCTTGTGGTATTTTCTTCATTCCCCAGAGCCCCAGGACGGGGGGACTGGGAGAGCCAGGGTGCCCTCCCCACCATGCACAGCCCCTCACGGCTTGTCCCGATCCCTCGGATTCTCTTCCCGGACGCGGCTGGGTTGCTGGGACAGCAGGAAGGCCAGGATGGCCGGCATGCTGTGGCACCCTGCTGCCTGCTGACTCGGCTGCCGGCGCTGCCAGCTGCTGTGAGCTGGTTCCTCAGGAAGCAGCCGTCGGGGAGAGCATCCTCTCGCCGCCACCCGGAAAGCCCAGCACAGATCACAACCTCCTCCATCCCACCAGGAATGTGAGTGTTCCTGCTGGAATCATCCTGTGCAAGCAGCATTTCATGGACAAATCTCTGGTGAGGCCACAGCAGAGCTGTCAGGCGCTGGCTTTGAGGCGGGGAAGACAGGGATGACACTTTTATGGCTCCCGTTCAGCCAAATACTCAGCCAGCGCTAGACACGTGCCCTAAACATGTGCTCCCA
Source organism: Coloeus monedula (assembly GCF_965178545.1). Lineage (NCBI taxonomy): Eukaryota > Metazoa > Chordata > Aves > Passeriformes > Corvidae > Coloeus > Coloeus monedula. The sequence goes on from NC_138794.1 coordinate 5,586,044, forward strand.
GGTCAGAGCTACCCTGACCCTGCACAGCTTTGCTCAACCTGAAACCTGTGGTCACACCCAGGGTACCCCTCAGGGAATAGAAGACGAAAAGAGAGTGAGAGGTGGGAAGGAATGAAGGAGATTCCTTCTTAATCAGGGACTGCTGGTGGCCAGATCCTTTCCCATGCCCCCTCCTCCCTAGGAGGAGAAGGAGAAATCACTGGCCACATCCTGACAAGAGTTGTGCCCTAAGGTGAGCCAGGAGCTGTTGCTGAAAAGAGGTGCCTGACAGCATCCCTGTCCCCTTCCCTGCTGCCACTCCCCTCCTCAGGCCGGGCAGAGGATGGCTGCTGGCAGGCGCCGCGGTGCAGGCAGTGCGGGCAGCACAGGATACTGTGGGGCTTGTTCCTCCGTTCTGGAACAATGGGATAGCCATGCCAGCGAGCAGCGTGCCCCGACAGGGCTGCCTGTTTTCTGCACAGCCCGGGGGTGGAGGGAACCATCCCGATTGCTGGGTCACTAGAACAACTTGGGCAAGCAGCTGCAGCTGGGCACAGATGGCCAGGGCGCAGCTGGGACACCATCCCACTACCTTCTCCGGCTGGGGAGGGCAGGGACCGTCGGCCAGGATGTGGGCAGTGCAGTGGCCCCATGCCGGAAGGTGTAATTGTCCCTCCATTGTGGGCTGCGGGACAGGCTGCTCCGGGCAGGCGAGCAGGCGGCGTGCCCGGCCGTCACACTCCCGTGTCCCTGGGCAGCCCGGCTCCGCCGCGTCCTCCTCGGGCAGCGCTGGCGGGGCTGGTGGATGTCCAGGGAAAAAGAGAACAAGGAAGAGCGGTGCCTCCAGACCCCGATTCCCACAGCCATCCCTGGTCGGGGCTTCTCACGGCGAGCACGGGCTGTCGTGCCGGCGCTGGGCGCAGATAACGCCGTTTCCTTGCTGGCTGCTCCCTATCAGCGTGGCGGCGACGGGAAGACAGGATCGCACCCCGAGCGCTCCGTGCTGGGCGCTGTCGGGAAGGGGTCCTGGCCCCCTTCACCCCGCAGCCAGCCTCGGGCCGTTTATTTTTACACGGGTTGTTTTCTTTCCGGCTTGAAGCCATCCTGCACGGCGGCAAGAGCTGGACCGGGGCCCCCGCGCCTCATTTCCTTGCCATAAAACAACAAAGTGGGGGGTGAAGCAGCGCTCTGGACTGGGACAGAGGGTCGATGGGTCAGGGCACACGCCGCATCGTGGTTCCTCTGTTTGGCCCCTCTGTCTATCCCCTGACCGGCATCCCCTGGCGGTGTCACCGCCGTGCTGCCCTTCCTGAGGACTCGACCTGGGGCTCTTGGAGCTGGGTCTGCATGTCTGTGTACCAGTGGGAGCTGGCATGGAGGGCATCGCCCAAGTTTAGGGATGATGCCCCCTCAGATGGGTGCAACTGGGCACCCCAGAGCTTTTGCCCTGGTTTCTGTGCTTCTGCTTTATCCCCACAGCCCCAGGCAGAACCTGAAGAGGCTGAACCTCACAGTGCCGCTGTCTCTCCTGAATTCCAGAGCAGGCAGGCACTGCCTGCACATCCTGGGCACAGATCACTCTGTGCCACAGCCCAACTGTCCTCAGCTGCTTGTGCCTGTGGTGCTCCTGGCACACATGTGTTGGACACCACCTTTGTCTGGGGTCCGTGGCCAGTCCCCTCCAGTGGGATGTGGGACACGGCATGTCTCTTCTTCCCTGCACTGTGGCTTCACCAGGGCTTTGCATGGAACATCACAGGATCCCACCAGCCCCAACAGGGCACATTTCTCCCCACTGTGTCCCTTCCAAGTCGGGGGCAGTGCAGGCAGCTGGCACACAGCAGATAAGGTGTGTGAAGAGTGTGTGGGCAACATGTGGGCAGTGTGTGGACACACGGCGAGGCCATCACCCAGCCATGGTGGGCAGGCGGGGGGCCGGGGGCACCCACCCCAGCTCCGGGCTGCGAGCAGGGGGTTGGGAAAGGCGTGTGTTTCCCTTTAAGAGGCAGGCCCTGGAGCTGCTTCCTCTCAGCCCTGCAAGAGCCCTAAACACAGTGCATCTGCCTGCAGCCTGCCTGCACGCCTGCCTGCAGCCTGCCCGCAACCAGCGTGAGTAGGGCTTGGCCCCAGTGCCGGGACTGGGGAGGACTGGCACCCCGGGGCGGTGGGCACCCTGCTTGCCGCGAAGGGCAGGGGGGGATGGCATTGCCACGGAGGGAGCCGGGCATCACTGTGGAAGGTGCCAGGCATCGCTGTGCTGGGTGCTGCAGCACGATGCTCACGGCGCTGCAGTCGAGAGCGCTGGGCCCGCTGCACGTCCCTGCAACGCTGGGTTCTAGGGGGGGGGGGGGGGGTCAGCAGGCATTGGGGTACAGGGGCACCAGGGCCCTGCAGCCCGAGGTGTGGAGCTGCCGTGCGTCGAGCCCACCCTGCGGCGCATGGGCAGCACGTGGCGGTGTCCCCGCCGCTCCGGTGCCAGCAGCGCCGGCTCCCGGGGCTGTGCTGCCGCTCCAGCGGGTGCTCCCTGCGTCCTCGGGCACCGGCTCTGCTGGCCCCAGTGGGTGGCAAATGTGGCTGCACCCCACGGTGGGCAGTGGCACTGACTGCAGAGGAGAGTCCGGGATTGAGCAACCTGTAGTGAGAGCAGCCGGTTTCACGCCCCGGAGCCCAGAGAGCACCACCGTAACCTGTACTGGACCCTTCCGGGGTTGAGCATCTGCTCTCCCACAGCCCCCTGGCCCGGGGTGTGTTTGCAGGCACTCGTAAGCCTTGTCTAAGCAGGGCACAGATGTCAGACTCCCCCCCCCCCCCCGCGGTGCTGGAAGGGGTCTGCCGGAGGCTTGCCGGGTGCCGGGCCCCCTCTGCCGGCTCCGGGAATGCTCACAAGTAGCCAATTCTGCTGGTAGCACCCTGGGTGACCCCCGTGCAGGGAACCCTTGGGTGTCCTGGCCCCCAGAGCTGGGGACGGTGCACGTTTCTGGTGCTGTGGGGCAGCCAGGCTGCCCCCCTCCCCTGGGAGATTGGGACATTCTTTGGGAGCCAAATGTGTTGCATGGGGTCGGTGCCAGCCATGTCTGTGACACAGAGCGGCAGCCCTGGGTAGGACTAAGGGTTCCTTGGCCAGGACGGCGAGTGCTGCCGTGCTTTGTCCGGAGCCGGGACATCAGAGGCAGCCCGAGCTCTCTCCCTCCCTCCTTGGTCGGGTTGCACGCTCGGCTGCCTCTGTAAACCGAGCTTGCTGCTTTACAGTGGAGCTCAGCCACTTCTCTCCCCCTGCACCCTTACGTGATGTTTTCCCAGTGCTCCCTGTTCAAAGGACACCCTGGGATCCCGTTTCTCCAGGTACCCTGTCCCTGACTTGGTCTCAGCACTCCCCTGTGGGCCAGGCGCTCCCTGCAATGGGCACCCCCCAATGGGCACCCCCCCAGTGGGCAGCAGCGGTGAATGTGGGGGTGTGTGGTGTGAGCCAGGCGGGAGGATGAGGATGGAGGGGTCTGGGAACACCGGCTGGGGGGCGGGTCTGGGGGCACGGCTCAGGTTGCCTGCACTCTCCCCTGCGGGCAGGCGAGCTGCTCTGCCGGCTCTTCCCACCCCTCTCCTTGCTTGGCACCACTGCCAGGCAGTGCTGGCTTGCTCCGGGCTATTTGGGGGTGTTCCAGCAGCCCTTTCCCCCTCTGCAGCCCAGGCTCAGGGTTCAGCCTCGCTTCCCAGCCATGCTGCTGCTCCCACTCCTCCTGAAGGCCACCCTGCTGCGCCTGGCCAGTGGCTCCTACCGCCCCTTCTACAACGGCTTCTACTACAACCACATCATGAATGACAATGACAACGGGCAGGACAAAGGTATATCGGGGACAGGCAGGTTGTTGCAGGAGGCTGAAGTACCCCCCTGCCTCTGGGTGGGTTGGAGACTCATCACTTGGTGGGATGTGGGGCCCAGAGGAGCAGGCGGGAATGCTCCAGAGATGCTTGGGGGATGCTCATGGTAGAAGAGGTGGTGGCTGGAGGGAAGGTTTGGGGATGCTGCCCAGCCCTGGATCCTGACCTGCCCATCACACGTTCTTTCTTGCCCCCAGTGGATTACTTCAATGGAGCCAAACTGGTGGTGGAAACCTCCAAAGACCCTGTCTACAGCTACAATGGTGCCAATGTCACCCTGCCCTGCCACTATCGCTATGAGCCCGACATGGGACCTAAGCGCAAAATCCGCATCAAGTGGTCCAAGCTGCGGGACGACTACACCAAAGAGCAGGATGTGATGGTGGCCATAGGCAAGACCCACGTGGCCTTCGGGGACTTCAAGGGCCGTGCTCACATCCGTCAGGCCAGCCGGCACGAGGCCTCGCTGGTCATCAGCGATGTGCGCTTGAAGGACGACGGCAAATACCGCTGTGAGGTCATCGACGGGCTGGAGGATGAGAGCGATGTCGTGGACCTCCGGCTGCAAGGTGGGGCATGCTGGGGACCATGGCTCTAAGCCAGTGAGCCTGGCCTTCCTGTGGCACCTTCTCCTTTGAGGACATAGCAAGGCAGGGGGCTTGGGGAGCTTGATCATGGGTAGAAAGGGGCTGGGATGCTTGGTGTGATGGGGCAGTGGCTTAGGCTGTCTGGCTCTGGGGTTTCAGGAGTGAGTGAGCCCAGAGCTGTCTCCCCAGCTGGGACACCAAGGGTGCTTTTGGAGTCAGAGTTGGGAGTGACCCCATGGCTGCAGCATTTCCTGCCTTTACCCACCCATCTTCCCACTGTGCTGCATTATGTACAGGCGTCCCCTCCCCTCCCAGCTCTGGATATCCCAATGCATCTTGTGATGAACCTTGGTGACTGGTCCAGCCTCTCTTGCTCACTTGTCATGAGGGACCTGACTCAGCCCTGACATTGCTTTTGAGCTCAGAGCTATGGAAATGTCCCCATTGCTTGTCCCTGCCCCACCCCTTTGATCCCTGGACCCTGCCTCCCACAGTGACTCGTCCCCACCGGTCCTTGTGGCTGTGTCCATGGTGGTGATGCCCATGGTTCTGTGGTCCATCCATCCCCACGGCATCATCCCCATGTTGGTGGTCCATGTGTCCCCTGGGATCATGGCCCATATGTCCCCACGTTGCTGGTCCTTGTCTCCCTGTTCCTGAAGCCTGTGCATCCCAGAGACAATGATCTCTCCATCCCTGCAGGGGTGGTCCATGCCCCCCGACCACTGTCTGTGTGTTCCCAGGCCCGTGGTCTGTACAGCCCCGTGGTGGTGGTCCCTGCATCCCCATGATAGTCTGTGCATCCCTGTACATGCAGGTGCTGTCCCCATGAGGGGGTCCTTGTCCCCAGGACCGAGCCCGTGTGTCCCTGTGCCACCAGATGTCGCTGGCAACTCGCTGCTGGCGCCTGCATGTCCGGAGCAGCCCCCTCCCTGCGTGCCTGAGCGTTGTCTCTGCCACATTGAGGTGGTGCCTGTCCCAGAGCCTGAATTTGACATGGGTCAGGGACCCCTGTGGCTTCTGCTGGGGCTGGACTCGGGTTGGGTGGGTTGCCCACGGAGCCAGCTGAGTGTCCCATCTGCCTCCAGGCATCGTGTTCCCCTACCAGCCTCCCCGCGGGCAGTACAGGCTCAACTTCCACGAAGCCGAGCAAGTGTGCCGGGACCAGGGTGCCATCCTCGCCAATTTTAACCAGCTCTTCCAGGCGTGGAGCGAGGGGCTGGACTGGTGCAACGCGGGCTGGCTGGCCGATGGCACGGTGCAGTACCCCATCCGCCTGCCCCGCAAGCCCTGCGGGGGTGTGCACCTCGCCCCGGGCATCCGCAGCTACGGCCCGCGCCACCGGCACCTGCACCGCTTTGATGCCTTCTGCTTCTCCTCTGCCCTCAAAGGTGAGTTCTGGGCCAGGGATGGGGCTGGGATCCTGGGGAAGGTGCAGTGCATCCCTCCCTCTTAGGGCACAGGACTTGGCCTGGATGGGGTGGTTCCAGGCAGCGATGCCCCAGGTGGGGATGCTCGGGATGATGCTCAGCACTGATGCTCCCCTCTCACTCTCCACTCTCCCTCCTAGGAGAGGTTTTCTACCTGGACCGCCTGGCTGGGATGACGTTGGAGGAGGCCAAGCAGAGCTGCCAGGATGCAGGGGCCGAGATCGCCCGGGTGGGGCAGCTCTACTCCGCCTGGAAGTTCCTGGGGCTGGACCGCTGCAGTGCCGGCTGGCTGGCAGATGGCAGTGTCCGCTACCCCATCGTCACGCCCCGGGCCAACTGTGGCCCCGCGGAGCCCGGCGTCCGCAGCTTCGGCTTCCCCAGCAAGGGCAGGTTCGGGGTCTTCTGCTACAAGGAGAGATAAGGAGCCGGGAGGGATCCTTCTTGGACGAAGGATGTTTCCAGCCTGCCAGTGCCCAGTGTTGGGCATTTCCAAGGGCTGTTTTGGGGGTGACTGGGGGGAGGTGGGATGGGGGGAGGTTTCTTTTTGTTTTGTTTTGTTTCCTTCCTTTATATTTTCCACGTCTCGCTCAGCAGCTGGCACATGCAGCTGCTTGGGGTGGCTGCCAGCTGGGCAGTGTGGGACAGTCCCTGTTGTGGGATGTGTGCGAGGATGATTCCCCTGGGCTACTGCTGCCACCCCACTTGGCTGTGCCACCCCATGGGTGGTGGCCCCTTCCTGCGGTGGCAGGTTGTCACTGACACCCACCTGCCCTTCCAGGCTGGTCCTGCCTCTGAGTTCATGAGGCAAGGCCATGAGGGAGTGAGGCAAGGCTGGATTTGGCCAGAGCAGAGAGCGGGTATCTCCGTTGCATCCTGGCCCCTCTTCCAGCCCCATCCATGTCCTGCTGAAGGATGCCATTGTGCCTGTCCCTGCAGGAGCACCAGTGCCTTATCTCCATGTGCCCCTTGTGTGCACTCCATTTGAACTCTGGTGCCTTCTTCTTTGAGCATTGGCTGCAAAAAGATGTGTTTTTCTGGACATCTTCTAATAAAACGGTGGAGAAAGCCCTGGAGTGACATGGCTGTGTCCTCATCCCTGTCCCAACACAAGAGAAAGTTCTGCTCTGGAGAAAGGACTTGGGGATCCCTGGCTGTCTTATCCTTGGCTGAACACCAACTCATCAGTGCTAGCTCAGCTCAGCTCCTGCAAGGGCCTTGTGTTCCCTCATTAGTGAGTGCTAATTAACCCCCTGGGTGTCAGGACTGAAAGCTGGAAGGTGAAGCAGTTCCTGCTGGCCACGGGTTTTAGATGGATTTTTAGGCATGTGGATTAACCCCCTCCCAAGGTGAAAGCTGAACAGGGGGGGCAGTGTCCTACACCAGGGTCCTTCTTCAGCTGGGGCTTGGGACACCCCTCCCACCTCCATGGTCCCTTAGGTGCTGGCTGGGGCTGAGCCATTCCTGTGTAGCTTGGAGCACCCTCTTTGGGTCCCCCTTCCTTCCTTGCTGCCTTGCCATGGGAGACCCCTCTCCTCCCAGCCCACCAGACACCCCTCTTCCCTAAAAGAACCAACACTGACAAAGTGCCCATTCCGATTTCGCTCTCTTTATTATTTATCATTCTTTCAAAATAGGATATGTTCAAAAATATAAATAGGTGCAGGGAACGCTGGTGCCCCGCACGGTCCCCTGGAAAGAGCACGTTGTCCCGGGATGGGCGCTGCGCTGCAGAGGGGGCGGTGGGGAAGCAGAGAGGGGCCACAGCCCCCAGCACCCGGATCCCGGGTCTCAGCATCCTCTTGCCTCCCTCCTCCCACAGCTTCTTCCACCACAGCCCCCCGGCCCTCCCCACCCATCCTGACGTGCTGCAGCAGTAGAAGGATTCTGGAAAAAAAAAAAAAATAAAACCCCAAAAGGTGCTGTTCACCCTGGAGATTAAATAACAGAAATAATTACATTGTTCGTGGATAAAATCAGGAAAAAATAATCATCTTTATTATTTAACTTAACCCCCTGCCCTTGCAAACCCACCCCCCTCCCTGTCCCCGAAGGCACGAAGATAATTGGAACCGGACGGTTAGTAAAAATGCTGAGATCTAATTCGTTTTGCTTTGGTGCTTGGAAAAACAATTTTTTTTTTATATATATATACACAAAGGTGGGTTTGTCTTTAATATAATTTTTTTTTCCTTATATGACAAAAAAGCAACAAGAAGAAGAAGAAATCGACTCTGTTAATATAAGTGTTCCGTTAAAAATCTCTCTTTCTCGCGTTCCCCCTCGGTCTCTCGCCCCGCTCTAATGGGTGGGTCTGTGCACGGCGCTGCCGCTGGGTTTCGACCGGCTCCTGGGGCTCCTCTTGTATAGCCTGCTCTGGTAGCTGGAGGCTGTGGAAGAGAAGAAAAGGCACCTTGTTGGCAGGAGCCGGAACAGAGAAGCTACTTGTCCCACGCTGGCCGGCCCGGCCGCTGGCTGCCTGGAAAAACACGGGCAGCCGCAGGCAGCGCTGCCCGGGGGCGGCTGTGTGTGCCCCGGCGCCAGCCCGCCCGCACACGCACAATCGGCCCTTCTCTCGCTCTGCCGGCCTCTGCTTCACCCAGGGGACAAGGTGCCCGGGGCTTGGCCAGAGCCTGGGCAGGAGCATCATCTCCACGGCTGCTTGTCCCAGCCCTTCACTGCGCCCAGCCTTCCCCACCTCACCCCCTGCGCTATCCCTTAATCCCGTACCCCAATATCCATTAGTAGTGGGATGTGCTCAGGGCATAGGAGGGGAAACAGCCCCGTCTGGCTGGCAGGAACAAGGTTTCTGCCTGATCTTTGCTGCCAGTTTCCCTGGAAGCTGGCATGCTCTGGTGTGATAATTGCAGGAGGGTTTGGGTGGAAGCGGCAAAAGCTGGTTGGGAGCAGACCAGGTCTCTTGATCGCTGGCGGTCCATGTCAGGAACAGCCTGCAGCTCTCCAGATCCACAGCAGAGCCAAAGGAATCAGCATCTTGGTCGGCACCAGGCAGCCGCCCTTGGACACCTCCTCCATCCCTCCTGCTTTCATCTCCTCCCTGGGGCAGAGGCTTGTCCCTTAAGCCCATATCGGCTTTCCCTGGCTGTGGGACCATTGCTTAATCTGCCTTATCTGGAATTGCCCAGCTGGACCAGAACCTGGCAAGGAGGCCACTGTACAGATGTGATTTGTCTGAAGCCAATGAAATTCTTGGGAAGCTGCAGGCAATCAGGGATGGGACAGGGGTGTAAGCAGGCCTGGGAGTGGGCTGGGACACCAGTGAAGAAGGCTGGCTGCCATCAGCTGGAGGCCTGACAGGAGGAGGGCCAGGAGCCCAGCCCTGCCCCTCAGCTTGTATCTGCTGTAGGACTCCTGTCTGCTCCCAGTGCAGGGGGACACTGGGGAAGGGCTAGGGGGACCATAGCTCTCCCCTCCTATTCTCTCTGTTGATGCAGTTGGTGCCAGACCTCACCTTTTCAGAAACCATTTGTTTTTCTTTCTCTGAGTAGCCTGGGCCATTGGTAAGCTCCTTGTTGCCCTTTCCTGACTCTGGAGCTGCCCATACTCTGCCTTGCTGGGTCTCCAAGGCAGTCCTGCAAGCCAGGCTCTGTGGTCCACAACTACCCAGAAGATGTCAACTCCCACGGCCCCATCATGGGGGAAACTTCCAAGAAGTCAAGGGAACCATGATGCCCCTTCTGCCTGGCTCAGAGCTATCCTACACCCTGAGATGATGCCCTGCATTCCCAGCTCCTTCTCCCAGCTGCAGGGAGGCATCAGCCCTAACCCAAAGGTAAAGGGACCAAGACATACGGTTTAGGCAGGATATCCGTGGCTCCTCCCACTGCCCATTGGGCTGGCACCGGATCGTGGGCACGTGGCGTTGGATGTAGCCTTGGTCGCACTGGTACCGCACCAGGGAGTTTATTTCGTAGCGCTCCTTCTTCCGACCGAAGGTCCTGGCATTCTCCACCGCAGGGGGGTTCCCGCAGGCCACTGCAGGAGATGGGCAGAGACGTGGAGGGTGAGTGAGAGAACAGCTGGCTGGCTGAGCAGGCAGCTCACACCCAGGGCAGGCTGGGCACGCACAGCCTCGTCACTCCTCCGTGCATAAAACCTTAACTGCCTTTGAGATTGCCTCTGTCCACAAAGCTTAGGGGCAGGGGGATACGGAAATTCTGTGATTTGAAATTAAGCAGGGGTCTGCCTCAGTGCTCCATTCCTGCCTCCTGGAGAGGCTGTGAGAGCTGAGCATCACAACAGCTGCCTGTGTCTGTGTGAGGGCACAGAGCTGGTGTGTGGGAGTGATGCTGCAGCCAGGGTATGACTCTGCCTGGGGATGTTGAATCTTAATGGCTTGTCCTATTTATTTTCAAGTCCTTGTGAAATTTTCTCCTAGATCCTCGGCCAACTTCTGTTTCTAATTCCTCCCATTTCTTTGACCACCCTTTGCAGTGACAAAACCCACGTTCATGTGCACTGGGGACTCTGCTCCAGACCCACAGCTACCTCCTGAGCCCCCAGTCCTTGCCAGTATGGCACAGGGTGCTGACCTGTTCCTTTCTTGCAGGTGAAAGGGAGGTGATAGTTGCAGGGAACGTCGTTCCATTCGCCTTTCTCGTGCCAGATCATCACAACGCAGTCCTCGCCCGCCGAAAAGAAGTTATCAGGTTGGTTGGGCCGCCAGTTCTCGTATTGCTGCCAAGAGAGGACAGTCCTTGGTCTAAGGTTGGGCCCTGGTCTCTCTTACTCCCTCCTTCCTTCTCACTGCCACCTCTCCCACACCTCTCTCCAGCCTGTGGGTTGCCAGCACTGCCCCTACACTGGTTATTTCTGTTGTGTTGGTGCCCAGGACCCGACCAGCTTTTCTAGAGGCTTGGAAAAACCACGAGCCCTTCAGAGTTTAGGGTTGCCTCTACTCAATGCCCAACCCAAGCACTCAACCTGTAACCTGTGGGGCCCTTCCCACCCAAGGGGAACCTCCTCCCCCCACCAAAACCTGGCGCCTGCTTGTGCTGCGGGCTGCGGGCTCACCAGGGAGTGCCCATCGGACCAGCGGAAGTCGTTCTCCACAGCTCTGTCACTCAGACCGATCCACTGGTAGTCCTGTGCGTGACCTGGAAGAGCAGGAGGGGGAGAAAAGTCATGGTTGTCCTACACTGTGCTGGAAGCATTTCTTTGCCATCTCAGCTGTCCCTGGCCCTGGAGCCTCTGGGTCATTCATCTACCTCCCAGTCACTATTCCCTGACACCCTTTTCCTTACATCATGTTTGTCCAGCTCCCTCCTCACTCAGCCTGCCATGAGCATGGATGCACCCACACAAGGATGAGGCGTTGTTAGGATACATATGAGCTCCAGTGGGACAAATGGTGGGTTTTACACCACTTTGGGTAAATCTGCCTGTAGAGTCAAAGTCCAGTGGTTGGACCCATGCCCAGCCCCAGGCTGCCCTCAGCACTCACTGTTCACGAATTCTTGTTCCTCTGGGGTGATGATACTGCTCAGGTGAGCTTGATGTTGTCGGCATCTGGTCTCTGCATCCATCCAAGTCTCCCTCTCTTCAAAGTGCTGGTAGCAGTGGCCCTGGAACTTGGTCCAGCCTTCCTCGCAGTTTGCCAAGTCTGAAACACACAGAGGAGGGCCGAAAAGGAGTTGGTGCATGTGTCTGAAAGCTTTCAACTCACCTTTTAGCAGCTCATGCTCCCATTGCATGGGACAATGCACCGTCACTTTCGCTAAAAAGCAAACCCTGACACTGTTGCCTGTAGGAATTCCCTGGGGAAACTTTCAGAAGGCATCCAAGACACGCAGAGAGGGCAGCCTGTGTGGAAGACCCTGTGCCTGCAGTGACACAGCCAGTGCTACTGGAAAGCTTGAATGATACAGAGTTATTCTTGGGAAATTCAATCCCTGTGTAATGTTCCTGAAATCAGCTTCTGAGGAACTGACTAAGCGAGAACACCTCTCTTCCCACTTGTGCTGGCCTGCAGTTTTCTTGCTTTGGAAAGAACCCCCTCCAAACCCCATATCCAGATGTCCAGAATCAACACATATGTGTTGAAAATGAAAGAGGGGACCACCAGGTGCGAGTGGGTCCATCACTTGGTGTGATTCTGGAGCTCTGGAGGAGAAGCAAACCGACCAAGATGGGTGAAAAGAGATGGAGATAGAAACTTACCATAGTGGAGAGAGAGAATGAAATCTCAATGAAAAAGCTTGGAAGATGCTAAAGAAGTGCGAACATTCCTCAACTTTTCAGAAGATCTTTTACCATCTGAGTAATGTTCAGGAACTGAACACACTGACTAAGAAAAATAAAACCACAGATGGGGGAAAGTGGAGATAAATGGAGAAACCATCAGGAAAGACCTTCAGCAGTTCCCATGCAATGCAACACCACACATCTGTCTGCTAAATGTGACCGAGGGAAACAGAAAATGAAATGTGTTTAATCTCAGCCCTTCAGATGCCTGACCTACCATCCTTTCTCAGGCCTTTGCTGCTCTGAAAGTGGTGGGCTTCCATGAGTCCTCATGCCTGTCTCTCTTTTCAGTAAGGTTTTCTCTACTCAGTTTCTTTCTTCTTTGTTAAACTTGGTAGGTCAAAGCACTAGCCACCTTCAATCACACTAATTCCTCCCAATCCACCTTTTTGGTGTTCTTCCAGCTGGAGATTGCAGGCCCATCATAGATGTTGGAGTGGTTGGTAGTTATCTGAGACATTAAAAGCATTTCCTGCCTTCTTCAATGGATTAAATGGGTTATCTGGAAGTAGGTGAAGCTCTAAGGATTCTCAGGTTTTGCAGGCAGATCGCCTGCTCAAAGTTAGCAGAGCATCCTTGGGGCAAGGATGGTCTGTCTCATGGGAAGATGAAGATTTACATTCCGCACAAATTTTGGGGCAATGGCTTCCTCTTGCATCTCCCAGGCATCAGAGCTCATAATTCAGAGAAAAGAGTAAATTAAATCTGGCTTGGACCACCCAAGATCATAAGCAGTCACAGGGTGGAAAGTCTCTGGGTGGATTACAAGGATCTTCAACAGCAGGCATCATGGATGGGTAAATTGAGAACTGATGAGGTTGCATTAAAAAAGTGATGTTAAGACAGCACAATTCCTGCCCAGAAGGTTCAATGATCATGAGCCTTCTCCTTATGGTCTGCTCCACATGTTCATGTTTGAAGCAGAAAGAGATGTGAAGAGAGGAAGGAGAAAATCCAACACATATTATTGTTACTCATGCCAAGGTGAAGAAGATACTGCAACCTTATTTCTCTTTTGTTTGAGCAAGGAAGGAGAGCTTCCCCTCAGCTAAGCTGATAGAAGTTTGGACTTTCATCAGCTTTAAGAAAAAAACACAACTCTTTTCTTTCCTTGTAGAAATAAAAAGAAGTATTAGTGCAGGTCAGAATGCCTAATTTTGATGGAAATGCAGGTTGCTTCCCGTTTTCTCAAAGATATATTCCCTGCCGATTTTTCCACAGGAAGCCATGTTGTGGAGATGACAAAAATGTCATGCTGTGTCAAATTGGTGGAGATTCCTGGAGTGAATGAGGCTTCTCTCAGCTGCATCTTCCCCAAGAGGAACACAAGCATTTTTCATGGCTCAGTCGAAGCATCCTTCCATGAAATTCCAGTCTAGCAGAGAAAGTTTGCCTGAGGTGAAGACGTACTCAGAAGGTTCCCTACTGTTACAGATGAACAGAAAGACCCTCGACCCAAATAGATACCAACTTCTGTGATCAATGATCTATGTGGAGATTCACCAGAGAAACTTAAAAAAGAGAAAGCTGGAGAAGACACCCGAAGCTCCTGCTTAGGAATCTTAGAGGACATGGTGCTGTGAGGAACAAACTTATCAAAACAGATGTGCAAAAGCCTCAAAGCTTTTCCCTCGCGTGTTTTAAGCTGCTGTTAGAAGTTAGCTTACTGAGATGAGGGCAGCACTGATGGGAGCACTGGGGATCAGCTTTTTTTGGGGATAGCATGGGAACAAGGTGGTGCAGCAGTTAGTAGGATTAGCTGAAGCCAGGGAGGCCGTACCGATCTCACACAGGTCCCCTCCGTAGCTGGGAAGGCAAAAGCATTTGAAAGAGTCGATGCCATCAGCGCAGGTGGCTCCGTTCAGACAGGGGCTTGAGTGGCACACATCGGTGTCTGCAAGAAATCAAGGGCTTCCATTAGGGCTCTGGGCAGGCAACTCCACCAACAGGAGAACTTGTTTCCTTGCTTGTTTAGGAGGGAATATCAGCTGCTTTGGGGAGACTTGGGAGGGTTGTATTTTATAACATACTGCCGCTGCTGCTGCTGGAAGAATGAAGGCAAGAGACCCAACCCACCCTGAAAGGAAGATATTGGATTTGTGATGGTTGAACACCACTCTGAAGATATCAGAACAAGCTCAGCAAGGTGTATCCAACACACAGCTCTTGCTGTGGGAACTCTTCCTTGTCTGCTGTCTCTGCCTGATGCATCAAACATGCAAACCTGTGTCCACGTCTCCACTAGCTAAAGGTCTATGAGGAAGAATGTGGAATTCTCATAAGTGATGGAAACATCCTCAAACAGATCTCTGTCTCCTAACCAGACTGTGTTCCTGGTTGTCCATCCTCACTAATAGTTTCTTCCTAACCATAATTTGGATGAAGGTCCGCGTCAAGAAATCTCTTGTCAGTGAACATGAAGAAAGTGAAGAGAAGGAAAAAAGTGGGTTCAAAGGTAGTTCGGAGACCCTCAACTTTTTCTCTTTGAGGATCTTAGGCCTGGCTATGGGCACTTCTTCCTTGGCGAGGGATACTGGAGTGCAGTGCCATTTTCTCCAGACCTGTCCCCACTACGTGCTCTTTTCCTTGTGATGGGGATGGAAGAAGCTGGTACATCTTTTCCAGCTGTGGACTCCATCTTGGTGGAGAGAGCTTTGGAATCAGAAGAAGGGTCATTCAGAATGGAAAGATTTCAGATACATTCAGCTCAGAAACAAGGAGGAAGCCTAAGGAAGAAAATGTGAACACATCCACTCTGGTTGGATTAAATGATGCCTGGTTAGATCCTCATGCAGGACAGCATTTCTTTCACACTCAGGAGAAATGTAAGGCTTTAAAAGTGATGACTAACTCTCCATGCTTTTCTTGTGGATGACAGGGTTAGTAAGGAAACCTTCAAAGATGATAAACATGCTGGCTGTGGAAATAGCAGAGCAGAGCAGCGACTCCCCAAGATCTGTGTTCATCTTCTGACTGGGCTGTATTTGGTTGGAGATTGTTTTCTTGGAGCTGAGGCCCAGCTGCTCAGTGTCCCCAGGCACAAGAGAGCAGATGGGTGTTATACCCCCTGTGGCTGTCTAGCGACTCAGTGGCCAAGGTCTGATATGTCCTCTAAGAGCTGACATGTTCTGTAACGTGCCTAAGTGATGGAAAAAATCCTTTCTGACCTTGGATGGTAAATCTGTGCGTGCTTTGGAGCAAGGAGATTGTCATCTTTATTCCAGGCTGTATCACTGTGAGCAGTGAAATCATTCCTCAGATGGCTGATGAGCCTCTTACTCCAGTTTTGCAGTTCTTCTCTGAGAGAAGGAATTTTTCACTCTGGATTGCTCTTCTAAATGTCACGAAAGCTTTCTGGATTTCTTTGTTCACTGCAACATGAAGAGAACTCCTGTTTCCATGATACTAGTAAATACTTTGAGACTTTCCAGAACAAAATGGGAGTCACAAGCCTAGAGGAAGAATAGAGGAGCTGAACTTGGCTGAGTATTGCTTATTAGTCACACTTGGAGTTCCTAGAGGATAGAGAGCATAAAGAAAAACGAGGAATCCTGAGGGGTGATTGCAACTCAAGAGGCCCTTTGGGCTTCCCGACAGCAGTGGCAGCAGAAGTTCATGTTGATTCCAGTGGGCTCCAGCTGAACACGTAAGGAAAGGCTTTCCTTAATTCGTCAGGCTCCATGAAGTGGAAAGAACACTGCAGAGGTGGGAGGGAAGCACACACGAGAGCTAAAGCTGAATGTTTAGTGGGGGATAATGAGCCTTCAGCTGTCTTCAGCCATGTGGAATAAAACTTGGCGTGTCCAAGATCTCTTCTGAGATGAAGGAGACCTGCTGTGTTCTGCCATCCCTAGTCTTGGAGGAGGGGGGAGCAGGCACACGTGTGCAAAGTCATTGCCACAAATTTCCAGCTAGGAAATAAGATTGGAACAGTTTCCTTTTACAGATATCACATATAATATGGTTGCACATATTATATATGCAGTAAAAACAAATCTCTGATTATAATATATATGTTACATATCTCTCCATACATACACATATGTATTTTTATCTATGACACATAGAGAAAGGGTGTGTACTTGTAGGTAATGCTGGAGAAACAAACAGCAAATACAAGTGAGACACAGACAGGTTTTTTTCCCCAAAAATTGTGCTTCAAATGGCTGGAGAGAAGATGTTTTAAACACGTGATGATCATAAACACCAAACTCCCCTTCTGCCTGTTGGGCTGTTGAGGCAGTGACCCTCTCTCCACCTGGATGTAGAATCACCTCACCAAGCTGATATCGGAAAACTCAAATATACCTGTCAGGTTGGAGAAAGTGTTGCTGATTCTGGTCCTCCCAGAAAATCTGGATCTCAGAGGTATTTAAGAAAGGTCTAAATGGTAAAATTGGCAGTGATGTTGCCTCTGGAAATCCTGGCAAATTGGTTTGTGGGTGTTTCTAGGATATTGCGTCTAAGCCACAAACGTGATGTACAGGAGGTGAGAACTCCATTTAAAAAAAATTTTGCATCTATCAGAAAACACTTAGCGATTTTCTTCACAGCCTTTTATATACTATAAGTGTGTCCACTTCCACATTGTTGAGAGCTAGATGAGGTCAGCAAATCACTGCACACCTCTTCAGCCGGCTGCAAAGCCTGCAGCACACAAGGTGTGCCCGCTCTGCTCAGCACGGAGCGAGCCCCCACTCCCGCAGCACTGGCTGCCAGGTACCTTGACACTCAAGGATCTTAGACACGAGCTATTTATTTGCTTGGGTGAGCAGCCATCCAAGCAGCCAGCTCTGCTTTGCGATGCAGCTCGAGTGCTTATCAACTGACAAGGAGACAAGACCACTTCTATTATTACCCTGCGCTAACAAAGGACAGCGACAGTCGAGGAATGCAGGAGGGAGGCAGCCCTCGCTTTCAAGAGCGGGAGCTGTGAAACAAAGACGGGGAGAAAACGCCAAGAACAGGAAACCCTGTTAGAACATGTTATTAACTCACTCCTTGAGGATAATGCAGAATTAGCAGCTCTTCTAAAGAGGGTTCGTACTGCACTTACTATGGCCCAGAAGTTGCAAAAATTCCTCAATTCTACTGTCACAGCAGTTTCTATTTTTTGCTACTAACAGGACCCAAGGTCTAACTTTTAGATTGTTTTTTTTTTTAAATAAATCAATTAAAACAAAATGGCCAATGTAAACCAGGTCTTGCATCTGGAAAATGTAAACTGTTGGCTGGAGAAAAAAAGGGAGTTACACAGCTGCAATGCAAAGTTTGAATTTCACCATTTTCTTCCTAAGATTTCTTCTCCATTGCCAGATATACACTATATTTAGTCAGAAAAAATTTCTTTTGGTGCAACTAAAAACAAGAGAAATATTCTTGTCCACTCTGCCCATGGTGGGGGGCGAGGTCTGAGCTAGATCATCTTTAAGGTCCTTTCCAGCCTAACCATTTTATGATTCTATAGTTCTCCCAGTGCCTTTGGAAAAAAATTTGTTGCACTGGATCATGGAAATTGGGAAGAGAAACCTGGCAGAAATGAAAGAAAAATAGATTGGCCCTGGTTTTGCTTAGAAGGGAAATGGCATGTACAAGTGAACATGCAGTGTCAGTGGTGAGAAGGAAATGCTTTTAAAATTCTTCATCTCAAGCTGAGACAACAATACCAGAAACAATACTACCATTTCCTAAAACAGTGCAGTCTGTGCATTTCTCTCCATGGCTGCCTGTATGGAAGATGAGCATTAAACAAGGTCAGCTTTGTGTTTAAAACATCTACTAAGGAGAAGCAGCTGGTGGGCAGAGAGGATGCTATCACCCAAACCCTGAACAAACTATAGTTTTCCTGAAGCTGTGAGTAACAGGTTTAGTAACACACCCTACAATATTTCTATACCCTCCTGTTTTTGTTCCACAGAGCAGAAAAAAAGGTCAGAGAGAAGGGCAAGGCATTTTCAGGGTGCCCAAGAGTGCCTGTTGTGCCCCTCACCCTTTCTTCATAGGCCTCTTTTAAGTGCAATTATCCAAACAGGGAATCAGAGACCAACTAGATAATTATCTCCTAGAGATTGAGAAAAAAAGTAATCCAGGTACAAATTAAATTTGCTTTTCAGAGTCTGCTGGGAAGTTTGAACTACTGATCTGATAGCTCAAACATCAAAGAAAAACATTGGAGCAATTGTAGGGTGACTCCTAGAAGAAAAGAATAGGAGGAGTTGGAGAAACCAGTTCTCTCACATTTTAAGTTAAATGCTAGTATTGAACATCACATAGCCAGTTGCTGACTTACAATGAGCAATTAAGTCATTAAAATAATTAACTACAATAATTGAACCGAAGTCTCCATGCAGCAGAAGGGGCAGGAGTTGCTGCAGCTTTAAAATCTCTATTCTACTAAATATCATCGAGTTTCCAGGAGGACCTGTTGATCTGCTGGAACCTTCAATTTGTCCAATGCTCTCATGGAAAAAGAGCTCAGAAAACTTGGATATCTCTGTCTCCTAAATATTATATGCAAAAGTAAATGGATGTGTAAATAACACTAGTCCAAGACTGTAGGTTACCTCTGCAGAGGACGGTTTTTTTAAACAAATTAACTTCTGGTGCAAAGCAGACAGTGTGTCCAGGAGACATCCAAGCATCTGCTCAGCCACAAAGGGGTCTGTGCCTCTCAGCCAGGACTGGTACCTCCATCTCCTTCTTGAGAGCATAATTTGTGTTCCACATTGGGTGAAGCATTCTGGATCAGGTGAATATTTTCTTGACTTTTTTTTCTGGATGATTTTCTCTGGACTAACAAAACTCAGTCCCTCCTACTTCCATGTGGTGAAGTATAAGGAAAGCCCATTAAGACCTTTCCTCATTTGTATTCTAACCTTCTGCTGTGTGGGGCTGTAGGCAACAGACTTCATGGACTTGTTCACCAGAGACAAGCAAAAGTTGACATAAATAGATGCCATTTCAGCACATTTCTCTTTTCCCCCACAACTGGAGCGAAGTTTTTACGTCACTGACTGGCCAGCGTGCTCCAAACCGCAGCCTTTCACTGAAGTGCCAGCATGTTCTTTCAGCTAATAATTATTTATCTTCAAATGCTACCAGAAGCAAAAAGACACACTGAGTTGGCAAAATCCTGGGAGAGGAAGCCAAGCCTATGGACAATTCTTTCAGCCTGTGGGGTCCCTGTCCTCATGAAGGAATCAAATGCTGACTGAAGACATGTACACGCACAGCCTTCAATTTGGGTAAATACTAAAACATACTGGCACTGCAAGTGTTAATCTTCAGTCTTCCGGCTCTGGCTTTTAGAGATACTTTTAGGCTACAGAGCAGAATAATATCATTCTTCTTGAATCATCCCATTAAGAGGACTGCTGGATCTAACTGGAACCCTCCAACGACAGGCCCAGAGGGCAAAAGCCACATTCCTTCCTGTTCCTCACCCTGAGCTCCTGCAAAGCTGAACCACCCGTGCTTTAATGCCAGTCAAAATCCATTGCACTTCATGGGCACCCATTGCATCCTACAAACCCTGAGCACAGCACAAGGCATGGATATAAGAACTGGTTTTTTTTTGCAAGAACTGATTTTTTTTTTTTTTTTTGCAAGAGCTAAGTTTCAAGACTGGGAAGCTTCAAGTGAAAAGGCAGCCACAACATGGGAAACGGCATTTTGGGTTCTTCCTTGTAGACTTTCCATGTTCAGAATCCCCAGGGCTCTGTAAAAAGTAACAACCCAAAAAAGGAAACCCAGGATTCTTTTTCTGCTTCTTTTTTTTTTTTTTTCTTCTTTTGTCATCTCTTTGCTGTAATTCTCTAAAAGAGGTTTGCCTTGTTGCAGAGGGGTTCTGAGTTCATGGTCAATACACTTTTTTGCCACCTGTATGAGCTTCCTTCATACCCTGACCTGGACTGCATTTAACCCTTTAGGGACATTGTAGTAAAGTTTACCAATAAAAAGAGAAGTTTTACCCTAGAATATCTTCTCTGGTGGGAGTACCAGCTGTACACGTGTACTCAAGCCCATGTCTAATTTATGAAGCGTACAATTAAACTTCATGCAGTTGTTGCTTACCTCTTGTCATCTGCTAAGAAACCCCAGCTGCTTCATTGTCCTGTCTGTGACTTGCAAATACATATATTCCAATTTCAGAATATTTTTCAAGATTCTTCACACATGAGCTGCTGAACACATGGTTTTCTTTCAAAATACTTCACAAAAATGTTGGCTAACAAATGGTCTGAGGAATCTGGCAATCGCCTTGTGGTTAATTTTTAAAAAGAAAAAGCAGTGGAATAAAACCATTTTTTGAGGCCAGTATTTAAAAAAACTTTTTTTTTTTTAAATTTTTACTGATCCTTACTGGCTTCCTTCCTCCCCCTCAGTGCTGCCTTTGCTGGCTTATTTTTGTCTCTGGGCTTGGACGTGGCAGTGGGCACGGCCCAAAAGCAGAGCCTACTTTTGCAAGAAGGGTTTTTGGGTCCATAACTCCTGCACCACCCTGCTAAGCCCTGGATGCTGTGCCAGGCTGAACAGTGCTGTGGGAATGACCCTGCTGACTTGTCCCCACCCACTCCTGCAGCATCCTCGGGGCAGCTGCTCAGCCCAGACAGAGGGGAGCGCAGATGTGCTGTGATGGGGCTGAACAAAGGTTTGTGATTACCTGTGCTCTCAGAGGGAGAGAAGTGATGAAGAGGGAAATGCAGTGACTCATTGGAAACGCTTTGGGGATGGAAATGACGTTAGAAACCAGGCTGAGCTTCACAAAGCCCTGCACTTACCGACCCTAACTGAGTCCAGAGCTAGCTACACTGAACGGTGTAAATTGACCCAAAAGAAGCAGTTTAGGAGGTAATGTGGGAAGGGGTGGAATTGATGACACTTTTGCTGGAAGGAGCTGTGCCAATCTCTTGCCACATACATTTTGTACCATACTTAAGCAACATGTGGCCCTACGTGAACATGTGGCCCTTTGAGAAATGAGCACATGCAGGATGCTCACACAACAGCACAAGCATTGATGGCTCTCAAACGAGGCTTGTCCCCAGGTGCCAGCTCCTGATGGCAGCAAAGGGAAACCAAGCTGTGTCCAGGGATGCTGCAGGACATCCTGTGTTACCAGGACTGGGCACCTCCCTTGGCCAAGAGGCACAATGTCTTGCATCTTGTTTTTCTTCTCGCTGCAGTGCACTAATGCTTTCACAGCATGTGAACTCTGCTCAGGGAATGCTCGTCAGAATGCCAGGAGAGTGTTTTCACCATAAATGGTTAATCAGGCTTAACTATTGTGCCTGTTTGTACTTGGCAACAAGGGGCCCAACCAAAAACAGAGCACTAAATCACTAGAAAGGCAGGGTGGAGGGAAGGGCATTTATCAACAGAGTTGACAAAAGCTAGTGATGCTCTGAGCAGTATCTCACATGTTTATCCCACTCTAGCTGCAGAGAGCAGCATAAGACACAGACCAAAGGGTGGCCACATGCTGAGCAATACTTGGGGCTATAGGCAGCAAGACAGACCACCATGGAAAGAGAAACAGAACAGGACTGAGACTTGCAGCCCATCTTTCCCAACTTCTCAGCTGCATGCAGGGTTGGAATCTCTGGCAGGTGGAGCCATTCTGTGGAACACTGGAACAGGCTGCCCAGGGAAAAGGTTGAGCCACCATCCCTGGAGGGATTTAAAAGACATGTAGAGGTGGCACTGAGGGACATGGGTTAGTGGTGGACTTGGCAGTGCTGGGTTAATGGTTGGACTCAATGATCATAAAGGTCTTTTTCAACTTAAACAATTCTATGATTCTACGATCATGACCTGTGGAAAACCCCATGTTTATGGGTTTCCATCAGAACAAGGTTCTGCTCAAGTCTGCTTCTGTGTTAGTGTTCTCTGCTGTATAAAAACCAAAAAAGGTGACAGCTATGCCCCCTCCTTCCCTTCCACAAAGCTTTCCTTTCCATATGAGACATATGTTACCTTCTGTAGTGGGTCCTAATGCGTCAATTGCTTCTTGTGAGACTTGAGGCAGGGCAGCAGTGGTGGTGGCCAGCAGATGGGGATTGTCTGGAGCAACAGCTGTCTCCGTCTCTTGTCCTGACACCGCAGGAGGGGAAGGCTCTATTTCAAGCTGAGCCTCTTCAAGGTTCCTGAGTCCCTGTGCTGGTTCAACATCTGGAGTCCTGGTACCAATTACAATGTCTGGGACAGAGGTTTCCCCTGAAAAGCCTGTGATCGAGTGTGTCACAGCTCCAGATGTTGCGTCAGGAACCTCCTTCTCCTCAGGAGTACCAAAGGGCTCCCCACTGGCCAAAGATGTGGCAGCTGTTTTAATGTTAGCAGCAGGCATTGTAGATGCTTCCCCACTGGTTTCAGGGACTGTGGATGCTTCTATGCTGATCTCAGGAAATGTTTCACCTCGGGCTTCTTGACTTGTGGGTGTTCCTATGCTGATTTCAGGAAACGCAGAAGTTTCCCCACTGACTTCTTGAACTGTGGATGTTTCTATGAAAATTTCAGGATAGGCAGATGTTTCACCCCTGGCTTCTTGACTTGTTGGTGTCTCTATGCCAAACTCAGGGAATGCAGATGTCTCCCCACTGACGTCATGGACTGTAGAAGTTTCTATGCTAATCTCAGGAAATGCAGATGTTTCGCCTCGAACTTCTTCACCTGTGGATGTTTCTATTCTAATTTCAGGAAAAACAGGTATTTCACCACTGGTTTCATGGACTGTCGAAGTTTCTATGCTAATTTCAGGAAAGGAGGACATTTCCCCACTGATTTCATGGACTGTTGAAGTTTCTATGCTGATTTCAGGAAAGGCAGAAGTTTCCCCACTGGTTTCATGGACTGTTGAAGTTTCTATGCTAATTTCTGGGTAGGCAGATGTTTCACCCCTGGCTTCTTGATTTGTGTATGTTTCTATTCTAATTTCAGGAAATGCAGAACTTTCTCCACTAATTTCATGCACTGTGGAAGTTTCTATGCTGATTTCAGGAAAGGCAGATGTTTCTCCACTGGTTTCGTGGACTGTCGAAGTTTCTATGCTGATTTCAGGATACCCAGATATTTCACCCCTGGCCTCTTGGCTTGTGAAAGTTTCTATTCTAATTTCAGGAAAAGCAGACGTTTCCCCACTGATGTCTTGACTTGTGGAGGTTTCTATTCTAATTTCAGGAAATGCAGATGTTTCCCCACTGATTTCTTGTATTGTGGATGTTTCAGTGCTGCTTTCAGGAACCGCAGAGGTTTCCCCACTTACTTCTTGACCTGTGGATGCTTCTATGATAATTTCAGGATAGCCAGATGTTTCACCTCTGGCTTCCTGACTTGTGGATGTTTCTGTGACCATTTCAGGAAATGCAGAGGTTTCCCCACTGATTTCTTGAATTGTTGATGTTTCTGTGTTAAATTCGGGAAATGCAGATGTCTCCCCACTGATTTCATGAATCGTGGATGTTTCTACACCAGTTTCAGGAAATGCAGATGTTTCCCCACTGATTTCATAAGCTGTTGATGTTTCTAGAGCACCTTCTGGCAGAGCAGATGTTTCCCCACTTAGTTCGCCAGACGCAGAGGCTTCACCGCTTGGCCCCAAACTGTAGGGAAATGTGGCAGTTTCCCCACCCAGTTCCTGTGACACCGTTGGTCTTGTCACCACTTCTACTAAATCAGAAGTGACTAAAGTGACTCCTGGGAGCCCTGAGGCCTCCCCACTAATATCAGTCACTGCTGAAGACTGTCCACTTAGATCTGTGGCTCCAGAAAAGTCTCCACTGATGTATGGGACTCCAGACGGCTCTCCACTCAAGTCTCCTGCCCCTGAAGGAAACCCACTAAACTCCACAGCTCCAGACCCCTCTCCAGAGAGTCCTCTGTCTCCAGAAGTAAATCCACTGATTTCTATCATCCCAGATGGTCCTTCTCCCACTTCTTGCGCCACTGATGTCTGTGTTACAACTTCCACCAAAGTGGTATCCACAAGAGAGACAGTGGGAAAACCAGAGGTGAGTCCACTTTCCTCTCCAGACAGCAGACCACTGGTGACATCAACTCCAGAGACATCTCCGCTGCTGTCCGTCACTCCACTCGGATATCCGCTCATCTCCAGCACTCCAGAAACACTCCCACCAAAGTCTACCTGCCCAGAAGGCTCACCACTGATGTCTAAGCTCCCAGATACTGTGCCTGACGCATCTTCACCTCCTGAAGGCAATCCACTTGTTTCCAAAGTCTCTTTTGCTTCAGCTCCTATAATTGGTGGGGTTGTTGTCACTTCCTGCAGAGTGGCATCTACAAAGGTAATGCCAGAGGCTTCGCTGCTTCCATCAGTACCAGAGGGAAGGCCACTTAGGTCCACCAGGCCACTGGTCTCATGTGTTCCAGATGGTTCTCCACTGGCATCCAGTCCTGAGGGCAACTCGCTCAGTTCAGACCCTCCCGAGGGCAGCCCGCTGAGCTCGGGTACCCCAGAGGGCTCCCCGCTGGGCTCAGCTCCTGAGGGTAAGCCTTGGATTCCACCACTGCTGTCCCACTCAGAGGATGGGAGCCCTGACAGATCTCCTTCACCGCTGACTCCGATGGACCCTTTTCCCTCCTCTCGCCGTTCTGGCACTGCTGTTACAACTTCCACTAATGTGGTATCCACAAGAGAGATGGTAGGAAAACCAGAGGCGAGCCCACTTTCCTCTCCAGATGACACACCACTGACTAGCTCAGTGCCAGAGATTTCTCCACTCACTCCAAAAGGCCCACTGCTTTCCACTTCAGATGGCATCCCACTAATTTCTGGTATCCTTGAAATAGACACCGATATCTCCTCCTCTGCAGAAGGCAGGCCACTGATATCAACAACGCCCGAAGGCACACCACTCAGGTCTCCTGAGGGCAGCCCACTCTCTTCAGGTGGGAAGCCACTGGCATGCAGGTCTACTGATGGTAATCCACTCTCTCCAATTCCCGAGTGCTCTCCGCTAAGTTCAAAAACTCCAGAAGTTGGTTCTCCGCTTGTATCTGGGACTGCAGGTACCCACCCGGATGCTGAAGATTCACCACTGACTTGATGCTCTCCAGATTCAATCACCTCCCCTGACACTTCACTGATGGAACCATTGGTACTTGTTTCCTCTGGTACTATGGTAGCTGGAGGAAAAGCAGATGGACTCACTGGAAAAGAAAGAGCAAACAAAGAGAAGGAGTTGCAAAAATTATTTATGTCTTGGAAGTGTCCCAACCCCACGTCACCAGCCCTGTATGACAGAGGCTACAAGGAAGCTCTGAGCCCACCTGAGAGCAGTGACACATCGGTTGGGAAGACCTCTGTTCCCCAGGCTGTCTGATTCTCAGGTTGAGTGGCAGACTCCATCTCCACGGTCGCCTCCTCCCCAGAGGGCACCCCCTCCACTCCAGGGATCA
This sequence comes from Coloeus monedula, assembly GCF_965178545.1. Classification (NCBI taxonomy): domain Eukaryota; kingdom Metazoa; phylum Chordata; class Aves; order Passeriformes; family Corvidae; genus Coloeus; species Coloeus monedula. Next base: position 5,611,590 of record NC_138794.1, read on the forward strand.
CTTGTGTTGCCAGCACATCTTCAAAGAACGGGGTGACTCCCTCCTCCTCCACGGGAGGCACAGCTGGAACAAAAAAGGCATTGCAGGTACTTCCCAAAAATTCACAATCCGAGATGCCGGCGAAGCGCCTCACCCAAACCGGCACCCCAACATGCCCTGCCTCCCTTTTGAAATCCCTTTCCCTGAGGAGACAGGTCTATGCACCCTGCAGGGGCTGGGAGGGTACCTCTGAAGCAGAAGGCGTGGTGCCGGGACAGCGGGTCGGGGAAGCCCGTCTGGTTGTGGTGCTGGTACAGGGTCCTGACGCCTGGCGCGTCCCCGCCGCAGGCAGGGCGGGGGCTCACGATGGGGTAGCGCAGGCTGCCGTCGGCCAACCAGCCCGCGTAGCACCTGTCCAGGCCCTGCTTCCAGGCGGCGTGGAGCTGGCCAACGGAGGCCAGCGTGGCGTTCTGGCTCTCACAGTACTGCTGGGCTTCTCGGAAGGTGAACTGCTCTGGCTGAGTTGCAAAGAACACATCGCCTGAGGGATGGGAGAGAAAAATGGGTGAATCCCTGCGTCCCAGCCATCTACAGACAGAGGTGGAGGTGTGGAGCACATTTTTGCTCTACAGCAGTGCTCAAGGGAAGGCGAGGATGTACCCTTGAGCCTGTCGATGTAGCAGTACACGTCGTAGGTCTCTGAAGCTGGGCGCATGCCGTATGACCGCATGCCTGGAGTGTTCTCTTTGTCTCCCACGCAGTTATTTCGGGGATTCACAATGGGATACCTACCAAAAAAAAGGAAGAGAGGAGGCAACCCGAGGTCAATCTTATGTAGCCAGGACTGAAAAATGTCAATGTGCTTGGGAGCAGGACATGAACGCCTCACTGTTTGAGGTGCTCAGAGCCCGAGGCAATAAATACAAATTTCCTGCTACTCTTCCTACACACCAGGAGGGCTCACTGGTGCAAGATGTATACACAGGTGAGGAACTGAGGAAAAGAAGTGGACAAGAACATGTCTAGTGGACACTGAGTGTCATGGACTGGAGACAATCTTGGGTCAGCAAAGCTTTAGATGCTGATGAGGAGAGTAGCAGGATAGACCAGAATAAAACCTCAATGTCACGGCTGAATAGTCATTTTGAGGGGTGTTTTCTCCAAGTCAGTGTGACTTTACCTGACTGTCTGGTCCCGCAGCCAGCCAGCGTCACACTGGTCGAAGCCAGCCTCGTAGGCAGCCTGGAGCTGCTGGGGGGTGGCAATCACGGCACTGTTCTCCAGGCAGGCCTTCTGGGCTTGGACGAAGGAGAAGGCGTATCTGCTGGTGGCTGCACGGTAGTGAAACACCACACCTGGGGGAAGAGAAGATTGAGTGGTGAGACAGCAGGTACAGGACCCCCCTGCACTAAGATGCATGACCAGAAAGGGTCTTCCAAAAACCAGTGTGAGAGCCAGGCCCTCTTAAAGTTTCTGTGGTGGAGATGCCTCATTCATGGAGTTCTGCTGCCACTGAGGGTGATGTTCTAGGGATCTATCTAGCCCTCCTCTAAGGTCTTCCTGCCTTGACTTTCCCCTTTCCTGGAGTCAGCTGCATATGGGAGAGCAGAGTGTGACCACTGCAGCCCAAGTCCTGGTCATCACATAATGGGGTGGCCAACAGCCTTGTCTCCCCTCCTGCCCTACTGTGGTGGAGGCGCTCAGCCTGTCCCTGACCCCAAACAGGCCTGTGCACCTCTAGGGACCTGGATGCCCTCTGGGATGGCAGAAACCCAGGCTGTTTTCAGCTGAATGGTTACCTCTAGAATGAGCTGGCCTTCAGTCTTCTCAGAGACCTGGTGACTTACCTGTGGGGGAGATGGGCTGCTCGGGGAGGTGACCAGCACCGGGGGCAGCTGTCACTCGCACAAGTTGATCTTCCACTGTGAATGCCGAGGCAGACTCCAGTCCTGGTGTGGCAGTCACCCCCAGGAACTCTTCCACTGAGCTCACCTCTGCTGTTTCGGTGGTACCAGCAGTGCCTAAGGCTACGGTGGTGATGGCAGTGCCTAAGTCTATGGTGGTGGCCTCTTCAGGGACAGTCCAGACCGCTGTGACATCCTCCCTGGTCACATTTTCCTCCTCTGTGGCAGCTGTCTCTACTGTGACAGTGGTGGTGAAGAGATCAGGCAGGGCAGTGAAGCCCTCATACAGCCTGGTGGCGGTGGGGGTGATCTCAATGGGCTCCAGGGTGGCAATGCTGCCGCGGGCCTCCTCCTCCGTGGCATTGCGTGACAGAGGCAGCTCCACCTCGGTCTGGGTGACAGTCTGGACAGTGAAAGCGCTGCCCAGCTCGCTCCCTATCTCGTCGATGAACTGCCCTGGGACCAGGCTCTCAATGTCATCCCCTGCATCAGGACACAAAGCAGCAGAGAGGACAAGGTCAGTCTGATGAGGTGAACTGCACTGGCGATGCTTCCGAGAGGCAGCTGGGTATCTACTGGCTCTGAGGGGATTAGGAAAATCATGAGAGTTTGGTAAAAGAAATGGTTTTCCTTCCTCCACTGTGGCTCTCTACAACGCCTCAGCACGCAGGGCATGGTCAAGAGGCACCGAGCCACCTCACGCTCCAAATCTGGTTCATCAGCGGGGACACTCCCCGCTAGCCTGCCAGTTCTCCTTGCCGGGATCACCTTGCCCATATCCAAGTCTGTACTGACCTCTAGTGCCTGCTGCAAGGAAGTTAAGGTGGACGGAGAGAGGTCGGGGAGCTTGGATAACCTCCGCAGCAGCTCTGTCTGAGCCGCGGGAGAAAGACAACTAGATCCTCACACACAGTGCGTGAAGCCTCACCAGGATCGTGATCTCCTTCTGCTCTGCCCAGGTGACGACTTAAGAGCTCATCCCATGTAAGCATCCTAACCCCATTGCCAGGACAGCCAAGGCCACTTGCTGTACCAAATACATTCAAACAGCTCCCACCTTTCCCCTCCCAAGTCACTTTCCTGCTCAAGTCACATCCCTTGGGTCTAGGAGAACGTGCTTAACATGGCACTGAGCTGACAACAAGGACAGTGGTTTACAGAGCAGCATGAAACAGAACTGTGAGGGCAGGTAACAGAGGGATGGATCTCATCTTGGATATGTAGCAAGGCAGGTCTTGGCTGGGGAGGGAAAAACTATGAGGCAATGCCTGGGTTTTCCTCTGATACTGCTTTCCCTGCTCTATGTACAACTCCATTTTACTGCTAGCTCATTTTAGCCAGTACCTTTCAGATCTCAAGGGATTCAGAGATTTCTATAAAGATGCTCAGACAAGGACTGACAACATGCAGCAGTTTCAGATGTGAACCCTGAGATAACCAGAAGGCTGTGGCTTGGTGGTCCAGTCCTTAACTTGGCCACATAACTAGGTACCTCCAAGGGTCTGGGACATGGATCTGGGCGCAACAGATCTGTTCAGAAGGGTTTCAACACATATTTAAAAATATTGTTATTTTTTCAACCATGGCAATCCTATTTGAATTGTTGGCCTCTGGCTAGTTGCCCTGAATAGATCCTATATTACTGTGTTTTCCCCTCTTGCTGCAAGAAGAAGTGTGCACTTAGAAGAAAGGGAGTATCTGGGATGCTCTTCACTTCCTAGGTGCAGTTTTGATCCACGATTCCCAGAGACTGCGTCAGTCTCAGATTTATCCCAGCATGGAAACTCAGTCACGCATCTGTACCACATCACATCTCATCACTACACACATTTTCAGGGTCAGACCTGCCCTCTTTCTCCTTCGCTTCCTTCTCCAGCATTCAAAGTCTTGTATATGAAGCACCTGAACTCTGCCTCGTGTCTCCAGGAGAGCTATAAAAGCAGGAGGGTGTGGGAGGATTGGAGAGAAGCAGGCTGTGTTACACCCACCTCCACAGAGCCCTCTATGCACAGGTCAAGCAGCCTTTCTGGATCTGCTTTCTATCTGAACACAAGCAGACGATTTTGTCCTTTGCCAAACCTGCTTTCTCCCTCTCTATTTATTTTTTTTTAAAACCCCAACAGCAAAGAAGCAAGAGGTTGTCTCAGGCCAGGGAGCTCCTGCTGGCTGGTGTGCAGAGGCGCTGCTTAGTCCCGCAGCCCCGAGCACTCACCGCTGTAGCAGATGGCGTCGTAGCGGGAGTCGGGGTGCGGGTACCCCGTCTGGTTGATGTACAGGTACACCGTCCTCACGCCCACCAGGTTGCCCCCGCAGTTGGGCCGTGCTCTGGAGATGGGGTAGCGGACGCTGCGGTCGGCCAGCCAGCCCGCGCTGCACATGTCCATGCCGTCCTTCCAGGCCAGGTACAGCTCTCCCGTGGTGGCCAAGCGCGCTCCCAAGCTGCGGCATTTCTCGAAAGCTTCTTGGAAGGTGAACTTCTCCGGGGCAGTGGCATAGAAGACTTTGCCTGCAATCACACCGTCCATTAGCACAGGAATTACCTGTAGAATTTAATCCCGATTCCCTTTCTATCCCCTTCCCACTCCTGAGAGTTTGGATAAGATGAAGAATCCCGTGTATTAGAGGTGAAATGCAACTCCATGTTGGTGACTTTGTAAACCAGAATAAAGTGATTCTTACAGACCAAATGCAGAGCGGAGCAAAACACAACACACGAGCTGGGGCCACAGGGCAAGAGGGAGATAAAGGACAATTGCAGTTCTGTTCTGCTGAACATCAGTGGATCCCTGTCATAAGTATGAGTGATTGGCACCTCTGAATGTCACACACTCAAATGGCTGACCAGGCAGGATGGCGTGGACTCTGGTGGAGGTTAGACGGACTCCACCCTCTGAACTGCATTAGTCATTTGACATTAAAATTGTCCAAGGTCTAATAAAGAGACTGTAGAGAACATCTGGCCTGGCCGGGGTATGTGCTTTTCCAGCTTTGACCTGTCTTTTCCCTAGGCCCATTGCCTCTGTATTTGCAGTTGTTCAGTCTAGGCATGATCAGGGCTCTGGCTGCTTCTGTGTCTAATGGCAACAAAAGCCACAAATCACCTTGCATTTGCTCTGCATAGCAGTAAACATCATAGGTTTCATCTGGCTCACGGACACCGTAGGTCCTCACTCCTGGAAATTCGTCCTTGTCACCATAGCAGCGCTCCCGGGGCCAGTGGATGGGGTACCTGAAGGAGAGATTGTGGATAAGGAGTAAGGGGCAGGACCCTGGCAGCCACAGGAGGCTGGGAGGGACCTGCAGGGCACTGCCCAGTGTGGTTATTTATGGCTTTTCCTGGGTTATGGGGAAGGGGAAGGATGATCTGCCATCCTGCCCTCACTCTGATCATCCTTGGAGCACTGACCAAAGACATCAGGACAAGGAGCCTCCCCAGTGGGGGATGCACAGCTTGGTCTGGTTGAGCCACATTTGTGCATCTTGGCACAGCACTAGTTTTGTTTAGGGAAGATGGAGGATAAGAATTGAGCCATTGTCCACTCAGTTGTCACCACCAGCTGAGGAGGGCAGTGGTCACTCTGCTTTCCCACTAGAGACTCCCCTCTGGCAGAGAATAGCTTGCAATCCACTACCTCCCTCTGCACACCAGCAGTTACAGCAGCTGCTATTAACAACCATTTTCAGTTGGTGGCTTCAGAAGTCCTTCCCTAATGACCCTGCTGTGGCTTTCCCTTCCCTGCATGGCTTCTCACCTGACAGTCTGATCAGCCAGCCAGCCAGCATCACACTGCTCGTACCCATCCTCGTAGGCAGCCTGCAGCTGCTCGGGGGTAGCGATGACAGCACTGTTCTGGACACAGGCCTGCTTTGCCTTCTCGAAGCTCAGGGTGTACCTTGTGGAGATTGCTCTGTAGTGGAATACGATGCCTGGAAAAGATGATGGCCATCACTCACAATCACCAGCCCCTCACCTTCCAGAGAAGGTACAAGAAAAAAGCAAAAATAAACCTCATCCTGTACAGTCCTGCAGTGGAAGCTGTCTCCCTGTCTTATACAGAAAGCAAAAACCACATAAAAGAGAAGGATTGTACAAAACTTTCGTTGTCTTATCCACCTATTACTAGGATAGGCTTTGCAATATGGCAATGGAAGTTTTTCCAGAGCAGCCCAATTCTCCAGATGAGGGCATCCCATCTCCTAAAATGTTTGGAAGAAATTAAAGGTCTGATAAAGGCTATGTTCCAGCTTTACCCGCTTGAGTAATAACCCAGTGTATCCAGTACCAACTCCTGCCAAGGATGTCATCTTGCTGTCTCTGTAACTCACCTTCTACCACAAGAGTCATTTTCTTGCCATATTCTGCCATGAGTCATTTTACTGGTTTGTTTAGTCTGGTCCTAGCCTGCTAAAATAAATGCTTGGCCCGTGGCTTCTGCTCACCCACCCATCACCTTATCTGTGACCTGAGAGAAAGGGTCATTATTCCTATGAGAGCAGTGCCTCCTCTACCCATGTACCTCTTCCTCCCTTCCACCCAGGCCAAGCAGCAACACACTGAGAGAAAAGAGCAAGGGCAGGATCCCACCTTTCACTAGGACCTCTATCGTGTCTTGTCTGTCCTCAATCCCGTACATGACTTCACAGCGATAAATGCCCGTGTGGTTGGATCTCAGCGCCTTGATCTCCAGCGTGGCATCGGTGGGGATGGCGGGGTAGTTGGGCAAGGAGATCGCCTCCCTGTACTCGCTGTTGAGCCGGATTTTCCCACCGGTGGCCACCAGCAGGACAACTTCGGTGCCGTTGGAGAGCTTGCTCCATTTGATCCGTGGGGTCAGCATGACACTGGTGTCCTGCTCCTCTGGGATGTTGAAGTAACACGGGATGTTCAGGGAGCTTCCCAGGGTAACACGCAGGGGAGACTGCTCAGGTATCTTGACTTCCAGGCCATCACTACTGTCTGCCAGTTCCCAAACAGAGCAATGGTTACATCAATAACACGTGTACTACAAAATATCCCCTGTTTCCATATGATCCAGGGCCTACATCTGCCGTGCAAACCTGTACCCACGTATTCAGACATGAGCTTTTTGGTCTAGTCTAGAAAGGGAAGTTGTAGCAATGACCACTGCACCATGGCTGCTTTGGAGATTTGGACCAGTGCTGGATATGGGCATGAAGGGAACAAAGGGCTCTGCTGCAGCATGGCTGCTGCCCACGTGAGATCACGCCTGATAATGTTTCAAAAGGGAAATGCTGAAATTCTCTTCGTTTCCCCACAAATCTGCCTTTGCCTGCAGCTATCTCCCTGGCTTCCCAAACACCAGAGCAGTGAGAGGCTGTGGCTCTCCAAACAGAGGAGCCTTGTGTGTGCACAGCACAGATCTTGGGTACACTTGTGTCTGGGGGCTGCCTGTCCTTGAGGGTGGGACCAGAGTGCTCAGTCCTGCTTTCCCATGGCCTAGACACGTACCTGAGAGCTCCACAGAGTCGGCTGCAGTGATGACTTGCAAACACACAAACACTAATAGTAAAGTGGTCATAATTTACCTGCAAGAAACAACACAGGGAGAAAGGATTTGTGTATGTTCACAGGGAGCTGAGTGCTGTGGATGCTGCTGCGGGGCAGTGCAATGCTTTCAGTTGCCCCTAAAGCCTCCTACACTCCTCACACCAGAAGGGAAAGCCCATCCCTGGGGAAGGATTCTGTCTCAAAGTGCCACTTGCTTCAGGAAGCAAGTCCATGAGACAAATAAATAAATAAAATAAATAAATAAAGATGCTCTGCTATGGACAACAGTCTGAAGTGTTATCATGCATCCCTTATTATATTGCTTTCCCACTCTTTCTCTTGCGATTCAGTCTTACCTATGGAGCAGAAAGACAATTTTACAACAGGTCTTCACACGCCTATTACTTATTTGCTCAAGAGGGACCATCATATGCACTAAGCCTTTGCCTCAGAACAGGAGCTCTCCCTCACTGGGCATCCCAAATCAAACCAGAACTGGCTCTCAGGCCAGATGGTTGGAAGCATTTTCTATTCCTTAAAATGCTCTGAAGGGAAGTTTGCCCTCTGCATGGTTGAAAAGTCAAACATTTCAACTCTTTGGTCCCACACTCTTGCACTGAGAGCCAGCATATCCTTAAGGTGCAAACGGATCCAGAACTGATACAAGAAATCCACAGGATACAATCCTGGGCATCTTACATCCACCCTAAAAATATCTTCTTGGGATCCCTCAATTAGTCAGAGCAACCTGCTTCTTCTGAAGGCTTCAGGAAAAGAAAGGATCATCCTGCTGACATTGAGTGACAGAAGCAATATAGGGAGCCCAGCTAATTTAATCCTAACTAGATTACCCTCCCGTATAATATCATGTCATGTTAAATCGCCACAAAGACTCAAGTTGGTTTCAATATTTCAAATAAAAGCCAGGTCCTCTGGCAGCCAAGCGCAGTCTGGCATCAGGTTTCAACCCTGACTCAGAAGGAAGGACCACACCTACTGAATCACTGGTATTTCCTTTGGATATTGGCTGTTGCACTCCTGTGATCTAGAAAGATTCCAGCTGACTTCAGCTGACAGGTAACACTCTGGGTACGTGCCTATTGGCCTTGTAGAAAATTCCATTACATATCTTCACAGGCACAAGAAAAGGCCAAAAATAAACCCCATCCTCTACAGTTCAGCATCAACCTTTCGCTTATGAAAAAACTGACCATCATGCACTCATTCATTGGAACCTGACACACCACAAACCCTTTTCTTTAGTGAATAGAGACAACTCTACTGGCAGAAAATTGGAGAGAACAGGGATGGAACACATTGGCAGAGGCTTGTGGAGACTTCTGTTTGTAGGGCTGAACAAGATCAAATGGAGATATCCCATTTTCTGCCATGCATGGGAATAAAATTTCAGGTAAGTGCTAACCTCAGGGAGAACTCTTGGAGCTGTACATGTGTTTGGGTGTCTCTCTGGTGAGGGGTGATGTCTGCACAAACAATGTATTACAAGCCTCTTCTGCAGATGACAGCTGACTTCATCATTTCCCTCCAGGGACGGGCAGTTCGGAGCTGACTGCCCCTCTGCAGAGGAGGTGAAAGAGTCTGGCAGTCAGCACTGGGTCAGTGGGAGGGGGCCATGCCCACAGGGTGGGCTGTGGGGGGGCAATGAAGTGCCTTCTGCTCCTCAGTAAAGCAAGGGGAATTGGAAACATCATCTGCTACTGACAAACAGCCTGAAATCAGCTTGGCCAAGCAGCCATACCCAGGAGTCCTTCAAGAGCTGGCTGAGTGAGCTGCTGGCCCACTGATGTTCCTTCATAATCGGTGCTGGAGTGCTGGGGCAGGTCCCAAGTGCTGAAGCACTGTGTCCACAGTCAGCCAAGGTACACAATGATGAGCCTCAGAAATACGTGCTAGTTTGATTGACATAAACTCCAGGCGAAGTAATGGAAAATCTGATACAGACTTCAGTTCATTAAGCACTGAAGAATAGATGTAATAATAACCTTAGTTAAGGCACTTATGTATAAAACAGGTGCTTCCAACCTTTTATTATTTTGCATGATTCTAAGCTTGTTTGATAAAGCTGCCTTCATGGCTGCAACACGATGTAATTAGATTTTGATAAGGTTTAGATTTTTCGCGCTTCCACGATATGAAGATGTGTAATGTCAGTAGTGCATCCATTAAAAGGGCTCAGCAGAAGCCAGGCTGGTGGGTCTCTAATGGGATCCATCTGAGGGACCTTGAGGGAAATATTTCTAATGGGCATCCATTGGGGTCAGTATTAGTCCCAATGGGTTTCCAAATAGACTGTATTTTAATAGAATCAAATATAAAATTGTACAAGAGACGCATGCCTGGCAATGGGATGTTGAGTCCTAGAAAGAAGTCACTCAGGAGAGCAACTGCTGTTATCCAACATTAAACCAAACAGGAATTCCTCTCTGTGCATTAGAGGTGAATGGTGGGAATACTTTGCACATCTCTGGGCTGTCATGAAGAGATCAGAAAAAGGTGGTGAAGAAATAGCCACTAACAAGGATCTGAGGGCTGGACAGAATGCTTTATGGGGGAAGACTAGAAAGTAGGAAGTTTGAGCCTAATTATTGTAACAAATAAAAAAAGAAAAGCCGAGAAGTTGACAACTGTGCTCAAATACTGTTTCAAGCAGTGGCTGCTGGTGTTAAAGGGCTCTTTAATTTAGCAGAAATTCATGACCAGAACTAATAACTGTGAGACATATGCTGAGTAAACTCAAATGGGAAACAAAGTCCACGTTCTGCACAGTGGGAGATGGATCACTGAAACTGGTACCAAACGAAGTGATGCAGTTTCTGTCAGGGTGGGTCCTGCAGGGCAGAAGGGATCTGGGTAGAGGACCCTCTCCTAACCACTAGTAGTAACATTAAATAAAAGCTCTTACTTCTCCAGGCTGCTTAGATGAGGTGCCTTTCACCAACTTGTATTTTGCCAGAATTCAAGTAAGCTGAATAGCCCTGAGTGTCATGAGATTAACTCAGCCAAGAGAGGCAAGCAGCTTTAGACCTGGATTGCCTACTAAAGAATAGAAACACCCTAGAACATGGAGGCAGAGATGTTTAACTATAACAGGAGTTGGCTGGCTGAAAAGACTTACAGAGTCTGTGGCTACAGCAAACTGGTATTGTTCTGAGTTGATATTTCTGTGTACATTGGCAGTGGACAGGAGGAGAACAGGTTCATCTGTCCATCAGGTAGACATCAAAGAACAGAATGCTCTGAATGGAGGAAATCTCCTTTGTTCCAAAGTCAAGACAAGCCCATGCACTCTTAGTCTTATTCAAGCTTTATGCTGATCTTCCACAAGAAAAACAGCCTCATATGACAACAGCCGGGACCAGCAGTATCTTTTCAGTTTGGTTTAGCTATGGAGGAAAAAACCCAACCTCTTCTTATCCCACAGAAGCCCAGAGGAAATGGATTTTCCTTGTGAGCAGTGGTTAACAAATCAGAATAACGATGTTTTGGGTGTATTCTGCGAAAGTGTTGAGTCCCTGCCAGTAAGAAACCCAACCTACTCCTCAGGGTGCTGTTTGCAATGTTGATCTTCATTTTTTATTCCCCTGAAGCATGCCAAAGAGATCCAACCCTGAGTCTGCACGGAGCTCTGGTTGGGATTCACTGTGCTGGGAATGCCTTTGATTAATGTCCCGGTGTTACAGCAGTGGTTCCATGCTGCAATACTTTTACTCTGTGCTATCTCTACTGGGATGTCCAGGCACATGCTAATGAGTAAACAGCTGCTTGAAGAAGCAGTTCTGGAAGCAAGTGAGTAAAGAGGGAGGTCTGTGTGGGCAGATTGCATGGATGATGGAGACCTGGTCTGTCTGGACAAGGGAACTGCGGAGGTTGGTCCTGTCATTCTAAAGCAACACCTAAAAAGACTGTTGGGGCAGAGGAGGGTGACTAGTTCAAGCTGGATGCTGTCTCTTACAGAGGAGTAGGTTCAGACTGAGTGGGCTGTGCCCAAGGAGCAGGAAGGTGCAGTTCAGCGTGTGGGAGCATCAATGCATGCATGCTGAGATGGGGTCTGGCACAGAGGAAAAGTGCTCAAGGATGAGTGACTGAGCTGCACAACTGAGTAAAGGCACAGTACAGTCTGGAGCAGGCTAAGCAGTGGCAGGAGCATCCCCTGCTCAGGATCTTACTGACTGGCCTCCAGCTGTAGCTGAATGGCTACGGAGAGAGCTGAACCTTGGAAACGCACTGGGAATACAGTCAGTGCCCCTACCATGTGTGTCATAGATAACACAGGCCTCTGCACATAACCTCCTTTGACTGCTTTGAAAATCATAGTGGTATTCTGGCTGCTGGAAAAAGGTGAGCTCCTGAATGCATAGGAACTACCAGATCACTGCTGGCAAACTCGAATTCAGTTCCAGAGTCCCTCTCTTCTGGCAGAAGAAGTCACCCTGAGGAGAAGTTGTTCCTCACACACTTTGGTGGAGCTGAAAAGAGAGGTTTGTCCAGGCTCTAGCAGGGAGCACTGCAAGGGGATAATTCTTGCAGCACAGAGCCCTCCAGACAGGCAGCAATGGTCACACTATGCTTTCTGCCAGGTCCATGCTACAAAAACACCTCCTATCCCTGCAGACTGCTTTCCTGAGAAACTCCATTTGCACTTTCTGGGAGAGCAGCAGGAGCAGGCAGATTTTGTGGTGAGAAGAGAGAAGGAGGCAGGGCAAGTTACACAAGGTCACGGCTGTGCCTCTGCATCAGGATGACTGTCCCTGTGTGGGGTACAGAGCAGTCTGGAGGAACAAGAATCCAACCAAACTGCCACAAAAATTCTGGCCATCCTACCATCTCTAACCAGTGCCCAAGACAGCAACAAGGTCCTCTCCAATTCAGCCTGGGCCAGGAAGAATTCAGGAAAAAACTCCTGCCTTTCTGAAAAGGACAGGGCTGGGAACTACTGATAGGCTCAGGAGCTCCCCACCCTGGAGAACAACTGTCCCTGTCACTGAAGTTTATTGCCACTCTATTTTACTCCTAAGACCGTGCTTCTGCATCAGGCTGTGTGCAGTGTCCTAAACTGGCTGCATATAAATATGTTTATTTGAGAATCTAAGTGTGTGTGGAGGGAAGCGTGTACCTATGTGCAGACAGGTTTAATCCCTTGCTCTTCCAACCACATCCCCAGCTTTTCAAAGGGCTGGAGAATGTGGAGACAGCAAGAAAAGGAAAAGTCACTGGAGTGGAAGCTCAACAAAGTACCTACACAGTCAGACTGTACAGTGGAAAATAGCCAGATGGCCTGTTTGCAGCACAGCTGAAGATGTTTGCTTGCTGCAAAGCATTTTCTGTTCTAGTCTATTTTAATTGAGTCCCATTTGCAGTTTTTCCTCCTGTGGCCTTTGCTTGCTCCAGACCATGTCAATCGCCCTTGTTGCAATAGTTGTCCTCTTTTCCTTTTTTTTTTTTTTAGTAGGGGCAGATGGATCATTTCAAGCTTTCTTCTCTCTCAGTTTTGGAAAGCCTTTAGCGCACTTACATTTTCCTTCTGGCAGCTAATAAAATGTCACTCATTACCTCGAAGATATGCCTGGACATAAGGGCATGTCCAAAGACAATATTTCCTCTAAAATTATGAATATAAAGAGGCTTCTGAGCAAGCAGCTCTGTTTATTTAGCCTTGGATTCTCTTTCTTCAACTGGTTTTCCATCCCCAGTTTATTCCCCACCAGGGAACGGACCTGAGTTTCTCTAGGATGTGTGGTCACCTCCATCCAGCCTTTTCTCAGCATTATTATTTTCAGGCACCAGCACTTGGGACCAGGGGTTTGATGAGGTCTGAGGAGACCCCATGACCCAGCAGGGACATCAGGAGAGCACATCCTATGCCCTTGCAGGCTTCGGTGAAACGGTGGTTTCTCCTCTCCTCTGTAAAACTACAGACTGTTCCTCTGTGATCTCTACAAACAAACACTTTATTGTCCCTCTGTGTGTTCCCAGCCTCTCTGCTGGACTCAGGGTTTTTCAGTTAAAAACCTCAGCCAGGTCCAGGAAATGGGAGGGAAGGAAGGAGGGGGGAGGGGAGGGAGTGAGGGAGGTGGGAAAAACCGGTTTTATTTCTTCTTCTTCTTCTCTTTTTAAATAAGGCAAACTTTGGAACAGAAATATGGCAGTAAATGCGCTCCTGTGATTTTTCATGTTTTTTCAGCTGCAAAGAAAATAGGAGAAATATTCCATTCTGTCTGGCTTCCTAACCATTCTGTGAGTAAGACCTTTATGTGCAGAGCAGCTTGGATGCTTGGGTGCTTCGTTTCTGAAACCATCCCTGCAACAATAACCTCTTTTTGTTTTCCCCCAATCAGAAAGACACATGGCAGCAACTGCTCAGATATTTTGTCATCGAGGGATGTGGTCCTGGCAGCCCTGCAGCACTGGCTGCCTGGATTGCTGCAGGGGATGGCAAACTGGTGGCACTGAGGCACTTTTAGTGCATAAGGCACAAAACAGAGCATTTATTGAAGATTAGGGATAATGGGAGGTTTCACCTCAAGCCTCAGCTGGCTCCCGTCCTCAAGCACCCATTGCCACTGCAGGTATGGCCATGGTCAGACAGCTCTGTTGATGCACCCTGGTGATGGTACCAGGGTGCCTTTAGCCATGACATGAGCTCCAGAACTCCTCTCTGTCCTCTGGCACAGAGACCCGAAGATGGTGCTATGCTCTATCCTTTTCAGTGTGTTTATGACTTCTCTTCCAATAAAACAGTTGCAGCCTGTTATAGTCTGACTGTTTATCTGATTTTATTGTACACACACTACAGGAAAAGCCAAAATGCTCAAGGTTGCATGCTGCTCATGCTTTCAAAGAGCAGGATGCCAGAGGAAATCTTAGCAAAACTAAACAATCCTGTGCTAGGTTCAGTTAGTGATCCAAGCTCAGACAGATGGTCTGGAACAAAACTCCGACTGAACACAAAAGTCTCCCAAGCATTTATCTCTTTTCTGATATCTGCCACAGAGCAGCTCTCATCTTCCCCTGATTTCCATTGGTTTTTCATTATATCTCCACTGATTTCAGCAACAAGTTAAACTCACAGGCTCCAGGACAGCAGAAGCCCAAAGCACCAGCTGTTCCAAAACTAGCCCTCTTGCAGGAAAACCAGAATTGTCTGCCACTAGCAACACCCACCACGGTAATTTTTCTATCCTTCAAGGATAGAGAAGTGGCAAAATACCCACTATGGCAAGCAGATGACAGCTGGAGCCTTTCAGGCAAGGTGTGGGATCAGCACCAAGCTCTGGGCTGCCATGACTCCAAGTGTCTGCTTGATATGGAAAGCCAGAGCTGTGCTCAAACAGGCACTGGAGCCTCTGAATTCAAGGGAACAATGAGCCTTTGAGTCTGGTAGAAGCTCACACTCAAAACCCTCTCTAGCCCAAGAGGAGGAACAGAAACTTCTAAAGAGCAGTTAATCTCCTTATAAAATAGATGTCTCAGCTGAGATCCTTTAAAGAGGGGTCCAGCCTTTTCTGTCAGCAAGCAAGGGAGCCTGGAGCACTGTTAGACATCTAATTTTTAGGGATTGGTGGGTGTTCATGCACTTCATAAAATCTCCTTATATCCTGTACGCTTTTTTTCTGGAGCTGCTGTCAGCCTTAAGTGAAACTCCCCCGAAAGACACAAGAAGCAAAAGCAGCACAACACAAAAGAAGAGAAACCAGAACCTCCTTCAATGTGAGGTGTGAAGATGGCAGCTTGGGCCATGATCCAAGGAAGTCAGTAGCAAGTCCTTCAACTGACAACTTTTTCCATCCAAATGCACTGGCTCGGTATAAACCCCATGAAAACCAAAAAAGCTGTTGTTTCTGTGCACCTAGGATCCGAGCTACCAAAGCCCAGTAGGGAGGAGGAGGAAGAAAAGATTGAGGGAGCTAGAAAACCCTCTGAGAGAGCTTGTGTAGGACAGATAAAGCTCATCTGAGTGGCAGCATCCACTTGTCCCCACCACAGGATGTCCTATTGCTCTGCTGGAGCATGTGGATGATGCACAGGCTGCACTGGAGATTTTCCTTTGTGCAGAATTTGACTTCTCACTTGTTTCAGGAGAAGGCTGAAGCCTCATTTATGCAAAGGTGTAGCCTTAACAATAAGAAATCATCCCTCTCTGGCTGCAGAACGAGGTGTGAATGCGACTGCAGAACAGCAAATCTCTGCAGCGCTTCTACGCTGGCAGAAGATTCCAAAGAACCATGGAGTGGCTTGGGTTGGAAGAGACCCTAAAGAATTCATGGACAACTCTTCTGGTCTGACCCAGCTTAGCCCTTCAGAAGGATGGCTTTCCAGAAAGCAATAAAGTATTTGAAACCATGTTTTATTACAGAATCTGTAGGCATGGAGACATAAATCTTCACAGACTCTGCTCATTACTGCCCAGATCAGATAACTGTTAATGCTCTGCTACCCAACATCACCTTGAATGCAACATATGTGCTCCCAAGAAATGCCATGAGGAAATTCACCTAACAGGGCACCGGGTGGCACTGGAAGAGACATTGCAAAGCTGTTTCCTGCCAGCTTCACAATGATCCTTCCAGACAGGCAGAAGACATCACGCTAGCTTGGAATGGCAACAACCTCAGGAGACTCAAGGTGAGAGCCACAGGACCATGTGCGTGGCTGTAGGGTCTCTGTAATGACCACACTAATTTCCATTGACCACACTGGGTCACACTAATGGTGTGCTGCGACCATGTGGCCCCACTGCAATAATGTCCCTTCATGGGAATGGGCACCTCTCACAAGATACAAAACTGCAGAAACCTCTTGCTAAGGACACTTTCTACTGATGTGCTCCACACATCAGACTCCACCTCGATCTTTGGTGAGACTGTCCCTGCTGGGAATGCACACAGCTGGTGATATTAAACCTCCTTATAGTGTCACATCTTGGACACAAAAGAGCTGGGTGAGCAATCATATCCTATCTGGGCCTTGCCATAGAGAGTACAGCATGCTGCTGGTGCTTAGAAGCAGTAAAAGCAACCTTTCATCCAGCTTGGAGGAAGAGCTTCCAGCTTCATCACAGTCTCAGTATCTGCCTCTTTTTGCTCCCCATTTTCTCTTTCCAAAGTTGGCACCTGAAAGTTTTCTCTGCATTAATTCCAGACATTGTGTAAACAGTGTGCTTAGATTTCCTTAAATGAGGCTGTTTCAGCCCCAGCTTTCCTCCCAAGTAGATTTCCTGTCTCATAAATTCAAGACATGAACAGTTTAGTTTTGCTAGGAAGGTGGAATCTCAAACTGATCCTCCCTTCGGGATGACCTGGAAGACAAAAGGGCAAATGGCATGGCAGAGGGCCTGAGGTTTTCTGGTCACTGGCTGAAAGAGGGGAGCCATCCTGCCATGTGCTGTTCAGGAGGTAGTGCCAGTGGTCCAAGAGACTGTTACTATTTGCCATAAATAATCTGCAAGTTTTGAAACCTACCAATTTCTTGGCATATTTTTTTTCTTCATAACTCCAGAAGATGGAGAACAATCTTTTCTTACTGAGCAGATCACTGGCATTTTCATTGGAGAAGCAAGGGATTACTGTTTTCTCACGTATCCAGATCCTCAAAATATTTGTGACTCCTTAGAAAGACACATGCATATCAAGTGTTCACAGACATTCTTTGTGCAAGGCAAGCAGAGGAAGTCCTAGAAGAAAAAGAGCTTTTCCTCTCAGCTGCTACTCTCTGGGACTTCAGATAATTCCTCTGGCAGCAACGTGAACCCCCAACCACAGTGCAAGTGTGGGTTTTGCTACTGCTGCTGAAGGATCTCACACACTCTGGTGTCAGAAGAAGGGTCTTTACCAGAGCGTTTGGGTGGGTTTTCACCAAAGCAGTCTGTTGTCTGGGAATGACATGATCACCCTCAGTTCTGAAGGCACTGGGCTCGCTTTGCCTTCCAGCTTATGGAGAGGGCACACAGTACAAAGGGACCACAAGCTTCACATTCGGACTATAAATGAGGGTTTTGCTGCTTTGGCTGTGTTGAACAAGACTCTCCTACTTCTCCATTTCCTCTGCCAGCAAACTTCTGACAACTAAATTGAGCACAAAACAGCCATGCCAGCTTGTACTTCTCTAGGAGGTTGAATGGTACAGGAAGGATTAAGGAAGAGAAGCAGCTTTTCACTCCCATCTCTGGTTCTAGGAAAACTTAATCAATGGCTGGGCATTGCACCCCCGAAACTGCCTCCTGCATGACAGCAGGAGAATGGTTCACTGTCTCCTCTCATTTCCTCCTTGACCAGCTCTCCCAGACCACTTTGTCCCCCTCTTGACAGCTTTAGCAGTGGTGAATGATTTTGTGGACCATGGACAAAGCCCTCCCTCTTGGTCCCTTCCAGGGACAGAGCCAAGCAACTGGCAGGTGCTGAGCAGGGGCAGTGCCCAGGGCTGCTGTCTGGCTGTACAAACCAGGGGCTTTCCTGTAAGTGTGTGGATGGCTTAAAGCCCTGTTGAAAACTCACCAGATAATCTCTTCTTTCATGTTTTCCCTCTCTATTCATCCCCAGACACTCCCCCAGCCATTGCCATCTCACGGCACCTGGTAGTCATAGAGTCACAGAATGGTTTTTGATGGGATGTTAAAGATCATCCAGTGCCAACCCCCTCTGCTGTGGACAGGGACACCTTTCACTAGACCAGATTGCTCAAGGCCCTGTTCAACATGGCCTTGAACCCTCCCAGTGATAGGGCATCCACAGCTTCTCTGGGCAATCTGTACTGGTGTCTCATCACCCTCACAGGAAAGAACTTCTTCTTAATACCTAAACTGCCCTCTGTCAGCTTGGGTCCATTCCCTCTTCTTCTGTCACTACATGTTCCTGTCCCAAGTTCCTCTCCAGCTCTGTTGCAGCCCATTTATGTACTGGAACGTGCTCTAAGCTCTCCCTGGAGCCTTCTCCAGGCTGAACAATCCCAGCTCTCCCAGCCAGTCTCTAAAGAAGAAGTGCTCCAGACCTCTGAGCATCCTCATGGCACAGCATCCCTGCACAGTTCCTTCCTTTTTTTGTGTGCTCAGACTGTTCCTGCAGGACTCTTCACTCTTAACTAAGGCACACACTGTGTGTTTAACTTAATTTAACTGGCTCAGTCTATAAGTTCTCTGTTTAATTTAGTACTGCTCTGTTCTTTTGGGGCATAGAGTGCAGTCAGCTGTCCTGTCCTGCACCAGTTATTCATTCCAAGGGGATTTCGCTGTGCAGGGAACACTGAGGGATGCTCAGCTCTCTGAGCTAGGGGCATTTCCATTGGGCACAGACACTCCTCCACTGCTCCTATGCCCTTGTCAGGTCACTTTGTCCAAACAGTAATTCCTGCCTTTGGTTCAGACTGTCCTTTTCTTCTTGGGAAGAAACCAACAGGGATTCCAGGCAGAAAATAAATCTCTCTCTTGTGTTTTTCTACTATAGTGGTGCTTTAGAACCAAGCCAAATTGTACAGCAGAGAACAAAACATGACAAGAAAGAAGATAACGACAAAATAGTTCACAGCCAAACGAGCTTGTTTTGGGGCTGCCACAGAGAAGGACCATCCATCAGAGACCTCAAAAGCTTTAAGTCCTGTTTTATGAGACTGGCAGGGAGCTAGAAAGAAAGGAGCAAGGTGATGGAAAAGATGCCTAAGAAATTGTCCTTTCTCAGCCTCTGACCCCCCCCTGCAGTGGATGTTGTTCTCTGGGTGATGTATTCATCCACCCAGGAGGAAAGGTAATGGGACTCCTCATCATAAGAGAGAGAATAAGTGGCAGAAGAGCTTCAATTCCTTGTCTTGAGATTTCCATTGTGGCTCAGGACAAAACTTCCCCAAGAAAACCCTTCAAATAAACACTTCCTGAAAAAAGCAACAAAGGTAAAAGGATAAATTTTTAGTTATATGGGACCCATTGTTCAGTCCAAAACTCAATCACAGCCTTTTCCTTTTTTTTTCCAAAAGAGGTCTCAGTGTCTTCTTGAAACTCTGCCCACACTGAAAGGTCTGATCCCTTCAAACACATGGAGAAACTACCCTAAAGAACAGAGACACTGCACTGGAAATACAGCCAAACTCTGTGACCTGAAGGTATATTTTGTATGTAGAGATCCTTTTCTCTACATACATGTGATTTTATAAATGGGCTTAGGTACGATATAACTTAGGAGAAAACTGTGTGGATGTGACATTGGAAGGGAGAGCAAGAGGAAGACAATTACCCTCTCCAAAATGGGTTTCAGTCTACGGTCAATAATATCAATAATCCTTTAATTACAGCTCAGATCTGAGGACTGCACTGCAATACCCCAGCACTGGCAGAAGACAGTCTCTGCCTTAGAGATCTTGGAATGCAGAAAGTGTGCTGCTGGCCAAGCCTAGAGAGCACAAATGTGAATTTGGGGAGACCATGGGAATCCTGAATAAAAGCAAGGTTCTTACATGAAATATAAAATTATTCCGTGAGGTGCAGACTCTGAAGGGAAAGAAATGTAACCTTAACACAAGCCACAGACATTTGAAGAGCTGCTGCCATTGAGCCAAAATCTGCAGTTTGCTAAGCAAAGTCCATTTGTCATACATTCAAAAAGAGAAAGTGAGGTATGGAGGAAACCCAAACAGCAATTAGATGGGAAAAACAAGTTTTCTGAGAGGTAAATAAATTCCTGTGTGTGAGATGTGGTTGAGGGAGAGCGGTGAAACGTTGTCCAGTGTTTGGTGAAGTATTCTGGAAGGGCAGAAGAAAATGTTGTTTTTCCAGAGATATGTGGGACACCTTAAAACCAACAGTGCCCACATTTTGAGGAACAGAAAGGCACCAACACAGATCCCCTTGTAGGCAGAATAACTGCCTGGCAATGTGTTTAAAACCTGCAAATATGGTCCAGCATTGATGGAGGAGATGTGGGCTTTAAAATGGATCCTGGAGCATGTTACGCTGGTATTTTGACTCAAATATGCAACAATGCGAAGAGAAACTGGATAAAAGTAAAATTCATTTTATAGTATTAGCATAAAAGACCAATTGAAATGCAAGTAATAATTATGATTTATTTTAACCTATCCTGTCATTCTCCCAGTAAGATGGGCAGGTAAATTATCTGGTGGCCAGATCCAGTTACCACTGGAATCAGTAGTAAAGACGCCATTTAACTCTGAGGCTGGGAACATTAATCCCAAATTCTTCTATTAAAACCTAGTCTAGACAGGTAACTGCTTGCAAGTCTTGAAAAGACAGCAGGGAGAGCCCTCAAAAGGATGTCTAAATCCCCACAAGTTGGCACAGAGCACTCTGCTTTCAGACAGAAGAAGAAGTGATTCCTTAAGACAATACAGAGAGGAAAATCCTCTATGGATTTTACACACAGTGTGAGAACTGGATCAAATCATACATAACATTTGGGCACTGTCACAGAGCAGCCTGCAGGTCATGGAAATTCCACAGCTGAAACTGAAGAGCCATCACAGCATTAGTGGACACTGAGGCACCACTGAAATAAACCACACAACAGGAGAGATGTTCAGGAAAACAGCAAAATGTTCAAACCAAAAATATTCTCTAACACTCAGGATGAGCATTCCCGCAAACACAGTTGCATGAGTCATGCTTTAAGTGAATGATTTTTAATGAAAGTATAATGGGAAGGTGAGGGGCTACACTGATACTCATTTTGGCCCTTAAAGTTTGGTCCATACAGACTCCAGCCTTGTCCAGCCAATATCTGGAGTCTCTCGAGCCTCCTGTGGGCGTTGGGGTGTGCAAAATCCATGCTGGGCATCCTCTCCCCTTAGGCTGTGAGCTCTGTGCTTGCTCTCTGCACAGCTCAGTGAATCTCCTTCTCACCATAAGGATGTTGCAAAAGGGAATGAAAGCTAAAAGCAAGTATTTTGGAGAGCAAGAGACACCAGACCCACTGGTCATTAACAAATTTAACAGATTGCTTCTAAACTGAGCTTTCAAGGATCTTGAGTTCAAGTTTTGACACTATAGCAAAGGGTACAGCGGTCTCTTGTGAGATGCTGTGAGATTTCTGGGCATGTCAAAATTGTGCAGTAAAACTCTGATGGTCTGACAAACTGTGCACAATATTTCAGAATTTAGAGATGCAAATGGATGAGCAAGGCACATAATGGAATTTGCAGAATTGCTTTTCTCTGTCTTTGGGTACTCTGCTGCAAAACTGGCTTTGAATCCCTAAAGCAACTTCGGGAAAAGGACTAATTTTATAAGGGAGATAAATCCAATCAGCTATCTGAGCATCTAATGACCCTCGTACCCAACCAGTTTAGCAATATTATTGTTTAATTATACCCAACAGCACAGAAGAGAGACACATCTCTGATGGGTGAGGAACTGCATGCAGATTTACAGAAAACCAGTCAGCTGCACTTGAAGTTACAGAACAGAAAACAATCCAGTTGGAGAATAGAAGAAACTGGAAATGAACTGTGCCAGGGTTGAAGAGAAGGTGCCAACCAATGTATTTGTCTTCACTTTTGCCAGTACACACAATGGAGAAATGAGTAAAGCTTCAGTGTTAATCTGAGACTGCAGTGTGAGAAAGTTTCCATTTCAAGCATAAAACCCCAACCTTCTTGTTTTTTTTCCGCTAGACTGTGATCCTGAAGTTGCCAAAATACCCTTTCTCCATCATTTCCTGAACAGATGAGGTGCCATGGTAGATGGAGGAGGAGTGTAGAACCTTAGCATCCAGGAAAGAAAGGGCTGAGCACAACATTTATAAAGCACATGTCAGTTTCATGTGCTTACTCAAGTAGGAAGCCAATGGCAATTGTATGCAAATGACCAAAACAAGAGCAGAAGTGAGGTATCCTGTGAGGATTTAAAATCTGGAAAAGAGCAGTGTGATATTCAGCAGAGGCCAGCTCACTCGAGAACTTATTTCTCAGGAAGGCTTTGTAGCCCACACTGAACTTGAAGCTGTTTTTCTCAGAGGGATGATGGTGCCTGGGCAAGAGAATTCAGATATGCTGCATGTGCCAGTGAAAGCTGGAAGCACAGCACTGAAGGTGAACTGAAATGAAGATCTTGGTTGACTCTGAGTTCGTCATGTCTGTAACCCACGTGCCTACCTGGATTTGGCAAAAGAATGGCCAAAATGGCCCAAAACATTTTCATATACTGATGGGTACAAAGGAAGGTGCATGTGCCTATCACTGTGCTGATAGGGGAATGATTTTGCAGATGAAATGGATGCAGCACTGCAGAGGGGATCAAGGGCATGCTGGGGCTGGTCTGGAGCATTTCAAAATGCTGGACAGGTTCAGAGCTGAACCATAAGAGCAATGAAGACCCTTCTGTCCTTTGCTGAACACATCTCAACATTACTGGTGGTGCTGAATCCTTTCCATGGCTCCTGTAACAGGCAGGAAGCCACACAACAGGACTGGCAAGTGATATCTGCTCTAAGTAGCCTCAAGAGCTTTTTTCAGGAGACATGCTGCAGGAAATCTGGGAATTATGAAGGCACAAGGATTTTGCCCTGAGTCTGGAAAAATGGCTCCTGGTCTTGAAGGATGCAAGGAAGGATCACAATCCCACGGGCTAGCTGGCTAAACAAAGGGCTGATCCCTTTTCCTGCTGGCACACAATGATGATTGCACGGTAGCATTAGCTCTGTGGCCACTGACCACCCTGTTTTTTGAGAGAAGGCCCAAGTATCAGTGGTGAAGGGCTAAGCTGGGAGCTCAGTGTCCCTCTCTGCACAGTGCTGGTGTAGTAGGCAGTATTAGCAGAGTAAGAACCCTGCAGCCTGATGGGATCACTTACATATCAATTACCACGAGGCAGCAGGGTATTATTTATACAATAAGTGCTATACAAAACAGCAGGGCAATATTTAGAGGGCAAATACTATGGACAGGAAAGCTGCAATTTGTTCTGCAGCAGCCGGATGTTCTGTGCACTCCAAAGTGCCAGGCAGGATGAGGGTGATGCTTACATGCCAACTCCTGTAGGAGGACAGGTTATTATTTAAACCCCAGATAAAATGATAGGGAAAGAGTATTGCTTACTAACCAGGCCGAATGCAATAGCAGCAGTGGCAGTAACTGCATGGTGTAATTTACAACAGAGGAAAAGACATCATTTGCAGACCAGCTATTACAGAATGGGAGGGTGTTTGTTGTGGTACAGCACTAAGTATCACTTTGAAGCTGAGCACTATAGAGGTACAGGGTATTATTTATACACCCAACACCAGAGAAACTATTTTTTTGGGGTAAGTAACAGTGACAGTTAGTCATTTATATGAAAGCCATTCTGTAATTTCCAATATGTAACCTACATGATTATTTCAACCTTGAAACTGTGGTACAGATGATGTAATGTTAATTGTACTGAGATCTACAGCTGCTCTACCACAGGGCTGCTAAGCCGGAATAATCTTCTGAAGTCAGTAGATTTATGCCAGCAAAACTACTGAATCTGCCCTGCCCTGTGCAAAGCCTGTGGTGCCTGGGGATTTCCAGGGGTGCTTATCCCTGACCCTGTGCAGGATCCCAGCAGGAGCTGCAGGTTTTGCTGTGGGTTACAGGTTATTCAATCACCAGCACAGCGACTGCTCTCTCAGCAGAGGTGCAAATGATGGATGGGACCTCCAGCTGGGAGGGATCAGCAACATTTTCATCTGTTTATCAGCTGCTGGCCTTTGCATTTTTTTCACACACCTTTCTCATCCAGTCTGTGATCTAACCTCAGGCAGGAGATGTTCCTTGGTTATTTCCTTTTAGTTTTCCCTACAGATTTTTGTGTTCTGTCGAATTATTCCTGTTAAGTCAAACCCGTATGTCTGCAGCCACAACAAACGATTCCTTTTGTCTTTCAGTGGTTGTCTACACTACTAAATAAACAAATAATAAAGTGTTCTGCCAAGTCTTCTGCCCACTGCTAACCAAGGGCATTGGAGAAGCCAAAGACACATGGAAATTGCCAGACCAGATGAAACCAATGGTGTGTTCAGACCAGTATCCTGCCTTAGACAAGACCTATATTACCAGCTTCAGAGCAAAGTTCTCATCATCGAAAAATAGGGAGAAAATTGCTGAGGAGGAAGTTTCTTTTTAACACGAGGCATTCAGTGGTTGCCTTCTGCCTTGAAGCATGAGTATTTACATTCCATATTCTCCCACTAATGTACACTAGGTCTATTTGGCATGGCTTAATAGGCAATTTTACTCCTCTCAGGCCTAACCTGTGAGCACCACCCTGCCAGAAGAAATTTGCTGTCCTGATCACTTCATCCCCATGATACGAGGTGGTTGCTCCTGCAGATGCCCTTTTGTCTTGTGCCACTTGATACAGCCCCTGTTGAAGTGAGTCCCTTTCCTCCAGGACCTGCCCTACCCTCTGCTGGCACAGAGGAAGGCTGGGTTCAGCTCCCCCACAGCAAGGTGTGTCAGGAGATCCCTGGCTCCCAGGTGGTTCCCTGATAACACGCTGGCAACCAGGACTATCCATGTGTTCAAGGCTCATGTGGTGCCTCACTAATATCATAGCAAGCACATCTGCCAGGTCAAGCTGTCCAGACCTGCCTCTCCTGGGACATCCCATAACCCAAATTCTTCACTGCCATCACTGCTCCTTTCCATTATAAGCCGCCAAGCAATTAGGACATAGTGACAACCTGGCAGGAACTGAGCAATGAGGTAGGACTATTCACTCACCTGAGTTAATTTTGGGTCTTGCCCAAAGTTCTCCCTACTTCAACTGCCCCAGTTGTCCTCTGGCTTGCTCTATAAACTGGCTTTTATGGAAAAGCCATGAGTTGCTATGCCTTGGTTGACGTAAGGAACAACTACAAGGGTGAAAACCCAGAGGATTATGCTTGTCAGAGATCTCCCATTTCCCTACCTTCATCTCTTGCTCCCTTCTCTCAGCAGAACTCTTTCTGTGGCTGTCCTCCTGTCCAGCTCCCCTGCACAGCAAGGTTTCCCCTTCAGCCAGCCTCAGGCACTGGCAGAACCAGTTTCCAGAACAGAAACCCACAGGCAAAGCCAGCTTCCAGGCTACCTCCATGCAGCACATACAGCAGGAATGGGGTCCTGGTGGCTTCTGGACCTCGCTATGTGACCAACATGCTCAAGACACAGCATCTCCCTTATCCTTGCTTGGTCACAACAGCAGTGACACGGCTCCAGCTGCCTCCATCAACGTGCTGGAGCCTTTGGGAGAATTAGATCACTACAGCCGATGGCACAGCAGTTGGGCTTGTAAAGCAGGGGAAGGAAGTGGGAGCAAGGCGGTCCACGGGGCTGCTACTTAACACCTCAGGGCATTTCGACAGCTGAAGCCCACGGAGGGTCTTGGGGTGTGCAAGTGGAATGATTCTGGTACTTCTCATCCTTCCCCCACCCTTCTGCTCTCTGGTCTGTATGGAGCAATCGTTGCGGAGGGAGAATATCATGCGAGGGAGATGTGGAAATTTTTCTTAAAAAAGGGAAGTCCAATGAAAAGCGCACGAAGGAAAAAAAAAGTCTCGGTGTGAAGTGTCTCAAAAAAGGCTGCGCGGGTAGCGCGACAAAACCCCCTGCCTATTCATCAGGCCAACAAAAAGCTTCTTTAGATTTATACTGTGAGCCCATTGAGAGGGAGGGGAGGGAGGCAGCGCTCACACACCGCCCTTGTGCACACAGCAGAGCCCGCAGTCCTGCCCCGCACACACAGGCTGGGCTGTTCTGCCCGCTCACAAGGAAGCTCTGAGTTTTTAAAAGTAAACTGTAAGGTTTCCGTTGTTGCACTGGGCTCAAGTACTTTTTTTTTTTTTTTTTTTTTTTTTTTTAAATATATAACAGCTCCCTCTCTTTGCTGTCCCTCTCTCTCCTGCACTCTTTACACAGCCCCGGCTGCTCTGGGCTGCTCGGCAGCCGTCGTGCGCTGGCTCCCTATGTGGTCCAGACCCGCTATGAACACGGCTTTTGTTGCCGCTGCTGGGAAGCTGCCTGAGAGCTGCACACACAGCCCGGCTTGTTCCACACGTGGAGGCTGCAGAGGGCTCGGGAAGCGGGGGGGAAAAAAGGAGGAGGAGGCGGAGGAGGTGGAGGAGAGCAACTCGCGTTAGGTTGTCTTGTGGTAGAGCAGCCATCCCACCACTGGCAAGGGAAAGGGGGAAGCAAGGAGACGGAGGCGGGTGGTGGTGGAAAAGATGCCTCAGGCAGCTAAGAAAGGTCCCGTTGATTTTAAAATGGGACCAGCTGGCTCTCCACCGGCCCACGTTGCCGACGGGTGTAAGTCAGCACGGGAAGGCAGTGAAGTCACCGGGTCTGTGCAACTTAGGTTTGCAGAGGATCTGCCCCGGAGAGGGAAGAGGAGAGTGAAGACCAATAACGGAGTGGATTTTGGAGTTCCAGTGTTCCTAATCATTATGTCCATCCCTGGGTGACACCAGAGCACTGAACAACAATCTGATCTTTTTTCATTCGTTTCTGTCTTTTAAGTGATACCATCCATCCTCTTTTCCTCTAAACCTCTTAATATTCCTCACTTATTGGGGAGTATTTTATAGCAATGAGCTTGCAAAAGAGCTCAAAACCAAAGAGTTTGCTCTGATGGAATCTAAGTCTGCTGAATTTTGTTTAGTGTCCTCTTTTCCTTAGCAAGTTTTTCCCTCCACCTCTTTCACACCCTCAATTTCCTATCCTGTCGGCTCTCTTTGCCCATCCATCCTCCAGCCCCCGTGCTGCTGTCAAACCTGGCTACTGTACACGGAGGTGATTATATGAAACATTAAACAGCAGTTCAAGCGGAACAGATGGAGCTTCCACCCAAAGACTGCTCAGGCTGCAGAAAGAGCTCAGTCTCTGACCTGCCCAGTGATGGTGGGAGGTGATGCCTCCCCTTTTCCATTCTGACAGCAACTTGAAACATCTCAGAAAGGGGCAGCGTCCACTTTGACCTGTCAGGCAGATACAGTCCCTTCAAGCCAGCAGGAAAATATAACATCAAACAACCAAAGCAAAGAAAGAAATAGTTCAGCTTCCAATAGTGCCTTTGCAGGATTTGAAACCCCACGAAGTTCAGACCCCAAACCACTGGCCCCTCTGCCCAGCTGACATCCTTTACCAGGAGCTTGTAGATGAAAACCAAAGTAGTGAGGAATGCTAAGAAATTCCTCTCTCCCAGCTATTTCGTTGTGGGATGTTTTCCCCTTTCCACATCTGGCAAAGCTATTTTAGAAACCAAGGCAAGCTTTTCAAACTGACGTTTTTTGGCTAAACAACTCAAAAGGGAAAGGTTAAAATGTACTCTTTCTTCTGTGTGCAGAGCACTACTGAGCACAGGATTTAAATGAAAAGTCTTAAAGAGCAGTAAATGAGTGGAAATAAGTAACTTCTGACAGAGATTCTGACAAATAAAACCTTTTTTTGCTCGCTCTACTTCTGGAGAAGAGCTCAGCTCCCTGAAAACTATTGCTAAAAATACGCTTCATCTGTGAATGGATTCGGAAAACGGGCAGGTACTGAGGAACGCCCGGAGCAGCTCACTGGAAGTAACCCAGGGGACTCTGCCAGCCGCCAGTCCCTGACATTCTCACACAAGGGGAGAGCTGTCAAACCCTCGGGCATCTCGGTTCTTTTCACTCTTTCTGAATTTGTCAGCCCCTCCAGAGCTTAACACCCCTCCAGCTCAGGGATCACCCTCTGCCTGCGCTGTGGCAGAGCAATGACACCGAGCAAAGCCACGACCACAGGAAACCCCGGCACTGGTTGGGACACTTGCAACAAATCAGCAGGACAGCAGCCTCCATCCCCAGAGCTCGGGAACAGGATCAGACACATCACCTGAGCTCCAGCGGCAGCTGGAATCCATCACAAACCCATGGGTCGGAGGGTCTGTTGGGGAGGGAGAATGGGGATAACCCTGTCTGCTCTCCCACCTCGTGGTTCTGACTGTAGGATCTCTGACTCTGTCCTTGCTTTCCCTCCCTTCCCCAAGCCAACCAACAAACTTGGCACACAGCTGTTGCCCCTGGCTATAGGTCTGCTCCCCACAACCGGTGGGATGCTGCTGAGGACCCTTTGTGCCGAGGTGAGGCACAGGCTCCCCTTCACAGCAGCGCTGCTTGCAGCAGGGAAAAGCTCTGGCTCAATCAGTTTTACAACTTTTCTCACATTTCTCTGCTGGTTGCTCACCAGGGAAACAACCAATCCACTGACTGAGAGCCTGCTTCTGTAGAGTAATTAGGAAAGTTAAGGAAAAGACACCAAAGAGAGAGAAGGGAGGAAAGTGCGATACGTTACCTTTAACAGTTCAGTGCAGTGCTTCCAGAATCTAAGTCCCATACACCTGGCAGAGAAACGAGGTCTTTTTCAGTGTTCAAGAAGTAAAGAGCTTGCCACTTCTTGCTGTTATTGTATGTCTTCTTCACAATCTCCAGATGAATTTTCCTGCGTTTCTGTTTGTTGGTTTTTTTTTTTTTTTTCCTTCCCCGGTTTCCCAGAAGAAATCAAAATTCCCTATGTGGTATTTCAGGTCCTTTCAGGCAGTGGCAGCAGCAGCAAGCTTGGAGAGTAAGTACTGTGTGTGAATGGCAAAAAAGAGAGAGAGGGTTTCAGACCACATTAGCTGCCACTGGCTGCAAAAGAGACCATCAAACTCCTGTCAGCCTCCTTAGATACCTCTTGAAGAGCTGGCACTCTAAGTGTATTGGATCCTCCTCTGGATTTTAGAGTAAAGGTAGGCAGGCATCCAGGGGGCAGGGGGAAATAGGAGGGCTTATGGACCGAAAAGGAAGCCCAGCCTCTTGGAAAGAAGGGGAAAAAAAAAAAAAAGCAACAAACCACCAAACCAAATACCCAACCCAGAAAAGAAAAGAAAGGGGGAAAAAAAAAGCATTACCAAAAAAATACTGTAAATGGAGAAAGCCGAATGGGGAGTGGGGGGATTAAATTTAGCCCTCTGGTTTGGAAGCAAACTGGCTGGGGCACCACAAGTGGTTGAGAGAGAAGAAATAGTTTGTGCAATAAAAAGAGAACGTGGTTTATGCAAACTAAAATAAGATGAAGCTAATTAAGGAACCTGAGCAAAGTATTTGTGTCTGCAGTGCAGTCAATATCACTGCAGTCTGAGCAGAAAGGAGCAGATCCACAGGGAAGCCCAAAGACAGCAGCAAACAGGACAGTGTAGGGAACTCCTGCATGGCCCCACTTGCTGCTGAGGGAGGGAGGCAGGTGATGGAGGGAAGGAAGGGATGCTCTGCATTTGGAAAAGGGAAGCCCCTGGAGCATCAGTAACTGATAAGTGATATAAAGGCAGACAAAGGAGGCATTTGGGACTGAGTTTGCTTAAAGGTTATTTGGGGTGAACTGGGGAGAAATGGAGAGCCTGTACACACCTACTAGTGGTGGAGGCTGAAGAGACTACCCCAGAACTGAGGAGGAATCCATAACTGAATCCTTGGCAGTAGTGAAGCTGTGAGAAAGTGCTGAGAGGACTGTAGTGTGTTTTCTTTTTTTTTTTTTCTTTTTTTTTTTTTTTTCTTTTTTTTTGTCTTTTTTTTTTTTCCTGTGGAGTTGCTGGTACCTTTGAGAGGGATAAAAACTGTGATTTGAGAGGAGGGGATGGGTCTATGACTGCAGACCTACACCTTGGCTTGTGAAGGGGCCAGATGACAGCTGAGAGCAGGTGAGAAACCGCTGAGGTATTCACAGTTGAGAAAAGCACTTTTGTTTGAAAAATCTGTTATTTCTAACATGGAAGAGAGCACCACCAGCCTAAAGTAAAGGTAAAGTCTGAAACTGAGCACAGGGAGGTCCCCCTGTGCCCTCCTTGCACCCAAACCACATGGCTGCCAGTATCTCTCCTTCCACCTCTCTTTTAATATCATCTTTGATATCTGCACTTTCCTCTCTTTTCCCAACATCCTGCTTTGCTTTCTGGTTTATGATATAATAGCTTCTCCTCTGTCCATAAATTATTTTGGTCCCCATGCCTCATTTCAAAACTTGCTTCCTTGACTGCCTCACTCTTTAACCTGAGGCTCATAACCACCAGCCGTGCATCCATCATCCTGACAGGTAATGCTCCCAGACCACAAGAGCATGGATTCTCACTTCTTTCTGCAAGTACCTTATTCCATCTCAGAGATTCAATACCGAATATTGGTTGCGAATTTCCCTTTGGATTATCCCACCCCCCCCATTCCCCTTTTTTCCCCCCAGTAGTTCAGCACTAGATATTAACTTCAAAACTTGCCACGTGCCCATATGTTAGAAGTCAAAAGGGCAGCGAGGGAAAGCTTTGGAAAGGACATTGGAAAGGACAGTGTCTCTGCCACCTGAGACACTGCCTTTGATGCAGCCTGGCACACATGGTTGGGTCATACTGAGCTTCTTATCCACCAGCACCAAGTCCCGCTCCTCACTGAGGGTAAACTCAGTCTGTTCTCTGCCCTGCCTGTATCTGTGCTTGCTTCCCCCACCTCACAAGCCTGACACTCTATACGAGTGCTGTCTGTTCATGTCAAATTTAATTCTCCACCTGATGAGATAAACCAGGGCCCTTAGCACTTACTCAAAGGGCATTGGATCCATCCCAGGGCTGCCACCACCTGCAGGTGCTGGGTGGGCTGGGACAGACAGGGCTGTGCTGGAGCATCACCTGCCTCACCCCCTCACTAGCTGGGGTGTCTCCTCATGGGCAGCACGGTGCAGCCATAGCAATGAAAGGAGGGAGGTAAAACACGCTGCAGATAGGGCATGACAGCTCATGCTCTAGGCAGGACTCGGTATTTCCAGCTGGGTGTGAAAGACACATAGACAGGATCTATAAAATGTGACCTGGCTGATTTTGCTCAGACTCACGTACGTGAGACGCTCTGAAACAGCTCATGCCTGACCACAGCCCTTTCTCCCCGTAACATAAAGATCTTTTGGGAAATGTACATGTTTAGTTGTTTTGCTGTGGAATAACTGAGCCCTCTGTACCCTCTGCTGCTGCCGTGGTTTGGCAAAGAAATCCTCATTTGAACCTTTGGTGAGCTTAAGCCAGGGAACAGAGAAAATTCCACTTCGGAGCTGACCAGCTAGGAAAATGTGATGCTCCACACAGAGTGGTTTCTTAGCAGCTTCAGGAAGGGGATAGACACTGCTCAGTACCTGCTGGCTGTCCCAGTTTTTTGTCTGCATCAGGAACGATTGGAAAAAGAGCTAAATATGTTCAGAGAAATTGTGATTCATAAACTGCTCTTGTGTTTGTTTGCTCCTTAAGCTGAGGAGCGGCCAGGTAAAAAAAAAAAGTCACATAGATGACTTTTGTTTTTTGTTTAAAGCAGGAAAGCAACAGTTCATGGCTCTTTGAAATACAGGTAACACATTGCAAAAGTGCTTGCAGTTAGGTAAGACTTTTACATGTCATTATAAATTCAAAGGAGGCTTGTGTCTATTCCCAGTGAAGTTTAGCCTTCAGGGAGCACGAATATTTGAACAGAGAACAAACCCTGTGGCCAAGGAAAAGCGGATAATAGCTTTTCTGTGAAAACTATTGAATATCCAGAATTTATATGGTGGAAGCAGTCACTGAATGAAAATGTCCAGAAAAGGGAAAAACACCAGACAGAAGAAGGTTGTGTCAATTAAGGTGATAGTTGAAGTTTTTCAAAAGCAATGAAAGGTGGGCTTGGGTGGCTTTTCAGCCAAGAGAGAGAAGGTAAAAAAAGAGAAATAGAACAATGGTAGAATAAAGAGTAAACCTTTCAAACTGCTTTCAAAAATTGTTTTAATTAAACCACTCATGGCTGTGAACTGCTGCTCCTTCCCTACAACTACCAGAGCAGTCATCTCACAGCTCTCAGCTTGGCTTACTCACAGAATGAAAAGGAGCGCATTGTGTTCCTAAAACACTTACTATTTCTGGAATTATTGCATTCTATTAAAATCTAATTTGACATTTAAAGAAAACCACTGGGGACATGAGAAGGGGCTGTAGGATCCCAGCTGCTCTGTGCACAGGTAGCTCAGTGGGTGCACAATTTCAGTCTATAAATAATTAATGCACAATTTCAGTCTGTGCATGATTTCAGTCTACGAACACTCATCAGGTTCTGAAGATTCAGGGTCAATCCAGGACCTTTGGGCTTGTGTCCAAAAAGTATTGTTCATGCTTTTACAGTCAGTTGTCTGACATTGCAACAGACACTTCTTGATCAGCTGTCACAATTTCCTTCAGTGATCAATATTTGAGCTCTCCCTGCCCTGTGGTGCTGCAGAAGCTCTGACACGACGCTGAACTGAGGCACAGAGAAACAAAGTGCCTTGCTCAAGGCTATGGGTGAAGCCAGTGTTAGAGCCAGAACATCTCCATTCCCAGCCCTCTTCCCTCTTCTAAAGCCATCAAAGCCCTGCAGCAGTTCAGGAGTGTGTTTGCTGCTCTGCTAAGCGGTTTTTCTGGAGCAGTGATGGGCAGTGATGCTCTGTAAGGGTGAAGTTGCCACCTCAAAATGTCAGCTTTGACCCTCACATTTGGGTTCTGCATTTCTCCAAGCCAAGATGCCATGATGGGGAAAGCATGGTGTAATACAGAAATGTCCCTGTCACAGCTTGGGTACTGGGTCCATGAGGGGAGTCATTGTGTGGTCTTACTTTGGAGTCCTGCTGGAGGGATGAAAAGAGACAGTGCTGACACTTCTCTAGCTAAAAATTAAGAGGGGCCTAAAATCTCCCAGGAAAGTCTTTGTCTACTGAAAGTTTATCCTGAAAGCACAGAAGGTGACTGAAAAGAAAAGAGTCAACATCTGGGGGTAAAAAGGACACAGAGGGACCTCCCCACCAAGCACAGCACCTGTGCCCCTTTATTCCAGTGTGGATGTCAGCCTTGTTGGTGCAGGTGGAAAACTCACCCCATATTTAAAAAGCCAACCCCATACACACACATACACACACACACATCTTCTCCCAGCCCTGTTTGCATCCCAGATTGGAAACGGTGCCCTTCCTGAACCTCCTGTGCTGGACAAAGTACCTATTGAACCTGCAGTGGCCAGGAGGCTCCAGCTCCTGCTGAATGAGCTGCCTTCTGCTCACAGCCCATCCCAGCGCTGGCAGACGTAAACAGCGGGGCTCGCCCCCACCCCGATATTGTGGCTTGTTCATCCCCTGACAAAAATAGAATCCAGGGCTGGCGGGTGGGATGGTGCACACAGACAGGGGTTTGTTTGGGAATTAATATTTTAAAAAATATTTTCTTCTTTTTGCTTCTCTTGTCCCCTTGGTGTTCTTCTGATTGCGCAACAGGGCTGTACCAAGGGAGTGGGGATGGACAGCTTCGGTCAAAAATTTGGCACTGGGTAACGCTGGATCACCAAGATGAGGCCTCTTATGCTTATCCTGGCTGCCCAGCACGTCATCTCCATCCTTGGATGGCCAAAGGGAAGGTCTGGAGGTGATGGGCACCACCAGCTTAAAATATGTGGTGTCAAGGCTCACGCCAGCATTTGGGCTGGGGCTTGGCACACAGAGGGGACGGATGGTGTCCTGGGGCTGCTCATCCCTCTGCACTTCTGGAGGGCTCCCCAGGGATGCTTGCTCTTCTGTTTTGAGGTGCAGGGATGGGCTGACATCTCCTAGGTGAGGGGAGAGGGCAGTGGCGAGGCAGCAGCCTGGGGTGGCACAGGGCTGTTAATCGGATGAGATGTGACTTCAGAGCCCAGGGTGCACCGGGGACTTGCTGTCCCTCCTGCTGCCCAGCTCCATGCTCACAGTGTGTGACACATGTCCAGCCTTCCTGGCCATCCCTGGGTGACAGTGAAACAGCTTTTGTACAGGAGGCACAGTGTGGATTGCTCCCTTGGCCAGAGTGATGCTGTGCATGGCTCCCTGTCCTCTCACACAACTCCTGGCTCTCCCTTTCTCCTCTTTTCCCCTTTTGCCACATTCATGCCCTCACCTCACCTTGTTAATCAGCTGCTTGGACTGAATCTAACTTCGCCCCCCTCCCAGCCTCCCTGATGGAGACTTGCAGGCTCAGCAAGGAAACGTGGGGGTGGGCACCACGCAGAATGTTTGCACAATGAATGAATGAAAACAGTGCTAATTTTATGTTCCTCCCAACTTGGGACGAAGCAACACGGGAATACAGCCCCTTTTGTATGGGCATGGGACATCTCCTCTGTTTGCTTTTCTCCCAGAATGCCTCTTCTCGCCCTGCACAGTATAAACAGGTCGCTGTTGACCTTGGAAGCTGGCGGAGGGGTTACGTCAAGCCCGGCAGGTTTGCTGCCCTGGGTATTTACGGTCTCGCACCCTCTCGCTCTGGCAAGAGGTGACGTACACTGAGCACTCCCAGCTCCCTGCTGGGCTCCCAAGGGGGTCTGGCCACCTCTGCCTGTGGCAGTGGGGAAGCCTGGAGGGCTCCCCGACCCCAGTGAAATGTGCTGCTCAGGGGAAGTTCTGCGGAGAGTTTCTCCTGGGGTTTCCTTTGCTCTTTTTGTCGAACAAGGTTTTTTATGGCATTTGTTTGTTCCAGTGGAAGGTGTTTGCTTGTCTGAGGACAGCGAGGAAGAGGCAGGGAGGGGATGTGGGAGTGCAAAGAGCAGGAAGCAAATAGGCTCTGGTAGCAGGTATAGCTTCATCTGTCTTCTTCAAAAAGCTTCTCTGGTCTTGGTGGGATGTGCCAGGTGTTCTGGAGCTGGGAGAGGTCACGGGAGAGCCTTTTGACCTGAGCATACTGATACCACTCCACAAGGAATATTGAGCTGATTTGTCAATGGTGAAAAGAAATCTCAACAGAAACACCAGCAGCAACCAGACCCATGGAAAGGGCTGCTCCACAGCTCTGGGTATGGATTGTCCTCTGGCCAGGCTTTGCTGAAAAACAGGAGGAATGAACCTGTGCATCTCAGTGCTGAGGGGTGAATGAGGTGCTCCCCACCCAGAGTCACTTAATTCTGGAGGGGTAAATGCTTCCTCCTGAGATCAGGAAGGTGCACCTTCTGTACTTCCCACCCTGAAGGTCATGGCCAATGTGCTGGTAGCTTTAAAGTACCTGCAGAGGACTAGGCCAAGGCATCTGGTAGCAAAGAGCTTTCCAGGAATCCCCCAGGCTGTGCAGCTTCAGCTAAGGAATAAAGGGATTGCAGGGAGCCTTGGCTCTGCTGGCATGCAACAGCCCAGAGGTCATTTTTTAAACAGACTGTCCAAGAACATTCACAGCAGGCAGTGGGCTTTTCTTACAGTAGTTAACTGGTTTTCAGTCCTCAGCAAGAGGTGTGTACTCATCTCTTGGGCACTCAGCCTCTTCTGTCATCCCATTAACACAAGAATCCCCTCGAGCCTCTTAACCCTCTCAGTCCTGCCCAGAATATTCATTTTCCCTTTCCCATTTATATCTCACTTCTTAATTTGCAAGTGAAAGAGGTTTCATTCTGGTAAACAAGAAAATTCGGTAAAAAGTCAATCTCAAAACCAAAACCCCGCTAAAAGCTTCGCTCAGCTGGACAGTAATTACACAGACCCACATGCACCAGATGTGCATGTAAGATCAGTGCTGGATGTTGCTATCTGCAACTGCTGGAGCTGTCAGAACTCAGTTGCAGACCTGTACAAATGGAAAAGAGTGTAGAGGGCTTCTTCAGGCATGACACATGGAAACCTCGATAAATTATCCAACCTCAGGGTTGGCAGTGAGAGGTAGCTTGTTCCTTCCACTTCTTTTACATTTACTATTAGTTTTTCTCTTTCTTTTTCAGTTTAACTATGAAATCTCATCCTCTGTTTTCAGCATTTCACTCTTTGCTTTCCAGTCTTCAGCAAATGTGGGTTTTTGTTTGCTGCAGAAGAGAGGACATTTCTCTGTCTGGATTGTAGGCTGGGTAGGTGGAGCTGGAGTTTAAGGTCAGAAGGCCCAGAAATATCCTCAGGGTTACTCCTAATAGCACACCTCTACTTTTCTGCCAGTGGAATATATAACCTGCCTCACCTTTTAGCTCTGAGTACTCAGGGTACTCAGGGGGGCAGATAAACCTTCCATTAGTAAGACCATGGTTAGAGAGGAGGTTGTGACCCTCCCATCCTTTCCCCAGCCCTGGACTGGGGTTCTCAGAGCAGCATCCAGAATTAGGGAGATGCTCATATGGGTCTCTATAATTGAACACACCTCCAGACAGCCTCCTCCTTTTCCTTAGCTTGGTGCTGCTGGGCTCTTCCCACAGGCTGATGTCTCTTTCTGCCCTCTGCTGAGTTTCCAGGTGGATAAGATGAACAACAGAGATTTGAGCCTGGGTTGAGGCACATGTGTGGTTGGTAAGAAAAATTTGCCTTGGCTTGTGCTTGTGGTAGGAGAGAACATTTTGAGCTGCCCCAGGTTTTTGCATCCGTGCTGGGATTAGATCTGCACCCACTGCCAAATACTGACCAATGAGGCTGCAAGGGAGAAGTCCTCAGAACACCTTCCCAGCATTCTGTACAATTCTGCTTTACTGACTGCTGTTGCTTTCTTAAAAACTCAGCTGGGACCGTGCTTGGAACTCTGAACAGGTCTCTCTTTGACAACTGCTGCCTCCTGGCATCTGTGCATTTTTGGGAAACATCCCTCACTGGCCTGCAAAGAGGTGGCTACAGCTCCAGGAGGCACTTTGGGCCTCTTTCCAGAGGTTCCTGGTGCCTGAATCTGGATCAGGGTTGGACAGGTCCACCTGAGGAGTTGCTAGAGTGGAGAGGAAAGTAAAGGACTAAAATCCAAATCCCCCCATCTTCATCAGAGCAGCTCTGCAGATCAAGGATCTCTGGAAATGTTATTGCTTGGCCGTGATGTTGAGATCCCAGTGTCAATATTTGTGAAGTAGGAAGGGCCCTGCCAGATACAGCATTCCCAGAAAAAAGCCTCTGTGCACAGGGCTGGGGCAGCTGCTGGGGCTCAGTCTGGGACACCCCACACTGCTGCAGAAGCCCCTGGCCAGTCCTGTCCTGTGTAGCTGTGGGAGGCAGAGGAATGGCTCTACTCACAGCCTTAATCTGCCTCTTTGAGGTTTGGGTGAGATTTATCCTGTTCTTCAGAGAAGCAGATGGCAAGCGTTGCTCTGATGCTGTAGAGTTTCAGCAAAATGCATGAGTGAGTTGCCTTTGATACTACAGCAGAGCTGCCTGAGGGCCTGGGGGCAAGAGCCTTGATGTCTGCTCAGGAATGGTGCTGCTCCAGCACAGCCACTGCACCAAAACCATGTCAAAACTGCTCCCTCTGAGGGTCAAGGTAATGGTGACTTGACTCTCACAGCCCTGGGAGAGCTGAGAGTGGGCAAGAAAGTGAGACTTGATGTATGGATGCTGATGCCAGGCTGCAGGGGTAATGTCACTGTCCCCAGGAGGTGACCTGCCACCTCAGAGAGAATGGGCTGGGAGCCCAAACCTGATGTAATGCCAGGACCCTTCAGGTGAGCGATAACAGAGCTGGCATAGTCACAGCCTCAAGACTAGCTGCTCCCAGAGCTCGCTCCTTCCTTCCTTCCTTCCTTCCTTCCTTCCTTCCTTCCTTCCTTCCTTCCTTCCTTCCTTCCTTCCTTCCTTCCTTCCTTCCTTCCTTCTTTTCAAATAATAACTCCTGAATATGGGGATAGTGTTCCCTTAAGTGGTAACTGCTCGGTATTGGTTTTGGAAAAAAAAAAAGATGTAAGAATATTTTCTTGCATGGAAGGAATGACAGCCATGCCTCATCTTGTGGGCCATTCACCTTCTGTCCCCTCTTTTCCTCAGCACTATTAGAAAAGGCTGGATATGTGTCCTGTGTGGCAAGGAAAAGCCAGATCCACTGCATGAGAAAGTGGAACTGAGCAGCAACTGAGGCTGCAAAGGTGGAAGCAGAGTTAGCAGACCGAGGAGATCCCCACAGTAAGGAGTGAGGGCTGTGGGGTTGTGCTACCCCACCCCTTATCCCTGCTTTCTTCAGCCCCCACACGTAGCACAAACATTCAGCAGACAGCTTGTCCTTTGGCTTGGGACTACTCAGGTGGGAAATAGCCTTTCAGGGCTTTGTGATTTGTTTCACCTTTTCCTTTGTTGGGTCCTTTTACAGGAACCCAAAAGTAGCTGTTTTGAAAAGACAGCAGAGACTGTGTGGACCTTTGGTAACTTTTTTGAAGACCGTGAGACCTGCCAAACAGCCCGAGAGAAAGGATCTTACTGTGTTGATTTGTTTTCTTTGGTTTATGGGGGGAAAAATATTTCACACATAATTAGCGCAGCCACAGAGAGATTGTATTAAAGGCGCTTTACTGGAAATTTCAAGGGACAGAACAAGGGAAACCTGTGTTAACACTAGCAGCCAGGAGAAGGACCTTGCCTGCAAAATGGTGGGGAAGGACAACGTGGAGTGTTCAAGCTGCAAGAAAGAAACTGTTCAGGAGGGCAGCGTGTGCATCAGGGGCTGGGATTAAACTAAGCTGCTGCGGGCCATGATGCTCCCTGCTTCCCTCCCCCAGCCCTGCCAGGGCTGCAGGCTGCCAGCCTGGGTGGTCAGCTCTGGGGGAGACTCCACTCCCATGGAGGGAGGAGAGCAAGGACCAAGAGCCCAACTTACTTCTCAGTGTTAAAATCCTTGGTGTCTCCTTCAGCTGAAGCCACTCAATTTCAGTTCTACCCCGGTGTCAGTGTGCAAAACCAGCCAGTCCTTCTATCTTGAAGATCTCTCCAATATAAAAAAAGAGCTCTCGCCTGCTTTGTGCATCTGCTGAACCCACTCCAAAAAGGAGTTCTTTTAATGCAAAAACTTCCAAGACAAACCCAAGCTGCTCAGCCTTGTCCATTCTCTAGTGAAAAACCCACCACAGGCCTCTCTGTCCCTGGTGTTTCCATGAAACCAATCGCTGGGGGCTTTGCATTCCCTGGAGTTCTGAGTTTCCTGGTGGACCTTGCTGTATCCCTTGTGCTTCTGTCCATAAAGAGTTGTGTGAGTGAGGTATGATCTTATTCAGGTGGGATTTTTGGATCCCTGGGGCTCAGTGAGATCCCTGGAAACGAAGAATCTTAGTTTCTCTTTTACCATAGCTTGGGGGACACTGATACAGGACTGATGTGTCCATGAGAGCCACATTGGTACCTCGTTGCACGGCACCTACTGCTGAACTGCCTGAGCTCTCTGCCCACGCCGAGGTGTCACTTCAGACACATAAAGTACTGTTATTTAAAAGCAGAGATGTGAAGTGCCCAGCCCTGCCCAGGGCCATGCTAAAAATCTCTGCTTCACACCTATTTAGCTGCCCACAAATCAACCTACAGTGCCCCGGTAGAGTGTTCCCAGTGTTCCCAGGCAGAGGAAGCAGCATTTTGACTCTCCTGATTGCAGATCCTGCTGTTCCCTATGAAAATCATGTGCTTGCTGCTGGCTGGTTTGTCTTCCTTATTGTTTCTGCTTGTTTCATTTTTAAAGCTTACATCACTCTGTGGCCAGTAATGTCTTGGGTGTCATACAAGAGCCACTCTTTCCCAGGTTACCTGAGGGCAGCTCCAGAACTGAACAGCAGCTCTACAGAAGGCACGAATATACTGTGGCCATTTATTTCCTGCTGTGCTTAGGAGAGGAGTGAGGCATATTTGTGGTGGTTGCTATTAGACATCAGGGAGGAGCCGTGCCTGGTGGTTGGCAGAGGGATGGGCATGGGCTCCTGGGTTGTATTCACAGCAATGTCACTGACTTTGAGGGGCAAAGTGACACGACCTGGGCTCCTCACCCTTGCTTGACAGGGACAGCAGTATATTTAACTATTCCACAAGTGAGCTGGCAGCACCTGGATAATTCAGTAATTCAACAGCAGCTCAATCGTTTGTGTGTCACCTCAGCTGCCACAGAGTGTTCTCAGGCTGTGTGGTGGTGCTCGGCATAGGACACACACGTAGGGGTGTTGAGCAGGGAGGGCTGTGGAGGTAAAGCAATTCAAAAAGCCACTCTACACGACATTCAAGTTGTGCCTATCCCTTTCTCTTGGGAGCTCATCTTTCCTCTTCTCCTTTTGGACTTTATACCTTTCCCTGCACAATATTCTCTGCTGGAATATCTCTTGGACTCTCCTGAAGCTCCTAAAGCTTCTGACCTCTCTTGAATCCAAAAGATCATTTCTTTGTGCACATCCCTGACTCCCAGCTCATGTTCCCTCAGTTTTCCCATGTGCCAGCTTCACAGCAGAAGGCACAAATATGCTGTGGCTCTTTATTTCCTGCTCTGCTTAGGAGAGGAGTGAAGCCTGTTTGTGGTGGTTGCTATCAGCCTTTAGGGAAGAGCAGTGCCTCGTGGTTAGTGCAGGGACTGGAAAGGTACCCAGGCTTAGGCAGGAGGACCTGCCCAGGGAGCCCACCTGTCACAGGTGAAGGTGCTGCACTGGTGATGAGAATGGACCTGAGGAGCATGGCATGCATCAAACCCCTGCTGGCCATGGAGAATCTGGGCACCGGGAATATGATTAAGCAAATGAGTGTTTATTCCCATTACTAAGGTGTTGCCTGTAACTCAGGATGCTGATTAATTGGGAAGTGGTACCAGGAGGCAGGACAGGCCCTGGAACAGTGTTTACAGCATTCGTCCTTGGTACAGGGCGAGGGTGGCCAAGAATAACCCTCTGTTAGCCACCAGCAAGGTGTGCTGGTTGGATTTTTCCATTTGCCCTGTGTGTGGCTCTCATCTTTGTCCCCTGACTCCTGCCAGCCCTGGAAAAGCCCCGGCCCCAGTTGTCCCCAAACAGGCTTCTCTATTTAACACTGCCCAGGTTGTGGGGAGGTGGTTGGGGTGTGAGGAAGGACAGCACCCATCCCTGGGAGCCCTGGAGACACTCAGGCGGCGCCTGTCTCTGCGCTGCCCTCTTCCCTTGTTTAAAGCCACACTGTTTATGTCCCAGTCTGGATGCAGAGGTGAAGGGCTGGCAGGCACGCTCTGGCTCATGGTACCCTCAGGGCAGGAGACAAAAGATGGAGGAGGGAAGCAGGGCTGATGGCAGAGCCAGCCAGGTCGGCAGGGATTTTCCTTTGATGTGTGTCTCTAGGCAGCACTGTTCCATGCTGCTTCAGCCACTGCAATTATGGCACTCTCTTCCCTGCCAATTTTCCATGTCCGTTAGTGCTGAGGTTGGTTTGTGACATTAATTCTTTCTCTGCTGACGCGGGCAAATAAGCTACTGGCGTCTCTGATTTAGGAAAGCCAGTGGTCCAGCACTTTTGCCACAGCTGGGCAGAGTGTGGCACACCACAGGCAGAAGAGAGCGGGCACCAGAGCAAAACGGGGCAGCACCAGTGGTGGGAAAGGGAGAGCTGAAAACAAAGTGCCCCAAAAGCATCTTCCTGTCCCACTGCCTGGGCTCAGGGCTACTCCACACTCCAGGGGTCCTTCCCACAGACTCCACAAACCACAGTACTGGTCTCAGGTGGCATTCCCTGCCTCCACGAATACCTGGGCCAGGTGCATGATCCCTGCACAAGGCTGGTAGTCCCTAACCACTCAGAGTCCAGCACACTCCCTGCCATTTATTTGAGTGGTTGCTGAGAGCATCACCTCCCTGCTGCTGGCCCTGCCAAAATCTCCCACTTTTGTCCTCTCTGGTAGTCTCATAACAAACACACCTTAATTTTATCTTGCCTGCATCATTTTAATCATAAAGGCAGCTTGAGCACAGGAGGAAAACTACTCCCTTTCTATGTGACATGGAGTGCCTCAAGGAGCCCTTCTGAAACCCTACTTTGAGAAGGAATCTCATTTGAAAAACACTTGGCAAATGAACACAAGCATATAATATGAAACAACAATTCAATTATTTTAAGGTCCCTTGAAGCAGCAAGCCTGGAGAGAGTTGATGGGAAACTTCTGCCTCAAGATCAAAATCAGAGATCCAGGATCAGAATCCAGACAAGAGAATTTGGGTTGATTGGGAATAAATGGTCACTTTTCAGTACAGCAAAAAAAATGGCATTAGATTTATAAGGCTGGATGAAGAAGAGACTGGTCTGGTAAAACAGTTTCTGGCTTTCTGGACAGCAGTGTATTTGCTTCCCCCACCCTGGATCCAGCCTCTCCGTGGGGCCTCAGTCTGCACTGCAGGGAGCTCCTGCTGAGGGAATTCGGTGTGTAAAAATGGGGAAGAGATTTCCCTTCTAGGCATGACCATGAGCTGCAGGGGAGTGAAGGAACTGGTTAATATGAGCTGAGACCTCAATGGGAGGCTTGACAGAGCTCAGGGCAGACTGACCTCAAACACACTCAGGCATAATTTTCTGTCCTGGGGTGATTGCTAGTGCTGTCTTCTGAGAAGATGCCAACCTGCTGCTGTTGGAGACTCACAGATTCTGACTGCAGGGCCTGTGGCTGCCTTCATATTCCACACATCAGACTGCTCTGCAGAAGCTCCAGCATGCAGTGGGACAAAAAAATACCAGCAGAGAGAAGGCAGGAGTAAGAGAAAAACAGATTTAAGATTTGATCGGAGGTGCATTTCCCCTCGCTGTGTTGGCTGGAGAAGCACCTGCCTGGCCAGGTGTATGTCTGGGATGAGGGGCTGGAGGTGCAGCAGGCAGCAGAGTTTGGGCAGGTCTGTATTACTGCACTCACACGTTAAATTAAGGTGGCCTTTAATTTAGCTGGCCCTGACTGTCCAACCCCCAGACTGCAGTGATGTGAACTGTGGGCTGAGTGGTGTGGTGGGATGTCTCTCCTGGTGATACTCTGCTGCACTGGGAGCCTCCCAGCTCCCTGGGGTGAGCCTGGATTCTGGCTCCACGCTGGGGGGAGAGGGCTGAGTCCACAGCACTGGAACCTGGACACCTGGGGCTGGGCTGCTTCCAGCACTCGTGGTAACTCATCTAAAGCCACCTGGGATAACTGTGCTTGGCTGTGCTGCTGGCAGTGCACACATGGCCTGAGAGCAGCCTCTGCGCAGAAACTCATGAAAAACTGACTCGATGGCTTTCAAGGTTGGCACCAAAGCTGCAGACAGCCCTGGGGCTGAAAAGTAGGAGCCTTGTTCCCAGTCCAGTGCTTAGTTCACTAACCAATCCACTTCAGACTATTGAAAAGTCCCTCTTTGAGACCAAGGATTGCATTAGTGTCTCAGCAGAAAAGCCTGCTGAGCTCTAATCAGCTGTAGAGAGGGATTTTATGGAGGATGTATTTTCTCCAGGCCCTGCTCCAGCTGCTAGGCATTTGTTCCAGCAACTCACCAGTGCATCTTCCTAAAAACAACAGTGGGTCTGTCATAGTAGGCATCATGAGGTGTTCTGGCTGGGGAGGAGGTAAACTCCCCAACTTCAGGAAAGTCAGGAACAGAAATGAAAGCAGTTGGGTGCTCTGGCATGAAAAAGGCCAAAGTTTCTGAAGCTCTTAGCCAGAAGTATACAGGGGTTTTAGGGCAGTCTCCTTAAACAGTGCCTGTGTGGGGAAAGTGGCAGAAATATTATGGGAATGCAAAAAGTGGCCCTAACACAGCGCTCATGGTTAGGGTTTGAAGGTAGCAAAGAGGACATAAACCCAGGGCCCCTGCCAGTGATGGAAGAATGGAGTCCTTTGGGAAAAGGTTAAGATTCATCAGTAAAACAGCATGAAAGTGCGTGGAGATGGGTTTCTGGGTGCTAAAACAAAACCACAGAGGACTGTGTGGGCTTAGAGTACAAACTGAATTAGCTCTGCCTGTTGGCCATGATTTTCTTTCAGGCCCTGGGTAAGAGGACAGGAATTTAACGTACCCTCTTGGTCTTAGCAGTAGCACAGATAGCACTGCAACCTTCAGGTAAAAAAAGAAAAAAAAGAGATCTATGTTTAATTTAAAGCAGTTTGTTAAGCCGGTGAGCAATGTGCGTAACTCTGTGATTTGAGGAGAGAAGAGGCAGCTCTGGTCATCTTGTCCTGGCTGCCAGTGCCCTGGAGCTGGTGACCACAGGCATCTGGCAGAGAACAGCAGCTGAAGAACTGGACTTCTGGAGGAACTGGAAGTCCTGCA
The DNA here is from genome assembly GCF_965178545.1 of Coloeus monedula. Taxonomy (NCBI): domain Eukaryota; kingdom Metazoa; phylum Chordata; class Aves; order Passeriformes; family Corvidae; genus Coloeus; species Coloeus monedula. Next base: position 5,655,911 of record NC_138794.1, read on the forward strand.
GCTCTCTGTGCACAGAGCGCTCTTGTCTAGCAAGGCTCAGAGTGGGCCCTGCAAGCTTCTGAGTGCTCCTCAACTTAGTTGGACAGCTGTTTTCTACCTGTCACCCTTCCTAAATCAACAGGCTCCTTTGCTTGCTGCTTTTGTATTTTTCCCCGTAGAACTCAACAGATAGCTGCTGTTCAGTCCTTTAATGGAATTCAGTGGGAGTTAAACTGTTATCTGGGGTTAAATGGTTATTTGTGTGGTCTGAGTGCAGCCTTGCACTTGGGCAGTGCAGAGCCATGGGCTGTAGCCACCCATGGCATCTGATGGGACAGCGCTGCTTCTCCTGACTTAGTAAAGCTGAAAGCTCTGGGAGGTGGCTGGAGGTGTGAGGAGTGTTGCTCTCTAATTCCCTTCCCTCCCATGTTACCACACCGGGATCTTCAGAGACAAGAGCAGGATCACTGATGGCATTGGGAGATCATTGAAACACAGAATCATTAAGGTTGGAGAGACCTCTAAGATGATCAAATCCAGCACTGCCAAGTCCACCACTAAGCCATGTCCCTTAGTACCCTGTCTACACAGCTTTTAAATACCCCCAGGGATGGTGACTTAACCACGTGCCTGGGCAGCCTGTTCCAATGCTTGATAGTACTTTTGGTGAAGAAATTTTTCCTGCTATCCAACACCAGGAACCTGACTGACAGCAAATGTCCACTCACTCATAAATGATGCTAAGGACTGGTATGAGTCAGGTTGCAAGTTGCTTTAAGTGCTTTGTACTTAGGGGCAGTTATAAATTGCAGTGCTGTTCCCTCCATGGGTTGCCTACACCCTGCTAGGAGGAAGGATGCTCTATGTCACACAGTGTTGACCTGTTCAGTTCCCTGCATTGCTTCTGAGTGGACATTGTGGCCTCTGGCAAGTCTTGTCCTCTCAGTAACCAGATTTCCTATTACAAAAGAGGAGTGGCATCACAGGTATGTAATGGTGATGCCTTTGAAGAGCAGAGCCACAGGAGCGATGAAAACTGAGGAGTGAATTCAGCACTGTCTGCCTACTGTCCAGTGAAGCTGAACAGGGAACCAGTTTAATGATTTATCACTTATGCAGCAATGCAGCACATTACCTTTCCTCTCCCCTTGCCCAGACAGAGGGGACATGCTTTGCACAGTGTGTTTCTGTGACAGAGGAGGGTGACTCGCACAGGCCCCAGGACTCCCTGATAGCTGCAGGGGCATGGAAGGGGTGATTGTGACATTAAATGACAGGAAAATCATGAAGCTAAATGTTCTTGATGATGCTGTTTTGAGTAGAGGGCAGTGACACTTCCAGAAGCTCTCCTGGAATTAGATGATCTCTCATCCAGCTTACCAGAGAGTTTGTGGGACCTATTTCAGGTTGGGAGAAATGGCCATAAATAATGAGCTGAAAGAGCTAATTCAGATCCAAAGCATTAAAACTTCAAAGACCCCCTCTAAGGATGCTAAAAGGCAAGGAACTAGTGTGGCTGCATTCACTAGTGTGATTACCTGCAAATGAAGGCAGCAGCTCTGACTCATGTGCTTATGGAGGAGAATTATAAAGAGATCTGTATTCCCAATTATTCCCCAGGCTGGAGGACAGGAGCTGGGAGATAATGGGCAAATCAGATTCAAAGGTAGAGAAAAGCTGTTTCTCTTTCTCTGCATGGCTGCATGAAGCCCACAAATATGAGATTTGAATTTTCTTATCTCCTACATAGCATCAGCTTAAGAAAACATGAGCATGACTCCACCACCAACACTCATACACATGTGCTGTCTTGGCAAGCTTTTGAACCATATCACACCACAAACAGGGCTTAAAGCACTTGCTGCTGCTGGCTCAGGGGACACCCTGAGCTGAACCCTGATCCCCAAAAACTATCCTGAGGCTGCTCAGCTGCTGAGCTGGGGAATAATTTTATAAATAAAGGCAAACGGAATTTGGTTTCACACAATTCCCTCCAGTTTCTCTCCTGCTCGTTGATGGAGAGGAAATGCTTTTCAGATGCCAGCTGGTGACACTGCTTCATTATAAATTGCTCATGTCCCGTTTTTAAATAGTGACTGCAAAATATTCACCCATCTCTCAGATCAGGCTGTCTGTCCTCTCTGGGGCACCTACTGCTTCTTGGGCTTGGAGTTTGGTAAGAGTTGTCTAAAGATTTAACACCTTTGCCTGCAGACCGGCTTGGAAATCCTGAGACTGTCCGAGTGATCCCTCCATTGTCCTTGTTGGGTACTGGATCAGCTGTGGGAATAGGGCCAGCTGGAGACCTTCCTCTAACGCAGCTTCGCAAGGACCAGGTCATGTATTCCCTGTGCTCTCCCTGCTCCCACTGCAGAGGTCCGTGACCCCTCGAGGCCCGTGCCCTCTGAAAGCACCAGAGTCCCCACAGCCCTGTGTTAAATACCACAGCAGGGGTGTGTGTGTGCAGGGTGTCTGCAGAGCTCCCCCCGGGGAGGAGGAGCGCTGGGAGGGAGCGCTCAGAGGTACTTTTCCATCCTCCTCCTCGCAGGCTGCTGGCTACCTCGGTGGGAGCTGTTTGTAGGGCTGAAGCCAGGAAGTGCCCGTGACGTGGCAAACCCTCCTGTGCCAGAAACCACCTTTTCGGAGCGTTTTCTCCCTCATAGTCATCTGTGTTTTCATTTCTCTCTCCCAGCTCTGCAGGGAAGGGAAGGCATCCAGCAAGCTGGTGGGGATGGAGATGTCAACTGCATGGGGAGAGGCAGGAATTTAGCAGTCCCTGGGCAAACTCAGCACTTCTGTCGCTCTGGCTGCCATTTGCACACCTTTGTGGATTCCAGCCCCTCAGAGGTGCTGCTGGTTTAACTCCTCCAGTGCCAGGAACAGGGGTGACTATGGTCTTTTCTCTCTCAAAGGCATCTCCTTTCATCTGCTTGTGACACAAGGTTTTGCTTGTGATGCAAGGCTTAGAAAGACGGTGATCAAAGAATAAGTTTGGGAAATCCCCCAAGGGCAGGGACAAGCTCTGTGGCTCATTTCTGAACCTTTCTGAGTGGCTGAGATGTTTTTTGGTGTGTGTTTGGTCAGCATTCTGAAGCAATATGTGTCTTTGCTCAGAGGTGTTTTAATTCATAATGGGACCCTTCCATGCTGTAAAATCAATAGAAGTAAATAGTAAGTGACTTGCCAAAGCAAAATTGAAAAGAGATCTTGAGAAACCATGTTAGCCTTAAGACCTGGAGATTTTTAACCTAGTCCTAGGGACATCGGTGACATTATAGGTGGGAGCACTGATGTTTGTGAAGATTGTTATAGAATCCTGCTTAACAAAGTTGGCAGTGTCCCATAGCAGACATTTCACAAGCAATAAGCACTACAAGGAGGAGGAAGGTAGGGATGTCATCTAACTCTTCAGCCAAGTTCAGTGTGCCTGTTAATTGCCATTGGGTTAGGAGGCTTGTCCCAGTGCAGATGCAGGGTGTGGTGCAGAGTGTGGCACATGGATGGCCACCACTTCAGGGATTTACTCTTCAAAGCTCCCTCATTGGCTTGCATGGCAATGAGTTTCTTGTCCCTGTGTGAGGACAGAGGCTGTGCTTGAGGCAAAGAGCCAAATCCTGTGCCCATCTTCACCCCAGTCCTCTGTATGGTCTTGGGTACATCCCTTCTGTCCAGGTCTGTAATGGCTTTTAGCACAGACACTATCACAACCTCTGCATTCACATGATGAGGCAGAAGAGAGCGACAGGACAAGGCTGCCACATGAGCCACATTTCCTGGAGAAGGGCAAACAAACCAAACCACCAATGTCTCATTTCACCAGAGCATGCCGACACCAGCTTACGCGCACGCCGCAAGTGGCAATAAACAACAGGAAAAATACAGTCAAAACCAGTCCTGGATGAAAAACCCAGCCATGAACAACACTGCATTTTGTATTCAGCTGGCACTTGTGATCTCCTGGGGTTTTTAAAAAACATGATGTTCCTTTGGGTGGACAACAGAAAGCTGTTTGAGAAAAGTGGAGCTCACCCAGCTGCACAGACTCCTCAGGCCAGCATCCCCATGACCCAGTCCCCTCCACTCGCCTTATCCTTTGTCTACCTGGGTCTGTCAGTCACTTCTTCTCTGTCTGCATTTTCCTCCTCTTCATGACTCAGAACACTACGTGGTCTATGGCTCTGGCTGGAACAAGTGAGGACCTGTGTCCGGTCCAACAGGAGCCAATTGCTGTGTGTAAAGTGATTGAATACAAAAATTAAAAATGAAAAGGAGGTTGGGGCGAGGCAGCCAAAGAAAACACACATTGCAAGCACATGGGGAGAAGAAAAGCTTGTAAGATCCCTGAAACTGGGCACCACTTGGAGTGTTGTGGTAGACACCAGGCAGACACTGTGGCCAGGGTTTTCTCCTGGGGGGCTGTTCTCCCAAGCTCACCAGGACAAGGTCTGGTTACATCAGGGCAGGTAGCAGCAGTCTTTGTTCCAGGGATGTTTTGGAGAGCAAAGATGGGCTGGGGTGGGATTTATGAACAGTCCTCAGGGGTGGTGTACCTCTGGGTGTTGCTGTGGGAGCAAAGAGCACTGTGTCTTTCCCATAGTTGGGTTTATTGCAGAGCTTCCCCCCAGCTTGCCATTGCTCCCTGTTTCCCATGCAAAATCTTGCACAAACCCAGCTTCAGTTTCTGGCCTCTTTGTCTCAGTCCACCTGGAGAGGAGATGTAGCTTGGGACTAAATTGATAGGAATGGCTGTTCAGCATCCTGGCATCCCCACCACAAACCCTGGCATGGGACCAGGTCCTCAGCATGTTCTCCTTCATGTTTTTAAGGAGTTTTGAATCACCGCAGCCAGCCCATGGGTAATCTGTGTGCTGCATCCTTCGCTCACTTGGCACCTACATTTGGCAATTGGCTACCAGAGTCCAGTGCCCTGGTTGTATAAAGCATGTTTTCAAAAACAGGACAGTAACGATGTGCTTCTCCATAGACATTTCCTTCACAGGTAGATCTTCGTGCTGCAGTGTCACCGCACTCACAAATATTTTTGCAGGTTCCCAAAGGCTGGAGGAGTCTTTGTGTTCAACAAACATGACCCTGAATCACAGCTAATGGACCCTCGTGCCTTTGGGGTGGGAAGACTTGTCTCCTGCACAGCCAGCAGAAGTACTGGGAGAGGAGCACAGCTTTTCTCTAGAGCAGCATCCTCTGTTTTGACACTGGCTGTGTCCAAAAGCCATTACAGTTTGGTAGCATTTTTGGTTGCAGGAGTTGTGAAATCCCAGTTTTGATCCCAGTGACAACAGGATTAAAACCCAGCAGCTGGGGAATTTGGTGTTGCCTGGCTTGGTGATTTGGTAAAAGGATCAAGGTCACTCTGTGTGGTCCAGAGCTTCCCATGTGCTTCTCCCACCAGGTTCAGCTTATCTTTGAATATACTGATCAAGGAAAAGTTTCTGTCCAGCTTCTGCCCAGACCAGCTGCACTGATAAGCAGAGGGTGTCTAATCCATGTTTATCAATCCAAGAGTCTAAGAATGTCTTCAGTGAGTTGATGTACAGTGAAGAGATTTCAAATTTCCTCTGAAAATCAGCTTCATAGCAGTTACGGAGACACGGCAAGTGTATTCATACAAGCCTGTGGGGGACTGGAATTGAGAGGTGAATTGGCTGTGAAATGCAAATCAGCCATGCTCCAGTGAGTAAGTGGAGCCACGATGTTTTGTCCTGGCTGAAGATCTGATCACTAGGACACAGTTTATATACTATAGAGAGCAAGAAATTCAGTTTCCAACAAGGGAAAAAAGGACCCCACAAAGGAGTCATATGCCCAAATCCACAACAGGGAATGCACGTTTGTGTTTTTAATTTCCACTTTGCACTTATTGTTAGCGAACCAGATACAAATATGTTTCAGGAGCAGAAACCAAGGGCCACCTACATCAGTTTAGTGTAATCTCAGAAGTGGGGTCGTGGGAAGAAGGTGCCGCTTCCTCAGGCTTATGTGGATATACAGAATTCAGCTGGAGTTTACATGGGCTGCAGCTCTGCTGCCTGGTTGCTGCTATGGTCTCTATTACAATGATTAGTCTCAAAAGAGGAAAGGAGAAAAAAAGAAAAAAAAAAGCCCAGGGGAACATAGTCCGAGTGTGAGAAGTGAAAATGTTAACACAGGCCAAGAAAGCTTTTTCTCCTGCTGAAAATCTGTTGTGCTCACTCTGGAGCAGGGAGCTGGCAGCGGGGCCGGAGCCGTGTTCGCGTCGCTGAGCCTCCCTGAATGGCCCTTTTCAGCCTGCAGTTTCTGAAGAAAAGTGGGAAGGAGCCAAAACCAGGGCGGAGGAACATATAAATACTACGTGTAAGCAGTGATATTTTTTATTTGGAAGCAGACCAATATAGTTGAGACTCACCTTGGATAACTCGCAGTGGGGGTGGGAGAGCTCCTCCCACCTCCACCCACTATCAAAAAAAAATTAGTTTTAGGAGGCTTCGGCTCCTTGCTGGCTTTTGGGAGCTGCCTGTGCAGTGCAGAAATGCTTCCAGCAGCTCCTTTTGCTCCCAGATGCTGGGGTGGGTTTTGCCATCTCTAGATGTGACAAACACACTCCCAACTTCCTAGGGGTTGCAGGGAGTATTAATGAAATATATGAGGTGGGACTCACGTACAATGTAGCAAGAACAGCCAGCCAGGGAGCTGTCACGCTGCCACAGAAATACTGTCAGGCTGAATGTGGCTTTGCTGCAAGTCCCTGTTGGGGACCTGTTCTAGTCTTGCAAGGGACACCTTAATCTGATGTCACATGCAGAGAATATGGCTTGGGTAAAGAGAGAGAAAAAAGAATGAACCTTCAATCCTGCCCACCCCCAGCTGTTCTCGAGCCATTTCTTCCTAGAAAAATTATGAGCAGAGTGCTTAGTTATGAAATAACCAATTTATGTATTTATGCAGGATTTACATGTTTAAGCTTCACAGAAAGTCACAGGGAATTGTTCAGGAACAGAGCAAACACCACGAGTGTCACGTTATGAGTCTAACACTGGTGTTGTGTGCTGGAGGAGCTGTGTGAGGAAGGTGTGGTGTTCTCCCACTGCATCCCAGACCCAAAATCCCACAGAGCTTTGCAATGTCCAGTGTGAGGCTGTCCTGCACAGCAGAGAGAGGAAGAAGTGGTGATATTAGTATCAGGGTTTTTTTTTAAATTTTCCCCCTGTGGAAAGGTCCATTATTAATTCATTTAGCTGACAGGTATAATTTTTTAAAAAACCTTGGGAAGTCAAGAATAGAAGAGACATTTTTCACATCGAGTCCATATTTTGGGTTTATGTTCCTGTGACAAATATCTGAAGGTGGTGAAGCCAAATGAAAGATTTTGTATGCTTTTAAATCTTCTTCTCTGGACCAAGGACTGCATCTCAGTGTCGACATCTGCAGTGGAGCAGTGCAGGTGGCTGTCCCTTGGCTCAGTGGAGAATGGCTCCTTCAGCAGGGCAAAAGGTGGAAAAGAAGGGGGAAAATGGTGGAGTGGGCTCATATTATGCACTAGCAGATGGAGGAAAGGGAATAAACAGAAGCTGTTTGCTTTCCCTCGGTGGGAGAGCCTATCTGGGCGGGCAGGAAGGAGGGGACGGGAGGGACAGGCAGGAAGGCTGGCAGATGGTCAGTCTCATGGAGGGGAGTGGGTGGCTCATGCAAAGGCGGCTGGAGGGGCTGTGTCAGGCACAGGATGGAGTTCCCTGTTTGCTCAGGAGGTCTGCGGTGTGTGTCCCCTTCCTGCACTGACACACTGGTCCAAACTCTGATTTCAGCTACCCCATGAAGGAAATCCCTCCCTCCAAAAGAGTCACGAAGTTTTATGGAGGTGTTGCTCCTCTCCTGCTTTTCCACCTGCTGTGGATCATGAGTCTTCCAGAAGGTGGAGACTTGCTGTGCCCCCATCCCCTTCTTTAAGAAGACTCTTGCTCTTCACCAGCTCTCAGTCCCACCTTTCACTGTCCCAGCATACCCATGATGGATCTGCTGGAAGGGGATCATCATGTAAAGCTGCTTCACCCAATGGAGCTGGTGGGTTTGGATCTTCCTGCCATTAACATCTGTGGAAAAAGCATTACTGTATCACAGAAGGAAACACTTCTGAGGTCAGTGGATGGAGCGAGGATAAAAGCTATAGAAACATCTGTACTGGCATGGAGCCTTACTAGTGAAAACTTTAATCCAGCAATATCCACAATTCCTTCAGACCTTTCAGAAGGAGAGGGACCATTGCACACTGGAATCTGTAGTTCCTTTGAGCTGCAAATGTCCAAACTTCAGGGAGAGGAACCTGTGAATTTTCATCTGAAGGGATGGTTCCCCATGATGCCTTGGTCATGAGATAGGACCACATTTAATTCACCGGGTCTGAATGGTTGCAATCATTTTCTTTCCTTGAGAACAGAAAGAAAATTCTGTGTTTTCCTTTCTGTCTCCATTCCCCTTGCCTTGCCTTTCCTTGTGAGGATGCTGTGCTACCCTAAGTCACCACATGAGAACCTCCCACTTCAGAATGCAGAAGCATTCCAAGTTCAGGTTTCATCCCCTATGTCCCATGCTCCAGGCAAGGGGAGTGGATCATGGAGCACCACAGTGCACTAGCGACATGGTAAATCCCACAGCTGGATCCAAATTGGAGCAGCCCAGAGCCAGCAGCAGGCTCTCTCTCACCCCCAGGCATGGCTGGAGCAGCACCAGCAACAAAGAGCATTGTGCCCACCTGGGTGATGCAGGCAGGCTCAGGGCTATTACCCCCTTAAGTATTCCATGTCAGGCTGGTCAGATCACCTCAGTGTGAAAATTATTCAGGGGGTTTTACAGCATTTTTCAAATAAACATGCAGTGCAGACTATTTTCATTACTTTCCCAGCCTCCTGTAAAATTTGTCAACAGAGTGCTTGGGGAAGAAATTAACTGTGTGTCTGGGGTGGAGAGCTCGGCAATGAGGTCTTCTGCCCCTCAATGCCAGCACTGCTGCTGCACGGAGTCCCCATGCCCCTTTCTCAGTGCAGGAGCCAAGAAAACACTCCAGGTCAGGCATTAACAGCCTCCTGAGCCCAGGGCTCTCTGAGTGTGTTAAAATATATCAATACCAGCGAGGCCAAGAGGGCTAGATCTTTCCGTAGCTGATAGGAATGAGACAATGCTTCTCATGGGCACCTCCCCGGGGATGAAGATGAAACTCTCCCAGGAAGAAATTTCAGTCCTGTCCTCCTGGCCTTCAAAGAGAACATTTCATCTCAGTGTGTGTCCATGGAGCGGGTGGTTGAGTGGCCGGGTTTACGGCGGGTGAAATCATTAACACTCCAGGAGCATGAATGCCCCACTTCTGCAGGAGCGGCCGGCAGGCTCGGCAGGGCCGAGGTGCGAGCGAGCCAGCTGAGACCTGAAAAGGCTCAAACACCCCCCAGCGCATCAGGGCAGCTCTTGCTCAAAGGAGACTTTATAAAACATTTTACATAATGTTGAAAACCACCCTTTAATTAGCAATGCCTATTTCTCTTTGTCCCTTAGGTGGCAGAGATGCAGTCTCAGGATCTTCCTTTTAATTTCTCCCAGTTTCTTTTCCCGAGAACCCTTTTCTTTTTTCTGTGTTTTCATTGTTGCCAAAAACACCAACAGTGCTTCTCTGTGGGGCTAAATGTGGGAATAAAAGCTTGTGTCGTGGCTGCCATCCCTGGCATGTTGGGAGATGCTCCAGAAGCCTCCCTGGTGAGCTGGGATCTGTGCTGATCTCCTGCAGGCAGCCAAAAGGACTGTCTAAGGCTGTGATGGCAACGCAGAAGAGTGCAGTCCCACAGCCATCCATGGCTGGGACTCAACCCCTACGGCATCCTTTTCCACACCAGCCAGCAGAACCACCCCAGAGCCATAGACTTTCAGGCTTTCCTTTAACTGGAAAGTTTCATTTTGATTTCGATCAAACCAAACCTCATTTCTAAAGCCGTGAGTCCTCAACAAGAGCCTCAGAAGAGCTCTAGCAGGAACAAAGCAGACCAAATGGAGAATGGCTCTTGAAAGCCCTTCTGTCACATACATGCTTTACTTCACTGCTCTGAGTCAGCACTTGGCCTTGCACCTCTGCTTTTCCCAGCCCGACCAGGAGAGTGGAAGAACTGGAGTTCGCGAGGATTTAGTAACTAATGTGACTAAGGAATAAAAACAGTGATTCATGTATTTATTTCTGAGCTTGAGCTCTCTGTTTGAATTGCTGCTATTTACAGGTGGTGGAACGTTGTTTCTGGATAAAAATATTTGCAAACCCCTGTATTCATTAAGCCTTACCCGTCATCTGCTCACATGTCCTCACCATAGAGGTGCTATTTTTTGTTGTTGCTCTTTTAAACTGATTTCCTGTTCTTCATTCAGAAAGGGGAAAAAACCAAAGTCAACACCCTCAAGAACAAAACCAAACCCAAACCAAAACCAAAACTTGGTGCAATTCAGATCCCGAGTGGCACAGCATAAGGAGCAAAGAGGAAGGAGCCATCGGATACTTCTTAACCCAAAAATCACTGAAGAGAGGTTCTTTTATAGGTGCTTTGGAGTGACAAATATTCTTAAAGAAGTTGGGGTCACTACCCTAGCAAACTGCTAAAAATGCCATGCTCTGGCAAATAACGACATAAAGAAAAGGTTGCTGCTCTTGTGGGAATTCCCAGCAAATCAGACTCCAAACTTTTTCAATAGTGAGATATTCCAATAACCAAATCGAACCTTCCCTTTATGACTGATATCTCTTCCTTTTCCATGAGAACCTAATGTGGTGGTAACCCTGAGCTTCTAACCCTTACCTCTGCTGTAACTCAGTCATTGCACTTTTTGGGCTACCCAAGTTAAAAAAAAAAATTAAACTGTGGCAACTTCAAATGTTTTTTTCCATTAAAGCTGCTTGGCACAGTGATTTCCCTTCTGTCTCACCCTTTGGACAGCTGCCTCACACTTTATCCACATTTAGGCTCAGGACGTCAAGATGTCTGAGCCCAAGTGGTTTGGGAGTAAAGAGGGCTAATGGAAATACTTCTGGACAATGCCTCTATATTTAAAAAGTAACTATATATATTGTGGGTACAGACTATTAATGGGGCTTTTGGCCACACAAATGAATTCAGTCACCGCGCTTGACAGCACAGTTGGTTATTAGTCTTCTCCCTGAAATCTCCAAGATGAATCCTGCTAGGAAGGGCTGTATGGGAGCTGCAGCTTGTGTCAAAGAGGGCATAGACTTTAGCTGGATTAACCACAAACCCACTGGGATGGGTGGTTTACACACAGGGCTGTTCAGGAAGAACAGATTTGTTCCAACTCCTTTCGACGTCACCAAATAATTCTTTTCATTAGTTGACATGGATGCTACAGTCTGGGTGGGAAAAAAAGTCAGATTTATTGAATCCTTTTGTCTCCTCTGATTTTACAGTTGTGCTTTTGTTCCTGTCTCTCTCATTGGTATTTCCTTGGCAGCTCATGAGGGATTTCTTTTTTTGAATGATTGAGCTTGTTTTGCGCCAAAAGAGAAAGGAGAGACAACCATTCTCCAAAGCTCAGGAAATGTGACATCACCCAAAATGCAGACCCAGCCTTTTGGCGGCCAGGTGGTAAAATGAAATATTCTCAGCCATCTCAGCATCTCCACTGCAAGGAAATTAGAAACAGAAACTTGGGATGACAGCCCTTGGCAGCTCTATTCAACTCTGGTTTGGGACGTGAAAAAAGCCAGCTCGGTAAGGCTGCTAGAGAGAATAATAAAAGGGCCTAAATTCTGCCAGAATTGTGGATTTCTGCTTCGCTGCTGAGCAGAAGCTGAGTGGTGACTCACACGTCGCTTGACACAGTCTGGCACTGCTGGAACCTTGTGGGCCTGGGGAATCGTGGAGCTGCTGCTATCCCAGCCAACCCCACTGCCATCCCAGCCAACCCCACCGCTATCCCAGCCAACCCCACTGCCATCCCAGCCAACCCCACTGCCATCCCAGCCAACCCCACCGCTATCCCAGCCAACCCCACTGCCATCCCAGCCAACCCCACTGCCATGCCAGCCAACCCCACTGCCATCCCAGCCAACCCCACCGCTATCCCAGCCAACCCCACTGCCATCCCAGCCAACCCCACCGCCTCATCTTGGCAGCTCTGGCACAGCGACAGCAGTGCTCGCACACAGAGGGACACGGGAAGCTGGCAGAAAAATGGGCATTTTACTCTGCATTCAGACAGGCTGCAGAGCATGGGAGTGAACACGCATCCAACAGCGACCACCTCAGTTAGGCTAATTTTGGGAAGGCCGTGTTTCCGTTTCAGCAGTGAGCATCAGCAACGGGCATCAGCAATGGTTCTCAACAGAGCTTAACACTTTGGGAAAGCAAAATGTGGCCTGAAATCTTGCAGTGGGCCAACAGGCTGCCAGGGTTGTGGAAAGCAAAGCTTTGTCTCCAAAAGGTACGTCTCTGCTCATTGATAGGGAGAACAATTTCTGCCCTTGTGAGTTGACATTTTATGGCCTGGGTGGTGGGGAAACAACCAGTTCTGGTCATAAAACCTTTGCCTCTGTGCTTTTCAAATGTCTTCACGCTTTGATTAGCTTAACACAAGCTCTTTATCTCAGGGGTGGATTTGACAGTTTTATGTTGCTATGTGGTACCTGCCGTGTGCAGACCAGGCAGGAAGATTCCTGAGCTGATGTGTGACAGCTGAGTCTTGCAGGCTGAAATTTGTTCTGGATAGGTGCCAAAGGCTGCTCCAATAACCCCATGTAGATGGTCCTCCGCACCAGGGACAGCACAGATGGCCAAAGAAGGCAGTCACCTGTCCCATATAGATGGTATAATTCTGTTGCAACCTCTGGGTATGACAAGCCCATCTCCTCAGAGAGATTTCAGCTGCAGTGTTTTAAAGAGCCTTCATGACCTCCTAGCAGAGATGTTAATGTATCCTCTCCCAGCATAACAAGGGTCACCTTGAACTGGGAACCCAAACCAGCACGGAAATAAGAAATGAACCATATATGTGGTTCATATACACCTTAAGGGGGTTGAAGTCACCCAGCCCCTTCTCAAGGCTGCATGCCACCTGGAGAAGAAAAGCCTTAGAAGGGAGGGTTGGGCCCAAGCATCGCTGACGGCAGCACCATAAAGAACCCCATGAGCACACCAAATGTGCCACAGATCCCCCATGCAGTATCACTCTTATACAGCAGAGTAAACACTCTGCTGCAGCAGCATCACAGAGCAAAAGGCCAGAATATCAAAAGCCAAGCGTGTGGCCAGAGCAGGGCAGCTGGGTTGGCCACCAGTGCTAAAGACTCCTCTCCACCTATGGCTGGATGCAAGTGCAGAAAGAGTCCCAAAGCCCTCTGGAGCTTGCTGGGTACCAGACTCTGCCGAGCTGCAGCAGCCTGCAGTCCTGCGGGCCAGAGCATGTGCTGGAGGATTGAGCCACGGTGCAAAGGGCTCATCTCCAGCTCCACAGCTGCCTTTGAAATAAACTCTCTTCGGTATTACTACACTGCACCCTGTTGGGCTGTTTAGCTGAATCCCTGCATGTGGGATTAATGGGAAAGTGGAAGGAACAGCCACTGGTCCTTGATGGTGAGCTTCACTCCATGGTTAACCTGTAGTCACAGCTACTGCATCTGCTGGTGCTGTGATGGCTGTTTGGTAGAGATGCCAAAGATGGTAGACATGGAGAGCAGACATCTTCTCTGTGCTCCCAAGACATCATCCCTTCAGGTCTTGTCTTTTTGGCTTATTTTTACTTGATCTGCAGAGTAAATTTTTTTTCCAGTAGTATCTGTGATTGCTTTCTTTAGAATTAACCTGGGGTTGATTATTTCTGTTTGTTTTTAGAAATGAAAATGTTCTTTTCCTCCTCCACCCCAGGGCCAGGTTCAGTGATGGGGGAAAATATTGAGAAAAGCGTAGAGAGGGAGAAAGTAAAAAGCCTGGCTCTTAGCTCCCACACATGCGAGGAGACCTGAGAACCAGGTAGAGCCTTCTTGTGTAGAGTCCTTAAAAGCTTCATTGTGATGTCTTTGCAAGAACATATTTATTTTGTTTCCTGAGCCGTATGAGCAGGGCATTGTATCTGCTGAATTAAGGCAGCTCTGTGCTGCTCGGAGAACTATGAAATCCCTCCTCTGTCAGGCTGATGTGAAAGGATCCCATTCATCTGGGCACTCCCGCCCGGTGGGGTCTGCTTAGCATTCATCCCAAAGTGCGACAGAGCTCCTACTGCTGTCTCTGGCTCACGCCGCTCCTTCCCTCCTCTCCCACATCCCCGCTGCCCCACATGTGCCGGCGGCCAAGAAAAGAGAATAGAGAACCTTTGCTCCGTGTCTGCTCACGGGCGGCTTTCTCCTCATTGCTATGCAGTGGGCATTTGCCCCAGTACCCTACTTCACACCAGTAAATGCTCCCGGCCCCGCCGTGTGCCAGCGACGTGCGGCGCAGCAGAGCCAAGGGATGTGGGAGGGCAGCCGCCAGTGACGACGCGTGAATCAGCAGCATCCCTGCCGTGGGAGCCAGGGCACTGCTGGGAATGAGCGCTGAGGGCTGGGTGGGAAGGAGGAAAGGGAGAGTGTGTCTGAGTGGGTCTGAGTGTGTGTGGGTGTGTGAGCGTGCACAGAGGTCAGCTTGTGAAGGAGGTATGGTGCCTGGAGCTGGAAGGGCTGGGAGGGGATGTGAATCAGGGAAACAGATTGGCGTTGCAGATGTGTGGAAGAGATCAAGGTCTTGGTCAGTTTCCACTTCCTTGTCCTATGTTTGCTTTAATGGCAACCGGACATTGAGTTTTGTTCATAGTTTGGATTCCTGATATGAAGCCAGATACTATTTGATTGCTCTAACTTTTCTTTTCTAACATCTGTGTAGGGTCCAACCTCTTTTTTTTAAAATTTTGTCAACTACTGGTCAAAGACAGTGTTGGGGGAAAATTGTGAAGATAGCTCTTGAGAATTATGCACTGTCCAAGCCAGACACTAAGCAATGTTTGCTTCCTTGCTTACACGTTATTCAGATGAAATGGGACCTTTGCCTGAACATTTGTGCCCAAGAAACCTCCCAAAACACTTGTACCTGAGAGATAAGGATGACTCTAAGTTAGCCTAAGCCCATGCAGTATGTGGGACTGAAAGAACAGCTGATGCTCAGAGCTGTTCCTCCACATGAGGATAATTTCTGTGTATGCATGAATTTACAGCCTTGTCCACCGACATTTAGCATCAAGAAATGGGTTGGTCAGCGTGGATTGGGCCTTTAAACTTCAGGCAGGATCTACTCTTGCAGGTCAGCAGTGGCAGATGGAGTAAGAGGCACAAATTCCAGTCAGGTGCTGGTGTCCCATCGTCTGCCCAGATCCTGAATGGGACAGGGTATAGACCATCCTCCAGTGGATTGTTCTGTCTCTATGTGTGGCCCTTGCAGCAGAAGGAAGTATCCAAAGTCTCCTTGGGAAACGAAGGGCCTACTGACAGCAGAGGAAGCTTGCCAAGCCTCACAGTGTGTGGCCATATTGGACCTCAGCTTTGCCCATCAATAACACCATTTATTGTTTTTAGAGGGAAAAATACACGTTTGTGAGTACAAGATTTCCCAAGCTGACTGCTTCTCTGGAGAGGGGGAGAAAAGGGTCTCTGGTGTGGCTGGAAGGCACCGCTTTACTGCCTTCTGGGCCCCTCCAGAGGCATCACATTTCACTCAGGTTGTCATTTCTGGTTACACTTCCAGCCCTTTCTATTAATGGTAGGCAAGAAACAAGCTCCCCTTTCTTCCCACCACAGGACTCGCATGGCTGTGTGGGGGAAAGCCAGGCCCTGAAGAAAGGACTACTGAGGAGGGACAATCCCGTTGCACCCTCCTGGTGATGGCTTGGCCACATCCTGCTCAGGGAGAGCGCGCCTTCGAGCCGGGAGCAGCAGAAACCCCGTGTGGATACCTGAGCGCTGACCTCACTGGAGACGTGACGCAATCACAGAGCTCTCGAGAGAAAGCCCTGGGGACCGGCGGCTTAAACACAGCTGCCTTGTGCCTGGAACAACACATCCAGTCTTCCAGCTTTAAGAAGCTCCAGTCTGTTGGCAGGATGCTGCTCAGGGCTCGCCGGAGGCTGTGGGACTCAGGGAGGCTGAGTGCCGGCTCTGGTAGGAGCCCCAGCCTCCACCAATGCCACTGGGGACCTCTCCCAGTTGCCACTCCGAAGCAGTGAGCAGGGATTTCTGCTGTCCAGATATTTGCTGTTTCCAGTGGTGTGTTTTACAGGACCAGCTGCTGAATGCAGCAGAAGCAATATCTGCCATTTCCACATGGTGTTGTGTCCCTCTCCCAAGGGTTCTTCGCTCCCCTATCCATTGCAGTTCCCTACAATCAATGGAGTCACATCCAAGGAGCCAAGAGCAACCTGTGAGTGTTTGAACACATGCTTTATACATTGACATGTGACTTCAGCACACAACCACAGTGCCACCAGCTCCCTTGAACCCTAATCAGAATTTTTTGGTGACACTCCCTGGGTTCACATGAGTGGGATTCCTGGCAGGCCTGCCCAGCCCCCTGGGAAGGAGAATATAGCTTCAGATACAAATATGGTGAATTTTTTTCTGAAGAGGAGATAAAGTCTGTATATTCAAGAAGACTCCTTCAAGAAAAAAAGAGGTCAAGGAATAAAGGGCTTTATCATGCTATAAAAGACAGCAGTCTCATGACAGCTCGTTTCACGTGGCATTTGCTAAATAGAAGCCAGCTCTCTCGCTCTCTCTAAGAATGGCTTTTCCTGAGAAATTCCTACCCTAATGTATGCATTCTGCCTGTGGAAGTGGTGTTATGCATCCTCTTGGGGACTCATCCAGCATGAGTGTGAATCTGTCACAGTTCCCTGGGACTCATCCGGGCTCATCATCTCCAGAAGGAAAAGTTCAGGCTTCTGCACGCTCTGCGCATCAGCCAGGCTGTGCTGGCCAAGCTTCACACACGTATGGTGGGGAGCTAAGCCTGCAAACCACACCAGATATATTTCCTGAGTGTAACTTGTGCCTAAAAAGTCAGCAACCTTGCTTCTAAACATTGCCAGGCTCCTGTTCCTTCAGCCACATGCGTGTGATCCAGCTAGAGAAGAAGTTTTAACGGTACCAAGTAGAGGAGCTGTGCTCCATCCAGCAGTACCAACTCAGAGATGAAGGCCCTGATGTGGTCCTAGTTCTAGTTTGGATTTTTGGGGTGCAGGCTGGGAGGATCAGAGTTTCAAGAGCACAGGCTTCTGGCTGTGTTAGTCAGCTCCAGGTCTACTGAGTGATCCACTGCTTTAGGCGGCAGGCGGGAGCCCCAGCAGGGAGCACTGTGCCTGGGACTGACCACCCAGCCAGGATCAGGTGCGATGCAAATGCTGACTGGCATTCAGAGGAGCAGACTCCAGCAGAGATTCTTCAGTCATTGCATGACTCACACGTTGGCAACTGTGAATCCGTCCTGCCTTGTGTGATCTGAGGCAGTCTGTTGTCCCTTGTCATCACAGGAAAGATGGGCTGGGAGACAGACCAACTCAGAAGGGGACTTAGAGATGGAAAGTCTTTGATGAGAGAAAAGAAGCATCCAAATGACACTTTTCTCAGTGATTTCTGCTAATTATAAAGCCATTGACTACTATTCCCAAAGCCTCCCTGTGTGAGGGAGCTTAATCACCGATGACAATTTTTTGGCAATTTTCAGACTTGTCACTGACAAGAACACACACCAGACACTCCACCCAATGGCAATATCTGCCTCAATAAAATGAAGTTTCCACATTACTCTCAGCTCCACCATCCACTCTGTCAAATTCTCTGTTTGCCCCACTAGTCACACCACAATGTTACCTCGAGGTAGCTACTGGTCTCAGTTGTTTACAAAGCATCCTTCTCACAAGCAATACAAACATCTTCTCCTTCCAGAAGTCTCTTTGTGGCCTGCAGTGTCCAGGAGAGGAACAGACAAGGGCCCATTTGTGGGCTGTGCTATACTGATTGGATATTTGGATTTCTAAACTCCTCAGTTTTGTTCATGGAGTCTCCTGAACACCTTTGACACTGCTGGTTTGGATCTGGAGACTCTGTAGACAACTTTAATCCCCAAAATAAAACCAGGAAAGAAACAGTGAACAGGGAAAAGAAGGAACCGCCTGCCCAGGGACTGGTCTACGGCAAATTGGGGTGAGCTGTGCCTCACCTTGCCAGACCTAGGCCCTGTTTAAAGCTTCACCTAAGTGCCACATCCAGCCAGCCCTTTCAGCCAGATGTGGGAGCAGTCTCAGCTGTGAGCCAAGTTGCCTGTGCTGAACATCCAAAGGTGCTGGCTAAGCCCCTTCCCTCTCCAGACATAATCCTAATTGCCAATGCTTGGCAGCCACTCCATCATGAGCAATAAGGGAAATTCATATTTTGTGTTTTAAATGTGTTTATTAGCCAAGAAGTTATCACCTGAAAGTGGACGCTAGGGCATGTCCAGAAACCTCTTTCCCTAAGGTTCCCACCAACAATGTAGGCACTGTAAGGCCTCATGGCAGCTTGGTACCAGCTTCACGGCTGCTAAAGCTGTGCCGGAGCCTAGAGAAATCCAAGGGTCTTTTTTTAATGTCACAGAGCAACTTTTTGAATGACTAACTCAGAAGTAAAGTTTTTTGAAAAGCTTTATGGTCACTGGAGGAAATTTGTGAGTTGCAGTGTGTGGCTGTTTGATGATGGAGAGCACGTAAAACGTCCTCTTGGGACGAGGCTGGCACGCCGGCTCTTTATGCCTGTGACCTAGTGCACATTCACGCTCTGGTCTTGGAGTGTGAATATCCCACTCATCTGACTTCTCCACACCCCCAGCTAATTACAACTCTGCATTTCCTTAAAGAACCCCAGGTGCAAACACACAGATTAGAGGCGGTTACAGGAATAGGTTGGTTGGCTTGCAGAGCTAAAAGGTTATTGTTGTTTCCACGGGGGTTTTACACAGTGTGCGTGTGTCTGTCCATACATATATTTATATTTCAATTATATTTATGTTATTATTTCAATTACAACCATCCATCTCTTCATAATGCCTGATTTCATTCTGCACCGGATTAAGCCCTGGTTGAATGCCAGCTCTGAAATGGCATGAATGAGGCCTCACAGCATGGGGAACCTTTCATCGTGAAGGTCTTGAAATAAATGTCACCACCACTCTCATCTCTTTCTCTGAAACCCTCTTTTGCCCCATCCCTCCTTCCTGCTCACTGAGGACACTATGGCAGTGTATTGACTCGTGAAGAAAGAGACTTTTCTTAGGTACCATACGTGCCCTTCAGCAGGAGGGAGGTTGGGAGCCAGGGACAGTTTGTGTTCATCTGTCCCTTGGGATGCTGTGACAAGGGTCTTGTCTTCCCTGACCAAATAAAAGTAACTGAAACCCATTAGGCTCTTCAGCTCAGATGCAGGAGTGAAGAGGAGGCATTGTGGGTTTTGGCAAGGCCAGTATACCCGAGCCAACCCTTGGCACTATTCGCATGTCCCACTTCCCTGGGATAAACACATGCCTTTAGTTAGAAAAGGCAAAATCAGTGACTGTCAGGATCATCCCTGACCCATCACTGTGCAGCCAGAGTGAAATCTCAATGAAATGCCTATCTAACGTAAAAACAAAACCAGGCATCCATTTAGCCAACTGCAAACTGTTGAGGTGTCTTAAAGATTACACATGAAACCATCAGATCAGAACATTTTTGTAATCCAGCACAAGAATTTGGAAGGAAATATCTCTCAGCTTTCTTTGTGGCCTCTACTATCAACACTGCCCACAGCTGCTGTGAGAGGATCTTGTGGGGTGCAGAGGGTGAGGGTGTCACAGCCTAATGCTTTCCCATCTCATCTTGGGGCATTTTGTATTCTAGACACATTCTTAGGAAGAAGTGACACCAGGATGCCCAAACGAGGAGCGTGTGAATCATCCTGTGGAAAGCCACGTCTGAACAATAATCAAATTCCTGAGGATTCCTATCTTCAGACCTCTCAGATGCACCCGTGCCAGGAGGAGGAAGTATAATTCAAAATGAGACACTTTGAAGTCTGTTTTCTAAGGGTCTAGAAACCATTTTACAACTTCAGTCATTATCACATGCTGTAGTTATTGCCTTAGCAAGTATATCAACAGGGAAGCATAAACTGCTTTAAAGTTAAGGAAATTCCAACAACTGGATGAGCTGCTGTGAGCACTGATGGAATGAATCCCAGGCTCCTGAGGGCTAGGGTGATTCAGGCTTTGCATTCTCATGGTTTGTGATTCCACCAGATTTCCTTGATGCAATTATTTTCTTGCGACTCTGCAGTCTACAAATTCTAAATATAACCTTGCACATAAAATAATACCCTCATTTCAGAAACAGTCCCTTGCCAAAAGTCCTGCCAAACAGTTGCTTTTTATATTACATTAGTCATGAACTGTGGTTGACAACAAGCTCCTCTTTGCAGACCCCTCCCAGAAATCTTGTGGAAAAGTCTTTTTTTTTTTTTTTTAATAATTCCAGCCTAGCTGAGCATATCATATCAGGCAGGAAAACATTAATATTTTCCAGAAGTGGATGATGTCTCATGCTGCCTTTAACAGTTTTTGCTGGTCCTTTAACAGATGTGAGGAAGAGAAGCAAGCGACTGAGCGGGAAAGTGGTGTCTTTGCTCAACACCAACAAACACACATGAGGCCAAGCTTTGAAAACAGCTTTTATAGTCTAGGAAAGATGAGGGAGTGAACCTAGAGATCTTCTGTGTTAGTTAGTGGCAAGGTGCCGTGCCTAATCTGGGGTTCAAACTCCCACCATCTCATCCTTTATGCTTTCACAGCTCAGGCGCTGAGCAAGGTGAAGGTTGTAAAACAAGAGCAAGATTGAAAGAGTTCTTCAGGGCTCCACTGCCCAGGAATAGAAGAGACATTCAGTGCTGAGAGGTGGAAGAACCAGCCCTCTGCCACAGTCAGAGCTGTGGGTATCTGCCTGGGTCAGCGCTAGAGAAGCCTTCACCTTCATCACTTGGCTTCACCCATTGCTGCTCCTCAGAATGCGGCAGGAGCCAGGACGCCAGCTATCTCTGCACTTATCAAAGGAAACAGGCTTAGATGATATGGAATGGAATGGAATGGAATGGAATGGAATGGAATGGAATGGAATAGAATAGAATAGAATAGAATAGAATAGAATAGAATAGAATAGAATAGAATATTTCAGTTGGAAGGGACCTACAGTGATCACCTAGCCCTTCCATGGGGAAAAGCAAGCCCCTCTCCCTCAGCCATTCCCTGAAAGGGACAATGGCTGCAGCCCTTAGGATATCACTGCTCATAAGCTTGGGCACTTTGGGGACCTCTCTGCCTCCCTCCCATTTAACGCCGACCCAATGCCTCACATCATCTCAAAGCCAAGCTAATGGGATTTGGAGTCAAGCACAGAGTGGCACTGGGCAATAGGGTGTCCATTGCAAGCCAGGCTGGAATTTGCTCTTTGTGCAAGCACCATAAGGAGGAGGAGAAGGGAGAGGAGGTGCAGGGTGTGGTACCACTGCAGTTTTCCTAGAAGCGAAGCCAGTTGAATTTCACATCCTCCAGCTACTCCTTCATCTCTGAAGTGAGGCAGCTGGCCATCCTGCTCCATTGTGCCAGCTCATGTTTAACTGGGTCAGGGATTTGTGTTTAAAAATAGCCCTTGAGAACAAACACAGGCTTTCTTATGAACCTTGAAAACTTCACTGATTTTGAGCACAGAGCAGGTGCTTATCAACAGGAGTTTGAGTGAGGGAAGGAAAAAGCAGAGAGAGTAGAACCTCTCCTGGCTGGTTTTCCACCAAGACATGGATTCAAGCCCAGCACACCTGTGAGTCAGCAGGGGCTCCAGAGGGAGTGCTCATGCTGTCTCCTGCAGGAAGCTAATCTAACTAACAGGTAACCCACCTTTCTCAGTAAACACACAGGGATCACCTGCCCTGCTCCTGCAGCTGGTGCCTGACCTGCCTGCCAGGGTGGTGTGGGTGGTCAAAGGAGCCTACAAAGCTTTGTGTCCTTCCATTGGCCATCTGGGAGGGATGCAGCTCTTGTGCTGGATGATGCTCTGCAGACCCCATGGATAGCTGGTGGCACACGTAGCCAGCGATGTGGGGCCGGAGTTGCTGTCGCTATGGCGGCTCTTCAGGGACCCAAAGAGCACATTCCTCATCCTTGAACTCCAGAGTGTGTCTATTTTAACCCCGCTCTCCATGGCAACAGAGACAAAGCAATGCCGTCTCTGCCTCGTGTACCCCCTTGTTGTTCTTGTGAACGGCTTGCTCAGAGCTGACCACCTGAACCAGTGGCTCATAGCTAAGCCAAACCTTTCCCGCCCTCTGCATCTCCTGGATGAAATTCTTTCAGGAACAGCTTGTTCCTTTTTGGCCTCAGTATCAGAATTATTAAATCAAACTTGGATACAGCTCTCAAAACCTTCCCCCAAGATGCCTTTTAATTAAAGCAGTGGGAAGGAAAGACCAGTCTAAATGTTGTAACATTTTTAATTAGTGAAACCTTTATTTTATTTGCTAAAAAACAAGATTACCTTTAAGTCCATTAAAATGAGTCCTTCATTGAAAGGCTTTACAGTGTGTGTAAAAGGGAGATTTAAAGGATATTAATAAGGGCTTAAACATCTTAAACATGCTAAAATGTTTGAGGAATGATATTTTTTTAATGGAAGAACCTAAATAATCTTCTATTCCCACCACAATGAGTGTGTATGTTTGTGTGCTGATAACAAACATGCACCTGCCTTCATCCAGACCCACCCATTCATTTATCCCTACTGCCATGGGGAACTGTAGTCCTTTCCCAATAATTCCTGAATAAAAATGTGTTTCTCAGACAGGAAATACATGCTGAAATCACCAACACCTCGCCTGAAAGTCCTCTTATTTATGGTCCCATGAGCTGTTTATTGCAATGGAGGACTCTCTCTCCTCAGAGATGTTTAGGAAAAGGATTTTATAACTTCTATAAAAATTATGTAACATTTTCAGAATCAGTTACATTTTACAGATATCAGAGATATAAAAGTAACCAGGTCAATTCCTATAATCCAAGAGAGTGGCAAATGTTCCTTCTTGGACAAACCTTTGAGTGTTGTCTGCTAATGGGTCTCACTGGTCCTGACCTAGCAGAGCACTCACGCTTTCTTCCTCAGCAGTCCACCCCAGGTTTTAAAGAACAATGTTCACAGGCTCTTCCTAACCTGCTGACTGAGGGATCTGCTCTGAGAAGGCTGAGTTTGTGTTCACACCGATGCAGACAAGCTAACATGCTGTGCCTGCGTCTCCATGAGTGTCTCTCAGAAGCACCTAATTCTATCACAGCTCTGCCACTGTGGAGAGACATCCTGGCCTTAGCTGCCCACACTCCTGGATGTTCTGTCCAGGATGACCTGTTTTCTTTTTGTTTTTTTTTTTTTTTTTTTTCTTTTGCAGGCATTCTTTTATGGCCTCTTGATAGTGCACATGAAAGTGCAGAGACCAATGTGTTTTCTGTACATTATAACAAAGCAACAGAAAGCTAAAAGGGGTCTCAGGCACCCAGAACAGCTTTTTCATGGTCAGATCATTGAGAGGAAAGGATGCTGCTGGAAGTACTGAGACTTTTGACCCTGTTCTTGGTCCAAACATTTGGCCTGATTTTAGGACTCTTGATCACATAACTTCATTTCCTGTCTTCTCTCAGAGACCATGTCCATGGTCATCATCTACTGGAGATTCTTTCAGCTCCAGATCATGTTCAAGCCAAAGCACTTTGCTGCTTTCTAAACCCGGCAGCAAAAATCAAACCAAGACAGGTTTAATCCATCCAGCCTGGATAAAGGGAACAGAATGAAGGGGTCCTGGGGCACATCTCTCAGCATGATACAGCTCTTACCCTGCAGCCCTCTTTCAAAAAAATAACTCTTCCCCCTGCCCTTCAAAAGACCTATTCCTTGTGATAGCAAAAAAGCTCTGATTACTATTAAAAACCCAAACCCTGCAGGAAAGCAGGGAGGGGGAGTTTATGGCCATTGACCTTTTAACTCAGGTAGGTTTATAAAGAGCTGTCTTTCTGTTGCACCACTGGGATTGTACAGGTTTCTTGGCCATGAATGGCAGCTTTGTAGGATTCTACTGTGTGGTCATTCACGGGCAATATGTTGGCCTTTCTAGAGACATTTAATAAAAAAAGAAAACCTATCTAAAATACAGGAGGAGGGGGGTAAGCTGAGTATCAGCTAGCGGCCCAATCAATGAGCGAATGTGTTTGGGTCTCCTCCCGGAAGAGAAAGCTTGTTTTAGGAATTAAGCCTGGCACTCACGGGGTTCTGTTTGTATAGCCCTTTCATTTAAAAAAAACACAGGCAGGCAAGTAAGAAGAGATGGCTTGGAGCAGGCATGGGGAGAAGAGACAGGGAGGGAAGGGAAAGGGGAACCAAGGGGGAAAAAAAAGAACAACTGTTAGAATTGAGAAGAGGGTAACTGTAAGGATGAAACCAGAACCAACGGTGTGTTCTCATTCTGTGGGCACCACACAATTCTCCAGCTAGTGGAAAGCTGCTCCCTGGGATGCAGTAGTATCCCCCAGGGTTAGGAGAACCTGGGTCCACGTGTGGTGGTGCATGGTGTACCAAGGTAACAACAGCTTAGGCTGAGCTTCCAGACACCAAAACTCCATCAATCAACCTGCTTCATCAGGAATGGCACGATGTGGAGTAAAATCTGGGGTTTTTTTGCTGATTGTGTAAGAACAAAGCACAGTGGGGCACTTTGCTTTCCCTTTCAAGTTGCTGATACGAAAAACTAGAACAACTCCCCCCATCTTTGAATGGTGAGGGAAAACTGCTCTCATGTAGCACAGTAAACCACGCTGAGCTCCTTAGGTGACAAAGGCAGTGTGCCAGGCTCAACCATTAGCTAAGCTCATTTTCTCCATGTGTGTGTGCTTTTATCCATATATAATATGGATATATAAATCTTCACCTAACTCATCAAAATGTTGGTCTGTGTAATTTTCACCTTGCAACACACAGTTTGTTGAATCCTCTGCATCACCCTGTAGCAATCAGAAAAGGCTCTCAACTGTGCTGTCCTATCTCTGCTGGTAGCCCTTGATATCTATAATCTACTGGCCTTTCCTCGTCATGAAAATTAAAGAGTTAATCTGTGAATAGTTACTAAGAACATTTAAGGATAAAATAAGTATGTAGCCTGGGGATAAGAAATGTTCACTGTTCTTCAATGGGGCTCTCAAAGAGCTTAAAGAAAATATCTCCCACCAGCTGGTCTACAAACTGTGTGACTTGTACATTTGTAAACCTGGAAAGTCAACAACCATATATGATGTTAAGACTTGCCAGCCACAACCCACAAGTCATATACAGAGACCTTTGCTCTGTCCTTGCTAAGTTGAGGACTGGACTTTAGTTGTGACTGGCTGGAGGGAAAAAACATTGCCTTGTGAAGGAAAACTTTCCGTTAGCATAAGGCCAAAAGCATCTGCCAGTGAACCAGCTGGATGTGCCTTTACTCCAGGGCACTTCAGGGGCAAAAAGGAGGGGACAGGGGGGTGTCCCACAACACATGCAGTTAGTCCCTAAATTAGACCAGCCCCTGAGCTGGCCAACAAGTGGTGGAGAGCCTGGGCTGGAGATTAGTAGCTGTGAAGTTCTCTGTACCCACAGTACTGAGAAAGTGGTGCTTGCTGCAGGAAAGTGATGGCTCTTCATCCCTGAGGAGACCTGAGGAGGAACAGGGAGGAGATGAAGTCAAACCCTCTGGGTCCTGCTGCACTTCTAGGCCTGGGGCTGTGTGTCACTCCTGAAATGCTTAATTCCTAGACATACATCTGGGAAATGCTGGTGTCTCTTTTTCAGGGTTTCTGTGGAGCTGAACCTGAGGCCAAAGCAAACCAGGGCTGGCTATCAATGACTCCATTGAGGGCTGGGGCAGGCAGAGCACACAGCTGCAGGGCATGGATGCTGAAGTGAGGGGGCCTTCCCAGTCTGTGGATTTGTAGGATAACAAAGTACTGGGAGGGAGGATAGGGGTGTGGAGAACAATGGAGAGGTTGCCACTGATAGTGTGGAAATTGCACAGATTCGGAGTTTCCACTCTGAAGTTCTTAAAAGGTGCGAATTTTGGCAGAGCTTTGTGGCTCCCATGGTAACCTGAGGAGGTTGGAGCCAGGATGTCTGGGGAGAAAGATGGCAGTGGTGTGTTTTAGAGTCCTGGTAGCTGTCCCCTCATTTGTGAACTGGGAGTCTCTGCCATGATGCAGCACACAGGGAAACACCACAGACCCTGCCAAGATTGTCTGCCCCCAGTCATGGACAGTTCAGCTGTGGGTGCAATGCTGCCTTCAGCATCACCTTTTACCCCTGCTCACAGAGTTCCCCAGCAGAAACACCTCTGTGACCAGCCAGCACACAGCTTCTGACAGTTGCACACACACACAGGGGTCAGCACCTCATTCCTCTCCCGGCTGCCTGGCCTGGGCAGCAAAGCAGCAGGACGAAAGCAGAGGTAGGTGGTTTAGGATATCAAAGCCCTACTCCTCTCCTGCTTAGATAATGGCTCTGAAACTCGTGCATCAAATACTCATTTAAATATCCCAGCGCCAGGTTTCCATGGTGCAGAATCTGCCCTGGCCCTCCAGCCAAGAGCTCCATCCCCAAAGCAAGGGAAGGGAGATGTGCACAAGAGGTAGGAACAGCTCAATGTCAGGTCAATGTGCCTGGCTTCAAGGATAATAATCAAAGCAACAGGGATCTCTGGAGGAAGGGAGCCCAGCAGGATGATCCCTTCTGCAGACACAGGCTGCAGGCACCAGGTAGTCACATCTCTGCTGTGAGAACTGAACAAGCTCTTCTGGCTTTTCCTCTGCTTCCCTCTCCTCCCAAAAAACCCAAAAACCTAAAAAAAAAGAGGACCAGAGGAGATTGTACTTGACCTTGGACAGGAAGAATAGGCTGGCCAGGACACAAGAACATATCCTGCACTAATGACCCATCACCTAATGAATGCTGGATGTCTTGTCCAGTGTCTCAAGGCAGGGGTGCTGCTCAGAGAACATCAGCATGTGCTGTGCTGTAAAGGGAGTTCAGGGTCCTCTTCTCCAGCACCTTCTGGAGTTTATGTCCTTATAAAGCACAATAAGACAGCTGTTTCTGAATGGCCAGGGCACTGAGACAGTTGTTGCTACAGACATTGTGAACAAGCGAGCTGTGGCCTTGAGGGACTGTGCCCAGGGAAAGTCATGGATAGCCTTGCTTTCCTCAGCCCTGACATGATGGGACAGACCTGGAAACAGAAACATCCTCTCCATTTGTACTGACACTTGGAAAATGCTCATGCTACCTGAAAAGCAATGGTTCAGGGTTCTCTTCCTGCTCTCCTAACAGCAGTGACCCTGCCCAGGTTTCAGCCCTGGGTGTTGTCCTGCAGCTGGTTGGGTGGTGAGAGGAGTCTGTGCTGTGCAGACCAGCTCAGGCTGGCCTGGGGAAGGGACAGAGGAGCTCACATTGCTGGGACACACGCAGCATGCTTTGGGACAGAGTACAGCCCAGGCTGTGGCTCATTGCAGAGCTTGGCCAGCCCAGTGAAAGCTGGAAAGAGCCCTGGGATGACAGAAGGAGTTCTCAACTCTTCCTCTGACCACGGCTCTTGTGAGTCAGGTTGTGTTTGCATAAACTGGACCTGGTTGCTAGCTGCAGGTTTTCCTGCCCATAACCACCGTGCCTTTAAAGACTTTCAGCCGTGCCATAATAGAAATTATTGTGGTGCCTCCATCTCTGCCTTACTGCAGACACTTCTGGATGGAGCAGTCCGTGCGTGATAACACTAAGGGAATAATATTATTTGGGAAATTTTTCTTCTTTTGACAGCACTTGAACTATGAGAGATTCCAGTAAGAGCAAATACTGGCAGAATGGACATGGAAAGGGTGATTTTTCCAAGCAAATATTGGAGAGGGTGTTTGGAGTGAGGGATTGAGAAAGAAATTTGACCTGTGTCCCATCAGAGCAAGCAATGCAGCTTTGTCACACAGAGGTCCTACAGTCCGAAACCTGGGGTGGGAAGGAGTTCGAGAACTCATTTCAAATAAACACACACTGTGCAGAAAGCTGTGTTTTCTTCTCAAGAAAAGGGCAAGAAAAAGGCAAAAGACTTCAGCAACCCACTGGCTGACAGGTTTCTCCCCATTTCAGCTGAGTGAAGGGAAGATATTGGCCAACATGCCTTATCCAAACTGCAGGTGTGCCAAGCTGTTCTGAAGCTCTGCCCTCACTCATAGCCTGACTCATCCTGCAAGAGCTTGTTGGGTGGAAAGTGCCTCCTCTGCAACCCCCAAGGCAGAGCCAAGAGTTACAGAAGCCTTTGGGTAAGCCCATGGCAGGGACTTTATGGAAGAATCCTTGACCTTCCAAGTCTGCAGCTGTCTCGAGACAGAAAGCCTCCTTCCACCCTGCCTTACTCACATCTTCGCCTTTCCCACACAGTGCAGGTCAGAAGATGTGCCATACATGCCCCCCTCCCCACCAGAGCTGAAAGACTCGCTTTAGGGTCACGTGTTGGCATTGCTGTGCCAGGTTCAGATTTTCTTACACAGCTCAGATTCATCTGCCAGACCTCATCTGGGACAAATCTCTCCAGAGCCCAGCAGTGGCACAGGCTGGCACGTCACCCACTTGCAGTAGGGAAGCACAACTGCCTGAGGACTGAGTGCTGGGAAAGGCAGGACTGTCTTGGAGGGGAAAAAAATAAAAAGCCATGTTGGACATTTATGGCTTTTGGAAAAGAAATGTCAGAGCAACAAAAGAAAATCCAGATGTGCTGCATTCGCGTGGTATCAGGCTAATTGGAGACAGCCCCACCTGATTTCTAGCAGCTTAGCATTTCTCTTGCAGTTTATTGACTCGGGATTTTCTCATTATTGGCTCATCTTTAGGAGAAAATACTATTCTTGTTTGGCATTTGATTTTCTTCCAGAAATACTGTTTTTATCACTATTCTTTCAGCAAGTTTTCCTAAGAATAAACTGGAGGCCTTTAAGCTCAGCTGGAGTTTTGCCACAGTCTTTTGCAAGGACACAATCTTGCTGTAACCTGAAGGGCTGAGAACAGGGCTGAAGGCAGCAGCGTCTCTCTCTGCAGGTGCTCTCCTCCACTGCAGCAGCAGTGATTAAAGCAGTGCAGAGTTGCTGTCACACTTACATCAGGCATTTGTGTCTGTCATGAGAGGGCTGGAGGGGTACTGGACCTCAAAGGCAGGCACGGGGTGCAGGATTAATCTGAAAACTCTCCTGGTAAAGTGCAGCAGAGAGAAAGAAGCCACTCCAGGATGTGGAGCTCACCAAACAGGCAGATGTGCCTTTCCCTGCTTGTGCATCTCCTAATAGAAATCTCTGGATTCCCAGTTTGTTTTAATGAGGTAGGTCCAGAGAGGCTTCCATTAAGAACTAACAGCCAGTACATTTTGCAGCTGTTCCGCCCCAGTGGGGATCTGAGCTCTTCCCAGTTAAACTCAGTCACCCACACCTGGCAGGTCAAGGGACACTGAGCTACAACTGCTGCTTTGTCAGCAAAAGCCTTCCCACCCATGTTCCTGCTGCCCCTGGAGCTGTTATACCAGGCAGGGCTTGGTCCCATGGAGACAGCAAACCTGCTGCTGAGCTGAGCCAGAGGAAGGCACATGCATGCAAAGCCCGTGATTCTCATTCCTGTAGCCCAGCATAACCCAGCTTCCTGCCTGTGCAACGCCGAGGAAAGCTCATATCCAGCAGGACAAACCTGGAGTGAAGTGGGTTTCAGCAGCCCCAGCACAAACTGAGGAAATGGAATGAATTTCTGGAATTTCAGCTGTGCCCTGCCACAGGTGCTCAGGACTAGAGGCTGGCAGGAAGGAAGGTGATAGCCCAGCACAGGGACAAACAGAGGTGGAGAGGCCAAGGGCAGGCTGGTTCCATCCCAGTGTGAGCTGTAGCCTCCTGCCCATCTTTTGGCCACCCCGCCAGCACCTCTGGGCTTCTGCCAGGTCCCTCTGAAACACTGAAGGGGACCAAGTAGCAAGAGATAATCTTTGTCCGGGGTTGATAACACAGCATTTCTCAGAGCCTGTCCCACAGCCAAGCTCTAAATCTTGCACTTGGGGCTATCTGAGCCCGAGGCAGATGCCGGCTGGGAGAGCCCCTGGCAGACTGGAGCCGCCTGTGTGTGTGACAGCAGGCATGAAAGCTTGGTGGCCCATCGCAGGAGACATTTCTCTAAGGAGTGGAACAGGCAAAAAAAAAAAAAAAATTAGATCAGTCCTCTTCGAGATTTTCAGTGGTGTAATAAAAGTCCCAGTGTCCTGGATGCCAGGGAGGTCTGGGGGAGGGGGAAGAAAGGGTGAAAGTGAGTTAAATGGGCCTTTCAGAAGCAAAGAGAGCACTTAATCTTCTCTAGCCCATTGAGTGCAGATGCTGTTGAAGCCTCCCTGCCATGATAGCCAGCAGAGCCCACCCATATTGTCTTTTGACAGGCCCGGGGAGGGCTGAGCTGGCAGAGAGGAGCAGGGCAGGAGGGGAAGCGTGCTGGCTGGAGAAACAGCCACCAGTTTATACAGGCAGGGTGAAACCAGGAGCACTGGGATAGTGTGTACCTCCCCTCGGGATAAAACACTGAGTTTATTTCAGCTCTCGTGTGCTTCTGTGACAGCTTCATCCCCCTGTGAGAGACACCAGCTACAAGGTGGGGTGGGGTGGTGGGGACAGCATGAGGCTGTGAATTGAAAGCATCTGAAAATCACCTTCACATGTGGTCACCAATGATGCCAAAAGGGAACCCAAGCCTGGAAGGTGGGTCAGGGTACATCTGGGAGAAACAGGCAGATGCTTCTGTTCCATGTTCGCTTTAAACAGCACTAGAGGCAGCTCCAGCTTTCTGCAGGACAGAGGACACAGGTGGGCAGAGCAGCCCTTGCTTGAGCCTGCCCATCTCAGCACCAGGGCTCTGCAAGAACAGACTCATCAGGTGCCCCTTCCTTTTGTCTGAGGATTTAGGTGACAGGGGAAGGAAGAGGATTTTTGTCAGGCTGCTGGTGTACAGCCAGCAGTACCTGTAGAGCCAGAGAGCATCGTGCTGAAGCGCTGTGGAGATGAGGTGGGTAATAGGAATAGCTAAAAATAAAAGTCTTTGGATTTTAAGAACTTAAAAGAAAGATATTTTTTAAACGCTTAGTAGCTGCAGCTGGGGGTCAGCAATGCTGCCTACCTGAGGCCGTGTGAACTAAGAACGTTAATTGAGCCTCCTGGGTATGTAAGCCTCTTATCTACTTACACACAGTGCTTTATCTGGGCGGGGAAAAAAATGAGATTATTAGCTACTTTTAATGAACAGCAGTAGGATGTGCATGCTCACCACTCTTTGCTGGAAGATGCTTCCCTCTCTCTCTGTTTTTCTTTATAACTATTAGGTTTTTAGCATACGAGCCAGGACTTCAAAAGGGGTGTCGGTGTCAGAGGAAGGGAGATGGCTCCTCTTCATCTTTTTGGGGCTGAAGGTGCTCTCAAAGCTTCTGCTGTGTGCCTTAATCCTACAGGTGCTTCTCAGTTTCTCAGATCCGATAACTCAAAGGTGTGGGGCTCTCCCTGCCTTGCTTAAGTGACTCCCTGTTTAGCAAGGCAGCCTTTGAAGCTGCTCTGCTTGGCACCTCATGGTGCCCGTGCTCCGTCTGGGGTGCACAGTGTGGATGGCCCAGAGCTCCTGGCGGGCACAGGGACCTCGAAGATGGCAGGGGAAGGTGGAGGTTACGCTTGGGGTGATTTAAATGCAACTTGCAGGCTGTGGAAGAGTCTCTGTAAAGCACAAATTTTTATGTTGGAGGACAGCAGACACTTGTCTGCTCATGGGTTGTGCTCATGGCTTGGGGGTCAGGCTTGGCTGCAGGGCTCTGGCTGGGAGTTACCCACAGTTCTGCTCTGTTTTTAGGGAGCAAAGGAGACAATCCATGTGAAATCAGCACCACACTGGTGCCACCCCCCTGCTGCCCTCTGCCTCCTGCCACCAGCAGAGTGGGGGGACATCCTGGCTCACAGGTCCCAAGGGCCCTGTGCCTGGAGAAGGAAGCTGATATGGAAGAGCCTATCTGCAGAAGCAAGAGATTAAACCCTCGGCATGGAGTCTTTCCCAAGGCAGACTGACTCCAGCAAGGGGCTCGAGGGAGCCCTGCCTTCCCTCCTGTCGCCAGCCCTGCCTGTCACCCTGCCACTGCCGGGCCTCCTGACGTGATACCTGCTCTGGGTGTCCTCCTGATCTGAGGGTGACTTCCACTAGCTGCTGCCTTTTTCTTTAATGTCTCAAAGAGCTGTGTTTGCTTTTCAGATTCCCTTTCCTGATTGTTTTGAAAGACAGATGCCCTCTGCCCCTGCTCCCTTTACAAGCCACGGCTTTTCTTGCTTCTGGTGGGCTGTAAACATCTTTCCTGTTACAAACATGCCATTTCAGTTGCTCTCTGGCTCTAAGCAGTGTTGTCTTTCTCTTTGTAAGCTGATTCTTGCTTATTACCCTCTTATCCATAAGCTGCTAAGGTGGGCAGTAGTTCTGAGCTACACTTCCTAACTAAATTACACCTGGATCTACTGCTAACATTAAGGATGCTGTTCTTGAGAGAGGATTCAGGCCAGGATGAGGGTTTGAGAGCGCTGCTGGGTTTTCTCCTTGCCCTTCTGTTGTGTTTGTACCTGGAGGCTATCGGGAACTTCAGCTGTGGGGAATCCACAGTGGTCTGTGGCTGGCCCAAATGATTTCTAGATGAGCAGGTCCCCAAGCAAGGTTTTATAATTTTCCCTCCTCACATCTAGACTGAATCCAAGGAGCTGGCCAGTCCCTCTCTCTGCAGGAACCAAGCACACCATAAAGATGGAGCTCGAGGCAGGGGCAGTCACCTTGCAGCTCTGGTTCCTTGCCCTGATTCTTCTCCAAATGCTTCCACAACTTTTCAGCTCCATTCTCAGCTTGAGTTTTCGAAACTGCCTCCCCCACTGCACCTGAGGGCTCATCTAACCTCTTCCTTGCACATCTCATTTCTTCTCCCAGCTTGGCTGCTTCTGCCCATAGGAAGGAGGGAGTGTGGGGGGGAAAAACCCTGTAATTGAGAATCTCAAAGTGTTTTGCAAAGCTCTTCTCTCCCCACTGTGATGCTGCTTGTTCTGGTGGTGGGAAAACTGAGTCAGAGACCAGTGATGGGGTCATGTGTATTTCAGGCATCAAGTGCCTGGGAGCACCAGAGCAGAACCAGTTTGCAGGATCCCCAGCGCACAACCCACTCTTCCCACTTCTCTGCTTCACCCCACTAACCAGCCCCTGCAGTATAAAACAGGCTGTGGTTGGCAGTGGTTGCTTTGTACTGGAGACCAACAGTGCCAGCCCCTGGGAGGGTGATGATGCTTCAGGTGGGGGGGACACGGAGTGGAGAGGGAGCTCTTAAAATGCTGCAGGGCTTGGCATGAGGCAAAGAAATGCAGCAGGGGGAAGGCTCTCTTCCAAACTTATACATATTATTAAAAAAAAAAAAAAAAAGGAGGAAAAAAAACCCCAGAAGTTGGAGCTAAAAAGGCAGCTTGAGGAATGAGGCTGCTGGAGTTTTCCGAGAAGGCTCCCAAGATGCACAATGGGAACATCTGTACCTCGGCTGGCGCCTTGGAAGGGTCTCAGGCCGCAGAGTGGTGCTGGCGTCAGCTGGCTGCAGCCCTGCCTTGATGCCTCCCTCTCCCCAAAGCTTTGCCTCGGCTCCTCCCGCTGCCCCACTTGCCTCGAAGCGAGCCATAAATCCCCTCTCCCATCTCTTCTCCTTCGCCACGGGCTCTGCGGGTTTCGAGCAGCCGAGTATCCCACAGCAGGAGCAGGGGAGAAGGAGGTTTGGCCCTGGGAACAACTGTGCTCTGTGCTGCCTGTGAAAGGCAGTTTCATAAGGCTCTTGCTCAAAACGTCCCGTTATTGGGACCTTCCTGACCAGCCCCGCTCTGGGGACGGAGACACAGCCCAAACTGGGGCACACACACAGTGTCTTGGCTTTGGCAGTGTTGTTCTCCTGCTTTGGGGGTGCAGGCAGTCAGGATCGACCCTGATTCTGCCTGGTAAGGCTGGTGAGGAGCTGGGGATGCAGTCATTCCCTCTGCCTTCATGCCTTGGGGCTGCTCCGGGTGAGGGAGTAAATGCCCAGAATCCTTGCTGGAGGCTGGCAGGGCCCCATAGGCTCCCAGTGCAGCAATTCCCATGAACAGAGCTTTTGGGAAGTGAAATGGGTCCCTTGGGCCTGAGATGATGAGAGGCAAGTCCAAGGGGAAAACTCCCTCCCCTTAAATTCCCATCAGCTGCTCCATCTTTTTCTCTCCCCACAACCACTGCCCCTGTCCCTTCCTGCTGATCCCCTCCAAGCTCAGCGCTTGCCTGGTGCCAAAAAAGAAGGTTTGAGAGGAGACAGAGCCCAACTGAGATTTGGTTCTCTGCAGGAAATTTTCTCTCCTGAGTGAGAAGTAAACGTGGAAAATGCATGTATGTTCAGTGCAGCATGGGACACAAAGCACTTCCCTCACAAGGGGGTACCCCGAGCTTAAATGATGGGGATGACAGGGGTGTGTAGCTTTACTGAAGTGTTTTTCCTTGCACTGGACGGAAGTCCAAAATTTGGGGTTTTATTCACAGGGTTGGAGGCAGTGGGTTGTCAGGTCTCCAGGCAGAAAGGATGAAGGTTTCTGAGGGTGGGATTCACCGGGGAGGAAGGTGCCATTCCCAGATGTGGCAAGAACCTGCATCTGTTCAAGGCAGGAGCATCATTTGATTGTTGGAGGGCAGCCCCCATGGAGGAGCCTGGGACTGAATTCCCAATTTAATGGCTTGGTTTGGTCAAGCTTTCCTCCACTTAGGGAGCCCTAAAAGATCAAAAGGAGGCTCTGTAGGCAGTTGTTTTGTTCATGTGCTCATTCTCTCTCCCCAAAATGAGAGATGTTAAGGAGGCCTCTGAGTGCTGCTTTGCCCTGTTTTTATAGCAGCCAGTGATGCCAGAGGCCAAGAGGACCATTCCTGCCTCCTGCTGACATTAGCTCCTCAAGACTCGTTGGCAAGGTGTCTTCCTCCAGGACATTTAGGCTGCTGAAGCTGAAGGCAAACAAAATTTCTTCTCCATTATTTCCAGCTTGATCTGTCCAATATAAAAAAATCCCTAACCCTAAAACCCAAAAATATAAAAACCAACAAAAACTTGGCACAGTTCCTGGCCTTTGTTGCTCCAACCCTGATACCTGGATGGCTCTGCAGGACCTGGAGCAGTGTGAGTCCCTGTGTATGGACATCACTCAGGGTTTTCCTGGGGCAGAGCAGAGATGAGAAGAGATGAGAAATCATTTTTGGAGAAAATTTTTCACCCTAAACGGCATGTTAATGCCATCTTAAAATGACAACCACTGCTGCTCTGTGTAGCTCTGGCTTTGATCCTTTCCATCACTCTGCTATTTTAAGAGACCAGAAGATTAAGGACTCCGGCATGTCCTGCAGTGCCACCACAGAGTGGCCTTGTGTGACTTGGCCCCTGGAAGTTGCCCCTCATGGCTGGCATTCCCATCTTATAAAGGCAGGAGTGGTTTCCAGTAAAAGAGAAAAAGTCCTCATGCTGGCCAGGCGAAGGCCAAATGCAAACAGACCCCAATGCTGCCCTGCAGCATCTCGGGCTGTTCCTGCCCAGGGCCCATGGGTGGTCCTGTATCCACAGGATGCCCTGCATCCCTGTCCCACTGCATCCTCTGCCCGTGGCAGGGCTCTTCCCTAACAGACACAGCTAACGTTACTTTATGCCCCCGGTTTTACATTCCTAAATGAATTCCTACCCTCTGAGTAACACTAATGGGTGTTAGCTTCTCTTCCTCCCCCCCCTCCTCCCCCCGTCTGGTGTTCAGGAACTATACAGCTGAACGTGTTTTTTGGTGACAGCTAATGGATGGTTCGTCGCTATTTTACTCAAATGCATTCACCATGGAATTGCCTCTCTGTCCATTTTCTCCTCCTGTTTTGGGGTTGTCACCGTCATAGCACTAGAAATATAAAATACTAATGGATTCAGGAAGATCTGGGATATGGGAGAGAGGCCAGTGCTTGCTGTGTGTTATCAGATCTCAGGTCAGAAGACCCCAAAACACGCAGGGATTTACCTGAGCTATCCAAGTGTCCTTCACGCTGCTCTCCTGTTTGTGAGCTTCCTTAATACACCCTGAGAACCCGGGGCAGAGCCGGGCCCCCTCCCATCCCATCCCATCCCATCCCATCCCATCCCATCCCATCCCATCCCATCCCATCCCAGCCTGTGAGGGGATAATTCAGGAACCAGCAGCCCGAGGGCACCATCTAGTGAACAGCCGGGACTGCAAAAACCTGAAACGGGCAGAAATTGAGTGAAAATTGGAACTGGGGGCTCCCCGGGGGTCAGCTCAGGGGATTGAGGAGTCACGCTTTGTGCTTTCCCTCTAGTCCTGTTATTTTTAAATTTTCTCCATCAGGTTCCCCCAGAGAAGAGCCCTCGCCACACCACACCCCTTGTGGCAGGGATGTTGGCCTGGGGCACACCACGCTTGCAGCTCTGCCCTCCCTGCCCAGTGGCATTGGAAGGACGATGGCATTATGTTTTCTTGTTGGGGGGAGGGGGAAAGGGATTATTTCTAATGCCTTGTGAGGGCACGCAGGTGTGCCGGAGTGGAGTGGGGGAGGCAGCTCTGCTGTGGGGCAGGTCTGAGCTGGAGGTATGGGCTGTTCTTTCGGCTGAGGTGAAACCTCCCTTTAAGTGGAAAATTCGAAAAGCACCACAGGTGCTCCAACATCTCCCCATCACCTCCAGGGTGAGCTGGGAGGGCAAAAGCAGAGGCTGAAAGAACACAGGCTTGGTGCAGAGCTTCAAGGTCCCTGAAAGGATGCAGCAGATGGGGATGAAGGAAACACCACACCACACTGCTGCTGTCCCCAGGGCCAGTGGGCTGAGCTGGTCCCCTCCCCACATTGCCTTACTGGGAACTGCACACCGTGCCAGGAAAAAGCTGTCCTATAACTTGCTGCTCCCCAAGGAAGAGGGGTTTCTGCAGCCCCAAAGCGATTCTGTTCCTTGATATCTCTTGCCATTGTTGCCAGCCTGACTCCTTCAATGTGTCCCTGTTCCCACTTATTCCAGGGCCAACTCCAGTCCCCCCATCCATAAGATCAGGGGTTATTTTGTTTTCTGGCTTGCAGAGAGGCTGTGGTTAAGGCATGGGCTTATGCTCATGCATTCAACTCCATCGTCCTTGGAGCCTTTTTCCTGAGCAGCTGCTGGAGGAGAGAATCCCAGTGTGGGAACAAGGAAAGGTGACATCCCCAAGCAAGACCACAGCAGTAACCAACCCCTCAGCTCCTGCTTTTCCTGGAAGTGCTGGGAAACACCCCATTCCCCCAGTGCTGCTCCCCACAAGTCCCTCCTGATCTAAAGGTGGCCCTTTCAGCAGCTCATGGCCCCCAGGACCTGTTGGCATCCAGCCCCCAGCTCACCCCATGAGTGCAGGGCTGTGGGGTGCCTGTGGTGGGGTGAGCCACTCTGGGGGTGGCTGCCTGCACAGACGATGGAGGGGGTTTATCCCTGGAGGCTTCTTTGTGTTTTGCCTGCAGCAACCCTTCCATGCACCCAAAACATCCGTGGATCAGGGACTGAGGGGTGCAGGGGTACCCAGGTCAGGCCACCCCGCCTGTCCAGCTCGCCCTTTGCAGCCTCTTTGGGGCCAGCTCCCTGGGGAGGGTGGAGCTGCTGGGAATTGTGCCTTTCCCTCTCATATGCACACAGTCACGATGGTTAGTTAAGTGGCTTGTTTTTCATTAGGAAAAGACTGTTGCTAGGCCACCCTGCTCCCCGGCGTTGGTCGGGAAGGGGTTTTGCAGCCAATCCGGGAGGCTGTGCTGGGGTTTGCACACGCACACATCACGCACACCCCTCCTGCAGCCCAGGTGCTAAGCGGCTGCCAGATGTGCCCGTTCATTTCCACATCACACCTATCCGCTTCTTCCGGCCAAGCCGCTTATTAAGGCTCCTGAGATTTTAATTTAGAGTTGGCTGCGAGTTTTCTGCCTTCTAATTTACTCTCGGGGGGTAGAGGAGAGGCGTGGGTGGGGATGCTGATGGGGTGGGGGTGCAGGGGAGATGGGTCCTCCCTCTGCTGTGACTGATTTGGTCTCTGGTGAAATGGCCGGGTGAAGCCTCTGCTCTCTGACTGCAAACAGGGTGAATCGTCCCTCCGTGTCCCCACAGCGAGGGGACAGACTGCCTCAGGTTAGGGGCTTGCTCCGGGCTGTAACTACGTACCAGCATTCCTCCACCCCAAGACATTCATGTTGTGATTTCTAGGGATGTCCTGTCCAGCACCAGGTGTTGGTGGGTTCCTTCCAACTCTGTGACGCTGTGATTTGGGGTTTACGTGGCATTTCAACCCTATGTACTGTGATAAGCACAGCCAGCAGCAAAGCAAGCCAGGTGTTTGATCAGGGGATACTGCTCCCGGCTGTTCTCCCCATGAAAACAGCCCCCAGCAGCTGGGAAAGGTGCTGGACCATGGTCAGGCACTGGGGATGCAGGGCAGGAGGGTCAGACACGTCCCTGGCACAGGGCTGCTGGTACAGCTGCTGTTCTGCCATGGTGCTATTCCAAGTACCCTGCGGGTGTCCTACACACACCCAGCAGAATCTCTGGTGCATGGACAAGGGAGGGAGCAAGCAGAGCCCAGGATGTGGGCAGGATGGAGCCTTTCACAGCTGCAAAGCTCTCACCATGGCAGGAAAGGAATGGACACCAAAACATGCAGGAAAAGGTGGACAATCCATGCAAGCCTCAGTTTTTGAGTGCCCCCCGTGAAAACCCCCATGTAGAAGGAGGAAAGCTCAATAAGAGCAAGAGAAAGCATTGAATTGCTCCTGCTGCTCAAGGAGAAGCTGTTGCTAGACAGAAGTAAAAGCCGTCGCCATCGGCTCCCATTGGCTCAGCCCCACTCCAATGACAGCCTTATCGGTTACCTGCACTCGCAGCTGGCTGGAAAAAACTCATTTGACAATGTTTTCCCTCTGATAAAAAAGCCCAATGCTGGATTCATGGGTTTGGGTTAATCATTGTTCAGGGGTTGTTTTGTTCAGGGGTTGTTGAGATAGCAGCTGAGTTTTCTGCAGATTCTTCAATTATCACAAAATTTAGTGTAAATGGTGAGCCAGCCCAGCTCTCCTTCTCCCGCCTGAAGATGCTCAGCCTCCTGACACAAGCTCCAGCAGGCTGCTCCTGAGATGAGCCAGAGCGTGTGATGAGCTGGAGTTTGTTCAGCCATGGCAACTCCGAGCTGGCATGGAGGTGAATATTCACAAACACCTGTGAAAATCCCGATTAGCTCTCAGAGGGTGAAAATGGGGCGAATGTTGCCATTTCAATTATTCAGAGCAAACATTGTTGGCAGGGAGCGGATTGCCGCCACCTCTAATCATCCATGTGGGGTTTGCTCAGCAGCAGCCCTATTTTGGGGGCCTGCAGTGCACAGTGTTGGGGTTTTCTAAGCCCTTCAAATCTGATGCAAATAGGGATTTACCCTCAAATTTGTTTCTCACCTTCCCTGAGAGCTGGAGATCACGGCATAGAAGCAAAGCTTGCAGGGCACGTCAGCATCAAAGAACAGCTGGCCTCTGGCTGCCTGTCTGCCTCCAAATTTGCCTCCAAAGCAGGGAGGGTATTTCAGCAGGAGAGTTAAATCAGTGGATGGCCAAGATTTCGGAAACGCTTTTTTTTCTTTAATTATGCCTTAGGCTAATGGCAAGGCAGGCTGAGTCACAGCCTGATAAAGCCTTCTCCAGGTTCATCCCAACACACCCGTCTCACATCGACCATCACAGGGCTTAGCAAAAGGAAGTGAGACAGGGGAGCTGGAGGGGCAACAGGTTGGGGCTCAGGTGGACAGTTAATTTGGGAGCCATGGGGTGCCCCATACACCCCAAGGGGATGTGGTAGCATGGGCCAGGTTATATGGTCGTGAGCAAAGCTCTGCTGTGTCCTTCCTCCAGGTCTGCTTTCCCAGGAGCAAAGACAGCACTGCTGCATCACCTTTGGAATGCCACCATCTACTGACAGTGGGATGCAGAGCTTTCACCTTTCCTACAGCTTCACTTCCCTCCTGCCACC
Organism: Coloeus monedula; assembly: GCF_965178545.1. Taxonomy (NCBI): domain Eukaryota; kingdom Metazoa; phylum Chordata; class Aves; order Passeriformes; family Corvidae; genus Coloeus; species Coloeus monedula. The sequence continues at coordinate 5,696,115 of NC_138794.1, forward strand.
CTGCAGGAGGTAGAGATGGCAGAGAGGAGGAAACAGACCTGCACCAGCTGTGCTCCTCCTGCACCCCTCCGAGTGCCCCGAAGGGTTCAGTGCACACCATGCCGCGCCAGGCCCTGCTGACACTGCACAGCTCAGCCGAGCTGCACCCTGAGGCTGGTACAGAGGGTGGTGCTGGCCCTGTTTTACAGCTTGCTGTGTCAGGAACACACCTGGGACAGACTGGAACAAGCAGGATTTAAAGGCCTACCATGGGGCCACGTTTCCTTTCCTTTCCTGTCCAGACCATGAGCCCACGGCAGAGCCCAGGTTATTGTATCTGTTGAAGGACGGTTTTGTTTGGGCCACTGTGAGGACAAAGATTTTTAGATGTGCCTGACACCTTTCAAAGCATTTCTGAGCTGTTCCTGGCTTCCTCTGCCAGGCAGGGAGGAGTTAAGATGGGAAGTGCAAGATGTGTCTGGTAATGGCACTGATGTGTGCGTCAGGTGTGTCTACGTCACACGGCTGCCTTGGCCGCTTCCCAAGGCTGGGGCTGAGCTCTCCTTACCATCCACCAGCTGCTGGGAAAAGCCTGGGACAGTCTGGCCTGGCTGATGGGGTCACAGACTCCATTCCAGTGCTGGCTGTTGTACCCCACCGTGCTGCACGAGGCTCCCCAAAGCCCCCAGGGTGCTGGCAGCCCTCCAGCCCCATCTCATCTCACAGCCCAGGCAGTGGGACTGTGCTAAAGCGCTGCCCCCAAGAGCTGCCCTTGAGGCACATGGCAAAAAAAAAAAAAAAAAAATCAATTTTCTATAACCAGGGCTGGTCAGTTCCCTGGGGAAACAGGCAACTCCCTGTGTCCAGCCCCAAACCCCTCTCTGGTGCTCACACCCCCATCTGGGGCACATCTCTGCAGCCACAGGTCACCTACACATCACCTGCAGGCAGAGTCACTGCAGATGAGCAGCACCCTATCCCCACACCATGACTGCAGCCCATGCCACAGCTCACCAACATTCCCACAGCGATCTTGCTCCCAGACCCTGGGCTCTGCCTGAGCCCATCCCCTGCTCCTCTTGCCTTCACAGGGGTGTCCCCAGAGCAGAGAGGACAAGCCTGTACCCCAAGGAGCTCCTTACTCCAACCACTCAAAGCACCTTTTCCAGTTGCAGGTGGGTTTTAAGCCCTAGAACATGGCATGGTGGTTGGGCAACTGTTTGCCAACCTCATCCCTGCCCTCTCACTCCTGGAGAACTGCCAGATCAAATCATGCAGAATATACACAAGGGTTTTAGCCAGAACAGTATTTAATTCAGATTTGGACAATTATGTGAATCATTTATTTGAAATGAAATGCGTTCTATGCTCTTGTCCAGGCTGGACACTGATTAGACCCAGACTTTCCTCTTGAACTTCATTGTGCAGTTGGATCCCTATAAATCTATGGGGCCTGGATGGGTCTAATCCCATCCTTGGATGGGATTCATCCAAGAATCTTTAAAGAGCTGCTGATGTCATTGCAAAGCTGCTCAACTATTTTTGAGCAGTCTTGGGAATCCAGAGGTCCCAGCTGACTGAAAGCTGGCAAATGTTGCCCTGATTTTGAAGAAGGGCAAGAAGGACCCTGGAAACTTCAGCCTGTCAGTCTCACTTCACTGACAGGTAAAATCATGGAAAATATTTTTCTGGGAGCTGTTGAGAAACACCTGCAGGACAATGCAGTCATGGGTCATAGCCGGCATGGCTTCATGAGGGCAAAGTCCTGCTCATTGAACCTGATTTCCTTCTGCAACAGGCTACCCACCTAGCTCATCAAGGGACATCAGGTGATGCAATCTTTTTGGACTTTTAAATGAAGCTTTTGATACCATCTCTCACAGTATCCTTCTGGACAAGCTGTTCAGCACACAGCTGGAGCTGAGCACTGGAACAGGCTCCCCAGGGAAGTGATCACAGCACCAAGCCTGTCTGAGCACAAGGTGTGTTTGGAAAAAGCTCTCAGGCACATGGTGGGATCCTCTGCGTGTCCTGTGCAGGGCCAGGTGTTGGACTCAATGATCCTGATGGATCCCTTCCAACTCAGCATATTCTGTGATTCTATGAAAGAAAGTAGGGAGCAAACTGGTTGTTTACTGTTCCCAGATGGTTTGCAGCCTTTGAGCATCAGGGAAACACCTCAGTCCCTCCACAGGAAAGCTTGCCCCTTGCTGTCTGGGAGAAGGACAACCCCACAGAAGGCATGGAGGCTGTTGGTAGCCCCCATTACATGCCCATGGAGGCTCCTCCAGGCTGACACTGGACACTGCTCATCCCCAAGTGGCAGATGAACACGGCACAGTCACAGCCCTGATTTCTGTGCAACAGCTCGAGGCTGCAGACAGCATTTTTGGGAGAATGCTGGTGTCCAGGTGTCACCATGTCTCCATCCCTGAGCAGGGCTGGGTACTGGGCACAAGCCCCAGGGAAGGAGGTCAGTAGTTACCTCCACCTTTAACAGCTGAAGGCACCAGGACGGCCCAAAACATGTGGAGGAGACGCTGTCCCCCATCACAGGCCGCTTGCCATCAGGTCTGTGGGCCAGTACTGGTCATCCAGGTACTGGCTGCTGTCTGCAGTGGGGTCTGTGACAGGGCTGGGGGGCCGAGGGGGCAGGCTGTGGGCCAGCTCCTTCTCCCACTGCACCTCCACCAGTCTGTACAGCTCCATGGCTGTCTGAGCGTCCTCCACTGATGAGTGTCCTTTGCAGCCAACCTGAGAAAAGGGGGAAAAGCCTCGTTAGATAAAAGGGGCAGCAAAAATCCCACAGGTCTGCTTGCTTGGAAGGACACAAGTGCTGTGGGTTTTGGAGACACAAAGGTTTGATGTAGCCAAGGCCATACAGGTATCTCTTCAACACGTTTTGGAGGGCACAGATCCTGTCCCTGTGATTTTACTGAGATGCTTAATGGTCAGCTTGGGAGGTCCTGGGCTCTTCCAGCTTATTTATAGCCAGGAGCACTGGGTGAACAAGGTTCATCTCCACCTCACAGAGAACACACATGGAGGTGGGAGAACCAGGCTGACCACAGAGGTTCATAGCTAACCCAGGGTTGTTTCCCATCTCAAGGTTCCTGCTGCTTACCTGGATCTTTTTATGGAGCAGGTGCCTGGCCAAGTTCTTGAGGGAGACATTGGCTCTGACGGGCAGCCCTGCTCTCTTCTTCAGCGCAGGGATCTGGCTGGTGTCTCGAGTCCTGTCTTTCGGGTGGAAGTACTTCAGGGCTTGGAAGTCATTGTGGATGGCGTGTCCTACCACAATCTTGTCTTTCAAGATCTTCAGGATCTGAAAGAGTCAAAGAGGGTTAGACAGACACCGCAGCGGAAGAAATACCAATTAAGCATAAAATAAGCCATTCTGTATTAAATTCAGCTCCTTGACTTCTCGTTTTTACGTTCCCAGAAAGAATAACAAGCAAGCAAATCAACCCACTGCACAGCTTCAGAAGCTCCCTGTCCTGTTTTGTGTCTGCCTCAGAGCAGCCCAGCAAAGGCCACAAATAATCCCAATTTGTGTCTGACAGAAAACACAAAGGCTTTCTGGAATTTTTTTTTTTAAATCTCTTTTTATTTCCTCACCTCTGCCTGGGCAGTCTTGAAGGGAATTGCATTCTTCATGTGCTGCTTGGTGATGCCGCTCCAGCGCGTCCGGTAGTCCACGACGGGGAGCTCGGGCTGGACATATTTGTCATAGATGACATCCCCCTCATAGTTCACCACGGAACAACGTGCCAGCTCACTCAGCCTGCCCTGAGGACCCGTGCCCACCATCTCACAGTCGATGGCCACATACTTGCCCGGGCGCAGGACTAGGGCGGACGTCCGCACCCTCTTGGAGCTGCCATTCCCCTGCGACAGCAGCACGGAATGGTGCCTGGCTATGCTGTCCGGAGAGGCAGATGGAGACAGGGATGCAGACACGATCCGTTTGGGCTTGGGGACTTTGTCACAGCGCGGTGCCGTGGTGCCATTTGCCTTGGTGAGTGCCTCCAGCCCCGCCTCGGGGCTCTGACTGCCCAGGCGCCCACGGGGGCTCAGCAGCCCCTTCTGCTCCAGCAGCGCCCGGCGCTCCATGAACCGCTGGTGCTTACGGCTCTTCTTCTTGCTGCGACCCTGCGGCGAGCTGGGACCTTTCGGGGCCTGAGCGCAGCCCCCCGCGGTGGGGCCATGGCTGCCCTGCAGGGTGGGCGCGGAGACCTTCGGGGCGGGCAGCAGCGGGGTCATCTGCCCTTTGCCTGGTGGCATTCCTGCTGGAGCGTGCACAGGGGGGCATGAGCGCCATGCGGACCCCATGCTCCCCTGTCAAAAAAGGTCGCACGTACCCCACGGCAACTCCCCCCCCCCCACGCGGGGTGACACAGGCAGGGCGGGGGGGGGGGGGGGGAGGGGACACGGACACACTGTCACACCCCATCCCCACACCTTTGCACCCTCATTGCCCAGTCCCACACCGCCCCATTCCCGGTCCCAGCCGGGTCCCGGCCCTGCCCACCCCACTATCCCCTGTGTCCCCCCCATTACGTATCCCCTAGGGCCCTGTCTGCCCATTACCGGGGCCCTCTCTAGCTCGCTCCAGGCCCCAGCCCCCTGCCCGCCCCGTTACCCATCCCCAGGCCCCTGCCGGCCCCTGTGGCCACCCCCGGCCCGCGGTGGCCCCGCTGTCCCCGCTGCTGACCGCTCCCGGCGCGGCTCACACGTGTCCGGCCCGGAAGCGGCCGCGCGCACATGCCCGGGCAAGTCCCACCGTGACCACGCCCCCTGCTTCCTCATTGGCTGCGATTGACGGTTAATTTGCATATGGGCGGGGCTTCGTCCGCCCCCGAGGGCGGGGTGTCGGGGGTTTTTGTGGGAATTCCGGAGCTCCGCATCTGGAGCTTCCAGCCCAGACTGGGCGATGCTCAGGGCTTCCAGCCCGTCCCACCTCTGCCCCTGGTGGAAAGGGATCCTCCGTGGTGGTGGGTTTGGGGTGGGATGCACGCTGTGGTGCCCAGCTCCACGCCCTGCAGCGCAGCCTGGCATTGGTGTGCTGCAGTTTTCCTGTGTGTTTGCTGACCCTGTGGGCATCCCTTTGTCCTGCAGGTGGGGTGGGCTGAAGCACGGCAGCTTGGGGTTTGCATTCTCCAGGCTCTCTCAGGGTGCTCCCCAGGGTTGTGGGGGGCAGCTCCGGCTGGGGCATGGTTGAAGCGGGGGTTTCAGACCGGCCTCTCGTTGCTTCACTCTTAAGGCTCACAAAAGCAATGTCCGAGGTGGTCAGAAGAGGAGAAGAGCCTCAGGCAGCCCCAGCCAGCAGCTTGTCCCTATGCATTCAGCATCGTTGCAGAGGCCGTGTGCCCTAGGGCAGACTGTGACTTGTTGTGGTGGGATGAGCCATACAACAACAAAATCACTAGTCTTCCACAGGGAACCAGGCACCATGTCCATCCTCATCCCTCTGGGCCTTGCTGGGAGCATTCCCTCTCCCTGCTACCGATGGGGCTCACAGGGATGCAGGACAAGTGCTTTTGCACTCCACTGTTCTCCCTTTCCACCACTCATTAGCTTCTCTATCCTGATCAGAAAGGAAGGGTTTAGATTACCCTGCGATTTATCTTTTCATATTTCTGTTCTGTTTTTCTTTTGGTCAGTATGCCTCTTCCTTAAATCAGTTGCTCTGTGTTCTGCATCTATTGCTTCCATCCCTGCTGTTCAGCTAATTAATCTCCCTTTAATGAGAGTCATTCAAGTGTCTCACAATATCTTGCTAGGGAGTCCTGTCAGGTCTGTATGTAGAAATTTATACTCTTTTCTGGTATTTTTGGTAAAACTGTGCATTACAGCTCTCAGGGATGGTTCATTTGGTATTCCTGGGCCTCTTCACTCTGTTTTTCTCCCCCTAAATGAGGTGTGAGCTGACCATCACCACACAAGTGGGAGCAAACTCGAGTCTTGCTGTGAGGGATGTGGGCTTGCATTTCTGCTCCAGCTCTGGGTGGATAAGAAGGTGGTGTCACTGGCTGCTCTTCTCCCTCACACCCTGCATTATGATGAGAGATTCAAGTGCCTGGCTGAGAGCTTCTCCCTGGACACATTGCTGTTCCACTCATGGGGCTGATCACTCTTGGCTTGTCCACAACAAACCCATCCATCTTCCTTCCTTTTTTCCCAGGATGTAGTTTGCATTCTCTTTTAGAGTGCAAGGTTTTAGCTGTACCCTCACGATTACAAAGAAACCTCGACAGAAGAAATTATGACATGTGGGGAGGAAGGAAAAAGCTTTTTCTGGCTTTTCAAAGTGACCAGGCTTGGGAAACCAGATAGTCCAGGGTGCAAGGGAACAGTGCTATCATTTTTTTCCCCCTACCCCATGTGCAAAGATGGCGGTGAAAAAAAGTCAAAATATCCTTGAAAGATAAGTCAAAGTAACTTTGAAAGTGTGCTGTGATCCCACTGACCCCTGTGTCCTCAGTAGATGGTTCTCCCTTTGGTAAAAGCCTTGTGTTGAACACGGATTCTACTCACCTCCCCAAGGTGCTGGGGATGGAGGGTTGGGCACCAGATGGTAGAAATCCTGTTTCAGATGTGGCAGATGAGCTGAGATGAAGGCAGAGCGCGCCAGAGCCCAGGAGAGGTTTCTGCAGTGTTTGCACAATTTGAAATAATAACGAAATCTGTAAAACTCTGGAAAGAGCACGACTAGAATAACAGGCTAAATTTGTCAGATGAATAATTTACTAGAAGTGATTGGCTGTGCTCCAAGTGAGATGAGCACCAGCCTGGTTTCAGGCTGAGCAGCCTGGGTGTCTCTGTCCTCAGCTGGGAGCTGGTCCCTCTCCTGCCACCTGGTCATTGCTCTGCCATAAAAGCTGCTCTCTAGACAAGGTGCCTTTCCCCAGGTCATCACTGCCCGAGGCTGCAGGGATTCCTGCAGAGCTCCTGGTGCCCTCCAGAAGGTGTCTGCTGTTTATTTTCAAGGCGCTGCTTTGCAGAGCAGAGGCGGTGGAAGTGGGTGTCTGTCACTGGCTCCAGGCTTGTGGACTCACCCATCCTCTGCCTCTCTCCCTTCTCCAACCATTTCTCTGTCCTCGGCCATGGTGCCGAGCAGATGGAAGAACAGGCAGATCTTGACATTTGGGATGGGAAGGGAGATGAAGTCCCAGTGCTGAGAGGAGATGGCGACTGCAGCCTCAGCAACCAATTAACGTGATCATGTTTATGGATGCGGATCAGTAATTCCAGGTAAACTCCCCAAGAGCAGTGCTGCAGGCCAACAAAGCCTCCTGCCCACCCGGGAGCCTGCCAGTGGGCCCTGCCAGTGCCAGCACATTCCTGCTGTGACTCTAAACTGCTTCATTTCCTCGTGCCAGCCTGGACACGCATCATTTTGTCTCATGTTACCTCGATGCCAGAGCTCCTCTTTGCAGTGTTGGTTGCACCATGTCCTCCTGGACCTCTCTGTTCCCTCCCTGCCAAGGAGGATGATTGGTGGGAATGGGATAGGTTAACTCAGAGAAGGCAGCAAGGACCCCGCTTTGCCTCCAGGGGTGATGAGGGATCACTTAATCATCCTGGGCTCTGCAGGCTGCCTGGTGCCTGCTCATCACCCAGCTGTGGTTGGGGAGCCTCACCAGGGCTCCCTGAGCTGCTCCCCTCACTCTGAGCAGGCTTGTGGCAGGGCTGGTTTGCACCCATCAGCATCCAGGAGATCGAACAGAAGCTGGGAAGCTACAGAAATAGGTTGGGACAGTTGACCAATTGCTGAACCTGATTTCCTTTACAGAAAGAAAGTCTCATCACGATGGAGCACCTGGGAACACCAGCACCATCCTTTGGTGCAAGGGACCAGCTGGGGCAGCCGGTGCCACCTGGCTGAGGTGTCACCAGCCAGCAGCCTGAGGCCACCAGCACGAGGATGTCAGACCAGACAGGCACCATGTCACTCCCTGGCCTTTGCTGCGATGCATCTCGGAGCGCTGCAGCCCTCTTGGTCCATAGCAGAGGCCCAGCACAGGGATTCCTGTGGGACCCCTCTGCTGCCGTAGTGAGATCCCCATCCTGAGCAAAACCTCCAGGAGACTGTATCCCTGTGGGCTAAGGATGGGGATGGACTGTGTGTGAGAGCACCTGCTCAGCCTTGAAGACTACTCAGTGCTGGGAAGTTGTGCTTGGAAGGCAGAAAACCTTTTCCTTTCCCTTGGAGCATCAAGAGCCTCCCTATTCCTCTGACATCTCCTCCAACACTCCATGGGAATTGCCTGTATCCCTCCAGCATGGACAGATCTCCTCTTCAACCATGTCCTGGAGGGTGTCAGTGCTGCAGGGATGCTGCCAGGGATAAGGAGGGATGGATGCTCCCAGAGCAGGAGGTGAGGGAGGATGATGCTGCCATCCATCTCCCCCCTCGCTCCCCATTTTCTGGCTCGCCCCCAGGAGAGCAGTGAGCAATTACGGTCCACGCGGAAGCTTCATTATTGCCCTGTCGTGGCCTCGTTTGATGAGATGTTTTATTGCCAAACTTATTAAAAGTGAAACGTGCGGTTTCTGCGCAGCAATTTCCTGTCTGCAGTGATAAGCTGGGCTCTGCCTGCTGTGTAATAAACAGTTATTTTTATGTACGGCTCTGGCTGGGGTGACAAGGAAGGGAGAGGGCCTGGCTCGTGTTAATTGCGATGGTTAATGGGATCTATACTGGGAGCTATGTGTGAGGAGGTGCGTGCCCTTCCCCTGCCACATTCTGTGACGGGGTGGCCTCCGGCGGTTTTGTGCTCTGGGTGTTGGCAGTGGGGACTGTGCAGGGTCTCCTACCCACAGTGCATGGGAACAAGAAGGATTAGTCTGAAAGCTCCTCACCTGCCTCCTCTCAGCCCTCTGTCACAGCCTGAACAAATGAGGGACCTGCTGCGCACCCCCCTGGTGTGAGACCCCATCCCCTGCAAGGGCTGCCCCTGAACTCCATTGATTCCACCCCTGCAGGAGGCCGGAGGGAGCTCCAAAACCTGGGAGCTTGGCTTCATTTTCCCCAGGTCCTCCCTCTGCCCGAGAACCTCTCTGTCTGCAGTGGCATTTGCAGGTGATGCTGGTGGCCAAAGCCTGGAGCATCCACCACAGCACCTCCCACCGTCCCTCCTTGGATGTCCGCAGCAGACTGGTGCTGGAGAGGAGACAGTAAATTCAGGAGCAGTAAATTCTACAGGCACACTAATGTCACAGAAAACCTGTGCCACTGCTGAGCTTGGAGCAGCAAAACTCTGATAAATATCAGCAAAGCTGATAAATATAGTTTCATTTTGTCAGAAACAAAGTGTCCTTGTTAGGTGTGTGGTCTGTATTTTGGTTTAATTACATCTTTCAAATACGTTTTGAAAAGAAGCAGGTTTTAAAAATGCAAGATGTCAAAACTGCATTTACAAAAATCCTGATTGCTTTTTTTTTTTTTTATTTTCCAGACCTGGCCAAAGCTATTAGTTCGACTCAAGCTGAAAGTGCATAACTTTCCCCAATAAACAATTTGTCAGAAAAATTCCTCCTGGCTCTGGGAGATCTGTTTGTTATTTGTCAGCAGTCAAAACCCTGTTGGGTATTTCCCATCTGACTTCTTTTCTTAACAGCATCTTTATTGGTCTGGGAATTAACAGTGGAAGATGCGATACTTGCTATTCATTGCAGTCATCCCAAATGCCACTCATCTCATCAGGCCATGGCTCCACAAAGCAAAAGCCTCTCTCCTTTCTCCAGTGCACCATTTTTGGGTAACCATAGGGCATTTTATCCCAAATTTCCTCCTTTCATCCTCCTGATCCTGCAGCGTGCAATGGTATCCCCAGGCTTGGAGTCACATCCCTATCTCCTGTATCCATCCCCATCCCTGCTGCCCATCTTGGCCTCTTGCTGGGCAAACTCCCTCCATTGCCAGCTCGGGCCCTCATTAATTTGTATTGCAGCGTGTGTCGCGGGCTGACGTGTAATTAGAGCTCCTGAAGCCTGTCTCATGCTGTAATTGCCATGACAGGGGCCACAGCATATCCGCTTGTTAATTAGTAAACCACAATATCCCGGGGGCTCATTGAGAGCTGCCTTAATTGTATTTCAGCTGGAACAGAGGGATAATTACCCTTTGCTAGCACTGCCACTTTTAAATTCTTAAAAAAAAAAAAAAAAAAAAAAAGAAAAGAAAGGAAAACCCAAACTGAGCTCGTCTGCCACTTCTCCCCTTGGCTGCCCAGGGACCTGGTTTTGTCCCCAGGCTCAAGGGGAAGGGCTGTGGAGCTCAGCAGTGTGGGAACAGGATGCCAAGAGATTTGCACGGGGACACACTCAAACTGGTGGTGACTGAGCTGCCCCTGCTCCGAGGGCACTTCTGTGTCCCTGCATGTGGGACCCCACTGGGAACCCCGTTTGTGGCTGCAGGCTGGCTTGCTGGGCATACTGTTTGATGGGAATCCCATCCTGGACAGCAAGCAACCCCCTGGCATCACCACCAGGCACATCCAGTGGCTTGGAGGAACAGTTTGTGTCCAGGGAGGAGCGAGCCAAGGTCTCCCTCCAGACTTCCCATCAGACAGAGGGTGCTGCAGTCCCCTCGAAATGGGAGTGGGAGCTGCTGCAGGCCACAGGGAGGAGGCTGTGGATCTTGCAGGGCTCAGTGTAACCATGTGTTGCTGCCAAGGGTGTGTTTGTGTTCCCCATGCCCAGCACTGTTAGAGTACCAGCACTAAGGGGGACCTCAGAGGGCTCGGTGCTGGAAGTCTCTGCTCCTACAAACCCTGTGGCAGTGTGGGATCAGCCTGCTTGGCTTTAATGGACCCCAGAGGTGAATCATCTCCCTTCTCGATTCCTTTCTTGTCAAACTTCACCTCACCGGGCAACTGTAGGTCTTCTGGGACCTGGTTAAAGCTTTTTGCTCCACAGGAAGGATGTCTCTGAAGGGTACGTGTGTGTCTGTGTCTCTTGTAGTGGCCACGGGGGGACCATGGAGCTTTGGTGGGAGATGGAGGAGCTGAGGTGCAGCATCACCCTTCTGTGGCCACCAGAGCCCCTCTGCAGAGGAGCTGCTGTCTGGTCAAAGATCTTTGGGGAAGGTTAACCTGGGAAGAGAACCTGACATGTGGCATCCATCCCCGTTCCTGTGCTTCTTCCTGAACCAACACAAAGAGATCAGCCACCACCAGCCCTGCTGATGTTTCCTGCTGTTCAAAAAATCGTATAATGGACAACTAGCCTTTGGGACCTGGTTTGTGAATTGGCTTAAATAACAGTCCTGGCTCTCTCCTGGGAAGCTACATGGAGGTCAGCCTTGAAGAAAAGATCAGTACGGCGGCTCCAAGCATTAGTAAAAAGACATAACCGAGGCAAAGAGCCTTGAACATAATTACAGCCTAAGAGCTGTGATGGGAACTCAACGACCTGAAGCCATATCCTGGACTTGAGTGCAATCAACAGATTGACACTGCTGGGTCCTGAAGGCTGGTTTTTGGAAGTCGTGCACCAGGGTTGAATGCCAGAGCAGGCAGCGAAGCAGCGCAGGTGCCCGTTCCAAAGACTGCAGCTAGAAAAGGGTCTCAAATGCCATGGAAGAACCAGATGGAGGCAACCACTGGAACACTCTGTGTGTAATTGAGGGCACCTTCAAGGGTGAGCACGGGGTGGCTGCCCACCTCCAGGATGCTCTCCACTGCTGCCATGCAAGTCACTGTCATTAGAGCCGGGGATGGAGTTTATAGTTGAGTAAGCACAACAACTTTGCACAAATTAAACAACATATTTAGGGTTAATTAGATTTCTTACCACTGCCTCCATTAACCTAGCCCTGGCATCTGCTGTCAGAGCCCCTTCAAAATTCATATTCAAGGCCTTATCAGTGGGAGATGTGGATGGCTAAGTCTCTCATTGGGCAACCTTACCAGTGTGGACATGGGTGGCACATGCCACCTTCTCTTCTTGGAAACCCCTTGGTAGAACAGCTGGGACCAAGTGGAGAGGTAGTTGTCCTCCAGGAGTGCAGAGGCTGGGCTGGATATCCCAGCTGGCATTTCCCACCTGCTTCTCAGATGATCTTTAAGAAAATAGGTGCTTTTTCAGCAGTCTGTCCCTCATTATCCACAGGGTGACGTGTGAATGCAAATAAACAAATGAGATCCCTTCAACAACATCTGAGAATGTGGCTTCATATTTTTAAGCCAATTTCCTTAGACTGTGTCAGGGCCTGTTTTGTGTTTGCCAGACAATTATGTGGCTAATGAGGACAGCCACGGTTACATCAGGCGGGATTAGGAGGAATAAGGCATCAAATGTTGCAGTGCTTAAGGCAAGCGCTAACTAATGGGGGCTTGGAGGGCACGTCCCATGGGCAGGTGGTTCCTCACAGGAATTCTGGTTCTGTTTGGAAGGAGATGGAGGAGGCAGTGGGCAGCAGGCAGCAGGCAGGCTGGCCAGAAGGTGAGGAAGGCTTCTGGTCCCTGCATGGTGGCTGTGCCCATGGGAAATGAGGAAGTTGGAATATTTAGGGACGTAGCATCATGCACCTGACCCTGAGTTTGTCCCATGAAGGCAGAGACAGACATGAGTGTTCTGATGGAAAAGGAGGCACCAGCCAAGACCACCCCATAAACACAGCAAAAGGGGATCAAAAGCAACAGGGAAGCTGAACCTCACCACTGAGATCACCGAGAAATTGATATTTTAGCTGAAACCTTCCCATCCTGACTCTCTGACAATCAGCATGGGCTCTGTGCAGTGGTTCTGCAGGGCCCCTGAAGAGGGTGAAGAAGGAAAGCAGGGATGATGCCTGGTGCTGCAGTTAGACCCCACTCTGAGTGACGTGGGGACGTGCACAGCCAGCAGTGTCTTTCAGATGCCTCCTCCCAGCCACCTCTCTGCCACGTCTGCCACCAGTCTCCCATCAATCAGTGAACCAGGTTCTCCCTTGCATGCTGGGTGGCTGTGCCACTGCTCCCAGCAGGCGCCTTTGGTCATGTTCAGTGAATTCCTACAACTGCAGCACCCTGGGAGAGCAGCCATGCTGTCCAGCAATGCAGCAATGCTGCCCAGAGGGGCTTTGTTTATTCTCCTTTGGACCCTCCTCCTCCTGAACTCTCATCCCACATTTCAGCTGTGTCTTCTACAAAAACCTCTCAGCTAAAGTGAACAAGGGCAGCTTCATCTGCAGGTGGATGGATGCACAGCCACGGCTGTGGCTGAGGTGCCTCCACACGTCCACCTGAAGACCTGAGCAGGAGACTGTCCAGACCCAACAGCCTCAAGATGTCAACCACCCTTAAACCACATTTCTGTGCCAACCCTCTGACACACCCTCTGGTTGGATCCCATCACAGCAAGGCACAGACCTGAGCACCTCATCCTCACGTTCACCTCCCTTCCTTGTCAGTGCCAACAGGGAGCTTAATCTCAGAGTCCAGGGGTTCACCAAGTCACCCTGAAGTCCAGGGGCCAAGGAGGAGCACACACAGCTCATGGAGACACCCTAAACCCTCTTGCTGACTCTGCTCCATGCCCAGTCCCGGAGTCTCAGCCCAGTCCCAAGCTGTTACCACAAACTGCAGGCCTCAGCACCCCAAGGACCCCTTCCCTGTCTGTGCCGTGGCCACCCCACCTGTGCTTGCCACCTGCCTTCCTGGAAGAAGGTGGCACATGTGCCGAAGAGCTTCCCTTGAGCACAGCCACTGGATAGCTCTCCGGATGACTAATTTGCACCCTAATTGGTGTGGAAACGAATGCCAGAAAGCGCTGGAATACCGAGAAGTGAAGCTCTCCATCTTGGTTTCCTTCAGGGAAATGGTCTTAATTAAGTGTCTTGCAAACAGAGATAATTTCCAGCTACGTGTTGAAACAGGAGCTGGGGTGGAGGGTGCGGCTGAGACCGGCATCTTCTCCTGGGTGGGTCTGCTTGGCCATTGCAAAGCTGATTCCTCAGATGTCTGCGTCTCCAGGGCTTAGCCAGTCCTGCCTGGACCTGCAGGACATCCGCATGGCTTTTGCACCTCCACTAGTGTTCCTTAGCTCCAAGAGTACCTTCCCATTTTACCAGCACAGTCTGTACTGACTCCAGTGGTGTTGACACCATCCCTATGATTTCCACCACTGTTTACATTATGGTTGTTCAAGCTTCATGTCACTCATTAATCAACCTTGAGGTTCTTCCTGTATGAATTTGCCCTGGACAAGCAATTGCATCCCCGCTCCCCATGGTGGGTGGCCCAGCCATCCCACACATCTGGCAGCCCTTCAAGCCCTGCCAAGGGGAATATGCCAGCAGGGGTTGCACATGCCAAACAAACTGGAGAGGCCTGCAGTTGCTTGGCTGGGGACACTGGAGCCCATGGCAATGTGCCAGAACCATGGGAGACACCCAGCAAGCCCTGGCACAGGTTGGAAGGGGACTCTGGGGATGCAGGCTGCCATGGAGAGCTGCTGGACCTGGCACTGCTGCCTTCAGAGCAGGGCTGGCATTGAGATGCCCCAGCCCCTTCCCCTTCCCCATGGCCTTGCTGTGCACAGCTGTTCCCTTAGAAATAGCTGTTGCCATGGTTTTCCCAAAGAAAACACATCTCTCCCCCCCTTCCCCACCACCACTCCCCACCGCCTTAACCTTGTGACAGCAGTGATGACGCGGCTCCCTAAGAAAGGCCACTTCACGTAACTATGGTAACAATTAGCTTTCTCTTGGTTTTGCCTCGGGGGTGACGCTGGGGAGAGGGACCCAGAGCTGCTCTCGTGGAGCAGGTGCTTCCCCTGGCCTTGCACCCAGAGCCAGGGCTGGCAAGTGCCTGCTCGCTGCTGCAGCATCCCAGGCAGGTGCATCACTCGCACGCAGGGATGTCTGCAGCCCCCCTTTATCTCAGGTGCTGGGGACAATCCCCCTGTTTCCTGTGTAGCTGAATGAACCATGGGACCCTACACAAGCCCTAAGAATCTCAGCAAGGCTCTGCTGGCCTCCAGCAGTGGCCGGTGCAGGGAGATGGTGGGGAGCATCTCCCAAGGCACGGGAATGGTGAGAGCATCTGCATCGCCTGGGCTCACTCGAAAAGCGTGGGGAAAAGAAGGGTGGGAAGCAGCCGGTTGTACCAGAGAAGGATTGCGAGCCAGCTGGAATTTTGGGGCTGGGAGCATGGCAGGGACATCCATAGCCTGAATGAGAGGTCTGCAATGGTGCCTCTGCTCCTGGGAGCGGGAGGGTAAACACGGTGCAAAGCCGCTCCTTAGGTACATACAAGTCACAGCTGTCGACTGCAGCAACTAAAATAAGCGTTTTCCTGCTTTTTATTCCTCTGAGCCCAGCAGAGCCCACTCAGCACCAGGAACGGAGCTGGAGTCTATTCTTAGCTCTGCAGGGAAGGGAGCAGGAGTCCCTGCACTGCTGTCATGCAGGCTTGGGGGCTGCCACATCCCATCCCCTCATGGTCCCCAGGAGCCTGGCCTGACTCCAGGGCGGTATCGAGGCAGGAAGGACTGCACCCCAACAGGGACAAAGTCCTACTTTTTCGACAAAGAGGAGTTGGGGAGACAGTGGGAGGGAGGGAAGCCCCAGCACCTCCCTCAGCATCACTGCAGGATCCGGCATCCCTGAAGGAGAGGCTGCAATGCAGGTGGCTCTGGAAGGAGTCCCTGCTCTTGCAAAGCTGCTTTTCTGCCTGGGCATGGGGGCAGTGGGGGACCTCAAGTCACAGCTCCTGCTGCCTCCAGGGATGGGAGTTTTAAGTGGAGCTGAGGAGTCTGAGCTGAGAGTCGCTCTTTGACCCATTCTGTGCCAGGGTCAGACTTGCTTTGCCCAGCTCTAGCCATGAGATGCTGGCACTGCCCACCCCAATAACTCCCACTGTTTTCTGGCTGCAGACCATGGTGGCCAGGGGGTCAGGGAGCTGCTGGCCACCAGCACCACACCATCCCCACATTGCACTGGGGGTCCTGCTTCAAAATGTGGGGAGATTGGGAGTGCCCTCCAAACCAGTCTGCAGGAGCAGCAGGCACGGTGCAAGGAGGAAAACACCCATACTGGTCACACTGTGGCCAGTCCAGCACTCAGCTCTGCTCTCCATCCCAGCTCCATGAGGACCAGGGTAGGATGGGGGGCAGGCAGGGATGCAGCTGTGCATGGGGAGCCATGGGGAAGAAGCCCCAGCTCCATAGCAACAGGTACTCTCCATGTAATGGAGTCCTTTCCGCTCGGCCTCCGCAGCCGCCAGCCTTATTCACATGGCCATAAATAATTCAATTTTCTCATTCACACACATGAATGCTGCGGGCCGGGGCTCCGGGTGTGCTCAGCCTCCATCTGTCTTGGGGGGAAGGGGGAGGCAGGGCCTGATAATAGACTCCAGCATTTGTTTAACATGGATGAGTGTGGCCAGATGGCCTGGGGACAGGAGGAGGGGACGGGGAGGTGGGAGGTGAGTGATGCTCCAGGGTGCTGCTGGCACCCTGAGCCTCCCCTGGATGAGAAGGGGAGGAGAGCAGGGGACTGTTGTGGGGATGAGCTGCGGCACCTGCAAATCAACTCTGGGACCTCTAAACCAGCTTTGGAGTTGTGGACTTTTGGGCTGAGAGGGGGTTAGGCAAGCTCAGGCAGGCCTTCCTCTCACCGTGCCTTTGTTGCATTTCCAACAGGGAAGAAGGAATGGGAGAAGTGCTGTGCTGGGCTGAGGATTGCCCCGATCCCTGGTGAGACTGGGAGCAGGGGCATCAATCCATGACTGAGATAATTTAGCAGGCAATGGTGAAGGGGAAGGGGCAAGGGATGCTGCCAGGCACCATCCTGTCCCACACTGCCGGGCAAGGGCCAGCAGTCCCCAAAATAACACCAGAGAATAACAGCCCCAGTGATGGAGACATGTGGCAGCTTGCTGGTGCAATTAGCAGGCTCTGGGCCATCCCCTGGCAGGGGGACAGCGGGCCTGCCAGGAGAACACAAGGGAATTAGCGGGGTTAAGAGGCTGTGCTGGAAAAGCCTTGGTGCCAAGGAGCCAGTGCCTGCTGCTTGCATGAGCTGAGCCAGACTGGGAGGTGAGGGATGCTGGCTACTGCCTGGTGGCATCAGTTCCTCACCTTTCCTCCCTGTGGCTTGGGCACAGTTCAGCCTAAAGCATGCCAAAAGCAGCATCAAAGCTGGCACCTTCATCCCCTCTCAGTGTTTGACCAGAGAGCCGTCGCTCCAGCACACAGGAACATCCTGAGTGTTGGGCGGGCTCAGACCCTGACAGGGAAACACAGACCAGCGAGAAGCCTTGAAGGTGGGATTGGTCACTTCATCCTAACTCTCCCTTCCATGCCCAAAGGGTTGGGCTCCTCATCACCAGTGCAAGGTCCCAACTTCATTCCCCACCCAGAGAAATCCCTGTTGGAGATCCCATCCTTGTTTAAGACAGTGGCAAACAGACATTTAGCCTCAAGCTCCTGCACCATCTCAAACCGAAGCTGCCAAAGCTGGCAGAGGGAATTTGGATGATGCCAGAAGGAGGGTCAAGAAAGAAGCCCGCGCTCCGGCAGCGTTATCCATCAGCAGCGTTGGAAGAGTTTTCCCTGAGGGAATGGGGAAGGTGGAAGCGCTTGCCGGGGGGAGCTGGAAGCGTAACCAGCTCATGTGCTGGCATTCCCCAGCTCCGCCACGTATTGGGGTAGGACACGTGTGTGTATGTGTATATTTGGGTGCCCTCACACACACGCAAGAGTTCCCTCCTGGTTACATGCTGCTCTCGCAGGATTTTGAAGCGGTAAAAGAGGGTTGGCTGCATGGTGCATCCTTGGATCATCGGGCACAGCCGGCAGCTACTCCACAACTCCTCCCGTGTGTTGTACAACCCCCGCCTGCTCCGTGTGTTCATCTGCATGAACCAGACCCCCCACCCCGTGCCTGGTCAGTTCTGCTTGCACCTTTTAAAGACACTGGAAAAAAACAGGCAGCCCTCACCCGTGCACATCTAATATTAAATTAGCTCCTGCTTTCCATGGCTGCTACTCCAGCAGCCCCTGCCCCACACAACCTGCAGGAAGGGGGTGAGCCCGACTGCACACCTGGGAGCCAATCCCCCAACAGCTCTCTGCTACAGACCCTGCACCCTGCTCTGAGCATCTTCCAGGCAGCTGCCCACAGAGCAGCAGCCTCAGCTTCTCCCAAGCCCTCCAAAGCCAGGTGAGTGCACCCAGGGCTGCCCTGTGCCACACTGGGGTGCTGAGCACAGCCAGAGCTCCCCAATTTACCGGCTGCACCCATAGGGTGTGCCCATGGCAGCAGGGGGGCCAAAAGTGACACAGCATCACAGGGGGCTGTGGGTGTTCCCCCCAACTCTCCCAGGCCATGTGCTGAGAGGTCCAGGCTGTGTCCAGCACTTCTGCTGCTGCCAGGTGGGCAAATGCCAAGGCCACCCAGGCAGAAATTTCCACCTGTCAGACAATTCATATTTTGCTTCTTCCACCCAAAAACCAGGCCTAGCCTGAGCCCTCTGCACCTTTTGAGGGATGGATGGCAGAAACATGCCACTGCTTATCTCTTCAGCTCGCAGCACTGTGGGAGAGGGATGTGGACAGCCCGACTCTGGCGGGATCCCAGGGGCAGCTGCATCACTGGGTTTGCTCAGGTCCTCAAGGATGGACCACAGAGTCACTGGAGCATGGATCACTTCCCCACCTGCCCAGTGTTCCCATGCCATCTGTCCCTGGGAAAGCTGCAGAGACAACTCAGGCTGCTTGCTGTGGGGTTTGTCCCGGTTGTTTTGCTCCCATGAGAGCCGCCCCTGTGAGACCAGCGGCTCTGTAGTTGCTGGGTGTCCACACAGGCTCCAGTGGATCTGGATCTGCAGGCAGCTGTGGGCTCAGAAAGACCTTCCAGGACTGCTTGGTGGGAGCTACCGAGGAGTTTGGTCACCACCGGGATATGTCCGGTGGGAAGGGACACAGCCTTCCTCTCACTGGGAATACACCAATCCCTGCATGCACATTTCCACCCTGCTCTTCTCCAAGCCTCTCACAGGTCCCAGACTCTTCTTCTACCTTGTTCACTGCCTGCACATCCGAGTGACACCGAACAGAGGCACTTACCTGCTGCTT
Source organism: Coloeus monedula (assembly GCF_965178545.1). NCBI lineage: Eukaryota > Metazoa > Chordata > Aves > Passeriformes > Corvidae > Coloeus > Coloeus monedula. The sequence goes on from NC_138794.1 coordinate 5,715,165, forward strand.
GCCCCATTGGAACTGAAATTACAGCGGGACAAAGCCCTTGGGACAGGGCAGAGTTGGTCCTTCTTTCCCCCCCCTCCCACCCCCAAGACAAGGAGGGCAGCTCCTCTCCTCCTTTCCTTGCCTGCTCCCTCAGCCCTTGCCTGCTCCCTGAGCATGCACCGTGGCTCCTGGCATCACCCGCGGCCCCTCAGGGCTTGGCCATGCTGGGTTTCGGGTGCACGACACGGCACCGGCTCTGAGGGTCGATGAGGACCACGGCAGGGACGAGGTTTATTCCAGGGAGTTGGCATAGAAGGAAGACAGATGCCCGGTGGTGGGCATCTTCTGAGGTGGTCTGGGAATGCCGGCTGGCAAGGGATGAAGACGCTGTAGACCCCCACACCTCCCAGGCAGGAGCATCCCAGCCCCTTTACACAAGGAGGGACTGCCACCTCGGGGGATTTGTTGTCCCAGGGGTTCTGTTGTTCTGTCCAAGCTGGGGGCACCCATCCAGGCTTTGGATTCCCAGGGGTCCCTTCAGGCTGCAGCCCTGAATACTGCCAGCGGCATTGGGGGCTGCAGCCCGCCGGGGTCCCCAGTGGGACGGGGGTGCACGGAGCGCAGGCTTACCTTGGAGGAGCCGCTACAGGGAAGGGATACGGGACCCAGCTTGGGACGCCCCTGTCCCGGGAGAGCTGCAGTGGTGGAGGCAGGGGATGCAGGGATGAGGTGAGGCGGATGGGATGCGGTGGGTGGGATGCGGTGGGTTGATGGATGGATGGATGGATGGTCTGGGGGCTGCAGGTTTCCCCGCTCTCAGGTGCGGAGACAATAGCCAGGGCTCCTGTTGCAGCTGCAGACTGTCTCTTTAAACCCCTCATCAGCCCACAGGTGGCCCTGTCACCACCGTGGTCATCCATGACGTCATCGGGAGGGAGGGAAGGCGAGGAGGAGGAGGAGGGGGGAGAAACGCGATCCCCCTCCACAGCAAAAGTCCCCGAGCGCCCATGGCAACAGATTGCAAATGTCACTGCGCATCAGCCGGGAGGAGGCTGCCGGGCTGCCCCCCCACGGGTCACACGGCGGGGGGACGGGGCTGTCACGCCATGGGTGGCACGGGGGACACAGGGCTGTCACCCCCACGGTGGTGGGCAGGGCTGCCACCCTGTAAGGGGCGTACGGTAGGGGACAGGGCTGTCACCCGCGGTGGCACGGCGGGGACAGGATGGTTCTCCCGTGGTTGATGTATGGGAGGGGACGGGGCTGCCGCCCACACAGGGAGCTGGCTGTGGGTTAAGCAGGTGGGCAGCTCCAGCTCTCACCGCGGCATGTGGAGCAGTTGGATGCCTTCCCAGCCAGGACACCCTGCAGCAGGGGTAGGTGCTGCTGTGCCCCTGCCCAGGAGGTGCTGGTCACCGCTTGTCCCCTGTGATCCTGATCCCCTGTGCTCCTGATCCCTGATCCCCAGCAGTGACACCCACCCCCAGCCGTCCCGTGGGTACCCCGAGAGGACCAGGCACCCCAGTGAGCCCCCATCTCCTGCCCCTCCGGTCCTGCCTGTGCTCTGCCCCTGCAATGAGGTGTTTTGCAAGGGCCAGGAAAATTTTGGAGGTTGCTTCAAGCAGAGACAAGACAACTGGTGTTGTGGAGCAAGAAAAGGGGGCCCAGCCCTGAGCCCATGGACCCCAGACGCATGGACCACATCCCAGTGGTGGTGATTCCATTCACAGCCTCTAAAACTTGTCCAGTTCCACTCCAAAATGAGCCTCTGACACCAGTTAAAAAACAGAGCAAGGGACGTTTTGGTGGCAAAGAAAGATTTCCTTAGAGCTGTGGAGGTCCACCAGTGCTGCATCCTGCGAACTTGGCTTTGATGGATCCCAATCCCAGTGAGACCTGCCCGGCATGGGGAGAGGGGCTGCAGCTTCCATGGGCTGGGGAGCCCCGGGTCCTGGCTCTGGTGGACAGGACCTGTGCACCCCTTTATGAAAATGTGTGAATGTGTACATGGATCCCCGTGCAATGGGAGCCCCAAATTCTGCAAATGTGGATAAAGTCACTCCCCAGGCTTGAGGAAGAATCAAATATTTAATTGCATCCTTGCTTTTTTGGAAAGATGAGGTACACCCAAGGACACCCTTTGTTTCCTTTGGTTTTTTCTCGCACCAAAAAGAGTTTTCCCCCGGCTGGTTTGTGGTAATGATCTTTAGGATGCTTCACCCTAAAAAGGACCCCATGGAGGCAGCCAGTTCCCACAGAGCAGCCTCACTCATCCCTGCATACCTGGGCTTTGGGGAGCACCTCAGGGCTGCAGCATTCCTTCCTCAGATGGACAAGGGAAGCTTCACCCTCTTATTTTACATATTAAAAAATAAAAAAGGGGTCATTTTCTTTTCCCCTGCCCTCAGCTTGATGAAGAAGTCGACAGCCACTGAGCCCAGTACCATGAGAGGCGGTTGGCTCAGGACCTGGAGGGGTTTTGTTCTCCACAAGCATCCCTGTGAGGACATGGTCCAGCTTTTTCCCACAGGGATTTTATGCTGGGGGCTGTATCTGGCTGGGGGCAGCCAGGATGGGAGCAGCCCACCCCTGCAACCTCCCCAGCGCTGTTCTCCTTACACGCCCTCCCTAATCCTGGGAAAGCAGCCGCAGGATCCAGGGCTGGGAAGCTCTTGATAAACAGCCAAAGCATGAACAGCAGAAGGGTCCTTGCTTCAGGAACAGGAAAAAACATCCAAAGCAGCCCAAGTGAGCTGCATTATATTATTTTCTTTTTTTTTAAACCCATCTGTTGGCTCTGGAGAAACCAGCTGGAGGTGGATGTGGCACTGGCAGGGCACTGGTGGGGCTGGTGATGCCACAAAGGCATGGAGCATCCCTTTCCTTGGCACACTGCTGAAGGGACTTCCACCAAAACCAGCCCAGTGACACCCAAACCTGCGGACCCATGGTGGCTCTGCAAGGCTGGAGGAGCCCAGCAGCCCCCTGGGCCATCCCCCAGTAATCCCCATGTACCCAGTAACCCTCAATCCCCCAGTAACCCCTGTATGAGTACCCAGTAACCCTCAATCCCCAGCAGCATGCACACCAGCCCCGGTATCAGAACTCTGGGCATTAGACTGGGCCTGTTGCTCTGGTTTGGATGTGCAGAGGGACACCCCACCTGTGTCCCAGCAGATGAGGACGGGCACAGCCACACGACCCCTGTTGCTGGGCTCCAAAGGGGCGGCACGAAAAGCTGTGGGAGGTGGGAAATATCCCAGGAGTCCTGAGCCCTCAGCAACCACCTGGGTGGGAGGTCTGGCACTATGGCCCTGCACCTCCTGCCTACCCCCAGGCCAAGATAAGCCAGGACTAACTTCGTCCCCAGCCTCGTGCCTGCGCTGAGGTTTATCACACGTGATTCAAGTCCCTGCCGATGGCTGAAACCGCCCTGGTGAGGGTCTTCCAACCCCTCCCCAGTAGCGGGGAGGGGGCTGCAGCTGTGAGCAGGTTGCTGGGGTGAAGTTCTTAGCTCTGGGAGCGCCGATTGCTGCTGTATCAGCGGCTCTTTTGTCCGGTGAGCTGCCTTTCCTTTCGGTGGTGCCTGTGCACCGGGCGGTTGTTTTCATGCCAGCTGCTGTGTGGTTGGATGTTCTTCGGTATTTAGCTTGATCCTATTAAGGTGGATCTCAATTAATTAGGCAGGAGGCAGAGAGACAAAGAGGGACGCCGGGGCCATTCATTTTAGTCTTGTCATCGCGCTTTCTGCGGCCGGCAGGCAGTGGGAGAGCGGGAAGGGACGGGATACGGCTGCTGGGCACGAAACCACTGGGAGATGGGAACGGGGCAGGCAGGTGGGGTGGCAGTGGGGTCACCCAGAGGGTCCCCCAGGATCCCCTGCCCGCTGCTCAGGGGTGCCAGGTTGGCTGACATCCCCCATCCCCACGGGAAGGCAGCTGGAGCCACACAGGTCTTATCCCCTGGGGCAGTGAGGTCCTACTCTGCCCCACTGCTGGTGAGACCCTAAAGCATCCCATAAAACACATGAAGGATCCTTGGGGATTCAGCAGCGAGAGCTCTGCTGCAGCAAGAGCATCCCCCTTCCATCCAGGTGACACTGGCTGGGTGCTGCTGTCGCACCCCTGTGGGTCCACCCGCCCCACAGGCAGAGGGAACACCTCAGTGGGCTCTCCAGCACCCCAGTTTGAGCATCCTGCCCTGTGACCCCGCTCCCAGCTCCCACGCCTGCCGGTGGAGTGGCTCCAAGAGCCGGTGCGTCGGCTCAGCCTCGGCAAGAGGCTGGCAAATGGATCTCAAGGGCCCCCCGATGTTCCTCCTTCCTTCCCTTTGAAGGAGAAATGCCCCTCAGAGCTGCCATTGACGCTAATGCACGGGGCGGGAGGGGGTGCTGCTAAAAGCCAAGGTGGGCAAAAGGCTTTCAAACCCCTTGGAAAGGCCGAAGAGGTGCTCGGGGGTGACTCCAATCTGTCGGTGTCGGGGCTGAGGTAATGGGGTGCACTCCAGTATGCTGGAGGGAGGTGTGATGTCCCCTGCAGTGTCCTTGTGCTGGGACTCGGGATACGGGGGGGCAGGGAGTGATGGGGCCATGCCAGACCCTTCCTGGGGATGGAGGAGTCTGGGATGCTCCAGGCATGGAGGGGTTTAGGGGGCATTCAGGTGCAGGGAGGGGGTGAAGGTTAATGTAGGGGACTTGGGCATGGTTGAATGGGGTTGCAGAGCGTGCTGGGATGAGGTGGCTGGGGTGCAGGAGGGCTGCAGGGGGTCTAGGATGGATCCAGGGAGGGCGCAGGATGGGTGTGGAGGATGCAAGATGGGTGCAGGATGGGTGTGGAGGATGCAGGATGGGTGCAGAGGATGCAGGATGGGTTCAGGATGGGTGCAGGATGGGTGCAGAGGATGCAGAATGGCTGCAGGATGGGTGCAGGGGATGCAGGATGGGTGCAGGGGATGCAGAATGGGTGCAGGATGGGTGCAGAGGATGCAGAATGGCTGCAGGATGGGTGCAGGGGATGCAGGATGGGTGCAGGGGATGCAGGATGGGTTCAGGATGGCTGCAGGGGATGCAGGATGGGTGCAGGATGGGTGCAGGGGATGCAGGATGGGTTTTGGGGATCCACGATGGGCGCTGGGGGTGCCCTGTGCGGGGCTCACTCCGGCCGCCAGGGGGCGCGCCCCGCCGTTCTGCGGCGCTCTGGCCCGGCAGGCCCCATCTCGCTGGTCCGGCGGCCGGAAGCGGAAGTGCGGTGACGCCCTCCCGCCGCTGTGCGGTGGCGGAAAGATGGCGGCGGCCATGGCGTGAGCGGAACCCGGTGCGGCCCCAGCGGTGAGCGTGGTCGCAACCTCCTCCCAATCCTAAAACGGCGCGGAGACCACCGCGGCACCCGGTTCCCCGTGTCCCCTCGCCCCTCAGGCCAGCGGGAGAGTATCTGGGATCCCCGATACCTTTGGCGGGCGGGCCGTCAGCTGTCTCAGGGCTTCCCTGGAGCTCAGTCCCTCCTCAGCCCTGGGGACCGGAGCTCCTCTCTTCCTTCTAAGCAGGTGGGCGCGGGTACATCGAGGGTGACCCCTCTGTGCCCCCTTGTCCCGAGCTTCCTCCGTTGTTTCCAAGCTGTACCCTGTTTCTCTTATTTGTCAGGTCTGCATTTATCCCTGCTTTCTGGACTCCCTCCCCGGTGTATGGATGCTCGCTCCATTCCTTTGGTGTCCACCTGTGTCTGTCCGCCTTCCTAGCTCCCTCTTTCCTCTCCTGGTGCCCCGCTGTCTGTCTCAACTCAGCAGGCAGGACTGCCCTGGAGGCATTTCTGGACTGTCCTTGTTGTCCTGGTGCCTCCCACCGAGATCTTTCTCCCAGTCTCTCCACCTGCTCCCTGCGTCCTTTCTCATTATCTTCCGCCCTCCTGAAGCCAAGCCTGTATCTTTTAGCCAGCCCCCTCGGGTGCTGTGGGTCCATGTGAGCAGGTCTCCTGTACCCTGGATTCCCTGTGGTCCCAGGGCACGTGTGCTCTCCCCGCAGGATGAAGATGAAGTAGAGCTCTGACCATGGACCATGAGGCCCCCACGATCAGGCCCCGGCGCATCCAGAACCAGAACGTCATCCATCGCCTGGAGCGCCGTCGGATCAGTTCGGGCAAGGCCGGCACCCACTGGCACCAAGTCCGTGTCTTCCACCAGAACGTCTTCCCCAACTTCACCGTGGTCAACGTGGAGAAGCCGCCCTGCTTCCTGCGCAAGTTCTCCCCCGATGGCCGCTACTTCATCGCCTTCTCCTCCGACCAGACCTCGCTGGAGATCTACGAGTACCAGGGCTGCCAGGCGGCCGAGGACCTCCTGCAGGGCTACGAGGGGGAGATCCTGGCCAATGGCAACGACCAAAGGTCTGTCAACATCCGAGGGCGGCTCTTTGAGCGCTTCTTCGTGCTGCTGCACATCACCAACGTGGCCTCCAACGGGGAGCACCTGAACCGGGAGTGCAGCCTGTTCACGGACGACTGCCGGTACGTGATCGTGGGCTCGGCTGCCTACCTGCCCGAGGAGCCGCACCCGCCCTTCTTCGAGGTGTACCGCAACAGCGAGTCCGTGACCCCCAACCCGCGCTCCCCGCTGGAGGACTACTCCCTGCACATCATCGACCTCCACACGGGCAGGCTGTGCGACACGCGGACTTTCAAGTGTGACAAAGTCATCCTGTCTCACAACCAGGGGCTGTACCTGTACAAGAACATCTTGGCCATTCTCTCTGTGCAGCAGCAGACCATTCACGTCTTTCAGGTGACGCCCGAGGGGACGTTCATCGACGTGCGGACCATCGGCCGCTTCTGCTACGAGGATGATCTCCTGACCCTGTCTGCGGTGTATCCCGAGGTGCAGCGGGACACTCAGACGGGAATGGCCAACCCCTACAAAGAGCCCTTCATAAACTCCCTGAAGCACAGGCTGCTGGTGTACCTGTGGAGGAGGGCCGAGCAGGATGGAAGTGCTATAGCAAAGAGAAGGTTCTTCCAGTACTTTGACCAGCTGAGGCAGCTCCGCATGTGGAAGATGCAGCTCTTGGATGAGAACCATCTGTTTATCAAATACACAAGTGAGGACGTGGTCACGCTGCGGGTGACGGATCCGTCCCAGGTAGAGAATCACAGAATGGTTTGGGTTGGAAGAGACCTTAAATATCATCTGATTCCAACCACCCTGCTAGGGATCCACTAGACCGGGTGGCTCAGATACTGCCTCCCTATTCAGGCTGCTCATTGCTTTGGGGCAAGTGCTCAAGCACTACAATGCTGGGAGCTGTTCCTTACTGAGCTTGTGAATGTTGTTTAGGATCCCCAATACTTGATTCTTGTGTGAAAATTTGATGCCTCTGATACTGAATAACTTCTGTATCTTTTCTTTGCTTAATTTCATTGCTTCCATCTCACCTGCAAAATGAGAAAGATCTGATGTGTTAGCAAGTCCCTTTCTCAAAGGATTGTTCCCCATGCTCATAGATGCTGTACAATCCTCTTTCCCTCCCCAAATCCCCAACTGAAGTTATTTTTAGCTGATATTTTATATAGTCCATTTAAATTGTAGAGGTGGTCTCTCTCTTTGCTCGTGTATCTTCAAGCTTGTTTTTCAAATGTAATAGTCTTCATTTTCCCCAGTACAATTACCATTTCTGTTCTGCCTACATACTTAAGTCTTTCAAGCTTCAGTAAGAGGTAGTATTTATGATCTCTCCAAACTGGAGTAGCAGCTTTTAGATCAGGCTAATGGGCCAATTGCTTCTCTTTTCAGTTTAGTACTAAAGTGGAATTAGAGCAAATGTAGCTCAGTCAGTGCTGGGTCCCTCCAGATGTTTCCCAACCCTGCATGTTGATCATCTCTTTTTACTGGTTTTAGAGTGGTTGGTCACATTTTGAGCCCTGTGAAACCAAGAGATTTTTTTTTTTAAGCTTGTTTTTATTCCTTTAATCAGCTTGTTTTTATTCTGTTGAAAGTATTCGCAAGAATTTGTAATGAATCTCCAGTGCAGCATGTAGGTCTGATTGTTCCCCAGATGCTTGTTTTCTCTCATACACTTCTCTTCCCCACATCTTTGCCAGATCCAGGACTTAGGTCCTAGAAGAAATAGACAGTAGCACTTCATGTGTTGCCTTTGTTTTTCCTGGGAGATGACTCTTGGTTTGTTCTGTTTTATTTTTCTCTTCTGTGGCATTTTTTGTTTGGGGGAGTTGCTTTGGGAGGAAATAGGTAAGTCTTAATCTAATCCATTTTGCCCAGTGGTGTAAAGCTGAACATCTGTCTCAGAAATATGAAGGCTCTGTGGAAATGGCCTGCAGGGTTCTGCTCGTTGCTGGTGTCTGGAATGAGCTCCTGACCGTGATGTAAGTGTTTGTTGCAGGCTCAGCTCTGCACTCTGCTGTGGTTAGTAGGGCTTTTGTGCCTGGTTTGCTGCAGAGAGCTCTGGACTCTCTTCACCCCAGGGTTACTTTAAGATGCAGTTTGTGGTTTGTTTGCAGTGTGCTTCGGGCACTGGGATTTGTGCTGCTGGAAAAGCATCTCATTTCTCAGTTCTTCCAGGAGATAATTCCAGATGTGGAGCAGTCTTTGCACACCTGTCTGAATGTAGGTGTTGTGTTAGGGCTTCCTGAATAAAACTTGGCTCACAAAATACCTACAGTTCCCATTTTTCTTCAGTCTGTCAGACAAGGAACACGAGGTTTCATCCAGTTTCTCTCTCTCCTCTGGCTTCTCTGCCAAGAAGGTTGAGGAGTAGCTGTTCATGGTTGTGGGTTGTGTGTTTTTTGTCTGGGTCTGCACTGGATCCTTTGACATCTTTAAGAGAGTGCCCTGCATATGTAGCTTGGGGGTGTGTTGCTGTTGTAGGCTTGTTTCGATAGGCTTGATAGCATTGGTGTGTGATTTCTGTGGCACTCAGCTGCTGCTTCCCATGCTGTGATGATGTTTTGGTGGTGTTACAGGTGCTGCAAAAAGCAGTGAGGGTTTCCCTGCTCAGGGGCATCCTGCAGATGTGTCTCTGTGTTAACCTGGCAAAGGAACTCTATTTAAAGCTGGAGGGTACTCCCTGCAGTCTTCAGTGGTTTAAATAGTTTTTCCTTCTGCTTGTCTTCTTTTATTTTCTCTCTGCTCCAACCCTTTATTTCAGAAGGGCTTCCCTTTCCTCAGGCAGTAGTCTAGTGAGTAACCTCATCTAGTGTGCTTCCTTTGGACTCGTGGGGGCTGGATTGTATTATCACAGTTTATTTTGGGGCTGTAAAACAAACAAACCTTGTGATATTTGCAGGTGGGTGGGGTAGGCAGAGTGCCTGCCGTCATCCCTGAGCATTGTTTGGGAGCAGGAGGTGAAGCATTTAGGAATTGCCTCTATTGACAGAAGATTTAATCAGATACCTGTTTATACCACAGGAATTAGTTCCCTTTGATGTACGGACTGGTTCTTTCTTTGGGGTGCCAGCACTCCTGTCTCTAATGAAAGCTACTTTTAATGACCAAGAATTAAATATGCCCTTTCCCAATGGGATGGGAATGTCATCTCCCTTTGATGTAGCTGCGTTGACACAATTTTTTGTCACCTTTTTTTCCCAATTTCTTGCTCATTCGTGCCAGGATACAATGCCATTGCCAATCCACAGCATGATACAAGGGCCTTCTTGCACAAGAATGTCACCATTAAAAAGAAGTCATTAATATCTTTCAGATTTTCATTTCTGTGTTGGCAGGGTACCTGGAGGGTACAGCTTTTTCTGGGCAGTGATGTAGTTTGCAGTACACTAAAAAGGCTCATCTCTGTGTGATGCAGATATTAAGGAGGGGAAGAAAATAATATATCTACACAGAGGTAAAGGTAATTTATGGTCAGCTAGCACTGGATCTGAAATCATTTTGTCAGCAGGAATGAATATTAAATTTGGCACTTGAGAAGATGTTTTGGACTGGTGGAGGACAGAGAAGAAGAGAAAACCGTTGCATCCAGTTCGAGCTGAAAAATTGGAAGCTCATTAAGTTTTCTTAAATAATCACAGCTGAGAGGTGGATAATTTGGTACGTGTTGAGGCATTCCAATAGGAGAATGGATTAGTGTGAGGATGTAGGATTCTCCTGTGCTGTGAAGGAATTTGGATGGGGTCTGTGGTGAGCTGTGGGGAGAAGGAAGGGACAGCTTCCCCACCCGTGCTCTCCTGGTAACCTCTGCCTCTCTCCCCAGCCCTCGTTCTTTGTCGTGTACAACATGGTGACCACGGAGGTCATTGCTGTGTTCGAGAACACGTCTGATGAGCTGCTGGAGCTGTTTGAGAACTTCTGTGACCTCTTCAGGAATGCCACCCTGCACAGTGAGGCTGTCCAGTTCCCCTGCTCAGCTTCCAGCAACAACTTTGCGAGGCAGATCCAGCGCCGGTGAGCCATTGGGAGCATGCTTTATTCCGTATAGACACACGCTCGCCCCCGTCCGCTGAAGGCCAGTATCAAATACCCTGAGAAAACCAGTTCCTTCGGTCCCCTTTGCCAGGTGGTGCAAGGGTCAGGACTGCACATGGTTCATCTTGCAGCCTGATGCATCTGATTTTATATTCCACAGCATTTGCCTTGTTAGAGGAAGGAACAAAGCAGGGGCAAACCAGTGCTTAGAAGAAAGGAAAGGAATTTTGAGGGAAAGAGGTTTCTGTCTCTCCTTGAGCAGTAACTCTTCTGGAGGTTGTTGAGGTGTTACTGCCCAGTAGCTTTGGTCCCTGAAGACATGGTTTGTCAAGATGCTGGCATGATCAAGTTGGGTGTATTTTGCCAAGTGATGTTCTCTGAATTTAGTGTGTATCAAACTGTGTTCTGTAGCATTTCCTCAACATCAGTCACCAGCTTGTGGTTCTCATCACTGTGCTAGGAGAAAAGAAACTCATCCGCTTAGTTCTGTTGTGAAAGCTGAGCAAAATACCAAAATAACCTGGGTTTCTAGAATATGCTTTAGCAGTCAGATGTGGTTTTAATGAGGCAGAGTGTGTTATTTCTCTTGGAATAATTTTGTTGTGACTCAGGGTGTTTTGTTCTTCCAGTGACTTGTTTCACATCATCCAAAGTACTTGGCATCCACTTATGGGCATCAAGCTTCTGTTGACTTCAGGCTGATGTCACACAAGTATGATGAAGTTGACTATGTCTGTAACTTTCTAGAGCTGCCTGTCAGGAAATCCATAATGCTTAATGGAAGAGAGAATGAGAGAACTCACCAAAGACTTATGAAGAACAACTCCTGCCTTTTGTTAAAGTAGGAAGGAGAATCTTTTCATCTCCTTGCTACAAGGGCCAGTAACAAGAGTGTTGTAACTTCCACAGCAAAGTATCATAGAGCATAAACCACAATGAGCTGGCTTTTGGCTGAGTGTTTACCCTCCTTGATGTTATGACGTCTCTGCAGCCAATCTGACTGTTCTCACACATGGAAAGCTTCAAATTTTACTTGGAAAGAGAAATCCAGCCTCTGTTAATCTCTCCACCAGGAAGAACTTTCAGCTCACTGTAGTTTCTGGAGAGCTTTATGCTTCTCATCAAGGTTCTTCTTCATCTAAGGTTTCTTCCTGTATGCATTTAAAACAGTGGCTGGAGAGAGGAGGAGTCTCAAATCAATGTTAAGGGCTCAGTTGTTACTGTGAAAGCCCCCTGGCTTTTGCTCCTGCTGTTTCCTGGCTTCATGGTAAAACTTGGATTGCCTGTAAGATGCTAATCCATCTCTCCCTGTTTCTGATCCTGTTCATTTCCTGTACTGCAGAGCAGCTGGGTCCAGACCTTGTGGGTAGGCACATTCTTCTCCTTCTGTCACTTAGGACATTCTGAGCGAAACAGTAATGATGAGGGAGGATGAAAAGGTCAGCAGAACTGGTTGATGCTTGAATCACATTGATACATCTTTGGAAATGAGCTGTTTCAGTTCTTACACTGCTGCTGTTTTCTTTCCCTGTCAGTTTTCCTGCTTAGTTTATTTAAGCTGTGCTGTTCACCCGTGGCTTTTGTGAACAAAAGGTGTCTCTTGGTTTGCTGCAGGTTCAAAGACACGATTGTGAACGCCAAGTACGGAGGGCACACGGAGGCCGTGCGGCGGCTGCTGGGGCAGCTCCCCATCAGCGCCCAGTCCTACAGCGGCAGCCCCTACCTCGACCTGTCCCTTTTCAGCTATGATGACAAGTGGGTGTCAGTCATGGAGCGGCCCAAGACCTGTGGTGATCACCCCATAAGGTATGGGACAGGCCAGGGAGCTGTATGTGAGGAGAGAGTGCAAGGAGTCACTCTAAAGCATCTCTGCCATGTGGCGTCAAGTGTGCAGGAAAGGGAATAGATGGAAGCCTTTCTCTTAGGAAATCCTTTCACCAGGGGATTTATTTCAGCAGTTCCACAAAAGTTGGCCTCTCTCCTTTACAGTAATGTGGATGTGTGGGAGGGCTCTTCATGTTTTCTTGCTGAGCTGCTCTGCTCTGGGGAAGGTTTGGGTGGTGAAGTCTCAGCCTTTTCCATATGAATGGTCTTATTCCTCCTCCTCTTCTTGCAGTGCTGCCGTTGTGTTTGGGTTGCAGAGTGATACAGCTCTGATGTCTGCTTTCCTATGCTGGAAGGATCCTCTCTGAGCATGTGGGTTTAGTTGGCAAGGATTGTCTAGTTTGTCCTGTGAATAAAATAGTATCTGGGCTAGGTGTTACTCAGAAAGCTTGTGGTATTGATTGAACTGTTTTCAGACTTGCCTTGTTTACTGTTCTCACTCTGGGAGCTGTATGCCTTTTCATACTCCCTTCTCTCTGTGATCTGTAAGAAATTTTTGTCTGTAGTAGGAATTTTAGCCAGGTGTCAGGGCCGTTCTGTGCCTCTTCTGTCTGAGTTTCCAATGCCAGCAGAAGGAATAAGTCTGACCTTGAGAATAAGGAGGTTTGCAATGCTTCTTGAAGAAACATCAGGACTATTTATTTCTTTCTGTTGCTTGCAGCCATGGCTGCAAGAGGTAGTGGTTAAAAATCCAACATCTCTCTGGCTTGAAAGGCTCAAAGAGCCCGAGTTAGCCAGGCAGAACAGTCTTTCTGCTCATAGTACTGCAGAAGCAAACCTATGCTCTGAAAACAAAGAGAGCCTTCAGTTTCTGAGTGCTTTGTTTAGTGACTGCACACATGTTGGGGGCTCAGGCAGCCTAGGGAGATCATTCTGGACCGCTTCCCAACTTTATTTTCATCAATGCATTCTCAAAAACTGGTTTCATATCCCCCCTGGCCCTGACTCAGGTGATGGGGAACTTCTGATTATTCCTGCGCTCTCAATTCCCAAATTATGTATATTTAATTGATTCTTCTGCCTGTATGATTTGGTTTGATCTCCGGCTTCCATGTTATCTGCAAAGAAAGCCTGCCCTTTTCCCCCTTGTCATGCTTGGGAAAACTTGCAGGGTGGCAGTTGTCTGCCAGCGCCAACCTGCGCCCCTCTCCCGCCGACAAAAGGCAGCAGAACTGCAGTCATTTGCTGCGGTGGAGTCTTTGTAGTAAACAAAGCCAAGTGCCACCTTCCCTCCCTCCCCTGAGCAAAGCAGCGTTTCAGAGCCAGGGCTTTTAAAGCTCAAAGCTGTGCAGAGTCAATTAGGACTTGAATAGAGCCTCGGAGCAGTGGGGCTCCTGGTTTTTGGAAAGTAAGCAGAAGATGAGGCGTTAACCTTAACCATTCAGTAGCTGAAATGGTGCTGCTGTGGTTCTCACATGCAAAACAAAGGGATTAATAAAATAATGCTAGCTGCCTGTTGGGGTTAGAGGGCTTGGAAATGAGGGACCACAGGATTTGTAATGTAAGTCCTATAATTGTCTGGAATGGAAAACCCTTCAGCAGCTACGGGTGTTATAGCCTGTGTGCAGTTTCCTGGCACGATGTGTGAGCTAGGAAGGCTTCCAGACCTTTTCCACATCAATTCAATATTTCTGTGCACTGATTCCCTTTAACCCTTAGTGCTTTTCTGCATCCCAGAAGGTTCAACTCTGCCTACTTAAGAGACCAGTGGTTGTTTGCTGTCAGGTGGGAAGGACTTCAGGTTCCCCATCACCACCGCCTTCCTGTCTCTTTTCAGGAGGCTTGAAGAGATATTCAGTGCGTGAAATGATGGCACTTGAGGGAAGAGGCTCTAACACAGCTCTACCTATAGCAGGGGGTCTCTAAAATCCATCTAGATGGCTAATAAGAAGCCATTTAACAAAAGAATTGGTCTGCAGATAAATCTTCCATTTTCCTAGGGTTTGAAAAGGCTGGTCTTGCTGTTTCTGTTGACATACAATTTTATATTGCAGTGCCTAATTTATCCCCAGAATGAGAGCCCATGGAAATGGCCTCTGATTGCAGAGCACTTTTAAAAATACATTTAAAAATACCAAACTGAGCACATCTTTAAGATTACAGGGAGCTTCATCTTGAGTAGTAAATTGTTGTGAATTGGGGGAGAGAGAGGAACAGACGGGGGACTGTGCTTTATTTAAAGAATGACCCTCTGCATACCCAGCCTTGTGTAGGAGGGAAAGGGCTTTTTGAAAAGCCAAATACCAAGATTGTGACTCTCTTGCTGGGTTCTTGTGTGCAATTTTCAGGCAGGGCTGGCTGGCACTTTGATTTAGAGGAAGGGAGAGGAGAGTGGCCCTCCAGGAAGAACATGAGGTTCTCAATAGGCTGTGTTGTTAAAATGTGGAGTATGTCTGCTCCTGACACAGCATCGCTCGTGTCTGTCATCATCCGTTCTTCCAGGCTGAGAGCTGAGTGCATCGTATTGCTGGCGGGGGGGAGATGTGCTCCGACATTAAAAGCATTCTTGGAGTTAAAATCAGAGGAAAATGCAAAATACCTGCATGCGCTAAGTGTTGGTGGAAAAGGAAACAGCTGGGAGGCATAATGGCAGTTTTGTGCCTGAAGCTGGAAGAGGTCTAATGAAAATGGTCTAAGAGAGACAACTTCAGGGTGAGGACTTGAGTTGGAGCCCAGCTACTTGGTGAAGGTACCACATCCAGAAACCTCCACCACTACATCCCAGAAACCTTCTCCAAAGTCTTGGGGAGGGTGGGATCCTCGCAGAGAGTCCTGTGTTGTGACAGCAGCAGAGGACAGTGGTGTTACCTGGGCTTATGCCAGTTACACAGAGTGTGCAGAGGAGGTTCAAGAAGCAAAGAGCTTCCCTGGACTCACCTGTCTCTTTAGCACTGTTTGCCTCATCCCCCTGACAACGTTCCCTCTGTGCTGGAGCTGTGTTCCAGAGCTCACCTGTTTGGAGATGCACATGAGCTTGACCCACAGGCAGGTCCGTGGTTGACAGCAGAAGGGCATAAGGTTTTCCTTGACCTCTGTCCATGCTGTGATTGTTGAATTCAATTCATCAGGTACCTCCTGCCCGGCCTATTTCATTAATGCTTTTTCGATGGAAATCTAAAAGGAACTGCAAAGCCCTGCTTGAACTGTACAGTACAACATGGCGTCCTTGAGCAGGATTGGATCAACTTCCTTGACTGAAGAGGGAAGTAGCAGGCACAAGGACAGCAGTGTAAAGCCTTCCCTGGCAGGACCATGGGGAGGAAAGGACGGCCTGACACTCTCAGTGAAGGCCATTGCTGAGGGAAGGGAGCTCAGTTCTGTATGGTATATCTGCCTTAGCGATCGAGGGAAGCAGCTTGCAATAAGAGAGGATGGAGAGCCAGCACAGGTGGGGTCTGAACCAAACTGACTCCCTCTTGTGAAGTCAGCTTTGTCCATCAAAGTGACAGGCAGAGTTCTCTCACTGCTAATAATAAAATGAAGTGATGCTTTTCTAGACAGTGGAAAACAACTGCCCTGAGAGGGACTTTCCTTCAAAGCCAAGAGCCAGACACCCAGCTGAGCACCTTCTGCCCCTCAGGGAGCACCCGAGCTTGAACAAGGCACTTGTCTCTGTGTGCAAAGAGCCCAGATGGCAAAGTCAATAGTCGGGAACAGCCATAATTGACTTTCTCTTCCTTTCAGATTTTACGCTCGTGATTCGGGCCTGCTGAAGTTTGAGATCCAGGCGGGACTCCTGGGGCGCCCCATCAATCACACAGTGCGGCGCCTGGTCGCCTTCACCTTCCACCCCTTCGAGCCCTTCGCCATCTCGGTGCAGCGCACCAACGCCGAGTACGTGGTGAACTTCCACATGAGGCACAGCTGCACCTAGAGGCACCCGGGGCTGCTCTCCTCGGCTCCTTGGCGTGCCACAGGTGGGCCACGGCCAGACGCTCGCGCCTTCTGGGAAACCCAGCCATCGCTTGTGGCAAGAAGCCTCACCTGGGAGCTCCTACCAGTGGCATCTCGCAGGGCCCTCAGCTGTGGAAAGCTGAGCCACCCCCCGTTTCTTCTGACCTGTTTGTACTGCGGAGATCCCGCTGCATTAAGTGCTGCTGGCCTTCCCTGTTCCTGTTGATGAACAAAGCATAGCTGAGGTCCCTTTCCTGGTTTCCCAGAGGCATGTCTGTTTTTTATCCTGCCGTAGGTCTTAGGATGGCAGAGATGGAGCTTTGCATCACACTTGTGGAGCGCTCCCTTCTGCACTGGTGCTCTCCTACCTGTCACAGAGGGAAGGGATGGGAGCCATGGGGAGGGCTTGGATACAAACAGCTCCCCCTGTTTGTATCTTAGAACTGCGGGGGAAATGAGATCCTGCTCTCATCCAGACAACCTGCTCTTGCCATTTTAATATGCAAGAGGTCTGGAAAAAAATGTGTGAGAAATCACTACAGTTGAGAGACGTGAGGTGTGTTCCTGACTCTTATGCAAGTCACTTAATCTTTGTGCCTTAGTATTGTAGAAGCTCCTAAGTGAGAGGTGGTGCTACACCAGCAGGCCAGGGCAGCTGGTTGTGTCTGTAATGCATGAGGAGGAGGTGCAGGAGGAAGATGGGTGTCTGGGAAGGGTGTGGGGAGCAACAGCAGCTCCTTGGTCATGTCAGAGGGACTTTTCTGTGGTATGGGGGTGAATCCTCACGGCCACCTGCAGGTTCTGCTGCTGAGAAGAGGGGAGACCGAGCTGCTAGCACCCTCCTGTGTGTTGGAGTACCAGCGTGGTAAATTAGTAGGGTTTGCCCAGGATGGAGGGTAGGTGGAGACCTGAATTCATGTTCAGTGCTGCGGGCAGGCAGTTTGGAGATGAACTTGTTGACTTAGGTTGCTTACCTCTCTCTTTTTGATACACTGTTCTCTGTGAGAACCCAGATGCTGTTTTCAGGCTTCAGAGCACAGCTGGCCAGTGTGTCAGTATTGGCTGGACCATGGCAGTGTTTGTGCTGCTGATAAATTAAGCTCCTGGGTGTAATTACCTGCCACTGTGGGCTGGTGAGGCTGCTGGCCTGCCCTTCTCTCTTAAAAATGGAGTTTTTGGTTGTAGGTCAGCATTTGGGGGTTTTTACACGAGGGCTGGTTTATGACTGGTTGCTGCCAGGCAGCACAACCATCCCAGCATCATGATGTGCTCTATCAGAAGCTGGAGCCTGTTCTTGTCCTGTTCCTATAGGAGGCACAGCAGGGGCATTAGAAAATTGGTGCTAATACGCAGGGGACCCTCTACATTAAAGGACCCTGTGGGTGTCTTGTTTGGACCAAAATGAGCTGTGGGTGATGTGTTGTGGCCACATGCCTGTGAAGAGGAGTGTTGGAGTCATGCATTCATTCTGCTGGTGATGCAGAGGAGAAGAACTGCATGGTGGTGATGCCTGCTCGTGGCATGAGTGGTGGACCTCAAAATTAAGGGTGTCTTGAGGTCCTTGAATCAGCCTTTGCTCTCTGCCACACAGTACTTCTCTCCTGGCCTTGCTAAACATATTTCTAGGGAGGACATTGCATTTCACTGCTCTTTCCTGGTGTTGGCACTGTTGGTGTCTCAGGTCTGTCAGGAGTGCTGGCAGGTCAGGAGACTGCTAACAGAGGAGGTGTCAGTGCTTTAGCTGCAGGTTCCTCTCATCTAATAACACTATTTGTCAAGGTTTTAGGGTTTTATCCTGAGATCTGTTCCTCAAACATTCAATTAAAGCTCCAAGTGGAGAATTGTTTGCACACTGTAGATCATGGGTTTACCTCCCTCTGCACCACTCTCACAGCTGTTCACACTTCAGTATGAGACTCTTTTTTTCCCCCCTGCCCCAAGCTTGCAGCAGCTCCATCTGAGACTGCATTTACTCCTTGGTGTCACAGCCTCGGGAGGTCAGTGCCTACTAAATTAACTGTCAGATCTCCATTTAGACTTTTTATCAGTGGAAAAAATATAAACTTCAGCATTTCTGTAGTTGGGGCTTTTGCCAAGTTCAGGCTGCCCTGTGTGAAGCAGAGAACGTGGCATGGATTGTTGGACTTGGGGCTGAGAAACCAGAGATCTGTTCTTAGCTGTGCTATTAAATTCTGAGGCTGGGGGCAAATCTCTTCCTGCTCCAGCTGGTGTTTTCTTCTCCGTAAATGAGGCCAAAAACATATTTTCAGCTTTTGTAAAACACTTGAGATTCATGGATAAAAAGTGCTGGATAAATGCTAAGTATTTTCTTATTATGTGTGCAGACAAACTGATCATTCTGGGTACTAATTGCCTTGGAGTAGCATAGCAGATCCTCTGGTCTTGGCTGCTGTATTTTATATCAACAACAGAGTTAATTTTATTACAGACATGTATGGAAAGAAAAGTCTCTCATGCTTGAAATTTTGATGCTTTTATTTAAGAAACAAAAAGTGTGTGTGGTGGGGAGGGTGGGAGAAAAGGGGAGATATTTTCTACCTGCTATTTTTCCTAGGTTAGGGTAAAGATTTGTTAACAACACAAGACAAAACCAGAATAAACAAAATTTGCTTTAAGAGTCTGATTTATTGTCTTTGTCTTCCAAAAAATCTGAAAGATGTAGATGGGAGCTCCTTCACTAAGAAGAGATGGCAGGGGTATGCCTTGGACTGTGCAGGCATCTCACATGGGAGTTTGCTGCCTCTTCCTGGCACTTGGAGTGCAAGTGTGCTCAAGAATGTTCCCACCTGAGGCATTTCTGTAGTTCCTGCAGATTTCTCAAATTCTTGTCTACATGAACTAATGCTGGGAGAGGAATTCTTGGTTACGTTTTTCCCTTTGTATGTTGTTACTAGCCCGACTTGTATTCAGGGATTCTTCCTTTATTCCATTTACAGCATTTGTCTAACCTTTTGGTAATTTTCTGCATGATCAAGGGATGAAAGCTTGTTGTGGTTTAACCCCAGCTGGCAACTCAGCCCCACACAGCCACTCGCTCACTCCCCCACCAACGGGACTGGGGAGGGAATTGGGAGAGTAAAAGTGAGAAAACTTGTGGGTTGAGATAAACACTGGTTAATGGGTAAAGCAAAAGCCACATGCAAGCAAAGCAAAACAAGGAATTAATTCCCACTTCACATGGGCTGGCAGGTGCTCAGTCATCTCCAGGAACGCAGGGTTCCATCCCCTGTGAGTGCCCCAGCCAACAGCAGCACAGAGCTGAACACACCTTGTCTGGCACAGCAGCTTGTCCACTGCTTTTAGGTTGGGCTAAGGCACTCAGGTTTTCCCTGTGCTGCTCCCTGCCTCTTTGCAGAACAGCGTGGCTGAGACCTCAGCAGCATCCCTGTCTGTTAGTTCCTCTAACCATCTGCATCTTGAGCATGAAAGTGATTTTCCTTTGAACCTTTCCTCTGTTTTCCTGTGTGCAGTTCCCAGATGCTTTACTGTGCAGACCTTGAGCACACCAGAAAGCTCTTGAGCCCATGGCTTTTCAGATAGGCACTGAGTGACAAGGAGATGCTTGAGCTGGAAACTGTGTTTGGCAGCAAAATCTCATCTTTTGTTACTTCTTGTGCTGCCTTTGCTTTAAGAAAAAAAGTAGTGAAAGCAGGACAGTTGCATTATGTCTTATATAAAAGGCAATAGACAGCAAGGCACAGAAATCCCTTTAGAGTCATACAGATGGATATGTTTAAGATGTGTCCCTGCTAAAGATTCCTATCAATTAACCTTCCAGTGCTTGTGGCTGGCCCTGATTGAGCTGCCTGTGTGTACTGACAGGACGTTCCTTTTGCTCAGGTGCTGCATCTATTAAGCTCTTCCCTTGGTCATTTTGACCCAGCTAAAAGAACCAGATTTCTGATGCTTTAAAAAATCTCTTTGTTTTTCTTGTTTATGATCTCTGTCTTGCTGCTTTTCTGCCAGCTTTTCCTGCCAAAGAGCTCTCAGGGCTATGGGCAGAGAGGTGGTAAAGGGATAGCAGTGAGACATTTGGCCCTCTGTCCTTCTGTGAGCAGATTGGTGCACGCTGCAGAGCAAACTGATGTCCTTGTGGGCAACGGGACAGGATTTTGTGGGTTTACTTTGGCCTTGCTATCCAAGTTCCAGAGTCTGTGTCATTGATGTGCCTGAATGTTGTGCTTCCCTGTCTTGTTACACGGTTGTAAAAGCTCTTCTGGTCAAATACTCCTCAGGAGGAGGGAATGGTGAAATGGCTTTTTATTTTTTTTATTGTTTTCCTTGTTCCAGGGCTGTGGGGGCTGTGGGCAGTGCAGTTCCAGCCTGGCGCTGGCTCAGGCAGCCCCAGCCCCTGCTAGAGCTGTTTGCTGGCCAAGGTCTGATTTGACTTTGTTTCTCTTGGGGAAGAGCTGGACTTGTGTAAGGAAATGAGTTCTCAGAAAAATACTGATGTGGGAAAAAAACCTGAATGGCACCTTTTTTTTTTTTTTTAATGATGTTTTGACATAAAAATACTGCAGTTTTAAACTAGCAATCTGGAAACTGGTAATTCATGGGCGACTGCTGTGGTCCTGCATGTGAGGAGAACTGGAAAGAGGCACAGTGCCCCTGGTTCTGGACACTCAGGGCTGTGCTGCAGCATCTGGGTAACATGTGGGTCCTCACTTGGTTAATGAGTTGAGGGCAGTTACAGAGGAATGTGATGGGATGGCTCATGGATGCCCTTGAATAACATTACCAAGCCCCCAGCATTTGCTGCATTCTGCTTTGTCCAGGTATGAACTGGAGCCTTTGGAGGAGTTTATTTTCTGTGGATGACAGAACTAGTTTGAGTTCAGTCTTTCTAAAGCTAGGAACATGTTACTTCTACTTTCCATGGCTGTCTTCTTTCCTTCTACCCAGCAGCTTTGCAAAATGCCAAATGTAGTCCAGAGCAGCCCTGGCTTTGCCCAGATGACTCCCTAAGCCCCTGTTTTCGGCAGTGAATCGTTCCCTCTGAAAGCTACTCTTGCACAAGTTCATCCTTCCCTCTGCCAGTGTCCTTCCTCTATCCAGGTGTGTTGCAGCAGCATCAGGTGGGGAGGCAGAAGGGTATGAGAGAGAGTTGGGTGGTTGAGCACACTGTCTCTGTCCCAGTGCCTGCCTGGGCAGCAGCTTCTGGTTACCTTGGATGGGGCAGGTGAGGATGCACTGGCAGCGCTGACACCCTGGGCCTGAGCCCTGCCAGCCTGGGGGTGCTGGAGCTGGGATGTGTGGGACCAATGGCTTAAGGGGCTTGGAGGGATGAGAACCAGGCAGGTGGCAGGGAATCCCTGCCAGGGCCGTCTGGCTGCTGCTGGATGTGATTTTAGGGTGTCGTTAAGAGCAGTTGGCAGCACAGCATCCCTGTGAGTGCCTGCTCGCTGCCGCTGAGTTGGTCATTTGATAGCTCCTCGGTGCTCCTCGGAGGCCTAAAATGGAGCAGTGCCGGATTAAATGTACCCAGTGCCCTTGGCGAGCTTGGGGAGATACGATCCTCGCCCTCCCGCCTCCGACCTGCTGGCGCCCAGTGCCGTCGCCACAGCAACGGGGAGAAACAGCCCATCCGCATGGAAACGGCCTTGCTGTGCCCGGCAACCGGCTGGGGAAAGCGGTTCAAATGGCAGGTGTGGAAAGGTGAGGGGCACCAGCACCTCTGTGGCGACCAGCAGGGAGCCTTGGCCCGAGCTGCTGGGGTGAACACACATCCTGTGGGTTACTGCAGCGCTGGCACTGTCCCTGCATGTGGGACTCCCATCCCAAAACACCGGCATTGGCCCCAGTGCAGAGCCAGCATGTGCTCCTGTGTCTCTGACTGTGAGGGATAGTTTTCATTGCTGCTGCCCTATTTTTTTGGGGCTGGTCCTGAATTCAGTGTAAGGTCCAGATTATCTGTGCTGATACCTACAGCAGCGTGGGTAGGTCACTGGTTCACCCCTGACTGGTTAGTACTTAATGCTTGTAAAATCCCTCTTTGTAAGGAAGAAGGAGCAACTGGCAGCCAAACAGGGTCTCTTGTAACATAGGACAGACAAATGTCATCTCCACAGTGCAATTGTGCAGTGCAGCCTGTCTGGCTTTGGGCAGGAAAGGCAGTTAATCTCTCCTCATCCTGCCTCCTACCCCTTAAATCTCCCATCGGCTGCTTCCCCAGCGAGGGCTCAGATATGAAGGTGATGTTGGTGCTGACCTGCTGGCTCTGATAAGGGCTGGAGAGAGTCGCTCTGCTGTGCAGCTGCTTGTGGCCAAGCAGGGTTTGTTCCAGTTTTATGCTGGCCCTTAGGTGACTGTGTCTCTTGGCTGCAGGATCACTGGGAAGGGGATCTCCCCAGCCAGCAGCACTTCTCTTGGAGGGATTTTGGTAAATGGGGCTGGTTTTACAACCATGTCCAAGGACAGATTGTCCCAGACCATCTCCCAGTGCTGGAGAAAGCTGCTTCCCAGCCACTGGCATCACTAAGAAGTCCACAGGCTGGCCAGGCTGAAGTAATTTGCATTTCTTGGTCAGTTTGACCCTGGCAACTCAGGAAATTGCTGTTTCTATGGATTTGTCAGGAGCAAATGAAAGGCAGCACCCAGGTCTTGCCAAGGGGCTGGGTGAGAGCCTGGCTGGCAATTAGGAGAGCAAGTGGTATGCCGGCAGGCTGGTGCATGAGGAGGTAAGAGTTCTATTTCACCTCACCTTGGAACCTGCAGAAGAGGCAGAGGATGGGAGAATGGGGGATGAAATATGTCATTCTCCTGCCTGGGGCCCCAAGTTTTATTTGTTGCCTGGAGCCCTGTGTGGGTGGGAAGCCTGGCCTGCTACTGTGCAGAGGAGCCCCTTGAGCCCAATCCTTTCTCCTTTCTGCTTGCCTTTTTTTTAGAAAAACAAGTGGTGAAGCTGCTGCTGGAAGCAGCTCTCCCAAGCAATGGCTGTTAGGGCTCGGGAGCTGCTGAGAGGTTTGGGTCCAGGTGCACAGCCCCGACTCTCAGTGGATGTGGGCATAGGAGGAGGGTTACAGACTCTGGAGAGGACCGTGCCAAGTGGCACTAGTGCAGGGGAAGCTTGGAGAGCTCAGCAGAGGAGGTGTGAGTGGTTTCAAAAAAAACAAAAATCGAGGCTTGGCTCCCCTCTGCATCTCCCCAAGAGGACCCTGCAGCCCTGCTTCACCATCAGTGTGGGGACTTGGATGCTCTTAAGGCTGTTCATTAGTAAAACCTCTGAGCAGTTCCTGCTGCCATCGAGTAGCCATTAATGCCTCTTCAGGGGAGAGGAGAGCATTGGGAAAACACAGAAACAATCCAAGGGCCCTTTATCTCTTTTTGGTCTGAGAGGTGGTGGGCTGAGGTTGGAGGGGAAGAGGGGCTGGGTAGGGGTGCCAGCCATGAAAGCAGCACTGTGATTACCTGCCGAAATCTGAGTGCAAAAACATAACCTGATTTAAACTGTTACTTCTTCAAGGCTCCCAGGGGTGCTTTAGGGTTATAAACACCTACTCAGCGACCTGCTTTGTGCACATCTCGAGCCAGGTATTCCCACACCAGAGGGAAAGCCAGCAAAACCTGCACAGATGTCTCTAACAGCTGCAGCTGGGCTGCCGTAAGCCACCCCTGCTGCTACAGTTTATTAGCACTGCAGGGTCTGTCCCCTTCTCCTCCTTCTCCTTGCCTGCTTGTGTGTACAGTCAGCTGTTAAAGGACACTGACATCACTTAATGGTTTAATTGAATCTCACAAAGGGATCGAAATTGGCTGCCTGACTTGAGACATCTCATCACTGAGATGCTCATGGAAGAAATAGTAAATCACCAATTCAGCAGGTAAAACTGCAGATCTGGGTAGAAAGTCCTTGTTGTGGGGGATAGGGAAGTAATTCCTCTTTGCAGAATAATACACTATTAGGGAGATGGCTGAGGGCTGTTTTTCCAGGCTGACAGGTGCCATCCCTGACCAAGGGAAGGGTAACTGAGTTAGACTAACTCCCCAAGGTGGTGTGGCACTCTATAAGGGGTAAACAGACCTGAGGCAGCATTTTATCTGTAAGTCAGGAGACTGTTCTGTGTTTTACACAGGGATTTACAGGGATGTAATGGAGAGAGGTCCATGTGATCGTTTATTTAGAATGGAAGGCAAAATCCCAGAAAAGGCCAGGGTTGAGCCAGGATGAAGCGTTGCAGCCAGCAGCAATTTCTGAGATTGTTTCACAGAAAAAGTCATCTTTGAGTGTAGGGAATCAAAAGTGAGGAGGGAACAAAGAGAAAGATGTCCAAAAGCAATAGGGAAGCCCAGAGGGAGAGGATATGACCCTAATGAGGGTGCTAATGCTGTGGCCGTGCTACTGACAAGTAAAGTAATTGCTGCTCAGGAGGAATGTGAGCCAGTAGAAAACAGCTTTCCACCCAGATGCCAAGAAAAGCAATTAGAACTCGTAAACACCAGTGGCTGACTAAAACCGGGCCCTTAATTAATAGTTTCATTTGAAGGGTGAGGAAATTGTTAAGCTCTGTTGGTGTCTATTAATTCCCTGCAATATGAACCACAATAGAGTTTTAAGCCTTCTTTCACTGTACAGTGTGTGCAGGAGGAGCACCCGAGCCCTTGCTGTGTGCAGCTGTGCTCTCTCACCTCACTGACTGCCCCAGAGCCCCAGGATGTGCTGCAGGATAAAGAGCTCAGACTGTGCACTAAGTTAGGACATGGCTTTGGGAGTGCTCCATCAGGGCAGGAGAGGTGGATGGAAAATGTGACTTCAATAAAAAGCTGTACAACTGAAGTACTATGTCGGGGAGCTCACAGGGAGCTGGGGGTCTGGAAGATTTGCATGATACTGTACAGATGCCAGCCACTGAGCCACGGAGAACAGTGTCAGCCTCTTCTGTCCAGCACAGAGGGTGTTACAGGAATGCCAGTCGGAGGAAGAAGCAGGGGTAGCTACCAGAAGTAGGCAGAGCAAGGAGGGACATAAAGCTTCCCACTGTATAAGCAGTGCTGATGCAGTGGCAGACTTCCTAAAACCTTCACAAACAGCCAGGAACCAAGAGTGTTAAGGAGTGGCCTTTACAGAGGACACAGCCTTGATTCCAAGTCTGGGTAAGACAAAGGTTTATTCTTGCTGCTTTCTGACTCTCCATTCACCCACGCACCCCTCAATTTCAGAAGGACCACAGATCTCTTCACAATCTTATTTTTCAATTTGTTCTATCAACTTGATGTGATGTGGGCACTTCTGCCTTGATGCAATGAACAGGCTGTAGTAGAGAACAGCAGTGTTTGGTTCTCTGTGCGTTAGACAAGCCTGCCAGCACAGCCTGGTGCCCCTCCTTTGTCAGGCTGGTTGCTGTGCTCGGCACACACACCAGCCCAGCCCTGCTGTAAGCACATCACACACCCGTTCCCCAGCCAGCTGCCTGCGTACTCAGAGAGTTCATCTTGCCAGTTTATAGCTGACCTGCTATCTTCTTCTTAAAAGGCAGAATATAAAGTCACTAGTGCAGCCATATTTCTGGAGTGAGGGGGAAGCTCTTCTAGTGTGTCAAACACCTATAGAAGAGCCTCTCTTACTTGCTGTCAAATCTGTGACAGCTCAAGGAACTTCCCTTTAAGATCACCTACCCTCACTTCAAATTCAGAGTTGGACTAAAGTAGGGGATTTGTGTGAATCTTGTTTTCTCCTGTCAAATGCAACTCAACAGGCTTTTCTAAGCAAAGTGATTTCTTTCAAAACCTGCCGTATGCCATTCAGCCCCATGAAGGAGGTTCACTGCCTTGTTGCTATGGTACCCTTTCTCTAAAGAGGAAGAAAATAGTTAATTATGCAATTTAAGAAACTACAGAAGAATGACAGAATGAGAAATAATAGAAAGGAAGATTCTGCGTTTGCAATAGAACTGCTGGCTGCTCTAAAATACACCATGTTTACAGGTGAAATACTTGCCCAGTGCATGTTGTGTAGGGCCAGGGCTTCTCTGGCAGCAGGGATTTCAATGAGATGCCCTTTGCTAGGCACTGTGCCTCTGCCATCCAGGAAATCAATCCTGTAGTCAGTTACTGCTATTACCTTCCCTGCTTAATGCTCCAGACATATTTCCTTGGCAGAAATTCTGGATGGAGCTGGGACAGCGATAATACATCACAGACCCACAACAAGCTCCTGCTGCTTGTGGGTACACAGAGATACAGTTCAAGACTTAAGTGCTTTGTATCTCCTTGGCAGAATTTCATTGCTCCTTGGGTCTACTAAACCTGGCTTGCTTTGCCCAGGACCCTGGAAAATCCAGTTTGTGGTGCACAAGGCAGGGCCAAAGAGACTGCAAGCATCAAACCTGGCAAGATCTCAGCAGCCCCTTTAGAAAGAATGGTGCTTTCCTTTGCCAAGAGCAGTGGCAGGTCAGTACAGCTTGGGTGAAACAAAGCACTACAGCAGATCTTTGCCAGGAATAGATCTAGGCCGGTGCTCTGTGCTCTGTGAACAGGGGGAGCTGCCTCTTGTAGGGCACATGTAGCTCTGTGAGCCAGGGGGAAGGAAAGAGTTACCCCATGCCTTGTTTCCCAATGTGAGCAGTGAGAGAAAGAGGGAAGATGACCTGACCTGTGCAGTTGTTTACTACAGATGACTAAAAGGAGATGGAGATCTCAGGCTCTCCTTCTGCCTGACAAGGGCACTAATGGCATGGAGGGCTAGACAAGAGCCACATATGGTGGTAAGAGGAAGAGAGCAGTCGAGAGGCAATAATAAGCCAAAATACTTCTGGGAACACAGCAGGAATGGCTGTCAAAAGACCAACATTTTAATCAACAAACTTTGTAGCCAAGAGGCTTCCCACTAAGGGAATACACAGATTCCTGCTTTCACCAGCAGCTTCTACCTCCTGCATTTTTAAGGCTCAGGATGGTCTCTCCAAGCTCCCCTCAACAAGTATTTCCAGGGAGGGTGGCTTTCCAGACTCTGTCACAGGAGCAACACTCAACTCAGTCCCTGATGAACTGATGTTGAAAGCTGTGTGTCCCTTGCACTGCCCCTCACAGTCTCCTGGCCTTCCGTGGGCGGCAGCCGTTGTGGGGGACCGGGCTGTTGTCGGTGATGGAGATGACCTCCAAACCTCCCATGGTCAACCCCTTGATGGCAGCCTGCAATGAGACAGCAGATGAGTTACCAACACACGGAACAGCAGAGAAGGGAAAAAGCTCAGGGCAAAATAGTTTCATCCCCCATCTGAAAATCAACTCGTTCCAATGGTTCTCACTTTGTAATTCTTAAAAATAAGTAACTCATATTGGAAAACCCAGTTTAAACATATCTGCTCTAGTCTTTTCTTGAGCTTTCCCATCAATTTTCCTACTTTATCCATAAGAAGTCCCAAATACAGCTTTTATTCTACTTCCAAAATAGTATTACTCTAAAATTCTAATAACTCTAAAAATTCAAATGACTCTAAAAATTCATTACTGGGCACTTGGGTGAGGAATCCTTTATATCAGCTTCAAAAAAACCGAGTTAATTGAGACCAGCCTGTGTTTAGAAAACATGCATGATGCCTGAGAAAATAAAAGTATGGAAAAGAAACTCCCAACACCTACTTTGCGTCCTGGTCCCAGTCCTTTCACCATGACTCGCACGTGCAGTACACCCTTCCCACGTGCTTTCTGTGAAAAGAACAACTGGTTAGTGTTCTCTTTGACATAAACTCGGGCTCCCCTGCTGTCTTTCATTATCATAATAGTATTTAAGTAAAAATAAAGATTAGGTAGTAAGGGATACAGAAGACATATATGGGGATTGTTGCAGAGACATTAGGACCAAAGGAGGCTGGGGTATGACCATGGCAGTTCAAGAAAACGTCTGTCATCTCTGCACACAGAGAAAGCTCTCAAATCAAACTATCTGTGACCTAAAGCCAGGGCAGAAAAGGACATATCCATAGATACGTGACTGAAGTGGCAAAGGACTAACAAGGACTAACTCTAAGCTGTTTTCCCTTCTCTAATGTGGTGACTTCTCCCCTGTGAGCAGTGCATTCTTTCTGGAGGGTAAATGAGAAGAGCAGGCAAGCTTTACATTTGCTGTGCAGGAGTCCACACCTTCAGTGCAAAAATTCTAGGAGCTTGCAAATTGGAAATGAAGAACTGCTGTAGAGCACAGCCCTGCTGCCACCACGTGGAGGGAGCTCCTCTGGCTCTTTTTCTCATTGTGTTCTGGTGCAATTAACGTACTAACAACAGTGACAGAATAAATCAGTCCAAGCACAGCTATGCAGCTATTATGAGGCTCCAACGAGCACAGATTAATAGTGAAGATGTTCTTATATCCCTCTGAGTCAACCACAATAAGCTGTTGGCCAGCAGTGGCACCAAACTCCTCTGGCATGAAAGGCTGGAGCGAGTTCCACTTAATTTAGGATAAGGATTTTCAGTTTAACCTTGCCTCATTCTGCTGTAATGAGGACCATGACACAGCCAGCCCCATCTCCTCCACCTGGACACCCACGTGGTTTTTAGAAAGATTTACAATAAACCATATGCAGCTGGAAACTACAGGTGCAAGGAACATCACCTTCTCTGACTGGAACTGCTGGCTGGAGCTCAGTTCTCCTGTGGCAGAGAGCAAATATGAAACATCCAGACAGTAACTACAGCTATTTCTCAGTCCCCTATGGTGCAAAACTTGAACTGCTGCTGATTCAGGGGCTACATTCCCAAAATGGCTGAGAAATGTTCACTTAGGAAAAAAGGAGGCTGTGCAGACTGGCGCTAGGAAAGGACAGGCTCCAAGTTACGTTTCCCATCACAACCTGCACAGCTCAGCTCACTCTCGGGGCATTTCTAACAGCTCTTTCAAACGCTTTGTGTGCAAATGAAACTTGGGATGCTGTGGAAGAGCTCGGGAGTGCTGCCTGTGAGCCAGGCCAGTGCCCAGGTGTGGGCCAGGCAGTCAGTGCTCCCCTCTGGAGGAGGGAATCACGGGTGTGGACTCACCACTGCCGCTGCCATGGCTGCGGTCTGTGCCGCGATGGCAGTTCCCTTCTTGGCGTTCTGGAAGCCCTCGGTGCCGCAGGATGTGCGGGCAAACGGCTGGTTGTCAAAGCTGACCACCTGGATGTGGGTGCTGCGGAAAGGCAGGGGCAGAGGGAAGAAGCAAGCTGGAACAAAGCTTTGTTCTCCAGTTTTTCGCTCACCTTACTGGCATGGCTGACTGCAGGACTTCTGTCTCCCTTTCAAAGTATCCCACTTACTCAAATCTGCTGCAGAGAGCACCCAGCAGTGACCTTCTGGTCACCTTACAGACCCAGGCAGGATGTTTCTGGACAAGATGTGCTTTAGCTAAGTATACCTCAGACCCCACTCAGCCCTTTCAGACCCACCTCTCACTGCATTTTACCTCTTCTACTAAAAAAAAAACCAAACCACAAAACACTTCTAGAACTTGAAAGAGCTTTGAACAGTAACGTATCACAGGAGGAATCACTGATGAAACACAACTGACTCTCATGGAGAATATGATAATTTTTTCAACAGAAATAGTACTAGAAGTAGTGCTAGAGCAGAGGGCTGGAAGTAAACTGCTGTTAAAACTGTCAGCATCTGATTATTCAAATCAGAATGTAATCAAAATGTATAAAAACAATCTTACTGCTTTAAAAACACTGCAAGAACAGTTATGCTCCCTGAACAGCACTGAGGTTTGAATCATGATCATCTTTCCAATCATGAACACCACTTCCCTTGCAGTTTTCTTCTGAGCCTTTAGATCAAAAGGACGGCAGGCCAAATCCCGGGTTCTAGGCCTTTATTTCACACGAGAGCAGGAACGGAGCAGCTCATTTACTTACTTGTTGTATGTTGCTTTAATGTGAGCTATCGGGACCTCTTCATAAACCTTGCCATCCCACCTCATGGAGTTCCTCTGCAGGATTGAAGAGCTGATGAAGAAAACAAGAGTTACCAGGCCTCGCTCTTTAAATATTACAAAGTTTTATTTCATACTGGAAAATAAAGAAAGAAGGGATCAAGCCTCCGAAAAACACAAGCTGCGTTTCTGATTGACTCAAGTCGCTCCCTCCCCTTCCTCGGCTGAAAACCCACCGAAGGCGATAAAACCTCGCAGCAAGCGGCAGATGGCAGCGCCCTCCCGGCGCGGCCTGGCCTCGGCTCTCACCTCTGCTCGGTCGCGCTCTGCTTCTCCGTCTCCTTGGCAGCCGCCCCCGCGCTGTCCTGCAGCCTCGGGGGGCCGGTGCGGAGCCCGCGGCACAGGGCGGCGGCGCGGCCCCTGAGGGAGAGAACCGCCGGTGAGCGCTGGGGAGGTGGGGGGATACGATCTAGCGATAGCGGGAAGCCCCCAGCGGCCACCCCGCAGCGAGGGGACCCTCCCCGCTCTCTCCCCGCTGTCTCCCCGCTGCCCACAGCCCGTCCCGCCCGCTCCGCTCACCCCCAGCCCAGCACGCGTTGCCCGGCGACCGCCACGGCCGCGCTCATGGCGGCGGCTCCGACCCGCGCCGGGGAGCGGCCGCCGCGGAGCACGACGGGAGCGAGGAGGGGACATGGCGGGGCATTGTGGGGCGCGGGCCATGGCGGCGCCGCTGGGGCAGCGGCCGGCGCGCCTCGTTCGCTGGGTTTGTAGCGCTGCCCCGCGGCGCCCGTGGAGGCTTTTTGGGGCGATGTGCTTGTTGAGGCTTCCCCGAATCACGCAGCCTCTGGAAAAGGAGGAGGAAGAGATGGCGGCTCTCATGGAGCAGGTGGAGGGGGATGTGGGGGTGTGTGTGGGTGCGTGGGGGTGTTGATGGGGAAATGGCGCCCTCAGGCATGAGGGGAGAGGGACGTCAGGGGCTGCTGGCCTTGCACATACCGTCTGTGATGTTGCTGCCCGAGCGCTGTGTGTGCGGTTTGCACCACATTTCTTGGGTGTTGATGTTTCCATGGTCTTCCTCTATGGTGTTGGTGTCCTTGTCACACACTCTTGCTGCAAACAGGGAAATCATGCTTAGCCTCAGGAAGTTCCCATTACCTTACGTTTGCTGAGCTGGAAATAATTTAATTCTGCTTGCTAATGCCTATAGTGCTTGTGGCTTAAGAATTCTTTATGTTGCCCTTCTAGATAGAGCTGGAGAAGAGCCACTATTCAGATCATGAAATCCGTAAGCTGGAGGAGGAGGAGCAGCTCAAGAGGAAAAAGGAAAGCTTGTATGATGAGGATGAAGCACAAGGCAAGACCGTCATCATGGTTCAAGACCTGGAGGAGAAGTGGGAACAGAAGTTTCTGCAGTTCAAAGCTGCCCCACGGATAACAGGTACAGCCTGGAGTCTGTGGGGGGTGAGAACACCCAGATTGTTTGCCAGAGTGCAGTTCAGTAGAATGAAGGCATTTTTGGGTCTTTTTTTTCGCTTGTTTTAAAGAGAGTCTTGACTCTGTGGCAGCACTTGTGCAGTTAACTGTCTGACAGGGAAATCAGTGTTCCTATGCCGCAAAAATGTGTGTGTTCACCAGGGCAAAATGATGAAACTAGATGTGGTTTCCAGACAAGAGAAATGTTTGGTCATTTGGTTCCCAAGTTCTGCTTAGTGCTCCTGTTGATTTTTGTCAAGGTAGAGATCCAGGCTGCTTATTATAGATTCCTTCTGGAACTGAAAACAGCAGCTGAATCCTGCAATGACTTCCAGAGTGACTGACAGCATTCCTGTCTGGGTTCTTATTCTATGTATCCACATTCATGTATTGTTGCTGGGCATGAGGCACAGAGGGTTGATGAATCAAGGGGGTCAGAGCGTGCTGCCAGGAGCCTTTGTTTGCAGCATGTGTTGGTTTTTGGCAGATGCTGATAAAAGCAACGATCGGACGTCGTTGAACAGGAAGCTGGACAGTAACCTGATGCTTCTGGTGAAGCAGAAAATTGGTAACCAGGAGCTGTGGCTCCTGCCTCAAGTGGAGTGGCAGCCTGGAGAGACGCTACGAAGCACAGCTGAGCGAGCCATGGCTACGTTTTTGGGTGTGTAGCTTGACCCTCCCTCTTGTTTGTCCCAGTGTTTTCTTCCAATGCCCTCTCTGAGGGATATTTGCCAACTGCTGTAGTAAAAAGGCATTTCGTGGCAGGGGGCTGGCAGGCTGGGAGTTGGTTCTCTGGCTGCCAGCAGCAGCAGCGCCGTGTCTGGCCATCGTAGTCTGATGTTGGGGCATCACCAGACACCCCCTGAATGTCTGGGCTTGCTCTGGGCTTCTCTTTCCCTCTTACTGCTCTGTATTAGCTTTTGTGGCAGATGGGCGATGATGGCAAACGTGTGTCCTTGCTTTTCACTCAAGATTGGCAAAGCTGGATACCCTGTCCTTCCCTTCCTCCCTCTCCCACTCTGAGAGGACTTGCTGGTCTTCAGACGAGCTGTTTTTTTCATGAGAAAAACCAGTTTTTTCACAGTTGTCAGTATTTTTGCCAAAGAGGAAATGGTCCGTCTGAACCACATACAAGGAATGGCTTATGCTGCCTTTTTGTTATACAGGGGAGCAGTTATTGTTGTTCTGTGTTCTTATGTCTTACTGTCCTTCTCTTGCATTGCTGGCATCTTGCAGGAGAGCACATTCAAGCCAAAGTCCTGGGGAATGCACCTTATGGGATTTACAAGTATAAATTCCCCAGGGCCATCAGAACTGAGGATAACGTGGGAGCCAAAGTCTTCTTCTTCAAAGCCTTCCTCCAAAGCAGTGATTTGTCCCAGGCAGAGCTGAAGGCAGATTACCTGTGGGTCACGAAGAAGGAGCTGGGAGATTACCTGAAGTCAGAATACCTGAAAAAAGTCAATCGATTCCTCCTGGACTTGTAAGCAATGGGCTGTGCTCCAGCAGATGGGGAGGATGTGGGACGTGGCTCCAGAGAGGAGCACGGCTGCTGCTTTGCATGGTCTGTGTGTATGAGATGTTCACTTGGGCTCTGGAGGATAATTTGCCTTTGCCTTATTTCCCAGTTCTCTTCACTGGTCCTATAATGAATAAACATTAAAATTTATACTCGGAAGTGAACCTTTCCTAAGGGAGTTCTTTGCTCTTGTTGAATTCTCCTCCTCCACCTCTTCTGGAAATGCATCCTTTCCTCTCCCAAGAGTGTGGTTCCCTGGGGCTGTGGTACCCAGAAGGTTTGCTTTGCTCTCCAGGCTCCTGTCACAGGCTCAGTCTCAAAGGGTATCTCCTTGCAATGGCTGATGCTTATCTCTGGTATGTGCTCTCTGACAAGAGCAGCACTGGGGGGTTATCTGTGTGTCCTGGTGGGAACAGACCCTCTTGAACACCAGCCAGGACAAGGTGGATTTCTGAGGAGATGTAAGCAGGGATATTCACAGCTTACTAACTTTTAGTGTTAGCTGCCTCTGGCCTCGAGTCTGTGATGCACAGTGGCTGTGGAGGACACGTGTCCATGAGGAAGAAGCAGCTGCTTTCCCACCCACGCTGCCTCCCCTTGAGCCTCAGGTTACAGCAACAGATGTTGAAGGAGGGTAGCAGCAGCAGCTCTCTGTCTGGGCTGGGAGGGGAAGGTGCTTTAGCATTGCTGCCTTCAGGGTGCAGCCTCAAAGGTGTCTCTAGGGAGTTCTTGGCTCCCATTCCCACTGCATTAGGCCAGCACTGCTAACCCAGCACAGCTGGGTCTGCCTCAGGTAGCCTGACCCTGTTACCCCAATTTCTTTATTAGAAGATCTATCCTGGGCTTATGTGGTGCTGCCTTGGCCCTCTGGGGCTGGTTCTGTTTTTGGAGGTTTTTTTCTGGTTGTAAATGTTGCTGTTCAGTAGTCAAGAGTGCTGCTGGACTTTGCAGGGAATCAGCTTCCTCCAGCAGCAGGGAGAGAGGAGGAAATAACTGTCGTTAATCATCCGGAGAGAGTTCAGCCTCCAGAGGTGGAATTGGAGATTGCTCTATGTATTTTATCAATCCTTTGGGAGCTGTTGAGCTGCAGGCCTCAAATTAAAGTTATCCTTAATCACTATGCAAGCCATTGGGGTGGAGGGTAGCACAGCAACCTTCTATTTTCTAATGCTGGATGGTTTGGGAGCTGCAGGTTTGCCATAAATTACCAACAACACTGGGTTCCTGGAAGCATCCTCACAGGCCTGGCAAGGAGGCTGAGTCTGCAGCAGAGAGCTGTGGCTCTCTGAGAGGAAATAAATGTGGAGCAGAATATTTGCCTGAAAGACTGCAGGTTTTTGGCTGCCCTCTGAGGTCAGCATTGCTGAAGGGGGGCCTGTTGCCTTCTCCAGGACTGGAAGCTCCTGCAGCAGGGGGAGGTGAGTCCTTCCGTTCAGGCTGTGCCCCATCTTCAGGGAGCATGGATGCAGTCAGCACAGGTTTAGGTTTTTCTCTGCCACTCTTGTTTCAGGCTGTCACTGGCTCCAGAAGATGCAGCAGAGCCCTGTGGCCACAAGCTTAAGGCATGTCCTTATCCAAAGAATCTGCCCTGTTTCCCACACCAAGCCAGGTTTTGTATTGCTGGGGCAAAGCTTTCAAAGCATAGAAAGTGCTGTTTAATCTGTGCTTGTTCCCAAATGTAAGAGCACAAATGAAAGAAAAGGCTGTACTGAAACCTTGCTGGTCTTCAAGCCCAGGCAGTTCTTATTTCTGGATTACTCAAACTGCAAGTCTTTGGGTGTTGTCTGTGCTGAGAGACAGGTAGCTCCTTCGGCAGTGGAAAGGTCAGAATCAACAGCATCCTTCATTTTTAAGTATTTTTTCCTTGTCCTCAGACCTTCTTACAGGTAGCAGGTCTGTGAGAGGCTTGGTCTTCCATGGAAGCTGAAATTGTTTTCTCATCACCTGGAACACAAATTCCTGCTTGCAGCGTGCGTGGGAACACCACCTTTTTTTTTATTTTTTTTTTTTTTATTTTCCCTGTAGTTGATTTAATTGAAATCTGCCAGTTGCTGCAAACAATTGCAGATCCTGCAACTTGGGTGCTTTTGCTCAGTTCTCCTGTGTGGACTGTTTTCTTCCCCAGCCTCAGTGAGAGGGAAGGCAGGAGGATCCTAGAGGATGGTTTGAGTCTTCCCAGACTCCTGCAGTAAGTCACTGAGGCTGTTCTTTTCCTTTGGGAGCTTGGTGGCTGCAGGCTGTCTTTCCACTCAGTGTGAACCTATTCCCATATTCAGAGCTGCAGAAGTCTGCAGGCAGGCTGGTGGGATATGTTTTGCTGGTAACTGCTGAAAGGGCAGCACAAAGCCTGAGAGCCTTTTCTGAGAGAGCAGCAGAAACCTGTGGAGTTGTGGCTGCGTGAGACCTGCTGCTGCTAGGTGTGCCTCCTGCAGTCCAGCACAAAGAGCAGGGGGAGTATTTTACTTTTGCTGAACATGAAACACAAACCTCCACTTGGAAGCATGATGAAGAACCTCCAGAGTGTTTGTCTGGGTGTTGAGGGAGGCTGGAGCTTGTTTGCATCCAAACCCTAGAGGGTTTTTCTCACCTTGACAAAGGCCCCTTCACATGAGTTCTCTGGCAGAACCTGAAACCACAGCAAGTGCCTGGGAAAGAAACTGAGTTTGCTGTGGCTCTTAAGTGCAAGGCACTGTGAGATCAGGAAGAGCTCTCCTGTGAAGTGTGCACTGGAGAGAGGAGTTTTGGAAAGGGCCTGTAACTCCTTGCTTTGAGAGCAGCAATGTGGGACTTATCCAAGAAGTCCAAGGTAAGATCTGTGCTGCTGGTACCCACTCCTGACTGCACACACCAGAGAGGAAGCTGGAGAGGGTCAGGCTGTGCAGGCTTTCTGCTCCTCAAAGCCATTTTTGGCACAGGATGCTTCTATTCTTGAGAGTCATACACAAAAAGCCTCATCCTTTCCCTCGCCAAGAGGGAAGGAAGCATCTCAAGATGTCCTGACCCTGGTGTGATGCAGTCCAGCAGCTGTTGCTAAAAGTCTGCAGTGGCAGACACAAATTGAAGGAGCAGTTGCATTCTAAAGCACTGGCATCTAAGCCATTGCTTGAGCCACCATGTTAGAAAAGACACCTGAAGGTTTTCTTTGTGGCAAGTTGATACCTTCATTCCCCTCCAGTGGAGGAGAGATAACAAGTCCTAATAAAAACACTTTTCAGCTTCACAGATAGATTTCCTTTCCTTTTACAAATATGTTCCCTAGCTGTGTGAGTTTTGGGGGTTGGTGCTCTCTAAGCAGAGCCCTGCTCATATGTTTTGTGATACAGCGTGAACTGTTCAGAACCTTACTCTTTCTCACATAATGGGAAGCTGCTGTTTGTTGATCCTTCTGGCTGGCCCCAAGCAATCAAAGGCCTCAAAATTGAAAGATAAATACCTGCGGAGCCAGCAGAAGCCTTTGGAGACACAGGCTACACTCTTCCTGCTCTCTGAAAACCTGTACGAGGAGAGATGCTATTCTCCCAAATACAGCCATGGGCAGGGAGAACTGCTGGGGTGCAGATAGCATCCTGAGGCATCCCTGACTGCAGGGGCAAGGGGTGGGCTGGCTCAGGGAAGATGGGAATTGTGCTGTCTCTGCTGGTGCAGCCTTTGGGCTCACTCCCTGTCCTGGAGGATGAAGCATCTCCAGGAGCATCAGTCCCTTTGCTTTTGTCCTGTTCAAGCCCCCATTCTCGTGTTGGAAGGGATCTGTCTCTTTGGAAGGAATTTTTCTGCAGGTGCTGCCCTTTCCTGCTGTGCTCTGCTGCCTGCAGGGGATGCAGCGTGGGCTGCTCTTCTCATGGCAGCCCAGAGACTCAGCAGAAAATTGTGTGGGAAATCTGCTTGAGGTCACCAGTGACACGAAAGGACTAGATCCCGTTGTTTTTCAGGATACCTTTTTCCTCCCTTTTCTTGTGAAACCCCTGTGGGTTGGTTTAATCAGCATGTTGGAAAGACACAGAGTGGGGCAGTCAGGAGGCAAGGCTTGAGTGAATCTCTGCAAAGGTAAGAATGGATATAAAAGAAGGGGCGCTGCTGGGAAACTTGTACTCAGGGTCAAATTTTCCCAGAAGTTTTGTTGATACTACCCAATCCTTGACACCAAGCCCTCAAAAAGGAAAGCCAGGAATTTGTGAGGTGAGTATGAAATGCTGACAGCAGGACCTCCCTTCAGGTAGTTCCAGCTACAGCTTTGCTCTCAAGGCTATTTTTCCCTAACAGATCTTGTGGGGTATAAAATCCTTTGTCAGGACTTCATAGGCAATGCTTGGAGACCCAGGGGCATTTCTCAGTTAAATTATGAAGGGTCTTTCAGCAATATTAAAATGAAGCTTCAAAACTGAGCAAGGGCAACAAAGCCTTTATGGAGCGAATGTGAGGCTTTAGGACTCACCATCACAGCCCACTCTGGGAGCAGGACTGTGTGCTGCCAGCAGCTGGCCCTTTATCTGGCTACCGTGAACATCCAATCTCATAATTAACTGAGGCAAAACTTGAGGAAAAGATTTTTCAGTTAACAGTTTGAAGTTTAAGCTGAACTCTGTTGGAGCTTAAGGTGAGAGCTGATGTTGAAGGCAGATCATCTTCTGAGGGGCTGCTCTCTCTCTTAGGCATGTGGGCAGAGGGAGACTGGGAACGTCAGGACATGAGGCATGGGCCAGCACTGCTGCTGCCTGCCTGCTTTCTGCTCTCTCTCATCTATCAAAGTAATTATGCCCATTAGACTTCTCCTTTCAGGTTTTACCCTCCCAAAAGTTATTCCACAGCATTAAACCTGTGGGGTGAGTGAATTATTGGGGAAAAAAAACTAGATAAAAACCAGGCTTAATGGGCACATAGAAAAAAAGCATGCTGGGTTTGGAGGGTGGCTCAGCCAGCATTCTGCTTCTACAGGCAAATAGAAATTTATCTTGATGTGTGTATATATCTAGTTTTGTGATCTGTGAGCTCTTAATAATTGGTTTGGTGACCTGTCGGCAGTGTTCTCTCTCTGTAGAGCTTTCCCCAGTCCCCAGTTAATATAATGGGTCACAAATCCCATTTGCTTTTGAATTCTAAGTAATCCTTTAGTTAATGTCGCCTATTGCTTTCTGGAAGCATTGGAGGAAATCGGAGCCATGTGCTAATCAGGAAATCTGGTTCTGTGTGTTCAGAAGCCGCTGCCCTGCCCCGCCTGCCCTTTCCAAATGCCCGGCGAGGCCCATTTGTGTCAGACCCACAGCCCCCCTCTGCAGAACAGCAATTGCTTCCCAAGCTGTGCGACTACCAAGTGGCACAGGCTGCAAGTGTCGGATGAGCTTGAGGAAAGCAGCGGGAGATGATGGGGAGTGGGCAGCCAAGCCGTAAGGGGTTTGGAGAGGAGGGAAACACGGCGTTCAGGGTGTCTGATCCTACCAGTGCCCTCTCTGGAGGGGCAGTGAGTCCCCTGCTTCAGGGGGTGGGACAGGCGACTGCTGGGGGTGGCACCCATGGGGACCCACTTTTCAGGGGCAGGAGGTGGTGAGCAAGATGGACATTAGCTGTCCCAGAGCCTTCTGCATTTCATATCCCTTAGTTTTCTCTGCCTGAATACAGCGACTGAGGTGAGCTGTAGCTGTCTTGCCTGCT
The DNA here is from genome assembly GCF_965178545.1 of Coloeus monedula. Classification (NCBI taxonomy): domain Eukaryota; kingdom Metazoa; phylum Chordata; class Aves; order Passeriformes; family Corvidae; genus Coloeus; species Coloeus monedula. The sequence goes on from NC_138794.1 coordinate 5,753,843, forward strand.
CTCTCCTCCCTTTGTGGGTAGGTAGTTATCTGAGCCCTTTCAGAGGGACAAGAAGCTGCCAGACACTCCCTAAGATGACACCAGGTACATCCCTGCTGAAGGAAGGGGAGGGAGAGCATCAGCTCCTGAGATTGCCTGAAGACATATAAAACACTAAAAATCACCAGCTATGAGGGGCTGGTAGGGACTGTGTTCTGCTGCAGTGGTTGCCCATGGATTGAACTGGGTGGGAAACTTCAGAGGTGTGTCCCAGAGCCAGAATATTCCAAGTCACAAAGTCAGTGTTTATTACTTTATTACTTTTGTTTGTTTCCCGATTTTCTCTAAAAAATCAGCTGATGAGCTTCACCCTTCACCCCTTCCCCTCATGCTTCCATTTGTCTCCCTATTTTTAGCCTGTCTGTGGCACTCTTCACACAGTGCCTGTGTGCACTGCTTTGATCAGAGCTGCTGATGACAATGACATGACCTTGAAGGCAGCAGCTTGCAGCAAGTCAAGCTGTGTTGTATTCAGTTAGCTTCTTGTAGCTGGGCATCGTGTCACAACCCAGGCAAGCACACAGCATTGCCTCTCCTCACTCCCATGCTGTTTTCCCTGATAGGTCCCACCAGGATTTGGGCTATTTGACTCCAAACCCATTCCCTGGCTCTGGCCCAGAGTGAGGAGCATGGCAGGGAATTATCAGTGCTGGGAGCTTGATACTCAAATGTTGCTGGCTCTAATCTAAGAGCTAAATTCCCCCGAGGATGGAGGTGGATGCTGCTTGCTGCCCATGAAACAGCTCAGTGCTAGGCACTAGATGGCAGGCAGTGACTGGGAAATCCTATCAGTGGTGTTTTATTTCCCTTTCCCCTTAAAATAACTTCCTGCTCTAGCTCTCCCATGCTCCAGCGTGGGAACCTGGAGCATGGAATAAAGATCAACAATTTTTAACTGCTGTGTTCAAGCTTGTAGCTCACATGTTGAAGGATCCCAGTGATTGGCAGATGGTTGTCTTTGCTCCACTGGGGCTTTACAAGTAGGAGGAGAGTTGAAGGAGCTTCTAGTGCAGGGAAAAGAGGCAGGGAGCAGGCAGGCAGCATCCGAGGATAGAGGGTGGATGGAGGGCAGGTGCTGGGGTCTGCCCAGGGCACTGTGCAGGGGTTAGGGAGGGATAGGGGTGCATCCGTATGGAATAGGGATAGAGGCAAAAAAATGACTGTGTGTATTTAGCACAAACAAGGAGAAGTCAAGAAATCCCTAAGGATGAATTTCCTATAAGCTTGATTGTGCAGCAGTTGCTTTGGAGAGGGCAGTGTTGAGGTTTCAGCCACATGCTGTGTGAGAGGGAGGGTGGTCACCAGACTCTTTCTGTGGGGCTCAGTCACTAGGGAGGGCCTGATCCTCTCCAGATTGGCACAGCATGCCTTTGATTTACTTGCATTGGGCTTTGGGGGTTTATCCCCAAAAGTGCACATAAAAGTGGACTCACCTAGAAGAATACATGTATGCCCTACTCTACCCCAGTGATGCAGCATGTGCTCCCATGCACTGTTAGGAAGCAGGAGTGGCAAAATCCTTTCTTTATTGGCCAGGGGTCTGAGTTCAGCATGTCCCTGGACCCTGCTGCGTGCTTCTCCCACCTGTGCAAAGCTCAGGACAAGACATCCCCCAGGGTGCTGGGTGCCTGACTGTCCTGTTCCCAGGCACCAGCACAGAGCCACAGCCCCTGTGCCACACTTTGGGTGTTGTAGGTCCTCTGTAAGCACCTTCCAACAAAAAGGGGATTATCTTTAGCTTGTTACAGTCCTTGCAGGGAGGGAGAATAAGGCTCTTTGCTCTGAAACGTTCTCTTCCCTGGGATTACAAGATAATGCATATGAAACGACATTAGCTCAGCCAGGTTTATGGATTATTTGAAAATCAAATTCTTTTAATCTCATCCACCATCTGGCACCAGCGTAACAGCCAGCAGCCAGCTCGCTGCCGCTTCCACCCTGACTGTGTCGGAGTGACTGAAGTATCACAGGCAGTGAGGGGACACCAGCATCCCTGGCTGTCACCGTGCATCCTGGCACCAGCACCCAGGTGCCCGCCTTGTCCTGATTTCTTCCCAAGACAGCATGGAGGTAACGTGTCTCTGAGGAGCTGGAGGCTGTCCTTGGCATGCACTGGGAATGAACAGATGGACGAGGAACATTTCACTGCTTGTGCCTGTGTGACCATGAGGCTCAAAGCCAGAGGGGTTCCCTGGCCTTGGATAAAGGTTAAGATCAGAGCAGGGGGACTGCCAGTCTCACTGACATGATTTACAGTGATCTCCTGGCTGGGCAGGGAGGGATGAGGGTGCAGGATGCTGATGCAGAGTTTTTTGCAGGGAGGTTGTGTTTCCCTGTGAATATTAACTGGGAGCTGCCAGGGTGCATCTGTGCTCAGGGGTGGGGCTGGAGGCTCTGTGGGTACCAGAGAGCCAGTGAGCACTTGTGCTGTTTGCCAGGGGCAGTACAAGCAGGAATGCTGTCCCCGAGGGGCAGGGCAGGGTGGGACAGCTCGTCAGAGGTGCAGGATGGAGGCATTGCTGTGGACAGCACCACAGAGCCCAGCCTGGCTCCCTCTCCCTGGCTCACAGGTCACGGAACAGATGGGACTGGAGGGTGGTGAGGGATCCCTATGGGAAGTTGGAGCTACCAGAACTGGGCGTGAGTGAGTGAGTGGTGTGTGCTGGGCACTGTTGCCCCCACTCCAACCCCACATCTAGTTTTTCAGATGCCAAGCCAGCTGGGCTGTAGAGCTGCTTGCTTCTCCTGTTTTTGGTTTCTATGCTGAGCCTCAGTACAACCATCCATCTTCTCCTGTCTCCTCCAGAACACTTCTGTACCTACTACCAAGGAGCGCTCTGATCTCAGTACCCATTTAACATGAATAAAAAGCCTTCTGGGACAATAGGTCACGGTTATACAATTTAGCTCAAGTAGAGAAAAGGCCTTTATAGCTGTGAATACATGAATACTTAAAATATATATATAACGTTGGTTAACATCAGGACTTATAAGCATAATATATAAATATAGCACTGGGCTAACAGTCTGTGCCTTGACTCCCTCCACAGAAGGGTGTAGCTGTTCTGTCTGTCAGCTTTGGCCCCGTGGTTCTTCATGGCTGGAGACACAATTTGCCCTGCTGCCCATTTTTTGCAGGGCTCTTGGTGTGGAGAGTAGTTGTTACAGGCAGAGGGAAACTGGGGAGGGAGTTCTGTGGCTGCTGCTCGGTGGGGAGCAGGATGGGAGAGGTGAGGATACAGCAGCTCTACCCACAGGTAAGAATGCACACAGAACCAGGCTAGTAGCTGCTGTGCCATGCAGCAATTTGCTCCCATGATTTGTGTGCCCTGAAGACAGTTGCATGCAAACAAAAAAAAAAAAAACAAACAAAACAAAACAAAAAAAAACACAAAAACCCCAAAACAACAAGAAGAAAAATTAATAGCTTTAAAGAAAAGAAAGTGTCATTTCTGTAGGTAATTAATTACTAATTACACAATCACAGCGTTGTCTGTATCGTTAGAATTACTTGGTTTTTCAATACATTGTAGCTGTAATTAAACAAGTCCTTAGATTCTTCTTTTTTTCTCCTCCTTCGTAACACAAAGACTTTTTTTTTAATAGTGCCAAAGAATAAATTAATTGTGTAATTAGTGACTATTAATTTGTCACTCCTAGAAGGGTTATTTCCAGGTTGTTTGTATGAAGTGGCTGCAGAATGGTTGGTTGATACCAAGACTCCCAGGAAGCAGCTGTCTGTGACTGGGGATGCTGGTGGAGGTGGGGATTTGGCAGTGCTGGGACACAAATGGCAAGAGGGGAGGATGCTAGGACTGGATGGAGGAAGCTGTCAAGCACTGCTGGTTATCCTCTTGCTTATTTGCATGCCTGTGAATAAATATTTTTCATTTTGGTGCAGAAATGCCCTCTAGAAGGCATCCTCAGACCCTCCAGAAAGGAGGTGAAGTGGCAGTGAAGCTGTGGCTGCTTCCATGTGCTCCCCCTGGTACAGATGAGGGAGGAACCCCAGGGGCTGTGAGCTGGTGGCGATGGCATGTCACCCCCTGCCCCACCATGTGCAGGGGACACTGCAGACTCCAGGCAGGGAGAGGGGAATTTAGCATGCAGCTAGTGATAGGGTCTTAATAGATCTGCACTTATTATTTGGGAAAGAAAATCAGGATTACAGGCTTATGAAGGATTAGCAAGCATGAATGCATATTTCTGCATATACTGCTCCTTTTGTAAACCCATTGTGCCATTAGGCTGATATAGAGTTATACCATTACCAGCATGACATCAGTGTATCAGATAGTCTTGATTAGAAGATCCAGCAGCTGTACAGAGGAAAACAGGGCATTCCCACAAGCCTGCTGATCCTCTCCTGTTTGTACCTCGTGGCTTGTCTCAAAAACACATTGATTTTCAGACAGCATCAACACCACCTGTATGACAGACACCTTGTGAGCGCTGGCCTGCATCTTGGGCCTGTCAAAGTGACCACATTGAGGCTTTTAGTGTTTCAGCTGTCCTGTCCTGTGGGTTTTAGAGTAGCAGCAGGAAAGGGGATGCATGAGGATCCTCAGGTGTCTGTGCAGTCAGTTATAGGGCGGAGAGAGATCTTGAACTGCTCAGAAGAGCTTGGGTCACTCATGGTATATGTGCAGGGGTCTTTCAATGTGGCTGAAACTGCATTTCTGGTTTTGGCTGAAATACAAAAAGATCCTCATAAAGGTGGTGTGTTGCTGGCTTCAAGTACTGCGTGTCCTCAGGGCAGTAGCTGCCAGGTCTTAGCTCTGGGAGCCCTGGAGGTGTGTGAGCTACCTGGACATGTAAAGAATTTGATTCAAATGTAGAAAGCTTCAAGAGCCTGCCTGTATTTTATAGCCTGCAAGTGTTGGCCCCACATGACCGTCAATGTGGGAAACCTTAGCAAACCCAAGCTCTTGGCTGTAAGCTTCCCTAGTGGTGGTCTTTGTAAGCAGAGTTGTGCTGAGCAGGAAACTTGGATGGAGGAGCAGGGAATTGAGTGGTTATGAAATGTCAGAGCCTCTATGTGTGTGAGTACAAGTTTTGATTTTTACTAAATATTTTCCTCTTTAGTTTAAACCATTGTTGTTTTTTTTTTTTTTCCAGGGAAACGTAATAAGACCCCATGTGTTTCTAACTAAGTGGCAGCCTGTGCTTAGTAAACAACACAGGGTCCAGTTTGGATGGGATCCCTGCATTGATGTTTCTGGAAATCAAATAACAATTGAACTAAGACAGCTTGTTCCTGGAGCTGCCCAGAGCTGTTTGTTTATTGGGCCAGAGGGAGTGAAGAGCCCCTGGGGCATCCAGGTCTGCACAAAGCTCTGTGGGACAGCAGGAGTTCCCCGTGCTGCTCAGACCTGGTCCTTTCCCTGCTCTCTGTCAGTCAGCTGTCAGTGTACCAGACAGCATCCCAGGAATGATCCCAGTGCCGGGGGCAGCCAGCTCCATCCGTGGGCTCCCCTTAGCACTGCTGCTCTCATACCTCCTTTGCCTCTCATACCTCATGCCTCTGCCTTTGAGGGTGATTTCAGCAAGAAAATTTGACTTCTCCTACCTCTGTGGTGCACAGCATGCATCCACCTAGGGGCATCCCATCTCTGGGCTGGGATGGAGAGCATCCCTTCAGAGTGGGTAACCCACTGTTGCCAGACGTGCTGGTCCCTTGGGCAGCCACTTCCATTTTGCCTCTTCTTCTTGCTGCAGGTTCCCTCCTCTCCCATTCACTGATCTCCTGCAACACCACTTCACTGACACTTTGGGCTTGAACTGGGACCAGCTTCCCATTTGTCCTGTCAGGGTTCTGGTGCCTTTAGAGCTCAGATCACTTCTGAGTGTGAGATTCCAAAATATTTTGAAATATTTGAAACACAGCATCCATTTTTTTCTCTCCACTGGAGTGTATGTCTGTGGGGGTTTTGTTATTTTTTTCCTTGAACATGTCTAAAGTTTCTTTTGGCCATAATTTCTTCTTGTGATGTAAGTGTTCTGACAAACTTGACCCTATGCTGCAAAGCAGTTCTGCATGAATGATCCAAGTAGGTCAAGCAATCTTCCTCTCTGCTTCCTTCCCCTGAAGTAAAAAATGACCCTACAACCACAAACCCAGTGCGTGGAACCCAGTGCACACCAGAGACCCTACAATAACAAACCAGCGTGCACACAGCCTGCTGTTGATGAGCACTGACACGGTTTCAAAGGTACTGATGCTCCTGCTGATGTGTCCTTTCTGAGGGCATCAGCGTCAGCAGCCCTGCTAGCTGTGAAACGAGGAGGGTGACTCATGAACCGCACCGAAGCCGGCGGTGTCAGTACCTCGATGGGCCATCGGGCTTGTAACCTGCGTCAGCAAAATAAGGGGCGAAGAAAGGAAATGAGAATGACAACCGAACCTGAATCTGAGGGGCAGGGAGCAAGTGAGATGGAAAATGCATCTCCCTCTGAGCCTGTGTCCCCACACCTTGGCAGACACAAGCTGCAGGGAGACCCAGCCCTACAGCCTGTGACGTGTGAACTGCTGCTGTTATTTACAGGTGCTGGAAACACTCTGGAGATGTTCTCCAATGGGCTCCAGCTTTCTTACTGTGCCGAGAGCCTTGGAGCATCTTCCTCACCTCTCTCTGCAGAGGCTTTTGAGGGGCTGATTCTTGTGGGTTGGCACCTCTGTCCTCCTGGTTTTGCCATGAATATTTTGTTTGCTGGTGCAACGCACCCTCCTTAGGTCAAAACTGCAGTGGGAAGCAGATGAGAAGTGCTTAACAGTCCTGAAGCTGAGCAAGCAGCTGAGAAGGCTGGTCAAAGTGAGATTAAGATGCTGTGAACCTCATTGCAATGATTAATGGCTCTTTTTATATGAAGACGTTCAGAAACTGACATTTACTGAAGAAATGAGAATGAGGTCTTTGGAATAAACTAGGAAGGGTTGTTTAGGTTTTTTTTTTTAATATAAAGAGATATTTCAGCCCATACAAGCAATTAAGCACTCCTAGGTGTTTCTCCCTGCTTGCAATCTGTAATGGAAGAAAAAACATGGAGAGACAAATAGCTTGGTTTGGATCATGGGACAACCAGACTGGAGCATCACCTGCAGCTCACGTGTGGCTTTCAGGAAGTGCTGAATGGGGGTGATGAACCAGCCCATCCTCACCTCAGAATACTGCCCTATGTGCCCTTGACAGCTCTCTGAGCTTCCCACAGCTGCAGGGGCAGGAGATGCTGAGATGGCAAGAGGCAATCTCAATGACCACCCCTACCATCAGCCTGGCAGCAGCTCCCAATCCAGCCCACCCTCACCAGCAAGCAGAGCAGTCAGCAGCAGCATCCTCAGCACTCATCTCCATACCTGCATTCTTTGAGCCTTCCCCCATCACCACCCAAAGCATGGAAAGCAGCCTGGAAAGCTGGGGGGTCATGTCTCCCTAGATGCTCTCAACAGTGCTACCCCAAGAGCAAATCTGATATCACGAGTCAGTAATGAATTGGAGCTGGGTTGTAATGATTTTTAAAAATGTTTTCTAAGGCTCGCTGTCAATGCCACAGCTCAATCTTAAAAAGGATTTCACTGTTCCTACAGCAAGAAATCCAAGAGAGCACTCTGCATCTGTTTACCATGCAGAAGAGTCAAAAATGGCTCTCCTCCCTCCTGGGTCCCTGCAGCTTCTCTGGCAGAATTAAAAGGCACATGTGGAGCTTCAGCGCCGGGGTGAAGAAGAGTGGGAATAGAAAAGAAGAATCCTCTGTTTCATCCCACCTGCTCTGTGATGGTGACTTGCCCCGAAGAGTCTCAGGAAAATCCTGTGTAAATGGAACATAAATATTTTATGAATTCTGCCCTGGTGGAGTAAATTAAAGGGTCATTAATGGCCTCATTAAAGAGCTTTGCACTTTGTTCTGAATTATGAAAGCTATCATGCAATGTTAAACTAAATGGAGTTTTCAGCGAGATTTTAAAACTCTTTAACTAGTTCCCTCTCCCCCTCTGTCTCTCTCTATTATTTTCTTCTCCCCTTTTTTTTGGTCTCTGAGAAATGTCTTTCGAGGGAGCCGCCTGTAGTGCTACAAACTAGATTTCAATTATAAATCTTCTTATGCTCCACTAATTGCCCAGAATTTTTCTCGAGAGCTGCCTGAGGTTAATGCTGATGAAGAAAGAGCCCTTTTGTCTTTTCTTGAAATGGTGCCTCCCTCCCCCATGACATCTTGACGAGATGTCAAGCAGGGAATTACCTATAATGACACCCAAACAGGATGCAGAGACCTGCCATGGGGGAAGAAAGACAAGTTTTCTGTGGCTTTGCCTTGGACAGCAGGGGAAAACCCTTTGGCTCTTCCAGTATCTCCTAGTGTGGCTCTTTTTGTAGCCTTCTCCGTCTCTGACTCCATCAGCAGCTCAGCACTGGCCCTTGCCCTTGGTAGGATATCAGCTGGTGCTCAGAGGGGTCAAGGGAGTGTAAGAGCTCACCCTCAACAAGATCCAGCAGAAACCAGGGCTGTGAGGACATTCCTGAGAGCTATAACTGCTGCAGCATCCTGGCTGCCACCACAGGGCCCTCATCCCCTGCCCCAGGCTTGGGAGTGAGGAGCGCTGAAGCCTCCTCTGCAGCACGGCAGTGACTCCACAGAAAGATCCATTTTATGCCTTTGTAAATGTTGCTATGAATAAACAACTGCCAGGTTGTTTTGGATCAGGCAGGAGTTTGCTGAGACAGTTGCTGGCCAAAGGAACTGGGTGTTGGGAGGCCAGGTCCTGCTGCTGCAGCTGGGACAGGGGCACAGGAGGTAAGGGCAGTGTCCCCAAGAATGCAAGCCCAGTGCCCTTGGAGAGAGTTTGGGATCCATAGTCAGGAGCCAGCATCTTCACTGCTGTTGGATTTGAGTGTGTGGGAATAAAGAACCATCCTCTGGTCACTTTCCTGCCTTTCCTCAGAGCTGGGGGGATACTGGGAATCCCACACCTCAATGCAGAGAAGGGAAGACCCCCATGTCTGGGGACAGCAGCCTCTTGCTTAAGATCCAGCTACACTGCTAACATGGGCAGAAATTGTTTGGCAAAACACAAAGCATTGATTTGCCACAACTTTTCCACCTGGACACAGCTATTTCACCACCAAGAGAAGGTCCTCAAGCCTGGCCTGGAAATTCCTGTGATGCTGGAGGCAGAGCTAGGTCTCCCTGTGGGACAGCTGGGAGCATTTTCCCCTCCCCAGCCTATCCCTAAGGCTTGTTGCTTGGACTTACTGACTTAGCTTGCCCTCTGCAAGTTCTTCACACAGCTACACAACAAATTAAGCCCCTTATTAACTAATTAAGCTATTTCTCTAGCCAGGCAGGAAAGAGAGGAGGTTGTTATTATTTCTATCTTTAAATATCTATGAGAGTCACTTGTGCTTGAGCGGAGGCTCAGCCCAGGTAAGACAGGAGGGGTGGACAGGGCCGGCTGAGAGGCCCTGCTGCAGCAACAAAGTCCCTTTGCTGGCTTAGCTGTTTAGTTGGCCACATCAGGGACAGTTTTTGGGAGTGGTGCCCTGAAAGTAGCAGCTTCTGGGCGATGCAGATGGGCGCAGCACAGGGGACCCCAGGAGGATGCTGAGCTCCATCAGTGTGCGACTCCAGCAGGGAGGATGCAGGAGCCCGGGGGACCCCCCTGCCTCTGCCAGCTGAGCAGTGGGTTTTAACCCCCACGCACGTGTCTCTGGAGGCTCAGACCCTGGGGCAGAGAGCTGGCATCCCACGCTCCCCCATGTGGATTCGTTTGAGCCACATTTCCCCAGCGCCCAGCTCCCCAGAGCCCCCATCATCCTCGCTGTCTCCTGGGACCACTCACACACTTTTTTTGGGGGGGGGGCGGGCCTCCTTAGAGATCAAGAGTCACCCCACAGCAGCCATTGATGGGACTGGTCCAGCCCTGGGACATCCCAGTGTCTCTTCTGACCATCAGCCTTCCCAACAGGAATCACAGCCAACGCCGGGTTTCACGTTACTGAGGCTTGCTGGATGCTCTTCAGGAGCATCCTGGCTGGCTCCTGGCAGCCTGCACTGCAGTGCTGCATCACCCAGAGGCTCTGTCTGCCTCATGGCTCCTTTCCTCCACGGTGGGGATGCTCTGGCTGCTTCTGCTGCCCATCATGTGGGAAGGGATGGGAATTTTGTAAGAGCTCTGCTCAGAAATGCTGCTGCTTGCTGGCAAGCTCTGGCCTCCTTCCCTGCACCAGGATGTGTGGCACTGGGGCAGGGAGACGCCTAAGAGCTGGGGCCAGGTGAAACCACTGATGTGAGGGTTTTTTGGGCCTGGTGAGGGGGTCAGGAACCATAGGTGCTTCATAGCTGTCTTGATGTGGGCCCAAACTCAAAAAATGTTTGCCCTGAGGCTGGGAGTAGGTACTGGGCATGTCCTGGGGGAGCTGGTTAGAGTATTAAAAAAAAAAAAAAAAAAAAAAAAAAATCAAAACCACCACCACAATGCTCAGGGGTGGGGGGTAGTGGCAGCAATTGGGTTGATGGAGAGTTTGGTCTATGGCCATTCTTCTTTTTTACTTCATAGAGCTACATAACTTCTATGTTCTCTCCTCTGAGGGCTTTGTTTGTTTGTTTGCTTGCTTGTTTGGTTTTATTTTCTCCTTAATGCCTCCCTGCAGGGTGTGCTCCAGGGGTGTGGAGAGGCTGACCTGCTCCCTGGCTGGTGTGGAGGTTTCCTTGCTGGAGGCTGCTCTTGGTGCCTCCAGCCTGTCACATCCCTGCCAGATGCAAACTTTCCTTTGCTGCTGAGGGGGATCTCTGAGCATCTCTGACCTCAGGAGAGGGGCTGGTGCTCTGGGGAGGGATGGAGGCCATTGCACAGGGTGATTTAGAAAAGCTGACAGGCAGCAGTGGCAGCCCTATAAACCATGTTTATGCTGATAGAATTAGCGGAGCCGTGCTGGAGCCCTGCAGCTGGAATGAACATCAGAAGGGGCAAAGCCCTGCAGCAGCTGCCCTCAGCTGCCAAATCCCACTGTGGGGGGGGGCTGCAGGCAGTGAATGCCTGGTGATTTGTAAAGAGGGGGGTGCATTTGGCTGGTAGAGATTTTGGGGAAGGTGGGAGGATGATGGGATGGGCTCTGTTTGGTGTCTTTGCCTGCTGGTGTCTGTGGACATGGGCTCTGCATGGCCCCAGTTCCCAGCACCTGCTGGGCTGTGGGCACAGACTCCTCTGCAGCCCAGTGCCACCATCCTCGGGGACACGTGGAGTGCCAGGGCTCGAGGCCGTGACACTTGTGGGGCGGGACCTGGGGACGGTTTGGGGTCGGTGCTGTGGCGTGAGTGCCTGCAGAGTGTGCTGTGGCTTCAGGGATGCTGCAACGACCCGCATCCCTGTCGAGTGCCAGGGACAGCAGGATTCTGTGGGTTCTTCCATGAAAACTTCCCCCATGTGCCATGGAGGAGGGATGCTGGGGAGCCGGAGCTGGGCTCTGCTGCCTGCAGCATGCCTGGGATTTGGAGGGCTCTGTTTGCCCCCCGGTGGGCAGGGGGCACTGGAAGAAGACCGGGGGTGCCACACCATGGATGAAGCAGCAATGCTGGGATGGGAAGTGTAGAAATGCCAAAGCTGGTGGGAAAATTCAGGGATTAATGCTACATATGCTGCCCTTCTCTCTGCCACTGTCCCTGCAGGGCTGGTGGTGGTGGTGCAGCGTGGCCCTGCTGCAAGTGGGGAGGTGGGAAGGATGTGGCTGGGGTGCAGAGAGCATCCTGTGCCACTCCTGGTCTGCACAAATGGAAGATGGAAGGGCGAAGGGAGCTTGACAGCTCCTTGGGCAGGGAGATTGCTGCAGGCACAGCTGAGGAGCCCCAGAAATGTTTAGCACTGTTTCCAGCAAAGTGGCTGATGGGGACTAAGGGAGAGGGAAAGATAAGGGTGGGGAGCAGACTTAGCAAATGCTTTCACTGTTGGTTAAATTTCTTCTGCACTAAAGCATTGCAGAATTTGGGCAAAGAAGCACAAGTCTGCCATGAAAAGAATCCCATGTCCAGCTGTGACCAGATGATGAGGGGAAGGTGCTTGCAAAGTCACTGATGATGCAAAGCCACACCAGGAAAACGTGGGACAGGGCATGGCAAATCCCACCTTGTGCACACGCCTGAAAGAGAAATCTCTTTCCCCTGTCTAATCCATTACCACATGCTTATTCCTATAACAAATAACTGAGTCAGCGGGAGAAAACCAAATTCAATTTATATCTCAATCCAAGCAAATATGAAAAGGCTGCCAAATCTGACAATAAAACCGCAGTGATCTCAGATGCTTTTCTTCTATGTATTAAGAGAAAGGGGAGCAGAGGAGATTTTGGCCATGTGGCCATAGGTGGGGATGCAGAGAGGCATTGGTGGGATGCCTCAGAGCTCTGTCCTCAGGTGGGGAACACAGCTTTTGCTCTGAGGGGCACCTGCCAGATGTGGTGGTACAGACGTGGCTCCAGAGCTACCCCGGGGACAGCGAGGGGCTGGAAGCAGGCTGGCACTCCTGTCACCTTTCTGAGATTGTATGAATAATCTCTGGTGGAAAAAAAAGTGGAGGTTTCCCACATCGTGTTGTTCCCACTGTGTCGCTGTGGGATTCCCAGAGGCATCCCCCTTCCTGCTTCGCAAACACTACAGCTGTCTCTGCAGCCTGAGGGCACGAGGGTTTTTCTTCAAAGTTTGTCAAGTTTGCCAGGCTTTCAATGAAAGCAGAGCCGTGCAGTGAAGTGCTCTGTGCCGGGGGATGCTCTTTCCCAGGCAGGGTGGCAGCAGCACGTCGCCCTCCGTGCTCAGGGGCTCTCCTCTCTGTGCTGCCCAGTGTGTGATGAATGGGTGCAGTCAGCTAAAACATCGCTGTCCCTCTTGCAGGGAGAGCACATTGTCTGTCCTCCAGCCAGGACTGCTCCACGTGGCTGGGATTTCCCTTGGAGTGAGGCAAGCCCCTTTGCAAGTCCCTTTATTCCCATCTGATCTGCCCCGTCGGTGGGGTGTTCATCTCAGCTAGTCCTGGCTTGGCTGGAGCCTGGTTTATCCCCCTCCTGTACCCAGGTGTGGGGTGGCACTGAAGGGGTGTCCACAAAGCCAGGGGCAGAGCTGGTGGTCACTCGTGCTGCTCCTTTCTAAGCCAGGTGACCTCCCCAGCCTGAGCTGTGCACCCCTGTCCCTTCTCACTCAGGTGGTGCCCGGCCTCCAGCAACGGAAGCAGGAGCAGATGGGAGAGAGAGAATAAACAAGGAGTCAAAATAGACAGTTTGATTAACTATTTTCCTAGAAGAAGGCATTTAGCAAGCTCAGCTGAGCTATAAATATCCTATAATGTTCCTCTAATATGTGAGGAGAGCCGGGGAATGGGAAGGGGGGGGATTTTCTTCATGTAAACAAATGCAGAGAAAATAGTGGCAAGAGGAACAAAAGGAACTAATGAATTCAAGTCAAACACCCTGGTTTGGCTCAAAGATGAGGTGTTTCTTGGGCAGCCTGTGGCCACATCCAGGTGGTTTATTAGCCTCTCCAGAACCCAAACTTGAGACTTTTTGTTCCCAAATGCTCGGGTTTTGGTGCTTGCCATTGGTTTTTGTTTGTTTGTTTATTTGTTTGGGTTTGTTTTATATTTTTGGTTTTTTTAGCATAAAAAACAAGTTAAGTAATGTGAGAATGGAATCAAACATTTCATGCTGGACTGGAATGAGTTTGTTTGGTTTTGAGCCTGAAAAGTTCACATGTTGTGAGCATTGCACATGAATAAGGGCTGGTTTCAGACTGTGGAGGACAGACAGGGGATGGATGATGGGGAAATCCATGCAGGGAGCAAGTGGGGACAGATACTTGGGACAAGCTCTCTGTTAGATCTGTACTTTGCTCAGGAAAACCTTGTGCATTCCCCATGCTAATTTGCTTTTTACTCACTCAAACCACAGAAGGGCAAAAGGGAGGGGAAGGAATTGCTGTTCCTAGGCTATATTAGGAACAGTTTTGTCTCATTAAAATCTGCTTTCACCTGCTGCTAATGTTCCTCTCATTACAAAGGCCTGGAATGATTTGTTTGTTTTTTTGTTAGTCTGAATGAAGAGTGAAAAAGAGCTGTTAGAGTTTCATGGTGAGGAAATGACCGCCTGTGCTGTTGGGGGCATGCTGGGTGCTGAGCCAGTGATGGGCATGGGGAGAAAATTGCAGCGATGAGATCCTTCCTGGGCTTTCACAGCAGCCTGAGAAAGGTGGGAGAGAGTTTCAGAGGGAGCTGTGCTGCCTCCTCTGCCACTGCAGGCAGGGATGTGGGCAGTGGCTGCTCCTGGGGCATGTAGCAGCTGCTGTGGCGTGACTGCAGCCCCATGGGTGGTTTGCATGGAGAAAAATGTGCTGCTGGAGGATCCAAAATAGGACCTACTTGCTCCTGCTGTCCTGCCTTTGCCCAGCTGTCCTTAGCAGGCACTAGTGATTCAGGGTTGGGGACATCCCTCTGTCCCATGGAGAGGATATTTATGGTCCTGAAGCACTGCTGAAACAGTGCTCCCATCCCTGCAGCTGGCAAAGGCTCCCACCAGCAACACAACCCAGGCAAGAGGGGCCCTCCCGAAGTGTTTGTGCATTGCTCTGGGGAGCAGTGATGAGGAAATGGGAACCAGCAGGTGCATGGGGAAATGACCTCAAATGCTGAGGGGTGGGGATGCATGACACCAAGTCTCCATCCTCCCTGCAGGCTCGTGCATCCTGCTGCCTCTCCTGCTGGCTGTGCCTGCCCCTGCCTGGGCCAGGGAGCACAGCACACGAGGGCTGTGTCTCGTTATTGTGACAAGTAATTAGGGTGACGCAAGATGCTAAAAAATTACTTTATTAGGCAAAGGCGGCCTGTAAACCTCCCGGAACAACCAAGCACTTCAAACATCTCCAGCCCGCGTGTGCAGGCAGCTGCTCTCCCTCCCACTCTGGCCCTGCTCATCCAGACCAAAGGAAGATCTGAGACCCAGGGACACATTCCCCTGCTTTGCCTTGGCATCCTACCAGCTGGTGACATCCCCTAAAATAGGAAGCCCAAATTGCAGCAATGACCAGGGATGGGTTCAGCCTGTTCTCCCCCTGGTCCCCCTTTGTCTGACACCATCCCTTCCCTAGAAGCTCCCTAAAACCTCCCCTTGGCAGGGATGGGGCTTTGTGGTGGCCTGGACACAGCTGGCAAAGCACCTGCTCGTGCCTGCTGTTGGCATTGGCCAGCAGCCGTCTGGGATGGGCTCAGCGTTAATAAATCCACAGCATCGGTACTGCTTTAGTGTTGCTCTAATTGGAGCCATAAAGTTAAACTCAGCCTCTTAGGGTTCTGCTGGGAGCTGGGGCTTCCATTTGCAGGTTCCCCCGTGCTGTAAAAGGGCACCGTGCTGGCTAATAGGTGTTAAATTGGTGCATCACTTTTTAATAAGCCTCTTAATGGCATCGTGCGGATCCTTGGCAGCCTTGGGATGAGGCTGCCTTAGGATACCTGCATGCAGGGAAGGCAGTGCTGCGGGCTGAGGGCTGGGGAAGCAGGGGGGATGTTGGAAGCAATGGGACGACCCGTGTCCTGCTCTGCTGCATCAATCCAGGTCACTGCAGAAAATCCAGAGGGTGGCCTGGTCTGAAATCTGGGGTGTAAGGACAGGCCAGGAGATTGCACTGCCCACAGCCCAGGGTGGCGTGTCTGGTCCTACAGCATGTGCTTTTGGGTGACTGGGGAGGTTCTGTCCTGGAGCTGGACACAGCAGTGGCACTGCCCTGTGTGATTTGTCCCTTTGGCTAATGGCACAGCCACCAGCCACATTTCCTTCATCGGGACCTTCCTTTTGGGATGCTGCTGCTGTGTCACGTCCAGGTGATGCTTCTTGCTGCCCCTCACCCACGGGGATCATGGTCTCTGTCTCAGTGCTCTCACAGAAATCTCACTGCAGTGTTTCTCATTTACTGAGAAAGTTTCATAATTTCCCAAACGCCAATCTTCCCCTTGCCCCTGCCCCAAGACAAGGGGGTTTCTCTCTTCCCTCCATGTGGTTGCTCACCTAGAAATGATGTCATGGATGCGATCAGGAACTGTCCTGCAAAACAGACACTGAAGCCATCCAGGCTGCTTTCACTTGGGTAATGCTTAGAGAAAGGACTAAGATCCCAAGAAACAAGTGCACTATTTTTATCTAATCCCTCTGCTTTAATAACTGAGAGTTGGAGGGCTTTCATTATTCGTAATTCAGATGAGGCTGTTTTGAAAAGTCCCTGGTGGGTTCTGTCTTCTGCCTCCAGCTCCGCTCACGCCTTGGTCTCCTCCCGCCATGTGGGACATGAGGAAGCATTTGCTGAGCTCATGATCACATCCAAACAGCTCCCCAGTGCCCAAGAGCTTGGTATGTAACCCCACACTCACTCTCCAGGCTCACCAAGGTCTAACTAAGAAACATCCACCGACAGAAAACACTTTGTCAAGCTCAGCTCCTCACAGCATCATCCCCTGGCACAGGGTGGGATGGATTCATTGTGCTCCAAAAGGGATACAGGGTGGGATTTGTCACCTCCAGGCCGGGCAAATTTGAGGCCAAAGCAGTGGAAGAGAATGAATGCAATTTTTGTCAGCTCCATCCGTGCCGGCAAATGCAGATCATGAATTACACACCCGCCAGATGACAGGCTGACATTTTAGCTCCAAACATTCTCCTATAATTAGAGAATCTAATGCAATACAGGGAATGGCTCCATTTTACACACACATTATCGTAATGCCTTTAAATAAGATAATTGATTATGCCTCTGCATAAGAAAGTAAAATATTCGGTGTAATTAAAACCGACATTCAGATTTTGGCATACTGACAGGTGAGGCCATGTGTCATTTTATAAATCCTTAAAGTGATATTCACACCCACATCCGAGTTCCCAAAGTTTGGGGAGAAGGAAAAAGAAGGCCTTGCTGCTGAGTTGCTTTTTATCCTGAGTTCAAATGTATTTTGAGGAGGGATTTCTCATCTTCTTTTGCTCTCATTTATCTTCATTTCAGCCTCATATCATCAGCTGACAAAAAAACCCTGAAGTCGTACTGCTTTGAGCAGGGATGTTGGTAGATCCCATCAGATAAGCAGGATTTGGCCAGCTCTCTGCTCGCAGCAGCCCCCTCCGAGGCACTCGCACTGCTGAATTGGCAGGCAGCGCCTTCCAGCGCGCGGCTGCCCCGGTGCCGAAACCGCTGCCGGCTGTTTATGGGCTCTCCTGGAGTGGAGACCTTCACGTAGAGGGAAAATGCTCTGTGGTGCAGCAGCTGCCAAAACCCTCGAGGTCCTTCCAGATGAGGGCTGCCTGGAAAACATGTTCCCTTTGAGATGGGTGGATGTGTGTGGTGGGGGATGAGGATGAGGGGACAGGTTGTGGTGAGCCTGGATTCAGTAGATGCTCTGTCCTTGCCAGCTGGGCTGAGGGGCTCTTCTTCCTCTATCAGTGCTTTTATGCCAAAGACTGAGGAACACTAATTGCTTCTCCCATCCCTTTTTATGGTTGGAGCTGCCTGTGAGGACTGTTCTTCTGATCCAAAGAGTAGGCGCCAAAACCTGCTTAGAACCCTCCGTAAAAACTCCTGTTTGGGACTTCATCCCGCTGCCAAAGGACGAAGGTTTATGTGGCAAATCAGCACTGCTGCTAGGTAGAGAAACCTGCCACTGCTGGTCATGGTGTCAGTGATGGGGTTTGAGGTCTAGGGGCTTCTAAGGGGATTCTTTAAGCCTCAAGAAATCCTCTGAGTCAACACAAATGCTGCTCTGCAGCCTTGACATTTGCTGTTGAATCTTTGCAAACAAAGGCTTGAACACCTTCAGCATCCCTAAATTTGTCCCTGTTGTCCCATAGCACATTTCTGGTGAGATCTGGGCAGGACTTGGCTGAGGGATCTCTGTCTGTGCCCTCTGTGCTCTGGATCCCTCCCCTTCCCCATTCCCTGTGAAGACAAGGCTCCTCTAATGAATGGGAGGGCCAAGGCTGCTACCACTGAACCTGCCTCCTGCCTGATAACACAGACTTGCACTATAGAGTTGTTTAGGTTGGAAAAGACCTCCAAGACCTTCAAGTCCAATGGTTAACCCACCACTGCCAAGTCCACCACTAAACCATGTCCCTAAGCACTACATCTACTCATCTTCCTGCCCTCAGATGGAGCAGCTGCCACTCCCATTTCCTTCCAAACAACCAGAAGTGGTTCCTCCTCCTCTCCAGCCCAAGTTTCCTGTCAGTGAGCTGTGCCTTCCAGCATCCCTATTCAGCCTTCAAAGGCTCAGGAAATCTGCCAGGATGAGGTGGTGCTTCCAGTCCCATGTAGGGTCTGCCTGGTGAGGTTTGCAGAGGGAAAAGCGCAAGAGGGTCCCATTTGATGGCTCATACGTGCCTGGGGATGCACAGTGTGCAGGATGGCTCATGTTATGTGTATTTCAGTAACATTTGCTCTATAATATTGCTCCCAAAACCTTCAGCAATGACCTTCCCTGTTCTGTACCTGCCGGTCCAGCCGCCTGCCTGTCACTCTTTTCCGCATGGGCTCTATCCAGTGCACAGGTAATTAAATTCCTCAGTCAATTAAGTGGCTCCCAAGCTGGCTGAGGAGGCCTGATTCTGCTGCCTTCCTCACTACTGCGGGACCTTGTATCCCTGAGAGTGGCTTGGATGCAGCCAGCAGGGCAAGGGGAGGGAAGTGATCAGCTTTGTTGGAGCTACCACCGATGGGATGCAGGGGAGGATAGACTTCCCCTGGCCTGATCCTGGTCCTATCTACCCATCCATCCCCATCGGGGTCTCAGGGAGCGTGGTCCCCTTGAGGGAGAGAGAAAACCAGACCCTCCGAGCTCCCCTTCTGGGCTTGGCTGTGGCGAGGGGAGGAGGGCAGCGCTCGCAGCCTTCTCGGCTCGCACTACCGGGCTGCTCTGGCTCTCTCCGCCGCTCTTTAGCCCATTACTGCAGGCTCGCCGGGATGCGGTTGGCAGCGGGGGCGCCGGAGCCCGCGGGGACGCCGGCACGGCCGCCGGCAGCTCGCCCCTTCCTCCGCTCTTAAGTGGGCTTGTAAAAACCAGCCACGTGCCTGGAAAACAGAGGGATGCTCAACCGTGCTGGTTAAGAGTCTGCCCGGCCTCCCTGCAGCCGGCTGAGTGACAAGGAGGTGCATGGGAGTGACAAGAGGGGACAAGGACTGTCCTGGCCGTGTGTGGGCGGCAGGAGCACGGCAGGATGGGCAAAAGAGGGCAGACGTGGCACGAGCCCCCAGTACCAGTTCATGGCTGCCAGAAACGATACGAGGTACCAGCCCGAGGGGAGAGCAGATCCCAGAAGTATCGCAGCTGTTCTGCCTGGCCTCCTGCTGTTTCTCGTGTAAGAGAAACACTGGGAAGAGTCTTCGCATTGTGCCTAGTGCTTCCAGCTCCTCCAGGTCTGTGCCCTCACTGGCTCTGGGTGAGGAGCAACGTCCCCCTCGAAGTGTCACCTGGACACCCCTTCCCATCCCCAGCTCTTGCTGCGCCCGGAGAGGCAACCTGGATGCCCTCAAGGTCCCCGGGCTGTCCCCGCCTCCCACTGTCACAGGCAGGTTCCTCCAGCCCGTCTCACACTCTGGCAATCGCTCTCCCCCCGCTCCGTGCGCTCTCCCTCACCCTCGCACTCCCACGTGCGCCGGGATGATGCGTGCGGAGAGCAGCACTGCCATCAGCATTAGTCACCGCTCCCGTAGGAGGAAGGTTGGGAGCAGAGGGAGGAGGAGGAGGAGCAGAGCCACAATGTGAGGCAGGACCACAGTCCTAGAGACAGCCACTGGCTGGGCTCAGTGTCACCGCTGACTGACCTGCTCCTTGTGTCAGGAGCTAGAGGGGACAGGGAGCTGCCTGGCTGGGGGCTCTGGGTAGGCTATTACAGGGCACCAATGCTGACACGGCTCCTATGGAGTAGAAAAAGCACCCTGGGGGCGTTGCAGGTGCCCAGGAGGGAAGGGCCAGGTCATGCTTGGAGCTGCTGATGTGTGTCTGGGATTAGGTCGAGAGAGGGACAGATTCACAGAAGTGTTTCCCTGCAATGGCACCGACACATTTCTCAGCATTCCTTTCTGGGGAGGAGGAGCTAGGTTTGAGTGATCGTGAGGGCAGATGGATAAAACTGGAGAAGATGGA
This sequence comes from Coloeus monedula, assembly GCF_965178545.1. NCBI lineage: Eukaryota > Metazoa > Chordata > Aves > Passeriformes > Corvidae > Coloeus > Coloeus monedula. The sequence continues at coordinate 5,774,031 of NC_138794.1, forward strand.
CGGGAAAGGGAAAAGCAGAACACCCCCGAGGGGTTTGGCTTAGTGATGTGGGTGAGAAAGCAGGGCAGGGGCAAAGCACGGCAGTTGTGGGGGTCTGAGAACCATATGTGTGTGTGTCTGCATCAGAGCCTGTTCCTGCCTTGCCCAGTGTTCACTGGGACCCTCTGCACACCTCAGTCCATGCTTATTTACGTTTTACCTTAGCCATCTACTGCATCTGGACTCCTTCTCTGTTTACAGCTGTGAGCTTTGCTTTCATCCTATACATCATCAGGTTGTTGGGATTACTTTCCCCACGGTGGGCTGGATCATGATGGGATTAAAAAGATCATCTAGAGTGGGGGAAAGAAACTGTGTTTTGAGGATTAACTGTTGCACCAAACTCCAGCTCTCTTTTATTTCCCACCAGGGTTGGGGTTGCCAGGTTCCAGCTGGCCTTTTCCTTCCTGAGCACCTGCAACTTGCCAGCAGATGAACACAGGGGAGCACTGGCTTTCAGTAAGGGCTGTGGACCCTGGAACACCAATACATCCATGGATGGCTAATGAATCACAACATCACTTATGCATTAACTCCTTTGAAATGCAAAGCACTCCCTTGATATTTCAGCATTTCCCACCTAGTCCAAAGCAAAACCCAACAGGCAGAGAGGAGACAAGTGGGAAGCTAAGCAAGGTAACGTTTCCACCTTGAGTCTGTTACAATGATTGCATCAGCTTTAATTACAAAGGGACTTTCTGCCCTTTAAAGCAGTTTGGTGCACATCGTATTCTCAGCTTTCCTGCCTCTGGCTGGCTCTGGCTCTGAAACAGTTTCTTTCATGCATTCAAAACAGTTTGTAATTAACAATCACATTGTTTTCCTTTGAATATCGATGGAGATACAGAAAACAGAGATTGGGAGCTGAGGTGCCGATATGACTGTGTATTATTTTGCTTCCATGAAATAACTTTTGTCATTTTACAGAAAATTTTGTGCTGATGAAAGATTCAGGATAGTGGAGTGACTTTGCTCACCAGTTGGCCTTGAAGCTTGGGAAGCTGGCTCAGACATCTGGAAAATTTCCTGCCATATCTATGGGAAAGAAGGAAATTTTGTGTCTGCTGCCCTGTAATCTTTGGCCCATGTTCAGTGTGTGCCCACGAAGAAAAAATCCCTGACACCATTGTTGCTTTTACAGAATATTTCTTAATGGGAAACCAGCAGAAAATACTAAGTAAAACCAGGAGTATCTCAGCTCCACCACAGCTCCCTGAGCTACTCAGTCAGACCAGAGGGGGCTTAATTTGAAGCCTTGGCTCTGTAAACAAGAACCAGATTACAAACTTCTTCAGTTCTGGTGCAAAGCTCGGATGGGAGGATTGTTCCCTCCATCTGTTCTTCTCATTGACAATCTGCCTTTAAAGCCATCGCTGCATAAATCTGGAGGAAGCGTAAATGCAGGAGCACCTGAATATTGTTTAACAGATGGGGACACACATTTTTCAAGCAGAGATTTCCCTTACACTGTGCCATTTATTTTAGAGGATGTTTTTCAGTACCATCCTTGCAATGCCATGTCTGCCTGGGAATAAGTTGGCATCTCAGTCCAAGGCTTGTGGCTAGCCAAATTGATTTTCAGGAGGAAACTTTACTGCATGAACACTGCTGTGACATTTTTGGTTTGCTTTCACCCCTTTCAGTGTAATTCCCTTCTGACCAAACTCACATTTCCCATCCAAGCCTTTCAGGAGGACTGTTAGCTGTGAGCACTCCTTGTTTCCTGCTCCCACCCTGGGAAGGCTCGAGGAGATCATCCACGCACCTCACTTGAAACTCATTCTGGCATAAACAAACAAAAGCCTGCAGGAATAAACACAAAGTCGAGTTTTGAACCGTGTGGATCCGTGCTTCACGTATCCTTCTCCTCCTTCCCTGACAGGCAGTCTGGCAGCTCCCATCCTGCTGACAGCACTCTCTCTTGTTCTTCCACCTTCCATCCCACAGGATCCCTAATGCATTTAGCACAGTGGCTTTCAGCTTCGTTAGCTTAAGGGCCACTACAAGTTTTCTGGCAGCAACACAGACGTGGACTGTTGAATGTCAGGGAGGAAATTACTTTTCTTTGCAACCTTTTCACAACTCCCTGCAGTCACTGGACCTCTGGGTCTCAAGGACCATGGATTGAAAGCCACTGGCTTACCAGGCAGCACATGGAGTTCACATCAGGTAATGTCTCTGGGTGGGAATGGGCTAGCCATCAATTTTGGCAGGCAGCAGCATTTCATGCAGATACAGGAGGGAATAAAAAAGCTACTAAAATTGCAATGGGATTTTGGATATTCCTGATGGACTCTGCCCTGCCGCAGTGTCCATCCTTGTCGTGAGCAGAGTCCTGGCTGGGAGACATGAAGATCTGCCTGAGGAGATGAGCCTGAGTCCTTCACCTGCTCCCCAGCACAGAGGCACAGCAGATGCTGCACTGCTGACCCCAGACGCTCAGAGTTTGCCAGTCTGGTCTCTGAATTCAAACAAAGATATTAAGTGCTGTTTTCTTTTCACTTGCCTTCTGGCTCTGGAATCAGTAGGTTGCGCTCAAATAGCACTCACAGCTTTTATTTATTTTTCCCCAACCACAAGAACTAGAACTTTTCCTTTTTTTTTTTTTTTCCTCAGTATAAGCCAAAAGCTGAGAGTCTTGCTGAATCACTTGTCTGCATGAACTGGGGCTTTAAGGGAAGTATCCAGTATTGGGAAATGTGCATTGTATGCGTGAGACTTGGCAACGCCACCGGGAGACAAAACCCAAAGATGATGTCATCCAGCCATGGTGGGAAGGACAACATGAGGGTTGTGTTTGGGGTGTAGGCTCAGCCCATGCTGGCCTCTCCCCTCCACTACCCCTGCTCCTACCATGGGAGGCAAGGTAGAGATCATGTCTTCTAAGAGAGGTAGGTAGTGCTGCAGGGTGCTGGACCAGCAGCAAGGAGATGTAGGATGGTGCAGGAAGGAAAAGAAGATGAGAGAAGAAGGGATAAGGTTTGGAAGTGGGAGAAACACATGTGGAACAGGCAGGTTGTCCCCAAAGCAACCTGAGCTGGACCTGAGCAGCTGCTTGTTGTCTCACTGACCCTCATTCCTGCTGATCCACAGTCCTGGACTTGGGGAAATGCAGCAGGAAACACAAGGCAGCTTCCTATGGTTGGTTACGTGGTGCAGCATGCCAAGGGCAGAGTCCTGTTCTCCCCAGGCCATCAGATCTCAAAATCCAGCTACCAGGAGAAATCTCAACCTAAGAAGAAGGGAAAAAAAGAAGAGAAAATATGGGCACAGACAATGGACCCCCAATTTCTCAGCTTTCATATCACTTCCCCTTCCCCCTCCTTCTCCGTTCTTCAGTCGCTGTATTCTTCTTGGGAGAAAGTGTCTGTTGGAAAACAGAGAGAGAAAACGACAAACACTGCTGTGGAATTATTTAACGAGCCAGAATGAATTGCATTTGAAATCATTTAAATGGGATCTGGGAGTATTTAACTGCAGCACAGGAACTTAACAAGAGTGGGAAAGGATTTTGTGCTAATTGCTGGCAATGATATACCTACGGAGAGAGAACATGCAGCAATTAGTAAGCAAGGCTGTAATTTCAGCCCAAGGTCCCTGTCTGCCCTGGAATATGGCATGGATTATCTGCTGGAAGGAAGACAGGGGCTCTGATCCACAGGTGACCAGAGAAGGGAGCAGATGAGATTCTCATTAAGTGTCATTAACCAAGTTTTAACAACACTGGGATGCAGGAGATGGGTTTGGTCAGACCCAGACGTCCCTTTGCATCACACCAGGTTTGAGTCCTGATCTCCTGTTCCCCAACTTGATTGGTAAAACCAAAATGGAGCACAAAGCCTCTTTCCAACCCACCTGTTCTTGCCCACCCAGGGATGGCAGGGACTGACCCTGCACTCAATGCCTGCATGGTGGGGCTACAGCTCCCAGGGTGGGGAGCCTGGGGACCAATTAGATCATTCCTTGCTGAGAACTCAGCAGCTTCAGGGCATCCTCAACACTGCTGGATTTGGGGAACCAGCAGGATAAGACCAGAGAGCTGGGGCTGAGATGTTGCTTTGCTCACAGTGTGTATGAGGGCAGAGCCTGTGGCAGAGAAGTGTGTGCTGGGGCCTTACGGAGATGGTGGGGTGAGATAGGATGAGGGGTAAGGAAACGAGGCAAGATGAGATGGGAAACTTTTGCAGGTGCAATGACAAGCAGACAGGAGCCTGCACCCACCAGAAACACCCCAGATGGCCCCAAGTGTCCTGCCTTCCTATAGTGGTGCTCACAGAGGAGAGAGCCTGTGGTCCCACTCTGCCGAGTCCACAAACCTGGGGTACCATTGGTGCCCAGCAGCACGACTCAAGCCTCAACTCAGAGGTGAGCTGCCATGGCTCTGGCAGGGACAGCCCCTGCTGGCAGCAGCCCTGGGAGGGTGTCCTCCCTGCAGAGGAAGGCAGACAGCCGGCAGCTCTCGTCCTGACGCCCGGCAGCTGCAGGCAGCCTCCGCCAGCCTCTGCTCATTGTTCCCTGGTCCTGCTGCTCCCCATCTCCATTCTCTTCCTGTGATGTGTCTGTCTGTGACTTTTTGTCTTTCAATCAGTTTTCATCTCAGTAATTCCCATTCAATGGTTAGTCCCTGATCTTTCTAATTGAGATCAGAGCTCTGTATAATAGGAGTGGGGGGAGGGAGACTATTTTTAATTTGCTACATTCCCATTAATAACAAGTTCTAATTAAAAACCCTCCATCTTCCATCCTCCCAAGTTCAGAGGAAAACTCTCTACGACTTCTGTTGGAATCTTCTCCTGATAAATTGGTACCACAGCCTCCTAGAACAGCTGGTCCTCTTTAGCAGGCATAGTAATTAATGGGAATAATAAATGCATTCAAAGCAGGTTCATAACCCTCCTTTCTGTGCACTCAGACATCTCTTCACATTGCAAGAGACACACATCAACATTTCCACTTACAAAACAGGCCCAAAAGATCTGCCTACGTCTAACAAGCCTGGGTTTCATCAGCACTCTCTGTCCCGTGATAAACCTCATGATACAAAGGTTCCCCATGGACAGGGATGTTCCCTCTTGACTGGGAATGAGGTGGGTGCACAGAGCAGGAACCGAACCCTTGTAGCATCTCTGTGTCTGTTGAGGACTTTTTGCCAAGCCTGAGTTCTATATCACAGCTCCCTAGGATCTGTGGGGAGGAAAGCCATGTTCTGCCCTTCCCTGGGAGCCTGTCCAGTGGGGAAGGGTCTCCAGCTTTACAGGGGATAGATCCATGCTCAGATATGTGGGGTGAACGTGGGGACAGCTCTCCTTGTGGTGCCAGCCCAGCCAGGACCAGCCCCCCCTGTGCCTGTGTTCCTGGGCGGTGCTGGCCTTGAGGCTATGGCAGGGGAAGGCTAAATGAAAAGGGATCTCAGGATGCTTCACCACTTGCACAAGGAGACAGGAGATCAGGATGTTCCCTTTTCTCCAGCTCCTGTTCTGCTCTGCTGTGTCCATCTTCCTGCCTACCATGTGTTGGGGTAGGCAGGTATTACTACCTTGCAACATCCACACAGTGAGACTGAGGTCACACCATGAGCTGGAGATGACACCCTAATGTTCTGACAAACATATAAAATATATAAAAATCCTGCCCAGCAAAGGAGACAGTAGAGGCCACATCCACACAGGGAAGCAGAAACACAAGGTCTAACAAGCTGCATACTCTCTCCTCCCTTTGTGCAGGTCTCCATTTACAGCAGATACTGATTTGGGCTTCCTTGGATGTGCAGATCAGCTCTGCTGGGGATGGGTGACCCCTCGCTGTCCCTTTCGCGTGCTTTTGTTCACCGCTGCCGAGTTAATGGACTCATCTCGGGAGTGGCCAAACCAGGAGCCATCAGTGCAGATATCCCCGAGCCGAGCAATCTGTCCTGAGCAGTGATTTCAATTAAAGGGTCATTAGCGTGAAATCTTATCCAGCCCGGCTCCCATTTGCCAGCAGGAGGTCCTTCTCCTCCCCATCCCGAGCCCTGCTCTGCGGTTAGAGCACGCTGCTCCTGCTGGAGTCCTCCAGTTTTGCTAAAACACAGCAGCTGCTGCTAATAAACAAACATATTGATCATAGAGATATGGGCTGTCAGGGACTTAATTCATGAATGAAATGGGCTTAAGAGCGCCCGGTAGGCAACGGCTCTGCTTAAAGAGCTCCTCGTTAAGATGGTGCTTGGAGCTGGGAACCGAGAAGCCCAGCAGCTACTCAGCACTGGGATGTCGAAGTCTGGAGCTGGTGTAAGGATCTGGGGATGAAATTCCTTTTTGGGACTGAAAGGAGCAGAGCCAGTTTCCCCCTTTATCATTGTAGGCCATTGCTAACAGGGATGTGGTACAGTGAAGGGCTCTGTGCTTCCCTCCTACTGTGAGCAAGAGGCTCCTGGTTCTGCTCCATCCTGCGGGGACCATCTGGGCAACCCTAAAATTCAGAGATTTTGAGGAGAAGACTATCAAATATCCCCCACAAAAGCAGTCCCTCTAGTCCTTTGTGGGTCTGGAACTTGTAGATAAACCAGAGCAGGACCTACGCCTGCCTACTGGAGTTTGTGACACCCATTTCAGGGGGCAGATGCTGCTGTAGCATCACTTAGTAACTACGTCAGAGCCAAGAAGGGGAGAGTATTGCAGCTCCAAATTGCCAGCATTTCTATTCTCCTGACAGCAAACAGGTTTTCCTGGGTTTTGATCAAATTTTCCTTCCACAGACAGACAGTAAAACTCTTCCTGCCCATAAGACCAAGGCTGTTTACATCACTAATGCTGCCATTGTTTCTGAATTTTTGACATTGTGTGGAATCAGACCTAAACAAGGTAAAATCAGCTCAGAAATGGATCCTGCACAGCCAGGGACTATAATTAAAACAGAATCATATTTGAATATAGTCTTTATAGGTGCAGTAAATTACACCACAGTACACGAGGATAAAGGCTGATCTGTAACTGGTTTCCATCCTTTGGTATTGGCCACGATGAAAGCAGCTGTTAAAATAGGTCTTAGTATTTATGGTCCTGGGATGTGAAGGCCTTGCTGAGAGTTTGATGGATGAACTTTCAAGGACAGGAATAGTTGTCAGCCTGAAATATTTATCAGTCTGAAATCTCCCTGCGATTCATGCCATAGTTTCATACTTCCATTTTTTCTTCCCGTTTTCTAGCTGAGGTTTGTAGCTGAGGTTCCCTGGACAGAAGGAGGGTCTCTGCTGTGGGGCAGCAAACCCCACCCTGGTGATGTTATCTGTTCTTCCCATGCCAGCAGTGGCTGCTGTTTGAACCAGCTGTGGTACCCTGCACAAGCCATCCTGTGCTGCTGGCTCCCAGGCTGCTCCTGCTGCCCTCCGCTCCAGGGGCCGTGTTCCAGGGTTTGCCAAAGAGATTCCTGCTCCTTGCACAGCAGGAGACGGAGAATATATCTGGACAAACTGAATGAATCCCTTTGTGTGTGTTTGGACACTCCTGCTGCAATGCCTTTGCCATGGCCGCCCCTCTGGCCAAGGAGAGGCCAGGGGAACTCAAGGCCGAAGGGATAAAATGGGCTCTCCATCACTCTGCACCTCATTTCTCCCTGAGAACGGCACGGCCCCACTTGCTGCCTGATCTGCAGTGTCCCCTTGGCCCCTGGCATCAACAGGGATTTCTCTGATGAGGAAGGCAGCCTGGACACTTTGCTCTTCATGGCCATAGGAGGGAAGCGGCTGTACAGTTTTGCACCGGCACAGATGAACTTTCCTCTTCTCTTTTGCAAACACAAACCCGTACTCAGCGGAATGTGTTTCATTTCTGGCCCATCTTTCCATGCTGCTTTTATGAGTCTGCTGTGTTTTGCAGCTGAAGCGTGAAGACCTTGAGTAGTGCACAAGGCTGCTGCAGAACCACGTCCCTCTGCAAGCCCCTGCTGAGCAGGGAAAATGCTGGTTCCATAGGGATCCACTGCTTGAGAAAACACTGAAGACCATGACTTCAGGTTTCTAGACTCCTCAGGTCTCTGAGACACCCAGAACCTGCAAGTTAATAAATGTCTAGACATTATCCCCTGAGAGAGGGGATGAAAACTCCCTATGATTCACCTGCAGCAAATGCCAGCAAAGCACATTCGCTTGAGGTTTCTTGAAGCTACCACTGAAAGGTCAGATCTCTCAGTGAGATGAAAAGCTCTCTTCTTCCTTCTAGCTTTTCTATCAATACTTGTTTTTCCTCTCCATTTACTTTTACCTTCCCCTTCAGAAAAATGTACACAAAGAGGGGAAAGAATGCTGCTTTCCATGTCAGCAGCTAAGCAGCTTCTGCTACCAGAGGCCGGAACAAAGACCTCAGTACACCTTGTGGACAATAGTGGAGACCAGTGCTGACCAGGGCCTGTGCAAAGGCTGGTGTGAAGCTGAGCTGCAGTGGGGACATCTGACCTTTTCCAGCCAGAAGTGAGGCATGGTCCTTGTCCTCTGTGTGCTCCCTTCAGCCTGGCTGCCTCCAGGGTTCTTTATGAATCCTGGGGCAGGAGGCTGCTGTGCACAGGGAAAAGGGAAGGTGGGAACAATAGGAAGCCTATATGCATCTGGCCTTCCATGGTTTTATGACAGCCATTGCTTTAGGCCCCGCAGAGCGACAGCAGGTGGGAACAAGGATTCAGTTTCACCGTCGCAATGATTTCTCTGAAAGTAGTGACCACTGCTGTAACCTTCAAGAAGATGCTTGTAACCCCATTGGGAGAAAAGCAAATGGCTCTCCAAGCCTTTGGACATCTGCCATGGAGGTCACTGTCACTGTTCTGGTTTGAATGGCTCCTTCTTCTTATAGCCACCCAACATGGTTTGGCCATGGGCAACCAGTGCTCTTTGAGGTGGGAAAGGAGACCTCAGTGTCTGGTGTGGGAGCAGGAGCTCTGTGCAGAGGACTGGAGCCCTCTCTTGCTCATGTAGTTAATGGCTCTCTGCTGAGTTATTCACACAATGCTATTTGGGAATAATATTCCTTAACCCACCTCTGGGCCCTTTGGTGATGATTACTCCAGCTGCAGGCCACCTCTCTTCCACTTGGCACTCCCACCCCTCCCTTCTCCCCCATCTCTGCCTTGTTTCTCTCTCTTGGTCATTATGGCCTTCGTCCAACAAAGCACTTAACCAGGTGTTTCACGGAACGAGTAACCTGGCCCTCTCCATGCAGTGGATCCGGAAGCCTGACACAGGAGGCACCTGGCCACCTTTGCCCTCTGGACACCTGGGGCTTTTGTGGCATGGGAATGCTCTTTGGGCTGTGGGTAGAGGAGCTTGGAAAACCCTTGGGTGGCCTTCCTGACCTGCTGGCTATGATCTGCAGACCTGACATCTGCTTGTGTGTAAAAAATGAAATAAATCACTGAGGATTTCCTCTCTGGGCTTGGGGAATGGGAGCAGTGCTGACCCTGGGACAGGGCTGGGCCATCCAAGCTGGCGCTGCTGGAGAAAGGCTGAGCTTTTTGGAGCTCTGCGTGGGAGGAAGAGGTGGGAGTGGTGAGTGCTGCCTGGCCATGGTGGACAGCTGGAGAGGCCTGGGAAGGAGCCCAGGTAGTGGTCCCCACACTTCTCAACCTCCTTAGCTACTCCATGTGCTTTTTGTAGGTGTGTTTGTTATTCCCCATGGACGTTCTCACCCATCTTCCAGCGCACACAGTTTTGCATGACATCCAAATCAGAGAATTGTCCAAACCCACAGTATTAGAAAAGGTAGGTGCTGCCACAAGAAAGAGGAATGTCTCTGTGTGGCTGAGGAGTCTACCAAACAGGTAGAAATATTTCCTGTGTGACCAGGACCAAACCTGCCTTTTGCCCCAGAAGAGTGAGACTCAAGGTTGGCTTCTCACGCTGGTGCAACATCTCTGCTGCTCAGTTCTGTAACAAGCCATGGATAAGACAGTGGGGCTTACATTTCAAGACTTAAATATTCAATTAATCAATGGAATATTCCATTAGTGTAATAATCACTTGGCATCGCCTGATCTATAGGTACATCTCAGCTGGGCCTCACAAATTGATTTCTGATGAAGTTCTAATTGACTGCGCAGGCAGAAGAGGACTGGTCTGAGCATGTTGAAGCAGGGCTGGTAACGGCTCTGGCAGCACCACCTCCCCCCAAGGAAGGGGAAAAGCAGGGGGAGGTGTGATTTATGCCCCATTTATCACGACAGCCTCTACCCTATCCCGTTTTATTGCTCCCAAGTGAGGCATGAGAGCTTACAGCTTTAATGCAGAAATTTGCAGGCAGCTGGAGACCCCCGTAAGCTGCTGACAGCTGCTTGTCACTTATGCAGTGGGTGCCAGGGGTACCCTAAATCCTAAATCTCCTAACACAGGATGCAGCAGTGCCACAAGTCCTGTGGGGACGTCTCAGGTTTCCTCTGGCACGTGTGCATTCGCTAGCTGGGCCCTGCCACCCCTCTCCATAGAGATGTGGGGGTTTCTTCCTGCTGATGTGGCTCAGAGCATGAGGGGATGGATGTGCCTGGAGACAGGCAGTGGGTGACCCCCATGTGTCTTTCTTTCTTGGCCATTCTGCAGCCCCTTATCCTGAATTCTCTCCTTCCTGGGCTTGGAGGTGGTCCCTGAAGGAGGGTGGGACAGCAGGAACCATCTCTGTCACCAAAGAGTTATCACAGAATCATAGAATAGTTTGGGTTGGAAGGGACCTTAAAGATCATCTAGTTCCAAACACCTTCCACTAGACCTCCATGCCAAAGACCTCCAAAGACTCTAACATGGCCCTGCCATAAAGACAGTCAAACCCTGCCCATGTTGGCAGCCTGACTGTGAACTTCTCTCACTGAAAGAGCTGATGGTCATGGCAAGCCCCAGGAGAAGTGTGTGACTTGTCTGGAGGTGCAGGCACTCAGAGATCCCAGCCTCCTGGTGGGATGGCATTGCCAGCCAGGTGCTGTGTGTTGCACTAGGGGGTGTTTTGTCAGCCCGAGGCTGCTCCTGACTGCCACAGTCACACACAGAGATGTGCAGAGGCACAAATGACTCAGCACGAGCTGCTGTGGTGGTGAGCACCAGCACACCACCGGCTTGGGGTGCAACACCAGCCCTTCTAACAGCCCCCTGTTTCTGCCCAGCCCCTCACTGCTGGCTCCCTCTGCACTCTCCGGATAAAAGGGAAGGTTTAGGGGTTTCGCACTCTGAGCATCAGTGGTGGAAGGGGACACGATGCTCATCCCCAGGTGTGGGCTGACTCCTCCTCTCCTCCTGCCTTCGTGGGGACCCACGTGGCTGAGCTGGGTAGGGGAAAGGTGACAGGTAGTGATTTCAGGAAAACTGCAAACAACAACATCAACGAAACCAATCAAAGTATGTGTGGCTGGCTGCTGAATTTTAAGAGAAATAGCTGCATTTTCAAACATACAGGAGTGACTGTAACTTCCTCTCCATCCTCTGCCTGCATTAACTTAAGAGACAGCCAGGTGCTTAAAGGTTACTTTGCAGGCAATGACTGTTCTGTAAAGGGCTACTCATCTCTAACAGAGCTGGGTTTTCTTTTATTGAACATCAGGCAGAGTGGATGAAACCTGATAAAAACCACAGAGCAATAGCTTCCCCCCCCCTTTTGCAGTGAGGAATAACAACCAGCAAAATAAAAAGGCAATTGCCTCACTGTATGTCTGTTCTAAGCAGCAGCTTTGTGTGGCAGGGAATGCAGCTTAGGTAGATGTCCAATTAGAAAGATTTTGTAGGAAGACCTCTGAATCATCAGAGCTGAACCTCTCTCTGCACCATCACCATTTCCCTCACCATTATTTCAAGCCTCACCTACTTATGATACAGAAAGGAGTTTTCAGTAGTTGAAACACCATGTGTGGAGTTTATGTGACAAAATTGTCCCCAGGATCATTGGGGTTGGGTGGGCAGCATGGTTTGGAGGGGTGATTTCCTCCAGATCCTGGGAGTCCATGAGTCACTTTGGGTTGTGTCTCCTTCCTGTCAACAAGGAAAGGTGCTCTGGGATTTTTGCAGCTCCACCCAGAAGAGATTTTTGGCTCAAAAAAAAAATTGTAATAGCAGCCTCCTACATGGGGAAGATGATTTTCCCTCATGCCAAACCCAAGGTGGTGGGCTGTGAATCAAAGCCTCTCTGTGGCTGTCGTTGCTGGTTGCTTCAGAGCAGTCTTGAGTGATGAGGTTTGAATGATTTCTAGTTTGCTTGTTTTTGCTGTTTTTTAAACGAGTGTTTTTAATTACTTGGTGAGCAGTGCCAGAAGTATAAGCCATGCTGGAAATCCAGCTCAGAGGAGCAAGGCTGCAACTGGGGAAGAGCTCAAGGAGGTGAAAACCATGCCTCTGATGTGGAGGGACCTTTCCAGCAGCTTTTCCCCTCCATTGTCTCCACCTAACATCCACTCAGGAGATGCCTTCCCCATCCAGCCCCGTCACCTGGCAGAGAAACCTCCTCCCAGCAGCCCATGAGTTCTTGCCTTGGGAGACATTAAGACTTCCATCCTTGGGGAAGCCCTCTGGGGCTGTCCCCAGGCTTCCCTCTGTGTTTTCCTAAGCACAGGACATTGTTTGGTGGCCATCCAGCTTGTTGATGGGCTCAGCAGGCTCACAGGGTGCCTTTTGGCTGTCCCCCCTGGGATGAGCATTGGCTCCTGATTATGTTTATTGTCTGTACAAGGAGCAGACCACACACGTCGCTTCACAGCCCTCTAGAGCTGAGCATCCTCGGGTAACCCCAGCCTGCTCCTGGTTACTGCAGTGGCTGAGGGATGAGGATGCAATGAACACAGAAAAGTCCTCTCTGACCCTCCAGGACAGGATTTGGTCATAACCGTGAGCATCTGGTGCTTATATCCTCTGCAGAATGAGAAGACCCTGATCTTCAGAGCTGTCAGCCCTAATTTTATCAGCAACATGAAATTTAATTAAAATTCACATTATTTTTTTTTTCCAGAATGCTGTTTGTTTGTCCTCCTCCTTTCTTTGAAAGCTGCACGACATATGGGGCAACCACGCTGCCTGTGCTGAGAAAGCATGTCCAGTCCTCCATGTGTCACAGATTCCCACACAAATATGGAGACTATTAGGCAGAACTTATTAAATGTCATTATTAATACAATGGAATGCAATGGGAGGGGATTTATTTTTATGCCAGAGCCTTGCACGTATGCTCCCATCATGACAGGGAGCAAAGGGAAAAGGGAGATATCCAGAGCTTGAGCTGTGAACTGAGGTGCTGAGCTACAGGTACCAGATCCATGGGAAGATGTGGTGCCAGATCCATGGGAAGAGCTTGGTGAAGCCTGCTTGGCTTTTTCCTGGGCACCTGGTTGTGGGGAAGTCTGAGAACAAAACCATCACCAGGAAGATGAAGGCTGGTTCTGGGATGTCTGTCTTGTCCACTGAAAAAAAAAAGAAAGAAACAAAGAAGGAAGGAAAGAAAAGCCCCTTCAGATAGAACTCTAAACATCTGATTCAGAGAGAAACAAGCAATGGAAAGAACTACTTTGTGCAAGTCCTGTAGACAATTTAATCCTTCCCCCTGGGCAGGATTGTCCCCTGCCTGTTGTCTCACACACAGTCTGCTGCCCTGGCTTCGTCTGGCCAAGCTGCTTTCCTTTCCCCAGCATCGGAAGGGCTCTGCCCTCATCCTGCTGGGGTTTTTCTCCATCCCTGTTTCTTTGAGATGCTCTCCCTGCCAGGTCCCACCTTTGGCTGTGGCTGGGGACCATGTCTGGAGATAATATTTCTCATCAGAGTGATTTTGGCTTTCCTCTCACTTTGACTTTTTTGGAGTTTGCTCCTCCAGCCTGGTTGTAGGGCATGAGCAGGGATGAACTCAGACCCTTCACCAGCTGTTGTCACCAGCATCCCTCTGCATCCGTACAGGACATCCTTTTCTCTCCCTCCTTCCCAGGGGATGAGTTTCAACCTCTCAAAGAAAAACACTCTTCCTCCATGTTCTTCATTGTTTTCTGTACAGTTCTGTACAGAAGTACAGTTTCTCTCCTAGATGAGGCTACAGGCAGTTTATTAGCTTCACTAATTAACCCGTAATCAGCATTTCGTTCTCCTCTAATCACAGCCTCAATTCACGGAGTGCAGCCCTGCTACAGCACATGTATTTATAAAGGGGAACAAAAACCAGTGTGAGACATGCCAGGAGCTCTCTTTGCAGGAATAGTGTCAGTTCACTCAGGCACTTGGTGTGATCTGTCTGGGGTGGGGAACAGGGGCTCAGGTGACTCCGAGGGGTGACAGTGAGCTCTGGAGCCTGTCACCTTCTGAGCACAGGTTCAGTGGCCACTCAGGTCGCTAATGGCTGGTTGTCACTGCTGGTCAGCAGTGCTTTGGGAAGCAGGGAGGTTGGAGGAGAAGCAGATTGGGAAGTCTTGCAATCTCCACCTCTGCTTAAGCGGAACTGTTCCCCAGGGGGTGATTTTTTCCTAATGTTTCCAGCTGGGTTTTCCTGTCCATCCAGCAGGGATCTTTCCATGAATCTGTCCCAGATCTGCTGAAAACAAACATTTCGGGGAGTGCACCTGTGCTTTTCAATTTATTACTTTTTTAACTTTACTACACCAAATACCACCTTCCCCAGCACCTGCCTTTTGCCCTTCCCATCTTTGTGTGTGGATGCTCAGTTCTTCACTCTAGCCAAATAAAATGGAGTTAGCTTTTTTGACATCTCCTTGTAAATCAGATTTCTGATTATTGCTGCTGCCCTCTGAACTCCCTTCAATTTGTCACTCTATTCCTGGTTCTGAGCTATACCGACCATGAAGAGACAATGTTTGAAAACATCCTCAACCTGGGTGGCGATCTAATGAGACAGCATATAAAAATATCGTTACATGGTGAGCTGAAGGCATTGTGCAGCTCTGTAATCATTTTCAAGATGGTAAAATCATTCTGCAAGGACAGCCTGTCTCCACTCTGATAAAATCAGGGCCAGAAAGGCAGTCCAGCTTGGAGGAACAAATCGCAGAGTTGGGTTTGTTTTTTTTTTTTTTCCTTCTTTTTTTTTTCTTTTTTTTTTTTCTCCAAGGATTTATTTTTAAGTAAGGGAGCTGTCACAAAGTGGGACAGATGTTGAGAAGAAGTGAAACCACAGTGGTGGTGTTTTAACCAAGTGGAAAGGGGATGGTTTAATGCTCTTCTCCCCCTTTGGTTCCCTTAATGTCCCTGCAGTGCCCTGACACATGGTGACCCAGGTGTCCCCAGCCACCCCAGGCTGCCAGTGCTCTCTCTGAGCCTTTTGGAACCCACTGAAGCAATTCTCTGCTTCATCTCCCACAGCAGGTGGGTCCTTCCCACATCTCTCTGCCTTGCTGTGAAGCTGCTCTTGTGTTTCCAGTCTGCTCTCCCTCTCCATATCTGTGAGACTTGCTGTGTGTGAAGGGAGATGAAGAAAACAAATCGGGCCAGACACCAGAAGAGCCAGGTGAGGAGGCTACACCTGTACTAGAGGTGGGTCTATCTTGATGTTCACCAGTTTGCCCATCACTGGGGCACCTGGGTGTTGAAGGCTCCACAGAACAGCCCCCAGTGTCCTTCCACCTTCCAACCCTATGAACACCACGGGCTTTTCTTCTCTTCTCCATCAGTATCTTCCTTGCCTCGTTCATTGCCATTGTAAGCTGGGGAAAGGTGAATTTAATTACAGGCTAATGAAACTCACAATGCATTTCCTGAGCAATCTGATTTAAGAGAGGGTATGTCTGTTTACAGCTCCTCTTGGCATTGGTGGTTTTTTTTGTTCCTCTCTCTTTTGCCTGGTAAACATGTATTGCATAAATCCTTGGCATGTTCATGGGATGCTCAGAACATTGTCCTGACTTGCCATTGTTCGGGTTAATTTATGCTGGGTTAGACTCACCCTTTGGAAAGGGTCCAGGGTCCTGGTGATGTAAATCTTCCTGATTTATGTCTCCCCCTCTCAAGAAAAAAAAAAAAAGGGAATTTAAGGAGTCCCAAAGACAGGAGAATTCAGGACAATTCACACCCATCTCTTGCCCCTGGCAAGGAAGTTTGGGATGATTTGGGGTTGGTAAGCACAGACCTTTCATCTGTTTATAGAAAGAAGGAAAATTAAATCTCATGGCCTGTTTGTGAAAGGAAATTGCCCAGAATAGCTCTGACAGAATAAGCTATTCCACAATAGCTCCCCATGTGGACACTCAAGCCACTTTGTTCCAGGCTAATTAGTGTGCTTCCAAGCAGAGTAATTATTCTGGAAGGGAAATCTCTCTTCTCCCAGGAAGAGTGTCTACATGGAGGTAACTGTTTGGGAATGACACAAGTGGGCTATCTGAAACCACGGCAGCTCCACTGACCGGCGTTCCCTCATTGAGATGTTCTGGGCTTGGCAAGGTCTCACCATTTGTGGGTGAGATGTTTGGGGGGCATTTGGAGGAGGGCTGAGGAAGCAGGGAACAGTGTGGGTGTGGCTGGTCACCCAGGTCGGGTGGGCTTGGGTGGACTCCCCCTGTTTGTGCTTATAGGCCCCAGAAGAGGCAGTGATTCAGAAATAAGAAAGGATTGCACCAATCCTGTTATTTCATTTAGCCCTTCTTTTACTCCACTGTTTTATGACCACGCTATTAAATGTCTGCTCTGAGGGCTTTTTTTCTTCTCTCAGATCATCTCACTTTTTTTTCTAAAAGCATTCTTTTTTTTCTCACCTACTTTGCTACTGACTCACTGGAGAGCCTAGATTTAGTCTGAACGTTTCTCAGGAGACTGCTGGGTGTCTCACGTGGCTCGTTCCCCACAATTCACAGAGAAGTTCTTTTAATGAAAGATGAGGACTTCTGTGAGCAGGGAGCTGCACCCAAAGGGGCAACCACTTTGCCAAAGCATTGGACTGGTTTTGAGTTCCTAGAGATGGCTCTGCCCTTCTCCACACTGCTTGCACCAGGCTCAAGTGCAACCAGGCTCAGGTTACACCTGAGGTCAAGTCTCCCCATAGCAATCAGTGTGAGGATCTGCATCTCTTGGAGCAAACCTCCACTTGCCTGGTTGCTGGTTTGCTCCTGGCAAAATATTAGTGATGAAAGTACAGCAAAAATAACAGGAGATCCTAGGATCCATCTCCCTCCAATCCAGGATCCTGGAGATGTTTTATAATCTGCTTATATTCAGGGCTTGATAGATATGGCTCAGCCCAAAGCATCCTTACAGCTGCAGTTTTGTCTTGGAGGTGTGGAGAGTCTCAGCTCAGTCTCTTGCTCTTCACATATTGTTTGGGAGAAGGAAGGCAAAGTCCTGCACTGTTTTTCTGGCATTTATTGTCCTTTAATGCTTGGGCTACTCTTTCCCCAAGGCTTAGCCCTGAACATGGGGTGACCTGGTATTTGGAGGGGCAGAAAGAGGGGCTAGGAGGGTTGAATGACCCACCCCTGGTCTCTTTCTCCTGGATAAAGTTCAAAACAACTTCATAAGCATTTTAGTGTTAGCCAGAGAGATTCTCCACGGCCATAAACCCTGGCATGGGCTGTAATTACACATGATCTGCCCACTCTGGAAAATTGATGCTTACATGGTCCACTGGGCCTGTGTCCCTGTCAAAATGCAGATCAGCCATTCCCTGTGGGACAGAGCACTAAATGAAAACGGATGGGAACATTTTTTTTCATTAGTGATAACTTCTGTCTCCTTAAACTCAGACTCCACGGGGTCCCACAGAGACTCTGGGGGCATGTGATGAGAGATAAAGTGAGGTTCTTGGGTATCTGGCTGGGATGCATCCCTGTTTGAAAGAATTTGGAGTGGACTCAAAAGCCACTGAGGAGCTCAGGTGTGCCCAGGGGACTTCAGGTCTCAGTGGTGCTGAGTCCTGTGGGTCTCCAGAGTGGAGGAAGCATTGAAAGAAGGATGGAGACAGCATGGATGGACAAGGGAAATGACTGACCCTTGAGCTGTCAAGCGCAGGAGAGGAAATTATTGCTGCAGAGAACTAGTTGTGTCCTTACTAAATCTACTGTGTCCTCTGCCTAGCACAGCTCGTGCAGACCACAGGCTCTGATCCTGGGGTCCCTCCTCCACTTTGTCCCTGCCTCTCTTCAACCAGGAAGAAGACAAAACTGAGGAAAGCAGTGCCTGAAAGAATTAAGAGAGGAGGCTGATAAGAATTCGGGGCTGATGTAGTTCATTAGTAGCAGAACTGATCTTTGTGACCCACAAGGCCCCAAGTAAGCCCACGTCTCCACAGGGCCTGGGGCAGGCCATATCCCAGGACTGCAGCAAGGAGAGGGAAAGTGTCCCACGGAAAAGCAGTGCAGTTTTGCCAGGAGGTAGCAAAGGAGCCTGGGGAGCATCTGCTGCTCCCAGCTCAGTCCTGGCCCTGCCACACCAGTCCCAGGGAGACAGGAGAGACCGAGGGAGGGAGTGGCAGCATTGGGGGGTCCTCAGTTTCCCTCCAGAGAGGGGGAGAGGTAAAGCAATTGCTGCCACTGAACATCAGCCTGACACCTCTTCACCTGCAGTGACTGATATCTCCTTATTCGGAGAGATAATTTTCTGAAAATAACTGTGCACGATCAACTACGAGATCCTGTCTCTGCAGAGGAGTCCTCTCCCCTTCCAGCAGCAGGCTGGAGCAGGGAGCAATTGCGGGATTCCTTTGTGGTGCCCCAACCTGCCCAGCCTGGTGCTTTCTGCAGCCACCAAACCCAGCCAAATCCCAAGAGCAGCTCCCAAAAAGACAGCACAGGGAGCAGCGTGGCCGGGGCAAGGCACTGGTGACAGCTCAGGAGCAGAAATTTGGTTTGGAGGAGCAGGGGGGCTTTGCAGTTGCACATTTTTGTGATTGCATCAGCGTTTACAAGCTGCATCCTGGGGTTCCCACCTCTCTGTGGCAGGAGCAGGGCATCCCACAACCAGGTCTCCATCTCCTGGCAGAGCCTCGCTGAAGCAGCGGCTCCTCGGGAAGCCCACGTCTGGCAATTTATCTCCCAGACATCTTCTGTGTCTCTGTATCTTCCTTCTGAGCTGACCCCTTGCTCCAGCTAAGATTTTTCTCCTCCTGAATTATATTTCATCTGTCGAATCTGGAGAGATGAGCCGTGTGGAAATTTTGCAGATCTGCCTGATTTCTGCCTCTTTATCCAAGCTTCACCCTCTTCAAAGGGTGCAAATGCAGATATTGACAAGTTCAATAAAAAGACCCATCTAGCAGGTAAACAGCTAAACAGGCTGTCTAATGAAGGGGTGCAGGGAAGGTACTTGAAGAAAAAATCAGCATTTTTTACCAATCTTTACGTGCTAAACCCTAAATAAACCTGAAATATGTGCACAGGGAATTGTTACCCTTCCTCAGCCCTTCCCAACAGCCCTTCCCAGCCCACGTGGGGGAAGTAGCTTTCCCTTTGGGGCTGGAAAGCCAAAATCCCCTGTGTTTACTGAGCTCAGCACTTTCCATGGAGCAGTATCAAAGTGATAACATCCCAGGTCCCCCAACTGCCCCATCACTTGGCAGTGCAGCCCTGCCTGCAGCCGTGCCTTTGCTCACTGGTACCCGATAGCTTAATTCAGCCCTTCCTTAATGACATTTGCAAAGATTTCCACTGGAGTAGGATGCTGGTCGCAGTTTCCACCGTGCTCCCAGCCCATGGATGTGCTCCCCTTGTCCCAGATCTATCTCCAAATCGGAACTGGTACTGTTTGATCTGCTCATTGCGATGCAGGGGAGGGGAGTGAGTCCGGGGAATGAGCCTCCTTGGAATTAAACCTCTCTAACATGATTACAAATGGCTGTTAACCCTCATATCAGTGGGAAGAAATGGTGTCTAGGGGTGGTGGGAGAGAACAAGACATGAAAGTCTCTCCTCTCTCTGTGCTAAATGAAAATGAGGGGTGATTGTTACCAATAATTAGGCTTCCCCAGCTCCCTCACAGGGGGTTAGGATAGTTATTTCATATTTGCAAAGTGTTTTGAAGAAGAGAAACATGCTATAAATGCTGCAGGTACCAGCACCATTGCTCCCAGTGCTGTTTTGCTCAGGTGAGAGGATTGGAGCTATGGGACATCTTCCACCCAAGGATTTCACAGCACACTATCGAGCAGATGCACAGGGTGCAAATATTGTTATCATGGCATTTTGGCAAATGGAGAAACAGGGATGCAGTGCACAGGGGAGCTGCTGAACATCTCTCAGAGAGTCGGGGTTAGGAAGGAAGAGTCCTATTCCACATGCTGTTGTGATCTCCACCTGGGAGATACTTGGACTTGAAGACACCGGTGTTTAGCATGTACTGACCGACAGTGCTGCTGCAGGGGCACAAGGTTCTCTTTGGAAGCAAAGTTCAAAACATGGCTTTTCCAAAAACCTCCATGTGTGGGGTCAGGGTTAAAATATTGTCTGGATCATTAGCTATTTAATCTGAAGGGCCCAGGAGAGACCCAAGTGCTCAGCTCTGGCCGTGTCAAGTCAAGCCTCAAGCTAACCCATCTCCTCCTTCAGCATCTCCCTGAGCCTTAGGAGGAATTGGAGATATGACAGGTGATGGGGATGTTTCACCCCACCAGTATCCCTGGTCTTGATCAGAGGACCCTGGAGCTGTAGTTTTGTTGGAGACACCATCTCCACAGGGCTGCCCAGTGCCAGGAGGGGCGGCTGCCTGGATGCCAAGCTAAACATTACACAGCAGACTCTGATGAAAACTAATTTTCCCCCAACCTTCCCATTTTGTCTTCACAGCAGAAACGTGAGGCAGGCTGTACAGAAAAAAAGAGAGATGTACCAGAACAAGCTTGGCTTGGTTCCCACTGCAAGTTTTGTTCCCTCCATCAACAATCAACCAAGACAGGAGCATCTGCTTTGTTCAGAAGGGCTCTTAAGCATCATCTGTGCACCCCAACACAGAAGCCATGAGCCTTTTCCCCCAAAACTGTTATCAGTGCATAAGTCTTTAGCCAGAGAGTGCCTGCAAAACCACTTCTAGCCTTAATTTCTACAAAACTCCATGACATCCTCGGCATGGTCAGGGACAGATGGAACCACTGTCTCCTGAGCTGAAATGGGGATATCTGCAGTGCCAGGCATGTCTCCAAGGAAGATGAGCAGAGGGTGGGAAGGCACCTGCCCAGGATGGGCCATGGAGGGTGGGGACAGCAGAGGCACAGGACCTTCTCAGAGCGCAGACAGTAACAGCCTTGTCCATGCTTCTCCTTTCTCCCTTGTGACAGCTTGACAACCTAAGAGGAAAAATGAAGTCAGTGAAGGGAGAAATGCTATCAGGAGCCCCGTGCAAAGAGGGCAGACGGGCCAGATTGGAGGAAAATGAGAAGCTGTCCGGACTAATGCAATCATTTATCACATAATCTTGCTCAGCAGTTGGGCGGGGAGCTTGGCAGTGCCTGGCACACAGAGGAGGCTCTCTCGGCCCCTGGTACCCTGCTCCAGTTGGTGAGGGTTGTTTCCCCTGGATTCTCCAAGGCTTGAGGTTACCCTTTCACCACCTTGTTGTCCTTGTGGTACCTACCTGCCTCATTTTGCTCTTGCTGTTGTCCCCCACACACTTCCCTCCTTCCCAGAGCCGGATTGGGGCTCATACTGCTTCGCTGTGGACCCTTTTTCAGAAAAGATGACACCTTGGCGGGTCATTGCTTGTGCTGAGACATTTCATCACCGGGCCATTTTGGCTCCACGCTGCATTAGCCACTCGCCTGGAACCTGGATTTACTGCTTCCTCATCCCTGCCCATAAAATGAGGCATTGCTGAAACGCCACTGCAAAAAGAGGCCAGCACGAGAGTGTTTCCAAAAGGAAGCAGCAAGGGAATTTCCCTCCCTGCTCATGTTGCATCGTAGGGTTCGCTCCGCGTTTGGGCCATATGTGATCCGCACCCCAGGGGAGTGGCCGGACATCAAACGGTGACTTCTGGTGAGGATGAGCTCATTTGCCTCTGCTCGACCCCTCCTGCAAGCAGGGGGGTGGGAGCTCCGTGACCACCCAGCAGCTCTTCCCTGGCCAGGACTCTGAGTGTCTGGGACAGAACCCCAGCAGCTGCAGCTGCTCCGGCTCTGTCAGGACCTGCTCTTCCTCCCCTTAAGCCTGCAAGTCAGAGGAGGACCTACACCTCCCTTTAGACCCATGAATGCCCTGTGCTGCCAGCATGGCACTCATCACCGTTCAGTCCAGCAAGGCAGCATTTCACACTGGAGATGGGTTATCCAAAGAGTTTGCACATGAAATTTCAGCACCTGGCTGTGGGACTGGGATTCCCACTGAGCTGCCTCTCCTCTGCAGCCAATGTTCATGGGCTTTGCCATTAACATCGTCTTCTGGATCTCTGGGACAGTGATGATGTGCCAAACCATACAGCTCATTTGTACAGCCCCTCACAGCCGAGCACTTAGCTGGGTAATTACCACAGGACGAGAAAGCTGATTTTAGCACCACTCTTGGATTTTGTTGTTTGTTTCTTTTCTGAGGAAAAGCAAATCTTCAGGCACTGAGAGATGAGGGCTGGGCTGGTGTGCAGGGCATGGCTCAGGGCCGAGGAACAGAGCTTCAAATCCTTTCTCTGCTTGAAATATTTTCCCTTCTGGACACTTCAGCATCCCATATCCCTGATGCTCCATCTGCAGAACCTCTCCCTTGTGTCCTCTCACCTTTCCTGGTTGTGGAAAACAGCTTGTTTCCAAGAAACATTTTGGCTGGGACAAAGCTTTCAGCACTGCTGCAGCCAGGTCCAGCAGTTTTTCCTCTTTCAGCTGGACTCCTGGTTGGGCCCCTCCATGTGTCCATCTTCATCGCCGTGTCCTCATCACCCCATTTCAGAGCAGCTTTGGTTTGTACTTTTGACAGGGAGCTGCTCTTCTCTGAAAGAGCTCTGTGCCCTTTCTTCCCCCCAGCACAGCCCAAGTCCAGCTGGAACAGGTGGAGCCCTTCCATTCCTGGTGAGATCCTCCTCAGCCTGAGCGGATCCCACTCCAGCCCTTGCAATTCCCATCCACAGACCCATTTGCCACCCAAACAGCTCCAGACCTTCCCTCCCTCTCTTGCAGAAGAACCATCAGGAAGGGAAGTGGCAATTCCAAGGGAAACACAGCCCCTCTGTGGCATCGATGGAGCCTCCCAGGGTTTTCCAGCTCTGGCTGTCTGCTGAGGCAGTGTCCAAGGAAAAGGGGAGGTTCTGTCAACAAACACCCCATGATGGGGATCCATCAGTTGTGTAACAACACCAGCCACCTCTTGTCTGCCTTAGCAATGGAGAAACAAAATTTCTCGGACCACTGCGTCCTCTAGGGATAGGGAATGTTAATTATTATTAATGACACCCTGTGACTTTTATTATTAGCAATTCTAATTAATTGAATTATTACTATTTCCTCTCTTGAAGGTGCTTGGGGTGATGGACATTGCTTTCAATACAGAAAAGGGAAAAGAGGGAATTCAGGTGATGTTGTTTGGGTAATATAAAGTGGCAGAGGTGACAGGAGATCTGGGAGACTGGTTCTAGAGGGAGCAGGGATTGGCAATGCCAGCACCAAACCCTCCACAGGCTGGATGGCACAATTCAATGCATGGTTTTGCTATTTTCCAACTATAAAGACATAAAAGACTAAAACTAATCCTTAGTCTCAAGAGTCCTTAGCTCTTTGTGGCTGAATCAATGGTGAGTCTCTCCAGGTTTTCAGACGGGCAAGGCTAAGGCCAAGAGAAAACTGGCAGCTGATGGTCTCTGCAATGGCACAAGAGTGCCTTTGTCCCCAGATCTTTGTCTCATCACACTCAGTCAGACAACCCATGGAGATGCCCAACACACCTGTCCATCACACCAGTTCCTCCTTGCCTTGAGCTTGGGCTGAGATGGTCTTCCTTGTGGTGAGAACCATCATTAAATGTATGGCACTGCACCAGTTCACCAAAAATAACTCTGAAGAGAGAGAGCAGCATGGGTGGGGCCCGGGCGCGCGCATCTGTGTCCACAAACCCATTTGCTGCTTAGGTGTCAGAAATAAATTTTACCACTGGAGTCTGCAGCATCTGATTAGTGAATTATTCAGTTTGGAGATTGCCTTTGCCATGACCTCATTAGTAACCCCGAGGTGAGCGGGACGCATTAGAGTAACCACCAGGCTGTCACTGAGGAGCAGAACTGGGGCATTAAAATGGATTAAAGTGCTTTACCAAGAAGTGCGGCACAACTCATAGAAAAATAAAAAACCGAAACAAAGAGAAGACAAAAGGGAAAAGAGACAGGAGTAGAAGGGGGAGAAAAGAAAGAAAGACCAATAAAATAAATAAACAAACAAACCATCCTGTTAAGCTGGCAGGCTGAGGATAAACAGGCAAGCAAGTGGAGGGGTGCAGGGGTTCCACTGTCTGTCAAAGCATGAGCCTTCTCTCTGAAGCCAGGGCAGGTCTGCGGTTGGGAAGAGGCATCTGAAGGGTTCTTCACTGTCTGCTCTGCCAAGAGAGCCCAGCATCTGCTCAGTTAGACCAGTCCTTCCTGCCAGCCAAGTTCCCCTGGCTGCCAAGGAGAGCCTCCTTTTTGACCCCCGCTGGGCTGACACCCAGCCTTGGACTTCCTCTACATCAGGGAGGTGATGTTGGGCTGCAAAGAAGGTCCTCACACAGAGCTCTAAGAGCTGGTGCCCACGTTGGGGTCCCCAGTTGTTCCATGCTGCTGGCTGCAAACAGGAATCTGGTGGGAATGTGCACATCCCCCAAACCTGCCCATTTGTGGGACTTACTCCGCTGTCACGGGGAGGAAGTCGTGGCCCACAGTGATCATTCAAGGACCATGGTGACCCCTTTGAAGGGGGCATGATAGAGGAAGGTGGGGTGAGATACCCCATTTTGTCTCTTCCTGACAAGTCTACAGAAGGGAAAGGGGGATGGGTTTGTACCACACTCCCTCAGGGTCAGCTCTTCTTTCCTGGGGGGAGTCATTGGCTGATGTGAACAGCTTTCATCTGGGGATGGGCCCGGTGACTGATGTGGTCACATTTGTTTGCTCAGCAGCAGTTGCAAATAATGGATGCTAAAAGGCTTTGTGGTTCATTGATGGCCATGCTCATAACCACACGCTCTTCATCCAGTTCTGGGGGAGAAATGCAGTGCTCTCCTTTTAACTTCTCGGGTCCTTAACCCTGCTTTCAACTTGATGTGGCCATGGTCCTTTCGCTGTGTGTACAACAGACCCTGTTGGTGAGAGATGCTCCAGCCTCGTGGCTGGACCCTGAGAGGAGATCATCCAAGGCTCTGTTCCTTCATCCCACCACTGCAGCTGCTAACACCTTGGACTTGCACCTGTGGAGTGACCCAGACCTTCATGAGGTCTCTCCATGGCCTTGCCTGTTGACTACACTTGGCCTCTCTTGCTTCTTTAGTGACAGTACTGGGAGCATCTTATTGCCAGCTCGCATCAGGGCCAGACTTCTAAAGGAGATTATGGGGTTTCCCTGTGCCATCCAGTTCTCAGAGGCATGGTGAGCTCCCAGGTTACTTCAGTACAGCCAAGTATTTACTTTCCTTTTAGCTACATTGGTTCAGCTTGGGCCCATCTGTAATGGAGAAGACATGTTCTTAAAACTTGTTCCAGCTGGCCCAAGCTATCCATCCCAGGCCAATGCGGGAATGGGAGCTTGATGTGTGTCCCTTCTCCTCTGTGGGATTTTGGACATCTGGAACTTTACAGAGCAGGGCTGTGTTGGCTGACCCTGCCCCATTTGAATCGATCAGGTATGCCCTGGCCTATCTTGGGAGGCTGTAAGAGGAACAAGAAGGCCTAATGAACGTAGGACACAACTACATGAGTTTTATTAGGTCTAATTGTCCCTATTTTATTATATGTGAATGCATAAAGAACATTAGTTGAATCGATTTCAAATACCTAGAGCAAATGAGCCACTTGATAGAGATAAGCTGAGAAGGGAGCGATCCAGGCTGTCAGTTCCCCAGGCCTTTTCTGAATCCTCCCTCCCGTACCCACCAGGCGAGTGCGGGAAATCTGTTCATTTATTGCTGCTTAATAATATATACCCATGCACCGTGCATCCCGAGCTATTTGCATTGTCAAGTCATGTGCATTGACACGGAAGCTTTGCTCTCCCCTGTGTTGTTGCTGGTGTCATCTCCGAGCGTTTTCCTAACGATGACTCGATGGAGCGAAGGCAAAGATGCAGCAGAACTGAAAGATGACTGAAGGAGCCCAACCAGGGCTCTCTGTCACCATCCCAAGAATTGCTGGACTGTGTTAATTGAGCATCTATCAGGGACGTGCACAGTAGTAGATGCTCTCCCTGCAATTAAAGCAGCCACATTGGCTTTGTTTTGAAGGCCGGCCAAATTTCACTTCAGCGATTTCTAGGATGGTTGTCCTAGTGGCAGTCTCATCTCCCATGAAGAATTGTCCTTGTCTCAGTTTAGCCATCTCCAAAAAATAATCAGCTTAAAGCAGAAGAAAGTGCCATATCAGATAAAGAGAACACTCCTTGAATTTCATTTTCCTTTTTCCAACCAGCCCCTTTTGATTTGCTGTGCTGCCACAGATACACAGGGACATGAAGGACCTTTCCCAGGATTCACCACTGTCTCAGCAACTCCCCATTGGATCTGTGTCTCTTGACATCTTCTGAACTTGGAGGCCAGGTTTATAGGGGGATTTTGAAAGACAGAAGGTTTGCTCCCTTACCTTATACATGGGTTTCTTTCTTCCATCTTGTGTTTCCCATGGGAGCTGCTTGCAATCCACGTTTCCAGTGTTGAACAGAGCTGCATGTTGTGTCTCTTCACAAGATTTCTCCCAGCCCCAGTTACTTGCTTAGTTACTTGGAAAACCCCTTCTAGCTCCCTGGTGAGGACACTGCTGGTGAGTCTCCTTTGCACACAGCTCCTGGCCAGGCAGCTCACCAGGCTGCCAGGTTCTGCATGCCAGCTCATGGGACACAGCTTGGGATGTGAGTGCAGGTATGGGAACATCCCTCAGCATCTCCAGGTGCACCCTCCTTGGCACTGAATTATCCGTAAGGAGCCTTGCTCATCTTCCTGATGGATTATCCACTGGGCTAAAGCTGGACCTTCCTCATCCACTCACTAGAGGTGGGCACTTTGCAAGGGACCAGTGTGAAAATCAGAGCAGGACAAGAGCCCAGTCCCATATTTCCTACATCCCAGCCCAGCAGGCATCAGCACCCTCTCCACACTGTCGTCCCCTCCCACTGCAATCAGCACCCAGCTCTGCCTCCAGCCCTGGAGCATCCTCTTCCCAGCTTCCCAGCAGCCAGAAGAGGGTGGCATCAATCTCTGCCTGTTTTGTAAAGCAAGGCTGGAGTTTTCTCTTGGCCATTTGCTAAACAGCTGGAGTGCTCCCTGTATCCAAGGAAACCTGCCTTAACCTGCTGCTTGCGGGGAGGCTTCAGTTGGGCAAGTTTCTCTCGGCTCCCAGTGCTCCTGGGTTAAGGTTTTGGGAGGTCTATGAGGTGAGATCTGCATTTTTCTTTCCCTCCCAACCTGTTGTGCTCCCCACTCTGGAAATTGAGCCTGAGTAGAACAGAATGGGAAAACCCCTGCTTTCCTCAGTTTTTTGCCACTTAGTTGCAGTTTCACAAAAACGGAGGCAGAGCCTGGAGGCTGTTTTTCTGTTTCTATGTAGTTTTCCTTTCTTCTTCTTCCCTACTCCCAACACTTCCAGTGGGCGAAGTGCAGTGTAACCACCCACCACAGCGATGCTCTGTGCTGCATCTTCAACTGGGGTCAGGTGTGGGAGCTGAGCAGCACTGCGAGAGATGTGCATGAGAACTTGGGAGGAGGTGGAAAGAATCAAAATCCAGGAACTCTGGAGAGGCTGGGAGAAACCTATGACATTGGAAGTGTCTGTGGCTGTATCTGGGACCTTCCACCTCTGTCCCAAAGCAGGTAAGCTTGCAAGCAGCAGGTGCAGCAGAAAGCTGGCAATGCTCTCAGGTTTGGCTGGAACCTTTCCCTTCCACTGGCCTGTGTTTGCTCTCCAACACAGATGTGGTTGTCAGCAGCTCCTTGTCCTGCCAAGACATTGCTGCAGCCCTGATGCTCCAGAGGGCAGGTCTCTGCAGCACTGGAACCCATCCCATCCCATCCCATCCCATCCCATCCCATCCCATCCCATCCCATCCCATCCCGTTCCATCCCATCCCGTCCCATCCCATCCCACGTGACGCTGTCAGCATTCCACACCCTGCATCCCTGCCCCTCCTGCTTTGTTCCTGCTGTCCCTTCTCCTCTCTCAAAGCAGCACTAATCCCAGTTCTCCTTCAGAAAGCTCACCGTCCAAAAATTCCCCTTTTCCTTCCCCATCTCTCCCGCTTGGCATCTGGGTGCAGCAGGAGGGTAGGAGAACACCATAGCCCTGTGGGGTGGATCAGAGCAGCTGTGAGCTCGTCCCGGGGCTGCAGAAGGGGCTTCAGGGGTGGGAGAAGATGGGCAAAGCCCAAGGAACAAGCCCAGGGGACTTTACCCAAAGGCAATTTGGGCAGAGAAGGGCTGGAGGCCAATATTTGGTTTTCCCAGGTTTAGGAGCAGCATGTTGAGAGGAGCAAGGAGGAAAGAATTTCTGTCCCCTCCCTGTCCCCATCCAGCTTGGCCACCCCAGCCCCAGACAGACACTGGGATCACCCGCCTGCCCTGGGGCCAGCGGGCACGGCTCTGATGCCTTGTTTGGCTCTGGTACCCTCTCGCTTTGCACCAGCACATCCCGTTAGCGCATCCCTGAGCAGCTCCGGGAGGATAAATGGTGCTCTGGGAGCTGGAGGCTGCTCCTCTCCCTCCAGCACACCCATAACGATGGTGCAGTAATGGCTGGGCTGTGCTAAAAGCCTTTTCCTGCCCGCGCTGGAGCGGGGCCGGCGCTTTCCCAGAGCCGGGTTAATGCAGCGGCAGCTCCGGAGGCGCAGCCCTGAGCGGGGTTAACACAGCGCTCCCCCCGCAGCTCCCCAGGCTGCCGGGAGGTTAAACCCTGCCTTGGCCTCGCAGGAGCTGCTCGGTCTTCAAGCCAAGGCGAGAGTGCCAAGGCTTCCCGCTCTCAGGTGAAGCATTTCTTCGGCGCTCCCTAAGGTGGCAGTGCGAATCCCGGCACTGCCGCATCCTCCCGCAACCCACGCGTTCCTCTCCGAGCTGTCCCCTGCCTCCCAAAGCGCTCAGCGCTGTGTTTCGTGGCTCAGGCTCCATCCGCGACATCCCGCAGCCCCGCCTCGCCCCAAGAGGCTGCTGGGGGACCCGGGGCACCGCGGCACTGGTGACATCGACCCACTACCGGTGGCACCGCTGATACCCACGCAGCCCCAGGGAGGAGGATGCACTGCGGGGCTGGCAGTGAGGAACAGCTTGAAGACAGCGTTGGGAGGCTTGACAAGCTTCCAGGGTCTGGTCAACAGGAGGGGAGATGCTGGAGAGGCATAGAAAGCTGGAACGAAACTTATCTCGCTTTTCCACCAACAGAGAGAAACAAACGTTACTGCTTTGTGTTGGTGTGGAGAAGATTTAACGGGTGATAAGAGGGTGTCAGGAAGCCTTGGAGGCAAAGAAAGGACACTTTGCATGCCAGCCTGGTGTTTTCGCTCCTGGTTTGCAAGATCTGTCCTCAGCATTGCCTGTGCAGTGCAGTTTGACTCAGGGCTGACCAAGGGAATGTGTCCTGCAAGGGCAGACCCTGGCCATGGCAGCAGGCTGGCTCCTTCACCCAGGGAGCCCCAGTGCCACCCTGTAGCCCTGAAGCTGCTGGGATGCCCCTTGGGGTCTCCTCCACCTGTAGGAAAGACCCAGCCTCTTGCAGAAGTTTTGGTGTGCAGTGGACTGGTTGCTGGCTGTGTGATCCTCTAGCCTTCCAGGGCATGGTGGCCAAAGCAGGTTAAAAACGATCTGGTTGGCAAAAAATACCCTGTAATTTCCTCCCTCTCTCTGATCATGAAGTGCCCCCTTAGGAATGCCAGACAGCCCTGGGCAGCAGGCACAGATTTGGATTTACTTCTGTTGTTCAGACCAAACAGCTGCTAAGGGCGTCAGTTATACAGACATGATGATGTTGTCACTTTATGTATCATTTTTATTTCATTGCTCTCCAATGTTTGTAATACCCCGGAGCTCAGAAGCTTAAATAACAGCTCTCCCCATATTGATTTTATCCTTCGCCATTTGGCACTCATTCATTCCTTTCCCTTTGAGTTCCTAATAACCAGGATTTTAGCTGAGCAGCATCCCTCTGCTTGCTTGGGCAGTGGCAGTGGCCAGCCAGAGATGGCTGGCAAAGGGAAGGGAGCAGGACAGTAGTTTTCTCCAGAGATGAGGTTAATGCATGTGTGATGCTGCACTGCCCCTTGGACCCCTTCTTACCAAAAAAATAAAGTTAGCACCATGAACAATGCTTTCTCAGAGTTGCAGTAACTCTGAAGGGAGTTGTGTTTAGGATCAGCCCTCTCTGGCAGGATTTTGGGGATGAAGCAAAGAAGCTGATGGTGCTGAAGGGATTTTTCCATAACAAAATGTGTCTTTTCATCCCAATGCAAACTGCCTGTGAAGTGACCACGCACTCTTCATGTGTTTTCCCTGCATGGAGGTTTGCTGGTTGCTCAGCCTGGGGCTCTTGTGTCTGAGCCATGGGACTTGGACACTGGACCATGCAAAACCTTGTTTTCCTGCTGTTTTGATTGGGACGTGGTGGTGTCTCTTGTGGCAGGACCGGTGAGAGAAGGAGCTCTCTTCTTGCCATTGTTAATAAGCAATAGGTGGAAATATTTACCTTAACTCGGCGAGATGCTCTGACACACCCCTGCAGGAGGTGAGGGAGTGAGGGGAGCCCTGTAGCACGATGAAACAACTGCTGCTGAATCTGCCTGCTCAGCACGGCCAGGTCTGTACACAGACAGGTCAGACCAGCACAGCCTGGTCTGCAGGCTCAGCTTATCTGTTTGATTATAGGAATTCCATTTGAATGATCTGCACATGACATGGCTGCTGGACCCACCTCTGTCTTGGTGGCAAGCAGAGGTCTCCATGAAGATGCCCCTCATTAGAGCACAGGGAAGAACCTGGTGTCATTTCAGGTCTCCTTGGTCATCTCACCTGTAGGGGCCATCTCCAGATTTCAGCTGTGTGCAACGTTCTGTGTATTTGCAAAAATAAAGCCATCCCTTAATATTTAACCAGTCATTAGTCACTTTTATTTATTTTACTCATCTGAACTGCATCACAAGTGTTTTCACTGAGAGTTATTCATTGTTGAAGCTCTTTGCTGGGGGGGAAACTCTCCGTTGTTGGAGAAATGGGACCAAATCATCTCTGTCTGGCAGAGATCTGTCTAGACCCCTCTGCAGAGCTTTCCCAGAGCCTCCCCACCTCCCTGGGAGGAGCAGGGCTGGCAGGGCTCTGGTTAATGCTGCTCTGGGTCCACTGTTGATGTGCTTGGCTATCACAAACCACAGCCTTGACTGGCAGGGGGAGCGGGTGCTGAGCCAGGGGAGGGGGGAATGGGAAGATGGGCTCTGGGGACCCCATCCCGCTGAGAAGGTGGGTTGTGTTTCACATTAGCTGATGCTCCTGTGTGGTTTCCAGCACCAGCCCAAATGCAGAAGCTTGTGGCAAGCAAGCTTGGATGTGCAGTAGGCATAAATCATGTCAACCTTTCTCTGTAAGGATGGGGAGGGCCTCTTTTCAGACTGGTGGGGTGATGGGGGAATTGCTAAATGCTGAGAATTGCTCAGCCTTGGGCTGAAAGGTGTGGGCACTTACCCCTTTCACTAGAACCAAGATTTATTTGTGCTGTGAGATCTTGGGCTTTGGCTTTTCCCTGCTGGCATTAGAAGTGTCAGAGCAGGGGTGATAGAGGTGCCAGTGTGGAGAACAATATGACACAGGTGCCCAGACATCTTCAGGGCTTGCTGGTGTCCTCCTCTGCTTTCCCAGCCTGCACTGTGTCCCAGATGAGCACAGAGACCTTCAGCATTTGCTTGCTTTGACCTTGCTGGTGCCTGTCACCAACCAAAATGACACGAGAGATCATTGTAATTATTTGGCGTGCTGCTGCAAATGCCTGCAGCCCTCTTCTCCTTGGCCCCCCTATGGTTCCCCCAGCTGGCTGCTTCCCACACATGTCCCTAATCCTGCAACTTGCCTGCCCTCCTCCTCTTGATCCTCCATTTTCCTCTGTAATCCACACCTCATCCTCCTGCAGCCTCACTGCAGGCCCCCCACCTTTGCTCACCCCACACACTTGCCTTGGAAGGTTAAAATAAGCTCTACCTGGAGTGTGTTCAAAGGCTAATGTACATCCTCCCTTAATTATTGATCTGTTTATTGCAGACACTTTGGCAGGACATGGCCACAGCTCACACACCAGGCTCCTGCCCTCGGTTCCCCTTGTGGCTCACGGGGGCGGAGAGCAGTGTTAGGGTGGTGACGTGGGGACCTTATGCCCCATCTTGAGGACAACATCCCTCTGTCCCCACCAACACCTGTGTGCCCCAGGGTCTCTCAGGTTAACCCCTTTAGCCCAGTCCCGTGGGAACAATAAAGGGCTTTCCTGTAGATCCCCCATTCAAGCCCCTCTTTCCCTGCAGGAGAGCAGAGTTCATGAGAGGTCTTTCCCACAGCAAGGCCCCCTCCTATAAGGCGGTGTCAGCTCCCAGTGTGTGCCCAGGAAGGCTGGCACAGGGGATCAAAACACAATTATGCCATTGAGCCCCAGCTGCTGTCATCCCCGGGCAGGGAGAGATGAGATGCTGCATTAGCAGGATTGTTAACGACTCTGCAAAGCCCATGTCGAGAAACAAGCGTGGCAGCGCCCGGAGAGGAGGGCTCAGAGGCACAGTCCTGCTGCTGGGGCTGCTGCCAGCCTGTCACCTTCTGCTCCAGGAGCTCCAGCTTTCAGGTGATGCTGGAGAGGCATCAAAGTAGGAAAACACAGATGCCACCAGCTGCTGAGGGAGAGCAGCCCGCATTTGCTTGCTTTTGTCCAGAGTGAGGGGAGGTAGCTGGGACAGAGTCCTGCTTGCTCAGCCCAGGGCTTCTGGTTAAGCCAGGATTTGTGGGTCCTGGTTCCTTTGGGTTTGGCGTGGTCAATTCTCCCTGCATGGTGGGTTGGGAGTGGGACCAGATGTCTCACTTGCACCCCTCACGGGATGAGGACCCATTTTAAGTGATTCAGAGTTTCCTGAATCCTCTGATGGACCCAATGACCATTTCAAGCAGCTGTTGCCCCAGCTCATCCTTGGGATGAGAGAGGTAGCAGAGTATTTTAAAATGGTGTCCCTTTGGGGCCACAGCTGTGTCCCCAGTCTGCTGTGGGGGCTGCAAGACCCTCATCCCCCTGATGCTTGGGGAACATACTAGGTAAAAGCTGCCTTCCCTACACTGCTGTAGATAACAGTAACGTCACCAGATTTATTTGGGAGAGCAGCACCCTACAAAGAGATTTTGGTAAATCATTTTATGAAGATTTGTATTATATTAGTTTCTTCTCTGCTTAACCTTGCTCTGGCACCCAACAAACCCCCCCCAGAAGAAAGTTCAGTAACAGACTTGGAGACAGGTTGAGGAGCTTTTTCTAAAGCAATTTAGCTTCCTCACAAGGGTGGATGAGGATATGGAGCATGTTCCACTGCCCATGTACAGGGACGAGCTCAGGGTGAGGAGGAATCGATTCTCCAGTGAGCCATGGTTCAACCTGGAGGCTTGGTAGGGGCCCGAGATGAGCATTGTTACCTTTCTGATGAGGTGTTTGCCATGGACACGACTCCTTTTGTACAGTTTCCTCCCCAACATCTCAGCACCAGCCTGTTTCCATGAACCAGGCAGTGGTTCTTGAGGGAAGCTCCCAGGGGTACAGGTGCCTGGCTGGAGGATCGGGGTACTCGGATGGAACCTCACAGTGCAAGGGAACGGGACTTGGCATGGACGCAGCTCTGCCTGTTGTTCTTAAAAACATGCTTGAAAAAAAGCTGAAGGCTTGTGGCCTAATTAATCAATTGATTTTTATCGATTTTAAAATCAAGAGCAATTTTTCTTACACCAAGGTCCTGCAGTGTGGGATATTCCAGGCACTCTGTGACCCCACTGCAGTCCCACACACTCCACTCGTCCTCTAAGAGACTGAATCAGGAATGTGGGATTTTTGAACAAACAGCCTTGATTGGGGGAAAATCAGGGGAGAACATGACGGATGCCTCTGCTCCTTTGTCCTGGCAAGGGTTGTGTCTTTGACTGCGTGTCCTGGCTGCTCATATCAGGAATTTCCTGACTGGTGCCTGCAATCGAGTGGCTCTGAGCGTGTAAAATGCCCCGAGAGAGGTGCAGATGGCAGGACATCAGAGCAACAGTGCTGGGACTGTAATTCCCGTTATCTGCCTGCAGCATGGCCATCTCGAGTGCCTCCTGGGACTCCTTCCCAGCTCCTCTCCCAGCTCCTCTCCCAGCAGCTGCCCTCAGGCTTTGCAGCCTGGCCCCTGCTTCCCACCCGGGTCTCAGAACGCTCCTCTTTCCTCCGGCTGGTGAGGGACCAGCCCTGCCGAGCATCACAGCCAGATCAAAGTGCTGCCTTGATTCCTTCATGGCAGCTATAATCTGCTCCACGTTATCCTTTTTCTTATTCCTTGGGCTTTCCAAGACCTTTGTTTCAGTTTTTTTTTTTTTTTTTTAGTTTTTAATTGCAGATATCTTCCCTGGACCATCTCTTGGACATTGCAGCCATGACCAGACCTTTTCCCTGGCTAGGCACATTAATTCAGGAGCTGCCTAGGTGGGAGACTGGTTCAGATCCCAGCACTGAATGCAAGCACAGCAATGTTTGTTATCTTCGTGACAGGGCTGTTTCTTTAGACCTCACTTGAACATGTTTTCACCTGAATTTTTTGTCCCTGATGATTTGAGCAAACAGTTCTCAGTCAGATGCTTGTCCCTACAGTTTGTTATCAGCCTTGTAGAGTTTATGGACAGGACATCAGCTGGAATGGCTTCATCCTACCCTTGTCTCCACATGTCCACAGCATGGACAAGGTCAACACAAGCTTGAAGCCTACTACCACAGGCTGCTCTCCAGTGACATCCAGTGAGCTGAGACCTTCACCTTTCATCACACAGCAGTCACTGCCCAAAAATGATTGTCCCACACACCTCTCCTTGGCCCCCTTCCTGCTCCTCTTCCTGCAGGTTCCAGAGCCATGCTGACCCAAGCGCAGGATGCAATCTTCCCTGTTGCACAGGGGTCCTCCTGCAAAGAAATACAGACAACAGATCAAAAGATGCTTCCAAGCACTTCCCAGGGTGGTGGGAACAAGGACCTCTGCTTCAGGGAGCAACACTTTTGATGCTTGTGTGCCTGCATGGCTCAGGTGAGAGGCAAACTCCTCCTGGCTCTGCAGGGGCTGATATTTTCCTCCTGCAGCCCATCTCAATGATGCCATGGTGGATGCTGTGCGCTCAAACCAGCCCTGATGTCCCTCCCTGAAAGATGGCACTAGCACCTGGGCATTTACTCTGCAAGCTGGACCCTCTGCAACGCGTAGATTTGGGGTCTCTCTGCCAAGGGGCGCATGAACCTGCAGCTAAATTCCCAAGGCAGAGCATAAACCCCTTTTCCCCGCCTCTCCCGTCAGAGCTTACACCCTGCTCTCTGCCCGGCACCGCTGCCGGAGCAGCTCTGCCCGCCCGGGGCTGGCTGCCTGTCAGAGGTGTGCAAAGTGGTCCTGCTGTCGGCAGATCTGCAGATCCTCCTGGAAAGGAGGGGGGGCTAGGAAAATGTCAGCTCATCATTTTCAGTGAGCGGGAGTGCTGTTCTGGTAAGAGGGAGCGGGGCGGCGCGAGCTTCAGCGCGGGCCTGCCGGATCGATACGGAGATCAGAGGCTTGAGTGGATGTCAGCGCTTGTGATGACTGAGCAGATATTGGACCACGGATCTCTCTCTGGTCATGCCTCCAGGGGTTGTGGTGTTTGCAGGCCTCAGGAGGCAAGCAGTGTGTTGGGCAGCTTGGGGTATGGGGTGATGAGGGGAGAAAGGCTGTCCCCAGGGGATGACCAGCCCAAGAGTGAGAGGTTAAAGGCAGCTCTGCAGGTGGGAAGAGTAGAACCACAAACCAAACAGCTTCCTTCACCTCTGTCTGTGGTCAGGAGCTCCTCAGGCACTTCCCTGCCCCACTCTTTTGTCTGGGATGAGTGTTTCTGTAGCAACTTGTGTCCCCGTGCAGAGGGCAGCTGGGATGGGGCAGATGGGAACTTGTGTTTAGTTTTCACCCAGTGCATCCCATGGAATTTCTGGAGGCCCTCAAAGGCCAGAGGAAACCCAGCCCCTGAGCCCCTGTGGGGCAGAGTTCTTACAGGAAGCACTGATTTCATTCTTCATGGAGATGCTTCTTGAAAGAGCAATTTGCCAGCATCCCTCACAGCAATAACGGCAAGGCCTCTGCTCGAGATACCATCTCTACACTCTGACAGCCCCATCACTCATGCCCTGCTCCTGCCTCCCTCTTCCACAGGGACAGGAGTGAGGGATGGAGGCAGTGTTGGAAGCAGGAACGATGTGTTCCCACCACGGGCAGCTCCCAGCTACTCCCGTCCTCTTTTGGGTCTGGCTGTGCAAGTGGTAGCGCTGCCCTTGCTGGGCATCATCTCCTCTCTGCCCATGCACAGGTGAGGGGTGCTGGGTTTGAGCAGGGGAAGCAGGACCAGCTCTGGTGCTGGGTGAAGGCTGGTGGCCCATCTGCCCTCTGTGGCAGGGACTTTGCTGTCTGAAGTCTCTTCCTCCAGTGAACCTGTCAATCCTGCTGGCAGCCAGCACCAGGAAGGATGAACAATTCCCCCCCAGTTTCTTTCTCCTGCCTGCCTCCCACCTGCCCTTGGGCACCCAGCTGGATGCTCCTGCTCCTCCTATTCCTCTGCTTTGCCTGGCCACATTTCCTCAGTGAGAGCAGATTTATCTATTAGTGGCAGAGGAAGACGTGGCTTGGCACAAATCCTTCTCATCAGCTGCTGAAGCAGGGCCTGCCTGGCACCAGGTGGCAGAGTGGGTTGGGCAAGTCATGGGGGTGGGTGGGCTCCTGTGTCCCCCACACTCAGGAGAGCCGACCTGAGACACCCCCAACTTTCCATTGGTTAAACCTTGGCTTTGCAAGCAGAGGACAAAGCTGGTAACTGGATTGCAGGGGACCTGAAAACCTCTCTGACTGGGTTTGTGCTTTGGTAGTAGTTGTACTCTGCTCCAGGCCAGGGGATGACCCCATGGGGGACAGAGGGACAGGGTGCTCATGTGTGCAGCCCTGGCCAAGCAGTGCCACCCTGGCACCTCCAGGTGACAGTGGCTTCCTCCAGGTGACGGTGCTGATCTACCAGAAAAGAGCCTTGCTGTGTTACAGGACTGCAGCGGGTCCCCAAGGTGGGTGTGTCCCCACTTGTGGCTGACCCTGTGGTGACATACCAGGGAAGGCTGATGGCCTCACACCTGTTTCATATGTGATGGTGTGATTGATCTCAAGTTCCATGAAGAGTCTGTGACCTAGCACCAGCTCCAGCACAAAGGAAGCCCTGGTGTCATCCTGGGCCCTGGTTTTGGACGTAGTGTGACATTCCCATCCCCTGTGCTGCTGGGGGATGAGCCCACGTGCTGACTGAGCATTGTGGGGTGCCTGGTGTTCCCCATGGGCAGGGATATATGACATGGTGCCCTCCCCCAATGACTTCTGCAGTCTGGTCACCGGGCTGAGCCACAAGAATGGCATCTCTCTGATACAGGGGGAGGCAGGGAGTAGAAAACATGCCTGTGTGTTTTCCTCTCTGGTGCTTCCCTATAGGTGCCTGAGGATGGGTGATGCTTCTCATGGGAATGGGAATCTACAAAATTCTCCCCTGTGCTCCACTTTTCCTGCAGTGCCAGGCACTCCAGTGACCTCTTTTGCTCCAGGTACTTCATTTCCATAATTCAGAAGCAGGTGGGGCTCAGGGAGAAAACAGCCCTCCCACCTCGATATTTCTTCTTTAGCCCCATGCACCTGCTTCCCCTGGGGAGCCCGGGCAGGAGGAACCCTGGTGAAACTGCCTGGCACTCCACAAGACCCCATGGGAGCAGGAATGATACCCCAGAATGAGCAGCCCCTTGCACATCACTGCCATTCTCAGGGCTTCTGGCTGAGCAGCAGTGGGTGAGGACTTGCCCAAGCAGAAGCCCTCCCCATGTCCCACTGGGACAGGCTCCGTGCCGAGGGCCATGGGTGCATGAATCCCAGTTGCAAATCCCTTCAGTGTGGTGAAGTTTTTTCCCTCTTTACCCCCAAATCCTGTCGCCTCTGCTCGAGCAGGATGATTCTGGGTGTGTAGCAGAGTCTGAAGGTGCTGTCTCAGCCAGCGCTGTCTCTCCTCCTTGTGCAAAACCCCGTGCCTGGCAGAAGTAGACCCTTGAAATATTTGGAGTCCTACACCTGTAATTCCTCCCTTTGCCCGTGCTCCTGCCTGCAGCACCATCCCTTTATCGCTGCCTCTGTGCAGAGGAGCAGAGACATGAAACTATTGGGGAGAGGGGAAAAAAAAAAAAAAAAAAAAGGCATGCAGAAAAGCGCTGTGGAAAAGCAGAGCAAATTAAGCAGAGCTCTGATCTGCTTGGGTTTGTGCTTGCCAAAAATGCACCATGCATCTTAATTCGCTCTGCTGTTCAGCTCGCACTCACTGCTCTCCTGATGCCATTTCGGCGCTCTGAGCTCAGCCTTTTCAACACTTCAGTCTTCCTCTTTCAGGATTTTTTTTTTTTTTTTTTTTTTTTTGCATGTCTGATTGCAGAATCTGCTGCAGGAGGGAAGGGGAAGCCAGGGGAGGGAGGACGGGAGCCCCGACCCTGGGTGCTCCTGCCTGCGCTTCCCGGCAGCCAGCTGGGTCCCCAATGCATTTTTTAGGGGTTGGGGGGTGCATCTTCTCTTGAAAGTCCTTCCTGGGTGCTCTTCAGTCGCTTTTTTCACACCCAGCCGTCTGATCTGCCTCTCGCTAGGATCCTCCAAAGAAGAAGAAGAAGAAAAAAATTAAATTGCTGTAATCCACACTGGCTTTTATTCTCTTCCAGTTCAGTTTAATCTCTCTTTCCTCTCCACCCTTATGTCCGGGTTGGGGGAGGAGGGGGGGAAACCCACCCAACAACCAAGCGAAAGGCAGCATCGTCCTCCAAAAGAGCTTGGGAAAGCAGGAGCCGAGCCAGAGCCCCTCTGCTCTCCCCCACCAAAAATTTAACCCCAGCTTCAACTTTTCCTCCGCTCCCGGGGCTGAGCTGGGCTCCAGCCGTGGGGTTTTCCCCCTCTCTCCCCCCCTCCTCCTACACTGGTTTAAGCGGAGAGGGAGGGGGGTGGGGAATCCTTTTTATTGCGGAGCCCGGCTCTCTTTGCAAGCCTTCCTCCTCCTCTTCCTCCTCCTCCTCCCCTGCTTTTTGTGCCCACCGCAGCAGGGCTGGCCAGGCCGGGGGAGGGAAGCGATGGGAAGGGGAGATCGCCCCCTCCTCTCCCTCTGTCTGTTTTTTTTGCAGGTGTGTCAATTTTAATTCTGCCCAGTAGGTGGGACTTGGTGACTTTCGCACCGTTTTTGTTATTTATTTATTTCCCCGGCTGCTTCTCTCCCTCCCTCCCCTCCCCTCCCTCCCTCCCCAGCCTCCCGTTGCGATCCTCCGGAGCGGCTGCGGGAGCGGCGGGCGGCCGGGCCGGCATGCATCCATCCCCGCCCGCGGCCGCGGCCGCTGCCCTAGCGGGAATTACAGCCTCTCCCAGCCAGCTGCCAGCATGATTTCATCTGCTGGAGGATTTTTGCATCTGATCGCTTGAGGTTTTGTTGTTGTTGTTTTTTTTTTTTTTCTTTTTCCTCCCTCTGTCTTTGTTTCCTTCCCCCTTTCCCCCCCTTCCCCTCCCTCCATCCCCCCTTTCCTCCTCCTCCTCTTTTTTAGAAGCAGCAATCGGAGATGGATGTCTCTCTTTGCCCTACCAAGTGCACTTTCTGGAGGGTATTTTTGCTCTGGAGCATTTGGGGAGACTATCTGCTTTCGGTGCTGGCTTGCCCTGCTAATTGTCTTTGCAGCAAGACAGACATCAATTGCAAGAAGCCGGATGATGGGAACCTCTTCCCTCTCTTGGAAGGGCAGGATTCAGGCAGCAGCAATGGCAACACGAGCATCAATATCACGGACATCTCAAGGAACATCACTTCCATGTAAGTGGGGGTCCCCCCGGGCTCCCCTCCCGCGGCAGGGTGCGGGCTGGGCTGCCCGTGCGGAGCTCAGGTGCCCCCGGCATCGCTGCGCTGTCTGGGCTCAGCCCGACTCCCCAGGCAGAGGATGCGGATCCGGCTTTTCCCTTACCCCATCCCCCCCCCCCCCCAAAAAAAACCCATAAAAAGCCCAGCAACAGTTTGGCCAAGGCTTAAGAGGAATAAAGTAAATGAGATCTGATTCCTTAGCAGGAGAGAGAGCAGCAGGCAAAGATGCTAAAGCTGCTGCTTCCTTTAACTGTTTGCTTCTGCAAGGGGAACGGGGACGCCACAGCCACACACCGCCACATATTTACCCAAATTGGGCAAGAAAAGCAAGTTCTGAGCTGTTTTTTCTTTCTTGAGACTTTGGATCCGGTTAAAATATCATTATATTTTACATCCCCACATCAGAAAAATACTCCCTGCCCTGGCTGAGTGTATCTGGGGATCTGCGGTTTTGCATTTTTAAGAGGAGGAAAAAAAACCAGGACAGTGAGATGTCCCTTAAGTAGCTTATTTAATTTGCATTGTTATAATTTTGTAACTCGTCGTGGTGTCGCGATAGGATTTGTGCGTTTTAGGTTCGGGGTGGTGGCGGTGGGGAGAAGCATCGGAGCAGCGAGATATTTTTAGTTGAGCACTTTGCGTTTGTTTGCATGCTTGTTTATCTGGAAAATCAACTTGAAGTTGCATTATCCTTGTTTGGAGAGGCAGTTAGCAAAGCCCATGTTAATCTCATCAGTGTGGAGTCGAGAAAGGAATATATTTCCTTCTCCTGAATCCATCATGCTCTGTGTGTGTGTGAAAAAAAAAAAAAAAATTCCTCACTGCTTCCAATCTCTGCTCTTTATTTTCCAGTACATTTTTGGGTGAGATGAACTCTGAGCCATTTCATTATTCTAATGCTAATTGAAATGTGAGCATTTAGGGAAATGTAGCCCCCAGAGCAAGTTGCCAGTGGGAGTTGAGCAGAGAAGAGGTGGAATCCTTTATTCTGGCAGTTAAATGCAGCAAGGTTTGAAATGAGTAATGGAGGGTTTTTTTGTTTTTTTTTTTTCACCTCGATGGCACGGTTGCATGGAGGGAGAGGGCTTTGGGTCTCCTCCTGAGGCTGTTTTATTTGGTCACAGTGCAGTTGCAGCAGAGCCATGGAGTAATCGCAATGCCTCTTTCGCAGCTCTGCTCATCACGTTTGCCGGGTAAAGATGATGGGAGCTGCTTTCCCCGCTTGCTTACAGGTTGATGTGATGCTCAGGCAGGTTTTCAGCAGGTCACTGACCCTGAATCTCCAACTCTGCCTTCCCCTTGGCAGCAGACCTCCGTAAAAGCAGCAGGAATGGGGAAAGTAAATGGGGAAGCTAATGCAACGCTCCCCTTCCAATTGCCCCATATTTATCCTGCATTGTCGTGCTGGAGTGTTTTCCCTGTGATGCTGGAGGGATGAGGGTGATGCTGGGGAAGTCAGAGAAACTCGTGTTTTTTCCCTGTGCTCGCTGTTTGTTGTGGTTTAGTTTTAACCCTTTGGGGGCCAAGGAGCAGCAGGAAAGGCTGGGAAGGTTTGGAAGCCACCAGCGTGAGCGAGTGTGCGTTGTCAGACGCACAGACATCTGAACTGCTGTGAGAGGTAGTATTACACGAGTGCTTTGTGCCCAGAAAATGTCTTTACTGCTTGGAAAATGAGAAATGCTGATAAGCAGTCCGAAAAAAGGAGAGGGGGAAAAAAAATCCAAACGGACAACTCCAGAAAGATATACTGGTTATTTTTTTTTGGAAAGGAGCTTCTCTTGAGTTGGGGAAGGAGAAGAAGGTGCCAGTTTTTGCTGGAATTCGTAGGCATCTCTGCTTCACACTGAGCAAACCACATTCCTTCACCCCCTGCATCGCTGCTGGACCCGAGCCTCCCTTTTTGGGCTTGGGAGGGCTGAGGCACAGGACTGGCGTGAACTCCAAAATGCTCTCAGGGGCTGAGACTGAGCACAAATGAAAACTTTCCACAAGGGTCTGTGCTTACTGGGAAGGCAGCAGTGGTTTGTAGTGGATGCTTATGGGAGCAGAGGGTTGATTTGTGTGGCAGGGATGCTTCCCAGCAAAGGAGCCGCTGCCGGGAGCCAGGGCTGAACCACATTCACGCTCTTGTGCGGGAGGCATCAGGTCCTGCACCCTTTCAGGCTGATGTCAGGCCTCTCCTTGCCAGCCCTGACATCATGGATGTTGGGGTGAGGGTGCCTCGAAGCCCAGCCTGGTCATCGCTGAATCACTCCTGGCATGTGAGTCTGATTCAGCTGGGCGAGGAGCAGTGTTTTCCCCCTGCTTGCCATGCTCACCGGGGGCTTGGCCTCATTAGGTAGCTTGTGGGCAGCCAGTGGGCAAAAGCACCTTCTCCCACAGGGCTGGGGGCGAGCAGGGGAGGCTCAATCCTGTCCCTGTGGCTGGGGGATGCAGTGCCCCAGCTGGAACCTCCCCACAGGCCCTGGGGAAGGTGGTGGTCGCTGTTCCATCTTGTTGCTGGCAAAAAAGCAAATGGAGTGTGGGGTGGTGAAACAACCCTGCGACCAGGCACAGCCTTATTCACGTCCAAAACAGAGCTCAGCTTCCAAATCAGGGCTTGAGTGTTGCTGATGAAAGACTGCCAGCACTCATTCAGAGAGCTGGTTGAAAAAACCAATTTGAGCCATTTGGAGGGCTTGTCCATCTTACCCCCTTGAGCCAGGGCAAGACCCCTCCAGGCCAGCCCAGCCCAACCCAGCGCTGGGGGCTGAGCCATCAGGAGCTTTGGGTTATATCACTTCTTAGTGGCTGATGAGGCCCTGTGAGGTGAGGACAACAGAAGAGGAACAGGGGACACCCAGCCTGCAGTGCTGCTGAAGGAGGCTGGTGGGGCAGGCCAGCCCTGTGGATGCCCTCACGGTGGAGGCCCACCATCGAGCCTCCTGTTGCACCCCTCAGTGGAATGGCCTTTGCTTCAATTGCTGGTGCTTCTGGCTTCCCACACATCCTCCTTTCGATAGAAGTCAGGGCTGGGTGGCTCCTGCCCTGGCTGGGCTGGAGGGGACAG
This sequence comes from Coloeus monedula, assembly GCF_965178545.1. Lineage (NCBI taxonomy): Eukaryota > Metazoa > Chordata > Aves > Passeriformes > Corvidae > Coloeus > Coloeus monedula. Next base: position 5,817,295 of record NC_138794.1, read on the forward strand.
TGACACACAACCTTCTCGCAAATCCAGGTGGTGCCAGGTCAATGGTCAGGCAGGAGAAGGGCAGGAGGTTCCTGCCCTGAGATGGATGAGGAGGTTAGATTGGCTGATGTCCCTCTGCCCTTTCCCAGCATGCCCAGACAGCTACCCGATTTTGGGTAGCATCCCTGGAGATGTGACTCTGCACACAGATCCCTCTGAAGAGCTGCCAGCAGCCCTGTCTAGCCAGAGAGCCAGCTTGGACCTGGCTGAGAGGGCCCCAGTTTGGAGTCATGCTCTGCACTTCCCCCTCCCAGTTTCAGGAGAGGGCACCATGGGCTTGGGGTATGCCCATGCCATGCGCAGCTGGGTGGCCTTTGCTGTGTCTCCAGCCACGTGTGACTTACAGGGACGCTCAAGCTCCCCCCAACCCATCCTCACCCCTGTGACGTGGGGTTTTACTCACTGCAAGACCAGATGCACAGGCAGAGCTTTGATCCCAGGGCTGCTGTGGCACAGAACCCCATCCACTCCCACGTGCCGAGCAGCTGGCGTGTTTGTCACCGCGGGTCCCCAGCCCCGGCACGGTGGGGGCAGCCGGGGGGCTGGCTGGCACAGGGGGCAGCCGGGGGGCTGGCTGGCTGGCACAGGGGGCAGCCGGGGGGCTGGCTGGCACACAGGGCAGCCGGGGGGCTGGCTGGCTGGCACAGGGGGTAGCCAGGCTCGCCTGCGCTGCTGCGTGTTGGGGTGACAGCGGGTGCTGCGTGCCAGGGGCGGGCCAGGCCGGGGACTCACCCCGCTGGCAGCGTGGGCAGCGCCTGCGTGCGCCGGCACCGTGCGTGGGGAAGGACAGACGGAGGAGTTTGCCATCTGGGCCTCCCTACTTCTCAGCTGTTGCTATGGCACTGCAGAGATGCTGCTAGGCAGGCGGTGGTGGCCTGCGTGTGTCACCCCTGGGCTCCCTTGAGGTAGGGAGATGTCCCCGGTATGTAAGGCCTCACTCTTTACCCAGCCTCACCAGGGGAGAATTGGGGTTCTCATGGTAGAACACACTCGATGGCTGGATATTCAGGGTGTATCTGTGCAGCTCGCAGCTGCTTTCAACAAGGTGAGATGAATTCAGAGCAACCCAAGAGGAGGTGGCTCATTGTGGAGCACAGTGGGATGCAGGATTTTGGGGTCTCACCTGCAGGGGCAAGAGGAAACCTCTTGCTCCCCTCCATAGACAAGAACAGCATCTTCATTCTTCCTTATCAGGCTGTCCCACCAGTCTACGGCAGCATGCGCTCCATCCCGTGGGCCTGGCCGGGGGTGGGAGAGCCACGTCAGCGCTGGGAGCTGTGGGGGGACCGGCAGCGCAGCCCCCACTCGCTGCGCGGGAGCTGGGAGCATGTGGAGTGGGGGAGAGCGAGGGGGTGCTCGGAGCAGCAGCACCCCTTCCCTGCTGGTGCGGGGAGAGCCGAGACACTGGGAATGCTCGTGTGTGCCCACGTCTGGGAAGGAGGGAAGAAAGAAAGGGCAGGACTCTTCCTGGCAGGGCTGGAGGGAGCAGAACTTGCATTGGTGACCCAAGCAGCCGTGAGAAAGGCTCCTGTGATGCTCAGATTATTGACTGCTCTGCTTCAGACAACAGGCACAAACTTTTCCCCTCTCTGTGAATCAGCCATGTTGTGCCCAGTGTGCCTCGTGTACTACTATTCCCCCGAGATGAAGGGCTCTGCATTCCCAAAGCCTCCCATCTTCTGGTCCCAGAGGCTATGGCTGCTCCAGAGACCATCCAAAAGGGCCCTAATTCAATCCAGCTTGGATTTGCAGGACCTTTGTTCATGCAGAGCATCTATCCTGAAGGATGTTAGGATGGGGGAGGCAGGTGCAGCACCAAGCTGTGAGGACAGAAAAGGGTCCAGAGTTATTTGGGACAAGGAGTTGGGCTGAGATATATGGTCTTGATGCTCTAGAGGTGATTTAAGACAGGAGAACTGAGCCGTATCCTCCCTCTTTCCTGTGGGCTGGCTGTTGGCTCCTTGCCCTGCTCTTACTGTCTTTCTCTCTGCTGACCAATCCTGGAGAGAGGCACTTTCCTGGCACAGGTGATGTCAGGTATTTCTTCAGGAAGGAGACAGTTTTGATGCCTGCCAGCACCTCCCAGACTTTTTCTGAGCCAAACATGGGCCCTGAGCTGCTGGTCTGATGGGAGGAGATGGTGGCCCAGATGGTTTCAGGGTGGATGTGGCATCTCCCATGTCCTTGTGTCCTGCAGGTTTTGGGGAAGTCTAAATTAGCTCGGACTGTAGGCTTGTCTCCTTATAATTGGAGAGGTGAGACAGAGGTGCTTCTTAAACAGGTGTTTAAAGGGAGTGAGGAGGAGCTGCCTTGCTGTCCTTGGAGGCTTGGAGAGGTGTTGCCTCTGGCTAAGGGCTTTTGTAGAGCTCAGGAAAAGCTTTCTGGGTCTGCTTTATATTATCAGCTCACCTCTGTGAAGCAAAGCATCTTCATGTGCTGTGGAATGAGACTGCTCGAGGTCTTCCACAGCCCTGTGACCATCCATGCACCCAGGAATGCTGGGCCCTTTCAGGGAACTTCCCAAAGAGTCCCCGAGATGTCCCGTGGGATCACCTTTGGGGAGCCCTGGAGGTAGATGGAGCTTGGTGGTGCTTCCCTGTGCCACCCTGGCACACCAGCTTGTCCTGCTCAGTGAAAAGCCTCTGCTTGGTGTTGTCCAGGAGTTTATGGCTGGATTTGGTGCATCCCATTTAGGGGGACTGCTGACAAGTGGGGAATAAACCAAGCTTTAAGCCTGCCAGGCTTCCAAAGTGAGTGTTACTAGTGCTTGTAACTCGGAGTGTCATTTACCGGGCTCTGTGCGATAGCAGTAGTTCAGTGTTTCCTGCAGAGGGGGTTCCGACAGGCTGTGTAGCTGCTTTCTAAGCAGCTGTGTTTGACAGCAGCCTGTGGGCTCTGGTCTGCCCCAAACCCTCCTGCTCTCCCCTCGGCACCAAGGGGCGTGCAGCAAAGCTGTCACCGACGAGGTGCTGTGGGCGAGTTCGTCGCCCAGAGGCTGCACTTTGTGCCGCGGTTGGGCATCGCAGCACTTTGTGCCCACAGGAGGAGATGAGGGCCAGCACCTCACGTGGTTCTCCAGGTTCCTTGAGAACCGCGCATGCAGCACCAGCACCACGGCTGCAGCGGGCTGTCCCCGTTATCCCCCAGAGACGACACGCTCCGGACTGAGGCTGTGGGTGCAGGAGCGCTGGCAAACGAGCATGTTCCACATCCGTGGATGCTCCACAGCGCCCGGCCGAGCCTCCACCCTGTGCCCCGCTGGGGCGGCCCGATCCCGGCTCGCTCTGCCCGGCGCATCCCGGCTCCTCCGCTCCGCTATTCCCGTCTAAAGGCGGCTGTGCCGCTAGAGGGCAAGCGGCAGCGCCAGACAGCCCGGCTCCGGGATGCGGGATGCGCGGTGCGCGGGCACGGCCGGCTCGGAGCCGCACCGGAGCGGCGCGGGGTGCGGGAGCGCCGGGGCTGCGGGGGCTCGGGGGGCAGGGCACCGCCTGCTCGCTGTCACGCTGCAAGCCCTTTGCTCTGGGTGCCCGTGCTGCTGAACCCCTCTTGGGCCCTCACCTGCTCCCTAATTCGGCATCCCCATCCCTGCGTGGGCACCCACGGGTGTCGGGTGGTCCCCTAGGACCCGAGTGAGTTGCTGGGTCATGGCTTTCTTCTCTGTGCTGCTGCGGGAGAGTGTGGTCAGTGCACCCCCACTTACCCACAGCTCTTCCACCAGTGCTGCAAGATACAGCCCCAGCCTATCTGTGAATTGAGGTGATTTGCAGCTTTTTGGCGGTATTGGCCCAACCGAAGCGGGTGCAGTGAGAACCTGTTGCTGGGCAAGAGGTGCCTGAGCGGGGTCATGACCTACCCTCTGGGACCAGCTTCTGGCTGTGATCCTACAAGGAAGCCTCTAATAGCTCTGTCCATTTTACTGATGGGGAAGCTGAGGCACAGAACAATGGTGGGACTGGCCTGCAAGAAGCAGAGTGAGGATGGAGGTCCCTTAGCCCAGCACTGGCCAGGGTTTAGGGAGAGGCCAAGCATGGAGCACGGGATAAACAAGGATGTTCTATTGGTCCTGCTTTGTTTAGCAGACATGAGAGAGGTCCATGGAGAAACCTGGAGGTAGTGGCAAGAAGACACAGACTGAGAGCTGTGTTTGGAGGCCTCCAGGGTAGGTGCAATGTTCTTTGCTCCTTTGATTAAACCTCTGGATGGAGGTCAGAGAGCTAAAGAGGCCTTCTCCAAGGGGGGAAGGCTGAGAAGAGCCTGCTGTGAGACAGAGCAAGGGTGAGTGGGGGCAGGAATCTGGTCTTGGCCCTGTAACATCCTCTATGTGTGGCTCCTGGGATTGTCTCATTTTCCCTGGCATCTGGGCCAAAGAGGGGCTGGTTATTTCCAAGGGCTGCCAGCATGATGGAAAGGCTGTGACACCCTGTGGTCCTGCAACGCAACAGCAAATGGACCCCCAGCACCATGGCAGGGGCAATATCTTGTTGGATACGTGTTGGGGAGTGGGTGATGGATCACGGGTTAGAGCCATGGAACAGCTCAGGGCCTGGGCTTAAGGGGGACTAAAATCTCTCTGGACTCCCCTTGGAGCACTGCACTGGAATCCGTGCTACTCCACCAACCCTGCTGTGCTGTGTCCCTGGGTACCCCCATCCTCCACATACCACCCGGCTTCCACACCCCGAGGGACTGGGGGACCTTCCATGTTTCCCTCTGTGTGAGACCTGGCCTGTGCTTGCCTGCAGGGTGGCACCAGGAGAACATGTGTTTTTAGCTTGTTTTCATGTGCTGTAGCATTTGAGGAGCTGCAGGAGAAGCCAGAGCCATGTGCATAGCCAGCTTTCCTCCAGCTGCCACCCAGTGCTTTGGGATGGTGGATAATGGAGCCTGGTAGTGACCGTGCCCTTCCTGTACCCACATGTGACATCACTCCCAGCGTCGGTCTGCCTAAATAACAACTGCCTTTTTAATTAAAAACAAGTCCCAGCAGTGGGGCAGAGAGGTCAGGAAGGGTTCCCAAGGGAGTTTGATAGCACAGATGTGCAACTCGAGGTGCTTGTTCTTGACTACAGTGGTGTTGAAATGACAACTAAACGGTCTTGGGATCGCAGGGAAGGATGCAGGGAGATGCTGACCCAAGCACTACCTGCCATGCAGCCTCTTGCCTGCAGCTCTCCTACAGCCCTGTGCTGGGCTCAGTTGTGCTGGGAAGGGGACAGGGCACTGGTGCCTTTGCTGGCTGCTCTGTGCTGTCCCTGGGGGACTGGGAAGTGGGTGGGAGCAGATGTGAACATGGTGCAATCCCCATCCTTCTGGGCTGTGCAGGGCTGTCCCTTAACTAGTTCTCACCAGGAGGTTTCCACTAAGAAATGTTAATGTGGATATGCTCAAACAGATGCTGGGAATCTGAGCACTGCTGAGGACCCTGCATGCTCAGGGGTTTGCCAGGATAAATTAGGAACATGAATGCTCAGCTGAGCTGCAGCAATGCCAGGCTCTAACTCCTGACCCTGCCGGGACATGAAGCCACATGGGGGAGATCTCGGGTGCCTGCAGCTGCCGACTTTCCTTCTGCTCCTGGAGCAGCTCTGGCCTCATCCCCCATCCCATGCTCTCCATGGAAATGCTGTGCAGTGACCTGGGCTGGGAACAAGGAGTCCTGGCTCTCCAGCCTGTGATCCAGCTGTGCAAATGCTCCCTTGGGCTGCTTGCCCTCCTCCTGCCTGCTCTTAACCCAGGCAGACAAGGCCAGCTTGGGCATCCCTCGTGTTCCTCCCAGTACAGATGGGATTGCCTGTGGGGAGCTCTGCGACTTGTGTGGCTGGAAAAGTCTCTCTTGTCCCCAAAACTCTTTCCTCCAGGATGTGGACGGGTGTTCCTGGGGCAGTGAGGTGGGTCCTGGCTTTGTCTGTCTCATGCCTTGCTTGTGCCCTCCCAGCCAAAATATAATCCCAGGAAAAGTAAGGTGAAAGTCCCCGAGTCACTGGGTGGCTGCTGCTGAGCAGCCTGTGGAACAAGCAAAGTTCAGTGGGACACAGGGGAAGGATGCTGTGTGTTCCCAGCTCCCCAGCTTGCTGAGAGCATCCCTTCCTCCTGGGGCTCTCTTTTTGCCTGTTCAGAGAAGCTGAATGTAGCTGGGGACTATTTCCTCTTTTGAGCCTCACACGAGCTCTGGACACATCTGTGCCTCCAGCCATCTCACAGGCTGTCCCAGACTCTGCAGGGGAGAGGGCAGAGCAGCAGAGAGCTGAATCAGCATCAGAGCAGCTCCCTTGGGAAGTGCTGTGCCCCCCATTTCAGGTCGGGGCAGATGCTGGAGGGTGTCCTTGGGAGCATCAAAGCAAAGCCTGAGCCCGAGGAGTGTGAGCTGGGTACCTGCACGGTGCAAGGATGCCAGCTGGGCAGGGAGGAGCAACAAGGAACTCTGCAGGGCTGGCACTGTGGGGGTTAATGGCAAGGTGCAGGATACAGCTGGAGCGGATTTGGGAGAGGCAGAGCCTAATGAGGCTGAAGAGGTATCAGGTGGGAGAGCTGAGCTGTGGGTGTTGAGGGCTGTGTGTGAGGGAGGCAGCAGTCGCTGGTCCTTGTGAGATGCTGCGTGTTGGTTTTGAGGAAGAGGAGCTGGAACAGGGAAGCTCTCGGGTAAGAAGCTGTGTGGGCTGCCTGTCCTGGCTCTGGGCAGTTGGGAGGGATGTGGGTGTCTGTGGCTGGTCGCTGCAGCAGCCCTGGCTGCCGGTGAGGTGGTGGGTTGTGGTGATGTGTGTTGGTGTCCGTGTCCCCCCCAGCACTTTGTGGGTTCATCCTCTGGCCCTTGGGAGCGCAAGCCCTTGGCTCCTGGCTTGTAGCTGAGATCCCATCCCAGGGCTGAGAGGAACCACTGTGGGCACCCCTGCCTGGAAATCCTCTTGGTGCCTTGTCCTGCCTGTGCTCTCCTCCAGGACTGAGGTGCCTGATGCTCCCAGCCTGGTGTTGCTTCATGTTGCCAATAAGCCTTTCCTTCCAGAAGGGATGGTGATGGGATCCTTGAGCTTTGCCCCAGGCTTGTCCCCAGACCCAGGCACACTGCCTAGCACCCACCGTGTTCTGGACTGCCCTGGCCCTGAGGGAAGGATACCTGCCTTCCAAAAGGCATGGGTAGCATAGATTTATTTATTCAGAGACTTAATTAGCATCTTTAAATATTAAATAGTAAACAAACTGCGTCTAGTGGGATCAACATTTACAAGCAGGGATTTTTTTTTTCCCCCTCCTCTCTGGGACATGCACTTGTTTTTTAAGTGCTTGGGGAGGAGCAGCTGTGTGTGGGCTCTGGTTGATGGGTGAGGGATGGACCCACAGCGCTGCTGGTGAAGGAGGGGGAGAAGACAGGGATGAAGGGGCAGGAGGGCTGGGGAAAAATGGGGCAGAGAAGCAGGGGTATGTGTCTGGAGCATTGATGTTGGGAAATTGCAGAGCTAAGTGCTGGATTTTGGCATTTCCTGCAGGAAATTCCCTCCTGCCCAGGCAGGTGGAAGGGGACAGGCAGACGGAGGCTCCTGCCTTGGCACAGCTAATTGCAATCAAAAGGTGGTGGTCCCTGCAAGGGGAGGTGGTTTGCAGCTGATCTGCATCCTATTATCTCTGAAAATGGAGGCCTGCCTGGGAGCAGATTACACTGGGGGTTATTTATTGGCAAAGCACTGTACAGTTTTAATTTTTCCTTTTTGCTTATTCAGGCTTTAGCTCCAGAGGAAAATAGCCTGGGGTGGCTTTGAAATGGATTCTCTCTGCCCCATTAACTTATTCAGTGAGTTTAATGGGCCTTTTTTTCTCTGAGCCTTGAAGCCATCATTAAAAGGCAGAGATTTATAAAAGCAAAGATACTCCTGAGCTTTAGTCAAACTTTGGGGGAGTGGAAGGGGGGCAATGGTGGTGCTGCTGTCTGTGGTTCTGGTGATGCTGTGAGTTGAGTGTTGCTGTTGTGCCTCTCTGGAAGCTTCACATGGATAAGAGGATGAGCTTATTTGGGATGCTGCCCATGTGTCTCTGCTGAGGATCTGTGGGATCAGCTGGGCTGGGAGTGAGTCCTCACCTGCAAATGATGGGATGTTATCTGGGCTCCTACACATTGGGATGTTGCCTGGTGTGACCTGTCTGGGCTACAAAGCTGCATCTCTCCAGGCTGACAGAGAGAAACTTCTATTGCTTTGTGTAGGCTGCTCATAACTTTATTTTCACCTCTTTTATGCCGCGCCAGGGCTGGGCTGTGTTCGATGCTTTCATGGGCATCTGTGGTCAGTGCTTGGAGCTGTTCCCCTCTGTCCCTCTCTCTGACAGTGGCATGGGTCTTACTGCACCCCTGTACCGAGCAGCCCAGGGCTGCAAGAGGCTGGGTGTCCCCTGCAGGGATCGCACTTGTTTAGCATGTGGCCTGCTCTATCTGTTACAAAATAGAGGAGTGTCTGAAGAATGAGACTGAGATGAAACGTCTGAGTGAACTCCCCCTTTTTTTGGCTCTTCTAGGATCAACCTCTTCACTTCTTGTTCTGAAAGCCTCTTTTTGGGGAGTAAACACAGGAACATGCAAGGTGTGGATTGGCATGTCACTGGGGGCATCCTCCTGTTGGCAGGGCTGAGGCTTTGTTCCCCAGGCCATGATGTGCTGCGAATGTCACTTCTAGAGGGGCAGCCTGTGCCTTGTACTGCTGACAGGAAGCAGTGGCAGGGAAGAGCTGGGGGCAGCAGGAAGTGTGTCCCAGCTCACTCCTGGACATTAAGTTGAGCTGTCACCTCCTGGGGTGGCAGAAGCCAGCCATGGCATGCTCCAAAGTGGTGATGCCACAACATGGTGGCATTTCTGTGTTGGGACAACTTTTCCTGCTTGCAGGGTGAGCAGACCAGGTGTAACCCTTGTGTCTCTGAGCCCAGCCTGGCTCCTGCCAGCTCACAGATGCTGCTAGGAGAGCCAGGGCTGGGATCTTTGTGATAGCTGGAGACCAAAACACACTGCCACCCCTCACGTTTTGCACTGTGTGCTTGAGGATTGCACCCCTCACCAGCCCTGCTGCAATTCAGGAGTGGGGGAAGATGCTGTGGGAGAGGGAAAGGACCGGCTTGCCCATAGTGATGTGCTGAGGGTTGCGTGCGTGGGGCCCACCCCAATCCCTGACTCCTGCTGGGTGCCAGAAGCGGCTGGAAAATGGGACTGGAGAGTGGGTGACGTGATTCGTGTGTATCTGTGCTGGTGGCCCTGGGGCTGGCTCACTGCCCCCACCACGGGGTGGAGGGACAGCAGCCCCGACCCTGGCCGCCTGTCACCAGCCTGGCAGCCACGTCCTGGCGGCGGGAGGAGCCTTGGCAGTGGGAGAAACGCTGCCTCTGCCAGCAGATGAGCTGGATCAGACCCTGGTGGGGAGGGACTGTGGGGCTTGCCAGGAGGAAGGAAGGGCCTCCAGCTCCAGGAGGAGATGTCTGAGGGTTTGTTTGTAGCCTCCCTGGAGGCACTGACCACCAAGACTGCCCTTGGAATACTGCCCCGGGGCAGTGGTGGGACAAGGACACGCTGGAATGACCCTGAGGTTGTTGTGGCCAAGCAGAAACCAGCTTCAGTATGCAGCCATGCTGGGAGAGGGCTGGTTCCCCATGATGGCCTGTCTGTGACCTCCAGAACAAGGGGGAGGCTCCTTGGAGATCCATCAGCTCCCACATCCCTCCCCAGGTCACAGTGGTCAGGAGAAGGAGATACTCATTTCCTAATAAAGACCCATGAAATGCACTTCTCCCCTGCCCCTGTAAATGCTTGCATCCCCTGTGCCACCTGCTGTGTAAATTGCTGCTGACCCTGTAAATCACCCTCTGCTTTGCTCTGCCTTCCCTGAATCCAGCCCTTCCTTGTAAATCCTCCGTTCCCATTAGTTTTCCTCTGCTGACCCCCCTTGCTCTGCCTGTGCTGTAAATCCTGAGCCCTGGTGAGGCTGGGGGAATGGATGGGGCGATGGAGGGCAGCTGTCCCAGGATGGGTTAATCCCTCCCACCAGCTCCTTCAGGACTCACTTGCCGATGGGAGCTGGTGGAGGACATTTTGCCCGGCTGCCTGCAGGGTAGGTCATCCTTGTGCTGCGAGCAGGGCTGGGCTGTCGTCTTCGGCTGGGCTGTCGTCTTCAGCTGGTCTGCAGCCAGCTGGCTGTAAACTGGAGGGTGTTGGTATCCCAGCCCTCAGCAGGGCTCCTGGGATGGTTGCTCCCCCAGGACACATTTCTGATATGTAAAAATAGCCGGAGTCAAGAGAAAATCTCCTTTTATCCCTTGAGTGCTTGGGGTCGTGCCATAGCTTAGCTCCGCCACGCCCCTGTGTAAGCTCCCTTTAGTGGGCACTGAAGGAGTTGTGGGTAGCAGAGGTCCCTTGTGTAAGGGAGAATTTTCACCTGGGCTTCTGCTGGATGCTGATGCTCTGTTTCTGAGTCTTGAGTTGCTGGGATGACCATTCTGTGTTCTTTTCCTCTGGAACAACACGTAGGAGCTGAGGCAAAGGGTCTGACAGAGACCTGACCTGGCAGAGGTGTGGGAAGCCAAACATCAGCTCCGTGCCGTGACCTGGGTGTGCCGGAGGAGGTGTCAGTGTCTGTGGGAAGGCTGTGTCTGGAGCTCATGGCTTGTCCTCGATACAGGCTGGTAGTGCTGCTGCTTTGCTGTGGCTGGCTGGGTGTCCCAAGGGTGTGCAGGCAGCTGGCACCCAGGCAGGTGTTATTTGGCGTACAAATTACTGAGTCTTTCTAAGGCCTGGTGAGCAGAAGCCGGTGACACTCCAACACAGCTGCCTTTTTCCTCCTGACGAGCAGGAGGGAGTGACACCCTGAACTGCAGGAGCAGCTCTGACCTGCTCCCACGGAGGTCAGTGGGGCACACAGCAGTGGATGCACAGTCAGAGTTGGGATGGGGTCACCCGTGGCAGTGTTTTGGGATGGTGCTGTCTGAAAAGCTTCTGTGTGAACACAGGACTTAGAGAGTTCTGCTTGGCTCACTGGGGAGGGAAATGCTGCAGGAGATCTGAGTGCCCTGTGATGTGGCTTTCTGAGTACCTCAGCCCTCAAGCTATGAGTGGGAAACTGGGGTAGCAGCCTAGAGCAAGGGAGTGCAGCCTTTCCTGCCTTTCTCTGCAAGCCCCAGGCCTGGAGGAGCTCCTCAGCTGCCTGAGTGGTTCAGGGTTTGGTTTACAGAAGTGCTGGCCCTGACCCAGCATGGACTGTGTGTGTCCCCTGGAAAGGTACCAACCTGTGGCTCAACTCTCCCTGATCACCCCGGGTGTGGCTGCCAGAAGATTTGCAAGAAAAACATGGAGATGCTCAGGCTGACTGATTCAGGCATTAATATTAACTGTTGGTGATGCTCTGCAATGGACCTGGGCTTGACCCAGCTGGGTGTTTCCTTTAGACCTTTCTCTTGATGCCAAACATTTTTTTTTAATTAGTTTTTCTCCTGTATCTTGTGTCTGAGTTGTGTATTAACACCGGGCTTATTGATGCTACTGTGCTCTGGCTTTGGGAGGAGGATGGAGGAGATGATGAGTATGGTGGGAGCACAGGGATGCTAAACAGCAGTGGGAAAGGCAGGGGGCAGTGGAGGAGAGCAGAGGCAGATTTTCAAAATCCATATAAATAGCAAAAATAAATTTCCAGCAAACACTTCCAGTCCTGCAGTATTAAGAAAGTGAAGCACTAGAGGATAAGGAAAGCATGAGCAATAACAGCAGGGATTTAGAAAGAATAAATCTTGCCAGACAAACCTGATTGCTTTTTCTTTTTGATGGAATCACAAAATTAGTGGCTGAGCAGAACGTGGAAATCCTAATATATTTGGATTTAGTAAAGCATTTGATATAGTGTCTCACCAAATCTTACTCTCAAAATTAGTTCAGTTTGCCTTGGATACGATGCTGCCAAATGGACTGAGAACTGGCTAAGGGCCCTACACTCGTAATGATGGGCTGTGTTTGGGGAGAGGGGGAGCTGTGGGAGCAGAGCTATGACCTGGCTATTCTCACTGAAAAAAATGCAAAGCAACAGAAAAGCCTCAAAATAATAATAAAAAAAAAATTATCCAGGAATGTGGTCTCAGTTTAAGGCACCTTATTATGGGAATGTTGACAAACTGGAGAGAGTTCAGAAGTAAAAAGAGTGGGGAAAAAAGGCATCAGAGGGGTCAGATTACCCGCAGAAGGAGGCTGGGGGCTGAGAAATCCCAGAGCTGGAGGCGTTTCAGGGAGGAGCAGGTGGAGGCCAGTGGGGCTGGGATGGATGTTTGGGACCTGGCAGGGAGCAGCACCTCAGCGCCTTCGCCCCCGCGCAGCGGAGACTCTCTGAGCTCCCATTTCACGGCCCTTTCCAGATATTATCGGATAAGCAGGGAGAATATTCACTGTGACTGTCAGAAAGAACATCCCTGACCGGGGGAGCTGGGCACGTTTCCTCAGGGAAAATCTTGAGTCTTGGAACAAGCACAAGGAGATGGCCCTGGGTGGTTTGTGTCAGTAGATGGAGATTTTTTTTTTTTCCTGGACTTGGATGGGAAGCTGAGTGCTGATTGTAGCTGCTTTGAGGTGCTGCCTCCTGCAATATTTATCTGCACCTCACAGGCATTTATTTATCATTGGGGAAAAGGCTGGGAAACTGCTGGTGGCAGCCGGAATGCAGACATGTCCCTAAGGCACGATGGCCAAGTCCCTTCATATTTAAAGCTTCTGGAAAGGTGGTGACCCTCTGGTCACCTTGCAGAGGAAGGACAGGACAGCTTGATGCTGCTCACAGGATTTTGTGTGAGGAGTTGTCTGTAGAAGCTGGGAAGGATGAGGTCTTTAGCAGGCTCACCCGTGAAGCTGTCTGTCCAGCATGCTGAGCTCTAGGAGTCCTGCAGCACTCAGCTGGAGCCTGGGAGGGGTGCTGAGTGTGCCGAGGCTCTTGGCATAACTGCGAGGTTCCCACAAGGTGAGGAAACCTGTGGCTGTCAGCGATGGCTGGGTTGGACCATTTGGGTGCTACCAGGGCTATTGCCCCCACTGCCAGTGGGATGGCTGGCTTGAGCCAGGCTTTTCTGTTTGCCCTTTAAAGCAAATCTGTGCCTTTTGACACAACTGCAAAGAAACTTTTGGTATGGGAAATATAGCTTGCTAGAGGGAATGTGCCTTTGTATAGGGAACAGCCACCCTTGTGAGCCAGTGGGGTGGGAATTAGAGGGGATGAAACAGAGTTGGGGAGCAAAAAAGCTCCCCAAAGCCATAGAGCAGAGCTTCCATGAAGGGCTCCTAGAAGGTGGGGGTGGCCTTGTGTTGGTGTCCTGGTCTCCCTGTGAGAGCACAGGGTTTCTTCAGCCCCCACATGTTCCTTCAAGCAATCCCCTGCTTTGCATTTCTCCCTGCCCAGAGCTGAGCCTGCTGGGATGGGGCTGAACCAGGCAAAGTTTGGGAGGTATTTTTAGCTGTTCTAATTGTGGCAAATAAATGCCATTCTTACTTGTTGGGATTGAGCTATGGCTAAATCACAACTAGTTCTAATGACGATAATTACCGGATTTCAATATTTATAGAAACGGGTGCTTCCTTCGTATTGGCAGATGCTGCTGTGCTCTCACCTTCACAGATCGAAACCTTGGCTCATTATTGCTGCACCTATTTATTTACTTGCACGTCTTTTAACCCACAGATGACAACACATGAGAGATCTGAAAAGATACAGGCCCAGTGCAGACGCTGTAGTCTTTGGGTAGCAGCTGTGGGATGAACAGGGAAGCACCTCCTGAGGGCCTGTGGGTTGGATCCTTGCTTTCTGGGAACTCATGAGAGATGTTCTCAGGGCTGCAAGCTTGCCTCGTTCTGCCAGGGCTTAGCCCCCAAGGGGTGGCTGTGGCTGTGCATATTTTTGCATGCATTAGAGCAGTGGATGCTGCCTGGGGTTCCTGTGTGCACCAGCACACGTACACGCTGGAACTGGGACAGAGCTGAAAGGTGAGGCTACAAAAACAGCTCCAGTTCTGTGATGCTGGACTTGGAGGAGCTTGTGGAAAAGGCTCTGGGAGGTTCCTGCCTGCAGCAGCTTCTGGATGTCTTGATTTAGCAACATCACTCTCCACTCTGGTACTGCAGAAGGGTGGGCACCTTTAGGAACATGTGGGTGCAGAGCCATGTGTTTGGGTGGTACACATGCCATCCCCTAAGCCTGGGATGGAGGTGCAGATCCCCCTGGGCTGTGTCAAACCAGCCCTGTCGGGTGATGGCAGCCTGTGGGTCCTCGCTGGTATCCAGCCCCATACACCCATCGGGTCTGAGACTCCCTCCTTGAGCAAGGTGTAGAAAAGATTCACTTATTCAATTTGCTATCTCTCCAGTGCCACATAAGCTGTATTGATAAATTAATCTTATATTGTTGTGACTAAACAGCCCTGCAATTTTTTACACTGTGCAGTCTAATCTGTCTTGACAGCTGTATCATTAGTTTATATTTGTTGTAATCTTATTCACTGTGCTGGCTGTGGGGAGTTTTTATTTGAGGCACTCTGCTGCTGTGCAGGCAAAGGGCACAACTCTCTGCTGGGCACCTCGGGGTGCTGTGAGGTGAAGCTGGGGTACACCTAGGCAGCCACCTGGGTCCCCTGCCCGGGAGTCAGCCCCAAATTCTGCTCTGCTGCCTCATAGCAGAGTCTTCCTGGTAGCAGCATCCACATTTGGTGAGGCTGACTGGGCCTCACCAAAGCATCCCTGCTGCTGTGGTTTTGATGGGGACCTCCAAGCTGGTGTAAAGATGGAGAAAATGTGGATGTTGGAGGAGCGGCCTCTTAAGGCATCCTGAAAATTCTGCTGTGTGATGAGAGATAAGTTGTTTACTTAGTCCGTGGTTTAGCTTTCTGTGATATGGAATGGTCCTGCTCTGTTGCTGAGGTTACCTGGGGGTAACAGACGATAAAGGGACTGTGGGGGCTGGGACCGCACAGTCTGTCACCCAGGCCTTTGGAGATGTTGCAGGAGGGATGGTGATATGTGCTGGCATAGTGTCGTGAGTTGGAGGTGACAGTGGCACAGAGTCACGGGTGGCTGACTGCTCCCCTGGCTTCAGCCTGGGTTTGTTGTCCCTGGTCCAAGTGGGGCTGATTCAGGTCCCTCTGTTGATTCTGTAAAGCCCCTTTGCTTCACAGGCAGCTTTATATGCATGTTTTTTTCAATAACTTCTCCCCAAACCTGTGGAGCGAATGGTTTGGGTTAGTGCAATGAGATTTCTGCCAGCAGGGAGCATGAGAGAGACTCCCTTCCCTGGGCATGGGACAGGGGGTGGGAGGCATTTCTGCTTTATGTCTTGAACTTGCTAAGTTTGGGTGAGAAAGAAGCCTGCACTCCAGCAATTGTTCTATTATTTGCAGCATCTCTGACCAGATGTGGATGGCGCAGTAACAGCTCAAGCCCAGTTTTCTCTCTTGAGTGCATTCTTTTGGGAGAGCATTTGGGATCTGGCAAGGAGCTCCCAAAGTAGGTTTGTAGACATGCACCTTGCAGCCTGATGGTGCAAATTGTTCTGTAGCCCTTTCAACAGGATGGTGCCCCTGTAATTCAGGGTCCAGCTGTGCTCAGGTTCACCTGGAACCAGTGATGTGTGAGCCCAATGATGTGCCACAGCACCTCATGGTGCTGTGCTGGTACTGCCCCTGTGATTTCCCCTTTGCAGGCAGGTCTGGGAGCAGAGGGTTGGATGTGCTGTGTGACAGCCCCAGTGGCTTTGTGTAGGGCTGGTGAGGAGGGAATGGTAAAACTTGGTGAGATCTGCATGGTGGCACCAATAGTGAGTGAGGAAAATCCCTGCTCCAGGAGACAAATGCTTGGGAAAACATCTGTAACCTGCTCATGCTGAGCTTGCAGTGATGATGTGAAAGGGGTTTCACATGTGCTGGTCCATAATAAGTGCTGGTGGGGGTCTGGTCATGTAACTGCCCACCAGGCAGCTTGGAACCTCCTTGCCACAGAACCAGGTTGCACTAGAGTTAAGCTGCCATTAGTGATGTGATCTCCAGCTGGGAATGGCTGGAGACAGCCCTGGTAGTGGTTGAAAACTTGGTTTGCATTCTGCAGCAGGGAGAGCCTCCTGCTGTCATTTGTCATGGGCTGCAGCTGGTGACAAGGTGACAGAAGCCAGCAGGTTGAACACAGCTACTCAGCACAGCCAGAGGCAGGAGGTGTCCACACTGTTGGTAGAGGCATCACATAGTCCCTCTCTCCCAGCTGGGTGGGGTGATGGAGATGGGGGTCCCTGGCACTTACACTAAATCTGGGCTTGATGACAGCTGCAGTGCATCTGCCAGCATGGCAGTGCCACCTCCCTGTGCATGGAGTGCTGCTGGCCTGCTGTCCACTGCCATGGAGAAGATGCTTTTCCCACTCAGCTGGTCTCTGGTTCCTGGGGACCTTGCTCCAAGCTCTAGTGGTAAAGGATAATCCATGGCCTGCAAGGATTCTGCTGGTGTTTTCAGCAAGGAATTGACTCGTGGTGTCAAACCTTAGTGTTGTGCAGGGCTCTCAGGTGGGAGGGGGTGGCTCAGAGTGTGAAGTGGGCCCGCTGGAGCACATAGCAATTGCCCAACATGCTGCTCTTCTTGCCACACGGGAAAGTTTTCTGTTCTACCCTCCAGCCCTCTTCACAGCAGTTGATGGTTGCTGTTCACACCCCCCTTGCTGGTTAGCTTCATGTCAGAGCTGGGAGTGCAGAGCAGGCAGGAGAAGCCTCCCTGGAGGCTACACTGGTGGCGGGGCCAGTGACAAAGCTCAGCTCTGCTCCTGCTGCCCTTGTCTCTGGCCACCTCCTGCCCCAGGTGAGGGTGTTGATGGGGAAAATTGCAGTTTTTTGCTGCTTATAACCCTCTCATCCCTTAGCCAGCGTGAGAGTGTCTCAATTAGCATTTAACCTGTTTATCCCTGGGTGAATTGCAAGTCCCTGCCCTTGACTCCCAGATGGGTCTCACTCATCCATTAGTGCCAAGCATTGCTTTAAGCTCAGGGTATTCCCTGTGCAACTTGGAGTAACCTCCAGTGCTGCCAGATCCTAGGAACTGGTGTCAACTGGGAGCCACAGGGAGTTTTGGCTGGTACTGCTATGCTCCACCCATACTGATGAGACTATTTCCATAGCAACTACAGGATGTTTCAAAGGGGAGTTAGGGGAAAGATGTGAAAAGTCAAAACCAACCCAGCTTAAAACCATCATGGGCAGAATCTGTTGGTCAGCATTTGGGGGTGGCTTCAGGACATCTTGTACTGCCCCTCATTCAGAGGTTCTCTGGATCTGTGTGTTTGTGTGGGACCTCATGGCCAGGCAGTCCTGATGACCTCACCACCCAAAATGGAAATGGGAGCTGGTGCTTGCATGGCACAGCTGGGGAAGGTCGGGATGTCCTCATGGGGCAGCAGTGCCAGGGCTTTGGGATTGGGAAGGGGCAGGAGTGTGCAGGGATGGCTGTGTGGAGGCAGCACATGCTGCTGCTCTCAGGGGAGCCATGGAGGATGTTGCAGCTGCTGATGCACAGAGTCATTTCCCAAGCTGGTGGCATTGCTGTGCTCACTGTCAGCAAGGTGATTTCAGTGGTGCTGGGTGCTGTGCCAGCTCAGGTGGGAGTCAGGAATGTCTTACACCTGTTCCTGCTCTCCTGTAGGGTCCAGAGTCCTGGGGAAGGGAGCTGCAGCTTCTGGACTTGGAGCACCCCAGTGCTGCTTTGTATCTAGGCTCTGCCCTCCCCTCTGTCCTCATCCTGCTTCCTTCACTTCTGTCTTCTGCCCTCACTGAGAGCCAGCAAAACATCTGGAAGGGCTGTACATGATGATTTTTGGGGTAAAAAGCTTTGTTAATGTCATGACAGGTGCAAGCCTGGCATGGGGACACTGTGCATTCTGTCCCAGGGGCTGAATCCAAGCCTTGGCATTGCAGTAGGAGAGATCAGAGTGTGGCCTGACCCAGTGCTGTTGGAGATATCTGTGGCTTGAGTGTGGGGGCTTTGGGCAGGTCTGGCTGCCTGGTGAGCTTGAAGGTGTCTGAGGGGCTGGGTGGGCCCCCAAGGAGCTTGGTGCGGGGAGGCTGCGAGGGAGGTCAGTGTGGGGTGGTATCAAAGTGTAGGTTGGTGACACCTGGCCCCAGCACTCCAGCTGCAAAGGAGGGAGCACAAAGGCAGCCCTTCTCCATCCCACTGCAATCCCCACAGCGGGAGGAGGAGCTGGCTGCGGGAGGGCTGTCCCTGCCAGCTGCTGTCCCCGCTAAGCCCAGCCTGGCACACAGTGTGGGTTCTGGGGCCCAGCTGCTGCTGGCTGTGAGCGAGCCAGCCCCGCTCCCCGGAGGGCTGCCTGCTCTGGGGGCAGACAATGTCCGTATTCTTTGTGCAGAGTGAGTTTTTCTTCACTGATAAGCCTCTGGGCTCGGGTAGTTTGCTTTGAGGATGGGCGGGTGCTGGGACTCTCTGGGGCCTCCAGCTGCCCAGGAGCAGAAACAAAGTTTGAGTGATTCTTTGCAAAAACAAACAAAAAATAATAAACCAACATGTGCCTGGAGGGACTTTATCTGATGATCTGCTTTCTGCCTTCAAAATTGTTCCATGACCCTAAATGGCACCAAAAAGACATGTGTCCTGTTAAATACATCTTCAGAGCAAATGGCAAAAGGGCAAGCGATGTCAGGAGGTGCATCGTAACTTCCTTGCTCCCTGCCTCTCCTCAATTACTGCTGAGCAGGACCTTTGGATTCCTCAAGTGCCCCTGTGAGATTTTATACCTGTTAGTTTAATGCCAGCCTCCTGGAAATCCTTCAGCAACAGGAGGCTCATATTCAGGAGCACAAAGCTATCGGGCTCATCACATTTTTGCTCGTCTCGTGGATGTCATTACGTGTCACCGCTGTGGCCTTAAACCTCTGTGCAAAGCCCCAAGCCCCAGTGCTGAACAACATCTTCAAATGGTGCAAGGAGACCCTGCTAGCTGAGGGCGGGGATGTCAGTGCTGGGTTAATGTTTGCCACGTGTTGGCCACGCTGCAGTAGCTCAGGTTGTGTCCTCCTGCCTTGCTCCTGGCGTAAAACAAATCTGATCTGATTAGCAGCCAGTGCAGCTCAACAGCAGCGTGTTTGGACAGTGTGAGCTCAAGGGTTTCAGCCCACCTTTGGCCCTGGTGAAGGAGGTGCCCATGGTGAGGTCTTGGTTGACGGGGGCTGGTCTTGGTGTCCTGATAAACTGGAAGTCAAGGTGCCAGGCAAGCAGAGGCTTCTCCATAGCTCAGCTATGCCTTTATGCAGAGGAATGGCAGATTGAGCTGAGGAGATAGAAACCGTCCCAGGATTTGCTGTTTGTGCAGCTGGATCAGCTCTAACGCAACAGCCTGGTTAGCAGCGTCTCTGGCTGTCAGAGTGTCTTCCATAACATTTTTGCAAGGTGCTTTTTACATGTTTATAAGAACAAAGTAGAGTGCTGGGAGAGGAGCTTTTAAAGTGTCTGCTGCCTCCTTGCTCTCCTTTCTTCCCCTCCCTGCCTCTTTCTGCCTGTGTCATGTTTATAGGCATGCTGGTTTGCTTTTCCTTTTCAGAGCCAGATGACTTCCCACAAAATACCTGTTATCCTGGGAAGCCTTGAGCTCTGAGTCACCATTCTTAATGAGTACATCCCCCTGCTTCTGAGTGATGCTTCTGTTCTTACACCTCTGCAATAAGAGCCAAGTCAGTGTGTGTGTGTGTGTGTCCCTCGTAGGAAAAGCTTTGTGGAGGGAAGGGAAGAGATTGTTTTCATGGCTTTTCCTGGAGAAAAGGGGCCCAAGCCCTTCTCCTGGGTAATGGAGGAGCCCCTCCATTGCTGCTGAGGAGGGTGGGCAGAGCTGGCTGTGATTTATTTGAAATGCAGATACAGACCTCGGGGGGTCATGGCAGTTGGCTCAAAAATAAACTGAGAATTTATGGAGAATTTATCTGATTCTTTGGCTTTGTAGGGAGCAGCCAGAACCTGGGCAGGCAGATCTGTGATGCTGTGGAGGTAGCAAGGGCCTTGGAAAATCTCCTTGTAGGTTGGAGTTGCTCTGCCCATGGCTGTCCTGAGGACAGAGGCTGGGAGCCTGGCCTGTGGCCAGCCCAGCTGGGCATTGCTGCATGTCTGTTTGAGCTTCATAAACATCTGAGGAGCCAAAATGCTGGAGGATCAAAGTTCAGGCTCCCTGGGAGATGTTTGAGGAAGAAAAGCAAACCAGCAGCCTCACAGGAGCAGCATCCAAGTCCAAAAAGATTGTCTCTCCCTCGTCTTTCTTGGCCAGTGGCTTTCCCTGTGTTTGGGAAAGCTGGAAATGGGATGAGCTGTACTACGGGGGTGGTAGAGCTGTGGGGGAGCAGAGGAGGTAAAAGTAGGGTGTGGGAGTGTGGGAAGGCACTGGATTTGGCTGCTGGATAGCCATAACTGTGCAGAGGCTGAGGCACCCTTTGGCAGCCACGGTTTGAGCTCCAAGCTCTGGTTTCTGCGCTGCTTTCAGGATCTGCCCATGGGAGCAGTGGAAAGGATCTGCCCAAAAATGTGCACCTGAACCAAAACAGGGTTTAGAGATGAAGCCCATGTGGATGTAAAACTCCTGAAATGAGACTCACATGGTGGCTGTGGTTTTTGGGAAGCGTGCTTGTGGATTTGCGTGGGTGGGTGGCAGCAGGTCCGGATTAAGGACTGCAGCCCCCTCCAGCCATGGCACTTGCACAGCCCCATTCCTGGCTCTCGTGTCTGCTTTTTCTGGACTCTTGCTCCTGCCTCCTCATTCCCAGTGACATCTTTCACAGTAACAGCCAGTTTGTGGGAGATTTTATTTTCTCCTTTTCCTCCTCCATCCGTTTTCCTGTCTTCAAGCACAGCATGAAGCGCATTGAGTGCATGTGGCTGGCAGAGCTCCCTTTTGGGTCCTAGCTGAGCTACTATGGTCTACCAGAATATCGTCTTGACCATCTCCAAGGCTCTGTGTCTTTTTTGGGGGGGGTGTCCTTTCCACCACATGCTCTTTGGCACTGCTTTTTATCAAGAGTTACTCCTGCTAAGAGGAATTCTAGTGATCTCACACCTTTAGTACCTCCCCTTTTCTTGCTAATGTGTGTAGGCACTGTCCTCTCCAGGAGAGGAGCAGCTCCCTTTGGGGTAGAGATTGGCAGCTTTTTTTGCCTATAATTATATATCTATATAGATACATAACTATTAAAAAAAAATACTATAATTTGGTTTATGAAAAGCCCCAGACCTGTTTGGAGATGGGAGCGTGACGGAATCTGACTTCCAATTTGAAGTTTCAAGGAGGGTTTAATAAAGCAGAATGTGATTACTGAAGCTGATTTTGACCAGGGTGCTGCTTCCTCTCTAAAACACCATTTGATTTTAAAGACCACACAATGTTGCACACTGCTGGCTCTCCCTGCATATGCAATCCTATAGATGAAGCATCCTTTCCTTTGGCATGCCAGGTACTTGGAGAACTGCTGAGAAACAGGCGCTCTTTTGCTTTACGTGGGTGCAGGAACCCAAAGGGTGCTGTTTTGCCCTGAGGTTTCTGTGGTGTAAAACTCCCAGGGGAATGGTTTTTTTTCCTGTCCTTGAGTTGCCCTCCCATCCTATAGCCAGCTGCATGGCTATTTTGGAGTTGTGGTATGATTAGACACGCACAGGTTGACGTTAGCAGTCCTGAGCCAGGGGTCTCTGCTCTGCGTACCCCAGATCCATGTCCAACAGTGGGAAGCACCTATCTGGGCACAGGAAGCTGGCTTTGTAGGCTCTCCTGCCAGAGAGTAATGAAAGAAATGGCCTTTTGGGGAAATATAATTGGTTTTGCCACTCAGAGGAAAAGGGGAGTGAGCTTTGGCTGATGCTGCAGGTGGGGAGTGAACTCTCACTTTTACTGATGATTCACCCAAGGTGTCTGTGTTTGTGTATTTATATCTATGTCTGCAGGACAAAACTGCTCATCCCATTTCATGCTTTTTCACTCTGGATCGTGTTTGGGACTGTGCAGGGGTCAGATAGTCGTGGGGAATAAATAAGAGAGTTAGGGAGAGAGCCTGCAGGAGCCGAGAAGTGCCAAGGTGGCAGGCAGGGAGCTGGTGCTGAACCACGAGCCCAGCCCTTGCACAGAGGGGTTTTTTGGGCACTGACCCCTCAACCCTGCTCCCTGCAGGAGGTGCTGCAGCCTTTGGGAGTTTCCTCCAGAGGCTTTTGCACTGCTCCTTGTCTCTGATAAATGAGGTTTCTTCAGCACTGGAATGATTTTGGACACCTCAGTCCTTGCTTGGGACCCCAGGGCTGCTCCCTCCCAGGACTAGCTGAGTAATAGTGATGGAATATTAGGGCAGGTATTTGTTGTGGTGGCAGCTGTACTGCTGCCCACAGCACTTCTTCAGCTCTGCTATCCTACTTTACACCTATTTCTTCCTTTCTGAAAGTATGTGCCTGGGAATAATTCCCCACAGCGAAAAACTTTGGATGCAGTGTGTGATAATAGGAACATACTGCTTCGTGCGTGCTGCGGCCATCTGTCCATGCTGCGACCAGGCAGCCTGCTGTCCTCTAGTAACACTGACACACTGTCCCTGAAAGGAACGCTCTCTGCTTCATAAGTCATCATCCAGAGCTGGTGGGGGATGCAGAGGCTTGAGGAGATCACAGAATGAAACTGGAGCACAAACATGGAGCACAGTGCACCCTGAGAGGATCTCCTGTCCCGGGGACAAAAGCAAAGGATGAGGTTCTGGTGGTGCTGTCACTGCTGCCTGTTTCTGATATCCAACTCCCGTGTGCCCTTACGGGTGCCATGCAGGATGGAATAAGTGCAGAGCCTGGGAAAAGAAACCAAACATGCTCAGCATAGCTTAAAGCTGTTTCTCGGGGCATCTTCCATGGGAGGGTGTCTGTATGATAATCTTGTTAGACAGTGCAGCTGTAGCAGCTCTTCTGCACCCTGTGGATGCTACTGGCCAGCCAGGGGCCAGGCAGATGCTGTTGGGGTGAACACAAAACTTATCTGGGCTCATCTGAAAAGTGTTCTGTGAGGGAGTCCTTCCTAATTCCTTGTGTCCTGTGACTTGCTTGTGTCTAGCAGTTGGGTTTCTCCAGAAGGCTGTTGAGATGCCACTGTGCAGCGGCTTGTGGGGAGCTGTACTGTTCCCACACCTTCCTCAGCTGGGGATTGGGAACTTTCTCCTTTGCTCAGGAAGGGTCTCCTTCCTGGAAGGGTCTGCTTTGGATGGCTGGGTGGGATGTGGCCAGGCCCATGGGATGGGGGCTGAGTGCATCCCTGTCACACTCCCTGCAGCACCCACGTACCCCAAGACGACCTTGGCAGGAGGAGCAGAGCGGCGCAGAGGGAGCTGTGTCGCAGTGGTGTTTTATGATCGTTACCTTGACGAATCACAATTACACTGTGGGCTTATGCTCGTAATTGTTTCTACAAAGCTGGATTTGCTTTCTCTACCCTCCTTTTCCCTCAAATTATCCTTAATGATCCACTGCTGGGTGATTTTTCTATGCTTTTTGGGAAGGGGAAGGCTGTGCTTTAAACGGGCAAAATGTTGTCCTTGTAAGTCTTTATTCAGCTGCACTTGCCTTTAAGTTTCTGTTACCAATTCACTTTTATAAATTTCATATTGAGGGAATCAAGTCCTTTGTGCCTTTAGTCATTAAATTACATGATGAGTGCCTTATAATACTGTGAAAGGTACTTGATTCCTTTATGGCTTCCTCAGCCTCATGTAGGGTGTGAAGGATGGATAGAAGGAGCTGGCAGTAGCCACAAGGGCTGTGCTTATCCCTGGGTTTGTATGGGTCCTGCACCAACTTTCCGGGCTTCCCATCAACATCTGCAGCACCTCTGCTTGGAGGAGGCAGGACTTACTGGCCAAGGGTTCAGAGATGTCTTTCCTTTATTCCCGCTGCAATCAAATTCACATTTGCATGGTCTGGAGCTGGCGTGCCAGGAGGTTTGTTTATAATGCTAAACATATCAGGTAATTGAAAGCTAATGTGTCTGTCTGGATTGTGAGGTTTAATATGCCTGGGTGACGAATCAATTTTCCTGTTGCACTACAAGAGAGAGGAGGTAAATGCTCTGCTTGCCTTCCCTGTGTGTGTGTGTGTGTATATATATATGTATATATATATAACACAACTCTGGGTATGTTGGGGTGCTGCCTAATTGCTGGCACGCAGCTCACTCACTGCCCAGCATCCAGACACGAGTGGTGGCACTTGCACAGCAGGGACGTGTCATCTGCTTGGGCACTGATTGGAGCTGATGGCATCCTTGGGAAAAGTCTCTTCCCTCCGGTTTGGGATGGACACAGATTTGGGGAGCACGTGTACACACGCTGTGTAATGCTTGGTGCTTGTTGGGTGCCTTTTTTAGCTATTGACCACAATTCTTGAAAAGCTGAGAGAGATTAGATAAATGTTATCCTTGTTGTGTGAGGAGGGTGAAGGAAGGCCAGACACATTAAGCTGCCTCAAGTTAATCGCTTGGTAAATTGTCATGAGGCTGTTTCTTCACCTCTGCCTTGTGCATGTGGGATGAAATGAGCCTGGCTGTGTTTGAATCCCAGTGGATATTCCAGTCTCCCTTGCTGCATTGGCCCTGGGCTGCAAGGGGAGCATGTGAAGCTGTGCAGTCTCAAGATGATGACACCAGCCTATCATCTTTTTGTCAGACACAGTCATTCCTTCTGGGAATGAAAAGAATCACTGTTCCCACAGGTTTGTTGGCTACCAGCCCCCTTCCAGCAAGCAGGGCAAGGTCCTGGCAGTTCTCAAGACTTGCTGATACCTAAGTCCTGTGAGCTGGTGACCTTATGGTCAGCAAGGTTGCTGACCTCTGTGTGATGCAGGGGCAGAGATAGCTGGCTGCCTTGCTGGCTCCACACGGGACCTGTGAGCGGGATGTGATTCTTGTGAGCTGCTGGGCTGACAAACAGGGGTTCACGGGTTTGCTCTTTACTGGGATGCAGCACAGAGCTGGGGATCGACCACTGGTCTGACTGCAGTGGCCTACAAGGCTTTCAACAAGTTGTAAAGGCAGGTCTGTGGGTACATGGAGACCAAGATGTGATGCTGGGTTGGGCTCCTACGGTTGGCTTTTGTCAGGCTGAGCCTATGCTGTCCTTTGGAAAGGCAGCTGATTTCCCCAGCAAAGGGATGACTTTGTGATGAGAGGTTAATATGATGCTGCATTACATCACAAGTGGCTTGTTTTTCTGGAGAAGACACTGTATGGCCCAGGTGTGCTAGGTGAAGTGGTGGTGGGAGGTGTTGAATGATGAGAACTGCTGAGGCTCCTCGGAGGTGATGTTGGCTCATGCTTTTGTTGAGGATGCTGGCACAAGGGGCAGGTGTGCTCACGGGCTTTGCTGCTGGAGCTCAAAGTGAGTTGAGGGTGGCCAACAGGAAGAGCTGCAGAACAAACCCAAGAGATGCTCTGCAATGCCAAGTGGGGTGAATATAAATGTGGGTGTAACAAGGCTTTTGCTGCTGGCTAGGAAATTGTGTCTGTTGGATAGAAATGCTTGGTGCAATGCTTAATAATGGGGTAAGCACAAGTCTCCAGGCTGATGGGGCTGTGATAAAGGCCAGTGTGATCTCAGGCTGCAGCTCATGGTTTTGTCAGTGGAGCTGGGGAGCTGCTCATGCTGTTACACAAGTGAGATCTCCTGGAGTCTGCTCTGTTTCTGGTCAGTCTTACTCAAGGAAGAAGGACTTAAATAGGCTGATAAAGAAATAGAGAGCCATTTTCTATGAGACTATCACAGTGGTTCTTGCACTGATCACCAAGTGTGAACATTAGTTGTGCTGGGTCTGAAATCAGAAGTGAAATAACCTTTCTGCCAGGACTCTGCCTTAGCAATATATCTGCATCACTTCTGGGATGTGAGTTAGTGTCTCTTCAGGGCACTTGAGACAATTTGCCTTGCACTTCATGGGTACAGATGCGCTGCATTAGAAGAGCTGGCATCATGTGGCTTGTAAATGATAGCTGGGTGGGCCTGGCTCCTGCTTGTGAAGGAGGGAGGAAGAAGTGCCAGGAAAGAAAAAGAGCTGCTTAAGCAAAGACGATTTTGACACAAGAGAAAATGGATGTAAAATGCAAGTGCGTATGTTTGGGTAAGGGATGAGAGGTGCAGTGTTTCAGTCTGAGTTGGGAGGGCCCCAAGGTGGAATTGGCTTGGTCTGCAGAAGACATGGTATAATTCAGCTCTGCAGTGCAAGCAGGGACACTTGGACCAGCAGGACCCTTCTAACATACAAGAAGTATGAGAAGGAAGTGAGTATTCAAACAAACATGCCCTGCCCTCCATCCTCCACCCAAAAAATCAGTGAGCAACATTATCTGTGTAGGTGGTGCACCTTGTATGGTCTGGATTAGAAGTTGGACATGAGTCTAGGTGGATCTGCCCATGGTGAGCTCCTCAGGATTTGTGAAGCATGGCAACGCTCTTGAAACTTTTGGGTCTTGCAGAAAAGCAGTTTGCCTTAGTAATAACTGAGGAATGCCACAAGAATATGTACTTAGAGGTGTGCAGGGAGGAATAAACTGTAGTCCCCTGACTGTAATTCATACCTCAATGCCTGTCTGAGGAGACCAGGGCAGGGCCGGGAGCTGTCACAGCTGTATTTGGTGTGAACCAGGCACCTGTGTTCCTGCCAGGTTAATGAACCGAGGCAGAGGAGGAGGGAAGGTCTCAGTCTTCGACAGCAAGTGGGAGGATATAAGATTTCTAGGGCAAGCAAAACCCTGGAAGGAAAAGAGGGGGGAGCTAGTTGAGATACTGAAGGACATGAGAGGGACTTAAGTTTCAGGGGTGGAGTTTCTCTGCTTGGTTGGTTTGCTTTCCTGTGCAACCACTGCCAATTTTGCAATCACAGCTTGACTCCTCGAGCTTTCAGAATAAGATGTGTTTCTGTTTTGTTTTTTTAAGTGGGTTCAGGCGAACCCAGCCGGTGCAAAGTTACACTATTCTTTCTAAAGCAATAGGGAACAAAAGAAAATATTTTTCCTGGTGTATCTTTGAGGTGCCTGTAAACCAAGACTGATTTGTCACTTCTAGGAGCAAGGGTGCAACTCATGCTATGTTGAAAAATCAGAGAGTTAAGGGGAAAAGCCATTTCTGCAAATCCCTGAGAAGGGAGGTATTTGTGTAGCTTAAAGGACTCAAAGACCTTGCTGACCTGTGCAGCTAATTGCTATTTCTCTGCATTGCACTCTACATAAAGCAGCTGCTAGGTTGGGGGTTTATCCTATACATGCACACACATGTATAGTTCCACTGCTGTTTTTCTTGTCTCTCTCTTTATGGGTGTGGTATGACTATGTTAAGAAATGTACCAAAGCATATCTGGCTCAGGAAGTTCTTGGGCTTTGTTTGGGAGGCTGGAATACAGGCTGTGGAGTTGTATTTACAGTCTAGTGTTATGTCACTGTGGGAGGGGGGCTTGTTCATGGGGAGGCCCCAAGACCCCCCTACACCGGTGCTGAGTCATAGGAATTTCATGCCTGGGCACATCACTGGGAATAAATTCAGGTCTTTTTCTGTCTCTTCTAGAATGCTGCCCACATGGCTTTGAGTGTCAGGTCAAAAATAACCTTGACTTTTTTTAGCAAACTCAATCAATAAAACAAGAGCCAATCTGGCCGCTGCCTCCTTCCCAGCTGTGGTTGCTCCATAACTCCTGGCTCGGGACTGTTCTGTCCCTCCCTGAAGGTCATTGCTCAGATGCTGGAGCTTCAGCATGCCCTGGTGGCAAACCCACATCATCCCATTCCTCCTTCCCATGTTCTTTCTTTCTCTTGGAGGACCTTCACTTTGCTACGTAGGAATTGCAGATGGGAAATGTTTTTGACCTGTGTTTCTGGCCTTGCTTGGTCCTGCAATTTTGTTGCCCAGGGCCTGAGCAACAGTCCTGCCTTGACTCCAAAGGGTTTCACTGAGCTCTTGGATCTCCTGAGTGGCTCCTCCCAGCCTGTGTTTTGTTCTGGAAATGTTCACAGGAGCTGTAGACATTGGCAGGGAGCACCAGTGGCTGCAAAGATGTCCTGTTTCTCATTGTGTCTGGGACACAGGCGATCTGAGCTGATGAGCAGGGCATTGGGGATGAACTGTGACTTACCCTGTCATGCAGCAGCACTTGGGAGCTTGTGCTGGGTCCTTAGAATAACCCCTCTGGGCATGCAGACAAATTCTGGGACATGTGGAAAGCAGAGGTGACTCTTGCGGGTCTCTGCTTTACTTGGATCTGCATGGTGAGAGCTAAGAAATAGGAGGGGATTCAATCCAGGCTTTGTGTTTTACTTTTTCTGAGTTGGATGTATTTTTGGGGTGTGGCTCAAGCAGGTCCATGTGCTTCTGTCACGCTAATTCATCTGTTCTTGTGCAAGCACAAGGCAAAGCAAATGCTGGAGGGAGAACTTGTGGCTGCTCTGGAAGTGGTCTAAGATCCCTCTTCTGCTTGCTCGCCCTCTGGACCACCATGTGGGGTCCTGCAACCTTCTTGCCTAGAATCACAGGATAGTTCTCAGTGTTTTCTCATCATTCCAACCCTTCATTGCTTGGAGATGTTTCCCTTCTCCAGGGTCAAGTCCAAAGCCAACTATTGCATCAAGGCAGATGTGAGCTTGCGTGCATGTGTTCAGAGACTTCAAAGTTGGGCTTCTTTCACATATTGTCCGAGGGGACCTGCCAGATGTTTTACCCCCTCTAAGCTGACTTTTAAAGAAGACTGCTTCCACACGCTTCTCAGCAAAGACCCTCTTGAAAAAGTTTGTGCTTTCTGGTGGGAGGTTGTCCAAGTTTAATCTCAGAGAAAGCCAGAACTGGCCAAAGATTGCCTGGAAGATGAACTCCTTTCACACCACGCAGCATTGCAGCCTCTTAGCAGAGTCCTGTGGCCACCACCAGGTAGCCACACTGCTGCCAGCATCACTGCTGTGCTGCCGATAACAGGGGACCCTGTTCTCTGGGGCTGTGGATCTGTCACCTTCCCCCGCCTCTAATATTTACTGAAAACGATCCTGTGGTGACAGATCTATTTCTGGTTTTGCTCTCTATAACATACCTGCCAGACTGCCCCAGGCGACTGAGGAATTTGTAATAAAGGCAACGTTTCCAAACTAAGCTTGGCGCTCTCCTGCCAGCAGCGCTTCCAGCCAGCGAAGACTAGGGCCCTGTTTATACACCCCAGTTAGAGGCTGCATAAGTATGACTTTTTTCATTTAGGCCCTAAGTTTTTGTTGAGAGGTTTTATTTGCTTTCCCTCTTTTTGCATGACCCATTTCAACCGTGTCTTCGTTCACTGATGTGTGCAGTCAGGGGCAATGACTTGGGCCAGGATATTCAATGGTTTGGTTGCACGTTCTGCACTTGAAACTGTGGGTAAACCCATGTTATTTGACTTTTCCAAAATGCTGGGAAAACAGAATGGGGCTGGGTGGTAGGGTGTGACATCCTCCCTCTGTGTGCTGTCCCTGGCATGGGCTCAGCAGCCATCTGGTTGTGCCACAGCTGAGCCTTTCCTTCTTCTCCACAGACACATAGAGAACTGGAAGAACTTGCAGACGCTGAACGCTGTTGACATGGAGCTGTACACGGGACTCCAGAGGCTGTGAGTATGTCCTGTGCATTGGGGAGGGGAATGGGCCTGGGCATCCCTTTCCTTCCAGCAGAGCCATGGCTTCCTTCCCTCTGCAGCCTCCATGATGCCAGTTTAAGCTGCTGGATTTACCGTGTTTTGTTATGAGACTCCACAAAATGGAGATGAAATGCTTTTTGGTCTTGGCTGGGTCTGTGAGAAGGATTGCTAGCTCCGGACAGCTCTGTCAGCACACATCAGCCCTGAACTCTCTTCTCCCCTGCTGTTCTGGTTCTGGGCTTAAGTGTTGCTCTGACTCATTCCAGCCGCACAACGTAAAATTCCAGCTGTCTCCACCAATCCTTCATTGCTGGGCTGTTGGTCCCCATTTAGTGCAGTTACCATCACGGTGGTGCAGTGCAATAAGGGAATTGCGTCTCCCTGCACAGCTCTCCGAGCATGGGGAGAGGTCAGTTTTGTGCCTCCTGGAGGAGGAACTGAGGTCCATGAGATTGAAGTGACTTTCCATATGCTTGGGAAGCCTGGCCAAGCAAGGATGCCACCCAATCTCTTAATTCCCCCTCCTACATCCTCTGGATCTGTGAGTGCCCTGGATGCTGCGTGTGTGAGATGCAGAGTGTTGCTCAGGGCTAATCAGAGACTCTAATAATGTGTTTCACTGGGAGCTCTACATTAAGTACAGCTCCCATGTGGGCTGGAGGAAGTGTATGGGGCTGAGCACTCAGTAACCAGATTCCAGCAAGCTGTACCTCTAACACACAAACCCCCTTCTAAGCAGGCTGGCTGCTGTTCTCTCCTCACCTCACAAAGCAGCAGGGACAGCAGACATTCACAGAATTGCAGAACATACTGAGCTGGAAGGGACCTACAAAGATGATCGAGTTCAACTCCTGGCCCTGCACAGGACCACCCCCAATAGTCACACCACGTGCTTGAGAATATTGATAAATCCTGATCATAGTACTGATAGAGCTTTTCCAAAGCAGGCTGTGAAAAGGATCCTTCTCCCTTCAAGAACCATAATTCCCTATGGAAAGTACCCTTCCTTATTAGAGCTGCAAGCAGCAGGGCTTCCCCTTGCGGATGAAGATGGGAGATGACTTTGCTGGGGGTTAGGTTTGCTGTGCAATGCTACTTGTGGAGATGGAGGGAGAGGAGAGGAGCAGGAGATAGCCTGTGCCACCCCAGCAAGCCTTGGTGGATGTGGGAGCAGAGCCTTGCCCAGCAGCCGCTCTGCGCGGAGCCTGTGCTGTGTTACCACATCAGATGAAGATGAAAAGCCCGATTCCCTCTTTGCTTGTAGCTCGTGGAGGCTGCCCGGGGACAGATTTGCCTCCTGGGAATCGCGGGCTCCCAGCACACCTCGTGTGCTGAGCAGGGCTTTGGAGCAGTTGTCTGCCTTGACTGCATTGCTGCCCTTCTGCGTCTCTCTGCAGGACAATCAAGAACTCAGGACTACGAAACATCCAGCCACGAGCCTTTGCCAAGAACCCTCACCTGCACTACATGTAAGTGCCAGCGGCTGCTGTCCCCCGTTCCCTCTGCTCCCTATGGAAAT
The DNA here is from genome assembly GCF_965178545.1 of Coloeus monedula. Lineage (NCBI taxonomy): Eukaryota > Metazoa > Chordata > Aves > Passeriformes > Corvidae > Coloeus > Coloeus monedula. The sequence continues at coordinate 5,848,505 of NC_138794.1, forward strand.
GTGATTCCTTAGGCGGATCCCAAAAGTGCCTGCGGGGGGACAGCAAGGAGAGGGAAGGGGAATGCTGATGGGGAAAGGGAGGCAGAGGTGGGAAAGGGCAGGAGACGGAAAAGCAAACGCACGGGGAAGCGGAATGGGCTGCAGTGCAGGACGGGGAGAGCTCCTGCTGGGAAGCTGAGGGGTTTGGGTTCCTAAGAACTGCCCTGGCTTTGATGGCCGCTCTAACGAGCGCTGCATCATTAGCAGCCTGGTGGCTGCCGCACATTTCCCGTTCTGCGGAGCTTGGGGCGGCCGCCCGCCCGCCCCAGCACACAGCCAGAGCCTGCCCCGCTCATTAGTTTTTAACCAAAGGCTGCTTTTCTGACACAAATCCTGGGGCGTGGTGCTGCCAGCTCTGCTCCTAATTGACTTCTTAAACTGGTGTCTGCAGCGGGCCTAGGGTAGGGATGTTTTGTGCCTGAGAGGTTGGAGCCCTGTTATCCTGGGACATTGCACAAGTGTCCAGCTGCTGGGGCGTTGTTAGTTGGGGAGTGGTGTCACGGGGAATTTCCACATCCTTGGGGCCAAGGGCACTGGTTTCTTTTCTAGATGTGTATTTACTTTTGCCAAGGTGATAAAACAAAGCCTGAATTTCAGGGCACTGAGCAAGGTGCTCCGTGGGCTTGTAATGTTTTGTCCAAGAGACTGTGTCCAAGATCAAACTCCTCTCTACTCCCCTGTAGGTATAAAAGGTGAAAATGGGTTGGTGAGAGGCTCCGGCCTCAGGCACGAGCTGATGGGCCGAATGGGAGACTGTTTATCCCTGCTTTTTGGAAATCGGTGCTAGTGGATTCTTCCGTGGAAAAGTGCATCCATTTGAGTGTGTGGGTGCGTTGGGCCATCGATACAGACTTGCTCCTGGGGCAAGGAGAGGGATGCGACCTGCAGAGCAGGATAGATTTGTCTTTTGATGTCTGCTCAGAGATGATGTGAACTGAAAAACCCCAAAAGCTTCCTTTTTGGAAAACCATTTACAGTTGCTAAGTGACAGTAAAGTACTTGCTAAATAGAAGATCTGCAGTACCAAGGGGCATGAATAGTTGAGGGCATTGTGAACATGCACTGAGCCTTTTTGAGCTTAAAGAATTGCATATTTTCATAATAAACCTTCGTTAATGCTGACCACTGGGATATTCCTGATTTCTGTTCTTTGTTATTTTGATTTGTAGCATTTGTTTTGTGTTTTGTGTAGTTGTTTATTCCTGGGAAGCGGAATCGTTCTCTCTGTACCGTTCTCGATTGATTTTTTTTTTTTTTTTTTTTGGAGGGTTGTTTGTCAATTGTGCAGTTGCTGTTTATGTATCTAGCAGATAAAATGAATAACATTTGATTCCTGATGAAATTAGTTTAGATGTAGGAGTTCAGAAGGCCATGTCAGCTTGCTTTGAGGCTGAATGTGCCATTAATGTGTACACAGGCAATTGTTGCTGCTTTTCCCCAAAGTGTTTGTTTTTGTCTTTTGGAATTAATTTTGTGAGTGGAAAAAACCCCACATCCATCTCCTGTCAAGAGTTAGGATTGGTACGTGGTGATGAAATATGTGTTTGTTTACTGCTTGGGCCATATAAGATTGATCACGTTCTTCACATCTTTCTTTCCTTGCCTTTTGGAGCTCGAGGCGAGTAAGTATATTATTTGGTTGGTGTTTGCCAGTGAGTTTTGATGCTGTTCCTGGGACTTGGCAGTGTGGATGCTTGCAAGGTGGATGTTCCCCCGTGGGGGATGCTGGACAGCCGAGGATGGAGACCTGGTGCTTGCAGGGCTGGTGACTCCCTGCTGCTTCCCAAAGGCTCTCAGATCATGGTGCCACTGCTCCCTGGCAGCCAGAGTGGCTCCTGAGGCCCTACACAGCCTGGCAGGAGCCTGGTGCCACCCGGGATCCCCTCCGTGGCCTCAGCACTCTGCCAGTACATCAAAGCACCTCCTTGGCTGCTCTGCAGCCGCTGCCTCCCTGGGAGCTCAGCTTGAAGGCCTGACATTTCCTGCAGCCTCTGCACGTAGGAGCCAGGGATAAAAGGATTAACGGAAATGTCACTCTGCTGTAAGTCTTGGGCTGCTGTAGCCAGGTACAGTAGCGGGTGGGAGTGAAGGATACTGTCCCAATCCCCTCGTGGTGCAGCTGCATGCAGGGCTGGGACCATGGGATGGAGCTTAAGGCTTGTTGAGTTACTGCTATGCATTTTTGCTGCTGCTCTGGTTTCCCTTCTCCTTTGATGGCTGTTTGGATGGTTGCTGGTGAAGCTGAGTCAATAAGATGAAAAATGTGCCTAATACACTGCCAGGGAGGGTTGGCACAGTGTGGTGGGGACCCTGGGCTGGACCTTTGTAGGGTGTTACAAGCTGGGTCTGAGCATTTTTTTTTTTTTTTTCACTTGAAGCTCGTGTGCAAGTCCTGAGGTCTCAAAAACTTATTTCCACCTTGAACACACCTCCCTTCCCATCCTGGGTTAAATTGACACTTCCTGCTGAACTGAGAATTTTCCCAGTGCCTTTCATCAAGGTTTCCTCCTTTCAAATGGGCCAGATAGCTCTGCCTTCTCCAAGTAACATCTATTTCTGGCCCTTCCTCTGTGCACGCATCTGTCTTCAGACCCCAGCTGTGCAATCACAAGCAGATCACTTATCCCAGCTCTAATTGCAAGAGCTCAGGTTTGTGAGGGTTTGGGAGAAGCTTGGCTTGCTTTTTTCCCCCCTTCCCCATCACACAGTCAGGGAGGAAAGGTGGGAAACCCATGAAGGGGATTTTCAGCATTCAGCTGCTCAAGTGGTAGACCTCAGAGGGCTCCAAAGTGCTGCCTGGCAGGGTCGTGCCTGCCCTTATGAGGTTTGAAATTAGCTGTATTAAGTGCAAGGGGCTTGAGGCCAACCTAATCAGTGGAGGAGTGGTGGGTGACTGTGAGCCAGAGGCGTGAATCTAGAAATAGCTTTGGTTTCCTCTTCCTTCTCCTTGAATGAGGACAACTAGGGCCCTGTGGCTTGTCTGATCATTGGTGATGTGAAGTCTATCACTGCTACAGAGACAATCCAAAATGTAACAGTGGATTTTGCAACATGGATCCACCTCTTCTGCTGGTGGCTGGGGTGAGACAGTTGAGTCCTTCTAAAACGAACACTGGCTGGGTGCTAACTAGGAGTGGATGCGTGTCTGATCTAAACTGGACATCTTCCAGTGTCATTTTGTGCCCTTACTTGAGATCATCTCACTGGGAGAAGTTGCATTGGTGGGTTCCTGGGCCAATTTCTGTGCATCTTTGGCAGCCCTTTGGCTATTACAGGGATGGCTCTGGACAATCTCATGCACTGGATGTGAGGACCAACAGGTCCAGGCTGTGGCAGATGGAGCCCTTGTAGCCAAGGCTTCTGGATGTTGGTGTTAACAGGTGATGCAGCTGAAAGAGGAAATGTTTGTGTTGCCAGAACCTCAGTCTGTGGCTTGAGGCTGTATGAGAAAACCCTAGGGTGGTATGGTTCCTAAATTTGAGACGTATAAACCATCTGAATACATGTTTACTATGTTGCTGTGTTTAGCACAGCTTACTGGGGAAAGAGCCTGGCATGCTCTCTCTCTCTCTCTGTCCTCCTAATGACACTGGGAGTCTTTGGCCAGTTTATCTGAACTTGATAGAGGGTTACAAGTCGGGAGGTTATCAACTTCCTATGCATATCATGGAATCAGGCAGAGTAAAGAGAAGTTGTTGTAGTGCCTTGTGGGGAAGAATTCGGCATTAACATGTTCCTCATTAGTCACTGGGAAGTCCACAGGGGAATTCAGCTTCACAGTGCCCCAGGAACTGGTGCACAGAGGGAGGACAGGTCCTTCCCTGGCTGTGGGACAGTAGAACTGTGCCTGCAGCCAGACAAGTTGCTATTTGCAGTGCCTGAGTCACCCTTTATTGGGAGCAGGTACTTAAGAGGCTGTGATTCCCTCTAAATGTTTTCCTGGCCCGCTGTGTACCCAACCAGCCAGTCAGGAGGCACTGCCTTGTATTTACAGAGGGTAATTGTACACACCTTATTTATTGTGTAGTAAAGAAAACAAATTAAGGCTGTGTAATTACAGAGACAGGCATGCTTTTAAATAAGGCTTAAGTAGTCAGATTTCTATTTAGAAAATTAGTAATTGCCATTTCTGTCTGCATCAGAGGCTCTTCTTAAACTGTCTTCTGGAGGTTTATACATGCTCTAAATTAGTTTGTGGGCCAGCCCAGACACAGCTTCTATCAAAGAGCACACTCTCAGTGCTGCCTGCCAGAGCGAGGACAGGGTTGAAGATCAAACTTTCCCTTCCAGCCTTCACCCAAAGGTCTTAAAGATGGAGACCCTGGGCTGGTTTGTGCTGAGTGTAATTGTTCTTTGAGTATGGTGTGGTCAGGCACTTTTATCTGTGTGATCACGTTCTTCTTCCCTACAATGAGGATTGAGGAATAACTGAAACGTGCTGGCAGGAATGCTGCAGGGGCCCGCTTTGCCTGTTAAAAGACTGAGCTGGATGAGCTGTGGACTTGTTTTCCTGGGCAAATCTGAGCTGTGATTAATCTGGAGCTTCCTAGAATGTCCTCTGTAGGTTGTGATGTTTTCTGGTGGGGTCGGCTTCAGTGTCCTGGTTTGGTTCCAGGCACTGGTGTGGTGTCAAATGAACTGGTGACTTGGTATTGAATGTAGTTTGTAGCTTTGACATGAGGATTCCCAGAGATATGTTATGGGTTTAGGCTTTGATAGGAAAGATACAGGGCTGAGAGCTCCAACTAAATAAAGAAATAAACAGTATCAGATTCTGAATTATTCCAAGTGGAACACTGTTTCCTCTCGGTCATGCCTTGAGGGTCACTTTCCCCTGCTCTGTGGTTAATAATCTATTGTCTTTCTCTGAAAGAGCTGTTCTTAGGTATGAATCAGGATTTAACTCTCTCTCTTTTGCTCAGTTCCATAACCAGCTCCAGGCCCTGTGCCTGCCTGCAACCCTCCCCTTGATTCTGGATCTCCTGCTACCCTTCTTCCTCCTTCTCCATGGTTTCTTCCTGCTTTGTCCTTTCACCACTGCACTGCTGCGATACCCATCCTGACAGACTCCTAACCCAAACCTGTTGTTTGTTAATTGCTCTTGATTTCTCATCCGTGCTCCTGAGTCAATGCAGCTTCACGAGGCCGTGTACATCAGCCGGGCTCAGCGCATGGCAGCGTGTGAGCTCATAGTTCCCTGGGAAGGTGGAGTAAAATGCGTTTGCCTAAACCACCTCTTTGATAGTTTAATGTGTTTTGTTTTGCTTTTCCTAAATAGGACCCAAATTTCTCCATGAATATAGGCAAAATAAGAAAAGCATGAGAAAGCTTTAAACAGCCTTTAAGTTCTATTAGGTGAATATCCCTTTACTATCCCTAAGCAGGCAGCAACTTGGGTACTCTTTGGTTCCCATTTGTACTCCAAGGATGCTCCTGCTCCAGCCCCTTCCAAGATCAAATCGCTATGATTTACTCAGGGAGCCATTTCCCCCCATATGTCTCTAGTCCTAGAAAATTCTGGCCATGCCTGTAGCACAGCCACTAGAATAAACAGCTGTAACATCTCTGCTTCCATAAACTTTCCTGTTCTGCTCCCCATCTGCTTTGTCCCCTGGATGCCAGTGTAGTGCAGGTCCTTGCTGATATGCTAATCGGCAGCAGGGCTTTGATGGCATGTTTATTCCCGGTTTACTGCCGCAGGTGACTGATAAGCAGTTAACTGCAGCTACTCCTTTTGCTGCAGCGGCAGAGGTGGGTCCTGCGTTTTACCAGCCATTGTGCACAAGGCCAGAGGAGAGACCAGTTCCCTGCAGGACTGTGGCTTTCCTTCAGGCTGGATTGAAATAATTTGGCCTGCATTCATAGGGCTGGGTAACTAACTGCTGGCTGCAGGCTGCCTTGCTTGGCTGTGGGGAGGGTTTATTGTTCTGTGATAGAAGGGGGAGTGGTGAGTTTGTGACTGATGTACTCTAGTGGGACCTGAGAGAGAGTTTCCAACTCAAGCGCTTCATGCTTTGTGCCAAGATTTGTCCTGCTTCCGTTCCCCGTCTTAAAATCTGGAATAACATTTGTTTTCTCTGCTTTTTTCTGATATATTTGAGGCATAACACATTGTATGATTTCTAATGAAACCTGGCCTTGAGTTGTGGGATGCTGTTGCAATGTGAGATGAGTTACACTCTGTCACAAATAAGTTTTGCCTACTTGGATTCTTATGTAATGTCAAGTAGCACTCTGGTACCTGGGCTCTTGGGATTTTACTGTGGTTTTGTCTCTCCTTCTTTCCTTTGAAATGTTGAGATGATCTTTCCAGTTACATTGTGAGAGTTATTTCCCTTTCTGAAATTTGATCATCTTTTGACTGACATGTGAAATGGGCAACTGTGGTTTTTGTAAAGCTCCCATTTTTTTCCCATCCACTCTTTAAAAAAAGTCTTCAGACTGTTTAAATTGAAGCTCTTCCTACAATGATGCATGGTTTGTTGGTCTTTGTATTTTTTTGTTTCGTTGGATTTGATTTTTTCTTATTTTATTTTTAAATTTTTTTAAGGTTGGTGTTTTGGTTTTTTTTTTGTTTTTTTTTTTTTTTTTTTTTTTACAAGATTGGAGTAAAATGTGAACTTCAGACAAGTTGGTGGGCTTGGGGGTGTCTGACCTAGTCTTTTCTGTGCAACAATGGTCTGGTGGATGTCTTGTGGTGAGCTTCCCCTCAAAGAGAGGCACAACATTCCTCTTGGATGTGATGCTGAAAATGAGATGTAGTTGTACCTTGGTTAAACTTCACAGCATCTCTGAGACCACCAGTAGCACAGAATGAGCTGATTTCTGGAGATTTGGGTGTGTCAAGGAATGGATCTTGTTTCTAGGCTTCTGAGATCACTGCAGCATGGAAGTGCTCCAGAAACAGCTTCTGACTGTCCCTCTTGCTTCCTTCCCAAACCCTGTGGTGCAAAGCATTTCTTACCTGTCCGTGCCAGTGTGAGAGGGGCTGCAGAGGGAAGAGGAACCCTCCTTGGCAGGGGGGTACCTGAGGACATGGAAACCTGCTTGAAAAATGCTGGGGGAATGAACAGTCATGACAGGATGAGTGGAAGTTAAGTGACCACAGAATTTATCTCTCCTGGGATTTTTCTTTCCACGGTCCTAGTTTACTAAGTGTGATTGCAGGGCTGGTTTTTCCCTTTTTGATGTATTGGCAACAAGCACCAGGGCAGAAATATAGAAACATTGAGAACATATGCTATTTGAGCAATAAGATATGACGCGGCATGAATGATGGGACATTAATTCATGATGGTGTGTGACAAGGCAGGAATTTAAATGTCGTAAGTTAGGCAGTCGTGAGTTTTATTGGAATTATAAAATTTTATTAGAATGCTGGTCAAAGGGTGGAGTTTCCCACCAACCCCTCCCCTTACTTGTATCTGGGAAGGGATAAGCTGTTAATTATGTTGGATGCAAGAGTCTGCGGCGTGTTTATAGGGTTGCCAGTGACAGCCAGGGGTGTGTCTCCCCGGGCAGCTGGGGGTGACCATGACTTTAGCCTTGCTAGTGCTTGAGGATTGACCATGTTTCATGCCTGCTGTCCTCCGGCATGCCTGAAAGTCACGCTTGGGCACTCCCGGGACCGCTTCCCGGGGAGCTCCGGCGGGGTGGGGCCGTGCCCGGTGCCCTGCGCCCCGCGGGGCCGCGCTTCAGCACCACGGACAGGGCCGGCGGCTGCTCCCCGGACGCAGCTCCCCGGAGCTCCCCGGGCCCCGGACGCAGCTCCCCGGAGCTCCCCGGGCCCCGGACGCAGCTCCCCGGAGCTCCCCGGGCCCCGGACGCAGCTCCCCGGAGCTCCCCGGGCCCCGGACGCAGCTCCCCGGAGCTCCCCGGGCCCCGGACGCAGCTCCCCGGAGCTCCCCGGGCCCCGGACGCAGCTCCCCGGAGCTCCCCGGGCCCCGGACGCAGCTCCCCGGAGCTCCCCGGGCCCCGGACGCAGCTCCCCGGAGCTCCCCGGGCCCCGGACGCAGCTCCCCGGAGCTCCCCGGGCCCCGGACGCAGCTCCCCGGAGCTCCCCGGGCCCCGGACGCAGCTCCCCGGAGCTCCCCGGGCCCCGGACGCAGCTCCCCGGAGCTCCCCGGGCCCCGGACGCAGCTCCCCGGAGCTCCCCGGGCCCCGGACGCAGCTCCCCGGAGCTCCCCGGGCCCCGGACGCAGCTCCCCGGAGCTCCCCGGGCCCCGGACGCAGCTCCCCGGAGCTCCCCGGGCCCCGGACGCAGCTCCCCGGAGCTCCCCGGGCCCCGGACGCAGCTCCCCGGAGCTCCCCGGGCCCCGGACGCAGCTCCCCGGAGCTCCCCGGGCCCCGGACGCAGCTCCCCGCCTGCGCTGAAGCCTCCCGGCTTTCCTGCCCTCCCAGCCCAGCCTGCAGTTTGCCCCCTGCCTCTTCTGCCTTCTCTTGGAATAAGCTCCTTCACCTTCCAGCCCCAGCCTGGCTCTCAGGGAGCAGTGCCTGAGCACTCCCGGCTGCGGCTGCAAGCTGGCTCAAGCCGTGGGGTGTGAGCCTGCCTCTGGGGTGCCCAGGCTGGTTTCACTGCCAGCAGTGCCTTTATTCTTCCATCTGTGGTGCAGCCAGCCTGCCTGTGTGACAGCCGCGATACCTGCAATATCCCTGGGAGTGTTCAAGGCCAGGCTGGATGGGGCTCTGAGCAACCCGACCTAGTGAAAAGTGTCCTGCCCATGGCAGGGGGCTTGGAAAAATATGATCTCTATAATATGATCTCTCTTCCAACCTAAACCGCTCTAAGATTCTATGGATACTAACTTTCTGAACTGCAGTGATTCCTGGCACTGACTGTGCTCTGCAGCGTGAATGGATTTGTTTTGCAAACCAGTACCCGGCTGCTGTCTGGGGCTTTCTCACATGAGTAGTTCTCTAGGACATCTGCCATCCAACCTCGCTGCAACCACAATCCGTGGGCTTTGGCTAAATGTTTGCTGTATCCAGTTGTGCGTGTTGATAATTGTGGGTAATTTGCTGTCTCAGAATAATGAAGGAATGCCTGCTGCACTCTGAAGCACTCAGTGCTTTGTGGTGATTAGTCTTTCCATTTGAAAATATTCCTCACAGTGACCAGCAAAACATACTTTTTTAAAAAGTACATAATGTATTGAGAAGAATGGGTAAAACGTAACTTTTTTGTGCAGACATTCCTGTCTGTTTTGACAGGGTTCACTGTCAAAGGCAAAGTGTCTTTCTGCTTTTGGGGTGGTTATAAGCGTGGAGTGTAGCAAGCAGGCTTCACTGGGCTCTGGCTGGATTAAGACACCACCAGTTCCCTGTCCCCCTCAGCCAAGGTGCCTTGGGCTGTCAGGGGGCACATCATGCCATGGCTCAGGTGTGGCTGCAGGCAGGCCTCTTCTCGGAGCGTGACTCCTCCCTGTGTGCTCAGGTGCTGCAGACAGGTTTTTGGGCAGAGGCGCTCCTATGCCCATGCTCAGGTGTGCCCCAGGCACCTGCTGTCTGCCTGCTCCCCGTGCCCACCCCCCAGACACCAGGGGGAGGCAGCAGCCTGGCACGAGGTAGCTCCTGCTTGGTACTGTCTGTGTGTTTTTCTTGTCATTTGATGAGGCGTAGCTGGAGCAAGTCAGCCTCACCTCCTGCTGTGGCCAGGAGGCTCTGCACAGCATGGCAGGTGGCAGCTGCCATCTCTGCTGGCTGATGGCGTGGTCCTTTTGGTTCCCCACGTGGGCACCTCCCCGTGCCGGCCCACTGCCCCTGCCTGTCCCCAGCTCTGCTCCCCCGTGGTGCCCAGCTGCTGCTGCCAGGCTCCCAGTGCTGGGGGTGCAGGTAGCTCTGTTCCCTGCCGAGGTGGGGCGAGTGCTGCAGGCTAATGGCAGGCTTTCTTTTCATTAGCTGCTGTAAACACAGGGTTTTGGCAGCAGCCTGCTTTTCTGAGCCCAGGAAGACCATTTTTCCTTTTATCTATAATTTAGTGAAGTGTCAAGCCACAGAAGTTTTAATGATAATAAAGCAGCAGAGGAAATTTATTTATTCACTGCAAAGGTGGGTTTCATTCCAGGGTTGGTTTTTCACACTTCCCTCAAGAAATGTTGGCTGCTCGTGTAACCTCACTCCCAATGGGTTCAGGCTACCTTCCCTGAGAAGCTCGGCACTACACTTCATGCTTGGCTGAATGGCTTTCCAGCCCCTCTCGCATGCATGACATTGGGGCCAAGCAAACTGGGAAAGGAGAAGCAAGGGAAACATAGTTAGGTGAGAGCATTCATGTGCTTGGTGAGGTGTAATGGAGGGGAGGCATTCATGCATTTCCCATCTTCCTCCTGTTGCTGTGCATCTCTTACATCTGCTTCCCAGACCAGCCTCTGTGATGGATTTGACTGCTGAGGAAAAGCAGGGAAGGGCTTTTTTGGGATTACACATAGCGCTTGCCTTCTGTCAGCCTATGAAGATGCCAGTGCTGAGTGGAGATAAAAAGTGGATTGGTGTCATGTGCAGGGACGAGGGCTTCTTCCTGAGGTTCAGGAAGGCAGAGTGGAACTCTGGGATGAGGATGTGGGAAGGACAGGGACCAGGCTGGAGAGAGGAGGTTCCAACGAGGGATTGGAGCAAGGCGTCTTTAGGGAAGAAATGGAGAGTGGAGGGGGGATGGGGTGTAGAAGAGGTGACAGGGAAAATGGATCTAGAGAGGAGAGGGAGGATGGACTGGGGTAGGGAGAAGCACATGTATGTGGGAGATCTGCAGGTGGAAGCAAGTGTAAGGGAGAAAGGGGTTTGCTAGGAAATACTTGGGAACCACGCCTCTGAATTAACCAGAACCTTCCTCACCCCCTTCGATGTGGCAATATTAGAATCTTTGGAGGCAATATTAGAATCTTCCTAATTATTTTTCTTGGATGAGTTTTGCTATCCTGATGATATTAATTATTCTTAAAGGTCAAAAGCACTCACTTGAATCCCCTTCTGTTCTATCATGTAATCAGTTAATTAATTGGAAACCATTTAGCAGAGTCTGCGAGAGCTCAGCCTGCCGTATGCCCTGTTGTTTTGCTATTGCTGGAGATATATATATATATATATGCTTTCATATTTATACCCCTTCCTTTCTTCAGAGGCTCTGCAGAGCTCTTGGTACCCTCCCAGTCCATCCCAGCCTCTGGCACCCCTCCCTGAGTCAGGAAAGCTGGGGCTCAGGCCCAGCTGTTAGTTTTTGGATTTTTTTTTTTTTTTTTTACTAACCCCATTCGGGGTTATTCAAGGCTCATTGATTTCTGGGCATCCAAGTAGGTGGGGATATATGAAGTTATTTTTTTTTTTAATATAAATTTGGTGTAGGAGCCCTCTAACAGCTGAGCTCACAGTGCCTGTTCAGGAGGAAGAGGCAAGACCAGAACATTTCCCAGCACGTCTGCGCTTGATGTGTTGACATAGAGGCTCTCACATGGACCTTGTCCAGCTCTCCCCCTGTCTGCCTGGGCATTTGGAGTGACCTCCCAGCTGGGGTGGTACCTCCTGATGAGCACCTGTCTCTATTGCTTCACTGTATTCAAGGGGGAGGTGGTGGGAAACGTGGGATCCTGGGAGCCTGGTGTTCATAGAGTCATTAAGGTTGGAAAAAACCTCTAATACCATCAAAGTCTAATTATAGTGCACTCAGAGGAGCTGGGAAATGCCCCATGGGCATGGCTCTCCTTCCCATGCCATCTCCTCAAGCTGTGCCTTGCCACAGCTCTGAGCTCTTCTCTCACACAGGGAGATCAGGTTGGCTCTGGGTTCACTGGAAACCTGTGAGCAGGAGGCATTCCCCAGTCATTCTCTGTTCCCAGCTTGAAGAACAATGCAGTTTGAAGCAAACAGGGTTGGATAAACCCAGCCCCTCACTGGAGCTGGCAGCTGGCAACCCTTGTCCTCAGCCAGCACACATCTCCAGTATTATTTCTGCATGCCAAAGCAGGAGCAGAGCCCAGTATAGAGTAGTATTTCAGTTTAATGGATCTAGAGTTACTGCAGTTTAGGACAGAAGAGATGGGTTGGGGCCAGTGCAGCCCTGAGGACCTCTTGGCTGCAGGAGGGCAGCCATGGGGAAAGGCTCTTGCCCGTTGCAAGGTGATTTTTCTTTTCCTTGAGCAGAAGACTGACCTATTGTGTGGATGCTGCTGGACTCTGCCCTGCAGGGAAGCTGGCAGGAAAAGGGAAAGCAACTGCAGGGCTGACCCAGCTTTTAACCTTTGCTCAAGTCCTCTGAGAGCCCAGATGTCTTTGGAGAAGAGCGATGGAGACTGCACACAACAAGGGTGAGATGAATGTAGTGCAGAGGGCCAGATCCCTGCATCTGATCTGCCTCGAAGCACAGGGGACAGTGTGACCCACATCTGGTGACGCCTTCCCATCTGTACCATGAGCTGAACCGCAACAATAAACTCTGAGGGGTGATTTGTCTCTGAACAAAGCGTTGTGCAGCTGGGAGATGCCTCAGAGATGACTTGGAGGGTGTGGAAGTGTCATGGGGTAGGAGATGGCCTTTAAGATAAAGGCTGGGCTGGGTTGAAGGCAGCAGCAGGACGTGGCTGCTGCACTGCAGAGGCAGTGGGAGGAGAGGCGTGGGTCAGATGTGCTGCTGGCACTGGCTCTGGGAGCCCTGTGACAGAGGTGTGGTGCCTTATTGCCTTCCCACTTGCTCTGCAGCTTTTGCTTTTTAATGCTGTTGTTTAAAGAACAGTGCAGAAGACCAGCCCCTTCCACCTCCCTCAGCCCTGTTTCAGAGTGAATTTGAAAATCAGGGTCCTGCAACTGAGAAATGCGGAGGGATTGGTGGTTCCTTCCTCCAGTATCACACCTCCAGGACCAGTGGTGTGCATGTGGAGTGGCAGGGTCTCTTCTAGTGTGTCACCCGTGATGGTTCCTCTCTCCTCTCTGATGTAGGATGCTCTGAGTTTGGGAAATTATTGCAGATTTTGAGCCCTAAAACAAGAAATAATTTGTGGGGAATTAGATGATTATATCAGGGCACATGCTGTGTGACTTGTCCCTTACAAGGTACAGGACAGAACCTGTGGATGGGAGAAAGGATTTAGTTTTGTTGCCCAAATGCACAAAGGAAGGTTGAACCTTGGAGATTTTCTGGTTCTGCTGTGTTTGGGGTCAGAAAAGCCCTGGGGGTTGCAGGGATGTTGTTTAAGGAGCAGAATTGGGTTGTAGGTAATGCCAGACCATGGCTGAGGCCCTCTGTAAACTGTCTCACTCCTCCATGGCACCAATATATGTGTCCTGGTGATGAGCCTGAACAGGGAGCAGATCCAGAAGAACTCCTGGCAGCTCTGAAATCTCAGGCTGACCAGTTTAATGGCACATCCTGTTCTGCTCACTCTGCTTTCCGGGCATGCGAGGCTTGCACGCAATTGGCAGTGCCCAGTCCTTTTCCAGGCTGTCTCAAGCGTGTCCTGCTGGGACTTGGGGCTGAGCTATTGGAGATTCCAATTGAGTCTAATATTTGTAGAGCCTGATTTGTGGGGAGGCCTGTCCTGCCACAGCTTCTGGGACTTGTTGGGGTAATTTTAGCACACTCATTAAGGGAGGACAGTACATTTTTTTCCCTTAACGAGCAAAGCTGCTTACTAAACAGGAAGAGAAAGGAGGGGGACGGGCAGGCAGGAAGGGTGATGGGGAGTGTAACAGTGCTTTTAGAGGTCATTGGAGTTATCTGGCAGGGATAAGCAAGCCCCGGAGTGACTTTCCAGCATTTCTCTGGTTCAAACCCAAAAGCTTTAACAGCTTACTTGCTGCAGATACGAAGCCTGAACAGAGCTGCCCCTACAGCAGCATGTGAGGCTGTGACATTCCCCTTTCTTGCGGCCACCAGCATCCAGCAGTGAGCTGTGAGATGATGGGAAGCACCTGTTGTGCCCAAATATCAAGGGAGTCACATGTGGTGCCACCAGCATATCCAGCCCTGTGGACCACAGCTGAGGGATGTGCATCTCTCCTCGCACTTCTGTCAGGCACTTGCTCGTGCTCCCTCAGCCCCAGCTGCTCTGTGAAGTTAATCCCTCCCAGTCAGGATTTTCATAGTGGCACCATGTTATTAAAATGTGTGAAAAACTTCTCCCATGCAGAAATAAATGTGTCAGCTTGGAAACAAGGGCAAGTGGAGGATGGAGCTGCGTGGAGGAGGGACAGGTGCACAGGGTCCCTCCCCAGCAGCAGCGTTTCTGCCGTTGCGTTGAGCTGAACTGCATAAAATAACTTACAGTTTAATTACAGGGGCTCCTGCTTGTTGGTGTCATTAATGAGGCAACTGGCTTAATTTAGCTGAATAAAAATGGCTTTAATAGTGGAAACACTTTTGGCTGCTGGGTAATTAAGGGAAAACTAAAAATGCTGTCTCCTCTTGCACTAAAGTCCGCTTGTTCTGGTCTGCAGATATCCAGATTCCTCTTTGTCCCACCCTCACCCATCCCTTTTTTAACCCCAGGAGATTGTTCAGGAGGTGCACTCCATGGCCCCATCTGTCCCTCACGCTGCCACAAAATGGCAAAGGTCACCTCCCCTTCCCTGTTGGTCACCAGCGAGGTCTTGGCAGTGCCTGCGGGAGCTGTGGGGGAGTGTGCAGGACGTGGCGTGTCCCCTCCCGAAATGTAGGAAGAGGATGGAGGGAGAGAGCAAGGACTGGGATTTAGCTGTCACTCAGTGGTGACAGCCTGCCCTTGAGGTGTGCAGGGAGGTGCTGGTGGGGATAGGAGCAGGAGCCTTGGGAGCACGGCTGCTGCAGCAGGAGGATTGTGGAGTGGTGTTGAGCCTCAGCCGTGGGTGGGTTGGGTGGCTCTACCCTGGACCTGGTCCAGGTGAGCTCCATCCAACCCCCTCTCTCTACTCAACTCTTTTTGGAGGTAAAAAGCACCCTGGCAGCTACTTCTAGAGACTGTCTCCATGGAAAAGAGCATCCTGTGAGTGATGGAGAAAATGTCCCGTGGCAAAGAAACAGTTTGAATGCGTTCCAGGAACGCTGATGGCAGATCTGTCCTGGAAGAGAAAGGCTCCTGTTCATTGCTGAGAAACACACAGGGAAGGCATTTTGCCTCCCTCTGCCTGTGTTTCCTCGACGTGTGATGTGCTTTTTTGTTACAGGTGGAGCTGATGTATAGGCTGTTATAAAGGTTGTCTGGCACACTGCTGCAGGACTGCTTCCACTTTCCTATAATTCTGCCAAATTTTAATTGCTCAGGCTGAAGTTTTCTGTGCTGGGTGTCTGCTCCTGGCTGATCCTATTTTTTATTATTACTTTCTGGTCTCACATAAGAGCTTTCTCAAATGTGTGAGGTGGTAGAAGGGAGGTTGGGAAAGAAGCTGTTTTGCTCAAGCTAGAAAATACTGGTGATTCTCCTGCTACAGAACATTTGCACCCTCCTTTTGAGCAGGGAAAGAAATCTTGTCAAAGGGCAGATTTTTCTTGGAAGACTTGGTGTTGCTCAGGGACATCTTAGGTCAGCAGAATGGCTCTTGGTCCAGTTGGAGGGGAAAAGTTTTGAAAAGGATGTCTTGGGACACTGGTGTTGGTGTGGGAGGACATAAAAGTGGGGAAGATAATAGGAAATTTGGGCATGGACAAGGAAATTGAGGCTGAGAAATATTTGGGAGTGGTTGGAGAGCAATGAGTAATGTGGTTCAGCCAGCTGGGAGGGAGAAGGAAATGGGTCAGGAAGGAGAGAGCTGGCACTGCCCAGCCGCAGTATAGGAGGATGGGGGTTCACGTCCCTGCAGGTAACAGGGATTTGGAGGTGACAGCAGACTTTTGGCCTTGGAAATGCAGCAGGAAGGCAGAATGGGCCTGTGAGAGGCCTTGATTTGGAGCTGTGAGAGGACTAGTCCTGGATGCGAGTGCCTTGATTTTCCCCAACCCTCCCCATTTATGCTGTACAGAGCACTGGGAAACTTGGTGTGTGCAGCTGAGGTTTGTGAGTGGGGGGGAACTTTGCAAGCACCCAACAGGAGTTAAAGTGCTGGAGCTCAGAGCCTCGCCTGTGGAGCCATAATTTAATCTCTCCTCATGTGCATGTACTGTGATTCCATCTCTAATTACAGAATTACATGCTCACTTCCCCAGGAAACCTGCCCCATCCAGCATGTGGGATGGATCTGTTCTGGGGACAAATCACTGCTGTGCAGTGAGGTTTCTCTGGAGGAGCTCTATTTTCTGCAGCACAAGTCAGTAGCTGTACCCTTTTGCATGTGGAATCCCCGTCCTGGCATCTCTGACCTTTCCAGTTTTTGTGACCGAAATGGTGTATTTTTTGATGTGTGTTTGTTTGCAGCCCCTTTCGGTCTCTGTGCTGAGGTCTGAGCCTGAGGAAGGACCTTTGTGAGGTTTTGAAGTATCTAAGGTGTCTGTTTCCAGTGACAGACATGCTCCTCTGTGTGTGTGTCCAGGCTGGTCTGAAGCAGAGCCGTGGGTGTGTGTCCCCCTGACCAGCCCTGCAGAAGTTGATGGTCAGGTCAGATCAAACCTCTGCTCTGCCCTTTGAGAGCAGTGTCTCCTGCCAGATGTGTGCAAGGGAAGACCCATCTCCTCTCTGCCTAATGCTTGCTGTGGGTTGTTGTCTGGGGGAGGGAGGAGGTGGTAGGAGTTGGTTTCCAGGCACTGCAGGAGATGAGAAGCGGAGCACATCTGCCTGGCAAAGCTCCTTGCATTAGTGAGGATGTATCCTTTCTCCATCTCTCTGTGTCCTAAATTGTAATAACACGATCATGCTATTTTTGATTCACTTATTTGCGTGGAAAGCCTGTTGTTTTTTCTCTTCTCTTTCAGAATCCAATTTTCTCTTGACATTTCTGCCTAATGTAGCAAAACATGACCTTTGAGAAAGGACATTCCAGCGAGATTCACTCCCTCCTCTGCATTTCTGCCTCTCTCCCACATCTTGCTGTCTCTCATGCATCCCCTTTACTCTTCCTTCTTCTCCCTGGGCTGGGGGAGGGAGTTTACTGTCTCACTTTTCAGTAACAGAGAGTTGCTCCTTCCCCTCCCACTTTTCATCTGTCTTTGCAAAATTTCCAGATGCTCAGTGCCCTGGGGTGGATAAAGGAGGGAGCCTTGCAATGTTTTCCTTCCCCCCTTCTTAGCTTTACCTGCCAGTTTTACCACCTTTGTCAGAGACTGGAAGCAGTTTGTCTACAGACATGGGAATGGTGGGATCATAGTCATGTGAAATGAGGTACCTGTGGTTTGCTGTGGTTCCCACAGCAGGATAGTCTGATGTGAAGCAGAGCCAGAATTTAAAAAGGCAGCGCTGTGCCATCATTGTGTTTGGGCTTGTTCTTCTGCCAGGCTTGTGGACAGGCTTTGGGACAATGCTCTGCTGTGTGAGCAGCATCTCCACTCCTAATTGAAGAGTTCTGTGCAGGTGGGACAGGACCAGAATTGTTTTTCCCTTGCTGAAACCCAGTGTAAGGGAAGAAATGCATCTGTCATCCCAAATCCTCGTGCATCAGACCTGTGCCAGCAGGAGCCATTCAGGGTTAATTTTTGCACTTATTTGCAAATCAAACAGGGACTGGGGGCTGAGCCCTGCACAGCTGGGCTGCCTTGGGCCATACCTCCTCTCTGACCAGCCCAGAGCTGAATGAATTTCAGATGATTCATGCCTCTGGCCCTTCATCGCTCTTCCCTGTGGGCCAGGCTAAGGCAGTGGGGTATCCTCAGCCTCGAGCTGGGCTGCCCTGCCTGCCTGTGGCTCACAGCAGGGATGGATTCAGTGAGGGATGTGAGGCAGCACCTCCTGTGTGTTCTGGAGGTGTTCTGTGAGCATTTGGGGCTCTCCCAGAGCTTGTGATCACCCATTCCTCTGCTCACTCACCCCATGGGCTGGTCACTCGATTGGTGGCTCTCAGGCTGGCCAGGTGTCCCTGGGAAGGCTGGCTGGGACAGAATGTGTATCACTGCCATCTTTCTGTGCTGTTAGAAACCAGGAGCTTTTCTCCTTCTGCTCACCCTACTCCAGACACATTTCTTCCTCTTGTTTTTATTAATTCAGTTCCTTTTGCATTCTTTCATCCTCTCTGGCTTTCAGCTAAAGAGAAGATATCTGCTGGGTTGCAAAGCTTTCCCAGGTGGATGAGATTTATGTTTTTGCAAGTTTGGGCAGATGGAGAGAGGGATGGGGAGCTGTTGGCTGCTGTAGCAGTGGTACCCCTGGGTGCAAGCAGCACACAGCCATTCCGGGACACCTGGAACGCAGAGCTACTGCAGATCATATGAGAACACCTTGGGTAATCATCGTGCTGTCATTTGAACCTGGCTGTTACTATTTTTAACGTGAGGTTTGTGCTTAATTTTTTGTTCAAGTTCTGAAATTAGACTTGTTCTTTTTGCTTATGGTTGGTTGAGCTCCAGATTCACGGGCAAGAGTCAGACATTGGATTTTTTTTTTTTTCCTTAACATTGCAGCAGGATATAAATCATTTTTCCCCTTTAAAAGAAAAATAAAGATGAGAAAGGGTTCATTTGGGTTTGTCCTCATTAGAATCTCCCATTATGAAATCTGGACTTGAGTTCTAAACTGCTTGACAGCCTCCCCATCAAGGAGGATGATGAGCTCTGTGGAGGTGGTAGGGCCATGTGCAGGAAGAATTATTTACAGTGACTGCTTTCTTCTTTTTTCCCCCCTTAATTTTCAGAGACCTCTCCGGGAACCGGCTCACCACTCTGTCATGGCAACTCTTCCAGACACTGCGACTCTTTGAACTGTAAGTCCCACCCTGGGGGTATCTCCTGGGAAAAGACAGGAGGCTGAGAGGAGGAACGATTTCCAAATAGAGCTATTTTGAAGCCAGCAAATAATTACCTAAAACTCCAGTGGGCAGCAACATCCTTGGGAGGCTTTCCTGGGTATGGGAGTACCAGAGCAGAACTGCTTCTCTTTTAACTTCACAGCAGCTGCCTAATTAATGTCGGGATGATGAACAAGTCATGCTTGGAGTAGTAAATGGTTGACTAACTCTGCGAGCACATTAGAAATACTTACTAGGCCAGATTTTTGAGTGGATGTCTTCAAACACTTGCTCTCATCTGTTGCAGGGTAGGGATAACTGCTTTTCTTTAGTTGGTACACATGCTTTACAAGACACCCCTGCATTTAGGCTGATGATTCCCTTTCTCTGTAGCAACAGAGGCACCTTCCAGCTCTGATGTGGGAGATGATGAGGTAGTTATATCTCCTGGGGCACTGGTGGCCTTCAGCCTGCTGAATTATTGATAGAGCATTCAGCATCATGCTTGAAGAATAAGTGGACACGAAATCAATGGAGCATTGCCCTGATGACCTGTTTTGTTGAATTTTAGAAATAGTTGTTTGGTGGGTATAAAAAAATATATATGTAGGATTTGTCCCAGAGGATCCTGGGAAGCTCCATTCATCCTCACGATGATCAATAGAGCTGTAAGCTAGAAGTGACTTATGAAAGAATAAAGACAGTCTTTCAAGTGGGAGTAAGTGTGTTATCACCACTGTTACTGCAGTGTATTTTATTTCTGTCAAATTGTTAAATGAAAAATACTAATAGTGATATTAGAAAATGGAGAAACGCCCTTCTGATGGGGAAATTTGGCTTGCAGAGTTAAAATGCTGAATTCAGAATTCGTCTCCTTGCTGATTACAGCTCTAAATATTTTTCAAGCCTGGCTTGGGCTTCAATTTTAATAGCATGAGTCATTTGTATTCTTAGACCTTTACTTATTGTCATTGCACTGTCTGGCAAAACTCAGATTGATGGTTGTTACCCAAGAGAGACCCAAGAGTGGAGGAGCAAATGGGGCTGCAGTCCTGAGCTGGAGGCACTCCCAGGGCCTGGGGTAATGGTGAGCCTGCAGATTAATGGGAATACTTCCAAAGGGGCTTGGTTTTATGTGCTTTTGCTTCATTTGGTCATATTTTGTTTCTTCAGGCACATCCCAGGTCTGCCAGCTCCAGCCGGGCTCAAAAGACCAATACCAAGCACAAAAGGGAATTGAGAAGCTGCTTTTGGGCAGCAAAGGGTACTTCACCTGATGAATACATCTGTGTTCTGATATGATGCTCCTGGCAGGGAGCTGGTGTGCTCAGGGTGGCTTTGGATGGTGTCAGCAGAGTCACCTGGGGCCAGCACTCTGCAGCATGGCAAGCGGGACTGAGCTGAATTACCTGGCTCCAGTTGGAGCTGTGCTCAGAGCAGTTTTCTTGGCGATAACAAACCCCAATGAATGAAAGAAGTAATGCACAAAGAAGTGTGGGAGATCACAGGGCTGGTTGGTAGGAAGTCATGGTGGGGTGGGAAAGCAGTACTGATGTGGTGTGTGTTGTCCACGGCCTCACATGGGCAGCTTTGGCATTGTGTGTGGCAGGAGCCTCAGCTGAACCTCTCCTGCTCCAAGCTGTGAAAGGGGTCTTGGCAAACCAACCTCTGGCACCAGCTCCAGTGAGCAATTTAGACCTACAAATGTGCCTGCCCACGGGGGCTGCCTTGCTGTTGGCTGGGCTGGAGTAAGAGCCTGGCCAAGTTCACTTTTCCTAAGGAATTGCTTCAGGTGCTTCCTGACAAATGTTCCTCTCTGAGTTCCTTGTTACTGAGGACCTTCCATCCACATGAGCACAGCTAGGAGGGGGTTACCAGAATAATGTGCTGATGCTGCTCCCCAAACATGACAGCAGAGGGGTATTTTATCTCGTACCCACTGGGATGTCAGTTTTTAAGGGGCAGGGGGACATGCCTGCAGTGTCCTTCCTGGGGCCATGAAACTGTCCTGATGAACTTTGGATTTGTTGGAAAGAAGGCAGTACACAGGTGTAGCCTGAGCTATTGGCTCTGAATAATCCTTCACATAAAGATGTTGGGAATTAAGGTAAAGACATGTTACCTACTGTGGGGTGGTTGTGGTCCTGACTGCTAGAAGGATGGGACCTGTTGGTGAGGAAGAGCAGATCTCCAAGATGGGAAGAAATTACTAATGGATCCCCAAAAGTGGGAAATACTGCGCTTTTTTTTTTTTTTTTTTTTTTTTTTTTTTTTTTTTTTTTTTTTTTTAGAAATGCAGAGGATGGGTGAGTAAGAGACAGTTTTTTGGCACACTGAGCTCCAAGGAGGCTTCCAGAACCTGGGAAGGAGATGGAATACATGGCCCACATAAAGTGAGTGTGAAACACTGGTGAAAGCTAGAAAGGGAGTTGCAGATTGACATCAGCCAAGGACTTGAAATTGAGCCAAAACTCTCTGGAAAGGGAGAAAGTGGTGAGCAGCAGAGACTGATGCAGAGACAGCAAAGTGTGAAGAAGGCAGGCTGAGCAGCAGCATTTGTACACAGCAGTGGAGAGGCCGGAAGAATCCAGGGACATGTAGTCCACTCTTTTCCAGAGGGTTAGGTCTGTGTGGAGGGATGGTGGGACAAGTGGGTGCAGAGGCTCACCAGTGATGCCTTATACTGAATTCCAGTGCCCCTGTGCTATCAGGAAATCATGGATCTGGAGGGAGGGTAGTCATCCAAGCCAAAACTGGGACTGACAACGAGGCAGCTCGGAGCAGTGGAGCTTGTGGTGAGGGAAGCAATGGGAGGATTGGCTCCAGGAGAGTGTTGGGAGGAGAGGAACTACAACTGGTTGTGACATGGAGATTGCCAGGGAACAAGAGACCTTGCAAAGCCACTCACAGTGAACAACGAGGAGGAAAGATCAGAAGACTACTGGGCAGGTGGATGGCAACTTGGGGCTTGAAATTGCTGCTTGGCTGCATCCAAGGCATCGCAGCCTCATGAACGTGGTATTGCTATAAAGAAGAATCCCTTGTTTGACAGAGTTGAGATTTTCTCCTGCTGACTCACTGAAGAAAGGATGGCAAAAATGAGGCACGCTTCCAGAGAATATTATCTCTTGCTCGTTCTGGCCAGAAACAAGGCTTGGAATAGTTTCCAGTAACTCCAGCCCTAAATCCCATAGCATGGGCTGACCTTGACCAGCAGGGCTCAGGCTAATGAGCGCACAACTCTCCTAAGTCTGAAGCTGAGTGTGTGCAGGGAAGCATCTGACACATGCAACAGCTCATAAACATTGGACTTAGAGCCTTTCTTATCCAGAAGTCACAGCTGGTTTCCTCTGTCATGTCCTTGGCTTCCTTTGTCATGTCCTCAGAGAGCTTAGGGCTGACATTTCAAGAAATTCCTTCCCGGAAAAACCTAAGACTCTGGATCCAATTACATCTTTGGTTGTATAAAACCTTGTAGTCCTGAACATCTTGCTGCTCTGCCCAACCCATCAGCATTTCTAATACCATCAGTCCTTGCCAAGCTGCCCTGCAGTACATTCCTGCAATGCTACAGCAAGAGGCTTTGGAGGGGATGGGGCACAGCAGCATCTATGTTAATGTTATGAGTCCAACTTAACATGGTCTGTGCCTCCAGCTTTGAAACTTATCACCGCCAGCAGTCCCAGTAATAGAGCTGTGGCCAGACAGTGGGTACTTGCCTGCTCTCTGCATTAGCTGAGCCAGCTGTCAGACACTGCACAGCGCTCCCTGTCCCATCCCTTTCTATGCCATCCCTTCCTGTCAGGGATTTGGAAATAACAGTTCTGATTGGACCACCAAGAGAAACCTTGGTTCTGGGAAATTAATAGGAACAAAAAACAAAATCAGATTTTTTTCTATCTCTGCTGAGTGCTCTTTGGTTCTCAAGCTTAGGGAAGTGGCCTCAGTCACAAGGTAGGAAGAGCGTTTTAATTGCAGGAGTATGAAACCTTGGCAGGAGTTTTATGTGAATTGAAACAGACAGGAGAAGTGTGGCAAGGATCTCTGCTGCCCTCTGAGAGGTTTTAGCTGCAGACAGCTTTGCTTTAGCTGATGAGTGGGGAGGCATGGGACAGGGCACGTGTCTCATTTAGCTGCTAGTCTAGAAAAAAAAGCTGCTTGTGTGTGTGTGAGGTCCCTGTCTGTTCCAGAACATACCAAATTGTTAATGCCATCTGTCTCCCACACTGGTCCACCCTGGTGAAGGCTGTCCAGGCAGTTTTGGGAGACAGTGGGTACAGCTCTCTGAAGGGAGCAAAGCTGGGCTCAGCCAGGCACCAACAGCATCACTTTTGCTGGAGAATTGGCTTGATGCTTGCAGGGCTCTAGAGTTTCAGTTTTGATGGGTGTCTCCACCTCCATACACCATGTTTTTGTTAAACCAGCACAATGGGTCCCATCAAATGACAGCTCATGGCATGATTGTCACAATTTTCCTCTTTCCCAAACATAGTGTGCCTGTTTGGGAAGGGGATGCACCCTGAATACACCCTACTATCACTCTCTGCTTATGGTGCTGGTGGATGGCTCTGGCTCATGTGCAGGTTCAGTCCCTTTTTGGATGAACTCTTTGAGTCACAGAGCAGCTCTGCTTGTGCAGAGAGCCCAGTTCTTTTGCAGCTGTGATATTTGCTATTTCTCACAGGTGCTTTCAGTTTTAAGGAGGGCTGAAGAAGGTGTGGGAGTGTGCAGAGCTCCTGAGTGCCTGCAGCCAAGTGATGCCTTGGCAACAATTCCAGCCTGCATACAAAAAATGCACTTTGGGTTTGTTTGTTCTTTTCAGGAGTAAGTTCTGCTGGATATGTCCCGCAAAGAGCCCCTTGCCTTAATTCTCCCTGGGGTGCTGCTGCACCCATGCTCTGCAGCACATGGCAGTGTCCTCTGGTCCAAAAATGTGTTTTGTCCAAAGGGCACCCTCTGGTCCCCAAGGTGCTTCCCCTTCTTGCAGGGGAGAGAAGGTGAGTTTACGTCCACAGGCAGAAGCTCGTAGGAAGTGGAGGTGTGATACAGAAATGTGAGAGGAAGAGCTGGAAGGAGCTGTAGCTCCTACTGGTTCCTGCAAGGGGAGGGGTCTGAGGAGAGAACTGGAGGTCCCGGTTTTTGGGTGGGTTTAGAGCTGTGTGAGTGTGGAATTCCCTATGCACCTCTCTGGAGAGCCAGCTGGCATGGCAAGGCTGGCACCAAGCAAGGAGGAAAGGGTATTTTACACGTGTCAGGAATGCTTTTGCAATGCATGTTAGGGACAAGGGGTGCGCACATCTGTGTCCCTTCTACCCGCAGTGTGTGCCAGCTGTCCGTGGCACTCAGCACATCCAGCCTGTGATGGGAGTTAAATTGTGCAAAAACCCCTCTGGGGGGTCTCGATGAGAGCGAGCTGCATCGCTGGTGTTGGGGCAGGTTGGGGGAAGTTCTGCCCTGAAGCCCGTGGCTCCTGTATTATTCATGGCCCTTCATGAATTAGCAATGGACCAGGAAAGCTGCTGTCTGTTACTTACAGAGCTGCCCTTAAGTGCTAGGACAGCAGCTCTCCCAGCAGCCTCGTTTTGTGAGGATATTTGCAGCAGAGCAGAATTCCTCCCCCATTGCATCTGAGCTCCCCCAGCTCCCCGCCAGATGCCAGGGTACATCCCCAGTTACTTGATCTGCCGTGGCTCTTACCCACATGCCATCCCATGTTCTGCTGGTATCAGTGATCCTGGGAGGCTCCTGAGAAGAAAATAGATTCATGGTCATGTAGAGGAGGATGTAAAGCCTGTGCAAAGCCCTGGCAGTACCTGTCAGAGCACACAGGGAATGTCTCATCACTCAAATCCCACCAAATCACTGTGCTAATCTGCTCTGGTCTGTTAAATTTAGTGCTTTGGCCTTTGAGTTGCTTGTCTGAGCCTTGTACCTGTGGCACAGAGGTTTATGTGCTTTTGGTGGGAAAGAAATGAACTAATGAAAAGCCACAGAGTGAAGTTTAACTCAGTGTTTGCCCTACAAAAAAAAAAGTCAGATGACATATTGACGTATTTGAAAATGCAAAGTGGCATCATTAGGGTTCAGGTTTAGCAACCCTGGGTGCTACCAGAAGACCCCTTCACCTCCTCCTTTTACAGCACTGTATTGACAAAACAGCAGCTGTGGATGTTTGGGAGGTTGTTTCCAAATCCTGTTAGTCGGTGAAATTAATTTTGTGAAAGCAAGCATGGATTTTTGTAGTAACAAGTGGAACAGAGCAGGAAAAAAGCTCTCCCCTGTATGATGGGGGATCTAGATATCACGTGCAGCAATGGTTTGACCTTTGGAGATCCCCTTCTGCTTTGGGGCAACTGAGCTCACCTTTGGCACTGCTGGCTCTGCTGAGCACAACTTCCTTTGTTTTACAGTTGTGTGGGGAGAGATTTTGTTTGTTCAGGCTCTAGCTCCTAGTTTTGCTAAAATTATCATTGCAACCAGATTTGGTAACTCAGTCCTGGATGAGCACTGGTCTCTTCTTACTGCTGGGACTTGCCCTTCTTGCATGTCCACAGAGACCTGCAGAGCTTTAAAAATGTAAATGAAATGGTTAATAGGTTGGAAAATCAATTATAATAAACATTCCTGGTATATAAACTATGTGTAAGTGTGGTTTAAATGAAGTACATTAAAGGCAGTGCTTTTCTCCATTTCTCCTGGTCAGGTCAGCAGGGTCTCAGTACGGTGCTGATTGATTTGATTAAAATGCATGTTCCCCTGCACATTAGCTTGTGTTCTGGGTCACCAGGAGCCCGTGTCCGTACAAGGAACGTGGGAGAAGAGCTGCCAGCTTCTCTGAGTGCTTGTGGGGGCTTAAATTGTGCTTTGTCCAGCAGAGTCTAGGACCACTACTGAAGTGGGATTTGAAGATGTGGATCAATATTTTAGGGCAGTAGAGAGCTGTCTTTCCATTTGCTGAGGGGTGACTCTTCTGAGTGTCTGGGTGACAGTGGGACCAAGCCACAGGAGTGCAGATCTTGTGGTGAGAGACATTGAATGCATCTGTGTGCTGCCCTGGGAGATGTAAAACCTTGTGTGCACTCACGAAGGAGACTGAATGCATGGATGTGTGACTGTGGAAAAGACAGGGATAATAAGTGCCTGAAGACCCCATGTGAATAACACGGAGAAGATTCTACTTTAGCTCTTACACCTGTATGGTGGCTGTTCTCCTTGGGGATTCCAGAGCCAGGTGACAGCTCTGCTCATCCTTCCCCATCCCACCATCCTCTCTCACCTCTCTCTGCCTGCAGGAGACTAGAGAGGAACCTTTTTAACTGCAGCTGTGACATCCGCTGGATCCAGCTCTGGCAGGAGAAGGGCGAGGCAAACCTGCAGTACCAGGATCTCTACTGCATGACCATGGATGCAGTCATTATCACTTTGAAGGAGATGAACATCACCCAGTGTGGTAAGGATCCCGGGGCTGGACATGAGGGAGGGATCCCTGTGCAATCCATCACCTCAGGTTCAGCTATTTTGGGAATCTGATGTAGCAGGATCCCACCACGTGGTTGAGAAGAAGATTGAAGCTGGTTGGGATAGTTTGTAGATTAAAAATAGAATATCTGGGTAAATGTGAAGCTGCTATTAATGTGTGTATGAAAGATATTGAGTGATTTGGGGCATTTTTTTCACTGCAATGCTGCTGCTTGACAAAGTGTCTGTAGTGAGTCTGTGTGATGTCTTGAAAAGAGCTGTTTCATGTAGACCTTCCCGTGCCTAACGAATCCTAGAAGGAGCATATTGTTAAAAGACACTGCCGCTGTATCTTTTGTAATTACTCTTAGGAAATGCACGTCTCTATTCATTTTCTTTTGTTTTATTTTTCAATTGAAATCCCATATCTGTAGGGAAGAGCCAGAAGTGGCTTTATATCTTTCTATTTCCTGCTGATGTTTAAAAGAGTCCAGTGGCCCCAGGAGCAATGTGAGGCGTGTTCAATAGTTATCCCTTTTTCCTTCACATTGTTCACACATCAGCTGCCTGTTTGGTGTCAGGTTTTGCTCTGCTGTTGCTATTACTGGAAAGCATCCCTTGCAGACTAAGGAAAAAGAGATGTACCTTCTACAGAGCAATTAAACTGTCTGTATACAAGCAGCTGTCAAACTCACAGGCTGAGAAAAGGAGAAAAAACAGATTTTTTTTTTTTTTTTTTATTTTTTATAATCATCCTCTGTACTAGGGATTTGGGTTAATTTGTAGCAGTAGTAGACAAACAGCATGCACGTTTGGATTTGCACAACTTGTGTTTTTTGTTGTTTTGTTGCCTTTTTTTTTTTCCCAAGTTCACCCTGTCCCTTGAAGCTTTGGAAATTGGCCAAAGTGTGCCTTCATGTAGATGAACTAAAAAGATTTGAGAGTGCTTAATTTCCGCCCCACATGGGATGAATAAGCTGCAAGGATTAGACAAAAAAAATTCCTTAGGGATCAGGGATAGGAGGAGAGATGGCTCCATCAATGGTGGCATTAGACTGCAGGGGACAGCAGGGTGCTGATTTTGGAGCAAAAATGTGCTGGTGTGCAGGGTGAGCACCTCTTCTGAACATGAAACCTCCTGGAGGAGGGGCAGGGAGCTGCAGTGGTCTGCTTTCCTCCAGAGGAGTCTTTCTGCTCAAGAACTAAGACTCCAGGGATGCTCTAAAGACACCACATTTGCCTGTTTCCTTTGGTGTGGAGGGCAGGCATGGCTTGGTGTGGCCATGTTTGATACCAGCTCAGCCTGGAGAAGACCATACATGTCCTTCCCATTTCCCTCTCAGCTATTCCTGCACCTATGCAGCTTTGCCAGGTCTTGACTGCTGCCTTCTGTCTTCTGGCATCCCCCCAATGAGTACAATGCTGCTTCCTTCCTGGTGCCACTCCCTGATGGCCATGAAAGTGTGTGTGTGTGTCACCAGCCATGACTTTGCCTTGGCATGATGGATGCTGCTGCCCTGTGATGGGATAGGACCGCTGGTCAGTACCTCCTGCCCTGCTTATTCAGTTTGCCTCTGAAAACCTCCCCTATTCAAGAAGACTATTTGGCCCTCTTGCAACCAGCACTGTCTTGTTTCACGTTGCAAGGATATCTGGTGCCTGTGGCACCACGTAAGAGTGGTGTAGATCAGAGCCACCATAAATCAGTGAATCCCTCTGCTACCACCGAGGAAGAACAAGGGCACCTTCTGTTAGGAGAGCTGCAGTTAATGTGAGGACACATCCTTGGTCATCTTTTCTCGATTGTTATATATTAGAGGGACACTTTCTTCACCTGGAATGCTGAGCACTCTGTGCCTTGTCCCTGGAGGTGGGGAGGCCTTGGATCCCCTCCCAGGACACACAGTTCTCCTGTTCCAGGTGACTGCCCTTATGAGCAGCTTCTGTGGGAGTAGAGAGATGGGGGTGGGGGTTGTGTGAGAGGGTGGACAGAACTGGACAGCAACTTTTGGATTCAAAGACGATGGGAGGGTCTGCTCAGCTGGCACATCTCCAGTGTCTACATGTTCCCGTCTCCGACACCCCTCCTTTTCTTGGTAGGGCAAGGCCATGCTGTTGCCTCATGCTACTTATCTTGGGGTGCTGGGGGCTAATTTGAGAAACAGCTTGGTGAGTTCTGGGTCCTCACATGTCCTGTGGCTGGCTGTAGCAGATGCTGCCCCACACCTGAGCGGATCTTTTTGGCTCCTCTAGACCTTCCTGAGATCAGTGTGAGCCACGTGAACCTGACGGTGCGGGAAGGGGAGAACGCCGTCATCACCTGCAATGGCTCAGGATCGCCGCTGCCGGACGTGGACTGGACAGTGGCTGAACTCCACTCCATCAACACCCACCAGGTAGGAGCTGCAGCACCTCAGTGCTGCCTGTGCCCAAAGCAGCTGCTGGGAGTTCCCCAGGTCCGTGCATGCAGGTATGAGAGAAGAGAAATCATTGTATCCAAAGGAAAGCTGAAGCCTTGCTCTATCCACATGAGGAGCTGGGGACTCCCAGAAGGGAGCAAAACCTTTCCTCTGTATGGCTGGAAAGTGAAGATGAGAGAGCTTCAGAGCTCAGTGCTCCCTGATTGAATTAACTCATGTGTTCTCTGATGAAACTGTACTAAAACTGCCTGTTTGCCATACCTAAGTAGCAGCTAAGTAAGATTTTCTAGAGGCCAGCCATATGAATCAGTGCTACAATGCCATGGCTCTCCCCTTCCCAGTATTTCCTCTTATAAGATGAGGTGTGTTTAATCAGGTGAGGAAATACCTCCCTCTATGCAGATCCCAGTTGTTCTTGGATTTTGGAGACCTTCTCACATGGAAACTGTGATCCTCCTTTTCTGGGGGTGGTAGTGGGGAGGAAAGGAGCCACCAGATACTGATTTCTGTGTGTATTTTTCTCTGGGATTTTTAGACCAACCTCAACTGGACCAATGTTCATGCCATCAATTTGACCTTGGTGAATGTCACCAGTGAGGACAATGGATTCCTGCTTACCTGCATTGCTGAGAACGTGGTGGGGATGAGCAATGCCAGTGTGCTGCTCACTGTCTACTGTAAGTACCAGTGGAGACACCTTGTCCATACAGGGCCTGGAGGGGCTGCCCTGGGAGCTGTTTGAATGCACAGCCACTTGCTACCTGTGCCATACTGGTTTTGTGGGTGAGGATGAGGAGGAGCTGAGCACAGTGAGCTGGAGGTGGATCCTCACACAGCTCTCTCTCAAGTGTCAGTAATTTTGCTTTCCCGATGCTTCCATTAATCCAGAAATGGGCACGAGAGCAGGGAAGGAACAGCAGTGCCGCTGTGGTGGTAATGGGCATTTCTTGCCCCTCCCTAGGAAGACTCAACAGACTAAGGGAAAGCCACAGAGGGACTAAAAATCTGTTTACAAACACAAAGTTTCTTGCCTTTACACTATGTGAGAGGTTCAATGACACCCTTGCTAAAGTTTAAAACTTGCCACTGATTTCAGGGATGTTAGTGCTTCCTCTCAGGTCAGATCCTACAAAGTTAAACCGCAAATGTCATGTAAATGTGCACATGTCAGATTTGAACTGCTCACTTTTATCTCCAAGTAGCTCAACTTTCTTTGTGCTTTCTAATATAACAAAACCCTGACCTTAAGAGGAAGTTTACACAGCTTTATGGTCTCAAGCAGCTGAGATTTGCTATATTTTGCTGTGTCTGTAATATTTGCCCTTACTCTGTAGTCTGAAAATCTGTCCCCCACCCCCAACCTTGCCATATGTAGGGGAGACCCTTGTGGGATTCTGGCTACTCTTGGTGAACCTATGCATGCTGTGTGATGCTTTACTACTTTCATCTTCCTTCCAATAAGTGCTATTGATGGATTGAAGGATGGAGGTAATTAAAGTTCAGGCCACCTCAGAGCTGACTGGTCAGCAGACGGGTGCTTTTTGCACGGTGTTTTAGCATCTGTTCCTCCACACCTTAAACAGCGCTATGCCCATGCCTGTTTTCACCCATGAAATCCTCTGAGCTGCCGACAGTTTCTGCTACCCTGACTCTTGTTGTACAGAGCCATCACTCAGGCTGTAATTTCACACTGAAAAGATCTGGGTTTGTGCGTGTAGGTGGCTGCCTGTTTTGAAACCCCCATGCCAAGAAGATATGAACAAACCACATGCGGATCTGGGCTTGTCAACGAAGGAGGGTGGCTGGGATGCAACCGTGTGGTTCAGGGTAGATGGGGTGCTGCTGAGAGAATTTTGCTGAGCTCCAACCAGCTCTGCACCTTCTTCTCTTCTATCACCTTCACTGCCTGCAAAATTCACTGTCTTTTTTCAAAAGCTGGGTCAAAGTTGGTATGTTGGTTTTCTTCCTTGTGGATGCCCAATGGATTATCTTTGCAGCTGGATGGTAGCAGGAAAACGAGAGTTTTAGGGAAGACATACATCTTTGTGTCACATATCTTTGCACAAAACTTGTTCTTCTAGTTCAGACCTTGCCAGCCTTGGGGTTTGGGACCTTAGGTGTAGGCGTTGTAAATGGGGTTTCAGAAGCTATAGCAGAGCAACATTTGAATTCTTGGGATGTCCCAAGGGGAAGATGATGCATATACAATAAATTGCAGGTGGAGTTTCTGTTTTTCTTATCCCTCTCCCACTCTACTCCCTTTAATTAAAACACTCCTGGAGGCTGTTCGGCGAGTGAGAACTCCTTTGGGATATTCAGGCAGTCAAAGCCCCCAAGGAGAGACAGTCTCTGAGGGATGTTTGCTTCCACAGCTATGCAATCCAGAATTGCTTGGTGAGACTGGAAAGCTCCCACGGGCACCTTGAACATGTGTAATGTAACAGTGCTACATCACCGTGTCCTCCTTAACGGGGACAGGCGGCCTCCCCAGGATCCCTTGGGGGAAGGAGAGCAGCAGTAGGTGTGTGGACAGGACAGTCCAAGCTTAATTGTTTCTGGGCTGGTGAAATTCCCATCCCTGTCTTTATACCCCTGTTTGGAAGGCCAAGAGGCCTGGCCATGGCTCAGATCCTCCTTCCAGGGAGGGTGGAGGGGTTCTTGTGGCAACACTGCTTCTTTACAGACATCCATGGGAAGAGTAGAAGGAACAAGTGGTTTTGGAGGTTTTCAATGCTCTTAGTTTCCGTGGTGCACAGAGTCGTGACGTTGGGTGGAGGTTGCTGTGAGCCTGCCATGTTTCTCTCTGCTAGATCCCCCTCGCATCCTTACTCTGGAGGAGCCGGTGCTACACATGGAGCACTGCATTGCATTTGCAGTGCATGGGAACCCAGCTCCCACCCTTCACTGGCTGCACAACGGCCAGGTCCTCCGGGAGACAGAGATCATCCACATGGAGTTTTACCAACAAGGGGAAGTGTCTGAGGGTTGCCTGCTCTTCAACAAACCCACTCACTACAACAATGGCAACTACACGATTGTGGCCACCAACCAGCTGGGCTCAGCCAACCAAACTATCAAAGGACACTTCCTTGAAAAGCCTTTTCCAGGTAGGATATTCAGTTTATCTCACCAGGGCTCCTTGCAATCTGAAGGTCTTACTATAGCCCTGCCAGTAATCCTTGCCTTGACAACCCAAGTCAGCTTTGTCTGAGCATCAGGTTGGAAGAGGTGACCCCTGTCAGCCTCTTCTTCTGACCAGTGTGATTTTCCTACACAAGTGTACTTTGGTGTCATATGAACTCTTTAATGCTGGGAGAGGTGCTAACTGCTTTAGATAATTTTATTTTGTAGCATATTCTGCAGTGTATTTATTTATTTATTTTACAGATCTTTAGGAATTTCAGTGGGACTAGGATGTAAGTTTGGCCATCCTTCTGGGTGTCCCAAAGAGGTGGCTGAGTTTTTTGGAGAGAAAGTGTTCTGCTGTGTGATAGTCATAAGCTATAGAAAGGAAAAGCCTTTGAAGTGATGCAGCCTGTCCCTTTGTTTTTTCTACTTCTAGCTTGCATTTGTGAAATGATTAAAGCTGGATGCAGACATGTCAGGATTGTTTTCTTTCCGAATGCAATATGTGCAATTCCAGGATGACAGGGCTACAAAAGATGCGACAGCTCAATTAGTCACTTTGCATCAGTTTGCCGGGATTTCTTAACTGATTGCTTGGAATTCCCTGTTGTACTCCCTGGTGATTCACAGCTTAAGTGCAAAAAAAAAAAAAAGCATTTGAGGACATGAAGATCCATCTCTGGGAAGTGCCATAGAGACTTTTGTGGTGGCCTGTCTGCTCTATAGGAGCAACTCGGTCTGTTCCCTGACAGTGCAACACCACGCTGGCCATCATGGAGTTAAGATCTGTGCTGCCTTCAGGAATGATGCCATGAGAAAGTGGCAGCTCTAAATTGGCCCCTACAGCCCAAGAAAATCCAGCAAAATAGGGCATTTGCTAAATATAGCAAAATACCAAGGGTACTCTCATTTATTATTTATATCACACCATATATGTACACAGAGTTTTCCCGCAGGTCAAATATCATAAATGCAAACCCAAATCTCTGCCTTGAAGATCTGACAATTGAACAAATGAGCTGATATGGATGGGAGTGGAAAATTTGTGTTCTGACTTCAAGGATGCTGCCCTGTTTGACTATCTGACCTATTTATGTTTCCTTCTGTCAGGGCAGATGGGCTTATTAAGTGTAGGTGGGTGAGGAGAGGTGCACAGGTTTGCAGTCTCAGCTCTATCAGGTCCCACCCTTGTGACTCAATTTCCCCATCTCCTAAGGAGGTGCTGGACCTCCAGGAAAGGGAGGCAGATATACTGTTCTGGAGAGCTGATTTTGGAAATGGACCTGAGCCATGCTGTGGAGTGGAAAAGCACACTGATATTTGAAGAGCATCCTGTGTTAGAGGCTCTGGGAGAATGGGGTTGTGTGAATATATGTAAAATATTGCCCTTGTGAATGCATCTCCACCCATGCCTTGTGTATGCTGTTGGTGTGGGGCGCTTACTGACCCTGAACCATCTCTCAGCAGGAACTGACCCATTTCCTTTATTTCTTCTGATCCAAAGTCCCAAGCCATTCCTCACCCTGGCAGACCCTGTCAGCCCAGTGCAGGATGTAATTTACTTTCCTTGAAGCTTGTTGCTTCGTCCACTACCACAGCTGACATATACATTCACTGCAGCTGACGTTTATAATTTCCCATTTGAAGGCAGATTCCTTCAGAAAATGCCACACTTTGAAGGTTTCCCCATGTGGCTCATTCAAGCCCCTCGTTGCTTACAGCAATTCACATGTGCAAGGGCCTTGCTGTCACTACCCAGGGTGAGATTATTAGTCTTAATTAATTAATGAATAGTGCCTGGAAGAGTTTCTGTCAGTGTAGAAAAGGACCTATGACCATGTATCTTAGAACCCTCTGGTCAAAAACCTCTCATTGGTAAAAGGCCCCACTCTGCTTTCCAGGCTGAGAGGAGCAAAGTGCTGTTAGAAGCTGGGATCTGGGAGATGTAAGCTCCATGCCATATTCACCTTCTCTCTGGTGCTGCAGGGCAGTGGCTCCCAGGACAGATTTGTGTCATATCCTGTAAAAATCTCGTTGCATGTTGTCATTGGGATCTCTGCCACAGGTTACCAACTCCTCATTTAATCCACAAAGGTTAATGTACCTGTGATGAGTGCTCAGTTCTTTGGGAACTTCTCACAGAACTCAAGTTGGCTGAAATTTCTCGGCTATTTTTTATGCTTGGAAAAATAGGGTTTAATGAAAAATACCCTTTTTGTGGGTTTCTGTCGAATTTGCTTAGTCCAGCAGAGAAAAATGGAAAGGGGAAAATGTAGAAGCAGCAAGAATTTTATGACTAGACTCTGCCTTAATAGGGAAGAAAAAATTTCCAAATAAAATATTTCCTTCCTTTTTTTCCCCCCCGTTGCTAAAAAGCAAAGGAAAGTTACTCCTCTGCTTGACTTAAACCAAAAATATTTGTTCAGTTTTTTTCCCCTGGTTTGGTAAGCCGTGTTTGTCACCTGGGGTTTGTTTTACACTCCCCTTCCAAGCCTCACCCATGCTCCAGAGCATTTCAGCATCCTTCCAGGAGCTCTCTGCCAGCAAATCTGTGTAAACTCCAGCCAATATTGGGCTCAGTTTCTTGCACGGGCGAGTGAATTGGAAGTTGACGTGATTCTCACTCTGTGTAAACTGAGTGTCACCGAGGGCTTTAGGCCTCATTGTCCGGGCCCTCAGCCGCCTCTGGAGCTGAAGGAGCTTTGCTGAATAGACTGGAGCAGTCAGGAGGATGACAGCAGGGCCTGCTGTGCTGGTCTCGGGCAAGAGGCAGCTCCTAGGCAGCCACAGTCTCCATGTCCAATTCAGGTGCTTTCAGCTGTTATGAATGGCTCCTGAAAAGCAGGTCAGAGGAGTCTCCTCTAACTCCCTGCCCCAAGCTGAGCTCTCATCCATGGGAGCTAGTTCTCATCCTTGTAGGATTTTGTCCTTGGGTGCACACTGCCATGCAAGGCAAAATCTGCTTCTTGCCCCTCCACCTCCATCCTGCAGAGCCCTGCGTGTCTGTTGAGCTTTGCTCGCCTGCTGAAAGCAGGGTCATTTACCAATCACTCACACGTGCTACTTGTTCCCCATTTTGGCCTCACAGTGTTATCCCTCCCCTCCTCTTTCTGCCCGAGGTTCTCCACCCTGACCTCCAGCATGTCCTGCTGGCACATGCGCTGCAATTTCCAGGAACAGTTGCCCAAGAGGAAAAAAATATGAAAAGTTGGTTTCCTGGGCTCTTTGGGGTGGTGGAGTGTGTCTGAGGTGGGTGGGGAAGGAGACCCCTCTCCCTTTGCTGTGGTGCTAATCATGTTGCTTCTCTCTTTGTCCTTTCCACAGAGAGTACGGACAACTTTGTCTCAAGTAAGTGTCTCCCCACCTTTTGCATTCTGTGGCTGGTTTGTTTCTGTGGTTTCCTGTTCCCCTCTGTGATTTACATAGGAAAAATAAGGAAGCCAGAAGCAGATTGGTGGAGGTTGCACAAAGCCCTGGCTTCCCTGTGCATGAACAAGATCATTGGGGAGCTTGTGATCAGTTGGATAATCTCTTGAGGCCAGGAGATGCTCATTTGCCTCTAGTGGTGTCCCAAAGAAGGTCCTATAAAGGAAATGATGGTTGGTTGTGGTGTAGCAAAAGGGATCTTAATTTGGTGCAGGTTGGCCTGTCCTCAACATAATCTCTGCTGTGAGCTGGGATAAGAAGCAGGACTCAATTCTGTCAAGTTTCTTCAACAGATTCTTCCCTCCACCCCCCAAAACACATCACACACCACAAAAAGCATTCAAGTTACTGTTTCTTCAGATCAGGTTTTGCTGGAGTCAGTTGTGTTTTAACCCCACCTAGCTCAGTAGATTTGTGAAAACTAGGAGAGGGCTCAAGGGTGGTGGGAACTCATTCCAGGACAGCAGGCACCCAAATGTTTCTCTTTTGTGACACTGGAGCAACATCAGCACGGTGCTTGTCTGTGCTTTCTCTGCTGATGTGCACAGGGAACTCTCTGATGGTTGATTTGTGCCTTCTGAAACAGAAAGCTGCAGCCTCTTTTAGGGGTGAACTGGATCTCGTTAGGTCAGGCAGTGCTGTTGGAATGTGCTGGCGCCGTGGGAGTCCCATGGGAGCCACACTGAATTTTGTGTCTTTGGTGTTTTGGTTTCAGTCGGTGATTATGAAGTGAGTCCCACCCCACCGATCACTGTGACCCACAAACCAGAGGAGGACACTTTTGGGGTGAGTCCTGGTCTCTTCTCTGCAGAACTGCTTTGCATTCATTCCTTGTTGATAATGACTCAGTATTTGTGCTTCTCTGCTGTTTTGAGATGTTTGCAAGGAAAATATCTTCCTTTATGACTCAAGACAGCAATCAGAAGGATTTTGTGGCTTGTGTCAGGCAGGTAAGATACTGACACAAGCCATCTGATCCTCTTGAGTCTGCAGTGTGGAACCAGGGAACCCTTTGAAAACAAGGCATCCTGTGAAGTCACTGCTGGCGGGGTCAAGAATTATCACTCTAAAAAAGTAGCACCCAGAGAACAAACAAACAGGCAATTGTGTTTTGGACTGTTATTGATCTGTTAAGCTTAGCCTGGTGAGGGACTCGGGTTTAGTTTGGTTCAATTCTGTCATTGTCTTTTTGCCCTCTCTCCTGCTGTGCAAGGCATGCCTAAAATGAAAAAGGAAAGTAAGTCTAGGGCTTATCTGATCTCAGCATTGTCTTTCTTCTGCAGAATCCCTGCAGAAAAAAGAAAAAAAAAGTGTGTATAAGTATTAGAAGAAAAAAATTAGCATGTTATACAATTGCTCTAGTTCTATGAAAGTTTTAAGATACTGAAATCCACGAGGTGTCAACAGAACAAGCAAAACTCGGTCCACCTTGGCTACAGTTCTCATCCAAGAGAAAGCCTCCTTTAACTGAAGTAGAAGCTTTGAACAGTGAGGCTGGAGTAATAATGTGCACTGATTATTAAATATAAAGCACAGAAAACAAGCTGGGGATGAAAATAGAGTGTGGTAAAATAAAAATTTAAAAATATCATAACAAATGTACCAACAACGGGGAAAAAGATTGCAAAATGAAATTACTTCTTCTTAGTTAAGTGATGTATTTTCTGTTATAGCAGAATACAGTTTTGTAAAAGGAAGCAAAGTCTAAATGCATCACAAGACCTAGTACAGAACAATTGGACACATGCCAGAGAAATTGTTGTTTACATCAATGCAATAAAAGTATCTCAAGCAAAGACTTGAAGGAATAAATATTCATAAATATTAAAATAAGCCTGGGACTGTAAACCCTTTAGGGCAAGGAGGTTTTCTTTCTCTGCTTGTACACTGCCACAGTGGAACCACAGCTCCAGTGAAGGACTTGGACACTGTTGTACTATAAATATTTACTAGTAAAATTACAATAAATAGGGAACCGTTAGAGGCTTTTGAAAACTCAGAGGTTTTACAGGGGAAAATCCCTTAGTTCTACTTAATTTCTTCTGTTTTCTTTGTGTGGTGTGTTATTGTCCCTCACTCTGTCCTGAGGGATGTTTGGATGGAGGCAGAACTGTGTTCCCAGCTGAGCTTTGAATAGCCTTAGTGTTGTAATGTCATGGCAAAGAGGTGATGTCAGAAATGGAGGCTTGGGATGTGATGCAGTGAAGGGAGAGCACAGGCATTGGAGCAGAGGTCTTTTTTCCCTGCAGATATCTGGAGTGAGAGGCTGGGGAAAACTGTTTGCCAGATCAGCATCACTGATAGGAAAATCCCAGACCTCCCAGTCCTGCAAAAAGCCTGTAATGCCTCCAAGCTGTGCCAAAGCCTGCTGCTTTAACTTGTGTTTTCCTCCATAGCTGATATCCACAGGGCTGCAGCAGATGGTGTGAGCCTATAGAAAGGTTAACTGGGCAAGGAGGTGCTGTGTTTCTGATTTAGACTCCCAAATTCCTCTGTGTTGACTCTAAGGCTTTTTCCTTCCAGGTTTCCATAGCAGTCGGGCTGGCAGCTTTTGCTTGTGTCCTCTTGGTCGTCCTCTTTATCATGATCAACAAGTATGGCCGGCGGTCCAAGTTTGGGATGAAAGGTAGGTGCAGTTGCTTTCCCCTAGCAGGAGGCACCTTCCAGGATTGCCCAGCTCTTAGAGCACACGTGGAAAGGTGTTGTGGCTTTATTCCTACAATGCAAAGCCTTCCAAAGGGAGTGCAGCCCTCCTCTGTTTGTTGAGAGAGTAGCGGAGATAAACGGGCTGGTGGTTCTCAGCTGTGCGTGCTTCTGTGGGCAGAAGTGTGGATGTGTGTTCCTTATCAGCACACAGGTTGTCCAGGAGAGCTTTGAGCCTGCTCCCTCCAGCCCTGCATGGTGTTCGGGACAGAATGGTCTTGGGTGAAATCTGTTTTATGGACTTGGTGGTGCACAGGCTTCCCCTGCACTGGCTGGGGTGTGAAGGGGGGACAGAAGGATGTGAAATTGGTTTGAGTTCTGTTGGGAAAGCAGGTGCAGCCACTCTGCACCTATCTATGAATGGGGACCGAGGTGCTGCTGTCACTTTGTCCATACTGGGAAGGCAGTGGTGTGGAAGGTCTCTTTCTGATGACTCTCTGATGAAAGGTTTCCTCCTCTTTGTCATGAATAGTGACTTTAGAAATTTATTTCAGGTGTCACTGATAGTGACTGGGAAGTGAGAAGGTGTCTGATGTTTGCCAGGCAGAACTGGTCTCTGTCTGACCAACACCAGCTCTGTGATGTGACAGAGCCAATGCCAGAAGTAGACGATTCTGTGCCATCTGCTTTTTGTGACTCTGCTGGTATCTCCAGCTGGGCAGCGTTGGTGGTGCCCAGTGAAGGCTGAAGGAAGAGCCTTCACATGACAAAGTTGTTCCCAGCCTAACTGGTGGCTCATGCATGTACTGTTTGAAGCCAGGCTTTGACAAACACAAGCTTCTCCCAAGGCTCCTGAGTCACTGGCTATTTCCTGGCCTTGCTGTGGTCTGTGCTGCAGGGCAGGTTGATAGGTTTGGGAATGTTCCTTGTGCTTGCCTAGGGCTTTGTTTTCTTTATGTAGACATTTCCTGAGTGGGTCCAGATGGGATTCTGGCTGGGGTTTCTCCTATGCATCCTATGGAGGTAGAAGACAGGACATTTAATTAAATAGTGAATCTTCTACACCAATTTAGGAATATTTAGTCCATATGTCCAATGATAAAAACCATCTGGTGGAGTGTACTGACTGGTGGGTGGAGTAGAGGAATTGAAGACATGGTTCCTGGGATCAATTCCCAGCTCTTCTACTGACTCACTTAGTGGCCACAGGCAATTAGCTGTCTTAACCTCTGCCTCTGCTCTAATTTCCCCGTCTGTAAAACTGGGATGATGTTATGTGCCTTCTGGAGGGATTTGTCAGAACACTTTGGAAGTGCTTGGGCACGTGCCACTGATGGAGCTTTGAGATACAAATATAAAAAGGAAAAGTAACATCTGACTGGTGGAAGAATCAAAGAGGAGTGAAGTGAGCCTGATGTGAGTAACCAGTCTTGGTGAACAGATGTGTGTATGTGTTTAGAGGTGTTTGGATAAGCATGTCAGTGGATTTTCTACATTCCCAGAAACCAGAGGGTTGCCATGATGGGCCCTTGTGTGTGTAATTAGAGGCAAATTAGAGCTAAACAGTTTAGCTGGAAAAGTCTGCTTTCCTCCTCATCATGTTGTGTTTCTTCCAATTCTGATAGGAAACCACAACCCTGCAAAGTTTCTACAAATTTTATTGACGTTGCTTAGAGAGATGGAGTTGACAGAAGATAAATACATCTCCAAAACCAGGGAGATAACTCTTTATTAAGTCACAATTATTGTAGGCACCACCATGGACAGCCTACACACACAGCCCAAACTCTGCTCTGCTCAGTCAACTCTTGGGCAGGAGGCATCCTTTATGGCACCCAGCATGTTATCATTTACTAAGGAAAAAAAAAAAAAAAATCCAGACCCTGAGTCTTTTTGGGAAAGTGCGTCCCTGATTCAGGAGCTGTTTGTTGCCAGCTGATATATTGCCACTTGTTGTTGAAATCCCAGCTTGGCAGGCCTGCAGGAGCAGGTTTTTCTTGTTGATTTTGTCAGATGCAGAACACTGTGTGCTCGTGTTGGACATGTTACCTAAAGTACCTCATGAGTCCTTCTGGGTACATCTTTTTCCTTCTGCTTCTCCTAGTGCTAAGCAGATGGTTTATTTCCTAGAGAGAGGTGAACGTGGACTGACAAAGTTGGATGTCACGTTGGATTTGGAAGGTTCCCTGGGCCAGCCTGCTGGATTGCCCACCAGCCTTAGAACCAGGCTGCCAAGTGTCCAACATCCCAGCTGCCTTTGCCGAAAAGAAACTCGTGTTTTGAGGGACGTGCGCTGGGAGAGGACTACGAGAGGATGGTGTGTCCACCTCTGTCCTCTTCTGGCTGGTAGCACACCCTCGGAGCACCGCACCACAGTCCTGCCAGAGCCGGTTCCTGATCCGGCAGCAGCGGAGCGGTGGGAAAGCCAGCGGAGCCCTCGCCGGGCTGCAGCGCTGGCACCAACAAAAGCCCCTTTGAGAGTGGCTCTGACGCGCTGCGCTCCTCAGCTGAGCTCGCCCAGCCTGGCTCCGGGCCATCCATCCCTCTCGCCTTCCCGTGCTCCCTCCGGAGAGGGCATTCATTAACACGGAACGGCGGAGGTCAGATCCCCTTTCTGGCCGCCTGTCGGCTTTGGCTGCTGGAGCTGGGAGGGAACGGGGGTGGGCTCAGGCAGCTGGGGGGGCCGGGAGATCGCTGGAGCTGGGGCGGTGGAGGCGGCGGGGAAATGGCAAACAAAGCTCCTTTTTGTGAGAAGTGGCGTTGCATGAGCAATAGAGAGGCAGCGGAGGGAAAACCACTGGGAGAAGTGAATGTTAAAACTGAGACTCGTTGAAGTTGCAGTAATGCAGCCACTTGCTGAAGGGTGTTGTATCCAGAGGAGGGGCTGGGATGCTTTTTAAAGCCTCGTATTAGTGTGGGAAAAAGAAAAGGGTATTACCAAGCAAGAAATTGAAAGTTGGAGTCCTTTGGTTTACTGTGTGTCCCAAGGAGGTGTTTTTTTTGGATGGGATAGACCACATGGGAGTAAGGAGCCCAATATCCCACTCAGTCGCTGCTTGCTTCAACTCTGGGGCCGGTGTTCCACGTTCCCTGACTGCCCACCCAAGGTGGAGGGCTTTACACTTCACCTGCTGGGCTCAGGCTTGTCACTGCAGCCCTTGTAAATGGTGTCTTCCAATCCAAGTTTAATCTCAGCAGATGACAGGAAATGAAATTTTGTAGTATAATAAAAAAGCCACATGCAAGCCCCAGGACTAAGAAAAATTAAATTTCATGAAAGAATAACAATGGCACAGAAAAGATCTGGGGCATACAAAACATTTGGATGGCACAGTGATGGAGACTGTAAATACTTATGTTGATGGACTGAAATATATTCTCCCTTTACTTGTTTTCTGTTACATTTGCAAGTGCCTCGGGATGAAGGAGGTGTGCTCATGCATATCTGTGTGATGTATTCCTGGTGCTGCACAACTTCAATAAAACCCAAATGGAGTTAGCTCAGATATGCAGAGAAAGGTGCTAGAGAAAATCCAGAGACAAGAACACTTGTAGTTTTGCTGAGATTAACTGTTTTCCAGGCTCTGAGATGAAAAACTACTTCCATTGTCCAAACAAGGTTTTCTTCCTCGGGTGGAGCCAGTGCCAGCTAATGGTTCAGACTTGGTTACAGCTGGCAAAGAGTCAACTGGTTTTTAATCTGATTTCCTAAAGAAATAAGTGTGTGATCATGCTGCCTCTCTGCACACATGCAAGTGTGTCTGCACAGCTCTGCCTGCCTGGATTTCCCCTTTCTGTGCTGCAGCTTCTGGTTCTGCTGCCCAGTTCCACCCGGAGGAGAAGGGAAGGGACTTACAGATGATGCCTTTACAGGGATCATGGAAAGAGCAGAATTCATATGGAAACTCAGCCTTGGACAGAAAAACACAGGGGATCAGGCTTTCACGGAGTCTGCTGTGGTGGGTGGTGTTCACGTGTGTGCACATGCATATATGTGTTTTCTTTCTGAATAAGCAGAAACAGCAAGGAGGTGGGGGAGAACCGAGTGAACAGTAAACACACACTGCCCACGCTTTTTGTAATGTTTGAGGAATCCCATCACTATCAGTTTATTTGATATTTGCTCTAATAGCCCTGATCAAAGTGCTGGCACTGCTGATGTGCATGTGAATGTCAGAAATACTTGCAGAGCTGTTCCATTGTAATTTAGTGTTAGTTAAAAGGTACTTAAAGCAGCTGCCTATTTGATTATGATTGGGGGCTATTAACATTTTTTTCCACAAACAGATGGTTACTGTCCACTGAGTCGATTGCAGAACAATTCCAGAGTTCTAATTCAGGAGGAGCAGCTCCTGCAAAGATATCTTTGCTGCCTGGCTTTTTGCTTTTGTTGATTTGGGTTCTTCATTTCTTTTTTTAGTTTTCTTTTTCTTTTTTTTTTTTTTTTCTCTCCTTCATTATGCAATTATTGCTACAGCTTCAAAGGGAGGGAAAAATATATATATCTATCAGAGCCATGACCTGCATTTCAGATGAGGCTTAATTCTGTCCCATGTTGCCTTGGCCAAGCCTGGCTACAGTCATGCACCGATTTTATTTACCCCCCTCCTGATTATTTGTTGTATAGGCATGAACAAACCCTCTGCAGCTTGGAGAGCCTGTACATTAAGGGTTAGTTGCTCAGGAAATCTGTGATCAGGGCCTGTTCATTCCTTCCTCCTGGGAGCCTGCCATGGAGTGGGAGCAGGAAGAAAGAGCAAAGCACTATCAATTTGGCACAGCTACAGGAGAGAAACAGCCATACCTCCATTAGCAGCCATGGCTAATCACAGGGATTTGGGGATGTGTGGCTCTCCAGAGCAGTGGACTGCAAATGGGAACCCATTGCTGTTGTGTTCTTTGAGGCAGCTCTGAGATGTGCAGAGCCCCCTGAAACATCCGAGCATGGGATGAGCTGCTGCATGGGAGTGATGGAATTCAGGGCTTCTCCTTGCTGGTATCCTTCAGTTTGTTTGCAAATACCCTTGATATACTTCTACTCCTCAATATTACTTGGATTTATTTGCCTGGGAAGTGGATTGAAAGGGCATGTGGTTTCACTGGGACTTCCTTCTATAAATACCTGTTTATACTCTGCTGAAGTGCAGGCTGTGCTATTTTTATATTTATTTATTTAATGCCTTCAAGGTGATAAAGCATAAAGCTCTTTGAGCTGCTGAATATTGCTTTCTATGACTACCTGAAAGTGAGTTGTAGACAGCTGGGGGTCAGTGTCAGTCCCTTCTCCC
Source organism: Coloeus monedula (assembly GCF_965178545.1). Lineage (NCBI taxonomy): Eukaryota > Metazoa > Chordata > Aves > Passeriformes > Corvidae > Coloeus > Coloeus monedula. The sequence continues at coordinate 5,891,670 of NC_138794.1, forward strand.
AGGTAACAAGCCAAGAGGACAAGTCCTCAAGTTGCACCATGGGAGGTTTAGATTGGATATTAGGAGAAATTTGTTTTTTTGGTTTCTTCCAGGAACTGGCTGCCCAAGGAATGGGTGGAATCACCGTCCCTGGAAGCATTAAAAAAGCATGTGGATGCGGCACTTAGGGACATGTATAGTGGTAGAACTGGTGGTGTTAGGCTAATGGTTGGACTTAATGATCTTAGAGGTCTTTTCCAGCTTTAATGATTCTGTGGCAAGTGTCTCACCCTCTGCTGTGCCATGCAGCCTGTAACTGGTACGGTGGCAGCAAGGGACAGCTGCTATGAAACCCTGGGTTCCTTGGCAAACCTTTGAGAGATCCCAGCTGTCCCCTGAGGTGCTGTGACTGTGACAGGCTTCTGCTTCTCCTCTTTGCAAAGGCAGGCCCGCTCTCACTCCAGCAGTTAAATGCTCACAGCCCTTGTCCCTCAGTCCCGGGTGGTGTTGGTCAGGTGAAGGCTTGGAAGGTCACACTGTTCCGTGCCGCTGTCTGAAGGAGCAGGGGGCCACCCTTGGCATGGACTGACCCTGCGGGTGAAATGGTTTGCAAAAGGTCAGGATTTGTTTAGATCTAGAAATGAAACATTTTCCCACTCCCAGAAGTATTAATAGGTTATTTATAAAGGAAATGTAAAGTGCACTGACCAGCCATTATTTATTTCGGTTGCTTTTACAAAACCCAGGTGTCTTTTTTAGGCCACTGCTGAAAGCAGTTAAAAAAACCAAAAAACAACACAGATCAGTGATTTTCAGGTGACCCAAGAAGCCCCAAGGCTCCTTCACACCATGCTCCTGCAGGCTTTTCCTCCCTGTGCATGACCTCTCTCCCTCGGGGTGTCCGTGTTTGCTCCAGTCCCCGGCCGGGTGCTCGGCCCCAGGTTCACTGCTCGCCCTGAGGGACCCCCATGGCACAGCTGGTGTTTGCCCAGGGCAGCTCAGCATCAGCAGTGTCTCCTCACAGACTTTCACAAACACTTCTCACACTGTGGCGTTAAAAGCTGCGTGATTGAACCTCATCTTACCTGAGATCCTGCATCAGGTGAACTCCCAGCTGAGGTGCTGGCAAGAAGCTGGCATTTATTTAGTTTTTTGTTTTGGTTTTTTTTTTAATTGAAGTGTCCCTGTTCCAGTCTCAGAGCACCAGCTTTTCCCCCAGCACAGCATTAACAGTTGGCGGTGCTGGGGATGCTGGTTGCTGTGGCTCTCTGCTGGTTTCTGCCTTTGTGTAAACCTGTAGGAGTGAGAGGGTGAGAATGAGCCGTGGCTGCTTCCCTTGGACCATAGGGCTGGGAAGATGTCCTTCACCCACTCACCATTCAGGAGCAGCTGGACTGCCCCAAGTCCTCATCCAAGAGCTTGCACCCGTCTTTGCCACAGCTGTGAGATTGCCCAGGCTCAGTCACCTCACCAGCCTCCCCGAAGGACCATGCAGAAGATGCTGATCCTCACGGGGCTCCTCTCCACAGCAGTGATGATCCTGCCTGCCCATTCCTTGCCTCCACGGCTCCAGCCTCTGTTTGCTGCTTGTTCTGATGGTGTCTGTCTGTCCTCACATGGCTTTGCTTTAGTGAAAGATGCTGGAATGACAACACAGAGCCAGAACAATTCTGTTGATCTCCAGAACAGGTACCACATACAGCAGCGGGATAAGCTTTTGTTTCACCGATATGACTGAGTCTGATGAAGACCCACCATCTCCACAAACTCTGTGTTCTGTGCACTCTCGTGTGCCTCTCTGCAGGCAGCCAACAACCAGACAACTGGATGTTGACTTTGATGTGGCTTTAATAAGGTGCAGGGCAGCGTTGGAAGAAGCAAAGGACTTTAATTAATATTTTAATTGTGGTTGGTCTGTACTACACTTGTCCAATTATTCTTTGAAAAAGATTTTGCTACTGCTAATGCTGATAAGTAGTCCTCAGGGAGGATGTCCCTGGTGAGTTTATCACCTCTTCTTCCTCGTGACTTGCTGTAGGATTTTAGTTCGTTTATGTGGTTTTTATCCAGGGGTGCAGAGATCTGTCACTCTGTCCTTAACCGCTGGAGCACGAGAGCTTTTCACTTTCAGGGGACAAGTGATTGAGATGTAAATGGCAGGATTGCTAAGGGAAACCTTTGGCAGTGGTGAAGGCAAATGGAGAGAAGAAAGAGAAAAGTGCTGCTTGGTTTTGAACCTGAGCTGGGTGTGCTTGAAGGAGTGCCTAGAAATTTGGAGGCAGTGGAATAACCTGGCAAGGGAATGGATTAGAGCTGTCACCTGGGCTGCTCAAGCTTTGACTGGTAAAAGCACTAGGGAAGCAAATTGTAGAGAGCACTGGAGCATCTGATGATCTAATGGGCTTGCTCCATCTCCAACTTCTACTTCTTGTGGTGCAATAGCAAGCCTGTCTGTGTCCAGCACAGTTCCAAAACCTCCATCAGCAGCCCCAGTATTTAGCATCTGTTGATGGAAGTGGGATGCTCAGGCATCTAATTTCAACCATGCTATTAAAAATCAATGGACCAGAAGATAATGCCTGTACACAAAAGTAGCTGGGTACTAATTTGTGCACAGGAGAAATAAAACACATTTGGAATTCCATATTTTGTGTCTGAGGAGCAGGGTTATAATCCAATTTCAGTTTGGGACAGGAGTCTTCAATTTATGCCATGGCCTTGGGAAATGGAGTAGAATAGAGGGGATAAACTGTTACCCTGAACCTGTCTTGTGGTTTAGGAAAAGGACTCAGGATGTCACTTAAACTGGCCACAGGTCTTTCTTTGGACTCTTTGTATGAGACATGGCTGCTCTCAGGGTGACTGGGGGGGCACCATGCTGGGAATGATGCCCAGTGCACCCAAAAAACTCTTCAGCTCTTAATGTGCTCTGCTCCACACTCAGACTGTGTTGCAGGATCTCCCCTCTGCTCTCAGGCTTGTGGCAGAAGGGCTTGGAGCTGGGCATCTTGTGTGCCTCACAGTGCCTTTGCTCCCTGCATCTGCTGGAATCTGGTAGCCCCAGAAAAGCTTTTCTTCATTGCTTTGACCCTGCAGCTGCAGGAGTTACCAGCCTCTTTGGGAAGGGACTGTTTCACATGAGGACCCTGACACTGAAGCCCAGCATCTCATGAATCTTGGTGTTGGGGGAGGTTTTGTGGCTCTGCTGGCTGCCCTCTGATCTTGGTGAAAGACCTCACTTAGTGACCAGCAAGGGGTTTTCCCTATCAAAAATGAGGAAAAAGCCATGTTGGATCAGATGCCCATTGAGAAGCACGGTCTCTGGGCAGGTGGCTTTGCCACATCTGCCTTCAATGCTGCTCAAACCAAAGCAGTGCACAGCTTCGAAAACTGCAGAGGGTGAAAAATCATACAGTTACAGCACAGAAAAGGCATGTGTCTGCTTGGGTTTTGGATTAAAAACTCTTTGGCTTGCTTGTCATTCCACCTGAACAAGCTATAGGAATCTCCATCTCCATCTTCTCTCTGTCCCAGCACGTGCTTCATCCTCCCCAGCAATCTGCAAGCTCTTCCCAGCCTAACGCAGTCAAGAGTCGGACAAGAGGCTGTGATTTAGTGTGAGAGGAAAAACATTGTTTTCCTTCACTCTGTTTTTTCTGCATGGTTCAATTCACACAGTAGGGGCCGAGATGTTGATGCTGCAGCAGCTCCAGGGCAGGCAGTGCCAGAGGGGCTCCCTGGCTCCTCCGTGTCCTGGTGAAACAGCGGCCGCTCCTGCAGGAGCCTGCGGTGCTGAGGCGGCTGCTGGGGTCGGGATACAGGGGAGAAGTGGCCTTTTTGTTGCTGACAAGATGATTTCATCTTGGTGCTCCAAAAACTCTGGTGACATCCCCAGTTTTCCAGATGGATAATGAAAACCTGTGAGCAGGGCCATTGCGGCGGCTTCCGAAGCGCTTGCCTGTGGAGCTGTGTCCATTGGTTTCATATCTGCTGACAGGGCTTAGTAATCATTACACTGAGTGGAGCTGGCACACGGGAGGCAGGTAAAGACACTGCTGCCCTGGGGCTGAGACACATTTCTCACCATGCTGAGGAGTGATGGGAATCAGACCTGGAGATCCTCACCCTGAAGGCGCCGATATCTCCCTCTCCTTCTCCTAGGCTGCACAGCAGTGCAGGAGATTCTGGCCCCATCTTCTCATCTCTTGCTCAGGAGCCTCCTGGCACCATCTCCTGGCATCCAGGGATGCCCTGAGTCTGACTTAGGGCTTCCTGAGCTTCCACTGGGCCACTGCTTTGGAAAGAGCAAAACAGAGCCAAGTTTCCCCCAGTGAGCAGGTGCATGGTCCATACAAAAAGCAGAGCATGTCTTTGCCCAAAGTAACTGTAGTAATGATGTAAAAAAAACCAAAACCCTATAATTTTGAGGTAACAATGGTCCACGATCAATATTTATTCTTATTAATTTCTTAATCAATTTCTCTAACATTTTTTCCATTTGGTTTCTGGGTAAATTCCCACAACTGCCCCTGTGCACAGAGCAGTGGGATACAGCAGCAGGGCCTGAGTAGCTGGTAAGGAACTCTGGCACAGCAGGGCAGGGCAGACACTCCTTCTGTTGGTGGGGAGCAGTGCTGGGGTACTGGCTGCTGAGACCTGTCAGGAGGATGTGTGTTGTGCAGGGTCTCTGTGCTGGTCACCAAAGGTGCTCTGGGCTGGACCCAGGGGCAGGGAAGGTTGCTGGCAGAGAACTGCTCAGTCTTTTTAAGTAACTCATTACCTGCTTTTGCTTCCCATCCTCCTGGCTGTACATCCCTGGGGCTGTTGCAGCTGGCTCTTCCTGCAGTACTAAAAAAGGGCATGGATGCAAACCCTCCTTCATCCCAGCCCAGTCCTTCCAGCACTGCCATCACATTTTTTGTTGTTGCCCTTTGCCAAAGCTGCCTGGTGTGAGTCTCCTGTCCCTGTGCCCAGGAGGGTTGAGGATAACCCCAGTTTTGGTTCCCTAGTGCTGGATGGGGACGCCTCCTCCCTGTACAGAGCATGGTCCCACTGTCCTGCTCCCCTGCAGACTCATAATTTGTTTGCAGCCTGTGGTTGCCACTAGCCCACCTTGACATTTACTGTTTTCCAGGTTTGTGCCTCCCAAAAAACTGGTGATTTATCACCAAAACTTGTTTTTACTTAATGTTTTTGAAGTTTACATCTTGGTTTTCTTACTTCTGCCCATGTTTGCTGGCTAAGGGCCACACTGCCCCTGTGACTTTGTGCCTTTGGGGCCTCTTGACTTAGAAGGCAGCTGAGCTGGTGGGAATGTGCCTGCTCTGCTCAGTCATTGAGCCTCTGTATCAGTGGTGGCTTCAGAAGTTATGATGGTCCCACCTGATCCCTCACATAGACACATATTGCCTGGTGGACTGGCTTAAAGCTTTGACAGAGTTATGCCACCCAGACTGGCACTAGCACGGAAGAGCCATGTAAATCAAATTTGCTGTTATATTAGTATGGAAGTGCTCATATCCAAGCCAGTTTGAGTTAATTTTACAAGAAAGTTTTTCTCTGAGACGTTATCAAATATATTCCAGTCTTCATTGGCTAATTTTGTAATTCAATCAGGGGAAAATAAGGCATTGAATGTAGTTCAGCATGATTTGTTTTTATAGACCAACTGCTTTATCCTCTTGATTCTACTATCATTTAGGCTCTTAAATAAATTTTTTCCTTTGATTTTTTACTACAAATTTAAAGTTCATTTTATTAATTTATTCTTCACACCAACCAGGATAACAAATACAAGTTTTATGCATATATGCATACATAAAGGGAAAAGTCTTTACAGATTTAAAGAGCTTCTGCCTTTTTGACAAGTTTCTCAGCCTGAAATTAAATTGGTTGCAGCATTTGGTAATAAGACTTCATGCCTTTTGGGCTGCTGAGTGCTTTTTCTGAGTATCCTGCTCAGGTCTGTCCCTCCATGTGGGGCAAAGAGAGGAAATACTTCTGAATTTTCCAGTAATAATTTTCTTAGCTGTTTTAACCACAATTTAATTTTCTTTCTCTCTGTTTTTGTTTTTTTTTTTTTTGGTTTATGCTTTAATTATATTTAAGGAGTATTAATTCTTCTATATCCTGTTTGTTCTCAATCTCCCTTGATCTAAGGAATTGTGATAGAAATGGAAATTAGATACAGCCTTTTCCTTCTGAGTGTCTGCAGAAATCCCATTCCACCCTCCTGCTGCAGGGCAGCTGGATTTTAGATAATTCTCCCTTTTTTTATATTGTTATTTAGTTCCTAAAACCAAAACATATTGTTTCCACTATGTTTTTTTTCTGCCTAAATTTATTATGCTGCTGGTGCATTTAGGGCCGATTTGGGCTTATTCTCTCTGCTTAAGGATTTCAAGTAGTGCTTCTTGGCTGCTGCTGTCTGTTAACGTGGTATCGGAGTTAATGGGATGTCAGCGTGTGCCAAAACCCCTCGTCAGCAAAGCACACGGGTTCCACTCTGGCATATTAAAGCTGAAGTCGTAAGGGTAAAGCAAGGCACTTTCCTACCTTTTGATAGGTATAGGAAAAGGCATTGTTTTAAGTCCTGCTGAACTGGCTGTGATCAGGTTGCACCACAAAAAGTCACTTCTTCTTAAGCGCATCCCAGCGGAGAAGCTGAAATGGGTGTTGGGTTCTGGGATGCTTCAGCAAAGGGCAGCTCGCTTGGGTTTGCCTCTGCCAGAGCTTTGCCAGAGTTTCAGAGGGGGACTCTGGGACCAGCCTTATGGGCAGGCTTTGCATTGATCTGCCAGAAAGGAATGAGGTCCTGGTTTTCTGCTAAAAGAGGAGATGTGCTATTAAATTTTGTTGATTGAGTATTTTACTAGGATTGTGCTACTGGGCCTTTGAATGTTTGCCAGGTGCCTCTCTTTTTTTAATATCTTATTTTGTTTTTTCATTGAGGCAAAACCTGGCATTTATTTACCTCCTATTAGACATCTTGCAGAAAGCTGTGCAAGCTTTCCTTTTGCAAAAGGTACATTAGTTCAAATTCCTGGTTGCTGTGCTGCTCTGCGTTGATACCTGCCTTTGGAAACCTTCCTGGATGCAGGCAGGGAGGCAACATGCTGTCTGAATCTGTGCCTTGAGGATGAATCTTGGTTTCCAACCAGTGGCAAAAATGTATATATTGTCCCTGGATCGGGCTTTACCTTTAAATTTATATATTTTTTTAACAAAAACAAAATTTATGGTTTTCAAAGCCATCAGGCATTGGTACAAATTCAGGATCCTCTAACATCCTCCATTCTTAGTGGAGAACCTTAGGTTTTGAACTCAGCACTTGAGTGCTTTTCCCAGGAGCCATTTCCAAGTGTTTTACTATCAGATGTCAGTGCTAAGCTGGCATGTACATACAAGGCCCTGTGTGCTTCCTGACCTCTGAACTCTCTTCTACGGCACACAAATTCTGAAGATTTTATGGCCCTTGCACCATCAGTATCTGCAGTGCATTATGACATACAAAGATATTGGGAAGTTCCAGGCTGGGAGAGGTGAAGAAATGAGTGTGTGGAAGGATGAGGGAGAGGCAGCGCAGCAATCCAGGCTCTTCCTGGACAAATTCTTCATGTCACCCTTATCAAAGCAGGTAGGGAAGGAGGAGACTCCTCTCTCTTCTCCCATGGAGCACAGGCATGGAGGGAGGAGATAAAGGTGGGGAGAGGCTTTATGAAGCTGTTAATAGCTGGTGGTAGGTGCCTGTTTGTCTACGTGGAGCTTCAGAGCCCAGGAGTGGCTGGAGGGAGGTTTGCCATTGGGCAGGCTCTGTAAGGATAAATAATCTTGGCTGGATTTTGCACTAATGATTTCCTAAGCATGCTGGCATGCCTTTATCAGTGGAGGAGGAGGGAAAGCAGTGCTTCTGGCTTTTTTTGGGGTGTGAATGGGGAAGGCAGGAGGAGGCTGGAGAGAGGAGGGAGCAGCAAGTGTTTCCCATTTTGGTTAGTGGTGTGGGAGATGGAAGGTTGGTGGCTGAATTTTAATTTCTTTTATTGGTCTAGTACGACAGTAGCTATGGGAGATGCGTTACCCACGGATGTGGCTCCACTGTGCAGCCTGCAGCCCTTGGAAGTTTTACTGGAAGATCTTTTCTTGATAAAGAGGTTTGGTTGATACACAGTTCAGTACAGTTCTGTCAGGTTAAGTTATCAAGAAGGTATATATGACTGTCTTGATTAAGAAAGGGTAGAACAGATGCAAAATACACAAACCTCTGCTAATGCAGAGCAGGGGAAACTGTGTGGAAGCCCACAGTTATTAATCTCATGTTTCCATCACAGTCAGATCAGATTCAACAAAACCATCTCAATATCTTCCTGAGTTATTACAGTTTGAAGATTTGAGTTTAAACTTATACATTTAGAGCCTGGAAATAGGAGTGCACACTCCTGCATGTGTTTTGAGTGAACAGAAGCACTGCAGGCTCTGTGCTCACACCTCTTGCTGCAGCTGTTGAAGAGCAGGGGGTCAAACACATTGTGGTACAAAATAAAATCTTCAGCGTATCAAGCTGTAATTTCCTAGAAGCTGTAGGCTGAGGGAAATGTTTCTAGTAAATATTGGCTCGTAGAGGATAAAGAAACGACATGTTCTCATCTGTTTGAGGTTGTTTTTCCATTTCTGGGGTGTATCACAAATGCACGGATCAGGCTTTTGCTGTGGCTCTGCTTTTCCTTTTGCCTCAGACATGGGAAATGTGGGCTGGGAGGTGGGGAGATGCTGCGTGTGCACTTCTGGAGGAGGGAGGACCCAAGGATGCACGAGTGTTCCAGCCTCCATCAGCTGTGACAGCAGCTCTGAGACCTGCCATCTCAGTGGTACTTTTTTTTTTTGGTTGGGGGTGCTCCTCTTACCAGATTAGCTGAGCTTTACTGAGAAACCAGCTGGCAGATAATTTCATTACTGGCCACCTGTTGAGAAGTACATATGTGCCAGCATTTTTCTAAGCATAGGAGTTGAAAAAGTAGCAAAGGGAATTAATAGACAAATCCTACTGAAATTCCACTAACATCCTTCGTCAATCCTGGGTTTAATGTCTAACGAGTGCTGGGGTGGGTATGATGGGAGCAGGGGATGGTACTTAAAAATAAAGTGTTTCATTGGAGAAAAAGGGCTTTACTCACAGTAACTCAGGGGGTAAGTTTGCACGGTCTTGATGAGAAGACTGGGACTGAGATGGGCTTGGGGACTGAGACAGGCTCCCTACTGTGACCAGCAGACCAATGAGCCATCCAGAGCATGTAAGGGGCTAAGGGTCAGCCAGGTAGAAATGATGCCTTGTAGACTGTTAAAATACCATGGCTGGGTTTTTATTTATCCTCTGCTAAAAAGTCTGCCTTGGACAGTTCATCAGTTTGATGCTGGAGTAGCTTTTGCAGAGGCTTAATGAGACAAATCACTTCAGACTCCCTCCACAGCCATCCAGGAGGGGTAGATTCCTCATTAGGAGGATGCAGAAGCTTTTGGAGCTGTGTCTCTCTCACCTCTGGTAGCAGAATGAGCCTCAGGACCATCCATCAGACTTGGTAAAAGACTGGGATACCCAAAGATGGAGCCTGCTGAGGGCAAAAACATCCTGAAATGCTGTCCTGGGTGTCTCCTTTGAAGGGCAGGTGTGAGTGCTGACCTCCTGCATGGCCTTGATGGCCTTCAGTCAGTCTGAGCTTGCCACAAAGTGGAGCATGGCAGTTTTGGAAGAAGTCTAAGAGTCTTTGGAGATGCATCTTCCTGGCAGATCTCTGGTGTCTGCTGGTGATAAGCTCTTCCTGTGCTCTTTTACTGCTCTCTTTGTTGGAGATTGTTATAATTCAACTTCTTTGTTATGGTGTCAGCTAGAAGAGAAGAGGTGTGAAGGAGGTTACATTATCAGAGCCTTCAGCAGGCAATAAAGGTAAAAATGTGAGATTGGAGATGTTTTCAGAAGATGAATAGACAAAGAGCAATGGCCTGAATTTCAGGAAGATTTGTAGATGGGTTAGAAAAGGCTTTGGAGAGCAGAGCAGGTGTCCAGCAAGGGGGAATGTAGGGTGTGGACTGGAAAAATGGAGCCAGATTTCCAAGAGGTTTTGTGTGCTATGACCCCCAGGGCCCAAGTCTCTTAACACTTCTCTGCTGTGGAGAAGCTGGCAGAGGGCTCGTGTGGAACAGTATTTTTGTCCATGGGGCAGAACGACCATAGTGGCTCCTGCCTGCACTCTCCTCCATCCTCTCTCTTTGGAGCTTGCCTTGCTGGCTGCTCCCCCCTCCTGCCCTGTTTCCCCCTGCTGTCCAGCTTTCTGACTGGAGAATTCTCCTCACCCGGGGAATTGGCCAACACCCTTTAGTGCCAGCTCTGGGAGGCTCACACAGCACGTTGTTGGCAGCTGAGCTACAGCCCCGTGCGTGTTTTTCTCCTGACAAGAGCAGCATGTGCGGATTTTCTGATACCGCTCTGCGTGCTCTGGTTGTTCCCTGAGCCCGAGTTAGTTACGGCAGCTTTCAGCACGCTCTGCGTCGATCATCTCACTGGTGGACGTGGGTATTTCATGCAGGAAAACTGCCTTTTTCTTTTCTTTTTTTTTTTTTTTCTTTTCTTTTTCTTTTTTTTGCTTTGTTTTTCCCGGAGAATGAGTGAATTAAGCCATGTGTTTACTACCACTTGAGCAAAGCGGTCCCAGGCTGGGCCGTAAGATATACGACTGGTGTTTAAAATTAAGAGAGCAAACATCAACAGAGAAAACTAGAAGAGGGAAAAGGAGCCTGGGTAATGGAATTACATTATTTCCACACTAATATGACCTTGGAGATGGTCTACTGCTCTGCAGGGATTTGGGGGAGTAATGTATTTGATAGCATCATCTGAGAGGGTGTGCATTCATCTGAGCATTTTTATATCCAATCTTATATATTTGTGTGTATGCACACGGTGTTTATTCTTTCAGTTTATTCTGTTTTACCCATACATCTCCAGCTCTGTGGGACCCATGGATGTGTTGCAGGCGATGCTGTGGGGTCCTCCTGCCATGGGTTTAGATGCTGGGGAAAAATTTAATGCCTTCTCCTTTAAACTGCCAGTTGAAAAGCCAAAATAAAAAGCATTGCACCCCTTAAAGTCAATACACAGTGGCACCTCCCCTCAGGGATTAGATCTTCATTTCTTAGTCTCTGTTGGAGCCAGGAGAGCAGGGGATTTCAAAGGAAGTAGCTGCTGTTTGCTAATGTGCCCTCTTTGTGCCATTATTAGCGTGGAGAGGAGCAGCAGCATCTCTTTTTCTCTCAGCTCTTGGGGTACCACACTGAGACACATCGATTACTGAGCTATCTGAGGCTCTGGCTTTCAATGGAGAGATTTCCAGATATCAGAACCATTTTGGATACTTGTTGGTGGCCAGAGCGCTGTGGTGCTGGGCAGGCTCTAAATTATTAAAATCAATCTTTTATAATCAGCAGTCGCAGCAGAAGTGAGTTATAATGAAATGGGTCCAGCTGTTTACAGACAGGCAGTGTGGGAGAGGTGAGAAAAGAGAAGGATTTTCCCTGTACAGAATGATCTGTGGGGAGCTGATTCTCTGGGTCAGGATAACCAGAAGTGTGCATGTGTCAGGGGCACCTCACCGTTCCCTGCAAATGTTGTGGCACTTAGCTTTGTTTTAGGCAAGAACACTGGTTTTTTGCATTTTTAGCTTTATTTTTTGAGGTCACTTTTCGCTCTGGAGGATGTGTGTAAATAGTCATTATATATCAAAAAGAAAAAGTGACAAGTTTTAGGGGGGGACAGCCTTGGGTGATGTGGGAGCTTTCTGTGTGAGGATGGTAATTGCTCAAGGAGAGCAGGTAGCCCTTCCCAGTCTTCCTTGGAAGTAAAACTGGTGTGAGGGGAATGGGATGACAAGAATGAATCCTTTAATGGCTTAAGTGGCTAATGAAGCTGTGGAGTGGATGTGGTTTCTGCTGAGGCTGCTTTAGCCACTTTCTGGGGCCTTCTGCTGATGAGGATCATTGTTTGAGAGTGGCCAGTTATCCCCCACCCAGCACCCTTCTCTGCAGTCACCCCTCACCTCTGCATGCCACAGGCCCCACCTGTGGTCCCTGACCTCTCAGTCCCACAGGTCCTTTCCTGTGAAATGCAGCTTTTCCCTTCTATTTTGACATCATTTAGGTGGAAAAAGGTTGTGTATCTAATATGATGTTTAATGCTGATGGTCCATTGCAATGATTCTGTCACATCCTGAATCTCAGTGATCATGGGGTGACCACATGGAGGGATGGGCCCTGCTGCCCTCTGAAGAAGAGGTTTGAAGGAGCTGTTTTGGGGCTGCTGGGCTCAGCAGCCTTTACCCTGGGCTCAGCTCCAAACTGGCCATACCTCCTGTGGGTGTAGGCAGCACGTAGGGACAAATCTTTGCTTGCAGTCCATAAAACACACAAGACAAGCTCATGTCCACATCCAGGCAATTAAAATGTCTACTCAGTGCATAAAAGGAACCTAATAATAATAATAATAGTGGAGTTAATGAGATTTCAGATGCCTTTGCTAACTGGCCTGGGTTTTGTAAGTTCAAAGATGCATTGTGTTGCAGCTCCTGTGAGTTGGGGAGTTTTCTTCCCCCAGGTGCTTCAGGCTGGGATGAAGGTTGAGCATCCCTGATCAGGCAGCCTGCGTGGGGTATGTCTCGTCACAACTGAAACAGGCATTAGTCAAAATGCAGCCCGGAAGGGACGAGAACAAATTTGCAAAACACTCTGCCTGATGCCTTTTGGAAGGAATTCAGAGAAGAGCAACTAAAATGATTAGGGTTCTGCAGGGAATGAATTGCAAAAAAAGATTAGAAAAAGAACAACTAAATATATAAAATGCAGATAGACCAGACTGAAGGGAAGCAATTCCCAGCGGTGCATATTTAGAAGAGACGAACAATGAAAAACTAAAAGGACTATTTAGGATGCTGGAAGGAAAACATGGGGTATATAGAATCAATTAAGCAATCAAAAACCTGGGGGCTGCGTATCTAGGTCCTTTTTCCAAAGAAAAGAGGCTCTTGCCTCTTTAAGGCATGGAAGAGTCTCTGAAATGGATGCTGCAACCTTTGAAAAGTTTTCAGTTGGTCTGGGGACAGGGGAGGGGGAAGATGATAAGTGCTCACCACATGTCACACGGGTGGAGATGTCCTTGCTGAGGTCCCTGCATGGTGGGATGTAGGTATGGAAACCTCCTGGGCTCATTGGGCTTCTGCTTTCTCCTTAGATAGTGTAGAGGGGTGGCTGGGCATCCCTCCAGCCCTGGACTGCCTTCTCCCTTCCCTGCTGCTGTGCTGCTGCACGAAATAGCAACCTGGAAGGTGTGATAGGGACAACTGGCTGCAGTCTCCCTGCCTTGGCTGATTAATTAACTCTTCAGATTAATTTCCTTTCTGATTACTGCTTGATTAATTCCTCCTAACTCTGCGAGACCTCCTCACCACTTAATCCTCTTTATAAGCCCTCAGAGTGCAATGCTTGAAGTAAACATCAAGCAGGGGAAAAAAAAAAAGCAAACACTCTGAAATGCAAACACAACAGTGCTGCCAGCAGGACCCCTTCCTGTGCCAGGAGCAGGCCCCCATGGGCTGACCCGTGGCTCCCTGCCCCAAGGGCTCCTCCACGCTCCCCTCTCCTCCCAGCCCCACTTTTCCCATTGGCTCTCCAGCGCGTCTGTAGCAAATTGCACAGTTTCACTTTGTTGAGCCTGATAATTAGTGACAATATCCCAGTAATTTGCAAAGGGGGCAAGAGGAGGGAGCTGTGCTCAGCTGTGTTCGGCAGCAGGAGAGGAGGTTTTTTTCCTCATCTCTACATTGCAAGGAGCATCTGAACTCGTGAAGCAGCTTTTTATGTAAGCAAGAGCACGAGATACTGTGCTGGCCATCAGGGTTTGTGCTGTCCCACCCCCCAGACTGGTGGTGGCATGGGGAAGAGAGAGGCTGGGGATGGCAGAAGACACCAGCTTAGAGGAGAGGGGTGATGGGCTACTGAGAGCACCAGTTTGTGGATTTTTGGTGGTGCAGGGGGAGACGGTGGGGTCAGAGAGAGAGGGGTGATCAGGCTGAGCCTTGGCTTGGGTCTGAGCACAATCCACATGCAGAAGGCAGCAGTCCTGACCCTGCTGGGGATTTTTAATTTCATTTTAATTTTTTTTTCTATTCCTGGGCATCTAATCCCAAAGGCCTCTAGATGCTTTAATAAAATATAAGTAAAAACATAGCTTATGATGAGGAAAGAAATGCAGCCAAATGAATCTTCAAACAGGAACAAAAGCTTTTTCCCATCTTCCCTATACTCAATAACCCAACATTTACCCCTGGGAAACATAATGCTTGAGAGCAACAGCACTTTCTTGGACATTTGAGGAATGTTTTGTGGTTGGAAACAAAGCTGTAGTATGCACCAGCTAAGTTCTAGTGAATTTGTTGTCCTAGTGACCTCAGCTGCAATGGACACAGGAAGAATGTTTTGCACCCAAGAGCCAAGCTTGCTTTTTGTTTCATGGCTGTACAGCATGTGTCAGCCATAAACGTGACCTAAACTAATGAATTTGGCTGAGATTGAACCAGCAAATGCAAGAAAATAAGAAAGATGGCGTGTGGATAGAGGGACAGGGAATGATTTATTTCTGTGTTGATGGAAAACAAAAACAGATCTTGAAGGTTTTTGGGGCTGAGGCTGTTCCTAGTCTGAAGCCTTTGCTGCCTTGTGCTGCCCTGTGTAATGCCAGTCATGAGGTGTGAATCTGTGTTTAGATCTGTTGGAAGCAAACATGATGAAGGAGACTGCACACAGAGAATTTATTCTCATATAAGAGATGCTTTAAGCTCAGTCCTCCAAGATTATTTTGGTGCACCCAGTAATCTTTGGCCATGAAGTCACTTGGGCCTGAGATTGTTTTACTCTATGTGACTGCCTCTAAAAAATATTTATTTTGGCTGTGTGAGCTGTGTTCTAGGTGGCACATGACAAATTACAGCTGTGCTCTGCTGCCTTAGCTTGCATTGGTCTGCAACCCAGCCTGGGGTTCTCTTTGGCCCAATGTCCCAGTTCTTGAATTGCAAGAACAAGTTAATGGTCCATTTTGGCTGTTTCTGAACTTGTGTGATGCTATTCCTGCTGAGTTGGGGTGAGGAAGGGATGGAGTTGTCCTGATAGCCTGCATCCTTGGGAGTTGGCAGCAGGGGAGCTGTACATGGCTGAGGTTTCTGGCCCAGGAAGTCCCATGTCTGAGTAAATGCAGGTGGTGGTGGATTAGGAGGCCTGAACTGGCCTGAATTCAAGCCTCCCTATCCCCCTTGTCATCCATCTGGAGTTGAAGCAAAGGACACCTACTGCCCCCACAAAGCTCCCCAGTTTCCAGGTACTGCAGGCGCTATCACGGCCTGGACAGTGATTGTGTCTGAGATCTGCAGAAATCTCCTTTTGAGTGTCAACAGGTGGACTCCTGCATCTGTGACTTTTGTATGCTTGTCACATTGTTCATTGTAAAAAAAATCCCTTTATTTGCCTTTTAATATGTACTATTAAAGCTTTACTGCCAGCTGATCTTCAATTCCTACAAGGAATGGGGGAGAGTAAATTGGAGTCTTTGATCTCCTTTGCTCTACTTTCTCTGTCCTTGTATCGTCTTTAGAGCTCTATTTCCTTGGCCACAAAAAGGTCAATATGAAAGTAAGAGGGAAGGGGAAAAAAAAACCCAAATTAATTTTTGTAGCGGTGATTGTGCATCCCAGCAGCAGTAACAGCCTTGAACCCTCTCTGTGGATCAGAGCTGTTCCCAGATGCATGAGGAGGGGGGACTGTTTTCTCCTGACACCTGCAGTGCTCATTGTTTGTCAGACTTTGGGGGGAGTATTTGTGGGGCAGCTCTGTGGGTACAGGTCAATACGGGATTGAGGTTGTTCCTGTGGACATGCTGCTGTTGAAAATGTGCAGGGCCTCATCCAAGCCCATTTGGCATCTTGATATCATCCTGCCAGGCTGGATGGGTCACCCCCTGAGTCCAGAGCTGCTGAGCCCTTTGGAGGTTCGGGGCCTCCCAGGACAGGGACAGTTCCCCCAGGCTGGCAGGGAAGCAGCGCTCTCTCCGTCTGCCATTCCCAGGGGATGACAGAGTAGCTCTTTGGACTTTGTCCCATGGCTTGTTCCCCACTTGGCACACGTGTTCAGGCATTACTGCAGGAGGAGCTTAACAGGGTTTCAGGCCATCCTAAATCACAGCAAGCATGAAGGCTGCAGGAGGGCAGCTAATGGGGAGTTCCCCAGCAGTTTGCCTGGGCTAAGTGTGTCATCTGGATCAGAGGAAATCAACTTCTGAAAAGGGGGAAAAAATGGATATTTTTACTATACCCTAAAAATCTAGCCTGAAACAGCCAGAATAAGGCTTGGTAGAGCAGCACTGGCACACTTTTTTGGTTTCCTACGTAGCTTGGAAACAGCAGCAAGAGAGAGCTGAGAGGCAGACTTGTAAGGAAGGTGGTGAGTCTGGGAGAGAAGGGAAAGAATAGACCAAAAGGGATGGATGGATGGATTTCTAGCTCATGCAGAGGATCCAGATATGCACGTGAATGATTGTTGAGCAATGGAACTGTAATTTTAAAAGATGTTGCTGCCAAAACCCACAGAAAAGGTGCTTCAGTGCTGAAGGAAATGTCTCATTTTTAAGGTGACCAGAGGGTGAATGCAAAATTCTTTTGGTACCACATTGTATCCGAGCCTCCCTCTGCACGTCCACCTCCCTCCATCCCTCACCCTCGGGAGATTTCATCTCTGTAGAGATGACTTAGCACATGAAGGATGTTGGAGGGATTGGATCCTAATCAGATCATTACTGCAGTTTTGAAGGAATATTAATTTCCCATCCACAAGCCATCACCTCTTTCAGCATCTTCTTTATTTATTTCTAAATAATATATATATTTTTCCCCCATGTGATCAAAAATGAAATTGCTCTGTGTAAAAGGCAAGAAGAGAAGTAAGACAGGTTTAGCGTGGAAAATGCTCTTTTCTTCAGAACCAAACCCTTGCAAAAACCCCAGATGATTTGAAATCTAGTTCTGAGGTAGACACATGCATAAAACTCCTCACTGCCAACCAAATAATATTCTGTTACATCCAGAATCCAGCCACTGGATTTGTCTGTGTAGCACAGTGAGCGCCTGTGGCCGAAGGGGGACAGAAGTGAATGTATCAGGAAAAACACCCCAAATGCATCAAACCCCAACACCAGTGCTGCTGTAGCAGTATGGCTTAGGACACAGGCAATACTTTTGGGTGGTGCATGTTTAGGCTAAGCTCTAGCAGCAGATTTTGGCCAGTGCTCTGTAGTGCTCCAGGTGTTGGTGACACTTGAGAAGGACTCAGGAAAAGTGATGGTTTATGAGCAGAAGGTGCAACAGGAACCTTGAACGCTTGTAGGGCTCCTTGAGTTATGGCAGAGAGCAAAGCCTTTGGTGGGTGTGCCTGCCTTCTGTTCTTTATCTCCATTAAATCATTGTTTCCAGGCACAGCTGGCTTTTTCTGCAGTCTGCACTGGTAGAGACACTGGCACTGGAGAGTCTCAGTCCCCAGACACCAGCTTTTTGAGGGGCGTAGCATGGGGTGGTTGGCTTTGCTCTTTTATGGCTCTGTCTTGCAGGTCATCCCTGCGTGGTTTAACAAGCTGCCCTGGAAAGCATTTGAGCTACAATGTTGTGCTAATTCCATAGACAGAAGCTAAGTGCTGCACGTGTGGCTGAGGAACATTTTATGGTGTCAGCTGTATCTGGATGAAACAGCTGAAGCATGACACGTGCAGCCTTTTGGCAGACAGTGGGGTGCTGCTATCACCCGGTTTTGGGGAAGGATTCCGACTTCCCACACAAACTCAGGGAAGAAAGTTTTCATGAGATGTTGGAGAAGCTCTGGAGTGGCCAGCACTTGAGAGAATATTTTTTTAAGACTTCACATCTGGCAAATAGCTCCAAAAGATCTGCTAGTATGCAACTAAGCAGGAACAGGAGGACAACAATTGCATGAACCCTCTGCGGTGGCAAGTTGTTGATGCAGACTGATTCCAGGGACTTGCTCTTAATAGCTCTGCCTAACAGCATGCAGATTCTGGGGCTGGAACTGTAGTCTTTCATGCATAAGTCTTGCTCCACTGGCGGTAATTTTGCAGGCATTGGCTCCATCCTGGACTGTCAAACCACAGGATCTTCTTGGTGAAAGCCTGTGTGCGTGGAGCTGCGTTCATGCATGTGTACTCTCAGGTAACTATCTTGGAAGGGCATTGTCCTGCTAATGGAAATACAGATTTCTGTGTTTTGAGGCATCTGCTAGACAAGGTTATGGCTTTGTGCATTTTCAAAGGACAGCAGGAAGAGGCTGGAGTGGGGAGATCCTGCTGGGTGGCTTGAGAGTGCTCTGCTTACATAGAGCTGTCTCAGCAACATCACCATTCCCCACTTGAAATGCTAAATTATTCTTCTCCTCTGTTGTGTGATTGTTTTATGTGCTTTTCTCAGCAAAATCAATCAAGAATTGATAATTTATAAGCTCCTATTTGCATTTTTTCACTCTTCAAGGGGAAAGAAGAGAAGGACAAAGCAGAAGATATTGCCACAGGTAGAGGAGTGGGGGGGATATAGAGCTGAGCATCAGCTCCCTTGTCTGTGGGTTTGGAGTACGCTCATTGCTCGTGCTGGTGATGGGGCTGGTCTTTGGTGCTGACTCCTTAAAGATCTGCCCTTGCTGCCCACTGGAGAAATGGTGATATAAGGGGTGATGATATGAGGTGTGAACTTGCCTGTAGGGGAAAACAGGGGCTCAGCCTTGAGAGGTGCCAGGCATGGTCATCCCCAGCAAAGGTATCTGAGTGTGAGCGAGAACAGAGCATTGCCAGGTTTGTGTGTTCCTGTGTGTACAGAGTGCCATGGAAAGAGAGAGATTGGACCAGGCAGGTAGAAGGAGAAAGCTGGGTCAGCTGCCATCCCAGCTTACACTGAAAAAGAAATACCCTGTGGCAGCATATTCCACACTTCTAAGCCCAAACCTTGCCTGCTGTCACACACATCCTCACGCATGCAGGGATGAGTCCTCCTGCCTGCCCACCTTCCCACAGCTACTGCTGCCCCGTGGGCACAAGTCCCATCTCCATCCCCATCCCACCCCACCGCCCTCAACTGCAGTGAGGACATGGCAAGAGGGAGCCATTTTCCCTGGGAACTGCCCTACTTTGGGAATTTTGTGGAAAAAAGTAGCGCTATTGTCTTGCTATGGAGATAAATATTAAAGCTTTGGAGAAAGAGAAATAGAAGAAGTGAGAAACTGCTTAGATAAATAAAAGGATACATACTTTGATACTGTAAATAACTGTGTAGGCAGATGGATGCACAACCAGCCCATAGACAGGGATGCTATCAGGATGCTCCTGCAGAATAGGAGACATATCAGTTACAGTGCCCCGATCCTGCTCTGAGCTCCTTGTCCCCTTCACTGGTGCTCCTGCCAGAGCAGTTGTTTGCATGGTGAGCTGCTGCTTTTTCTTGTGAAGGCTTGATGGCTAGTCTCCATATTCTGCAGCTTCCCAAACATTACACCTCCAGTTTGGAGAGCAGCCTTGGAAGAAAGAGCTTAATAAAATGAGGAAAATCAATTTATGAAAACAACCCTCTGGCTGTGCTCCTGTGGCTCCTGTTCCAGCAGGACGAAGGGAGCTGAGCTGTGGGTGAACCAGCCCCACTGGCTGTTTGTGCTCTCCAGTGCTCAGGTATTCATGGATGCCGTGGCATCTGTTGTGCTGCCTCCTCTGCCTAGTGCGATTTCATCCTTGAGCAGATGATCTAGAAACACAAAGCAAAACCTCAGAGTGAACTGTTGACACCCTTCCTTCGTAGGGTATTAAGAATTTTTTTGAAATATGCTATATTTGTCCTGAGTGTTTCAAACCATGATTTGGAGAATTTGGCTGGGCAGGTCTGGAGAACTGGCTGGCTCCCAATGGTTTCCCATTAGATACTCCTGCCTTGGTTTTCAGCTCTTGTTCTTCTGCTCATGACCTGAAGCAAAAACTCTGTGTTTGCTTAAATGGAGACATGTGAGATTCTTGTGGTTTCCTAGAAAGACTTGGGTGTTCAGCTTGTCTTTAGAAATGGCAAATGTTGGTGTGGGTGATGCTTCTTCAAAGCAGTTGTGTCTTCTCCTTTCTGCCAGAATGACCCTTTCTCTGTCCCAGATTGCTGGTATAACCAACACTGGTCTATCCCACTTGACTCAGTCTCATGGAAAAGAAGGTGTTACTAGAAGGGTCAATAGCTGATAGAGTTCAAAGTGTGGCCTGTGGTAGGTTGAGTGATTATGGAAGCTTCTCTTAACCTGTTTGTTATTTTTCTGGTTGCAATTTAGACAATCATATAGCTTGACAAACGAATTTGTTATGTCCCAGTCTCTTCCTGTGCAAGAAACTTTCCATTCTCACCCACTGATGTCCATCTTAAAGGAAAGCCAGCAAGGTTTTGTTATCATTTTACCAATCACCTGCTTCTTAGTAGGGAGGGCTTCACCACGGTACTGAGAACAGACTCTACTCCCACCTTCGAAGTTCTGAGTAAAGGGTGGAAAACACTCCCGATTCTGTCTTTCCAAGCCTTCCTCTGATAGGCTACTGGCAAAGATGTGTTGGTTCATCATGCTACCAGAGACTGTACTGAGAGCTTTGTTAAATTTAGCAGAGCTGTGTAACACCCCCGTGTGCTGGACGTTCAGTCTGTTCCTCGCTGCGTGCCGAATGAGGAAAGTGGGGAAGCAGCTCGTTCTTGCCTCTGTTTGGCAGAAGATGCTCGCTATCTTTGTAGTCCCTGTGAGAAGTACGTTGGGGCTGGACAGCACGAGTGCATCCCCTGGTGAAGATTCCTCTCAGCCGTGGGAGAAAAGGCTGGGTTGATTCATTTGGGAATTACCAGAAGTGGGGTTTTCTCTATAATGCCCTCAGATAGGCAGTGGCCAGCAGAAATCCCTCTGGATCCACCTCTTGGTTTATGCTGGTTCTTAGGCCATTCACATTAGAAAATGTGCTTTTGAAGAACTCTGTGTTTCCAACAAAATATCCTGGGGGTCTCCTGGTCCCATCTTGCAATGGCTTTTGTCCCCCACTTCCCACCCTTCTCCAAGCTCTCATTGTGCCACAGCAGCAGGTGAAACGAGCAGCTCCCTGCACTGCTGCTAATGGGGCAGCAGATTGATGGCTCCTGGTTGC
Source organism: Coloeus monedula (assembly GCF_965178545.1). Classification (NCBI taxonomy): domain Eukaryota; kingdom Metazoa; phylum Chordata; class Aves; order Passeriformes; family Corvidae; genus Coloeus; species Coloeus monedula. The sequence goes on from NC_138794.1 coordinate 5,912,932, forward strand.
AGAAACACTTGTCATGGGCTCGACAAGCTGCTCAAGGTTGCCTGATGTTGCAGAGTGGAGGTGGAAGGAGGGAGCTGCCGAGCTCTGTGCTCGTGCTTTATGGCCCTCCTGGTGGGACTGGTAAGCAGCCTGGCATAGCAATCGCTATGGGCATTTACTAAGTGATTTATGAATTTGTAAATTTTCTGAGGCCCTGAAGCAAAAGTGTCTTTAATTAAATTTTGATTCTCTTCCCTCTTCCCCCCCCCTTTCCCTGCCTTTCCCCTCCCTATTTTTGTCCCTGCCTGTGGTTTGTTTACTGAGACCCAGCAAAGCTTTTGGAGAACAGGTAGGAGTCTGTGAGCATAGCCAGGAGGAGCAGAGGATGGCAAAGCAAACAAGCAGATGGCAGATATGATAAAGCAGCCCCCAGCCGCTCTGCCAGGCTCAGAGAGGGCTCTGCAATGCAGTTCAAGGGTCCCACAGTAAGAGCTTCCTGCATCCCTCTGCTCCGGACTGGGATTTGGCAAGGTGACCAAGAGACTGATGGCCAAGCTGTGTTCCTGTGCTCAAATCCTGGCATCATTTAGGGCTACCTGGAGGGTAAGGGTGCTGGTGAAGAGACAGCCTTATGTTGCTCTGCATTGCCCTGCTGCCAGTGACACGCATGTGCAGCCCACCATCTCCGAGTGTTGGCCCTCTCCAGAGAGGGAGCACACAAACCAAAGGAAAGGAGGCAGCTTTGCAATATTATTACTCTGTTTTTCTTTGAAAGAAGGTTCTAGAAGAATAAAATGATAAATTGGCCTGCCCTTTGTGGTCAAGGGACTAGAGGCAGCTCACCCAGGAGATGCTGCCTTGGCATTGCCTAGGACTTCCCCCATCACCAGTCTTATTTTTTGATCCCTCCCCAGCCACTGACTCAGTGGCAGTGTCCTTACCCAGCCAAGCGATGTCAGTCCTGTGAATAGATTTCTATCAACCCACTCATCTCTAAAGAGCTGCAGTTAAAAGGCTCTGGAGACATAATTGTGTCTGCGTAACAGCAGCGATGATTTCCTTGAGAGGTAGGATGAAAAGTGGCTCCATTCCACTACTTCTGCAGAGACTTGATAGCTGCTTCTAGAAAGGGACTTGGTTGTGGTCCAGCAGCCCCCACCACCACAGCTTTCTCTGCCTTGTGCTGCCTTCCAGCTGCCTGCTTGTGCTGTCTGCACACTCGAGCCACAGTCTGTGGGGTGTTAGCAGCCCCATGGGAGCCTCCAAGCAGGTGAATTTGGGAGTGGGTTTGGCAGGGTCTGCTGCAGGATGCTCTGGGCAGCCTGAAGTGGGCTTTATACAAGGGGCACTTGGCCTGGTGCTCAGCAGACATGTGTTATCCCAACTAGAAAACCACCAGCCTTGTACAAAATTACATTTCTTTTTTTTCCCCCCTTATTACCATGCAGTGGGTGAGGATGCTGTTTATCCCACTTCTTTCTGCTCCTGGTGGCACAGATGGAGAAGTCACTCGACCTCCACATGTCTTCAGGTCTGGCTTCCCAGTGTGGATGTGTTGTTGTGTCACTTGTCGTGAGCTACAAAGCTGTTGAGCAAGGGATGTGTTTTGGGGGCACGGAGTGTGGAGCAGGGAGACAGAGCTTAGTCACGGACGAAAATGCCGAACGCCCCATCTTTCTCTGCCCTCGTGGCTCACAGGCTAACGTGAGGCAGCTTCCCTCCCACCTGCCTTGGGGATTTTGATGAAATAGCTTGGGAGAAGGATGTGAAATATGTGTAGGGAGACAGGGATTTGGCTGGTGGTGCTTCTTGTGCACTCAAGCCTTAAAAGATGGTGACTGAGGCTGCATGTATCAGCAGAACAGAAAGATCTGAATCTGAAGATCCTTCCTTAATGTCACTTAATATTGCCAGTCCATTGCTTGTGCCATGCCTGTGATGACTGTTGTGGTGCCCAATCTCTTGCATCCTATCAAGAGCCCTTTTTAACAATTTTCCCCTTCTTCATGCCTCTGTCCTGGCAAGAGGAAGATGTTTGTTTTGGTTGCCCTGCCTCCAGGGTTGGCACCACATTCAGGTGCTGCTGGTCTCACATGGGGCTTCATGTGACTTGTCCCCATTCCCCAACCACCCACTGCAGCATGTCCATGTGGTTGACTCCCACCCTTTGTTTCTTTTCCTAAGCTGCTCTGTTTCACTGGTGTCTTCCAGCCAGAGGCCACTGTGCTGGTTATCTCCTTATGTTGTAGAGGACAAAGGTGGATCTGGGAGTGACTCCTCTTGGGGGAGCTGGCAGATGAGATGTGCTCTGCCCCAGCCTCCACACTCATACTGGACATTAACTGCTTTTTTATCAACCAGAATCAGTAGATGCTGCCTTTCTGCTTGTTTTGATTGATGATTTAGACTCTTGATGCAAACAAATGGGTCTTGAAAAGCATTAGTTAGTGTCGGGCTGATGTGGTGTAAGAGGCCAAAAGATTCTGGCTGGGCACTGGGGGAGCAGGAAGGCACTGGGAGATACAGGGCAAGCTCCTTGCAAGGTCTGTGGAACAGGTCCCACCCCAGGACTGCCAGCCCAGCAATGAGGTGACAAGTGATGCATTTGTGAGCATCTGTATTGAAATGCGTGTAATGTTCCTCTCTGACCTCCAACAGGAGCCACGTCCACGCCTGGAGCCCACCGGCAAGGAGGGGATTGTGCTGTGCTCTTTAGAAAGGGAAATGTCCCCAGATCTTGGAGGAATTAATTATTTTGTGTGCTGGACTCTTGCCTTCTGACAGATCTATCTGAATTACAGATTAACTGTCAGTGTGGGGACAGAGGAAGCCATTCCAATGAATCGCTCTCTAATACATTAGAGAGGTTGTTTGGGCTGGTGGATCGACAATGCAGCAAGTTCTCTGAGTGGAGAGCTGCTTTATATACTTCTGCACATCTCCCAACCTTTTATTCCTTGCTTGTTTTATCTCCTGGCCCACAGAATCCCTCTCAAAACTAATAAGGGTCCCAGCAAGGCTAGTGGAAACCCCGAAACCGCCACACTTCACAAATGAACTTTCAGCCCCTAGAAAGCTGTGATTTCAGACCCTTTCTCTAGGGACTACTTCTGTGACTTTTAAACAAAACCATCACCTTTATGACCAAGGGCTATAAATTTTGGAAAGGCATGACATCCTGGAAAACACCAGTGTTATTGAGGCAGCGCTTGGTATTAGTTGAGCCAAAAAGTATCAGTTCCTTTCCAATCAGTTCTGCCTGGAAAATGTCAAGGGCTTCCCTCTACTCTTTAAGTCTACAAAGGTTTTTGTAAAAATCTCCAAAACTCATTTCTTGTTGATTCTGGGCCTTGCAGCAAAGCTTAACACACCCAAGTGTTAACAACAATCAGCTGTTATTGATGTGATATCATGGGCTAGGAAGCACCAGGGCTACCCAAACCCCAGCCTTGCTTCCTCTCCCAATTGCTCAGCATGAAGAAAAGAGGATTTGTTTATTTGTTCATGGATATTTCTGACATGGACTTCATATTCCAGAAGAGTCTCATAATATTTCAGGAGCAGATTTGGGATTTGAACCGTTATACAAGTTAAATATGTTTTGATTCTGTAAGCAGCACATTATTTATCTTGGGATAGAATAAATGAGGGACTGATATCACTGCTGGAGATCATCTCAAGGAGGGCTGTGGAGGGGAAAAAAAAGTGCATTTACTTTTTGAGAAGCGTGAGTTTTAAATTTTGATTGCCCTCATGCATGAACTGAGACAAACTATGAGTGCAAGGATTTTTTACTATTTTTTGACCATGTAAGGATTTATCTTTTGGCCTGAAAGCAAACGCCATAAGTCTGATTTTAAATTTGGGTCTACAAATTCGCACCCTGAGTAAATGCAGCCGCCTGCTTGCTGGCAGGAACTGGACACATGAGGTGTCTGCTGGAAGTGAACCCATTGGCATCTGCAGCCTTGATGGCGGCTCGATGTTTTCATAAAAATTCCATTTGAAAACAAAAAGGTCAAAAGTTGACCAAAAAAGCTACAACCAAAGACTATTTTCGTTTGAAAAATTACAAGCACTATTAATTACTGCATGAGAACCAGATGGTACTGACCAGTTTAGTTTCATGGTCCAAGAAGAATCTTGAAAGCAAACCAAGAAGAAAAACACACAGCAAAGACAAAACATGTGTTGTGCCAGGTACTTTACGTTTCGATTGCTCCTTCCATTTGAAACCTCTCAGCAATGCAGAGTAAGGCACTTTTTTGCTTAATGCCTGGTTTTGGTTTTTTTTTTCAGCTTAACAGAATATTAAACCAAAATAAGGAGGCCTGAAAATTAATGTCTTTTTGCGACTGCAAAATCCTTTGGTGTCTCGTGACTCTCATAAAGTGGATATTTGGAGAGGGGATGTGCAGCTCCCTGGGCTTGGAAGGACTCTGGTTACCACTGGAGAAAAGAAACCTTCTTGGTGCAGGGGCAGCTGGGCTCCAGGGAGAAGGTGCTGGTGTCAGGACGAGGTGATGTGGCTGCAAGATAGCCTTATCAGGCTAATTGGTCTGGAGCCTTTGCTTTTCCTGCCAGGGCTGCCTGTCTCCTTACCCATAATCCCCACCTCTTTGATGGCTCGTCAGGAATATGGGACTTGGCCCAGTTCTACATTTATCCAATAACATTATGAAATTGATAGTGACACTTCCATTGGCAATAATTTCAGTGGGAGATTGGAGCCAGAGGACAAGTGGTTTGCTCTCATGGCGGCTAAGCTTTCCAAGTAGATCAAGATGACCCAAGACTGATCTTGCAGTGGCCAAGGCATGGGAAGGGAAGTGCTGGGAGGGGGATGGAGGCGGCTGGTGGACTTGGAGCTAATGAGGAACATGCCTGATGCTTGTCCTGAGCCTGCAGTGGTCCTGGCTGGTGGAAAACATATTCTGCTGCCCTGGCTTGTGCTGCAGAGCTGCTGCTAGCAGGTTTTTGCTCCATGGATGGTGTTTATTAAGCAGCATTGGGCATCAGTCTCTGCAAAGATCAGGAAAAGCCTCAGGCAGAAGGGCAGTACTGGTCCCAGCTGTTGACTTTCAGGCCTTCAGTGGTTCTCACTGTTTTAAGCATTTGCAGGCACAGGGTCAGGCTCCTGCAGCACGGTGCTCTAGGCTCTGGTCAGTGATCCAGCACCAGGCTGGTGGTGGAGCTGCCAGTGGACCCCTTGGCAAATATCACTGGGGGCCCTCTTGTGCAAAGGGAGCAGGTTAGGTAACACATCCCAAAGCTTTACCCAATGCTGGCCACAGTGTTGCAGTTGCCACAGCCTTAATTCACACCATGTGCATGTTCTTTGCCATCTGAATTGCAGAATAGATGAAGGTGTAGCTTATCCCCATCCCTGGAAGTGGTGAGGACCACTTGTAGCAACCTGGTCGAATGGAAGGTATCCCTGCCCATGGCAGGAGGTCAGAAGTAGATGGTCTTTAAGATCCCTTGCAACCCAAACCATTCTGTGATTCTATGATTAAACCACTTTTGCTTTCCTCTCCATGTGGCACCTATTCAGTCAAGGTCTGGTTTGTGGTGGGGCAAAGCCCCTCCTTGGTGCTGAGCTGCAATTTGCTTAAGATGACCCCTTGACACCTCGTCAGGCAGCCTTTTCCTCATTCTCATGGTGCATTTGCATTTTCACCCAAGCAAAGGCTTGGGGGGAGTGTTTATCAGTTTGTCACAGTCTCCCTCTGTGGTGGCTGGAGGCCAGGAGAGAGAATAAAAAGCCTTAGGCTGATGACAAATTGGAAATGCAGAAAGAAAATGTGTCTGCTCAGTGCTGAGCAGGCAGCCCTGCTCCAGCCTTGGGTCTTTGTGTGGTGTCACTCTGGATGCTCACAAGGGGGTGAAATGTCACCAGAGCCTCGTGTGGTAAATCCAACCATGGGGTCCTGGGGGTGTGGGGAAAGCAGATACTGCTGCTGCCTTTCTCATGTGCCTGTGTCAGTGGGACTCTCCCCCTCAGTGGATCTGGGCATGCCTGGCTGCCCCTCAGTGTTGAGCAAGCCTCCATCCATCGCCACGGGGTGTGAGTGGGTGCCCATCTCCCTTTTCACAAGTGCTGACGTGGCCCAGGGCTCAGCCGGCGCCGGTGAGCGCTGCTCTCACGCAGCCAAGGTGCTTTTCTCTGGGACACCTCCCAGCACCTCCTGCACAGAGCTGTGCTTTGGACCTGCAGCTCCTGAAGCTTGTCACAGGAGGGGCCATGAGCAAGGAAGCAGCTGCACGAGGGGTGCAGAGGTGCTGGAGCCTCCTGTGGAGAAGCTGTAGGAAATGCTGCAGTATATAAAGCGTGTCTTGCGAACAGAAGAGATTAGAAAGCTGATATGATGTTATTCCGATTGATTTTGCTGTTGTATTTATACCTGGAGGTAAAGAGCAGACGTAGTGGAAATCAATTGGCCCCATGCTCTTCCCAATCTCTCTGCAGCGCCGTTCGAATGAAATGCTTATATCATTTTTACGGTGTGTCTGTGATAGGGATGAGTGAGCCAAGAGATTAATAGATGCTGGTGAGGCCGTTGCCCAGCCACTGCCTGGCTCCTGCCTTGTAAAGCCTGGGCTGCTCCCGAGTTCAAGGTGCCCCTGAGGTGACAGCTTGGTGACTTTGCTTGGAAAAAAAAAAAAAAAAGAAGAAGCAAATCTAGTCAAGAGGAACAAAGAGGGGGAGAAAGGTGAATGGCAATAAGCTGGTAATATGGGGCAGGCAGGATGTTGCTCAGCTCTGGAGCTGAGGGGTCTGGATGGAGACCTGGGGGCAGGAAATGAGGTTTTGTCTTCAAATGGACCTGATCCCATACAAGGGATGGGAATGGTGGCCTTGTGCATTGAAAATAATGCAACAGGGGTTTGTTCTGATGTATTGTAGTGCATCCAGTCCCCAAAAGCAACCCATCCTGCCTCACCAGCCCTTCCTGGACCTTGACCTTGGGGCTGGGGCAGAAAGGCTGCAGCAGGGCCACGTGAGGATGCTGGTTCTGCGTTCCTGGGTGTCCCTGCTCACTCCTGCCATTCCAAGATGCCATCACAGGAGGCTTCTCTGCAAGGATGGATGTTTGGTTTGCAGCTGGCTCCTCCTCACAACCTGCAGGGAACGTGCATGCCCAACAGTGGAAAAATCAGCTTGTTACCAGCAAATGGGAGAAGATAGGTGGGAGGAATGGTGGAAGGTGACTGGGTATGGTCTGAATGCCAGTACCAGCATTGCCAGACATAACACTATGTCCCTCTCTGGAGTGACAATTGAATAAAATAGACTTTTCTTCCTCTCCTGTTGCCTGCACTATTTGCTAGTTGTTTCACCTGATCTCAGCAGTGAAAGCCTTTTTCTCTTGGCAAATGAACCAACTTCCCAGTACCCATATGTTATTACATGGGAGTAGGTATTGGCTTGTCAATCCCTCAGGCGCCAGCAAATCCTCGCATTGCAAGTTCTAAAATGTTCTCCTGGTTATCCTGCAGCCTGTTTGCAGTTGCTTTGCTGGTCAGACACTTTCTGAGTTGAAGATGCTTGGTAACACTGGGCTGGAGTTTAAGCCTAGATGTAAAAATTCCTGCTTTTCCTTCCTGCGAGTGCTGGCTGGCTTTGCTGTTATGCATGGCTCTGGCTTGTCAGATCCCACCCTTTTTAATTATCAGATAGTATTGCCATTTTTACTGTAAGCATTTTCTGTTTCTTGTTCTGCTGGATTTATGCGTTTGTGCCATCACATGCATTGACTTTGTATTTTATATGATTTGATCTTAATGTTTCCATTCCTGAGTGAGAGTGCTTATAGGATCAGTGTCTAAGCTCAATAAATAAACTTGAGAAAGAGTGGGTAAAGGAAGGACATGGGAGGAGTGAGGGAGGTTTGGACATCCTCTACACCAGATGGAGTGATGCTCCAAATGGGACTGCCAGGATGGCTGGAGGCTGCGAAGGGTGAAGGGGGGATGTACAGGGTTGCTGCAGCCCCTATTCCCTGATGCATCCCTTTTTGCAGCAAGAGCTGCCTTCTCCCTGCTGCAATCACCTGAAAAAATCAGAGAGAGAAGCAAATGTCAATATGTGAAGAAGGAAAGGGGCCTCTGTAAATGGCAGTATTTTGGCAGCGTTGCATCAGGCAATCCTTAAAGCACTTTCTTTCCTATGTAGGGATCGCCCACTGACAACGGATCTGACAGCTTTTTTTATATGATAATGCATCTGCAGTGTATAAGGGGCTGGAAGGTGCAAGTGGGGGAAGAGACATGTGTCCAACCCAAGCAGAGGTGGGTGCAAAGATCTCAGGCTTGTCCCTTCCTTTTGCCCTAAAGTTCAGAGGAATATTCATCTCCTTGAGATCATCAGGATCTCAAATACATCATGTTGTTGAGGAGAGGGGAAAAGGGATTGCTTTTTGTTCCTGCCTTCTTTACTGGAGGGACTGGAAGCTGAGGATTTGGAGTATATCCCTTTAAGAATACAGATTTACGTTCTTGATGTCTTTATCTGCCTGCAAAGCTCAAGGATATGATTTTTCATATATGCTGTTTCCCCAAAAGCTGATGGAAGAGGCCATGACAGAGAAGGGACTGTCACCTTTGGAAGCTCCTCAGCCACCACAGCGGGGTTCAAGCAGGGGCCGTGCTGTTCTGGCCAACCTCTGCAGCAATGCCCTCCAGGTCCATTGGTATGATGCAGGGATAACTTGGGGTGAATTTGTGACATGGAGATGGAATTGAGCTGTATGGATGTGGGAAATGCTGCTTGGACACGGCTGAGGTGGTGGCGACAAAGAAGGCGCCAAGAGCTGGAATTAGGAGGGAGCCCTGGATATAGCCCATTGTTTTATACAAGTGAGGGGTCTGCTGTGGAAGAGGTGCCACATGATAGACTGCCTTGTGGTTGGGATTGGTGACTCTGGGGATGAGAAGTGGCTGCTTCTCATTGCAGGAGGGCTAAACACGCTGGAGCCCGTGGCAGACTGGCTCCAAACAGGCCCCACGTGGGCACCAAGCACTGCCTTGGCCCTGTGCCCACATCTGCCAATAAAAGTTAAGAAATTGATTTCCCTTTGTTTGCCTGAAAAGACGAGGCTGTCTTTATGAGACAGTAAAGGCAATCTTGCTCTGAGCATGGCTGGATTTTTAATTATATTTATTGTGCTTTCGCTTATTCTTTTATGAATTTCAGTTCCCCTCATTGCTGGTGCAGAGATCAGCCCTGGGGTGTGGGTTGATTTCAGCTCCAACAAAAGGTTGGTAGTTTTTTAAAGTTTAAAATAAACTTGGTTTTTTTTTCCTGATAAGCTGAAGTTTGAGGTTATTTTTACCCTTGTTTATGTGCATGTGTATAGCTCTGAGTTGTATAGCTGGGCTGAGAGATGTAGCCTTGGAATTATCTACTTGCCAGTCAGTGATATGACCTTTTGAAGAACAGAATTTAAGATTATGATTGGGGAAATATGGAAGTGTCAACAGGGGTTTGGAGTCAGAGGAGGAATGGATTTTATATACTATATATTGGAATTTAATGAGGTCTGCTTCAGCTCTTGCTATACAATGCATGGTGACCCACTTTATTAGGAGAGCTTTTTTTTTTTTATTTATGGGTCATATACAGTTCCTAATTAAGTAGGTTAATTATATGGCTCCTCTATATTACAAAAGAAAGTGGAGATGGCACAACTAGCTCTTGCAGTGATCATTTTTGATCAAAAAATGGTGTTCTGCATGCCAGCTCCCCAGAGGCGTGGGTGGGGAGAGGGGATTGCCCTGCAGCCCTGAGCACTCACCTCGCTCTTCTCTGCCTCAGCAAACTCAGCTTCTGTCCCGTGCACTTGGCCTGGGCTGTGCAGGGAGTTGTCCTTTCTGAAACCACTCTGGAGAGACCATGGCCCCATCCTGACCCAGTGCTACACCCACAGTGCCTCTGATGCTGCCCAAACCTGGTCTGCAGCACTGGACAGGTCCCTCCTCGGAGTTTCTTTGAAAGCATCAGAAGGGGAAGACGCTGAGGGCTCTGGTTCCAGGTAAAAAGTGCTGCAGCCTGTGAGGGCTCTGAGCAGAATGGCTCCCTGTAGCTAAACTGTCCTTGAAAGAAGTTTCTTTAACCTTTCCCTTCCCAGCCTGGCAGTGGCTGAACTCCCGCAGCATCCCCGGGTTATCTGTTCCAGTGCTCAACCAGCCGTACCGTGAGGCATCAGGGAGAACATTCAAACTCTAATCTCCCTCAGTGCAATTTAAACCTATTATTTCTTGTTTTATCCCCAATGGACGTGGAGAACAGCTATTACATTTCTCTTTGCTGCAACCTTTTACATATTTGAAGGCTGTTATCACGTGTCCCTTCAGTCTCCTCTCAACTCAAAGCATAATTCTTTCAGTTTTCCCTTAGAGGTCATGTTTTCTTCACCTTCAACTGCTTTTGTTGCTTTGCAGAGGTTACTGTGATGCCAAGCTTGAGATTTTGTTGTTTCTTCACCTGTTGGCCTTGGGGCATTCATTCTGTTGTGGATGTGTGAGAAGTGACCATTATCTTCTCTAATCTATGGTCATTTATACAATACCCTATATTCCTGAGCCTGTTTTATCATAAAGTATAGCTCTTAGGCTTGATAAATAATTTCCCACTACGATATGATTGTGCAAACAGGGGTCCCTAAGCTATTTATTACTATTATTATTTGCTTTATTTTTCATGAGTAACAAGCTGTCTGTATAACACTGTGAATGAACCAGGCAATTCACAGACATGGACTGAAAGCCTTATCCTGTTCACAGAGCTTCCAGAAAAACAGGGAGGTGAAGGTAAACACCAAGCCAAACTCCAGTTTAGCCAGAGGGAACAGCACTGAACAGAGAACGAGAGATTTTCCGAAAAGCAGAGATTTTGGGGGAATCTGGAGGAGTGTTTACAGAGATGATAATATCAGGGCGGATGCAAAGTAAGAAGAGTTGGAACATTGCTGGGATGGATGGAGTGTAGCCTGACTGGGAGGCTGGGGGAGAACAGAGGGTGGAGAATGCTGGTGTTTGAGGGAGATGTCTTTCTCGGGAAAGAGGAGTTGGCTGTAGAGGGGATGTGGGAGGGAAGGGAGAACAGAATTGCTGCTTGTGACGTTTCCAAAAGTAACATTTCCAAGCTGCTTCACTGCTCTTTGGTGAACATCAGATGAATTTGATCCTGATTTCCTGGTCGTTGTGGCTGACTCTCCCACTGGCATTGTGAAGGGGCAGGTTGGCTGTGGCTGCAGTGCTGGGCTGGAGCAGTGGCTGCTTCTTCATTCAGGGGTAGCCCTGGGCAGCCCTAATATCTCCCCAGCCTTTCCCCACAGGGAAAAGGAGTGATGGGTGCCTCCATCAGTGCTGCTGGTATTGCTTCCTTGTCAGGAAAAATGCATGGGGTTAACATGGAAAAGAGCTCAGCTTCGTCCTTGCAGACAGTGTGGATGCTGCTGGCTGGTGAGAGCCCTGCTTGGAGGGAAGGAGAGCCATGGGAGAGCCTTTCAGAGTACAGATGTAGCAGGTTCAGGGCTCAGAATGGACATAGTCTTCCTAAAGTTTTAACAAATAGACCCTTTTTATAGTTAATATCCACAGTGTGTTTGTCCATAACACAGGCTGAGTTATTCACAGAAGCAGCTACTGCATCACTGTTTTGAAAAACTCTGAAATATTTTGTATAATGTTTTAAAATCACAGGATGGTATATTATGAACTACTCCAAGCTACCCTTTGTCTCTTTTTATACATTTTTACTGTAAAAAACTGTCTTCTTTTCTATCTCTCTCTGCACATTTCTTTGTCAAATGGAAGGTGAACCTAAATCTCTAAAATCTGTACTCTCTTTTCTTTTTGCTTCATTTTTTTCCCTTTAACCTTACCTGGAAAGTGCACTGGTGAAACCGGTGAGAATTCTTCCAAATAAAACCATTCATCAGCATTATACATCTGAAAACTCAACCTCTTTGCCTACTTAAAAGCAAAAAAATATACGCTATTGCCAAGATAGATTTAAAAAATTGAAGTCTGGGTAGCTGCTTTATTTCCAGGAATTGCTAATGGCAGAGTATATTTTGAGTAAGAGCAATAGTCACACCTATAAAAGTGATTGGTGGCTCTTTGATGCCCACGATGTTTCTAAAGTTTGTCTCAGGCTTGCACAGTGAGTCCAGCACTCGTTTGCATCTCAGGGTGACAACAGAGGGGCCGTGGGCTTAGAGGCAAATGGATCTCAGCAGTGACCAGCCAGAAGAGATGGGAATGAGAGAATTAAAGTGATAAAGCACCATGACTGTGGCTGTAGGAATTAATGTTGTCCAGATTTATGCTGCCCCACCACACCCAAAAAGGCCACAACCTAATAGGAGAAACTTGGAGAAGTCCTCAACTGAAAATTGCCTTTAATCAAATTATATCCTCTGGAGGATATTGGGGTGAATTATATGTTCTAAGCCATGTCAGATCAGTGCCTACAATCATCAGAAATGTTTTGGAAAGCTGGGAGGATAGTGCAGTGCATCCATTGTAAGTGTTCGTTAGGACTCTTGAGAATGTGATTTATTTTAGTTTTTTTCAAGACCTGGAAGTACAGTTGGAGGCAGTAAACTGTCCCTGGATTATTGCAAGGGTAGAATATGTTTAACATGTTGTGCTCTCCCTGTGGTGCCCCTGCCTTGGCAGTTCTTGGGGTTTCCCACTTTTGCAGAGATGGGAAGGGGTTGAGATGGAGAATCAGAGTTCAGCTCTGAGGCTCGTGAGGGTTGTTAGGTCTTGTAAGTGGAAAACCAGCAGCATTGACTTGAGGTGGATGACTCACTCAGAGGCTGAGTCCATTCATAGGGAATGTTCACTGGGGAATGGGAATGCAGCTGTTGATCAGCTGAGATGTGGTTACCTCTTGCCTCAAAGATCTTGGATAAGCTTGGGGCATGAAACTAAGTGAAGAAAGTCCTCCAAAGAGGTAAACCACAGAAAAAGCCCTACCTGTGGAGGGTAAAAAAGGTCAGAGTCTGGGTCTGTTTATTGTCAGGGCAATGGCCACAAGAACATTGGCTAATAGATGCTTGCTGTGCTTATTTTCACAAGTACCCAACCTCCTGGATTGTGCCCTGCTCTTTTAGATGTAGCCATGTCCTTTTAACTGGCCTGTGCTAGAGGGACACATCTGTGTGCCCTAAAAATGGGCAGGTGCTGTGCAAGCAAGAACAGCAAGGTTAAAATGCTGGCAGGGCTTTGTGAGTCCCTGAGACCCCTGTCCTCAGCAGGGTGTGTGTCAGCCTGGTGTATGTACCATGGCTGGTTGCATCCTCTTTGCTCCTTGTCACAAAGGTGTCATTTCTGCTCTCAGAATAGAGGGCAACGAAACCTTCCTTCACATAGCAACACAGAATGGTTTGGGTTGGGAGAGATCTTAAAGATCAGCTAGCCCAATCTCCCTGCCATGGACAGGGACACCTTCCATGGCAGCAGTCTGCTCAAAGCCTCATCCAAGCTGACTGACATTCACCAGAGAGGCCTTTCACATCACCTTGCCTGATGAGGAGCCATCCTTTGGAGCAACACCTTGGCTTCTAAAGGAAAGCAGTCAGCCCTCAATAGCCTCTCTCGCTGCTTCTCTGCAAGGGAAATCTTTATGGTCTTCTTTCAGATTATTTACACCACTCTATACCAGCTGATGTTTTCATGATTTTTTTTTTTTTGAGTTCTCCCCTTCCCATCACAGCTGGGCTGGCCAGCAGTGCAGGGTGTGGCTGAAGGAACAGGCACACCATGCAAACCCCAGTCCTCCTGCTTTGCCTGCAAAGAATTGACATTGTGAGGGAGTAAAAGTCATTCGAACTAAAATTGCCCATTTGCTTTCTGTGTTTGGAGAAATACACTGTGTGTAGTCCCAACAGAGGCATCTTACATCAAAAGCTGAATTTTGCCTTTGCACCTCAAGAGCTGGAAAGTCACACGGGCCCAGGGAGTAACATTAAAAAAGGCAGAACCTGCCAGAAGAAATTCACAATAAAGGGGGAGACCCTTTTTCCTTGTGACTAAAACACCTGTCACAGCTGCCAAGACTCTACTAATTACACAATAACTTTATTATATCCCACTTGGAAGAACAAACAATACTTGAAGCTCCAAAAATGAGCAGCCTTTATACTAAATTATTGCAGGCAGAATGGCTGCATGGAGCCGATGTTCACCTCATCCTCCCAGCAGCTCTGGAGAGTAAAATGGCTTGAAGACTCCCTTCTTTGTTGCTAGTGCTACATAATAAAGTAATTGTGCAATTAGAAGCAGATTACTGATGGGAGATGAGCATTTTTTATGTAATGTAGGTAAAAGGCTGGCTTTTCTGAATAGGTTCAAAACCTAAGTGCAGCATCTCCCCTCCTTCTTACTTGACCTTCTGGTAGTACCTGGAAAAAAGGAGTGTCACTAGTTGAGTGTGGATCTCCTTCCCATGCTAAAATATTAAAAAGGTCTTGTGGAAGATTTCACTGTGGTCCTTACCTTGTCCAACACCAATGCAGCAAGAATGGCTGCAGCAGCTATTAGAGGGTCTAAAACCAAAATAAAACATAAGGGATAGGAGCCTTCCATTGTTCCCATCTTGCATGCCTGACTACTTTGCTTCATTTTCTTGCCTGTCTAATGGTGCTGTGACTTTTTGGGGTCAGGAGGGTAAGGGGAAGATGCTGCCATTTGTGGTGGTGGTGGTGGGAGTGAGCTTGAGCTAAGCAGGATCTGCTCCAGTACATTGTGGGTCCCTGTAGGCATCATCCTGACTGAAGGGTTCAGTGAGTGTGCCCAGGTGAAGCTGCAGGAGGCAAAGAAGATGAGCAACATACTGGGCAACAGAAATGTCACAAATATGGATTTGAGGTGAACTCACTCGTTGGGGGTGATGTTTCTTCAGTCTAAGCCTGGTTATGATTTCTGCCAAGCTTGTGATGCCAGGGTATACAGGCACCGCAGCAACTGCTCTCTCATGGCAGCCCTAGAAGAGGACTTTGTGCATGGCTCACCTCTGATGTGGTGTCACCTGTAGCTGCTTAACCCTTCAGGATTGTTAGTGTGGTACCTCAAAGCCAGGAAGGAAAACTTGAGACGCCTTTCCTACCCTGTGAGCTGCCCAGAGAAACTAAGCTTGGGGATGGGACAACAGGCAGGAGTGCTAGGACAGGCATCCTGTCCAGGGGCTGGTGCTGATCCACTGCCAACCTGCAGCATTCCATACATATGTGATCAACAGGCCCCGCTGCTCCCCTTTCCTGTGCTGTCCCTGACGGGTGTGTGTGCTGTTTGCAGGTCCCGTGGCAGTGATCAGCGGAGAGGAGGATTCAGCCAGTCCGCTCCACCACATCAACCATGGCATCACGACACCCTCATCCCTGGACGCTGGCCCGGACACGGTGGTGATCGGCATGACCCGCATCCCCGTCATCGAGAACCCCCAGTACTTCCGGCAAGGTCACAACTGCCACAAGCCAGACACGTGTGAGTGCCCGATCCGGCCGGAGCCCCCCGCCAGGGCCGAGGGATGGGCTGGGGGGATGGGGGAAGGAGGGCGAGGAGGAAGAGGTTAAGAGGATGAGGAAGAAGAGAAGGAGGTTTTTGAGGAGAGTGGGTGTTGGTATGGTCCAGAAACCAAAGTGAATTTCAGGTCTCAGAAATCACAACATACATGTAGATGCTTCCAGAAAAGACTTTCCACTCTCACCTTCACCTCCCTTCACCCTCCCTCCGCCACCCACCCGTCACCTTCCCCCCCTGCCTGAAAGTGCCATTCCAAGCCGGGCTCTTCCTCGTCAGCTCCAAGCATGAGGTCCCAGGTGTGAGCAAGAGTCCCCTGGGAGCATGGGGATGGATGTGACCCCTGCTTGGCTGGGGAAAGGACCTGCCTCCCCTTCCTCCTCCAGCAGTTTCCCAGTCATGGGGCTGCCTCTTTGGCTCCCCAAAGGGCCAGGGAGAAGCTCAGGATACATGGGTGTAGGTGTGGCAGGTGCCTGGAGCTATCTTTGTCTCCAAGAGTTTTAGATGCTGGATGTCTTGTTTTTATGGGCTTCTGTAAAGCTTTTGCATCTTTCCTGTATAAATCTGGGTTGTGAACTGGGCTCATTAGACTAGCAGGAGGTGATCAAGTGGCCCTCTCCACTTTGTGTTTCTAAATTCTGAGCATAAAAGAAAAGTGCTGCGTAAAAGGATGCTTTTCTGGGAGTCCTGCACCACTTCCCACACGAGTGGTGGGATGCAGCCTTCCCCAGCATGCGGCTCACAGGCGGTAGCTGAGCTCTCCCAGGCCTCTTACCAGCTCTGAGATGCAAGCTGAGCAATGCAGGAGGTTTGGGTAACGTTCCTCTCTTGCTATTGCACATCCTTTTGGTGTGTCTTTGTTCCAGGTAGAACTGGAAAAACAGAAATCCTGCAAAATGAAAGGTGAAAAACCCTCAGCTTGGGCTATCTCTGTGGCCCAGTCAGAAGCAGGGAGTGCTTTGCTGAAGTCACCTCTGCTCTTCCTTTGGCTGCTGCTGACTCATGGGTGCAGGAGGCAGAACTCGGCCCCTGGAAGCAGGGAGAAGGCCCATCTCCCAGCCTGCGGGAAGCCATGTGGCGTCACATGCTCAGCAGGAGCACGCTGCTCCTGGCCTCCATTCCTCTGTCAGCGGAAAGGGAGCTGCAGCTGCTGCTCCCATGAGGTATTCCTCAGGCAGCCCCCACTGTGTACCCTCATGGGTCCTGCTGGCTTGTGCCCAAGCCCTGATCACCATCCTTCACTTGCCAGAGCAATGGGATGTACCCAAAGAACGTGCCTGGCTTTCCCCTTGGTTTTCATTTTAATGTGCTAAATTTGGTCTGTTTGTAGAGAGGGGAGGAGGAGGGCGGTGATTAGGCAGGAGTGGAGAAGCTGAATGTAGCGTGGTTTTTCTGTGCTGTTAATTATATATTTTACATTTCTTATAGCACCTCATCTCAAAATGATTTACAAACTCTGATGGCTTGGGAGGGAGGGCTCCCCCGCTTCACTTTTTTTTTCCTTTCCCTCCTGTGCTGTCTCAAATCTCTTTAATCTGTACGCCGACCATTGCAAGACGTGGGTGCCGTTGAGGCTGTGCAGCAGCAGAGCTTAAACCTCAAAGGATTAAGTTTTGCTCTGAGCCTTTGCCCTGTGGGACTTGTCAGAGCTGGGTGGGTTGCAGGGGAAGTCACTCGCTACAGGACTTGACCTCAGAGCTTCACAGGGTTGTTTGAGTAGGATCTGAAGCATTCACAGAGATGCTTAGGGTGGCATCTGGAGGCGCTTCTCCTGTGAAAGGTTCCACAGGAGGGAATGCTCCAGGTTTTCCAGGACTACAAGGCAGTGGGGCTGAAGCCAAACCCCACAACACTGGTACTTCCTTTGGGGGATAAGAGGCAAACCACAGCTGGGTGCTTGCAGGTCAAAAACCCTAATTTTTTTAGATGCCTTTGTCACTCATGGGGCAAAACCCAGTCCTTGACTCCTCAGGCAGAGTTGAATTTGGTGTGTGTTTTGTATTTTAGTCCCCAGGCCTTAACTTGGTCAAAACTTCTGACTTCACTGGTGGCTTTGCTTGAGGCTGGAAAGTTTGAAAGTTTCATAATTCACCTTTTGAATTAACCATGCTTTGGGGAGATTTTGCTGTAAGGGGTTTGTTTGATCTGACGTGCTCTACTCAACATAAGACTGCGCTGGAGAATATTTGTTGCTCCTGTTCTCCCCGTGGTTGTCATGCTGGAGGGTTTTTCTCTCCCTGTGTGCAGAGCTTGGACACAAACACTTCTCCATTTGCTGTCACTTTTAAAGAGAGCTCCTCTGGGCTGGGAGTGCCTCAATGCCCAGCTGAACCTGTACAGATGCAAGCTCCTGCCACGCCCTCCCCCAGAGCCGCTGTGCAGCTGTGAGCAAAGGTGTTCTGTGACACCCAGCATCTCTCCTTTGCACTGAGTTGTTGCTAGAGCAACATCTTCAGCAAGTGTTTTCCCTCTCCACCACGAAGCTTTTCTGCTTTCTCTTTTCATCCCTGTGCTCTTGGATGCTGCCTGCGTTGAGGATGTGCCGGTGCCCATTGCCGTGCTGCAACGAGGGGAGCAAACTCTGTATGCTTAATGCAGTATTAATAGTGCATTGATGTGATATAGATTTCTGTCACCCTCCATACTAGCAAGCATCACTTATCACACACAGATGACGGATGTTTATTCCCAGCCACTTAGCTCTGCATAATGGAATCGCAGCTGAAATATGGAGAGCAGCTCCCTGCCTGCGGAGCTGGAGGCCTCTTGCTCCCACTGTGCTGTGCTGTCCCATGGGATCTTCTTGTTAACGTGTCCTCAAGGAGACAGAGACGTGCTCTTCACTGGGAATGTGCTGTCCTGGTACTGTTGGGGCGAAGGGCACAGGAGCCAGCCCTCACTTCTGGCTTTCTGGGATTTTTGCAGTTCTCTTACCCTCTTTCTGCTACTGCCTGACTTAGTGCAGAAGGTGGGACAAGCTTGACTAGGAATTCTCTTTCCCTTCCTGGATGAGGGGCTCTTGAAGAGCCATGGAAGACACCAGCACCACCCTGCTTCCTCATGTTGAAGCATTTAGTTTTTGAGAAGATGCTCCCCCATCTGTGTGCTGTAGCTCCGTGCTGCGCTGGGCAGCACTGTGTTTGCATCCTGTCCTTGGTTCAGCTGTCCTTGGCCCTACCTGGAGGGTTAAGGAAAGAGTTTGCAATGTGGACAGTCCAACCACCAGTGGATTTCAGAAGAATAGGCTAAAACTGCCTTTTTCTCCTGATCTTGTGCACATGGAAGAGAAACCAAGTGCTTGTCTGCTTGGCAAACACCAGCAGGAGGAGCAACAGGTTGTGATGAGTTTGCACGCCTATATCTGGAAATAAACAGATCACAGAAGAAGAATGGGACTTGTGGCAAGCACAGTGGGCAGAGAAAGCGATGAGGGTGAGAGTTTAGGACTACATAACATCAGCCCATGGTCAGAGATTTTGGTAATGCAAAACATGATCCAGTCTACCCACATTTGTGGCAAGAAGGTGGCTGTGTGTCCTTCTGGGCAGGCTTGGCACTAACTGCAGCTTCTTACCTTATCTCCCTCTCTTGAAGTTCAGGAGATTTGAATTCCTAAAATTCAAGTTTCGTAATTATGAGTGGATGGAGATTCCTGTGGTGAAATATTGGTAATGTTTCAGAAGAAACATTTTGGAAGGTTGTTTTTCTTTAATAATAGCAATTAAATAGTAATTAATTCTAAGCACAATGCATCAGATGCAGATTAGTTCTTGGATCTGATCTCTCGAGCTTTACTCAAATGCCACAGCACAGTTTTGGAGTTGTTCAGTTCCCTTGTATTTCTCATCTAACAAAACAGGTCTTCTGCAGAACAACAGAAATCGGTGAAAAAAATCCAAACCCTGATGGAGAAAATTGCTCTGGGGGGCAGATCCCCACCTGCATCCCAGCAGTGGATGCTCAGTTGCAAAAAGCATTGTGAAGCTGGACTTTTGGGGCAAATTCTTCGATTTTGGGGGAGGTTTTTGCCAGCCACGACTGGAGCTGGCTGTGTTTTCCAGGACTGGCGCAGTCTGGGGACTGGGATGCATTCTCCACACGGGTGGAGCAGGCGTCCTTTCGTAGAGTCCTAATGAGGGTTTTTTTCAACCTCATTTATTACAGGCTGCCCTGACATAATTACATATTCGAAGTTAGTAATTACATGTATTCATGCTAATTAAGTAATTAGATATAATTACACTAACTGTAAATACATGGTAATCGGCTAAAAAGAAGTACTTCAGAAAAAAACAAGGCAAATCACACAATAAAAGCGCCATCAGCACTCTTTCACTCAGTACCCTGTCTTTATCTTGGATTTCAGTGCAGCTTAAAAGGAACATCATGGTCATTTCAAAAATCGTATTTCTTAACAAATAGATTTTCTTACCTCTGCTTTCAATAGATCTCAAAAACTAAAATGAAAATTATATTTACCACTAACTGTTAATTTTTTTTGTTTGCCTAGTGTGTTTTGCTCATCCTGGGCATGGGAAGATAAAAAGTATGCAGCATTTCTATTTTGGGTCAGTTCATGGTCCCATCTTTGCCAAAAACAGCAACAACATAAAACTAAAGCCATAAGTGCTTGTAGTTTTATTTGCCTAAAAAAGAAAACTGAACTAGTTCCACAGTTTGTAGTGGAAAAGAAACTTTTTTTTTTTTTTTCCCAGGGATGAGAGAATTTGTCAAATATTCTTTCCATGTAATACAAATGTGGAGTGCAGGGTGAAGTGACAGCAGCACTCTGCTTCCCCGTTCCCAGCCTGGGGCAAGGCTCTACAGGTTTCAGTCCCTCCCACAGAGCTCTGCTGTTTCTCCAAACTATTCTTTTCCTCTTGTCTCCTCTAAAATGAAGCCCCCAGGCTCTTCTCCAGCAGGACCCAACTCCCATTGCTCTTCTGAAGTAGGCACTTGTGGGTGAAGACTCTTCTGCACTGGAGCTCTCATGGTCTTACATTCTTGTCTGTCTCACTCAGCTCACGTGAGATATTTTAAGGGTTTTAACGAGAACCTGTGAGTGGCTGTTTACTCATTCATGTGTGTTTTGCTACTTTGTGCTGTGTCTCCTCACTGTTTGTAGCAAAGCATGGGCTTGTGGCTGGGGACTGTGGAAGAGCCCTGACCTCAGAGCTCAGCTGCCAACAGGTGAAGGCATTGGGGGTCTCTGCAATGACCTTCTGCCTCCAAATTTTCCTCCCTTCTGGTTTGCTGTTGGCTCTCATAGAAACTGCTCTGAGCTCCAAGGGTTGATGTGAACATCCTGCAAAAGATCTGGATGTTGAAGAAGCCTCGTGGGCTCTGGCTGGCTGTTCCCAGAGCAGATGTCGTAGGTATCTGAAAATATGTGTGAGCAACCAAAATTACTGCCTCTGTCCCCCACTAGAGAGAACTGAACTTCCCTTGTGCCTAGAGACACCTTCTTGTCCCCTTGCCCAGGCTGCAGCATCTGACCAGCAGGAGACATACCATGGACAGTGGGACTTGAGGAAACCTTCCCAGCTCTTGGTTTTCCTACCTGTGGCTATTTTTTTCTCTGCATAATTTTTTCCATCCCTGAAAGAGCAAGTGGAAGATATATCCGCATTTTCCAGAAGCCCAACTTACCTTTGCAGAAATGGAGTGCCCATCCCACCTATTGCACCTGCGCTTTGAGTTTCAGTCTCACACTTCAGACCTTCCTGCTGTGATGGTGCTACACCAATGGGGTTTTTTCAGGATGTCTTGGAAAGGCTGGCAAGATCCATTGCCTGTACCTTACCCCTCAGCCAGCTCTGGAGATGTTGTCTGTGTGGTTGTACCATGAGGAAGAAAAGCAGCATGGCTCTGCCTGGTCTCTGCCTGCTTTAGGAGGAGCTGCTGGAGCCGGGAATGCAGCCTTGCTTGCTCCACACGGGATGGGCACCCGACTTGGTTTGAACACAAGCTCATCACCTCCTGCTGCTGTTGGGATTTTAGATCCATTCTCTGTTGCTTTAACGTGTGTTTACTGGAGATATTTGTAGAAACACCCAGGATCAAAGGGGGACTAGCAGGCTGCAGCCCCGGCGTGGGCAGTGATGCTGGCAGTGCAGCTGAGTGATGATACGTTGGTTCCTGGTGGTGATGATCCATGAGGAAGACAAACCCATAAATCAAGAAGAACGTGGCTTTGGGCTGTTAATGGTGACTGGCCTGCAGAGAGGCTGCTCTGGTGGTGGAAATACTGCTGGATACAGACATCAAGGGGTTGACAGGGAAGTATTTTCTCCTACAAAACTCTGCTTTCTCCTCTGCCTAAAAGCCTCTCCACTGGACTGTTTAATCCTGATGTCTGTGGGGCCAGCAAGCAGGGTTGGCTTGCCTAGGGCGATTTCAGGAAGGGAGCTCGTGATGTGTGAACTGTCAAGAACTTAACAAGCCAGATGAGAGAAGGTCCTGACCTGTTTTCCTACCGGATTTGGAGTGGCTCTAGCAGAGCAGGCTGCTCTTTTTTGCCTGGCAGCCTCATCCCTGCATTAATTGGGTTGGACCGGAGTGCACAAGAATGCAGCATCTCATGGAGGATGTGTATGTACCCCCTGATATTCCACCTTGCATCCAGGCCCCTGCTCATCTCATAAAGGGGCTCACACCTCCCACTCCTCTTGCAGCATTCCCAGGCCTCCACACACCCTCCACTGTCCTTATGTGGGTGGGCATGCATTCCCCACCCACTGACCCATGGTCTGGCATGAGTCCAGGCTCATTGTGGCAGGGTGAGAGGAGTGGGACACAATAGGGGTAAAAAAACAGGTTTGCATTCCCTGTGTTACCGGCTGTGTGCCTAGGTATTGGTGCTTCTTCCTATCCATTTGTGCTTGTTGTGTGCTTAAACCTGAAGGAGGTGTCTGTGCCAGAGAGAGCAGGGCTCTGTTCACCAGCCAGCACTCCTCATGGGTGTGGTTTCATCCCTGCAAGACAAGAGGTAGCAATACAGTGCTCGACCTGAGGCTTTTGCAGACTCAGGCAGCCCTGGTATCAAGAGTGTCCTCCTAATGGCTCGTCGATTGTGTGAATTTTGCTGTGGGTCGCTGTAAAAATAGCTGGTGTATGTATGTGTGCATGGGCAGAGTGGTGGTATTGATTTCTTTTGGCCCTCATTTAAACATTTGTCTCATTTTTGAATGAGTTTTTTGTGACTCATAATGCTTGGCTGTTGGGAAAGTGTCTGGAAGCTGGGGTACCTCTGCACTTCTGGGATAAAGGAGATGTGCCTGTGGTACCTGGCCATGGGGTACACAGAAGACACCAGAGTTTGCAAGGATATTGTGTTGTGACTTTTTTGTCTCCCCAGCCTGTTTTTCAGGTTTAAAATCTCTCAGAAGCAGATCATTGTGATCAGACAGGAGATGTCTTACTGGTTTGGAGATTGCAGGCTCTCATTGTTTGTTCATTGTCTGGTTAAATTGTGATTCCTAATTAAAAAGAGCTGCTATTGTTTAGGAGTTGGAGCAGTTTTGCATGACTGCACACACAGCAGGTGTTATTATTATTAGTGGTGCTGCCCTGTGGGACAAGAAGTACAGCCCAGAATGTAGCAGAGAATCTGCACCTCAGTAAAGGTTAAAAAAACCCCGAACCTGTGCTTAGTGCTGGTTTTGGGCTAAACAGCCCAAAACAGCCCATTCGGTCCTGAAAGCTGAGGAAAGATCCATGTAAAAAAATATTCTGCCTAAGGAGTTGCTTGTGTGAAAGGAGGCTTTTGTTTTCTAGCCTTGTGTGGTGGCTGGCTCTGAGGAGATGGGGCGGGCAGACAGAGCTGGCTCCCAGCAGCACAGGGCAGGTGGAGCAGAGCATGATAGCTTCTCATAACAAAAATGCAGAAATTGTCATTTTTGATTGCTGGACGCTTCCAGTGCACCTCAACATCCTGCTGTCTGTCTTGCTCTTGTTGGTGGGTGCAGACAGGGAGTGGGGTCCATGGGATGAAGGAAGGTGCTGCTGCTCACGGAAGCACCACTTCTGCTGGTGTGCTCCCAAAGCCCTGACCTGAGGCAGCTGTTTTTCACCACGGTTAAGAGCAAAGCACTGGCCTTGTTGAACAAGATGTGATTTGCTGAAGTGAACATACCCATTGGAGAACTCAGCAAACCCATTTCCATGTGCAGCTGGTGTAAGATTTGTATGCAAGTGTCTTGAGGTGAAAAGTACATTGGATTCACAGCATGTGAGGATTGCTCTCAATGCCTGGGCTTGTCTCCCATTAAAGCAGGGTTTATTGCATAATCCATTTTTAGATTCCTGCACCCTCATTCCTGAACACACTGCAAGTTACCCACGTGCTGAGCCTTGCTTGGATCTGTTCAAGCCTTCTCTCCCTGCCCTTCCCCGGATAGATCTGTTTAAGAGATGGGAACAAACCGAGACCCAGTGAAAGCACGAACATTTCTGTGAGTACTGCAGCAAGGATCAGGCTGTCCTGCTGTCTGCAGCCAAGTGTGGTCAACATGGGATGCAGTACTCAAGTTAAGTGATGATTTACAGTTTCATGTAGACTCAGCTTTTTCTGATGTTCGCTCCAAGTTCCTTTGCTGATGCTGCAGCAGCACCTGAAGTTTTTTGTCACAGCTGTGGGTCTGTAAAAATGTCACACCTTTCTTTCAGCCCTAATAACCTATTTTTCCGTACTGAGTCTGAAGGTTACTATACCTACCTATTTTTATGTATAAATCTCATATATATGTTTGATCTATTTAAATGCACTGGTTTATAATGTATGGACACCTGTTCTTATCTTACTAGTACATTTTAACAGGTTTTACATCAGCCTTCCCTGTCCAACCACCATACTCCTTTTTTTCTCCTTTGTGAGATAAAAGGGACCTTTTTCTTTGCCCTGCAAACATCTCTTAAATTCAGGACAAGCAGTTTCTCTGGCTCCCGTAAGTGTGACAGGAGACAGCTAAGTCCCTAAGTATACATGGCAAACTGCAATTAGAAGAAAACACTGGAACAAAGTTACTTCAGTCCCTGTCTCCCTTCCCCCAGCCCTTCTCACCCCTCCACCTCCCTCTTGTGGGATTAAGCAAAGATAATCCTCAGATGAGCAAGATCTTTGGGAAACCAAAGAGCCAAGGGAGAAGAAAGAAAAATCCTCTGCACTCAACACTAATAAGGAAATTATAGGCATCCTACATTATGAATTGGATGAATTTTTAATGGTTAGAAATGCAGCTGATTTATAATGCATCCATCCTGGACTGCAGGGCCTGTCGCCAGCTAATAAATAAATGACAGGCCCTTTGTATTAAAAGTATCAGTCATTTTACATCTCTGCACTGTAATTGATGAGGAGCGTTGAGCAAGGGAGGTGGTGGCCATCAGGTGTGGGCAAGAGCAAGGACCTTGTGTTTCAAGCTGTACCTGACAGCTTGATATGCCAGGAAGTTGCAGCCCAGTCTTCAAGTCTTCTCTGAGACAGAGCGCAGCTTCTGCTCCATCCCATTGCTCACAGTCCAGAACCAGAGAAATAAAGATCTTAGCTGGGGCTGCTCGATTTTGAAAAGTCATTTTAAGCCCAGCTTAGGGCCCTGTTTAACATGTCTTATGCTCTAGAACAAATGAGTCACCCTGGACAGCAGGAGTGGCTCCATCTGAGGTGGCTGCCCAAAGGCTCCTTCCTACACGTGGAATGAGGCAGGAGGCTCTGGGTCTGCCTTGTGTGAGACTCCTGGCGCAGGGTGGGGGGGATTGTGCCGTCTGTTCTCTTGACAGTCCCTGCTATTGGCACAGTCAGGGTGAGACGAGCTCAGAGTCAGGGATCAGCGTGGATTCATACAAATCCCACCACAAATGTTCACACTGAGGCTGCGTTAAAAATAAATTCTGGGCAAATCCCAGAGATGGGGTGGGGTGGGACTGTTCTACTCTCGTGCCAGATCCCAGCAGAGCCCAAATGTCAGGGGAACCTTACTGAGAGCACAGCAGGCAGCTGATTATTTGAGGGATGGGGTATATTTTATCCTCTTCTTAATGAGGAGAAGTAACCTGGCATGTTGTATCTCCACCATTTCCTGGAAAGAGGCATTTCTCCTTCCAGCCCATCAAGGGGCTGCCAAGCATCTTCTTCGCCATTTTATGGATGAGGAGTGGCAGCTGGAAAGACATCAATTTGCTCAAGGTCACGCCAGGTTGCTGACAGCTAGCAGCCTGGCCCGTGTTCAGCCCACAGGACCATGTTGCATGTTTGTGAGTCCCCACCTGAAATCCTTTCACAGTTGGTCTTTTGGAGTCAGGGGTTTAAATGGATAAACACATTCTTGGAGCTGTCAGCTGCATGCTATGATCCCAGAAAATGGCAATTCTGAACTTTTCCAGATAGCTTAGATGATATTCTTCCTTTCCACCTTCAGGGGGGGGGCATGCTACAGTCTTAATATGTTCTGCTTTGCTCTCTTGACTACTTCTGAAGAGACCTCTCCCTGCAGGTCTCACTCCACCTAGGCATGGCCTCCTGGCCTGCTTCACTGGAGTGTGTTGGAACCTGAGTGCTGGGCTCAGAGGAAGAGCAGTCATTTTTCAACTTGGCTTTAGTTCCTGGCTGCAGGAATTAGGCAGGGAGGCTGGGATATGAGCCTGGCTGCCCAAGGAAAGCACTGCTCTCTAAGATGCAGACTTTCATCTTGACCTGGAGGAAGGAAACGCTTATTGCCTTATTTATTACATTTCCCCACAGCAGTGTAAATACCATATCCATGATAGATATAGATCTTATGAATAATACAGAGATTTGAACTAAGTAATTGCTGTGCTTTTTTAATACAAGAGATCCTTGGTGTCGAGTAGTATTAATGATCTGTCTTGACATGGGCTCTGCGGAGGGTGATTGCAAACCCCAGTTCCGTGAGAATTTGAGAAATTGGGGGAGAAATCCTAATGTGCTGTTCATCCCCTCTGTTCCCTGTGGGACACTTCAGAATGAGTATCCTGTCTGCTGATTTTTTCTCAGCTTTCCCTAGACCCTCTGAGGACAGGAAGGCTAAGTGGGTTTTGGGAAAACAAATCCGTTTTGTAGGCAGGCTGGGCTGGGCTGTCAGAGGAGGCAACTTTCAGAGGAAATGTAATACAAAGATCCTAGCAGCTCCCCGTGGTCACTAACAGTTCTCCAGACATTTCTGGAAGAACAAAATGATTAGTTACAGTGAAATAGCTAAATTCAGGCAGAGGTAGTGATATTTTATGTGTCTGCTGATCTGAGCCTTGTCTCTTCTCTGTAGCTTTAATATGAAGCTCTCCTTTCCACTTGCTCTCTGAAACCCTTGTGCAGCCTTGCTGCTGTGTGCTGCTGAACAGGTGGCTATGTTATTATGAGAAATTCTCTATAAAGTCCACTCTTTAATGCCTTAGAATCTTTGGGGATGAATTGAAGATGTTAAGAAGTATTGAGATTTTATACCTCTTTTGCAGTGACACTGTGGGGGAAAGGATAAGGGGATAGCAATCACAGGATGTGGTGTGGGTCACTTTGTGCCTTGTGTCACTGGTGGCAGGGAGCTGGCAGCCCCACTGGTTGGTCCTTCTCGCTCCCTGCTGTAGAGGTGTTGGTGTTACAGCTGCAGAGTTCCAAGGCCTCTTTAAATTAATGGAGCTGTCTGAGAAGGCTATGAATGCCTTTTCAATTTATTTTTTTTTCCCCCCCAAACATAGCACCTCAAGTCCGAGTCAGGCTGTTAACCTTTTTCATTCCTCTGTTTCTAGCCACGTCCTGCTTTAAGGTTATTTCTATCCTTCTTCCACCATCACCCTTTTAACAGGAATGAGGGCAGGTGAGACCTGTGGACACAGTAGCCCATGTTCTCACCTTGTCAGTCCAGGAGGAGCAGGTCTTGCTGACCTCTGTGGGCTGTTTATTGCAGGGATTGTGGGCTCAGGTGTTGCTTTGCTACAGGAATGGTAGCTCATTAACACTCTGTGCCCCGCAGACAACTTTTATTGATCATCAGCTGCTTAATCAAAAACTCTATCACAGTTTGTTTCGATTATTTTTTCCCATCTCTTCATCTCTGGAGAATTGGTTTAGCCAAAGCTAATGTACTCATTAAGCAGTTGGGAAACCACTGCTACAGACTGCTATGTAAATCAAGGGTTTAGGAATGTTTGTGTCCTCCTTCCCACATATAACAGGATGAATATATTGGGTGCATATGCCTCTGCTTGATGCAGTGAAACAGACACAAAGGGAGTTTGGCTGAACTGGGTTTTGACCAGTCTGGGGTAGCAGAACTCACCTCCCAGGCTCCACATCTACATCCCCAGTGTCCTGGTACAGTGAGGAACAGCACTGCTGCTGTACCTGGTCCTGTATCTAAACAGATCTGAGCGCCCCTGAAGTCAGCACCTCGGGTATGTTCTTGGGCCACAGCTGGAAACTCTGCGAGCAGTGGCTTTGCTCTTTTGAAAACTGTCAGAGTTCTGAGGAGGGGGTGAAAGGAAGCTGTGAAGCAAGTGGCAGAATTATTTCCTAACTTCTGCCATGTCTTTAATGACCAGCTCTGAGAAGTGTCTGGCCAGTCTGAGTGGGGACACAGGAAAGACTTGGGAGGGAAACCCTGAGACAGGAGTGGTGCTTGTTGTGCCAGTCCAAAGTGATTTCTTACTCTGGTTATGATGGATGTCCTGATATGATTCATTTTCCTCTTGCCTTTTAATGTTTACTGAATAAAATCATTCTCCTTGATCCTATACCCTATCAGGGCTACATACTCCATGCTGGCTATGGTGTTGCAATGACCTAATTTGATTGCAGAGGGTCGTGTCCTGTATAATGTTGTCTCATTTTCTCAGTAGTCGATACAAACTCAATTTTATTTTCTTTGAAAAGAAGGGAAGAGGAGGCAGGAGCCTGGCATCCACAGCCAAGCTTAAACCTGCAGCACTTACCTTGTTGCCTGGCTGTAATGGCCCATGTAGTTCAGCTTGGATGGGACCTGCAGGCTTGTTTTATTTATTAATTTTCCTGATGGTGCTGAAGGGGAGAAAGGATGGAGGCTACAGCAGAGAAGGGCCCTCATTTGTAGGTGCTGGCACCACTGATTAGCCTCAAGGAGTCATTAATCCAACAGGCTGGATGCTCTCTTGGTGGAGCTTATCTCAGGAGGGGAGGGTTAGCTGTGCCTCCCTGTGGGCCCTGGGTGAGTGTTCAGCTTTCTCCTTTTGTCTCCAATTAGATGCTCGGTCCTTTGTACCACTGTGCTTCACCTACCTCAGAGACCCTTCACCTGCCTTCCGCCTCCGTAATTTATGAGTGGCTCAGAGGGGAGAAGGAGGGTCTGGTCTCAATTTGTGTGGCTCATTTGCATGTGAAATAAGCACATCCCTTCAGCAGAGCTGCCAGCAGTCTCCCTGGACCCGCTGCTCTCATTCAGCGTGGCTTTGACAGCTCCAAGGCTGTGGCTCGGTGAGCGGGGCTTGCTCATAAACTGGAAGTGTCACTGTGTTTTTGCAGAGCTTGTCCAGAAAATGGTGTTTTTCAGCAGCTCATAAAGGAGGTGTCAGCCTGGGATTTGGTCTGTGGAAAAAGAACCTGCTTTTGCAAACTGCAGAGTGCAAAAGCTCTCAGCTCTGGCTCCTGGGCCATTGCTGCTGGCTGGGATTGCTGCTGGGGCAAATTATTCAGCTGATGGTTTCATTACTAATTTTCTCATGTGTCCTGGACTCTCTGACTCTTCTCAGGGCATTCCTCTTTCTCAGCTCCATCTTTTCCTGCCCTGTTGGGCTTTCAGTGGGCTTTCGATTGAAAATGGATCTGTTGTGGTGACAGAGGAGGAGTCAGAGAGGTACTGGCAGGCAAAATGCACGTAGGGGTTGGATGAATAAGTCAACAGGTGTGTCACCAAACAGGCTTTGTTGTCTTGATCCAAGGATTTAGTGGGAAGGGGCTACACATGGGAGTGGCAGTGGACTCTGTGGATGGGCAAGGACCAAGGGAATAGAATCGTAAGTCTTGAGGACAGGAAGAGAGAGAAGAGACAGGACATTGGTCACTCATGTGATCCTCCTTGGAAGAATATCAGGTTCCATGAACCAAGCACAAATCTAGGCCTGATTTCTTCTCCGTTTCAAAATATTTAATCAGAGAATCAAATATAAAGTTTATTTAAGAAGAAGCTGGCACACAGCAGCTGGCTGAGTGTTGCAATCAATGTATCCGCTGTGGAATGTTTCCTGCAGAAATATTACATCCTCTCTCATTTACTTGATGATCTTTGGGGTGAATCAATCAAAAGATGCTACACACAAATAGTTCAGCCTGTGATCCTGTGGGTGTCCATTACAGAGGTATTTGCTCCATGTTAATGGACCTGTTGATTAAGAAAAAAACACCAGTTTTTAAATAGAGAGCTGTTGCTTGATGGCAATTGTTAACATTGGTTTTTCTGCCTTCCCACCTCCCCAGCACAGCTCTCATTCTGTGATAATGCAGGTGACTGCAACAAAACCCAGGTCTGCACTGCTGGGGAGAAGAGACTCACCTCACCCCAGCAGTTGTCTGAGGAGAGCCTTCTCTTAGAGGCTGGGAAGGGCAGAGACTTCTCTGTACTCAGCGGGTGATTTCACCACTCTGTGTCTTGTTCTGTTAATTGTGTTTCTGCACCCATCTGCCTTGGCATGTGATGTCCTGTTGGACTTCAGGTATATCTGAAGAAGATATTCCCCTGAAATTCCCATCAGGCCAAGGCTCAGCAGCTCCTTGAGGAGTCTGAGTGGGTTGTACACTAGCTGAGTGCATGCGAGTTTTTACTTGTGTCTGTAAAGCTTATAGTCTGTTGGAGCAATAGTGTTAATTTTGCTTCTCTACAACATGGACATTTGTCAAGTCTGGGACATTGGGTGAAAAAGTGCCCATGTTGCAATGTTAAGTGTTGCTTTTCTGATGGTAGCATGGCAAGAACCCCAGCTGGAATTTTAAGCATAAGAAGATCAGGATGATGCTTACTGCATAGATAGATGTCCTTACCTTTGATAGACAAACCTGAGCGGACCCAACCCTGTGATGACTGAAGCTATGCAACCAAGAGAGCAGCATATTTAACACTGCCAGAGCTCTGGTGGGGCACCAGGAACACATCTCAGGACAGACCAGTGTGCTGAGCTGTGTGACACAGCTCACTGCAGAGGCAGTCACGCAGCAGGGCTGAGCAGCCCAAAAGGACCAGGCTTGTGGCCGTGGGCTGTGTTCAGCCTCATGCTGGTAGCTGCCAGCAGCTGTTCTGCTTTCTGGGAAGCATGTTGGGATCCTTCCTGCTCAGCTGGAGGCTGTGGGAGCATTTGGTCCTCTCCCAGGCTGCCTGGTGCAAAGCAGCCGCTGCTCAGTTTGGCGGGCCAAGCGTCGCTTCAGGCTCTACTGCAGAGGGGACCAACCCCCCCGTGTCACTTGTTTATCTCTGTCGTTTATTGCTACAAACCAACTCACCCAGAGCCGTCCTTCCCACAGCTGGTGGGAGTCAAAGTGCCGAGGCTGTTAGTGGATTAGGGCAGCAGAGTGAAAACCATTTGGCGTTCCTATCCCGATTCTTCTGGGTGCCTTTAATTAGCATGATTGCTCAGCACGGATTTTGCCATGTTCTTTAGCTCCTCTGGTTAGGATAATTATTCCCTCAGCTCCTTTTGTTCCAATTCCTGATCGCTTACAAAGTCTCCCGTTAAAAGCCATTAAATCCGTAATGTGAGAGTAAATGTTCAGCAGCGTGGTGCTCTCAGCCCCACACGTGTGAGCTCGGGCTCTCGGCCCCTCTCCCGCACTCCTCTGCTCCCCGCCACGTGCTCCGTGCTGCGGCATCACTCTCTGCTTCCCTTTCACACGCTTCCCCCCTGGCCATCCCACGTGTCCCACACGCACCAGGTTGTGTGCACACTCCCCCTGCTTTCTGCTGGCACTTTTGGCATCACTCAGCTCGGTCTCCTCCGTGCACAGGTTGGTTTTGACTGTGAGGTTGGATGCTGGGCTGGGCACTGTGATCTCTCACATTTAGTTGCATGTGCAAATATGGAGGTGCCATTAGAAGTGTATGTTCTTGCATGTTTTTGCCGTGGTGTGGGGAGTTCTCGCTTCAAGGAACAGCTAAAATTGAGGGGGAGATGTCCTAGCTGTGGTGGAAGGCAGGACTTTTGATGATAGATGATGCAGAAGTGAAAAGACTAATTTTCCTTATTTTTAAAGTAAAGCTGGTTTTCTCAAGCATAAAAACATCCACTGGAGGGAAAATGGGTTTTGGATAGCCGTGTTCCCAGGAATTTCCGTGTTGCAGTGCTTCCCCATCTGGAGGCCTGTGGGCTCAGCCCCTTCACTGCCCCTCATCCCAGCTGATGTTTGATCAGCACATGCCAATGGCTTGACTGGGGCAGACACACGAGGCTTACGCAGACTGATGTGGTGTGAAATAAGAATGGGCTCAAGTGCTTTAAATGCCTTGTGCATTTAGGTGAGTTGATGTGAGACGGAGAAGGGAGAGAAGGAGACTTATTTGCAGACCCAGAATGAAATTGGAGCAGAGAAGGGTCTGGCAGACGTGTGGTTTGTTAAGCTTGGAGCTGATTGCTGGAGCAAAAATTCACAGCTAGACCATTTGCTGGAAAAAGCCTGTCAGAAAGGACTCTTGGTCCTTCCTCCTTCCTTTGAATGATGACCCCTAATCAACAGTAGACATGCATTTTGGGCTTAGATCTTGAGTTGCTGTCCTGCTGTGCTCTGCCAGACCTTCCCCACTCTTCAAAGCTCACCCTCTGCTCTGGGGTGGAGTGAGGGTTTCCTTGCACAGCAGCAGCCCCCTACAGGGCTCCTCACTCACCTGATCTGTGCTTTGCTGGCTGCAAGGAGCTTTCCAGGCATTTCATACATTCTCTTGCAAAAATGTGCCATGTTTCATGTGTGTTTGGTGGGAGCAAAGCCCCTTCTCCTGCAGGACGAAGGCCACCCCAAATGCCTGACACTCACTTGGTTGGCACTATCCAAACAGTCCCACAGGAGCTCTGTAGTATCAGCACAAACCCATGTTTTTCTGTCTTCCCCTGGGAGAGCACAGCCTTCCCTGTGCCCTGGGGTGTGTGTTTTAGAGCTTGTGAAATACTGGAAGATACCAAGATGTGGTCTCAAAACAGAATCTGGAGCAGGGAGCTCTCCCTTGGGAAGTGTAATAACACCCTTTGGCATATTTTGGTGCAGAAGGCAACTTACTTTGAGAATCATCTACTGGGGCAATTATCAAGAGCTGAAGAGCTGTGGTGGCAGCTTTGTTTCCAAAGCAATCAGCAGAGTAGGAGCACTGGAGAGACACAGATGAAGAACAATAATTCCAGACAACGCAGCCTCCAAACAGCTTAAAAAAAAAATCAACAAAACCTTGTTCCTCAAAACTCCCTGCTGCTCTTGCTGTGTTTTAGCCCTCAGCTCTTCCTGTTCCCATTTACAACTCCTCTGTAGTGCTCGGTGCCTCCTTGCCTGCTGAGATCTCCTGCGCTCCTCAGTTTCCATCCTCGGTTTGTAAACTCCACAAAATCGTGTTTTCCCACAGGATGTTCTTCCTGACACTTCAGACTCTCAGGCTTGTACAGCTCCTGGGCTTCCTGGAGGGCAACTCTGGCCTTTCTAGATGACATAAGGTGTTGCTGGAGCAGATGGCAAAGAAACTTGAACAAGCAAGGATTTATTCTGGGCCTTGATCAGCTCCTCCCATCCTCTGAAGAGCAGGAGAACATCCCTGGCACTGCCTGGGCTAGGAAGGTCCCAGCTGCAGGCTGCAGCAGTTGTGTGCAATCCTATCCACCATCTGTGCCTCTTCTTGGTGTCTGTTGTCATATCCCAGCCCTCTGGCTTTACTAAGCACTTCTGTCCCCTTCTAGAGCCCAGAGCTCCTGCAGAGGATGGGAGTCTTGGAGCTGGGGTTATTCCCTGTTGGATGTTCAGCACTGTCATTGGTTCCTTTGGAGACCTTGGAGAAAACGTGGTCCTGCTTTGTGCCACCGTTTTGCTGCCTGTGTAATAAATATAACAGCTCCTTCCTCCCCAGGGAATGAGAGAGGCATAAGAAATTAATGTTTATGAAGCACTTTCCAGCTGAAAAGAAGTTTGAAACAGAGCTGCTGCTGTTCTTACTCAGGGGCTTCCTTTGCTGGTTGGCTCTTTGATGTGGTGATCTGTGGTACTGGTGGATCAGCTGTACCATAATTGGAATTAATCAACAATTAAGGAACACGAGCCCAACCAGATTCTTTCCCAGTGGATATTCATTTCTGGGCACATTAGTCAATGGTTTCAATAACTCTGTAAAATGCTTAGGGTAACTATTGCTATCTGAAGCAGATGGGGAACAGAGGCAGTGTCCCAGGGACATGGATACCTGTCAGGTAAAGTGGGAAAAAGACGCTCTTGCAGCATTGTGCATGGTGCTTAAATTGGCAGCACTCCGAGGCCTGACTTGAGAAAAAAAATTAAAAATTGACAAAAGAATGTATTTGAAAACCAAAGTGATGAAAATGATGTATTACTTGCTAGGATGGGATCTTTCATGCTGGGTCCCTTAGGCTTTGTGGAGTGCAGAGGCAGCAAGAGTGCACGGTGCTGAGAACTGGGGACTTGTGGAGGCAGGGAGACAGGGATTTTTTCCTCCCAGCGATGAGAACGGTAGAGGAGAAGGCTCCTGGATGTGTCAGTGCAAGCACAAGCAGAGGCAGGGCAGCAGCTGGATAATGCCCACGATGTCAGCTACCACCAAGTTTGCAAACGCTCTCCTGCAGCTTGTTCTCATGGCTGACCTATAACTCCCAAGAGTTTTGCCACGTGTCTTTGCATGGCTGTGGGTATTTCAGTGGACAAAAGAGCCATTCTACTTGCTCAGGGACCTTCTCTGTGACCCAGTACCACTTAAATGAAGCAGAGACTAAGCTCTGTGTGTCATGGGTGAGACTGCTGGGTGCCCAGCATTTCCCCCTTCCCTGGTCCTCTTACAAGTCATTTCACATACTCTGGCTTCAATCTAACAAAAACAAAACCGATGAGGCCCAACTGATCTGGCTGCTTTCCATCATGCAGTGGGCCTCTGAGTGGCTTTAAATAGCTGCACCTCCGTGCAGGCTGGAAAAAAAGCACTGGCTGTGCCTCTGGACAAGACGGTAGCTTTGGCTCAAATCACAGGCCATCTCAGACCTGAAAATAGCCTTTTTTTTTTTTTCTTGTCATCCTTGGTATTAAATAGATTTTTTTTTTCCTTCTTATTTTTCATTTTATACCCTGTTAAGTGCTTTCTTACTTCGGGGCTTTTCCTAAGGGGGATCGGTGGGGAATCTTGGAGCTCTGCCTCCTGAGCTATCAGGCTACATCATTTAGTACCTTGGAACTACTCCATCCATGAAAGAGTTCCAGAGAAAACAAACTTGTGATCCTGGCTAATATGGACACGGCCTACGTTAGTGGTGGCAGCAGTGGAAACATGACGGTTACTGGAATTCCTCCGACCAAAGGTTTAATGAATCTTACAAAGTCTTCAAGAGTTCACCCCGTGGAAAGCTGTGAACGCTGCCCTTTTCTCAAGGAAAAGCTGTTTGGTGGTTGAGTGCCTGC
Source organism: Coloeus monedula (assembly GCF_965178545.1). NCBI lineage: Eukaryota > Metazoa > Chordata > Aves > Passeriformes > Corvidae > Coloeus > Coloeus monedula. The sequence goes on from NC_138794.1 coordinate 5,948,063, forward strand.
AGAATTCTCCTACCCCTTCCTCTGCTCTAGCCAAACATTAGAGAAATTTATGTGGAAATGGGATCTTCTGGATCCATCTGCTTCCGCTTTTCTCTTGCTCTCGGCCCATCTCTTCCTTTCTCTGCCCTCAAAAACACTTGCAATGCTGTGATCCTCTGCTTGCAATTTTGGGCTGTTGACAAGCACAAGAAGATGGTACAAGCTGTAGCTAGAGCTCCATCTAGCACATTCCCAAGAGGCTTCCTGTGACGTCAAATCTCATTGATTAAAGTGGGAGACTCTTATGACAGAGGTTTAACCATGGAAAATGAAAACAGATACAAGGTGAGCTGCTGTGGAGGGGAATAAGGACCCTGTTTCCATGAAAACAAATAATTATAAGTATTCTCTGTAGCTCTCAGAGCCTTTCTAATCTAAGAAGGGGTGCTATCTACTTGAAGATCTTCTTGAGGTCTGTGTTATCAGTGTGAAATTCATCTGTGGACTGAATTTTCTTGCGGTTCTCCATTGTGATCCACACTGTTGTTGTACTGGTGTAAATGAGAGGAGGTCTGGGCTCTTTGACTTTTCCTTACATAGTAGAGGAGATGATGTGCTTATCTGCAGCTGAGAGCATCAGAGAGAACCTCACAGTGTGTTTCTGCTGAGGTTCCATGACCTGCTTTGTTGTGGCAAGCGAGGCCTTCGGCTGGGTTGCATCTCACCCTGTTACATGCTGTGAGGAGAAGGAAAAAAAGAAGGTTTTGTTTCCTAGCCTGGCAGATGAACCCATCCATGACAGGAAACCCGGGTTGTTGTGTTGCTTCCCCCTCAGATATAGACACAGCAGTGCTGATTCGACTAGAGGGATGGCTATTTCCTTTGCTCAGGGTGTGGGCCAGGCTTGATGGTTTTCATGCTTTCTTTGATGCTATTCATGCTTCATATCTGTGCATAGAGAAAGATAAAATGTACACAGTTGTTGGAGTCTCCTACTGCTTTTCCTTTCTATCATAAATTCTGCTGTAACACAGAAGAGAGCTCAAAGCTCCGTTGCCTAATGTGAGCTGCATGGATAGCAGAGTTATGTTTGGCCAGCTTGTTGCCCTTAATTTGCTATTTTTGTTTAACCCATTTTTGCCAGGCGTTATGTGGCATCCCGTTGCTTTTCTCATCCGTTCCCACAGCAGTTTATATTGCTGTTTCAGAAGCAGTTTCCACCCCTGTGTTTCGGAACAGGTCTGCACCCCTCCCGCTGTGGCAGATAGGGGTACTGTGAGGAGTAGTGCATCATTTTCTGCGTCATTCCCTCGCCTCCCCATGTCACAATCCCTGCTGCTCCTCTCAGGTGATGTGGAGCAGCCTCAGGTCTCCAAAGCCTGCTTGATCTGAGTAGTGACAATTTTGCCAGAAGGCAAACAGGGAAGGAAAGCTGAAATTATCTTGTTTTTTCTCCTTAGTCTTGCTCTCTCAGTGGAGGAAGTGTGTTCCTGGCAGGGCACTGTCCATAGGCTGGATTGGTACGGGCATGGGGCAGAGTGGCCAAAACCCACTAGCCAGGGTGTTGGGAAACACAAGACAGCTCTGGAGGACTAAGTGGATGGCCGGGGTTGAGGACAAAAACTGATTGCATGGTTTGGTTGCTTTCAATTTTCTTGTCCTTTCATTGCCACATCCATCCAGCCTGCTTAGAGAAATGCCCCATCTGCTCCCTCCATCTCAAGCTGTTAGAGCTGCACAGAAAATACGAGCTCATTCCTCCTTCCCTGTTCTCCAACACTCTCCATACATTTATTCCACTACCATGCTATGACTATTAGTAGAGACAGTATTATGTTTTAATTTAAAAAGTGATATCACTAGAACTGGGAGAAGCAAAAAGTCTAGTATGTCAGACCCTTCCCCTTCCCAATTTTGTAGGTCTTTGGAGATGGTTTTGATTTCAATCTACAGGGTGGGGATTTTGACCTCCTTACTATTTTTGGTCTTGCATGTTGGAGTTTCCCTACAAATCTACAACCAATGTCAAAAATAATATTTTTCCTCCCATTTTCCAGATGGCATTGACAAATGTGAAACTCCACAAAAAGTTATTGTTTTTAAAATTTCCCCAACTCCTTCTTGGAAGTTGAACACTCCTATTTCTCCTTTTTTTTTCCTTTGGAAAAGAAAGCAAAAAAAAAAGTAAAGAAAAGCCCCCACATTTTTAAAGACATTTCCAGGCCAGTTTTTCAGAAGTTAATAGCTGTGACAGTAGATGACATTTGTCATAGCAGCATCCAAACTCTGAACCTGTTGAAATTCACCCATTTTAACCCTGGACATCTCTGTGAGCATCATCCATCTCACATCTGTCAGCGAAGACATAAACCTAGCAAGAGCCTTGTTGGTTTCTGCTCCATACAAGAGAACGGGGTTAAAGGTAGCAGTACAATATGGGAAACAGCAGGGAGGAAGAAACAGAAAACCAGCCAGGAGAGAAGCATGTTTTTTTTCAGATTCTTTGGGGACTTTGATAAATCAGAAGGAGAGGATGCCAAAAAGGACCGGTGCTTCATTGCTTTCCCAAGCCAGCGGGATGTGTGTTCAGCCCTTCAGCTCCAGAAACGTGGGCTGTCCTCCTGCCACGCTCCTCGTCGTCCCTCGGCAGCCCCTCTGTGTCAGTGCTGGGGTCACCCCCACTGCAGCCCCGTTCTGCTGTCACTGGAGATCCCTGCAGCTGGGATTCACAGCACAGCACTGGTGACAGAGAGCAAAGCCCTTGGTGTCCCCAGCCTTAAGTCTTGCTGATCTTTCACATGTCCCTTCACTGGGGCTGTGTATCCCCAGTGGGTTTTTAGGTCTGTTGGATGTGGTCCGGCAGAAGTGAAATTGCCTTAATTTAGCAGAGCTAAGGAACGCAAAGAAAATAAAGCAGGCAGGAGCTCTCCTTGGAGATACTGGGTGTTGGTGAGGATAGACTTTCCCAGCTATCCTTTGGCGACCATAAAATATATTTATATGGTGAAAAACAAAACATGATAAATAGTGACGTTCAGGGATGCCGTGTTTATTTGTGTCCCGGTGACTCTGATCACTTTAAACCATGAGAGTTGAGCTGGGCTCTTTCTCACTACTAATGATATTTCAACGCTTGGAATTTGCCTATGAATCTTGTTTATGGCACATGAACCGGAGCTGAGCCTGGCTTACTCTCCCATGTGGATTGGCCTTTAAGGGCCACTGAGAATAACAGATTGCTTCCCCCAAACAAGTTTAAACAGTTCCAAACCAAACAAACAGCTTTTGTCTGCATCCTCAGGTCCGTCAAAGGAAGAATGTGTTTGGTGTGCACATGGAGTAAGATAGTGCAGTGGAGAAATATAAATAGATGTAAAAGACAAAATAGAAAGAAGAAATAGGAGAGGAAAAATCTTCTGGCTGGCATAGATTTGGTGTGAGAAAATTTCCTAACCTATTAAAAAGCACTCCTCCTACTGAGATCAATTCTTAATGGCATCCGAGCTGCCCCATGCTGCCCTAGTGATGCCAGACTTGAGTTAACTTAGCTGATTTGGTCAGGATCCTGTGACTGTATGAGGTGCAGGAGGATTTTCCAGATCTTAGAGCAGTTATGTAGCCAAGACATCCCAACAATTTTCTTGGAAAAACCCTTTAGACCCATAAGAACTTGGGATAGGTGACAGCAATGCCCAAGATCCTGCCATGCACGTCTTGGTCGTGGCAAAAAAGTGAATTTTGCTGTCTGGAGCATCCCAAGGCAGGGACATTCTGAAGAGATATCTGATACAGCCCTTTAAAACATTATATATGCCCAGCAAGTCTGTTGGACTGAAGGAAGGAGCGTGCCTATGATCTCTGCTCCCTTTATTTTTCTTTTTCCTCTGGACAGTGTTTCTGGCAAATCCTAAACCTTCAGATCACCCTTAGAGAGGTGGGGTTGTGTGAGGAGAAGATGCCTCCAGCATGCAGGGTTTGGTGTAGATGGGACAGCGGGGATGAAGAAAGGTCTGTGGGGTTATGAGAGTCAGGTCTCCCCAGCCTTGCAATGGTACTTTTTGATTTCAGGAATGTTATGCCAGATGAGATAAATCATGAGAGAAAAGTAGACACAGAAAGGAGTCTCCCTATTCCTTGCTGTCTGCCTAGGGAAAAGATGGACTAGGTAGGAATTTGGACTTAGTGGGAACCTCTAGAAAAGAGTTGTTCCCAGTTGTCTGTCCAGACCTCTTGCATGCCCCTTGTCCTCAGAGCACTTGTGCCTGCACGCTCCACATGAAATGATTGCCTGTTCTTTATGGAAAGACAGAGTGAGGTAGCCCTGCCTGGAGAGGACATTTTGGCTTTAATTTAATGGCAGCCGTTTGCTAGTTATTCATTTGGTTCTTTTTTATATAATTACATGTGTGTCGATATCTCTCTCTTTTTTTCTAGTTTTGCTCTTTTTTGTTTTTTCGTTTACTTTATTTTGCTTTTTTCTTTTTTCTGTTTTTTTTCCCCCTTTAGGTTTCAGAGAAATTATGTTGAATCCAATAAGCCTCCCTGGACATTCCAAACCTCTTAACCAAGGCATTTATGTTGAGGATGTCAGTGTTTATTTCAGCAAAGGACGTCATGGCTTTTAAAAACTCCTTAAAAGTCCCTGTTCTGATGTCAAGTTTATAGGCTGTGCCCTCAAAATGGTGGGAAGCAGTAAGCGTGGTCTGTATGGATTGAGGTCTCCTCCTAATAGGACTCTACAGCCCTGCCTGTACACACGTTAAAGCCAACTGAAACTGTGGTTTTCTGTCACCAGATAACAGGGTTGTTCTTTTCCTCCAATGGTCGCTGTGTTCGTTAAATATTCCTGCAAGGCACAACAGCAGCAATGAGAGCAAATAAAGAGAATTAAAACCCAGTTGAAAGGAGTCATCCTAATAACACAGTAAATAATTGTACTTTTGCTTTAAAATAAAACACAAAACAAAACAAAAAAAAACCAACCAAGCCAACCAAACTGACATCTTTAGTCATGTCCTCCCTGCTTGGAGTTTTCCTTGTAAGCTTGTGTCTTCGCAACACCCAGTGAATGCTGCCATCACCTCTTACGTGGCACCGCCATGGGAGGTCTCCCAGAGCGAGCCGAGGCGGGGAGCCTGGAAGAAACTAAAGCAGAATGAAGACTTTTGGTAAGAACAAAGGCAGCCCTGCTCCCAGTTCTTGCACAGAAAATAATATTGGAAGGAATGAGGATGGAAAGAAAAAAAAAAGTATCTTACTTCTCTGACAGGAAGAGAGTGTGGTTATCTTTGAAGTGCACATGTTCTAGGAGGCTTCTTTTGTTTGTCTGTCTGTGTGTGTTAGAGCGGCTCGTTGGATCTGACTATATCGTTGTCGTACTCTGGTCTCTCCCTGCTGCTTAAATGATGAGCTTTATCTGAGGAGTTGCCTGGACTTCCCGCATGGATGGAGAATCCATAGCGCAGGAGGGTCTGTGTCCTTGCCAGGACTAGAGCAGTAAGCAAAGTGGAAAAGCATATCAGACGCACGCAGGTCCCATTGCTGGGCCTTTTCCAGCCCCCTTTAGCTCTCCTCTGTATTCCCACCCCACTAGAGATTGATTGTAACCCAGTCGCGTACCCAGAACCATCAGCTCAAGGCTGGCTGACTGAAGGAGAGGAAAAAAAAAGTATTCTGTTGCTTCTCTGGCAAAAACAGGAGTATCGATCCTGTTCCGGCCGATATTTGTATTCTCTCCCCATCTCCTATCCCACTTTTGTCTTACTTCATCCAAAGCCTCTCAGATGGAAAAGTAAACCCTTTCATCCTGTCCTCAAGAGAAGCCAGCTGCCCTCGTGGCAACTTGCAGGGCTTTCCTTGGACTCTCTGGATGTCACGTGTATGAGAAATACAGATTTGCTCATACATATCTGTGATAACCTATAAGCAAAGCAGATTTTCTCTAGAGGACAAAAAATATTCCAATAGCTTCAGGTGTGGCCAGATCCTTTTGAGAGGAATATTGGACCAGGAGCTTGCTCACCAGCCACTCAGCTTTGCTTGCCTTCTTGGTGGCCCGAGATGACCTTATCACATCAGGGGTGTCTCTAAATCACCAGCCCTCAAGGGTCACTGCCACTGGAAAGAGTCACGGTCCCTCTCCACCAGAACTGGGCAGAAGCCTCAGAATGGATGTTCTGCTTCATCCTGCCTTTACAGGTGATCTGCATGAACCACCCTGGAGATTGCCGGGAGGTTTTATTATCAGCTGTCCCATAGGGATATCCCTGGGAATATTCCATTCTCTTGCTTCTTCTCCCGGTTCGTTGGCATAAAAAGGTAAAGTGCAATAGAAGAGTACTGGAGAGATGGTGGCAGAGTGCTTTAAGTTAACGGACATGCCTTAGGGGGGCACCTGCGTTAGTGCGAGGAGACCTGGCTCAGGTTGGATGGCTTCAGAAACCATGACCAAATCTCCCAACAACGTTTCCTGCCCGCATCGGAGCTGGAAATGCCAGAGGTGCACTGCCAGAGAGGACCCGCGGCCATGTGCCATTGACACCTCAATTCTGCAGATTCACAGAGTGAGGAGGAGCTTCGCCGAGCGTGTGAATCACTGGGTGCTTGTCTGAACTGAATTTCCCCATCTCCTGGGAGTCGCCCACCTGACCTGGGGATGTCTTGTCCGTCTGAACTGTCTCCTCTCCCTAGCACTGTTCAGGGGACTCTGCTCTCAACTGTGTGTATCAGTCGTAGAGATGCATCTGTGGGCCTGGACCAGAAGCCTATATCCAAACACCCTAGCAGAGGAAGGGTTGAATTTTGCAGCTCAGGTCCATCTCTGCTTAGAAGAAATCCTCCGGACCGTACAACATAATTAAAAGCAGTTCTCCCCACTGTGATCGATGTCTCAATTTGTTTAACACCAATTAAAGTCTCTGGTTCCTCACTGCTGAGAACGAAAGCCAGTCGTGGCTGTTTGCGATTGGTGGCTTTAAGTAGCAAGTCTAAGGATGTTTCTTTTTAAAATTTTATTTTATTTTTAATTATTGTAAATCATTACCTCATTTTCTGTCAATGAGATTCCTCCATCTTTGAGCATTCTTATCTTGCCATAACTATCATCCTGTGCTAATGGGAAATGGGACGGTCCCTTTTCACAGAGACTATAGGGGTGTTCAATGTCTAGTTTCTTAATAAACACTTTATTTTCTAACGAAACAGCTGCACCAGGCCTCTTCTTTGAAGACAAAATAAATAAATGTTCAGAATGACATGTCCTATAGTCTACTTCTTCGTGAGATGGTCCATGTGTGGGGAGTTGGGTTTGTTTCCTTCTCTGGTGGGTGTGGAGGGTGGGATTTACAGTTATGATGGGAACACTGCCCAGGTGGAGCTCTTGTTTCTGTCACTCTCATCAGGCACAACGATGTTTTCTTGCCTGAGAGCTTAGCTGCTAATGATCGCAGTTGACAACTTGTTGGTTTTTGTAGCATAAAATGGTCATATTCTCAGGGACAAGCTGGTACTGCAGGAGATTGTGTCAGGATTTGCCAAGACAAGTTTCTATCGTTAGTGGAAAAAGTTTTATTAGAAGCCTTATCTCACAGGGAGCTTGACAGTAAAAGATTGTTCTGGCTGCAGTGTTTCAGGGTGTGCTGTTGCTTCAGGTCTCCTTGCTTGGCTGTGCAAATTGATCACGTGTTGGGTGTTAGATTGTTGTCCCCTCCTCAGCAACAATTAACCTTGTGCTAAGCTGTCAAGGACTTATTTGGTGTAGAGGGAGTGGGGTACAAATGAGTGCTGTACTCAGGTTCCTCATCAGCAGTTCATGTCCGGGTGGTTGGATGCTCCAGGAGGAGAGAGGAACCATTCTGCAGCGTGTGGGACTTGTCATGAGGGTGTGTCTTAGTGGTTGTGTCTTAGAATTATTAACAGGAGATGTCACTGATGTAACTAAAAGCTGCTGTGCCAATCTGCAGGTGACTGTGGACATGAGGTCGGGGGTGTGTTTGAGCACATATTGGTGGATGGTGCTGCAACCCTCATAGAAAACCTGGTGAGAGTTTTGATGAGCAAATTAAAAACATGTTTTCCAGCATCCTTCTGTTCCTGTAACTTCCTGACATGACTTTCAAGCAAATGTCTCAAAATGATGCTGTGGGTGAATTTCTGTATGACCTTCCCTTCTAATGAGTGTGTCTCCAGGAGTGATGGGCTGCTGTGGTTCACAGGATTAGGTGATGCCTGAGACCTTTACCTTCCCAGGAATGTCTGCAGTGCCTGAGACAAATGGTTGTCTCCTGACATAACCTTACACAAGGGATGAGCAGCTGAGCTGCACTGGATTCCATCCCTGTTTCCTTTTCCTTTCTGAGGTGTGGGAAACAAGCATGGGGTTTGGAAGCTCTGTCTTTTCTTCCCCACTACTGCAGGGTCTGTTATCAGGTTTCACAGCCCAGAAACATTGCAAACAGTGCTTGATTAGCCAATTACTCAGGTGGCTGGTATGGTCAGCCTTGGTTCACTTGGCTTTGTGTTTCAGGGCAACTGACTCCTTACGTATGAGTTCCTACAATATTTTTGATGCTGTCAGTTCAAAAGCAGCTGGTTTAACTACGGGCTCTGGCAGGCATTGCAGAGGGCTTGGGCACTTGCTTCTTCTTGTTCTTGCTTCTTGGTTGTCTCTGTTGCCTGATGTACCCATGTGAAGGCTCCATGCTCTTCATGACAGCTGGACCATGAATTGATAATGCTGTGCTGCTCACCCTCCCCACTCTGGCTTCAAATGACTCTTGGGCTGATGATGGAGTTGTTGCTGAAGGAGCTTGGGACGCTGGTTTCATAGGGTGCAAGTAGTGGACCTCTAGCAGGAATGATCTGCTCCTCCTGAACATCACAACCCTGCCTCCTCAGGTCTTATTGAGTGTGGAGCCTGTGTGTGAATAAGCAGAGGAACAAAGTTTCGGCTCATTGTACTTGGACTTTAAAAAGATGCAGTCGTGTTTCTTTTAGTTCCTGCTTGGAGGCAGCACGATGGGCACAGTGTGTTTCTGGCATTGTAGCTCGCTCCAGGGTGGAATCAGTGTGTGGGACCTTGGGCTCAGACTTGCTGCAGGGCAGTGTCTGGTGTGTGGGATGCTGTAGGTCGTGATCAGGGTATATTGAGTCTCCACAGCTGCTTACCCACATTGCATCGAATACTGACGTTCTTTGCTGCTCTTTTGTTCATTTAGATGTGCTTTTGAGGAGTCACACCTTCTCTCCCAAGAGGCTTGAGCTTGTTTTGAAGGTGGTGGTTTGGTGTTTTTTTTTCTACCACCAGGTCTTTGTTCTTTCCCTGTATCTGTGTCCTGCTGTCCAGGGAATTCCTGGGAGCTGTGGGGAGTCAGAGGAAGCTGCTTCTGCTGATTCAGCAAACTGCAGCAGTGCATCACTGCTCTGCTCTGATTTGTACCCAGAACAAGCTGCAGATCCTCAGGGTTAAGCCTGGCATTAGCAGAGGATAAAGAGGCCTAGACACAGTAGTAAAGCTAAAAACCACAGGTTTGGAGGAGCAGCAGCAAGAGAGCACACAAGAAATCAATGCTGAGTGATTTCTTTTTTTTCCTTAACATTTGGAAGCGCTTCTGTTGTTTGTGCAATTAGTCAAGGAGTCATTATTAACCATGTATTTACCAGTGCCTGCAGAGCCCAAGTTGAAAGAAAATTTAACAAACTGTGGGAAAGTGCATAGAGCAGCTCTGAAGGTGTGGGTGTAGTTTGATAGGAGACCTGCCCACTCACAGCTGGAAAAGGTGCTTTACCTGGTGAAGTGACGATGTATCTTCAGCTGCTGTGGTGCATTTTGCTTTGTCTGTATCTTTTGTGGTTTCTCCAATGCTGTCCCCATTACTTTCCTTATGACAGGCAGGCTCCTTGGTGGTGCCAGCATGTGGTCTGATGCCACAGAGCTAGAATAAATCCCAACCCACAGACCAGTAAATAACTGCAGGAGGATTCCTTCACAAAGAGAAGATGATAGTTTCTCCAGCAGTAAAGCAGAGTGCAACTGCAAGACAACTACATTTGAATTTTGGTATTATTTTGAACTTGTGAGTGTAACTGCTGACTAATCAGCAGGAATAAATTTTGGTTGTTCTATACAAAGTGGAGGGATTTGTTCTAAGTGCTGGTTAAATGATTTACTCTGCTGTTAGTGACTCATTTGTGATCTGTGCCTGATTCCTGCAGAGAAGTTGACTTTCTGTAAGCATGTGTTTATTATTCAGAGTATTTGGCATTTTTCCTCCAAGGTTTTGCTTCAAATATTCATGTTGTGTGATAGGTGCTAGTTTTGCTCTCAGGTTGGGTGAGTGAATGTTTCAGACTGGCAGTCAGAAATGTAACATGCAGAGATGCCCTTCAATCATCTGTTATTTGGGGTTGTCCCTAACCCCATGTTTCTTTTTCATATGTTGGGATTAGTACCATCCCAACAGGTCTTTCTGCAGACAACAAAAGCTGTCATTGCCTAGGCCTTTGGAACAGTTAAGAGCTTGTTTTCAGAGAAAGCAGCTTTCCTGGCTCCAGTCTGAGTTCTGGGAGCAGCCTGTGTCTGACCTGTGTGTGGGTTTGCATCCACTGATGGCAGAGCAGCCACTGCTGGAGGTCAGGCTCATTCATGAGGAGGCAGGGAGAGCCAGACTGGACTTGCATTAGGCTCGGTAAACTGCCAAGATGTCTGAATAAACTGGTTGTGGCCAGGTCATCATTATCTTAAGTGAGTCAGAGATGCACCCAGGTTGTTTATTAAGATAATTGGGAGAGGGAGGGAGGGGAGGGATGGACTAGGCTGGTGAGGTGGTGGAGTACATGGCAACATCTGTTACAAGAGAGAAGGAGCTCCTGGTCTTGCAAGGTGCATTCAAGGCCTGGTCCTGCCAGGATTCAGTCCCTGGTGCCACTCTCAATCATGTACGGTGACATCATGCTCATGCACATTTCAAACATCTCAAACACGTGAGCTTGTCTTGCCAGGCTAAAGAGTCATACCTCTGCTCAGGTTACCTCGTGAGGCCTTGTTGCCTGGCAATTGTAGAGAGATTCTGGATCAACAGAGCATTTTGGGTTTGCTGTATCAGTGTCAGGCAATATTTGGGGATGATAGGAGCAGTTGTGCATGGTCACTTCTTCCCTGATAGTGCCTGGTCCAGCCCCCTGGAGGCTCCTGAAGGTGGCTGCAGGTTTGCTTTGTGTTTCCTGAGACATGTTTGTTTATTGGGTAGTCCCAGAGGGTTTGGAAGTTTAAGTGTTTAAGCTCCAGTCACATGCTCAGCACTGCTGGAACAACTCCAGAGGTACGAGTCCCCCAAAGCCACCACATCTCACCACGCACAGACGTTGCAGGCGACTGAGAAGGGCCTCACTTAAAGACAGGTAAGTGTCATTTTTCTCCTTCTAGGGAGTTCTTGTGTGTAATGTGCTGGATTCAGACCTCCAGCAGGAATTATTTTGATGGATCTGCTCTAAATGCATCAATGATAACTGACTGCACTAGGCAGTATCAGTGGGAAACTGTCAGTCCCTGCTCAGGAGAAAGCAGGGGCTCTTCTGGCTGGAAATGCTGCAGATTTGGTGCTGTGTGGGAGTGGAAAACCACAAGAGCCAAGTGCTGCTGGAGACCGGGGTTACACCCACAGCTGCTCCTGTTTGACCACTCGGGTCAGGTCTGGCGACGGGAGGATGCAGCCGGGATGCCAGCAGGTATGGCAGAGCTGTGGGAGGTGTTTGGCATAGCTGCTGACTCCTTTAGAAAACTTGAGAGCACAGAACTGCAAGGGTGGCTACTTGATGATAGTGCCAGTCTCTCATTTTCATTAGCAATCAGCAAAAAAAGGCTGTGGTGTGCCTTAACCCTCCTGCCCAGGGCCAGCAGTGCATCCAACACAGAGAGAACGCCTTTTTTGCAGCCATCTGACATGCTTGCCACTCAATCCCAACAGAAGATCTTATAGCCATGGCTTCAGAAGAAGGTGACAAAATCCCTGACAGTGTATCTTGGATGGAAGTATCATCCTGTGACTAGACTGAGCTCAGTTTAATCCTGTTAACCTCAGAGGGGACTCTTGGGAGTTGGGTAACGTTCTCTGTAGGTCCTTAAGCTTCTCTGCATGGCTGTAATGTGTGAAGCATCTCATGTTGTGCCAAATTTCCTCCTCTGGATTCAGCGGTGCTGGCATGAACCTCAAAAAAAAAAAAAAGGGCAGAATGATATCAATGGCAGTCTCACAAGGGAAGGTGAATATCTCTCACCAAAAAGACAGAGTCATCCTTAGAAAACAAAGAAGACTCTTGAGCATAAAAGATATTGGCATGTACGCCCAAATAGGTAAGGATTGACAATGTCCCTTTTAAACAAGACATCTAAGACTCCAAAGAGCAAGGAAACGTGGTGATCATGAGCTGTAGATACAGCACAGACTGAAACCTGGCTCTTTGATCCAAAAGGGCCACTGGAATCGAAGGGCTGCACAGGAATCTATTTGGATGAATTTAATTTATAGCACTGTGATGCTCAGTTTGCCATCCACCCGGGCTGCTGGTGGCCAGCACAGGGAGGGAGGCATCCCATAGCTTGCTGGACATGAGGCACAGAGGACTCCAAGCCCTCCCTGTCTGAGATGTCTCCACCTCTCGTTTCCCTGTGCTCCCTTCTGAGTAAGAACAGGTCCACACTGGTTGGAGATTTCACCAGATCTTACCCAGCCCCATGCTTAGGTTCCTAAACAAGAAACCAGACGATGGTCATCTCTTCGGTTGGAAAGGAAATGCCACTGGCATAACATCCTTGGAGTTGTCCAAAGTGGTATCCTTGTCTGGAGAAGTAAGTAGATGCTCGCTGATCATGATGCAGGGGGTTGTGTATGTTTGTGTTTGTACGTGTAGTAGGAATCAAATATTCATGACGGAAAGGTGGTGTTGGATTTCCAAGGGAAGAAACACATTCATTAAATGTGATCCACAGCCCAAGGCAGAGGATTGGAGGTTGGGATGGTAAAGCCTTGCGGTGATTAGGCTGTGACATGGAGGTAAGTTTTTGCTGCAGCTTCCCCATCTGCAATTCTGCATAAATGATTTAAATCCTCCACAGTGCACTGATGGTGTCCATGCACTGGGTCTGCCAGCGATGGATGAGAATAGCCTGCCTCTGAGCTGGGTGTGATTCCAGACAGCAGGTCTGGAAACCCCCAGCAGCACATCCCTGCATCCTAGAGACTGACCTGGGGTCTCTCACAGAGCTCAGCTGCAAGCTCAGAGCAGCTGCTTGAGTTCGGGAAGAAGCAGGGAACCACAAGGGTCCTTTCCCAAGGGACATCCAAGCCTGAGTGCAGGCAGCACACATGCTGCTCCCTGCTCCCTCAAAACCCCCTGAAAAGAAGACTCTTTGTTCTAGGAGATATAGATTATATATATTTTAAGGCTCCATGAATCATTTATAGCCCAAAGATAAAACTGAGCATCAGAGACAAGGGAAGGCTGAGACTGTGAAACGAAGCGAGGAGCTTTCCATTATGTATTGTACTCAAACTTGACCTGGCACTACCTCCTTGAAATCTTGCTTTTGCTTTGGGAAGCCCTCTTTTTCTCCTAAAAATCTGAACTACTCACCTACTTTCAGTAGATAATTGTAGGAAGAGCATAATCAGCTGCTTCCCTTGCTGTGCAGCTTGATGGTTGGCTTTTGAAGAGCTAAAGTGTATGTCCTAGTGAGCGTGTGAGAGCACAGCGGGGCTGTCAGGGAAAGCATGGACATGCTGGCTTGGAAGGAAAGAGTCCTAGGGATGCTATGGTATCAAGCAGGGTTTAAGGATTAACACTTGGTCTGGCAAACAGCGGCAGGTGGAGATTATGGAATGGTTTGGGAAGAGAGGCTGGGTGTTTTCTGATTGACCCAAGCACTTCCAGGCTCGGTATGGCACAAGCCAGCTGTGAATAAGGGCTCCTGCTCGCTTGTGGTCACTTGGTGGTCAGCGTGAAATGAGTTTGTGGGTGTGAGCCTCGTGCCTGGCAGGCAGATGTCCTTAGCTCAGAAAATGTCTATAGTTTCTTGGATGGAAGCAAATGCCAATGATTAAACCCAGAGTGTGGCTGTATGACAGTGATTTGTGATGTCCTGACCTCTTGCCAAAAAGAAGTAGTCAACACAACCTGTCTGGATAGCAGCAGAACTCACAGCCAAAAGAGTGGAAAGGGAGGAAGAAGGCCTGGTTGGTTTATTTTCTTTGTGCTTTGCTGTTGTTGTTTGTTTGATCCTGTAATCTAAGAGGAAGAGTTGGAAGTTGAGCTTTCACTTTATAAGATCGTGGTTTTCTTTCCTTTATCAGTTTCATTACAGTAAAAATTAGTGTTCTGCTTGTCCTGATTAATTGGAAAATGTTGTACCACAGCAGCACGAAACTCTCATGTTGCTTTGCTATTTCCTTTTTAATTACTGTCACCAATTCATTGGCAAGAGTAATCTTATTGCTCAGGGCTGGAGACACCTCCCCTTTCCATTGCTATACAGCCCCAGGGCTTGTAAAATGCACTTTTGGCAGTAAGGTGAAATAAAGAGAACTTCATTTATTTTTTGCCCTTCTTTTGTGCCAGCACAAGAGCTTATGAGGCCACAGTCTAGCCTAGGTGTCTGGTATGGTCCAAGTTAAAAACAACCCTGGTTCCAACTCTGCTCACTCAGAAGTTGTTTTTCACCCAGAACATTTCAGGGCACCGCTTTGCCAAACAGCAGTGGCAGAACAAGGGAGAGGGTGACCAGTGGTGGGGGTGACAAGCACCCCACAAGGTCAGGTAGGTGGCCAAATCAGAGCATCAGGGCTGGCAGCTGAGAGTTTGCAGCAAGCAAACACCGTGACATGCAAGACATCTGCTGCAAAAACTGGGAGAGAAATGATTTGGAAACATGTGCTCTTTCTAAAGCTTTTATTTTTTAATAGAGAAAACCTTTCAGGCCCCTTTTTAATTCATAATAAAGAGCAGGTTGAAAAGAAGGAGTGGGCAAATGAAGACAGCGAGTCTTGCTAACTTCCTTTAAAGTTGGAAGGTCACCTTTAAAAATGAATGAATGCAGCATTTGGAGGAAGCTCCAAGGCAGCAGGCCTGGGGTTCAGCACTAGAATAGGAGGCAGAACAAAGATGAAAAGAAGAATCCAGTTGGGATCTAGGAATAGCTGCAGAGCTGCAAATCCCTGTGGTGGACTTGGGTGGAGGCGGTGTTTAAGGGAGCTTCTCTGCCCGCTCTCGGAAAGCTGCGGTTGTGCGTGGTGATGTGCTGGGGAAAGTTAAATTTGGAGCTGGATAGCCAGCTGGACTGCACAGGGGCACATGGACGGGTGCTAGCACTGTGGGAGTAAGCTGGGATCTGGGATAAAATTAAAGCACTGCCTACCCATTTGCATTCAGGGATGCTGGGTAACTCTACTGTTGTCTTTCCTGGTTTGGCTGTGTCCCTGCTGACTTTTCCCCTTTCCTGGGCCTCTTCAGGGAATAGGAAAAGGGTGATCACAACATGAATCCTGGTGATGACTTGCTGGTTCCCAGTGCCAGCCCTTCCCACCTGGACACAGCCTGGGAGCTGCCTGGTGGGAGCAGGACACAAGGAGAGGAGTGGGGGCTGCAGCGAGTGACCCTGGCGTTGGTCTCAGCTGTGTTTGCCCTGGGCAGAAGTTCCCTGTGCCAGGGGAACAGTTCTTAGGATTCACCTAAGAACTGAACACATTTCATATTTAAGCAATTGCCTGTCTTTCCCTCTGAGCCAAGATGCAGGGGCATCAGACACGTGCTATCTATTGCTTATTAAGTGGTTTAACAAGCCCAGCTAATTACAATGTACTCAAGGATTTTGTAGCTTATGAAAGCAGTCCCTGTTTGTTTGTGTCAGTGCTTTAATACATTAATACACCAATTAAACCTCGGGAGGTGTGCGTGCTCACACAGCTTAACATACGGGCAGGAACGTTGATGGTTTTCATGTCAGCTGGGGCTTCTCTGGCTGTTACAGCTCCAGCTCTGAAGGGATGCTTGTGGTTTTGCGCTCAGCCTTGTCACTGGAGGGACATGCATCCCCTACATAAAAAACATTGTTCTCCCTGCCCAGAAATATGTTGTTTTACAAGACTCAGGCAGACATGGGCACTCTGTCATTAAGGTTTCCTTCTCTCAGAAAGGCCTGGGAGAGTTTCTCGGTCTTTCTTTCCTTCTCACTGCTGATGGCACAGGCAATTTGTGCCTGAAATTGTTGTCTTCTCTGCCTCAATTAGTCCCGCGGGGTCAGCAGTGGGAGCTGCTGTCTGTGACACATGCATTTGTTTGCAAAGGGCTCGGCACATTCATTAAGCCACACGGTAATGAGCAATAATCAGTACACAAGGTGCCCAGCATGAGCCAGTGCAGGGATGGGGCTGGAGCAGGCAGTGAGGGTCAGAGGTAAAAGCCTCCTCAGTGCACTCACAGCTCAATGAAAAGAAAGCAATCGTGGGGGGAGGAGAAGGAGAAATGACAGATTAAAGGAAATTGAGCAACCATAATAAATACACTTGAAATTGAAGTGATTATTTTCCCTGCAGAGTTGAAGTGCTGAGGAGGGTCTGCAGAAAGGGCAGCCACACAAAACCAGTGGCCTTTTGGAGACCAGGCTTACAGGGAATGCAAAATGAGTGGAAGAAAGCTGGCCAGGCTTTAATGAAGGTCTTTCAGACACAGTTGGGAAGGCTGCCCTAAACATTCATTCTAGTAAAAATAGAGATAATAAAAGGCAGGATGACGGGACTGACACACACCAGGCTGGCTAAGCAAGAGACTGAGACCATAACGGGGCACTGCTGAAGTATCACAATGAAAGGAGAGGGGAGGAAGAAGAATGCAGGAGGAAACAAAGGGATGGGAAGCAGCAGCCATACAGATGCTGAGGGTGGATTTCAGGCAGGAAAGTCCTTTTGCACGTAAGCGTCTCAGAGACAACAAAACTGGCCTCACATCAAGGAGGGGTTTGGGGTTTTGAGGAAAACAGTGAGCTGGTTCAGAGGGTATGGAGGAAAAAGTGTTTATCTTGAGAGTGATATATGGAGAACTTACACTGATGACAGAAGAAAAGCCAGCCCGAATCAGTGATAAGAGGAGAGAAGGATTATTAAATAATTTTCATCTGCCAAAATTGCATCCAGCTTTATGGAGATGAAGAGTTCATGTCAGTGAGCAGCTGTTCAAGGGCACAGGACCAGGTGAGAATCCTCTACAGATGGAGAGCATCCTGAGGGCATGCACACCACTTGCCAAGCTCTTTGCTGACATTTTAATTTGCCTGTTTAAAATTGGGCAGATGGATGAGAGTTGGAAAGTGGTGGATATGATGGGGACAGGAAACAGAGCAGTGTGTTTGCTCTGGGAAATTCTTGGGAATCTGCTTAAACTTTAAAGGATGTTGTGGGAGAACACCTGGAAAACAACGCTCTGTGAAGGCCAAAGTGACATGGTTTGAAGTAGTGGGAGGTCTGAGGGAAATTCAGTGGATACAGCACACTGAGATGTTCCACAAGTATGTGACAAGGACCAGCATCTGAAATTAATGACCAGGGGTAAAAGCATTGACAAATGCATTGACAAAACAAGAGCCTGTGTAGAAATCTGCCCTAAGAGCAAGAGACAGAAAAGAGTTGTTGCTAAAAGTGTTTCTAATTGGAAAGAGGTTGAAAGTGATGTGTCCTGGAAGTCACTCTTAATCACCTGTGTTTTTCTTGATGTCTGCTAATGATCTGGAAGAAAATGCTGAAGGCAGGAACCAGAGTCCTGCTGTAGCATCATGAACTGAAGGATTTTTCACCTGTGATGACTATGGCCAAGGTCCCAAACACACCCAGAGCCTCTCCTGATTTGGGATGTGTTTGAGAGAGGAATCCCTAGAGAGAGAAGAGAAGCAGAGAGAAAGAAACTGCAATTTATGCCACAGAGAAGCAGCACTATCCATTAAGAAAGGATAAATGAAGCAAACTGGGCAGCATAGGAATTTTTTGTTTGTTGAACCCCTTCCAGAAATGAAGATGTGATTTTTAACTGCTCGGTAATTATTCATTCCTTCTTTTTTTTTTTTTTTTTTCCTTCACTCTCTACAATTCCAGTTTCTAGTCTGGAGACTTCAGATGACTTGATGTGAGCTCTGTTTGCAGGAGAATTGCAGCCTTGCTGTGTAAATGCAAGAGGTCTGAGTGAAGTTTTGAACTCTGGGTGCTCATATGCACTCAGATATTGATCTGGGTGGGTTTTCCTACTACCTGCTTGAAAAATCTCTGCCCTGGGAAAAGGTTAAGAGACTTGATTTAAACTCTGATTGATAAAGAAAAGACTTCAAGGTGACCTTTTCAATACAAGCTGAATTTGGGGTCACTTTCCAAACTCAGACTGCAATAAGGAAACAGGATTTGTAGGGAGATTGATGGATTGGATTAGTGCACACTGGCCTCTCATTTTGCCATGTTACCATCCCAATATCTGATGCTGGCCCTCCAATTAAGGCAGTTCAGGAAAACAACTTCTATTGTCTTGTTCAAGGTATTTTTGGATTAAATGAGACCTGTCCTAGGCAGGTCTCATGTGAGGAGAAACAGCTCAAAGTATTGAATATCTTTCCACCATTTTAGCTGTCTCAGTGCTCTGCAGCATCACTCACATATATTCATCTACAAACCACTGTTGCCAGCTCTGGGAGGTTCTTTTTATGCCTCTGCATCCTCAGGTAATTGCAAAACAATATTACCCTTTCCCACCTTCCTCAGGAATCTTGCTGATTTTGGTCCTTTCCACTAGCAGTGTGTTCTTGCTGTAAAACTTCAGAACACACATTTAAATTTAAGCTGTTAAGCCCTATATAAAATATAAAAAGTATATATACATAATATCTTGGTTTTGTAGCTGAAGATCCTCATAGGTTGCCTTCCCCATGTGCCTTGAATACCAACTCAACAATCATCCAGTCTTCAGAGTTCAGTTAAAGCTGAACATGCACCTTTTCACCATCTGCAATTAATCATGTCTTCTGAGGCTACCAGCACTGCAGAATGTTTTCTTAAGTCTCACCAGGGCCTTTGAGAAGAATTAACTGGGTATATTTCCTCTGGTGCAGACACTGATGCTTGGCCACAGGAGAAAACTGCAGGATTCTTTTTTCCCCCCTCTTGCACGCACTGAAATTTGTGCTGGATTTTGTGAAAATTCACCCCAACCATCTGGCTCATAACGGTGTGAGATGTTGCTGAAGGATGACAGACAGACAAACGGACAGATATAGATTGTTTTATCACCCCGTGTTCTCCCCATGCTGGGAGTGCCAGAGACAAAAACCCAAGATGGATTCTCACTTATAACCACAATGAGGGCAGGAGGCAGCAGGGATGCAGTGAAGCAGTGCCATCAGGGAAGGATGCTCTAACAAGAACATGGGGTTCCTGAAACAGTGCTGACCTCCTGGTGATGAGGGATTTTCAAAGCCTAACCCAAGGAGAGCTCTTTCTGCTTCACCTGTCACTCCTCAAAGAGGTTTGTTTCTGCCAAGGAGAGGAAGGTGGTGCTGGCTGGACAGTGCCTCGGAAACAAGTTGGATCCCACCGTGGAACAGCTCTGGAGTTAATGCACGGCTGAGTCGCTGCCTTTTAAGGATCCTCTTCTGCAGGATGGACCCAGGGTGCTGCTGGGCTCCTTTTTTCTCATCTAGCCCTGCCCTGCTGTTACCCCCCTGCTTTTTTTTTTTTTCTACAAGGAGGGGAACCTTGGAGGAAAAGTGGATTTCTCTTGGTGTGCAGCCTCAAGGAGCACCAGCACAAAATTCGTTCCTAGTTGTGACTCAGGCACAGGCCAAAGGAGCACAATCATGCACAGACCTGGAGGGTTAAATGAGGACCAGCTGCTCTCCCCATCAGATTAGTAATTTCTTTGTGTGATCCTCCTCCTCTTTATCCCTCTCTGCATAATTTGCTGCCTCTTAACAATAGCCTAAATCACCCAAACCACAGTAATTTTAGAGCCCAGCAGGCAGAGCTGTCTCACATTACTCCTCCTTCAGGGGTTTCCTTCTGCAGGAGGAGTTGGCGAGATGGAAAGAGGGATGTGCAGACAGAACAAGCAGGGAGAAAGCCAAGGAAACCTCAGGCAGGAACAAAGAGCAAGGTCCATTTGGGGTGTTGGGAAAACATGAATCTGAGGGAACACCTCATCAAGCCATAGACATAAGAACACCTCCTGTGTCAGTCCTGTGAGAAAGGGAGCCGAGGAAGTGGGTAGGAAGGAGAGAGATGGAAATTGGGCAAATTAGAGAGAGACTTTCTAACGAAATCATAACTTGAGCCTGAGATCTGTCTTTCAACACCTCATGTTTTTGTTCCATGTGGCCTCCCTTCTGGAATTTTCTTATTCCATGGGTTTGGCTGCATTAGCCACTAGTTTAATGACCAGCAAGCAAAGTTAGTGTGAAAATAAGTGGGCATGGGGCAAGAAATGATGTTACTACCTGGAGTCCACAGGAAAAAAAAAAAAGGAAAAAGAAAAGTGGATGATGCTCTGTTTTTTTTCCAAATTGTCCTTTTCCTTTTTGATGATGATGAGGATGGCAACAATCAGAAGCACTTCCAACCTGCCTGGAGCTCTGGCTGGAAAATGCAGAACATGAGGCCCTTTCACCAAATTTTCTGCTTTGAGGTGGTCCAGGAATTCTTTCCCAACAGATTTTTCTGAAAGTCTTTATGCACTTCCACATCTGGAGGAAACTGCACTTTGTCTAAAAATACTTCTCCACTTTGCACCTAACTTTGGGGCCAGTTCTTACTCTGGACTTTGCAATGGGGATCACAGTTTTAGTACAGCATCTGAACCCCTTCCAAACCATACCTCTTTCTTTAGTGCCACCCTTGTATAGTCACGTATTTTCCAGAACATATTCAATATATCTGGGGTTTTTTAGCAATGATGTTGCAGGCTCGATCCTTCAAACTGTGAATCAGGGCAGTGACTGAACGACACTGAAACAGTAGTATCAAAACCCCCTAAATACTCAAAATTACAAGGAAAAGCTTAATGCTGTGACCTGAACCCTGTGCTGCAATATTTGCGTGGGTGTGCAAGCAGGCTGCAGCATGGCACTGAGGTTGATGGCTGGGATGGGGATAACAGCAGCAGGATCTGGCTCGTGAGGCCAAAGAGGGCAGTGATTGACCATGGGATGTCTGTTGGTCGGAGACACATCCTGCTGTGGGGGTCAACACTGCCTGGGCTGAGCTCTGCTGGTACCTGTTGGAGGGAGCAGTGGTGGTGCCTGGCACACTTTGTGTCTGCTTGGGTTGAGGGGGATTGCAGTCTAATCGAGACTGTCGCAAGGATGAGGGAGATTTTCAGTGCTGCTCCCAAATGAAGGAGCGTGAGGAAGAGCCAGTGCAGGGATGAGGTTGGGAGAAAGGCTCATGTGGCACAAGCCAGTTAACCCAGCCCTGTGCGGCATCCTCCTGCTGGGACACTGCAGGGGTGCCAGAGGACAGCAAAGGCAAAAGCTGGGGCTGAGCTCACTGCGACCAAACTCCTTCCTACAAAGGACCCAGGAACTCATTTCTGGCCCTGCAGCAGCTCAGCCATGGAGGGGCTGCTTCCTGCACCAGGCGCTGGAGTCTGCTCCCATCTCTGCGGTGGAGCACTGGCTGGGGAAATGTGAGGCTCGCCGCTGCTGAAAGCAGGTTCTGCCGGGCTCCTGGCCCCGCTGGAGCAGGCAGTCAGCTCCCAGGCTGGGGCAGTCCATAGCCCTGAGCCCCTGCGACTCGGGGGTGGGAGGTAAGCCTCTGTGTTCCTGCTGGGAGATACACTCCAAGCTGCGAGGCTGCTGCTGAGACCCGGTCACTTCCCACTTTCTTGTGATTATCCATCTCGGCAATAGGATGCTGTTAAGTGTCTGATTACCATGTTGTTAAAGCCTTAAGCCTGAAATCTGACTATCACGTTGTCCCTCGAGGGGCAGCCAATCCCCCTCCAACCCTCCACCAGTAATCCTTCCTTTCCCTTGGAAAAATAGTAAAGCAGAAAGACAAGTGGTATCTGTCTGCAGCAGCACTTTCCAATCAAGTGAAAACTAGCTGGAAAATCAAATCAGCCGGTAAGTTCCTGCAAAACACAACTCTATCTCCTTAAAATCTCCCCTTTTGAAGGGATGAACTGAACAGCAATAGCTGCTGATGTAAAACAAACCATTATACCTCCTATCTCCTCTCCAAGCCCCGCTCTCGGCAGATGCATGAGTCTGAGGGAGGCAGATGCTCTCTGAAGACTATTTTCCTCTGTTAAATAAATTCACTTTCAAATAATGTGTAATTAAATGTGTGGTATTGAATTAATGTTTTATTCTGAGTGCTTTGGCAGCAGGGGACCTAGGGGCCTGGCGGGTGGAAAGAAAACATGCTCACCAGAAAAACTCCTTTCTCCTCTCCCTTTCCCTTTTCCTCCCACCCTGCCAAGAATCCCAGTCCCTGTTTCCAAGAGCTGCTGGAATGTATCAGTGAACTGGTGAGGACGATGCTTTGTGTAAGATCCCTTTTGTGACACCTTGTCATGGGGCTCTTGGGAATTTCACCCAGTGCAAACACCTCTGCAGCCCACTCCTTTCCCTCCTCTACCCACGTCTTGATGGCCTTAGTCTTTATCCTTAGATAAAGAGAGAAAGGCTCATGTCATTAGCTGTCTGCTAATGCTTGTGTACAAAAGGCAGAGCCTAAGCGTCCCCTCAGGATGTGAAGTTGGTGCTAGATGTCAAAGGAGACAGAAGCTGCTGAAGCTGGAAAGGCAATTTATCCTTCCAGCCCACTGTCAGCCAGAAATTATTTGAGAAGGTGCAGACAGTGTTGGGAATAATTGGATGTTTTTTAAGTCTTTTGCCTGGAATGTTAGTAAGGTTTTGGTCCCATCAGCAGTGTTTTGTGCTCCCCTGGGAGCCAGCTGAGGAGGAGTCGGTGCATGCAGAGACATTGGCAAGTACAGGGTGAACCTGCCCCCAGGCTTTGTAGAGGTTACAACAGCGAGGAGAACCAGAGTGACTGTCTTAAACCCGAGGGGATCTTGACATGTGTCTTGAGCACAAGCAGGTTGGACAGAGGCAGAAACTGGGTTGAGGCACAACTGGGAACCCGTTTACAGCTGCCTGCTCCCTAACCCCAACCCTGGCGGCCACAGCGAGCTTCGGGAACATTTTAACCTTTGACAGCAGTTCAGGTGAAGAGATTTACCTTGTTGGATCAAGGAAAGGTCCTGTTGATTTGAACTCTTGCTTGAGTAATTCCAGAAAGTCATAAATCTGCAGGAAGACGAGGAGGTGGATGCTGACTCAAAGGCAAGAGCCCACTGCTGTGCAAGGCATGGCTGTGCTGGGGGATTTTTATTTGCTGCTGTGGTCATTGTCAGGCTGGGGATGAGGCTCAGGATCCTTCCTCTTGTTTTAATTTCCTTTGTCTGGATCTCTCCAGAACAACTGTTGGTTCTGCAGGACTGTGCAGTGTTGTGCATCCCAGCTGAGGCTGCTCAGCACCCAGTAGCTGTGGGACACTTTGTACTGCTCTCTCCATAAAATAATTGCTAAGCGGTTTGTACTCAAATTTATGGGACTGAAATGGATGAGAAGGGCTTGAAGTTGTGCTTTGTTTTTATAAGAATGTCAGGTGTTTTAAGGTGAGAGAGAAGTTTTTGCTTTAACAGTGATTGTGGAACGGTGCCGAATGCATTCTAACTTTATTATTTTTCAGATTTGTTTCCATGAAGAAAGTGAGAGTTTGCTTTGGTTTGGGTTTAAACTTTGCAGGTGTGTCACACCAGGTGGTTTTCAGGGTGTTTTGGTGAGGGAGCCTGGCTGGCTCTGGAGTTGCTTCTGATGAGTCAGTTTAAGGGGTGTTTGTGCTTTGCCTTTCTATCAGCTCTTTTACACACACAACACACACACACACAAAACTCCCTTTCCATTTCCCTTCAGCTCCAAGAGCACTGTATATGTGCATTGTTGTTGTCAGTGGCTTCTCTATGGCTGCTTTTGGAGCTGGTGCTGCAGCTCAGAGGGTGCTAATCCAGTCACTCCATGCTGCAAATCACACCCCTCTGTGGAGCTTGAGGGCTGTTCTGCAGAATCTCTTCCTCGAATCAGGGCTGGCTGGAGTCAGCTGGAAGCTGAAAGGCAGCACTTTGGGTCAGGGCTTCCTCTTCATCTGCTACTGCAGCAGCAAAAGCCAGAGGAGCTGGTCATGTCCTGATTGCCAGATGTGCGCTCAGAAATGGTGGATGTCAGGTATTTCCAAAGCATCAGAGATCTGGCATGCAGAGGTTGCTCCTCTCCTGTTTCCCTGAGCTCGATTGCACTGAACTTTAGCTCCTGGTGTAGATTGATATAACTGGATAATTTTTTTAGCCAAGATTGTCCAGCTAAGTGCGTCAAGGCCTCTTATTTTTTACCAAGGTCCATTTAGCAGCATGTAGTGTGTTAGCTCTGGGTCTGCTGGGTCAGCTGAGCAATAAAGCCTCCTTCCCACCTGGGATCTGCACTCATGCCTTGTGCTGCTCCCAAGGAATGAAGCGGATGGTAAGAAAATGAAAAGAACTGCAGAAACATAAACCAGCTTTCTCTTAAGGTCTTTATGAAGGAGTACAATCGTTCTGAGCTGAGGGCTGTGGTTGCTCCACCAAGTTCCCAAAGATTCAGATATGCTTTACACAAATCTCTGTGATTTGTGTCAGAACTGCTTGGTGCTTATAATCACGACTTTTTGGGTCCAAGTCCTTCAAGGGTGCCTTACAGAGGAACTTGGCAAAGAACCAGTGTCTGGGCACTGTGCCGAGGTGTTGGAACGTGTACCTGGGCCCCTTCCCAGAGGTGGCTCATGTCATAGCTGGGAGAGAAGCCACCAGAAGTGAAGGGCTACCTACTTGGAGTCCAGGCAGAGATAAGAAACAGCCTGTTTATGTCTCCATTTTTTAAAATGATGTGGGACTGATTCTCCCTTTGTTTACCTGTACTTCACAGCAGTCCGTGATTGAAATCAATATCCTCCATTGACTTTGATGGATTTGCACTGGGGAGGAGGGACACTCCAGCCCTGTGCAGCCTGCCTATGCATTATCTTCTCTCTCTACGAGACAAATGTGTGAGAGAATGCCTTGCCAGCCCTCCAGTGGCAGGGCTTTTTGATCTGGTCCTGCCTGATGCGTGCGCTCTGCTCTGATCAGGTACATCGGGTAACTCTTCAGCACATTTGATTCCCATCCAGGCTGTGATTGACTGCCTGACATGAAAGGCCCTCTGCCTGGTACTTACACGTTGTGGTGACAAGATTTCCAGTGTAAATTGTAAGCTTTGTTTATTTGGTTTTAATTGTGGCGGAGCAGCGGAGCTGTGCAGCATTTATTCTCAAGAGTTATTTCAGCAGTGCTGAGGAAGAAATGAATGAATCACATTGACTAAGTGAGAACTTTGCTACCTTTTTGTGGACAACTTATGTAGACAGAAAAGAGACAATTCTTTGGCATAAATTAGTTGTTACGGCAAATGACTCAGCCACTGCTGAAAAATGTCATTGTTGTTATCACTTATAAAGCGCTGTTGATGCAAATGAGGCTTTAGAAGCTTATGAAAATCAAGGCCATATCTACAAAGAGCCCAGGATCAGACCCAAATCAGGATACCCTAGAAACAGATCTAAAATAAGTCAGTTTTAAAACAGGGCTCGAACAGCAAGAGGGGCAAAAAATAGAGAAGAAGAAAAAGAGAGAAGAAATGCCATGATGTGAAAAAAGCAAAGGGAGGGAGGAGCTGGTGATGGAGAGGTGCAGGAAAGGACCTACCTTTAGGGAAAAGCAGGGTCACATGTGAGGGGGAAAAGAAAAATTTATAGAAAATTGATTTTTGTCGTCCCAAGACAGGTCTTTTCTAGGCTAGAAGAGGAATCTTCTGATAAAGAAGGCAACTAAAGGGAAAATGTCTATAATTTTGCTCTATTCCATCAGCAAGCTGCATGTTTGCGAATTAATAGTCCAGGGTCAGTAAACCCACTAGAAATACAACAAGACAGACTGCTCACTATTTGGGAGTTTGAAAGAGGGAGATGTCAGGAATTAATTGAAATTAATTAATGTAACAATTGAAATTGGCCTGATGTAAATGATCCAGCATAAGTAGTTTTGCATTTTGCTCTAACCTAAGTACTGGCACTGCTCATGGTTTACTCTGTTTGGAGTTTTATTTGTCCATTTTCCTCCCACTGTAGTAATTTGTGTCCAATCATGTGCATGCAGGTTTCAAGAGTATTAGCAAACCATGGTTTTAAAGATGGTGGTTGTGATGGGAATTTGAAATGCAGAATTTACAGTGTCACTGAACTCATCTCTTCTTTGTCTGATGCCCAGGACTGATTTAGAAATGAGACAGTAATTGGAAAATTAGATTCGTGAAATGTACTTGCACAACTGCCCAATATCCGCTCATGTGATTGAAAAGTGGTGGGTACTCAAAACAAGGTGTTTTCATTGCACACAGTCTGTTACCAGCTCCATATGCTCTATGGGATTTGGAGGTTGAGTCGGGGTCTTTTTGCCTTGACCTTGAGAGTAAAAGATGGGAGAAGAGTCATCGAATCAGTGATGTAAGTGGAAAAGTTCTGGCTTTCCCTGGCTCTATCACAAGAGCCAGTGCAGAAGTGACTCATTGGGACATGGTAGATTGATGAATGAGAAAAGCAGAATGAATCTTGTTCCTTCTTCTTCCCCTGTATCCCATGGCTGTGGTGGGTTCACAAGTTTAGCAAACTAGAGTGTGTTTGTGTCTAGGAGAGGGACAGACATGACCAAGGACACGTAGGAGTGGTGATGGGGGGGGAAGAAGTTTCTGGTTTCAGACAGCCACTTTTCTGACTAAGTTCACTTTAAGCACAGATCAGGTGAGCTGTCCTGCAAAAGGTTCAGAGGTGGTTAGGAAAGATCCCTTTGCACATCCAAAGCTGCCACCCTTCTGCCTTGGCTCTTCCAGAGAAAGGGAAACTTTCTGCTTTGGAGGCCATGTGTAAAAGTGGGTGCAGCATCCCAGGTTTACTCTTGCTAATGCTCTAATTTACCCACATGTTACCATCATGAAGCTAAAGCCCTGGGCCATTTCCAACCAGCTGCACGTCAGGTGCTTTCTGATGTGGTTAATGGGCTATTCAGGACAACAGTGAAGGCAAAAGCTTGACACACCTTCTTTGTGTGTTAAATCTTGATGGACAAGAAGGAAGGTGGGGAATCTGCCTAACATTCCTTCTGTGTCATGCAGAAACATAGTGATCCCAAAAGGAAGACTGGCAGATGTTTCATTGTAAAGTGGAATTACTTCAGTGTCAGGAACTCACATCCTTCCTGCAGGTACAGCATGGCTTTGAATGAGTTTGCATCATGCTGTCAATTCTGCTTATTTTCCTGTCAGGTCTTGCTGTGGCTTCTGCAGAGGATCTTCTTATGAATTGTCTTGTTGTCTTGTTTTTATAAGTTAATGGTACAAGGGGAGGCAAAAAATAAAAAGAGTGGTACTTAGGGAGAGGCACTTTGCATACACCTTGTCTACAGGGCTGACTGCAACACAGCCGAGACAGATTAGCACAGCACTGCCTGCCTAAAACAAATAAACAGCAGCTGTTTATCAGACAGGGCTCGGCTTCCTCCAGGAGGAGGTAAACAGATTTATGCAGATGAACTTCTGAGGTGTCCTTGCAGCACAGCATCTTTCATGGCTATTTGGCCTTCCTTGTGAGTTACAGCCAGGATGGGCAAGCTCAGAGGTGCAAGGTGAGCACAATAACACCGCCGGCCACAGCGTGCCATGGGGGTTTGTCACTGCTTTGTGGTTAAAGCCCATATTTTATAGTAGGTTAGAATTAATCATAGTGCTGATCTCACCATGAAGGGAAGAGTTTGATCTAAACTTCACTATTGTAGGCCTCTAACATGTGGAAAAGCAATTTATTATAACTCAGTTATTATTCCATTTGTGCCTAAAATACTATGAAGCAAAATTTATGGCTATTTGAGTTTGAGAGAAATTGTGATCAGCAAATGTACTTTTCTGATTCTACATTAAGATTGTCCGATTGCTGTCAAACTACTTAACTTCAAGACCCTTTTATTTTTATAACCACCCACATTTACTTTAAATCCAGAAGTGTTATACGAGTACACTACTGCAAAAGGATTGCTTCTCCCTCAATTTGACTCTGTCTGCCACAATATCTCATTTAATTCTTCGTATAAATTTTCCCTGAAACTTCTCAGGTGACTCTTAACAACTCACTGTAAAATGTGGTCTCGAAGACAGATGGGATGTTATTTTAATAATGTAGACATAATTACACTGTTTGGATGCCAGCTCTCAGAAATGTCTGATCATTTATTAAGATGTTGGTGGGAGGAAAAATTTGGAGCTGAAATTTTTGGGCAAGACCCTGGAGAGTTTAGAAAGAGAGATTTGCCTCAGTTCTCATGGTGTTACTCATCAGAAGTGTAAAAAGTCTTAAATAGTATTGCTGGTTTTTCTGAGACTATTTCTTTTTTGACTTCATCTTGCACCAAACAGGACAATATGATTGCAATTGCTATATTTGTGAGTTTTAAAAATGTCCTTGGGCTCCTCTTACTACAAGATCATTCCTCACAGCTTTCTTGATTGCTGCTATTCGGGAGACCAAGAATGCAAATACGTGTTTTGTCAGTACAGTAAGACCAAAGTAATGTAGTGATGAGTGCTATAGAAATGCTTGCCAAGACAAAGAGGATAAACCCCTTTTCCTCGACTCTATTAAGTAAATTGGTGCTGTTTGAGCTTTTCTTATATTAGGACTTTCCTCACCCAAGTGCATCACTTTACATTTCAACACGTTATATCTCAGATTTCTCAAGGTACTCCTTAAACACTCAGCTAAACCAGGTGGAGAAGGCAAACTCCACATGTGATTTGTTCCCCCTGGCTGTCACTGCAGGTTTAAAACCAGTCATTTTTGATGTGCCTACCAACCTGTGCCTTAATGTAACTAATAATATTAATATCTGTAAGAAACAGTTTTCAGTCTATTGAACAATTAAGAAAGGTCAATGGGAATTCCCAGAGAGGTGTCTTTCATTACAAGGCCCATTGCTTGTGCGATCTCGCAGCATCCTTCTTCCCAAGCAAGCCAAGGGCCCAGAGATGGCAGCTCCATAAACCTGCCTCTGAGCTCCTAATTAAAAAGCTTAATTGCATGAAAGCCATTAGGATGCTTGTCTTGTACTGGACTTTTGATGCATTAAGTGGTACCTACATTGTTGTGGGGCACGTGACCCCTCAGGTTGATACAGGTGCCTGCTCGGGTGCCTGGGTGGCAGGAGCTGGTGGCAGATTTTGATCGGTGTCGGTGATATGTCCCTGCAGCCAGCCTGAAACCCAGAGTTAGCCACTTCCACCTCCTTGATCCACAGTGCCCCAAGGGAAATGCACGTAATCTAAGGGGTGCATACCTTTACAGCTCCTGTGGCACAAGGAAGAGATGGGAAAGGCTCAACTGTGGTCCAGTTTACGAGCAAACAGATTCAGGGTTATGAACGTCCCAGGGTGATGTCCCATGTAACACCTCTGCTTGAGGAGACCTCTCATACATCAGCTTTTGCTCACTGAGCACTGGAGAAGAGTGCACAGCTCTCCACTGGCCTGCCATGACCTTCAGGCTGAAGCTGGGAGTGGTCTGTGCTGCCACAGTTCTCAAGGCAGATGGAAATCTCCACTGAAGGACAGTTTATAGAGATGAAGTTTTGGATGCTGTGCCTCCAGAAAATTCTGTGGTGGCTGTGCATCTCTAACTGGTTCCACAGTTCATTCCAGGCATTAAAAAAACCACTTTTTGTATTGCTGAGGAGTTGTAGGGGTGCTGTGATGCCAGAAAAGTGCTTAGAGGTTTGGCAGCTGTGCCTTAGTGTTGTCCTCAGAAGAAAGGAAATTCTCCCAGCCACCAGTGACATTTAATCATGACACAGGGTCAGTGGATATGCCATAGTCGCTTACCTGCCCCTGTAGGTGCCTGGTATCTGGACAGATTTAGCCCTTAAGAATGACCTGCTAGCTGAGCAAACCAATTTTCATTGGCCTCTGTACCTCTGGTAAATTAAAAGCTACTACTCTTCTGATTCTTCCTGAATCCTTGGTTGATATTCTCTGTCAGTCCTCGCTGTCAGTGGAAAGGATCGTTGAAACTAATGGGTTCAGTTCATCTGTTGTGCCAGTGATGGTATCCTGGGATGACCTTCTTTCTGAGGGAACAATCCTGTGGGGGAAGGCTGCCGGGACAGGGTCCTGCTGCGGGGCAGTACTCTGCACTTCTGGCCAGATCCTGCTCATGCCCTAAGGAACATGGGGGTCACTGGTCCTCTTCCTCCTGGGAATGCTTTGACTCGCCAAGCTTCAGCATCAAAAATCTGTCGTGTTTGAGTTTAATCCCAGTTGAAATGCAAAACTCAACAGGACCTTCTAATCTCAGCTGGCCTTTCATCGGAAGGATATGACCTTTGCTACACCTCACAGGAGATGGATTATTTCCAGGATCATTCCAAAGAGATTCGTGTCTTTGTAGCAGAATTTGCCCAGAAGGTTCCTCTCCCTGAGGACAAGCTTGCCATGAGCTTGTCATGAAAACTGATAAACCTCAAATACTTTCCTCGCAGATGTTTTGCATGAGACTAACTCCATCCCAGAGATGGCTGCATTCTGTGGGTGGGTAAAAAGATCCCCATAGATATTTTTGTGAAGCGATTTCAGTTCCCTTGCAGCTTGCAAGAAAATTGAATTAGTTGTTTTCCATTCCCTGAATTAACCCTGATTCATTCTTCCCTCAACCCTCTCCCTCTTCCTCCCCTCCCTCCAACAGATGTCCAGCATATTAAGAGGAGAGACATCGTTTTGAAGAGGGAGCTGGGAGAAGGTGCCTTTGGGAAGGTGTTCTTGGCCGAGTGTTACAACCTCAGCCCCACCAACGACAAAATGCTGGTGGCAGTGAAGGTAAATCCCAAGGGCAAATGGCAGAGAGCAGGGCAGGGGCTGGTCAGTGAAGCAGTGAGCCTGTGTGGGAAAGGGAAGCGGGGGAGGGTTGGGGGCCATGGGTGGAGGTTTATCTGATGCTGGAGATTGTGGTAAATCCACTTAGTCACACAAAGTTTCAGTGTTCCGCTTCAAGGTTGTCTGTTCTCACCAACGCCAAAGCCTCCCTTCCTGCTGACACAGCCAGCAGACAGACAGGGAGGAGAGGCTGGTCTGGAAGCTGTGAACTCCCATGCAGCTGCAGCAGCGCCGTGTGGATCCACCTCCCTCCACCAGGCACTGGGGCCCTGCTCCGTCTGGATTTTATCTTTTTGTGTAACATGCAGAAGCTGAAACATAAAAAGGCCTCAGCAAAAATGAGCAATGAAAGCTAAGCACCATGAGCCAATTTTCTGGGATCAATTTGCTGCAAGATGGGCAAAGCAACTCGGCTCAGCTCCACTCTACTCCTGCTTGCCTATCCACAGGTCGCTCCTGTTTTGGGTATTTTAAGCCAACACGAGTTCAGCTTGGCTTGTGCTGTGCTGCTTGCATCCTTGTGGTATTCCTCGTGGGAGCTGTGCCCCATCAGTGTGGCTCTGGGCAGAGGAGAATGCTCAGTGCAGATCTGTGCTCTCCTCTCAAGTGGCACCAGTTGGCAGATACGCAGTTTAATCCCTTGGATTTAACCGATGCCTCCTAAGTCCTTGGAACAAGGTCTGCGTTTGAACTGATGCTCTACAAGGAGAAAGGTTCCGGCACTCTCTCCAGAATGCTGGAGGCATTCAGCTACTTGTGGCTTGTTCTAATCACTGGCAGCTCAAGCCTCTTTTTTTTTTTTTTTTAGCTCAGATGTCCCCTTTTGCTCTGGCAGTGAAGTGCAAGATTACACCTTTCACCTCTGAGACTGGTTAAAGCCAAGGACGCGACGACACCCACAGGATTAATTGTTTGATTATAGGGCTGGTACCTGCCTATCAGTGTCAGCCATCCCCCAGCAAGCCTGGCTCCCGAGTTTCTTCTGAGTTTCATTTGCACGTAGGCAGAAACAGCATCTGAACTTGTTTCTGGTAATTGCTACTATGAGCTTACATCTCCAGAGTGCCTTTCATCCTCCAAGATCATACAGCTCCAGCTCTGGAGCAGGGCCCTGGAATCTGGCTTCTTGCCAGCTCTGGGAGTGGCAGGGAAAAAAATCCCTCTAATTTGGGCCACATTATAAGTCTGAGGGGAAAAAAGGAAGAAAAAAAAAAAACCAGGAATAGAGGCTTTACATATTAAGTTGAGATTTGGCTGCAATTCCTGAAGATCTCTTGTCCCCAGCTGAGACTGAGAACTACCTCCCCAGTCACTGCAGCTCAGGGCAGCAGCAGGACACGCTGGTTAAGGGCAACTGAGTCCACAGCCCAGAGCCTGCCTCTGCCCTGCTCTCAGGGACTCTCCCAGGGCTGAAGGAATGGCTGTGTTACTTGCTCACTTAAATGGACTCAGATTTTTAGCAGATCTAAAGGTTGCAGCCCCGCAGATAAGCTGAGTTTTGATGTGAAGGCATGGACAAGCTTCCTGTTTTATTCAGCTTGCTTCTAAAAGCATCCTAAGAAATGCACAGACACTATATCCAGCAGAGTGTTAAGGTGACAAAGTCAAGTACTAGAAATGCTGGAGTGGCTGTATTCAGGGCACATTCTCTGAGCACCTATTTTTCATTTCTCTGTGGCTGCTCCATTGTGGTGATCGCTCCTGTGCTGGAACCTCCCTAGGGGTGAGTGTACCCCTTTTCACAGCCTCCCAGCAAGTTACTGGGGTTGTGTCATCCCCTTTTGCAGAGGGCAGAGGCAGAAGCAGGAAAACTGAGCTGAAGAGATCTGCTTTAGGTGGAGGATGGAGTTACCAACCTCTCTTTGCAGCCCCTGGACAGCAGGTACCTGCCTCAGAGTGAGCCCTGCTGCAGCAATAAACACATGGTGCTTGTGGAGACCTGGCCCTGATGCTGCATACGAGGGGATTTTCCAGATAATATTGAAATGACTGGCACTTCATGAAGACAGCTGCAACCTGCAGATGCTCAGGGACTTGCCAGAAGTTATGGAGGCACAAAAAAATATACCCCAAGCCTTCCTGGGAGAGGCATTCCACTTATTTTACTGAGACACCCCTTCTCTTTCTTTGGTCCTGGTCTTCTTTCTCTCTTCTATCCCTTCCAGCTCCTGTTGCCCTCATTTCTAAATGCTTGGCTGTGCAACATTAGTAATGGGGAGGGAGTTAATTACTGTTTTTGGTGTGTGATATCAACAAACTTGCAATCTTAACACCTTATACAAATGGTTGTGTGTGAAGGAGAGGAAACCTAAACTCACTGCAGCTTGAAATATTATGTGCAACTACAGGAAAAAGGGGGAGAAAAGAGTGATGGGGAAGGGACTATTTCCCTGCAGAAAAATAGGGTGGCATCAACATTATGAAGATATTAAATGACTAAAAGTAATTGGGTTTCTGAGATAAGGATGGATGCTTCGCCATCTGCACCATGTAACTAAAATTCATCTAAATACCTCTAGTCAAGCTAACCCAAAGGGCAAAGAATTAAAATAGATTTATGCCATGTGAGTAGCAGTCTGGGGGCAGAACCAGATGAGGCAGCGTCCTAAGGCCAGGGAAAAGCCTCACAGCAGATCTGGTCCAAGGGGAAAAGCACCTTCTCTGGAGGAGTCTGCAGGCAGCAGCTCCAGGGGCCAGCCCAGGTGCAGTAACAGAGTGCTGGGCCCTGTCCTCCAGGCAAAGCTTTCTGATGTTTAACATCCCTTTTTGCACATAAATTGTAGCCTGCAGCTGCTCAGGCCACTCTGCTGTCTGCATGGGGAGATTCAAGGCACGGGGAAAGGGGGCAGGTATATTTGTGTGTAGGTAAGGGGAGCTTACCCCCACCATGGAGTGTCCCCCACCTCTAAAGGGGAACTGGTGCACATCAGACCAACACAGGATAAGTGGAACAAGTTTCCTTGAGTGCTTTTCAGCTCTTGTTAGGCTGCCCAGTTAAAGCCAGAACTGGTCCTAAATAGTCCTGGCATGTGGAAGATGTGGAGAATATGACTGAGAACCAGCAACTCAGAACCAGCCTCTTCATTTTGTAAATGTTTGCAAAGACTGTGCTGATTCTTGTGGCCATTTCATCTTGTCAAATGGTCTGGACTTAAACTCTTTCATCAAGTTCTCTCCCTTGATACCCTGAGATGACAACAAGCTGCTTTCAAACTATGCTTTCTCCAATGCAACTGCACAATAATGCATGGACAAGCCAGAACCCAGCCCTGGAGAATCCTCCCTTAGCATCAGCTGCAGCCACAGCAACATCTTCATGGCAACTCTGCAATGTCGGGCTGGTCCACACCACCTGCAAGCTGCCTTGCAATGGCAAAGTGGCATTCTCAAATTGTGGGAGATGAGATATTCTCAATAAGGATACTGATTTCAGCATCAGTCTGCCAGGGGAGCTGCTATAAACAGCGGGGAATAAAAACATGATTTTAAAAATTATGAGAAAAGACTTGACAGTGTCCTTCTTCAGAGGCAGTTTGAAAAATCCACACAATAACTGCACAGCCAGGCAAATCCATCTTCTGAATAAAGGCAGTGTAGTCAGCTATTTCAAAATAAAAGACAGATAGCAAGGACTGTCTGGCTCAGGAATTTAATAATAATGAGATATGAAGCCATTCACCCCTAGGTCACCAGTATAAATTCTGCCCAAGCTGGGAATAATTGGAAGCTATTACCCTCTGAGGCATGTTTGCTGCTGCCTAGGAAATGAGTTGGGGAACCCACTGGGACAGCAACTACAGGAATGAAACACTAATGTGATGCCACCAGCCCTCCCAGTACAACTGGGCCAGTGGTTCCTCTCCCTTCCCTTCCTCATCAGCTCCTCTGAGATGCTGTGACTCCTTTATTCTGGCTTTTTCCCCACCTGAGCCCACTCTGTGCGTGTCTGCATCCCTTATTCCAGGCTCTGAAGGACCCCACGTTGGCAGCCCGCAAGGATTTCCAGCGGGAGGCAGAGCTGCTCACCAACCTGCAGCACGAGCACATCGTCAAGTTTTACGGCGTGTGCGGTGACGGCGACCCGCTCATCATGGTCTTCGAGTACATGAAGCACGGTGACCTCAACAAGTTCCTGAGGTATGTGGGAATGAGGGCACAGGAGGTGCTGTGGGGCTGTCCCACAGCTTTGGTGGAACTTGTCCTAGCTCAGTGGTGCACCGATGGCATCATTATTCAGTGGGCTGAGTAGTGAGAGATTGTTGTTCCAAGGGCAGCTTGGAGGAGATGATGGTCCTCACCACATTTAGGGCTTTATTAGCCCTATCCTGACATTTCCTCTTAGGTGGTCTCAGGAGCTGTGGAAACCAGGGTTTTCTTCTCCCACTTCAGCAAGCTGGAAGCTGCAGGAAGCGTGGCTGTGATCCTTCTCTGTCCTGTGGGGATGGAAGGACATGAAGACACAGCTGTCAGAAGCTCTGAGTCCTGTACACCCACCAAAGCCACGTCCTGCTGAAGCAGGAAGGCCACTTGCCATCACCCCCTCAGTCACTGAGCTCCTGCTTCAACAGCACAAGAACCAAAATATTCCTTGGAGAAGTTTGTTGGTGTCCTTGATCTGGTTTGTATCCTGGGCATTTACTGGTCACTGGTTCTCATTCCTGCATTCAGAAAGGACCTGAGAAATGCTGGAGGAGTCTCAGCCAGTGCCTGTGGGGTCCACCCCTGATCCCTGGTCCCTAACCTGTGGCACCAGGCTACTCATGAAGTCAGGCAAGGCCTGGAGAAGTGCTGTAATTACCTTCCCTGTCTCTAGAGAGATGCAGATTGCCAGAGCCCCCAGTGCCCCCCATCATCATTCAACTGTTTCATCAGCCTGAGGCAGATAATTTGTGTGCTCTGTATCCACCAGCAGCAAGGGCCAGGGAGCAGCTGTGGGAGGATGTTTATGGTGCTCTTTTGCCACAAAACAGAAATTCCACTCTGAAACCTGCGTGCAAGTGGAGTGGTACTTACTTCTTGAAATAATTAGTTGTTTTATTTCCCAATATTTAGAAAATTGGACCCTTGATATTTTCCTGTTTTGACTGCTAAGAGTGAATATGATTGCAGGAGGAACAAGAATCTCGTGCACGGCAGGTGTAGATCTGAGGTTGGGATACACTCAGTGAGTATTTTTGTACCAACACAGTTTCTGCCATCAGCATGAAACCATGAGCTGAGCTGAAAGGGTGTTTTAGCCCAGACTGGTGATGCGGTGTTAAGGACAGTGCCTCAGCCTTGTGACCCAAGGCAGACAGTCTGAAAAAGAGAGTGAGAGATGCTGTTCTTCAAGTGCTTCATAAAGAAAGACCCAAAATTGACCCATCCTTTTTCCTGGCACAACCAGCAACTTTATTCCTTTAGAGGAGTCAGATATTAGAGCTGAGGAACAACTTCTCTCACTGCTCTAGTTGACCTCCCAAAGAGTATAGTGCAAAACAGGCTCTTTCAGAAAGGTGTCTCGTGCCCACTGCCAATGCCTGATGGAATTGCTTCACCCAGCAGTGTGTTCCTAAGGCTGATATCCCTCACTCCCTCGTCCCAACCCTTTCTTAGGACATGTCTGAGAAACACTCATGCCTGAAGAAATTAATCTCCAGTCTCACTGGAAAAGAAAACTCATTGTATTATCTTTGGCCTTTATGAAGGAAAAGAAACTTTCCCAGGTGTGTGGTCCCTGGGATTGCAGCTTCTCATCTTCCAGCTGTGTTTAGCTGCCAGCTTCTCCTTCCTGTGCAGCCTTTCCCTGCGTGCTGGAATGTGGTAGGCAGTGAAAACCCTTTGTGTCCCAAAGGAAGATGACTTTGGGGACTATGGGAGCTTAGACCCTGCAAACAGGCACCCTAAATGGCCAAGGGGTCATATGGAAAGAGAGTTTGGGCTTAGGTAAGGTGTCTGCTGGAGGGGAGTGGGGGCTCCAAGGGGGTCAGGGAGGGTTGGTGAGGCAGAGCTGCTTGGAATCCATCAGCAAGCAGCAGATTTTATTGTGGAATAATTCACCCAGCCCACAGCGGGAGACAGTGACTCCCAGACTGGAGGCCAGGAACACTGGCAGTCTGTAAGAGACACTCAGATGGACTTTTCCTAGTTTAACTGC
This sequence comes from Coloeus monedula, assembly GCF_965178545.1. Classification (NCBI taxonomy): domain Eukaryota; kingdom Metazoa; phylum Chordata; class Aves; order Passeriformes; family Corvidae; genus Coloeus; species Coloeus monedula. The sequence continues at coordinate 5,985,295 of NC_138794.1, forward strand.
AGAAATTGGAAAAGCAGTAAAATGGAAGAGGTTCACTTTAGACCCAGTTTCCTAGAGAAAAGCACAATAAATAAATTCCCCTCAGTGCTGTTAGACCTTTGCGTGTTTCCCAGAGAACAGAGAGTTTTAGTGGCCTGAAACATTAGCTGGTGTGGCAAGGGGGAGCAGCAGGATCAGCACGTACCAGCTGGGCTAGCGGTGGCATGTGCTGGGATGGCTCCTCATGTCTCCCGGGGCCACCACGCTGGTGGTGCCACAACAGACCCTGCTGTCTCCACCAGGGCAGGCTGCAGTGGTGGTGTCTTGCCTCCAAAAATACTGATGGAAAAGGTCTTGGTATGGAGAAATACTGGCACGGCCTTCAGGGAGCATCCCTAGGGATGGTGTGCACAGGAGTCTGCCCACAGGCTGGGTGGGGGGCAAGGCTGGATGTTCCTGGCACAATCCCCCCTACAGCCTGGGGGTCTGCAGTGACCACATCCCCCTCTGCTCACTAGGGATGTCCATCGCTTCCCCCTTTTCCTTTGGGGGAAAGCTGGTTTTCCAGCTTTGGTTTCCTGTCTGGGTCAGCAGCCATTGTGAAGCAGGGATAACAGCACGTTGCCATTACAGACCCTCTCTGCAGTCTGCAGTAAGTTGTTGCCATTTGCTGTTAGCTCAGACAGGCAATAGGCTTGGCTGGAAAAGTTACAGAGTTCTGTGTTCACCTTCCTGTGAAGCAGCACCACAGCCAGACTGTCTTGGGACAGAAGAGGAATTTCAGATGAGGAAGCCACAATGGTGATTTTTTTTTTCCCCAAAGCCTCCATCAATTCATAATGGAGAAAAAATTCCAAATGTTCTTTAACAGGGAATCCACCCAATTTTATGGCCTCTCTGTTTAAACTGCCTTCCCCAAGAAAAGATGGGCATACCCTTCTCATATTCTCTATACCCTTCTTTACATAATTAAATATACTAATATCCTTGCTGTTCATCTCACAAATGTGCTGATTCTTCTTTCTTCTGGATTATAACCATTTGGGATGGAGAAAGGGAGAGAGAGACTTGTGCCTACTATATAGCACACACCAAGAATCATCTCAAAGAGGACGGTATGAAAGCCTCAGAGGATTTGCTGTGCCGTGTGTTAGTCACAAGCAGGAAGGTCACAGCAACATCTCTTGCATTTCTCTAAATATGAGGGCTTTTGTTATTCCACCTTCACACAGGTTACCACAGGGTGAGCTCTGCCAGGGAAAGAAGCATCACAGAGGGAGCACGACAGAAAATCTTGGCACATAACGAGGACGGGGATAAAAAAGGGACAGGACAGGAATGAAACTGACCTAAAGTCCTGCATTTACAATGCACTTGGTTCAGCAAAATATTTCCTTTTGTTTTCTCTGCACCTGCTGACATCCAGGGCTAAACTTTGCACCTGTGCTCGTGCTGTCACACTTCACAGTACCTTTGTTAGTTCTGGGATAGCTCAGGACACAAAAGGGATTTTACAGGGATGAAGCTGCTAGTGTTTCCTCTGAAACATTTTCTGTGATCTCTGGCTGTATTGATATCGATCGGGGGTGGTTTGTTGGTGATATGGAGAGAAGAGAGGAGGCTGTTTGGGATTGATAAAGAGATTAGGTAGAAGAAATATGGCAGCTCTGGAAGAAAAGGGGATGATATCTCTACCTTTGGGGCATTTTCAGTGGTATAAGAATTAAATGGAGCAAATGTAAATATGTGGAGGCTTATTAGTTTTGCAGAGGTCTTGCCAGAGAAGAGTGTCCAGGCTGCCTCAAGCCAGTGGTCCCTCTGTCCAGGCAATCTGTCTCCATCTGTGGCCCTAAGAGGCCGTGTGCAGTAGACAGGGCAGGATAAGGATGTATGGCACCCACTCACCCAGCAAATGTTCCCTCAACCTCCTGTTTTCTCAAGCCTTTCTCCCTTCCCTTCCACTGGAGCTGTGTGTCCGTCCTCACAGTGCAGAGCTGGGGGCTGGTCCCCATCCAGCAAGAACAGTGACTCTGTGGACTCCTGTCTCCTGGTCATTTCTGAGACCCAACTCTGTCCTTTTTGTTTCTTCCTCCCTACAGGGCACACGGCCCAGATGCTATGATCCTCGTGGATGGGCAGCCTCGACAAGCCAAAGGGGAGCTAGGGCTATCCCAGATGCTCCACATCGCTAGCCAGATCGCCTCTGGAATGGTGTACCTTGCCTCCCAGCATTTTGTCCATAGAGACCTGGCCACCAGGAACTGCTTGGTGGGAGCCAACCTGCTGGTGAAGATTGGAGACTTTGGGATGTCAAGAGATGTCTACAGCACTGATTACTACAGGGTAAGGCAGCTGCAGTGGCAATCTGATGCTCAGAGCAAAGGGAGATAGGAAATGTTACAGTAAATCAGTTTTTTGAGCCCTTGGGCTCACTTGCTTGTTTTTTCCCTCATTGAAACTTGTGCAGAAGTTGATCAGGCTTCCCTAAACCACTGTCCTTAATCCTTTTCAGTCCTGGCCATGCTTGTAGTTCAGACACCCATGCAGATGCCTACACACAGACTCTGTGATACCCCAGCACACAGTCACATGCTTTTGGATGGCTCTGAAGTCATTCCATCCTTACTGCCTATTTTTATTCCCTATTTTTTGAAGACATTGACAAATTAAAGGTAATCCAAAGAGATGATGAATACTACAGGCTGTGACCTCTGGTGTTAGACTAAAGAAACTTAATACAGGGACCTAGAGAGAAGGCAACTGAAAGACTGACTGATAAGTGCATAAAATATGGAAGAGGAAATAATAGTCAGTTTAGGTTTGACCTCAGCACACTTTTTTTTTCCAGCAGGGTCATCATTTAGACAATGGAATAATTTGCCAGGGTTAGGTTGCTGAGAGCCTGTCATTAAAGAACTTCAGGAAGCAACTAGATAAAAATGCCTGGGTTTAGTGCAGAGGCTAATCCTGTACTCGTCTCTGGGGAGAGACTCAGTGAGCCAGGAATGCCTTTCCAGTTCTTTCTCCTGTGATTTGTGCTCACACTGTCCCCTTGTCTTGCGCACTCCCTCTGTACCTGTCTGCACTGTCCTGCCTGCCTGGGATGGCAGCCTCCCTGGGGGAACAGCGTGTTTCCCTTCCCAGCTACAGGAGAAATGTGATGTGCAAAGTGTTTGGAGCACACTGGAGTAGGAGTTTGTCTCTGGACCATCCACCAGAAGGAAGTGCTTCTCAGGCTAAGGAGCCGTGGTTTCAAGCCTGATGCTTGCACAGAGGCTGATTTATTTCTGCTTACAACATGGATGTTTGGCTTTGAGGATCATTTCTCCCAGCTACCCAGAAAGGAGCGACCTGTTTTCTTGATCCAATTCAGGAAGTTTTCGTTATGTGATAGACAGCTGCCAAGTGCAGTTACTGTGCTGGGGAGGAGGGAAAACACGATCAGATTTGTGCTGAGACGTACCACCTCTCCCTGGCCCGAACACTGGATTGCCACTGGGTTTAATTAGCAGCGAGGAAACCAGTCTTCACTGTGCAGCAGAAAAGCCCATGCTGGGAAAAGGTCTCAGTGCACTTACTGGGCAGTGATGAGGAAAGAGAGGTGATGTGGTCCCATCACTGCTGAAACTTCAGGAAAGAGCGAGTAAGAAAGAGAAAAGCCCAGGGGAGCATGAGGAGCAGCACATGTGATTACCCATGCTCTTGCCTGCTTTCTTCCCTTCAGTCCTGTTGTTCCTGCCCCAACCACAGGCAGTGTCACACTGCTGGAGACAATCCCAGCTGAGAGCGTTCTCCTGCAGCACCAAGAGCTCTCTGTGCAAGAGGAGAAATTGCTGCTGTTGACATGTGAAGGCTAGGAGAGCTGAGTTTGTTGTCGTGGGATTTTTTGTCTTCTCTGTGGTGGTGTCCTGTAGCCCTCATCCTGTCTGTGCAAAGTGCTTTGCTGAGGACTGCTCCGTGCTGTCTCACGCAGTGTTGTAAGGCGCTTTGGTGGACTTTTCTCTGCATACACAAATTGCCAAATATTACTAAAGTACTAAGTAGTTATCACCTAATTATCAGAGCAAGAATTTACTTTCAGACCTGCGCAGCCTTTTGTTCTTAGTTGATTTTCCTTTGTTTTTGCTCAGTTTCAGTATGTTTAAAACTTTTGATCATGAGGTTAATTCATGGAGGCCTTATAGTCCAAAGAAGGTTTCTAGCAAAATAAGGTTCTGATTGCCCATATTCACACACTGGTGGCATGAGGGGCAGAGAGTTTACATCACTTGCCCAAGGCCAAAGCAGGAAGTGGTGACAGATCTGGGAAGTCTACCCAGGCCAGCAAAGAGCAGAATTCCAGGGCTCAGGTGTCCTTCATCCCTCCTCTACCCACAGTCCAACCACACTCCTCCCCAGAATATTAGCAAAGAAGCTCAAGTGGGAGAATCAAACTGCTCCTGGGTCTCACCTATGAAGAGTTGAACTTTTAAATTCTTCACTGCTGTCTCTGGTCACATCTATGACCTGCCTGGTGAAGTTCCCGAGTCTATTTCCCAGCGTTTGTGCATGGCAGCTCTTCCCTTTGGACAGGCTGCCATTGCCAGCAGTGGGACCTGGAGCAAAGTTCTGCTTCAGTTGGTTCTAGAAAATATGGTATGTCCAAGCTGCAGCCCTGGGAGAAGCTGTAATTTGTCATTTTGTGGAAACACAGGGAAAAATCCCACCCTCAAGCTGACACAAAGTGACAGGACTGGAGCTCTCTGCAGGCAGACTCGCTTCAGTCTGCTGGGTGCCTGTGTTTGCTCCTGCCCAGGCCCCACAAGCCTGGATAACTGGGTATGTGGATATATTACCTGGTTCCAAGCTGAGGATTAGTTCCTAGCCATTTCCTTTCTTTCCCATTTTTTAATCTTTTAAGACAAAGAAAATACACCATATGGCTCCTGCATTTGTGGCATGCAGAATTGCTTCAACAAAGGTGAACTGCTTAATTTTCTGTTACACATTTGGATACAGAAAACAAACATTTGCGTAACAAAAACGGCAGAGAAGCTTGTTCCCCCTCTCTGCAAGCTCTCCATGCTCTGCCTGAAGACAGATGCATCCATTTCCTCCTGCATCACAGAGGGATCCCGTCAGCTGTTGCCTTTTAACCTCCTTTCAAGAAGACAGGATGGAGAGAAAATGGTTGTGGAGGTGGAAGTGGTGGGGAGAGGTGGAACAGCATCTGAGTGGAGGAAAAGCGGAGGAAAGTGGAGGAACTGGGGAGACAGGGAGAAGTAGCCCAGCTTCTGTGTGAAGAGGGAAGGCGGGGCTGCTGAAGAAGCATTTCTGTGCTGTGTTGTGTAACGTGCTGTGCAATCTTTGGTGTGGGTCTCTGTGGGAAGGCGGGACGGAACATATCCATATTGGAGAGGAAAGGTTTGGGCGGATTTCATTTTCCTTGTTGTTTTCTCTAAAAAACTGTGTGAGTAGGCGATTTTTTTAGGTATGACTCAGGACTGTGACAGCAGGTGGTGGGACGCTGCAGGTCAGGGACATTGTGCCTCAGCCAAGATGAGGGTGGCATGGAGACTGCAGCAAGTGAGGCACAGAGTGCCTGCCCAGTGCTGTCCTGGAGGATGTCAGGGTGGCTGCAGGGGAGGGTCAGAGCTGGGGGCATCACCAGGGCTGAGATCAGAACCCCAGCTGCTCTTTCACCCTGCACACTGGGGTTGGGTTTCTCCAAGAGCCCTTCTGTGGCTCTGGACCCACCCAAGCTCCAGTAATAGCCAGATAATTTTCCATTCGTCCCCCCCCCCCCCCCCCCCCCAAAATGTGTAATTCAGTTCCAAAACAAAATCACGTGGCAGCTGTCCAGGGAAAGGGCAGTATTTCTTCATCTTTAGATGAGAACACAGTCTTAAATTGTAGTCAAGACTCCCAAGGTGATGTCCTGACATGGGTGGGACATCAGCAGTGAAGAGACATGCCAAATAGAGGAAGGATTTATGTAGACATTAAACCTCATGAAGACATGTCCCTGTCCGTATTTCCTCTGCCCTACTCTTTTGGCATCCTGCTCCAAATCCTCGGCTGGGCTTGAAACCTCTTGGGGATTTAGCTTCATCCTTTCCCAGAGGTCAGTCCTGAGTCTCCTCCTGGTCATTTCATCATGCAGAGCACACCTGCTTGTCAAAAAAACCCCACATTTGCGACTTGAAATGTTTTGGTTTTTTTTATTTCTAGCAACACAGAGATAAACAAAATGACAAAAATGCTCCCTATTTCTGTGTCCTCACCACTCTGGAGCATTGTTTGGATTTGGGAGAGACAAGGTTTGCAGGAAGAAGTAATATATTTTAATAGAACACATGATATTGCTGGAATGGGGAGCAAGAATGAATTTTAGGTGCACAAACCCTCTCTGAGTTCTTTTTTTATTGTCATTTTCTATTGTATCTGTTGGTTTAATAAAAGATTAATACCTCTTCCCATGAACCTTGGCTCTCACACCCTTAGAACATCAGAACCAAAACATTTCTGCTATGACTTTGGCCTTAGGTCAGTGTTCCTTAAGAAGTCTGGGATCTGTCCCCCTCTGAAGCACGAAGGTTTACTGTGTAAATATTTCATTTCTTCTCTTTCTTTAAAACGGCCAGCAAAACCCCTGTATTCTTGATACTTTTCAGTACCCTTTGTAAGGTTGCTTTTCTGATGACCATCTCCTGTCTAGACCATCACTGACTTTAGTTCTTTTCCTCTGCAGTTCGAGACTGGTTTCTTTCCCATGGATACAGCCAGTTATTTTGCCAGGGAAGTTTCAATGTGTGCAATAGATCACCAAGGTTTAGCAGCTGCCTGGGTCATGCTCCTTTGGAAGCTCATCCAGCATGGTAGATAACGCTAACAGATGAGCCTTGCGTTGAAACCAGATTTAGTCTGACCCATGGTCTTCTCGATAGAGGGCTCCAAAATAATCACACCATCACTGGTGCTCTGTTCACCAGCCCTGAACTCTCTGCAGAGGACCAACAGGCACAGGGGAGGAAAACTGCCTCTGAATTTCTAGCTGGGAAACGGTACTGCCTCACTTTGGGAGGGAAAATAAGCTGCCACTCTCAGGTTTTATGGTAGAGCTGGTGTACACTGGCTGTAAGGGAGCTCTGGACAGAGAATGAGCCAGGCTCTGCACCCAGACAGTGTGCTCAGGCTCAGCTCAGTGCTGATGGGTGGGGGAGAGCCAGCTCAGTCCCTGGCCACGCTGGCTGTTGTGTGGGATCTTTTGTAGAAGGTTTGATGTGTGTCACGTTCAGCTTGCAACACCAGCACCACTCCCAGCACCTCAGTGCTGTGCAGACGCATCTGTGCACTGCCTTTTTCCTCTTCTACGCCTTCTCTGAGGTGGGAAATGTGATGTGCTGCTCTCTTTCCACCCTTTCTGCTCAGGTTTTGGGAAGGTTTCACATCTGTAAATACATGTTCCGTTAGGAAGAGGACTCAGAGGTGAAAAGTGCTTCAATTTACTCCTGTCTTAGGTGGAATTCTGGAAACGCATCTTGCTTTGTCAGACCTATGTGAGTAAGGGCAAAAAGGTCTCACAGTGACCTGGAGATGTGACTGATACAGATGTGCCAGCCAGGCAGAGCCACAGCCTTGCCGTTTGCAAGAGCCTGTGTCTGAAAGTATTACATGCCCTTCTCAACATCAGTTTATCCCATGTATCCCATCACCCCAACTCCTGATTTGTTATTTCTTTCCTTGTTATTACCATAATTCCCATTAGATGACACAAGTATGCCCTGTGAGGTGTGGATGGCTCATGCCATGGTGCCTCAAAACTGCCCTGACTGGGGGCTTGGGGGCAGAGGAACCAGATTTTCCCTAAGTTGCAGTAGGGTTGGAAAGAGGGGAGGAGAGGGAATGGCTCAATGTGGGTGTGTGGGTGAACTGTCTCTGTGCCTGTCCTGGTGTGCTCTGCGTGCAGGAGAAGTCAGTGTGATATTGAACGTGCTGGTCTTTGATATCTCTGTGGCTCCTATAAAAACCTCTGCAAATTGAATTTGTGGCACACCTCCTTATCTCCTGAAAGGAAGATGTAACAGCATCATCTTGTGTTTTAGCCAGACGTTTTCCCTCAACACTTTCCCATTTCTACGCTGAGGGAAAAACAAATGTTGAGTCTTTTTTTTTTTCCCCTCCTGTTTGAGACCTTAAGAGCCCTTCACACAAAGCAGCTCAAGTGCAGAAGACTTAATTGGGGAAATTAGGTTGTGCTGTGTTCCTGGCATTTCCTCAGAAACGGTAATTGCCCTAATTCTCTACCCTGTCAAGACCTGCATCTGCACCCTGTTTTCCCCCTCCCCTTTTTCTCACTGTCTACCTGTTGTTCTCCTGCTTGAGTTGCTGTTTTCATGCTGTTGCCATTTATTTCATTCCAGTAATGAGAGGGATGTGGCAGGTGAAGAGCTCTCACAATCTGGTGACATCTTCTTTGAAGCACAGGCACAAAAGAGTGGTTTGTTTTGGGGAAATAAAAACTCCCTGTTCTGGTACTTGACCTCCACGCTCACCTCTTCTCCTGCTCGGGGTATGTTGCTGCTGTCACTGCGAGTCATTTGTCTCAGAATTTTTGTTTAATACAGTCTCAATGTTCACCTAAATACTGACCTCCATCTAAATCCCCCTGTGTTCCCCCCAAACCACCCAAACCCTCACACACCTACTGAGAGCTTATCAAAATTAGGATCTTTCAATCAAAGCTCAGCCCCATTCCCAGGCATTTGAATTGAGGCTTTTGATTTCTCCCAAACATCAAGCTGAGATCCAGAGGGCTGGGAGTTCAAAGCCTTTCATTTTAGCTTCCTGATGGTTTTTAACCTTCCATTTGCAGAGGTCAAAGATGTAGCCAAACAGGGAGGAATTGTTTGTTGTTCAGTATTTCCTGACCTAAAACACCTGAGGATGTACATGGCAAGTTTGGATTCAACAGAGATGATTTTCCAGTCCTTGTCCATGCTGACTGGACTTTGGCTGCTCTTAAAAGCTGTCCAAGCTGATCTCTGTTTTCCTGGGATCTGGGGAGAGTACTGGGAGTAACCAATCTAATGCTGGACCCACCACTGGGGTAGTGACGCCATCCCCAGAAGTTAGAGTCAGTTCAGCTCAGAAAGCTGGGGTTGTTTCTCAATGCAGCCAAACTACCCAAGCCTGTCACCTCTGCTGTAAAAACTTGAAATAACAGATTTTCTGCTGGGAAGTTCAGGAGCCCTTTCCTTCAAAGCAATTCCCTTTGCATGAAACTTTACTATGGAGGGAAGAACTCTTTCCTATTTTCAGTGTTCCCTGCCTGCAGCCAACAGATCTAGAGAAGCAAGAGAAACTACTTGTGATCCCCATCCACCCTTGAGAAGTTTTTCCCTCCTCCTGACTGTGAAACTGGTTTTTTTTCCCTGTTTTAATTTGTTTTGTCCAAGTGTGGTTCCCAACACCTGCTAGAGGCTGCCTGCATGCAGTGTGCTTGCTTCCTCCTGCTGTCCCCACTTGGAACATCCCATTAGCCTGAAAGCTGTGACAGACATGGAAAAGAGCCCACTGCCTCATTTTGAGCAAGATAGACTCTCCCATGGTGGAGATCCATCCAAAATGCATTTCACTGTGGTGTCACCAGGAACAAGGAAGGATTTCCTACAGGGCAGGTCAGGGGCACTGATGGTCCTGGGTTTTACCAAGGTGGGTAAAAATTTAAGCTGCATTTAAATTTAAACTGATTTACACTGCAGCTAGAGCAGAAGAAGGTAGAGAACCTTATGTCAGCCTATTATCCTTGCTTCATTATTCCAGCACAGGTGAACCAGAAACCATGTGGGTCATGAACTGTTCATGCTTTGGGAGGAGCACTGCCACTTACAATCCAGCGAGACGGGAATGTGCAAATGTAAAACCCTCCCCTCTCATCGTGTCTAGGTTGTTGAACCCATTTCCTCACTGCAGCCCAGCTGGCCACTGGCCTTCTCCTGCCTTCCCACGTGCAGGACCATGATCTCAGCTCTCCTTTACCACGGGTGCAGCCAAGAGATCACACATTGGTCAGGAAAGGTGGGGAGCACCCCCAAACCTTGGTGTGATCAGCAAGGAACTGGAGGCAGAGAAGTTACAAGCCAGTTTAGTGAGAGCATGGACAAATTATGCCTTGCCTCATAACAAACTGAAGGCCTCCCTAAAAAAATTAAAATGCAAGTATCTTCATCAACTCCTTAGTTAAGATGCTTGCATGGAAGGAAACCACTGCTTTTCTTTTTTCCTGCTGGTTCCTGCATGGTCAGAGTTTCTCCAGGCTTTTCCCTTCTCATTCCCCCCAGTTTCATAGTCCTGCCTCTCTCATAGCCCCAGTGAGCTCCTTCTCTCCCCCAGCTGGATGGAGAAAGCCTCTATTTGCAAGCAGCTTTAATACCCAGGCTGTTTAGGGCTCGGCTGTCAAAGAGAGCGTGTTCAATGTACAATCAAGGGGCAACGATGCACAAAATTGCACACACACACGAAATGGGAATCTTTCCTCAGCTCGTGTTGAGCTTTGAACGCTTAAGTGATTCCACCTCTCTCTTCCCCATCCAATTATGTGGGCAACACATGGTAAGATTGCTAAAGGAATTAGTGAGGGAAATCTTTATACTGCCTAATCAATAGTGTTCTGCTCAGCAGAAGGCATCTCCCCACTCTGGCCTCAGCCACGTTCCCACTCGCCCTCTGAAAGCACAAGTTCACCTCCTCCTCTCTATTCGGACTGTGGAGACCAAGACTTAAAGCAGCTGTGTGTCTGTTGAGAATGGGTGCAGTTAAAGAGTTTCTTTCTTGTTTTTTTTTTTTTTTTTTAGGAAAAAACCTCAAACCAAACAGTCCTGTCAAATCCACATTTCAGGGTTTTGAAGATGTGTAGGCCACAGGGACCTTCTGCCCCTTTCTGCTGTATGGCCCTTACAGGAACGGCCGACAACCTTACAAGCAAAGACCCTGGATGAGAATTTTTCTGAGCATCGCTGAGGCAAAACACCAGATTTTATGGGCCACTAGACAGATCCAATATAGCAAATCCTGTGTTCCACTGTGGATTCTGAGGCCAAATTATCAATTAATGTGAAGCATTAAAAAAATCCCAATCCCTCTTAGTTCCCTGTAGTCATTAGTGACAAGATACAATATCTATAGCTCAAATGCTTTGCCAGCATCCCCTGGCAGTAAGGCAGAAACTTCGCTCCTATTTTTTTCAACATATATGAAAAAACATATGAGATCAGTGGTTTTTACAGTCAAATCCAGCTGCCTCTACATATTTACTTAGATGGAGAAATAAATCAGGTTTGGGTTACTCTCCAGGTTAGTTATCTGTTATTGGAATAAATGCATGGTAATAGATCTGACAGAGGGAGATGTTTCCCTTTCAGCTCTGTGTTTGAGGTAGAATTTGCTTTGTTCTGCACTATATTATATTGATGTTTTTCCCCCACTGCTGGATGACTTCATTTGCTCTGCTTCTTTCCAACCTCCATGCCTCTGCCACAGCTGGCTTTAGGATGCAGTTTCATGCATAGGCTTCTCTTTGTTTTCCCTCAACTGTAATGCAGAGGCAATTTAAACAACCAGCATGAAACAATTTTCTAAGCCTTTCCCCCCACAATTCCTACCTCAACTTTTTGGGAAGGGTGGTGAGTCAGTCATCCACGGGGCAATCCCCCAAGCAGAATGAGCTGCCAGCTACATTCAGCAGCTCAGTTTCCACTGCTGGTGCAGAGTGGGAATGTGCCCAGGGCAATGACCAGCTGGACACAACCTGAGGCCACATTTTGGGTATTCCCCAGGCAGCTCTCAGCCTGAGTTCCTCAGTTGCACAGCCAGAAGTGTTCCCCCAAACCACTTTGTTCACCAACTGCCTTTCCATCTTGGGATTTTGTCCCAGAGGGAACACAAACATCTCACTGGAAAGCCAGAAGACTTTATGCCTGTCATTCACTCCTGATTTGCTCACTGAGATCCCTGCCCCTTTTCCTCTCTCCCATTCCCCAGATCTTTCCTACTTTGATGCAGAGGAAAATGTAGTGCTGTATTTTCTGCCCCAGAATTTCGCTTCCCCTTTCCCTTTCTAAACTTCAGTTTTCTGAGTGCTGGCAGGTTTGTGGGTGATTTGAAGCTGTGGGATCAGGTATTTTCTTCCCCAACCTGTGACAGTACTGATGGGACAAAGACTTTTGGGCCAGCATAGGGTGATGTGCGAGGTGCTTCTCTGAGACATTTGGCCAACAATACCCTTAACTCTGGCCGGCCTGAGCTTGTTCAGTGAAGACTTCAGGCCTGGGTCTTATTCTGCTGGCAGAGGCAGATGAGTCCCTGCACCGTGCCCAGGAGGGCTGGAAATGGGCAAGAAGCAGGATGCTGAAGTACCAGATACAGAGGAACTGCTCAAGCATCCTGAAACTTCTCTTGTCTGGAGAGGAATTGTGGGTCCCCCCAAGGGATGACATTCTGTGTGACCATTCTATGTGGCCTCACAATCCAAGGAGAAGTTTCAGGAGGCTGAGTCCCCCTTGACCCTTGCCCAGCTCACCCTCTCTCTGCACTGGTGCAGGTGATAGTGTGGGGTGCAAGGTGGTGGTCACAGGGGCCAGAGGGTCTCACCCGCCCCATGCCCTCACAGCAAAGGTTGCGTAGTGTTGGGATGTTGCAGCCAGCGAAAGACTTTTGGTTCAGTTAAAGACATACCCTTTCCCTTCTTGTCCCCTTGCTTCATCCCTCCCATCCCTCCCTCCCTCTCTCACCCTTCCCTTCTCTTTTGTTTGTCTCCTTCCCTTGTTTTCACCCATTCACTGTCAGGAAGGGCCGCGTCCGAAGGGCCAGTTCAGCGCAGCGTGGCAGCGACAGAGACTGGCACCGTCGGCAGCTGCAACAGTGAGTGGATCCCGACCCCTGGGACAGCTGGAAGCGGGGGACTGGCGCTGCTTGGGCGTGAAATGACGCATGGGGTTGAGTGGCTTTGGGTATAGGTCGGGTCTTGTGCGTTTGGCAGCGAAAGGGCTCTTGTCTGTGATGGGAACTGCACACGTTTCTACTGTAGCCGCTCTCCGGGGCTTCTCTGGATGGTGAGATAATATGGGATGAGTGCAGAAGTCCTCGGTGCCACCTTCCTCTGTGGGTGTCCAGGCTGTGTCTGCACTAGTGGACAGTGTGGGCTGTCCTTGGCCTCTGATGGCAGCAAGTGCAGCATGGTTTGTCTCCGTGCAGCTAAGCTACCCCATGCCTCCAAGCAGGGTGGCATTTGCGCTACGTACTGGGACTGTCCTTGACCTGTGTTGTCATCTCAGGAGCTGCTTGGACAGTCAAACTGGCATGGACCAGACCATTTGAGTGGTTGGATTGTCACATGCCAGCCTGACACCTTTTGTGTGCTGGTCTGCAGCTGTGTTTGAGTGAATGTAAACCAACACTGCCCACTGCTGCTCCCACTCCTTGGCTGGAGGAGAGGCAGTGAGGGGCTGCTGTGAGTTTGAAGCTCTGACAGAGCAAAGGAGTTTGGTTCTGCCAAGGGTGTGGGTTCATGTGAGTTGTGTGAACCTGCTGAGGGCTGGTGACACCTCTGTTCACCCTGCCCTGCCTCCCACAGAGCAAAGCCAGCATCCCGTGGCACTTGCGGCAGGATCCTCAGCTCAGTGTCCCCAGCTGTCACAATCCTCCTACAGGAAGCTGCAGGGCTGCTGGGGCTGAGCTGCAGGAGTCTGAGAGAGGAGAAAACATCCAACTTGGTTGTCCTGTTGCTTCTGCTGGCACAAAAGCAAATGTTCTGTTGATCCAGAAGGTTAGGGAGTCTTTGCTTGAGTCTCTATTGGAAGTGGATGGACCTAATCCACCCTAAGACACTGCACAAAGCAGTTTTGACCCCTCCTACATTAAGGCAGGAAAGCGATGGCTTCCACACTTTATTTCCCAATAGCTTCCCTGTGCCAGCAGCCCCAGAGATGGGCATCAATATTTGCAAAGTAGGCTTGACTGAGATAAATCTCCTGGGTCCAGTTGCCCCAAACCCCCTGTGGCACTGTGAGGGGAACTGTTTGCTCCTGGCCACACAACGCAGGACAAGCTGTCCCACCAGCGAGGGCCAGGACCACTCCTCCTGCTCCAGAAAACGCCTACAGCAGCTGAGTGGATCTTGCAAATCCTTCCTGGGGCCTGTGACAGAGCAAGGCTCTGGCACTTCCTGACTGTTGCCAGAAGCATATGGGAGTGTGAGTTTAGATATTGCTGATTTTGCAGAAGATATGTCAGCAGATAAGAAGATTTGCCACCGAAAGGTGATTTTGTTACTCTTAAGCCTTTCCGAGCCAAAATTGAATTGTGGGGTGTGGATGGGAATTTAGTTCTAAGCACTGATGTAATTTTGTATCCTTGGCCCTGAAGGCAGTTTTAAAAAAAATTATTTCCCTCTGTGCCCTGACACTATTTTGTTGCCTTTGAATCATGTCCTTGTGACAGAACAAATACTGGAGTTTGACCTTTCCAATGTGACATAATAATATGTGACTTCTTTATAGCTCTTTTCATTCAAAATTCTTGGCACACTATGAATCTGATCTTGCAACCACTTGCCACTGGGCCTAGCACTCACTGCTCCATGCAGTCCCTGGGGAAGCCAGAGGAGCACAGAAGTGCTACACCTGGTATTACTTGCAGGATCAGGCCCTGGAGAAATGTAGCACATCTGTGAATAACCACGTTTTGGAGAGAGAGAGCTTTAACCTGTCATTTATCATTTTTATTCACTATCAGAATGCCATGCCCAGCACTAACTCGACAGCCTCCCCTTGGCTACAGTGTCATGGCAGGTGATGCTGGGGCAGTATTCATAGCTATTATCTACCACCCTGTTGCTTTTTTTATTATTTTTTTTCCCAGCTCTAAAAGCCTGTTAATTAATAAACTCCTTTAGCTTATCCTGCACCATTTGATCCTGCAGAAATCACAGCATTTTATCTTATTAGCAAGTAGGAATTAAAGAATTAAAACAACTCAGGGGGAAAAAAAGAACATAACCACTTTCCCTGGGCATCACTTCTGAAAAAAGCTTGCCCTGTACCCTCAAAAACCCCAAGCTCAGCCTCCAGGGCTTGACAAAGGATGGGAATCCCAGATCAGTGCGTGCTTGGGCTAAAAACTGCTTTGTGCTCTGCTATTCCTGGTTTGAAAGGGAGAGCAGAGCCAGGTGCAGGGAGAAGAGTCCAGCAGTGAGATCCCAGACATGGACTCTGCTGCAGGTCCCTTCCCTGTCACTGATGTCCTCTGCCACCACAGGAAATTCAGTTAGTTCTCCTGTGCCTCAGTTTGCCATTGTTAAAGGGTGATCCCTGTTCGTGCTCACTGAGGAGATTCACATGAAAATAAGATTGCAAGGGGCACAGTCATTATGGTGGTGGGAAACAGGTAAGTACCTTAGGAATATGTAGGGAGTCTGTGAGCTGAGATGTTTAAGGTGTCGGTTCACAGAGAGTGAATTTTGGGAGTCCTCAGTAGCTGGAAAATGTAAAGAAGGAAGCAGGTGGGATCCTTGCACCCTCCTCAAGATGGGTAGAACCAGGAAAAAGAACTGCTCCACCCTGTTGTAGATGGGAGGTGGTTAAATCTGGGGATGGAGACCTGCTGACCATCAGCAGGTACCTACACACTTCACCACTGTGCCTTCAGCAGAGCACTGCATCCCCACCACACCCTTAAAAAATCCTTTGAGAAATGACTTCATTAGGAGTAAAGAGATCTGGAAGGGATTCCCTGGATCATCAAATCCAGTCCCCTGTTGCATCAATCACATCAGATTTATCCTTTTCATAATCAAGCACCACTTTTAAGAGTGCTCCTAAGGGGAAGAAGACAGTCCCAGGATCTCATTGCTTTAAATCGTAGCTGCCCCTGATTTCCAGTCTGTGCTTAGTCACGGCCTGTTTGTTAAACAGCAGGTAGCTGGCCTAAAAGCAGGAAATTTAACACAGTTTTATTAAAATAACCACCCAGAAATCCTCTCCACAAAAACATGCTGAGGTTGCAAAAGAGAACGTGCAAGGTCAGGTAATGGTAACGGGGAGGCCTGAGCTCGCTCTTGCCTCTGCCTTGGAGAACAGACCCCACGTAGTCACCTGCTGTAAAGCCTGTGTGATCCAGGTGAGGAACAAGGCAAGAGTACTCACAGAACAAAGGAAATTTTTTCTATTCTTTGCCATCATATTCATTGTGTAACCCTCTGTGTCTCTTGCCAGGTATAAGTAACGCTGAGCTAAACATTTGGCTATTTTTTCCCTTTTGCTGACAGGCTTTTCCGTGCCATTTATAGCTTCACTGTAAAAGCCATTACCTGTGCAGCATTTTTGAGAAGTCAGTGAGTTCATAGAACCATGGAATTGGATTGAAAAGGATATTAAAGACCATCTAGTCCCCCTCCCCTGCCTTGGGCAGGGACACTTTCCACTGGACCAGGTTGCTCAAAGCCTCATCCAGCCTGGTCTTGAACAGTTCCAAGGGTGGAGTTTCATTGTCCTGCTTTGCAGATTAGGAAAGGAATTCCAGAGCTATCAGCCATACCAACCCACGGTGCTTCAAGGGCAACTTTCCCCCTCCAAAATGCCCCTGCTTTATCCAGTGCAGTCTGATTGACTCCAAACCATGCAATTACTACCCAGGCAGAGGAAGATGGCTGGTGCAGCAGCCTGCAGTGTACGTTGCATGCCATGAAAATGATGGAATGCTCTAGATCCATGATTTGTCCAGTTAGTTCATCTGAGTGCACAATGAATGGGCAGAGGGGAGAAATTGGTGAGCCCAGGCTCAGGTGTAAAATCTCAGTGTTACCCAGCAGGTGTTACCCAGCCCAGCTGTGACCCAATGGCACACGGAGGTGGTGCTTAGCTCAGGCCACTGCTGCACAGCATGGCCAGAGTGACGAAGGAGGAGGGCTCCTTTGCCAAAAACAGATTTGGAGCTGGGATGCTGCAATCCTGTGTTTGCTTATTTAACTTGGCAGGTATTCAAGTGAAACAGGCACGGAGGGGAGGCATCAGAGCTGATCTCGGTACCCACATGTGGGACTTTAAGTTTCTATTTCAGTGCTCCTGCTTGGAAAAGAAATGCAAGCAGACCCTCTCACCCTCCTTTTCTTTTTTTTTAAAGCACTATTTAAATGTCATAAGAATCATATAGTGCCCACCTTAATGTGCCTAACAAATTAAAATACTTTATTGGTCTATAATCTGAAAATCATTACCGTGCTTACCATAAAAACCTGAAGGTCTTCAGAGGGAATGATGTCAGTGGGTCTGAAATGAATGCAAATACATTTTGTTGCCATGAAGGTAGCAGGGGCCAGACAGGCAGCCCCCAGCCCCAGGGCAGCAGGCTGTTAGTGGGAATGAAATGCATCTTACAGTGGGGAGGGAGAAAATGGATCTCTTGGCTGATTTTCCTGGAGTTTTGCAGGGCGAACGCCTGGGTCTGTGCCTGGCTGGTTGGGATGGTTTCAGAGGAAAGCACTGGTGCTGTTCCCACTCGCCTCCCTCGTGGTGAGGGCAAGGAAGTGCTCCAGACAGCTCATCCCCATCATGGCTGAGCTGCTCGGAACTTCTGGCTCCATCCTGCTTCCACTGACAGCACAGGTGCCTGTTCCCCTCGGGGATCCACACGCCCCTGGTGCCCTCTTCCTCCTGCAGATGACTCTGGATGTGTCCCTCCAAGTAACTGCTGCCTAACAGGCAGGAGGCAGCTGGCTCCAGCTCTAAGAAAGAAGCCCATTCCCAGTGTCCCTGGCTCCCAGAGAGGCCAGGTGACACTGGACACTCCCAGAGCAGAGGCTCCTGAGTCCCTTGTCCCGCACAGAACCAGTGGGCTTCTGCTGGTTACTCCTCCCCACCTTGGGTGAGTGTCAGATGGTTCAAAGATTAATTACCATTTAACTGGCTGTATTTCCATCTCTGCGGAAGGCTGCAGTGGAAAAGACAGGAGTCCTGGGATCCTTTACCCTGGTATTACACAGCAGATTACCCTGTACTTACGAGGTCACCAGTTACGGTGTAATTAGGCCTCCACTGCAGGGAAGTCCGCGATAGGCTTCCAAACCACTCTTCTTCCCAGTGCCAGGGAAGCAAAGGAATGGCAGCAAAGTGCAGGCTGAAGCCTCATTAGGTGCACTTAAAGCTGTTAAATAGTTTAAAATTCAAGCTAGGGGAGGTGCAGTGAGAGGGTAGCAAGGCCACCTGTACCTGTCAGAGAAAGGGAGTGGAAAAAAACCCAGAGCAGGTTGTCTAGGAAATGCAGGAAAGCCAAAACAGAAAGGAGGGTTGTGAGGGAGCTCTGTGTGCCAGGCAGCTGAAAGGCAAAGGGCTGCTGCTCTTCAAGTGTCACCAGCTTTGCCAGTGGTGAAGGACTCTGCTGATCCAGAGACCCTGTCCATGTCCCTGACTGTCCTGTGGGATGTGTCCATGGAGCCATGGAGGATGCTGCAGTGGATCAGGGCAATGCCTCTTGCTCCAGATTGCTCTCCTCCGTTTCTCACGTGCACCCAAATCAAACACATACGCACGGAGCATTTGGAAGAGTGGCAAATGCCTTTGGTTATCAAGAACAAATTCCAGTGGCAGCACACTGCATGTCTTGAGTGGCTAATAGAACACCAAGCCCATATATATTCTGATCAATATACAGCAAGTAGTGCTGTAAAGTGAGATTGTGCCTGCCCCAGGCCATGTTGCATTTTGTCTTTATAAACCATGTCTTCTTCAAGTCAAGCACACTCTCTTTTGGGGTGGCAGCTTCCTAGAAATTCTGGCTTTCAGTGTGTCACTGAAACAAATGCTGTTCTGAAGCCCTCCATATAAAGAACCCAAGTCAAAGAGCAAAGTGTGTTCCTCTACAGCAATCATTATTTTAAATAATCTTTTATTACGTAGCCACATGTCCCCAGTTCAGCCCCACAAAGAGCATTCATCCGGCCAACAGCTTCTGGAGAGGTGAGACAGAAACAAAGACACTGTGAAGCCATTGATTATTGAGGATAGAAAGGCCTGCAGGTAAATACTTTGTCTAAAGAATGACCAGAGCAGGTAGATGTGCTACCTGATTGCAAATATTTACAAAGTTGTGAGCTTGAAGGTTAGAAAATGTTGAGAGAAGTATACAGAAGTTAGCACAGGGATAATGCGGTGAGGACCGGAGTGGGGAGAATCAGTGTGGCAAGCAGGAAATTTCCAGCGTGTAGGCAAGATTTGCTTGTGATTTCCTGAGGGAGTCTGTGGGTTGTTCACTGGGATATATGGATTGGCATCCATCAATACCTTAGCAAATCCTTTAGGGCCTGCTCTCAAAAAGGAAAGGGAGAAGAATGAAATTTAATGGGGTTTTTTTCAGCTCTGCTCTCCCCCTGTAAAGCGTTTTCCTAGGCAGACACGTGTGTCATTGCCGGGGCACGGTGCACCCACACCCCTACTGCTCCCGGACTAGAGTGGTTTATTCAGAGGAACAAGAGCTGCCAAGGCTTTAAGCCCAGCATCTGTAGTCACGTTTATCCTTGAAGTAAATGCTCCAGCAGTGACATAATTGAGGACTGCCCTGTCTGCTCAGCATATGTCTGCAGGGGTCGTTCATCCTTTCTGACACTGCACAACATTAGTGGTTTTTTAGCCTCACTTTCTCCTTCCGTCCTTCCGCCTGTGGCTAACCCTAATGGAGAGCTGGTGGATAGAGACTCCTCTAGGAAAACTGGCCTGTTTGGAGGGCTGACCATCTAGGATCAGCCCTGTATTAGGGCAAAACCAGTGTCCTACTGGGTCCTGGGTTTGTGCAATGGCCCCAGCGGGACTGGTTGGGGTGGAGTGTCTGGCTGGCTGCAGGAAGAGGAACAGAAGGCAACTGGTGATATCTGTGATGGCCACTTAGTGCTTGAGGGCTCTAATGGCATCTGAGAACCAGGTTCCTGTGTTTGTGGGTTTGCTTATTTATTTACGCTCCTGGCTAAATAAAGTAGGGAGGAAGAATTTTAATGCAGTGGTTGAAATGCATGGGACTGCAGCAGCTCTGTCCTACTCAAGGACATCTGGAAAACTTGATGGAGAATGGAGGGAACTTCAATGCACAGAAAGTCTTAGCTGGAAAAATTGAGAAGAAGAGAATGCAAAGCTTTGTTCCATCAAAATTTAGAATTTAACTTGTTTTCCAGAAGAATCTTGCAGCCCAAGCCCAGCCTCACCACCTGCACATGTCAACATTTTGGCTATTGCTGGTTTTATTTCTTCCCCTCCCTGGTGCCAGTGCTGCTCTCCCATGACAGCGGTGCTCAGATGGGTGCTGTCACTGTACTCTCCTGTGCCTGTCCCTTTTGGGCTGTTGTCACCATCTGCAGCCTCTCCCCTGCGTGCCACAACAGCTTTGCACAGGGATGTTTGAGGCAGGCACAGAAAGGAGATGTCCATGGCAACTTCCCCTAGTTTAGGTCTCAGGAAGCTTAGCCAGGAACAGCACTATCCTCGCGTGTCTCTCCAGTGTTCTGACTCATGGAGGGAGGGGGGTGCAGGCTGGGGTTTGCCCCGCCGTGAAATGCAGCGTTTCATTCAGCAGTGCCAGAGCTGGCACAGCTTTCCCACAGGCACTGATGAGTTTAATCACATCATTAGTAGGTGTGACACTGCAGCCTCTGATGATGAGCTCTTTATTCTAACACGGCTTTCAGCGTGTTTATCTGAGATGCCATCTGTGCCTGCGCTGCCTTCATTAGGAGAGAAAGCCTATGTATCTTCTGATGTTGGTCTATATTTCTGAGATATCTCCCTGCTGAGAAACCACACCTGGAGGAAAGCAACAACACCCAAAACGCTTAAATGGGCCAAATAGACCATTAGGAAGTGTACTCTTCTGAGGAATCCTCAACTGGTACACAAAACTGGCTAGAAGAAATGATCCAGCTATTTTATTCCTGAAAGATTTTCATCTTGGTAAAGCAGTAAGGCCCCGTGCTTCATCTAAAGTGCTGTAAATTTCCAGGAAAGCAATGAACAGTTTTTAATTTTTAAAATACTTTCTATTTTTGTACCTCCATACCATGATCACACATAGAAGTTTCTGGGTTGCTTGTCCAGGTTTTAGATACAAAATCATCAAGGTTTTTGGGTGCAGATCTGAGTGTCTAGCCTTCCCCCTTAAAAGCTCCACAGTAAATGTTGTTTATATTATTAACTGTATTCTGTATATCCAGCTATATAGTTTTGTAGCTGTCCATTGATCAACAAACTGGCAGCACAGTGTGCTCATGGAGTTGCACTGCTCTTGACAAGATTCACAAACCACAGACCAGGCAGGAGCTGCCACATCACAGCCTAGCTACACATAAAAAAAAGGGAATGCTTCCACAGAGAGGTGCCATGCCCTGCCTTGTATCAGTTTTCTGTCTGTATGCTGCCAGGCCGATGCTCACTGAATCTGACATTAACAAGAAATAGATTTCCAAACAATCTAGCCTAATGAATTTAGAATATTATTATGATTAATGCCAAGGCAGTTGAACTGATTATCCAGTATCCAGAAGTAAAGTAATGGAGCCTTATCTACATCTTGTGTAGTACTGAGTCAGGAATGGCTTTGGCTGCAGACAAAGATGAGTGGTGTTGGTTATGCAGAGGGGAGCACTGGCAGGACAGAGAGAGAGACATGATGGGAAGGGAAAAGAGAAGACACCCATCTGAAAGCATTTCAGCATGGAGTGATCACACATGCAGGTTCTTTATTGCTCCTATTTCCTAAGCTACATATCTCAGGCTATTTTCAGACTTGGCTTTTATACCACCAGGTTGAGATTTATTGGGTAAATATTTTTCCTCATTTCCAAAGCCAGAAACTGGGTTGATTTTCATTCTCTGCTTTGCCAAAAGAACAGAATCCTGATGGACGTGTTTCTTGCATCGTGATGGTTTAACTTAGCTTCTATCTGATTAACTTTCAAGCTATTAAACAGTTTTTGTAGCATTACCAGAAAAATGATAATGCAGATCAGTCATGGACAGTTTCTGTTGGCACAAGCAGTCTTTGCAGGCTCCAGATCCTCTTTAAAGCTGGAACCAGTAGAGAGCTGCATTGTCTCATGGGTATTACATCTCTTTGAGCAGGCCTGTCCTAAAAAAGTGTGTTGTGGTGCAAGGGTGTCCAGCCTGGTGGAGAGAGTTGGTAAATGTCTAAGGTGCCTGACAAACTATCTGGGGGCTGTAGCTTGAATAGATTTAGTGGCATTCCCAGCCTCTGCTGTTACCTGGGCAGTGAGCAGGAGACAGGTAGCTTTTGACCAGCCCCGATGTGTGCCCGTGTCGAGTCTGTGATGCAGAGGACTTTGGAGGAATCCTGCACACACCGAACCACAGCTGCCCAGTGCCCACCCACAGCCGAGCAGGGACCTCCAGGGACTCCTGGGAAGCCAACCAGAGAATCCTTCCCCAGCACTACCACTTTGCTCTCCGAGTTCCTAGTGGGGGGCTGTGTTGTTCTGGGCCACAAGAAGCTCTCAGTAGGTGGTCCAGGGAATCAGGTTGGTCACCTCTCCTCCACCTGGGAAGGCTCTGGCAGTAACCCTTAGGAGAAGGGTTTAGGACCTGCTAGGAGCTGGTGGTGCCCTCGCTGACCTCTTTACTGCATGTTTTACAAACTGCATCTCCTCTGCTGCCACGTGCCCCCAGGAGAGTAAGGCATGGGTGGGGTCTCTCACAGTTTATATCCTGGTGTTGGAAATCATGGCTTCTGGAGCTTTTACTCAGAAGAAGATGGAACTGGCCATTCCTCTGTAGGCTGGTTGTGCAGCTGTTTCTGAGCAGAGGGTGCAGCTGCTTTGGGAAGAAAAGGTGAAGGGTGAGTTGTAGTAAGGTGCACACCAAGCAGATTACTGGCAAACATAATTAAAAATATATGTGTGATTACTCCTCTGTTTCCCTTGTCTTAACCATCCTCTGCATTACCTCTGGCATTTTTAGACAGTAGATAATATAGCTGAGAGGACTCTTGGGCACATGCAGCTCTTGGAGCAGCAGTGATTTGTCTCAGACCATTTTGAGGTAGCAGAATTTACCTCTAGCTACAGCCACCCCTCCATGTCTGCCCTACCTCATTTGCATAAGTAATTGGCAGCTTGTTAATGGCTCATTAGGAATGCTGAAAACCGTGGGATTAAAACACACTCAGTGGACCAGAGATGAGGGGTAGGGGGGGAAAGGCTGCTGTCCCTGCTTGCAAATTACACTGCTTGATTCAACGTGATTCAGAATTACAGGTCATAAAGCAACTAGATTGTTAAATGAAGTAAGGAAAAACAATGTCAATGGCAGGTTTTATTTTTAGACTCATGTTTAAACACAGTATGTGCATCTAGGGGGAACAAACAGTCCCTTTCCAAACAGTCTTACTGACAGCAGGATGCTCTCACCCCTTTCTCGGTTTCACATTAACCCTGCCTGGTCAGTGTTTCCTGCTCCTGAACAAGTCCATCTGGCTCTTACATCACTCATGGAAGGGACATTTTGTTCCTTTTCCCATGTTCTCTCTGGGTAAATCCAATCCTCTCCTCTCTGGCAGCAGGCAACCAGCATGTCCTTTTCTTTGGACAAGGCTGGGACACCCAGTGCAGCTCCACGCAAGTAGGAGAAACAGCTCCAGGTTGCTTTGTGCATTCTGTAAATATCAAAAATCCCTTGAAAAACAGCTGTGAGATGTCTTCAGTCACTGGCATGCAGGGAGGCAGGCAGCCAGCCTTTTGCTGTGGCACTGCCAGAGCCTGCAGTGGAGGAGATGGTTGGTGTAGCCAGTGAGAACCGTGAGAGGATCACAGCTGCTGTTCCCAGAGAGTGGAGCGTGGTGAGGACACAGTCAAGTAAGTTGAAAAGTTTGATGGAAGCTTTTTGTTGTTTGCTGGCTGTTTAATCTCGTGTTCAGCACTGGCTATGAACAGCAGTGACTGCAAAGGCACGAGAGGTGAAGGCAAGGACAGGGCTATGATGGCTTGGGAATCGCTTACAAGAGGCTCAGCCCGCGGGCTGGTGCAACCATAAGACACGATGCCTTTCCATCAGGAGAACACCTCTGGGATTCTTGGAGGCCACAGTAATTCTGGCAATGGTGCAGCCTCACATACAGCTAGGACCTTTCTTCCTGGATAAGCTGAAAGGAAATTGCAGATAAAGCACTCGGGGATCACATAAAGTCATCATTTGCAGTTAAATTCAGCAACCTCTGATCTAAACTACTTGGGTACTTAAGAGCTTGGTAAGGTGACAGTTAAAACTGTGAAGTGGGGACAGCTAAGGTTCAGCAAAGCTCAGCTCTGTCTGGCGTGTCAGAGTTAATCCCTCTGTTTTCTGAAAGGTGCCCAGGAATCTGTCAGGACTCACAGAGGCAAAATACTGGCACATCTGAAAAATTTCTCAGTGCAGCTGGATCCAGGCTGAAGGCAAGGAAGGAGTGTCTCCTCCTGGATCCCCAGCCAGGAGCATGTGCTGCTCTTTGCATCGCCCTGAGAAGTCGTCTCCTTGTGCCCCAACCTGAACTGACAAACATTGACTCACAAAGGCACAATCTACAGCAGTGTTGTTTGTTGATCTCCAAGAGCTCAAGCTAGCCAAACAGAGCAGCTTTTCCTCCTTCTTGCTTTCATTGCTTTTTTTTCTTGCCCTTACATCCTCTCAGATGACCCTGAGAGACACCTGTGGCTCTTATTCATACAAGGCTGTCCAGAGCTGCTGAATTAACAACATGTCCTGCCCGCAGCAGGAATCAGCATGTCCTGATGGAGACTTACAGCTGGCTGCTGGGGGAAGGCTCAGAGCTGGATCAGCCAGCTCCTAGAGCTCTAAAGGACATATGATTTGGTGTGGTCCAGCCTGGGATGGCATCCAGGTCTGCAATGAAAGAAGATCCCAGGTCACCTCTACCTACAGCAGCAGGAATGGAGATGGCAATCAGAGAATGTGTGTCTTTTCACTAGATTGAGTGCATTGAGCATGGAGTGGGATTTCCTGGAGAGGAATGGTGCCAAGGTCTCCACTACTGCTCTGGGACTCTGTACAAACTCAAATGTCTCCGCTTCCTGCACAAAAATGGGAAGTTCAAATGGTGCATGATACGAAGACACCTACAGTGGGTCTTGTGATCTTCCTGAAGCAGAAGCAGGAGCAGAGGCTCCATCAAGCATGCCAGAAGCAGGAAGAAAGGTGTCAAATGACCTTGGAAAGCAAATGTCAAAAGCAAGGAAAACAAAAGCACTGTGGGCTTTTTTTTTGTTTTGTTTGTTTTGTTTTTTATTTCATCATTGCAAAGGAAACTGCACAAAAAGAAAAATAAGACACAGACTAAGAGCATGCTGGAGACCAAATCCCATTCTGAGCTGAGATCCATGGAGGCACCTTCCAGCTGTGGGTGTAGAGAAAATGGCCCAGTATTTTCCCTTTGAATGCTTCTTTGGGCTACAGCCCTGGTGATGGTATGTGAGCTGGGAAGGGGAAAAACAGTGCTTCCCACCAAAAGCTGCCTTTAACGTGCTGGCATCTGCATTCCCACCAGTCCTAAATCTGCATGAGGTTCTTTCAGCCCTACTCTGGCTTTGATTTCCAGGTTATCTCTGCTGGTGGCCCAAACTGTGGATTTATTGCACAGTCTTTGCTGAACACTACCTGCTGCTGTACTGTCAGCTTCACCGGGGGATAACATGTCATCTTTTTTCCTTCCTAATCAGCTGGATGTCATTCAGAAAGCTGGGACAAGGAGAACTTTTCCCCCAGACACCAGCTTTCCTTGGTAGCAGACCAACCTCAAGCCTTATAATACTACTTGTACATAGCATTTATACAGCTTTACATCCTCAAAGTGCTGTACTAGCATTAAGTAATTATCTGTCTCCCTAATGGCCATTAATGCTGGCCTTTCATGAACCTCCCCCAGCTCCTCGAGGTTCATATCTAATCCAGCAATATGCTGCTCAGAGGGAGTGGCTGGATATCTTGCAAGTCCATGGGCTTGGATTTGAAATGAAGTTTCAGAGCAGGGGCCAGGTGCCCTGGAGTATCAGAAACACGGGGCTGTGGATCAGGGCATGCCCTTGGGAGCATCCACTAGAAAGGGATGGAATTGAGTAGGTGATACTGCGATCTTGAAATGGAGAGGAAGAAAACTTTGGCTGCTCAGAGGATGTGCACTGATTGCTCTATTTATTACCAGGACAGCACTGTGAACAGAGAGAGCAGAGCAGTGGGAATAACATGTCAGTGTGGGCATGGGGAGTTGATCTAGGGAGAGAAAGTTAGCTAAAAATGTCAAACAAACCTAGACAGCCATGGCAATGGGATAAAGAGGCCAGTCTGCAGGTCTGTGAAGCATTAAAATAACAAGGCAAAAGGTCGAGCTTGGCGGCATCATAGGATTTACAGAGACGAGCAGAAGAGGATTTACTTGTCTTATTTGCTTGCAAGCAAAGCCCTCTTCCAAGCTGTGGAGTGCCTCCAGGGAAGATGCTGTAATGCCACTACTTCAGGACATTTTACCCTTGGGAAGGTGAGCCTACCTGATAGCTGGGCTCTCCCATCCCTAGCTCCCAAGGGAAGTGGAGAGGATGGTGTGTGAAGATGACATGGCTGTTTTAGAGAAGTCTCAGAAGCAGCATGCTCCTAACAAACACCAGTCCTGTGTGGTCACTTATTTCTGAAACCTGCTAGACCCAGCTCTGAGCAAGCAGAGGCTGAAATAAACTTTCACCCTCTCCCTCAAGGCATGATAATGATTCTTTCCAAAGCCAAGGATATGCCTTGTAAGCTGGCTTTGCAGAAGAAGAAAACAGCATCTTTTTTTTCAGCCTGATTTAATAGCATCATTTTGCTTTTATGCTTCTGGCAATGGCTGGTCCTGTAAAACAAGTATGTAGCTGTGGGAATCACGTGCCAGTCTACAGGGGCAGAACACAACTCACAGTCACTACACATTATGCAAAGGATTTCTGTCACCCTGGACACACTCTGCTTCCTGTGGCATCAGTAGCACAATCCCTCTGTGCTCAGCTCTAAATCATTTTGCTACATCATCAAATAACAGGGTACGGCTGACTGCAGACCGGGAGGACCTGGCTTGGTGTTCACTTACTGCACAGCTTCGGAGCAGGGCCTTTCCCTGCCTTCCTGCATCTGTTTTCTCATCTGTGAAATGGGAATTTTAATCCTAATCAGTTTGCAAGGGAAGCAGTGAGGGATAGTCAAAGGCAATTCTTTATAGAGTAATAGCCAGCCTTATGTGCAAGGTTAGACATTGGAGTGGGTTTATGGTAGAGTTTAATTGATGCCTGTTCTGCTTATGGCTGGTAAGTGCAAGGCTTAACATTTGCTCTCAAAAATGTGGCACCCTGTTGGAGATGCCCCTGCAAGGAGCACCTTCTCATCTCTGAGCATAGGTGGGCAATGTTTTGGGATGCACAAATTTCTGGGCATTGCTTGTTTGGTTTTTCTTCCCCAAATTAATTTGATTATTAATTATTACCAGATTAATTTGTAGTAGAAGCTGTGTCTCACATGGCTGGGAGGAATGCTTTGGCTGCTCTTGAACTTCAACCTATGAGCTAAGCCAAGGTTGTGTTGTCGCATCCTTGGGACAGCTCCTGACTGCGTATGTCATTTTTCTGGCAGAACTTCACCAGGGTGTGTCTAGAGGAGACCAAAGACTTTGACTTTATTGTCGGTCATTAGAACTGAGATGGCACTCCTGGCTTCTCTGCTCTGCTTTCAGGGCAAGATCCTCAAGTGGTGTAAATCAGGGCCCTCCCATTTGAGCAGTGCTGCTGTAGCACTGTCTGTGTAGGCTGAGGGCCTGGTTCACACCTTCTGAACTGCTCTAAGACCTGTTCAAAAGGGAGTTAGCTGTGCTTGGTACATTGTACTACCTGTAATCACAAATGATCCTGCAAGATTCAGGATATTGCAAATGCAGAGAGCTTTTCAACAAGTAATCATTTTGAGATTGCTGGAAAACTGAAGAGTTAGTGCTACTTAAAGGAGAATAAAATAAGCATTAGCACAAAGCAGTTTTTGCAACAATCAAGTTTGATATATGTCCTGTTCTGCTTATAATGTTTCCTCAGAGCCCTTTTCAAGAAGGGGAAGCAACTTGTAAAAGCTGGGAATGCAGGGAAGAGCTAAATTTGCAGCCAGGGTTTCGAAGGAACAAACAAAGAAAAGCATATTTCCATTTCCATTACAGCAGAACATTCTTGGGAGTTCAGAGCAGCAAGCTGAGAACACGCCAGCCAAGCTGCCTCTAAACAGGAGGTGTGGAGCTGCAATGAGCTTTTTATCTTCAAGCATCTGCACTTAAGAAAGAAAGAAAGATCTTCCTGAGGCTTTTAAAACTCCTCTTTTTTGAGGGAGGGTCTGTTTCAGAGTAAGGAAAAGGGCTGGTCTGCAGCCCTCTGAGTGCAACATCGCAAACCTGAGCTTAAATTCTGCCAAATCCTACAGAAATCTGAGCCCCTCCATGCAGAAAGCCAGCTGAGCATCCTACCCCTTTCACACCCTATTCCAACACACCTCCCTCTTGCTTCCAAGTGCTGCAGTGTCCCTGTGCTGACCCTTCCCCCCACTTTAAAGTTCTGCTTTAATCAGTCAAAGAAACGTGTGGAAAAACTGGCAGCTCAGAGGAGAGCTTTTGTTTGTACAAGAAATGTTTTCATCCGAGCGAGCACAACAATCTCATTACTTGGAATAGCCACACATGTGCTGGAAACCCAGACAGCAGATACCTTCTTTCCTCATCCTTTGTAGGACCAGAGAGATTTCTGCCTCTTTGATTCAGCTGCAGTGCTACAAAGTTATTAGCACTGCTTTTTTGGTGTCCCTAATGAGACAAGCAGTCTTCCAAGCAGCTCCACAGAAGCACTTTTCTCATCACCACTAAAGCCTCGGACACTGTAGCACCAACAGAAACAAGAATGGAGACTTGCAGCCCTGCTGCTTCCAGCACTGGTTGGTCGTAGCAATTAGCTGTTTCCCCACAGATGGGGCTTCTTGTGCAGAAGGACAGCACAGAGAAAAACTTGTCCTGCTCAGAGAAACTAGTTTAGGAATCTCTAGTGAATGTGAAGATAAATCCTTCTGCTTTGGAACTGTTTGCATGTATTCTGCAAGCCTCCTGTGTACCTGCTGGATTCATGGGCCCTATAGAAGGGCTGGCTCTTACCTGAGGAACTGCCCTTCCCTGCCTTGGAATGCCCCAGTTTTATACACCCGTGGGCTCTTCTAGTTCCAAACTCTCCAAAGTTAAATCCATTAAACGATGGGCATATCCCTGCCTGTAAGAGCCTGTTCTTTACCAACAGACCACCTTTTGCAGGGTGGTCCTGCAGTTATTTACATAATGAAAGCACTCTCTGGAAAGGTCGGTAGCACAGTTTTCTGAGCACAAAACCTTTCATGCAACTGGGTGATGCACAGATGCCTGTGCATGGATTTTAGAGAACCTTTCTGAAGAGGGACAGCCCTCATGCTCTCTTTCTGGTGGGTGCCTTGGAGTACTGAGGCCCTGAAATGCTTTGCTGACCGCTCTTGCTCTGTGTCCAGGTTCACCAGACTGTAGGGCTGGAGTATATTCTTGGCATTTTGCATTTGATTTCCTTACAAGCCCATTTTGGGTGGAGAGGACATAATTTATTTTAATACATCTCACTCCCGATGTGTCATGTTAACCAGGTGGGATTGGTGGGTAAACCCATGAGAGGTAGCTGGGGCAGGAGCCAGCCCAGCTTTTTGGAACAGCTCCTTGTTGCTGTAGTTCACAGGGAGGCCCTGAGTTTGTCCACATCATGTCGGGGCTGACATGACATGGGGTGTTCAGGCACCAGAACAGGCTCCCCAGGGAAGTGCTCACAGCTCCAAGCCTGGCAGAGCTCAAGGAGTGTTTGGAAAATGCTCTCAGGCATGTTGTGTGATTATTGGGGTGTCCTGCATTGGGCCAGGAGTTTGACTCAATGGTCTGATTCTGTGACCCTGTTCCTCAGGACTCTCACCACTCAGATTTCCTTGTGCCTTTGTCCTCACCCAGGTTGGGGGACACACCATGCTGCCTATCCGCTGGATGCCCCCAGAGAGCATCATGTACAGGAAATTCACAACAGAGAGTGACGTCTGGAGCTTCGGGGTGATCCTCTGGGAGATCTTCACGTATGGGAAGCAGCCCTGGTTCCAGCTCTCAAACACAGAGGTACAACAGTGCTGAGACACCTCAGCTGGACACTGTACTTTTTGCCATCTCTCCTCCCCAGGTTGTTTGCAAAGCAGTTTATACATGGATGGTCCCCTCCTTGGCCCTCCCTTGGTGAAGCCATAGGATAAGTGTCATTATCTCAGTTTAAGAGCTGGGAAAACTGAGACCTGCAGGAATCAAAGAGCTCTGCCAAAGCCACGTACTGGCTAATCCTCAGCCCCTTGCTGCTAAGTTCCTGACGTATCTGTCATATCTCATAAACTCTCGGGGTGCTGCCAGAACTGGGGATACCCAAATTACTGCTGGGATATAAGTCATACCTTGAATTTCCCTTGCTTTCTCCTTTTGTAGCTGAAGTTCTTACTGCAGCTGCCAGCTTGTGAGAAATTGTTTTAAGCCTGATGTATTGCTTGTGGCACATTTCCTTGGGGTTTTTGCCATTGGGACATCTATGACATGGTTTTCCCCAGTTCACTGAGGGTGGAACCCATGGAGCTTGTTTGCCCTTTTTATTTCTTTGACTAGCAAAATTTGCAGCCCACCAGGACAGGGCTGCACTGTAAAAATGTTGAGGGAAGGCTGGCTGGGATTAGCAGGGTGTCACTGCTGAGGTTTGAGGCACATCAGCAGAAAATCATTGGAAGATTTTTGCTTGGAATAGCAGGAGGTATTACAGAAGAGGAAAAAGATGCATTGACATAGCAGTGTGTGGGAACCTTGAACATTTTTATCCTACTGTGTATCTAATGGATTTCAGAAATTTCACCTTTTGTAATGAAAAATGTGCATTTTCTGCTTTCTGGATACAGATCCCTTAATTAAGTGAGTTGCAGAGATGGCAAATCCAAGGTGTTGCTTTACAGCTCTAATACTTGCCCATTCGTGTGCTCAATGGGGCCTGACCATATATCCCAAAGTAGCACACGCAAACATTTCAGAGGCACAAACAATGGAACCGACAGCGACAGAAGTTATTTGTCACGCTATTTAATGAGCTGCTCTTGCATTTCCCTGCGAGGGTAAATACAAACACACACAAATGAGCACATGGAGCTTGAACATGGGCAATGGGCATGCTGGAGTGTGACAGCTCAGCTTTGTCCGTGCCTTCTGCCTCAGTTTCCTTTGTAGGGCAG
The DNA here is from genome assembly GCF_965178545.1 of Coloeus monedula. Lineage (NCBI taxonomy): Eukaryota > Metazoa > Chordata > Aves > Passeriformes > Corvidae > Coloeus > Coloeus monedula. The sequence goes on from NC_138794.1 coordinate 6,016,647, forward strand.
TAGGGCTGAGAATAGCCACCCTTAATCATGGGGGGAGAGCTGTTTAAAATCTGAACAGATGTGGCTGTATTGGTTTGCTACCATCCCTGGGATAAAATCTCATCCTTCCCTTTCCTATTGGTGTATCCACTGCTTTCTGACTGCTGACCACAGTGTCCTGGTGGGAGGGAGCCACATGAGCTCTCACCTGGCTCATTTTTCACAATTTGTGGAGGGATGGGAAGAACCTGTGTGGCTGCAGAGGGCTGACACCTCCACCAGCTCCTGGATGGTGTGGCATCACAGCGAGTCCCTGTGGCAGCCCAGAAGCAGTGCCAGAGCCCCATGGAGAGGCAGAACCCATGGAGAGAAGGTCAATGAGCTTGTGCTGGGGTTAGCGTTGGTCAGTCTGGGATGCCCACTCCATTCTGTGCCACCTGCATGGCCTTATACCCCCACAGCATTTTCAGCAGGTTTTTCCAAGGCTGGGAGAAACCCTCTGTGAGCAGAGGAATGAGGCAGGACACCACTCAGCCAGTCCATTAACTTCTCTCCGTGCCTTTCCTTCACCCTGAAGAGAAAGGGCCCAGCACAGGGCTCCCGTGCATGCCCAGTTATGTTAGAAACCATAACTCACCTCCTCCCCCCAGCCAGCAGCCAGCAGCTCAGTGGCAATGCTCTCTGCCTGCTGTGTCTTCCTCCCCTTGCTTTCAGCAGGTCCTAATCTCTCCCCTCTGTATTTATATGCAAACAGCAAAGTGATAAGTATCCCTTGAGCTGCCTGCTGGGACCATTGCTATTCATAAATGATAAACTCCAAACACCTCTTGCTGGGTGGCTTCCCTCAACACACTGCTTGGGACCGGTGTTTATCTGCAGAGCGTGGCAGGCCGCTCGCACGCTGCGATGCTGGGACTCATCAACCCCAACCAAGGAGGCCAGGCAGCAATAGCTGCTCTCTGGAAAGTCATATTTCCCTTTCCTTTTCATTCATTCCTCCAGTAAACAATGCACAAATAGACCCTTAGGGGAGTCTTTTCCAATGGCATCCCTCCGAAGAGACTTTGCTGTTATCCAGGACCTCACATTTTTCTCATTAGCAGCACAGATCTGACCCAAAAGAGAGTGATAGCATTATAATTTTTTTTCTCCATCACAGATGTGATTTGACATGAGATTTCATTCTTTTAGTTGCTTTTCTATATCAGAAGGAAGCAAATCTGACCTTGGAGAAATATGTAGGAAAAGATGCTCTGAACTCTTCCTTATAAACCTCTCCTGGGCTTCGCAATGGAAAGGACTCTTGGTTTTCAGACAAGAAAAATATAGTTTCAGCTGTGCAAAATATTACTTTACCTTGGGGATTTTAAGAGGTTTTTTTTCCTTCTTCATTTAGCAGGAAAAACTGACATCATAAATTAAAATCTATTTCATTTGCTTGTGACCTCCTCTTTGGAGAGTGCATTGAGGCAGGTAGGTGTCATACAGGGAAGGTTTTGGGATCTGAAAAACCGTAGCTGGAGAGAAACTTTTTATGGTAAAATTATCATTAGCAACGAACAGGTGAGCATTGAGGATCTGCAGATCTGAGATTTGGCTTCTCAGTGCTCCCATTCACTAAATGTTGCCACATCAGCCAAGCAGTAGCAGGGATGGGACATCCTCCATAGACTGCCCAGCTGGTGTTCAGTGTTCCTTTTCTTTCTTTCCTCTAGGTCATTGAGTGCATTACCCAAGGCCGAGTTTTGGAAAGGCCTCGAGTTTGCCCCAAGGAGGTTTACGACATCATGTTGGGCTGCTGGCAGAGGGAACCTCAGCAACGGCTCAACATCAAGGAGATCTACAAGATCCTTCACGCTCTGGGCAAGGCCACACCAATCTACCTGGACATCCTTGGCTAGCAGTGGCCACTTGTTGGAAGTCCCTGCTCCTTCCTCCCGTCCTTCCCTCCCTCTCCCCCTCCCAACCCCTTTGCCCCTCAGCTCCCAAGCAAACATCTTCATATAAACTCAAGTGCCTGCTACACATACAACACTGAAAACAAAAAAAAAAAAAAACAAAACGAAAAGCAAACCGTCAAAAATCCCACCAAGAACAACAACCTGTAAGGCAGTTTGGCTTATATATATTTATAGATCTCTCTCTATATATAACTTCCACACCAATACAGAAAGAAGCTGCTGTTACAGAAAATTGTGAGACTATATATATATATATATAAAAAAAAAAGAAACAAAAAAGGGAGAAAAAGTACTTAAAAATATATATATAATTAAAAAGAAAAAAAAAAAAAAAGAGAAAGAAAGGAGAAGGTATCTTTCCCCCGAGCATTCAAGCAGTGATTTGTAACCCTGCTGTGAGTATGGTTCGGGCTGCTGGGCAGGGCTCTAGACTGGCTATGGCAGCAATGCCATCCTGGGTAGGAGCCCCAGGACGAAAGCCTTGCCCTGGTTGTATGATATGCACTGAATGTGTGATATCAGTCCTCCCTTTTCGTCCTTGCCTCCCTCCCTCCTTGCCAGCCCGCAGGTGATGGGCACAAAGCCAGGGCAGTGCCCCTGGATGAACTCTCTTTTACCAACCCCTTCCCTCCCTCCCTCTCAGTCCCTCCTCATCCCTCTCTGCCTTCCTGCCTTTTTCCTCCCTCCAACATTTCAGGACAATTTTTCTAATTTGCTGATTCTTAAATGTATAGACTCAAGGCTTTCGAACACACAGTCAAAGGATTGTGGCACCTACGGGTAAAACACACACCGGGCAGCAGCCGCCCTCCCGCAGACTGCAGGCTCCTGCCCCAGCCCTCCCTCTGCCCCTGTGCCGGCTGCTGCCAGTGCTGGGAGAGCAGCGGGACCAAAGCGGCTGCACGTGGGAGTCGAGGGGGGGTCCTGGGGACCCGGTCCTGAATCATCCCCAACCCATTCCAGTGTGTGAGACAGGAGTGCTGCTCACCCAGGGCACCCAGCGCAGGCGTCACCTTGGGGGGAACAACCCCGCTCCTCCCCACCCTTATGGCTGTTAGTGGCCACGGGGTTGTTCTGCCTCCCTCAGCTGTCTACACCAGGGCCAAATTGGCCCCCGGTATAAACTTTTAGTGAGCAGGGTTGGATCCTTACTCCCCGCATGGGGGAAAGGCTACAGGGTGCAGACAGCTGGGAACATGCCTGCAACCCTGCTGGGCATGTCTGTGGGGTCAGCATATCCCAGCGCTCTTCCTCCCCATCCTCTCCCTTTCCCCATTCCTGCCCCATGTCTCAGTCCCATCCTCAGGCACAAGCCAGCGGGGGACAGGGAGGGGGACCAGGCTTGTGAGATGGCTGGGAACCTAACAACACCTGCCTGCAGCTCCCTTGCCATTCTCCTCACGTCCCCATCCCCTGAAAGGATTGATGCATCTGCCTTTGAGCTGTTGTGAAATGCAGAGGCTGAAGAATAGCTCCACAGGCAGCCCCGGGAGGAGGGGGGAAGGAGGGGAAGGTGCCTTCAGGAGCAGACGGCTCAGCGGATGGCCGCAGCGGCCAGCCTTGCATCTCAATGAGGAGAAAGGCCTGGCAGGCAGCAACAGGGGGTGGTGGGGACAGGGAGGGAGAGACAGCATCATCCTCACTATGGCCGATCTCCCCGGAGTGGAAAATAATCCCGACCTGGGGAAACGTTGAGTCAGACACTGAATCCTGCCTGTCCACACTGGGCTGAGAATACAAAACCTTTCTGGGCCTTTTTTTCACACGGATAATGGAGGATGAGGGGGAACCTCAGCTTGGCAGCTGCTCTCAGGAGGCAGGGAACGGGCGGCACAGGCATTGTCAAGGCAATTTTGAGAAGGCAACAACTGCCAGCACAAAAATAGCCTGCTCGGATGTGGCACTTCTGGAAGGCAATGCAGATGGGGGAAGAGGAGACAGAGAAGGGATCTTAGCTCCTTCCCCATGGCCAGAGTAATATTCATGTCCAGGATGCAAGGGGAAATAGGTGACTCTGGTTGTGGCTTGCACTGAAAGGGAAGATCTTGCCTCCTCTCCCCATCCCCTATGTCCCCTGACAATCAATACCTCTCACTCATGGCACTGGCATGACCTGGCTGATGGTTTCAGACAGAGGCAGGGGACACTGACATAAGGAGGATTGTGGTGGCAACAGCAGCCGTGGGTTTATTCTGTGCCTGTGTAATGAGCAGTATGAGCCTGGGGTGGCAGATGATGGGCGGCAGTAGACACATGGGAGTAAGAACATAACTTTCCTCTGCCTGTAAGAGAGATCTGAGCTAGTGGGACAGACTGATGCCAGTGGGACAGACTGCCATTGAACAGGCCCCAGCTGCTCACAGAATCACCACTGACGGCGTGGTCACGGCCAAGGGCGTGGACCAGCACCGGGAGTGGGCACACAGGAGCACTGTACCACGCCGCCTCTCCACAGCAGGATCTGGCTCTTTTGGGAGAGGATATCCTGCTTACTTAGGTCCACCTTTGAAAGAGGAAAAGGCTGGTTAAAAGGTTGCTAGCCCCAGCCTGGCTGTCTTTTTGTGCAGGCTGCTTTGGCTGAAAGGATTGGAGATTCTGCACAGGGAGAGAACAAGCAATGGCTGTTAATTGCCCAGCATTTCCAGAAGAAAACCCTCTCCTGGGTCTGCCTATTTCCTGCCCCAAGTGGCTTCTTGCTCTTGTGGCTCCCAGGCACTGTGCCAGGTTGTGCAAGGCCACAACTTTGTCCACTCCTCTCTCTCACTCTCGCGCTCTCATTTCTGTTTTGGCCAATGTTGTGGGCTTTTACACTATCAAGTCACCTGCAGACACTGTTCCCAGCTGATGAGATTCCCTTGTCACCATTCTGCACAGCAGATACATCCTCCCTTCCTCACTTCTTTCCTCCTTCCCCTCCTCCCCAGCACCGCCACCCTGTCCCTTTCACCACCTCTTTGTACAGTCACGACAACGAGGTGAGCTCAGGAGCTGAGGGTGACACTGAGCCTCGATGCTGCATGTTTAGGCTTAGGTGGTCTCTGAGGTGAGTTTATGGGTCCCCAGAAGATGGGAAGTGGCTGAGACCAATGCTCAGGCTCTGGCTGCTTTGCTCTTAGCCCCACCACATGTGGTGACTGCCTTGGAGAAAGGTCCTGCTGTCAGAGTTAATTGTGAACTGTTGCTCAGAAGAGCTGGATAAGCTGCAGTTCTGTGGTGTGACATCTGCTCTGCCCCCCTCAGCCTGTCATTGTTGAGTGGAGGTTTGCTGGGGGCAAGGAGAAGATTGCTTTGTGCTCAAAGACATGAGAGAAACTGCTGCATCCCTTTTTGGCATGACTGTTTTGGAGGGGAAGAGGGAAAGCAGCTGTGCTGCATTCCTGGTGAACACCCTGAGACCTCATTTCCAGAAGCACTTTCCTGGAGCAGAAGAGAGCTTCCCATCAGCATGGACTGGTGATCTTCCCTGTAGGAAGAAGGGCTCTGCAATGGGGCTATGTGTGAGGGGAAGAAAAGCAGATTTTGGGGGAAACTCTCACGGAGTATCGACATCTGAGTGTTTGGAGCCAAAGAGAAATGAGCTCATGTTTCTTTATTTGTAGGAGAGATACTTCCCTATGCCCTGCCTCTATTTAGAGCAGAGAGCTATCCCTGCTGCCTGGGAGCACCCCCAGGTCTCACCCTGCTCTGAGGCAGGCCAAATTCCCAGGACATCCAGCCAGACCTTCCCCCCACCCAGCCTCTTCCATCTGCAGTTTTCTCAAGGGACTTGTGAAAGGGAGATGGAAGGAGCACCAGACAGAGCACAGCTGAGAAGGGACCATAGGGTCTTTCCTGTCCCAGCTGCATGCTGCTCCCTAAAAATTAAAATTGTTTGTACCAACTCAGTCACCCAAGGGTGTCACCGAATGATGCTTTCTTGGAGGTGAAGGTGCTATTTTGGTGCATGGTACAGGAGGTGGTATTTTGGTGCATTGCCAGGGCTACAAACGGCAGGCAGTGAATGTGGCTCCAGCCTCAGGGTCCCATCAGTGACCTGGTTTGTGGTCTCCTGCCATTGTTTTTCCTTCCACCCCAGTCTGTCAGGTTGCAAGACAGAAGCTGAAACGTAGCAAAGGGAAGAGACGCAGAGATCTGCCAGACTGAAAGTCCATTCTGTCTCCTGCAAAACTTGTCCATCTGGTCTATTTAGATATCCCTCAATGTACGGATTCTGGGGGTGAAAAAGTCTGAGCTGCTTCATTTCAGGCCCATGCTTGGGTCTTCAGGGTGTTGAATTGCAGGCGGCTGACTCTGGGAACTGTGCTGCCCAGACAAATATGAAAACTGTGGAATGCCTTTAAAGAGGCTGTTTGCTTGAGAGACATCGTTAGCTTTGAGCTGTTTGCTTGTCCCCAGGAGTGGGTGGAAAAAGGTGAGAAAATATGTGGAGGAATAAAAGAGCCAAGGAAAGGGAAAGGCTGGTTTTAGAAGACAACTGAGTATCTTGGGTTGGGAAATCAAGACAGATTTGGGGGGTGTGGTGTAGAATTTTAAGGAGCACAATGGATACAAGCAAAAACAAAAGAAAATAGCAACATGCTGCAGCTCCAGGAAAAGTTAGCTATGAAGCTGGGCAAATACTGGTTTGAAAAGGAGGCAGAAACCAAAAAAATCAAGGGACCATTTATGCAGGTGCAAAACAAAATCACTAGGTTTTGTGCTTTTCTATGATTTTTTTTTCCTATAAGAAAATGCAACTAAAAGAAGGTCTGAAAAGTTATGCTTTTTCAGGGGCACATAGAGAAGTATAATACTATATGAGCTGTTTCCTTTCTTGTAAAAGGCTCTTATTTCCCAGAACTCGGATGTATAGGTTTCCTTGAGCTCAGAATATGGGCTGAAGAATGCAGACATGGTCACCACAAGCACCCAAACCCAGAGGTAGTTCTGAACACCTGATCAGCATTCAGTCATGTGCCAGTCCGTGCGAAGACACTATTTTGTTTAGCATCTTAAGAAGTTTTTTTTTAAATCTTTCTCATTTCCTCCCTCCCCGGGGAGTATCTGCATCCTTTCCTGATCTGGCCAGGAATCAGCTGAAGCACTACAGCCATGGCTTCTACCCAATGTTTTCGTAACAGCTCTAGGTGTGTTCTCTGGCTGTAAGGCAATGATGAGAATAAGCAAGGGGAATAAAGGAGATCCTGGCTGTGATTCCACGCTGTGGTGGCTCCTCTGATAGCTGGAAGGATCTGGGCATTTACAGGGCTCCTCTGCTATGAGACTCACAGGTGTAGGCATGTCTTGGTGCAAGCCAAAATTTTGTTCTCCATTCATGTTCAGTGGCTTTCTGATGGATGGTGGGCTCATGGAGCCTTGGCATAATGGTGCTGTCTCCAAATGAGTACCAAAAACAGAGAAAGAGAAAATTTCCCTCTCAGAACTGCTTTTCAGCAGTGGATAGACTTGCTTAACCCTCAGGTACCTTCTCCACTCCTGCACCAAGGCGTCTCCTACATCAGTACCCATTTAATGTTTAAACAGCTGCTAAATCCTAAAAATTCTTTTCCCTTTGCTGCTGTCCTTGAAAGTAGAGATATTGAGTTTCAAGCCTGGAGAAAGTAGATGTTTTCAAAACATCTGTTCTGGCTGGCAGCGTCATAAATGACACAGGCAGAGATGTCAGTTGCTGCTCTGGGAGGAATGGAGGAGCATCTCATCTCTCCTGTGCCTCTTATTCCTTTCCAATGCAACACTGAGCCATGAAACCACTCCCTGAGAGAAATGATTGGAGTCCTATTGCTTGCAATTTTGAAAAACTGAGCTGAGGAAGGAGATAAGAGACCAAAGAGAAGGAAAGACAAAATATTCCAGCTTTCCCTAAGGGTTAAGCTGGTAGGTTGGTTTCATGTTGGTGGCTTGAGTTTCTCACGGACACAAACTGACAGCTCTTTTCTGACTAAAAGAATGACCACTGGTTCCTCCTCCCTTCTGCGCGTCCCACAATTTTTGCATCTCTGCAAGGTGAAAAGAAGCATGACAAATCTAACCATCACTTCCCCACACTGTCAGGAATCCTCCATAGGAACTGCTCTCCCTCCCAGCACAACTGACTGATCCCAGTGCTGAAAACTGGAACAGTTTTGTTCTGAGGGGGAGTTGAATTGCTGAACTACTGGCTGCTTAGGACAAGGTCCCAGCAGGGAAGGGCTGAAATACCTCTAAAGAAATCATACCTCTGGGAGGTCCAAGTCTCTTCTTGCATGCTTTCTCTCCCTCTCTGCTGGCTTCCAGCCTCTCCAGTCTTTGCTGCTTGATACTCAGATAACTGAGTTTCTGCATTCACTCCCTTTGCAGAGTGTGGAGCACAGGTGAAGCTGTTTGATTTCAGTGTGGTAGGTGAGATCAGATTTCTCCCTCCATGCCCTCTTCTTTTTCTCCCTGTGCAGCTCCTGTCCTTGCAGCTCTCAGGACTTGACTAGCAGAGTTTTTAAATGAAGTGAAAGTCTTAATGTGAGGTGAATCCCAAGACCACAAACAGTTTGGACTTCAAACAGTGAGAAAATTGGCGCCGGATGATTCCGCACACAAAGCAGAAAACTTTCATTTCCTGCAGGCAGGATGGAATTGACTGTTATATTAAGACTTCAGAAGGAGCACTGCCCTGGAGTAATTTCAGTGCTGTCAGGCAGTGTTGACATCTAGATTAACCTCTGTGCAGTGAATTTTACAGCAAAGCTCATTGTAATGCATGTGGGGTATCTCCTGTAAATCCCAGTTGAAGCCCACAGTGTCCCACCCTTCTGCACAGGAGAAAGGGTCGGGGAGCAGCTGCTATCATTTTTGACCCCAGCAAAGCGTGACTCCAACCTCATCCAGGCCAGTTCTGCTGAAACTGATTTTCTGCCGTGCTAAAGTGACAATAGCTCCAGCCTATATTTTTTCCTTTTAATTCCCCAAAGAGGTTTACATCACAAGGCTGAAATTTTTGCCAGTGAAAAACAGCTCCCTTCATGTATCCAGCCAGCAGTGCAGTCCTAATTAAAAGGCACTAGTTAACTAATGGCAATTAGCTGCTTGCACTGATTAACTCCAAGACATACAATCCCCACACACAAAGTTCTGATCAGATGTGATCTAAATGGCAGACAAGCTCCCAGCTGATGTGAGATGGTGGCATCCAGTCCTACTCACCAGCACACAGGCACACAATGAGCACTGCCTACCAAACTAAAACTGCATGAATTAAAGAAATTCACACAGTTAACTCAGTGCAAGTCAGAGGACGTTGCAAAAGAAGTCTCTTGTCTCCTGAACTGAATGCTCCTGCTGATAAGTTGAAAGCACAGGCCTGAACCCAAGCCCTTCTGTCTTTTGCTGTAAGAGGAGATTGAGCAGTGGGATTTCCCAGACAGGACCACAACGGCTTCTTCACTTTTGTGCTGGCAGAGACAATCCTGTCTGTGGTTCTTAAGATGCATCTCTCAGATGCACTTTGTGAAAAAAACCACTAGCATGAAAAAAAATATGGAAAAGGAAGGGAAGGTTTCTTTGTGTGTTTTTGCCACACCTGCTTATTCATGCACTTATTTTCCTACTCAGACATTGCTATGCAGTCTGCAGGATGTTCTAGGCAAGAGAAAAGCTATCAGGTGCTGCAGAGATCAACCACTAGCCCTAAGGGCAAAATCTCAAGAGTACTTCTAGAAATCTCTTTCAGAGTCCATCCATCCTCTCATCCACAGCTCTTCATAGTAGTCTTACCATTATATTTGCCAAAGGTTTTGGACAGTCTGTGAAGAGGTGACATATCTTCAGTTTCCCCTCATCTTCAGAAGGAATTGTGACATTTCTGTAATTCGACCCATCAGGAAGATTCCTTCAAACTAACATTTATTACCCCCAATCAGAATACAGCTGAAAAGGCTACCCAAGGTTGTAGAAAAGGTCAAGCTCTTGCTTTGGACTGGAATTTGCTTTGGAAGGAATTTGATGGACCAATTTAACCACCACAGCACATCAAAACCTGGTGGCTTCATTTAAAAAGTAATCAGTATTGTATTTCGCTTTAGACATCCGTGCATTAGTGTTCTGCAAATATGATTTCCTCTTTGTTTGCATTATTGATGCCATAAAATGTCAGACACATTAAAGAAAAAAAAAGAGGCCAACCTTTGGGGTTTGGAATGATTCTGGCTGAATTGCAGTTGGGTTACTTTTCTTTTTATTTCCCATGGCAGCGATGCGCTGTTACTCATTCTGCTATTGTTTTACAAAGAGCTCTCTCTAAGTGTGTTTATTCAGCCAACCGTATTTCAGGAAACACATAACCTTGATATTTTTTGCTGTATGTGGCAGCGTGTGTGAATGTGTGTTGGGGAGAAGGAGAGGAGAGGTGGAGCTTTTTACAAGAGCCCTCCCATGTCTGGTAGTGTGTTGGCTTTGTGCAGTGCTGCATGACTCCCTCCTGCTCAGGTGCCTGGTTTGATTTACCTTCAAGAACTGACTTTTGTAATCAGGATTTGAGGTCTTCTGGTTTAGCCCTGCCCAGAATCTGTCATCTGCTCTCACCATTCAGCAGCCATCTGCTATCCACAGAGGTTCCTAGATGTCTATGCCACAGAGATTACACAGTAATTGAGTCTCAGGCATGCGGCAGAGGAGTTTTAGCTCATTCTGATCCTGGACCAACAGCAAGTTTGCTGATTTAGCTTGGTTCCCACCCAAGGTTCAATGGCTACAGTTCCCAAGACAAATACTCTTAGCTGCTCAGTGCTTTTTCTCACAGACTATTACGAGTACAGCCTTGGCAGCTGTAGCTCTCTGCCTCACTTCTCTGTAATGAATGGAGATCCATTTTTCAGTGATCCTGGGAATTTTTTGAAGGATATTCTCCCTCTTAAAATCTAAGAAATTCTCAAGTATTGTCTTCTTGAAAGTAAAAGTGAAGAAATAAGGTGGAAATATCTCCCTTAAGCAGGGATTTTCATCAGTGGTAAAATTTCAGCTTTTCCTCCCAGTGACAGCAAGACTTGGGTGCAGGGGCAGTAGAATAGAGTGGAGCAGCTTAAGGAAGGGACTCAGCTAGGACCTAGACTGAAAAGTCATCTGTTCACCCACGAAGTCATTGCCAGCTTCATACAGGAAGAAATCCCCAGCTTTTCTTGAGCAGATTCCTGCCCAGCTTTCTTGTTCCTACTCCAGTTCTGAGGAATGACCTTCAGATGACCTTCAGATCTCCTTATCTCACACAGATCCTTCCCAGGGCTATCCAAACAGCCCAAGGAAGTGATGACAAGGGCTGAATGGGTGTGTAATTCAGTGCTTTTCTCTCCCTTTTTCATCAGGGGCAGAGATAGTGAAAGTGACAGAACAGAAAAATTATTTTCCCCAACAGCAGCAATCCAGTTTCTTTTTAAACTCCAATATTTAAGATGCCATACAGCAGTACCTATAAATATGCCTTGAAATGTTGAATGAGCACAAGAGTATATTTGATTTTGTTTTTATGCCTATAATTTCTCTCACCAAGAATTCAGCTGTTACTCAGCTCCCAGCAGGTTGTTCTGATTGCTGGAGAGATGGTTGGGATTGATTCTGGCTGTGACCTGTTCCAGTCCACCCTCATTCTTATGTAGCTAGATTGAAACAATAGAAACCAGCAAGAGACTGAATTGTTGTTCCTGTGAAACTGAACCTCCTTGTGCAACTCCGGAATAAATGCTGAAGGCATTGAAGACCCACAACTTTGAAGTCAGTAAGGGCTGTCTGTAGATACAGGGAGGCACTGAACAGATGTTAGGAACAGAATGGCAGGAGAGAGAAAGAGAAATGCTACAAGAGAATAAAAACAAACTAACAATCCTTACATCAGAGAAGACAGTGGTTGGTTTATAATACAAGAAAATCCACTGGTGTCCATGAGAAAAGACTCAGAATATTCACCCTGGCAACCAAGAACATCGGCCACCAGGACAAGAGCAGCTCTATATCCTACAAACCTCCTCTCACTTTTAATTTCCTTTTTCTCCTTCTCCTGCTGATACAGAACAAATCCGGGCTTATGGCCTTCCTGGAAACTGAAATTAAGAGGCAGATTTGGGAGAGGATGAGAGACACCAGATCCTGCTGGATGATACAACAACTTTATAGCCCAGCACATTTCAGCAGCAAGCGCCTGGTGTGCCCTTCCTCTTAATTTTTCCTTTCTTTCTTTTTTTTTTTTTTTTTATACAACCCCTAATTGGTGCAAGCAGTGTTCACAAGGAGCCTAAAACAGTTCGGTGCCCATTCTCTCGGTAAGATGGGGATTTCAGCGGACGGACAGACGTCGTGAGCCGCGTCCCTGCGGATCAGCACCGCGGACAGCGGCCCCGCCCGCGCCGGTCCCGGCCCGGCGCTCCGGCCGCAGCTGGAGGAGGAACCCTGCCCTTGAGGAAGGAGCCCCACTTTGGAGGGAACCATGCCCACACTGCCCAGGCAGCTGCCGTCTCACCCTTCTTTCGTTCCTCCCATGTTTCTTCTAGTGTGAAATCATTATCTGCTGTCTCGTTTTCAAGTGATGGAGGAGGGATGGTTTAAAACACAAACCAATCATTCCGATGGAAGAGAGAACCATTTTTTCCTTCAGAATTAAACTATCTGCCCCGCTTCTTCCTGCACTGGTGTTCAACCTATGAAGGCTCCATCTCTAGGCTGTGAAAGGTTCTTATCTTCTTGTCCATTGGGACAGTTTGGCAAATGGAGAGATATTACACTGGTAGCCCTTTAGAAACAGAATCCTTATTTTATTGGAAGCATCATGTGATTCAGATTTCAGCCATCAATTACATTTACTGTTGGTAAAGGGTAAACAGACAAATCTCTTGGAAAATTGCAGGTAAGGGACATATAAATGACACTGTGGCCACTGAAAGTTATTTTCACATTAATCCACCAAAAAAAAAAAAAAAAAGAAAAGAAAAAAAAAAAAGAAGCTACATTACTGTGTAGTGGAGGGTTGTCAGAATCACGGAGTCATAGAATGGTTTTGGTAGGAAGAGACCTTAAAAATCACCTAGTTTCAACTCCCCTACCATGGGCAGGGACATTTTCCATCTGACCAGGTTGCTCAAAGCCCTGTTCACTCCAGCCTTGAAGAGTCAGACAAAGATGAAGAGCCATGCAGGCACCAGGCAAGGCCCCAAATGGAGAAGCAGTCTTATCTCACAGAGAAAAAAAGGCAAGTGTCTCAGTGCTCATCTTGCCCAGCCAGTGTATTTGGGATTTCATCCCACAGGTATTCCTGGATCATACTAAGGAAAAGAAACCCTCGAATTAGGGTTGAACATCTCCTGGACCTATTCATCGAGGAGAGAAGCAGTTGGGCAGGAGCATGCAGGCTCATTACATCTCTGAAAAATTTAATGTGAAGAAGAAAAGCTGGAAAAGTAGGCCAGAAAGTTGGGTTACTCCCCCCACTCAACATATGCTGCTTTCTAGAAGCAGTTTCCTCCGTATCCCACCTCCCACACAGTCCCCAGCTGTGACTGGAAGTTACTACAATGGGACGTGTGGATGGACACTCAGAGACAGAGAGGACTGGGAGACAAGAGAGAGTCTGAGACACAAGACTCCAAAACTCGGAAGTAGCAATAGTGAAAGCGAGGAATTAAGGCCAGACTTCTGATGCTTAGGGCTGACTGGAAGGCAGAAAGGATGAGCTTGCAGGGGATGGCAAAGATGATTTAAGAAGGGGCTTAGAGAACAAAGGATGCTAAGAGGAGGGGTCAAAGGAGCCTACTGGGACACAAGGAGAGGAAGGAAATGGTCAAGGACTGGATTCCCGGTGAAGGGTCAGTGATCATAAGGGTGGTGAAAGTCAGATAGGAGCTGCAGTGAAGCAGAAGACAGCCCTGGTTGGGGAAACACTGTAGATGCGAGGAAAGAGCCCCTATAGAATGATGAGTGCCCATCTGAATGAGTCCTGAAGGTTTCTCCAAACCTTCAGTTCTGCTGGGCTTCTTCCAGGCCCACATTCTCTGCTTCAAACCTGACAAACACCATAACTTTCCCTGCATTTATTTGCTGTCTGACAGCTCTGGTTTCAGTACTAACAGTCTAAATTGTTTTAGTTCCCCTCAATCCTCCTGTTCAACCCCCACAACCAGCTAATTCCTTGTGTGAAGGAGAATTGGCTTTTTTTTTTAGGTTTTCTATTCTTTTTTTTTCCCAGAAATGTCCATTAATTTTTCAGCTAAACTGGAAGGCAATTTTTTGCATGAGAGCTTTACATAGATAGGCTTAAAGCAGAACAAAAAATAAATAAATAACTATACTAAATTACCTCCCCCTCCCCCACCTTGTCTTAATGAAGTGCTGTTTTACATAAGTTATTTCAAGAGAAATGAAGTATTTTTGGGCAGGCAAGTGATCAACATTTATTTAGCTTTCCATGAGTGTTGCAACTCCCTCTGAATCTTCTGGATCAGGCAAGGAGGCAAGGTTTCCCCAGGTAAAGACTGAGGATACACAACTTTCTTGAGTGAAGGCTGTCTTGGGGTCTTCAGGCTGTGTTTGGGAATGTTTTTAGGGGCTGCACTGTGCACTTGCCTCTGGTAAGTTCTCCAAGATTTGTGTGTTGAAGCAGTGCTGTTTATCAGTGGTTTGAGTGGCAGTGTGATGGCTTAGGCAGAAAAATCACCCTGATTTCCTGTGCTGGCCTCAAAAATCCCCCATGCACCTCCCAGAAATCTGCAAGGGTAGACTTAATTTCCAGGAAACTCTTCCTTCTCCCAGCTGAACTGCCCTTCAACAGCACAGGCAGGCTTGGCCCCCAGAAGGTGCTGCTCCACAGCTCTCTGTGGCAGGCAAGTTGGTGCTGAGAGGAGGATGGAGCCACAGCTCAGAGGAAAGACATTTTGGTGGCATTTGTGTTGTTACTATTATTTAAAACAGCTTATTTTAATCTCTGCTAATGTCACAGAAAGTCTGCACGAGCAGAAATCAAATCCTCTGGTGATGTATGCTGAATTGATTTCTTTTGTTTGGCAGACTTTTTTCTATACTATGCACCGATCCATGTTTGCTCAGTCTGGGGCTTCTTTTGCATCTTTTGAATCCAATTTGCAATTTTGCAACTGAATTGATGGTTCTCAACCTTCTCCAAACCACAGTCTCCCCTTCTTCAAACCAAAATTCACCATTTTCCCCTGCTGGGAACAAGCCAGGTTACCCCTTAAGTGAGAATCTGGTGAGAGCAAGGAGGTTGTGATCGCCTGCCCACCCCACTTCCACTGGCTCCAACTCAGAGGATGAGGAACTCTGATCTGAGTTTTGGCTAAGGTGGGGTCCCTGCTTGTCCCCTACCAACCACACTGTGTGCATCGAGCGCGCTGCTACCCTGGAAGGGGATGACTGATACAGCGTTAGTCACACTTACATGTAGAGTTTTTAAATTAAGCATTTGCAGTGAGGTCCAGGGACCTGTTAAAGTGCTGAGGTATTTACCCTCCCCAGCCTTCCCTTCCTTCCTGCCCTGCTTTGGCCCTTCCCCTCTCCCCAGCCTTGAAATGAAACAGAAAATTATTTTTTTAAAACTGTGTCGATAATTTATGTTTAGTATAAAGGATGATTTAATGGCATCACCAAAGGTCATTTTTTTCATCTCCGTGTTACTGCCCCAGCCCCAGAGGCTGTGCATCCCCTCTTTCCCATAACTCCACTGCCCTCCCTGTCATTCACCTCACACATCCCCTGTCACCACCCCACCCCAGCGTTCCACACACCGGACACCTGCTTCAGGTTCAGCCAATGACCGATGGAGAACAGAGATTTCAAAACGAAACCTCCACTCCAGACCACCACAAACTGGAACCATTTCCACCTTGAAAACAGTCAGTTGCTGCAAACGACAGGCAGACTCATTTCTTGAATTACGTAAGGTTTTTTTTAAAGCCTTTTATACCTATTTACGCGTGCGCGTGCGTGCACCGTGTGTGCACAGCGGTACCTGTGTGCACAGATGCACACAAATCTCTCTCTCAAGTATAAATATATTGTATGTTAGAGCTGTAAATACTCCTTGGTCATGTGTCTATGTCTTCTTCAAAGTATCATATCCTCAGTGTTATGTTAACAACTCCATTTATTGATTGATGAAACTGTGTGTAGACCTGTACCCTCCTGACATAGTTTATGTAGCTCTCTCTTCTCAAATAAAGTACAAAACTACCACCAGCAGGTCCTCCTCTCCTCTTTGTTCCATGCTGAATATTCAGCTTTAATTCATAGAAGTCTGATGCGGTTTTCAGCCATCCCAACAGTACAGAAACCTTCACGTGATGCTTTAGGAATGTTATGTTGCTGGTCAGGCCAGCAAGTGAAAGAGTTGTTGACAAAAGGTAATAATCTGTAGGTAAAATGTTGTTCCAACTGCAGTAAATAAAGATCTCCATACTGATCCGAGTCATCCTTCCCACCTATCTCCAGGTACAGCCTACACCAATCACAGCTCCCTTCATCCCAGTAGACACAACAGGAGTCCATCCTCCTTGTCCCCTGTCAGTGGGTCTCTGCACAGTTACATCAACCAGCCCTTCCACAGCGCAGGAATCCCCCCCTTACCTTAAAAGGATCCAGTCTCTTGTCATGTTGTTGGCTTGTTGCTGCTTGGATTGCTCAGCCCCCAAACTTGACTCCAATCTTGGGGTTGGGAACAAGACTAAGGATTATAGCAAAATCCACTGCTGTCACTTGCTTCCCCTTGATTCCAGGCTTCATGCTGAAATCACGGGAACCAGAGGATATTTACCACTGCAAGCTGAATAAACCCCCTCTTTGCACAGATACACTTACTGTAAAAAACTATAAAGATGATTTGTGAAGTAACACTTAATTTACTGCGACTGACACCAGACTCCAGCTGCCAGAAATTTGACTGACAATTTCTATTTATTTATATCCTGCTATACAATATCTGCCTTAATGTTGTAAATTTTTCTGATTGGAATTTCACAGTGTCTGCCTGGATATTTATTGATCATAAAATAATCTGCACAACCCGTTAAAGTCAAGGCAGGGAGAATGGATGCCAGAGAAATCACTCATCAGGATCTGGGTACCAGTGCCCAGGTAACAGAAGATGCTCAGATGCTATTTTTACAGCATTATGTATCACTGAGAGCCAGTCATTTGAACTGCTTTTCTGCTGTTTCCTGAAAGCCTCTTCTGAAATGCTTCCAAGAGCCTGGTGCTGAGTTCCTACCGGCAACTCCATATGGACCCTGCAACATGCCTCATTTGCAGCTCCTCACCGTTGAGAAATCCCACCTTTACAGTGAAACCTGGTGTTTTCACAACTGTTCCTTCAGACAGCCCACGAGGGAAATGTTTGGCTCTTCCTGCAGCAGCAAGACCACTTTTTTTTTTTCAACTATTATTTTTGGCAGGCAAAGACAGAAGCATTCAATTTCTGCCCACGAGGGAAAAATTGTAAAACTTGGTCCCAACTGGGAGTTCCCATATTGCCTGGTGAGGAGTCTCTTACTTCATTCTCAGCTTCAGCCATGCAGCTTTTCAGCATCTCCAACAGATTTTGCCTTCTGAGTTTGGGCTTTTTTAAAGTTATTCTTTTGTTTCATTTTGTTTGTTTTTTTTTTTTCCCTAAGGGACTTTTTTCTCCCCTGTGGAAGTTAGAGGCATGTGCTCTCCTCATGTGGGCGAGCACAAAAACGTACTTTGGTCATAGCCAAATGCACCCTTCCTCCCAAAAGTCAACACGTCCCACCCCCAATCCAGCATACACCCACTTTCTCACCAGCAGCCTCCCAGTGTGACACCCCACCCTACCCTGTGCACACACACGCACCCCCCACTCCAACCCACCATTCTTCTGCCTTCTCCTGCTCTTCTCCAACAGGAATTTGCCCTCTTTCCTGTAAATGCTGCACTGGCTATTCATTCCTGCTGCTTTCTGTGGTCCCAAACCAGGCCTCACCTCACCCCTCATCAAACACAGCTCCCTTGTCTTTCTCAGCATTAGAATAATAAACCAGCAGCTGATGGTTTGCCACATGAGCTCTGGACACGCACTCTGATGGATAAGGTTCCCTTTTATTATTGATTTAAGGCATCTATGTGATAAAGACATTTTGAAATTAATTAAAAATGCAATAAAGAAAAAGAAAAACACAGTTTGACCAACTTCCCTTGGAGTCACCCTGTTCTGCCCCTTCCCAATACCTGTTGCTCTTTGCCTTTGCCCATCCAAAATGAGGTGGTTTCAGGAGTATACAGCAGCTCGTGGAGTATCTAATGGGCTGGGAATAAAACCCCACCAAAATAAACAGCATCTGAGGAGGCTGTCAGGCCACAGGTACTTGCCCCAGACTGGACTGCATCCCGTGTGGGAAGTGGACAATGGAAGGATTGGATCCGCTCGGGGCTCCCTGTGACCTTTTCAAGCTCCATAAAACCCTTCACAGATTACCCTTTAGAAAGCAGGGAAGGCAAGCAGATCCCTGCGTGCCCTCTGGGCAGAGGGAAGGGAGAGGTCCTGGCCTTCCCCCAGGTTGCAGAGAGAGCCAGATGAAAGGTTAACAACAAGATGTAATCACGAGGTAAAAGCACAGGGCAGGAATGGGACAAATTATTTCCTGTTGAATTGTGGCTTCTGTTATTCCCAGAGAAAAACAGCAGGTATTCAGGAGCTTCTCATTAGCCAGCATGATTTCCATTAGGCTTTCTATTAACATTTTGTGGCCGTAATAAACACCTACATAATTAACACACAAAAACAGGAGCCCATTCCAGGCTAATAGGAGTTGCCAGACCAAGCTGGGAATAGCATAGGCAGGGCAGCTCCTGTCTGGAACGTTCTGCTTGCAAAGGAATTGCTCTTTCCATCCACCTAGGACAATTCCCTCGCAAAGAGTTAACTTCTAATACTTCAGTCCTCCTGCCTCAGTCTAGGAGGAAATCTACCTCTGCTTTGCAGCTGGAAAAAAATAGCGAGAGAACAGAGTAGAAATTGCCCCTGGAGAGATTCAGGACACTCCAGTATTCCCTAGTCCTTTGGCATAGCTCTGAGGAGCTTTTCCCTGCTAAAAACTGACAGGGAAAGAAGTCCCTCAGGAGCACATGCATGATCCCAGACAGTGGATAAGCCCCAGGAGCTCATTCAAAGTCCCCACGGAAAGAAGATGGAACCTACTACAACCTGGGCTTTTTATAACCATGAAGCACAGCAGCACTTTGTGTCCACTGAGAACAGATGAGTTATGGGGGAAATAGACACAGAGGCAAAACATGGTTTCCCAATGCCAAGTTACGAGCTTTCCACGCCTTACCCATCCTGCTAAGGACATGAAGAACATTTCTGAGCATGGTATTCACAGTGAGAGCTCACAGGTAGCTCTGGCTCCTCCCCAGCCCTTGCCCTGCTCCCCACCCATTGCCAAAGGTACCCCTGCCAGGCCTGTGCCCAGGAGATTGAGGACAGGTCATTTTGACTGGGCTACCTGTCCCCCCCTCCTCATTTCAGACTCCTGCTGCTAAGAATTTGTGTGCCCTTTATCGTAGCTCTGAAATACTGAGAGACACTTTGGAATTCAATTAGTCAAACAGTTGCCACAGCAACAAAAACATATAAACTTAAATGATTTATGCTCACAGACACCACTTCAAATAGGAATAAATTTAATACAGCAGCTGGGAATGAAATGCATTGTACAATAAGAAAATTGTATTTTTTCTCTCCCCAATGATAGGCCTCAAGGTCTTAATGCAATATAGATGAAAAAAGATATTTGGGCAGAAGGAAGCAGAATATGTTGTGCTGTATTTACAAGGCCTGCTTGGAGAGTACAACACGTAATGAGCATGTACATCTAATCACAGAGTTGTGATGCTGTTTGCAGACAGACACAGATCAAAGATTGCAGCTACCAAGTTGACTGCTTGGTTTCACTTTCTTTCTTTGTCTCTCCTTCATCTCAAACCTTTCCTGTTGGCCTCCTCCCAGGTGAAAACCAAATCTACCCTCATTCCAGCAGCTTCCCCACTGCCTACAGTGCCAGGTCCCCACCTGGTAAAGTGAGATTGTGCTTTTTTCTAGAAGAAAAAAAATTACTTTAATTCCAACATAGTCCTGGGACTCAGAGCAGAAATTAATTCCAAAAATATGCAGGAAATCTTTTCCCCTGCAAGAACATTGCAAAAGGTTGCAAGAAAATCTAGAATAATCATTCAAGAGATGGTCACCTGCAGTATTTTGCCTATAAAAGACTGAAAAGTGAATGCCACACTTCCTACAGTTCTCCTTTGACTCTGAGATTCCCTGGAGAGAGCTACAGGTACATGGGATGTGAGATCACAGAGAAGATAATGCATGTGCAGACCTCTGGCATTAGCACAGTTTCAGTGCATCCTTAGTCCAGTGCATACAAATGTGTCTTTTTCCAACCAGCAAAGGTTTCATGAATGAAAGTGAGGTAGGGGCTTAGAGGAGCCTTATGGTTATTTTCCAGTACAGAGAAATTGTCCAGAGGTTGTGCAGAAACTGCCTCCTTCCTCTCTAAAGGCACAGCAGCTGGTTTAACTCAGAACTGTGGAAAGTTGTGTGCTTGTAGCTCATCTGCCTCTTTGTTGAGGTGCCAAAGCCAGCTGTCTTGGCAGTGCCTGGGCCAGAAACAGCCAAGCAGTGCCTAGACTGCAAAAGAAAGTGGAGATCCAACCGCTGGCTCTTCATTTCTCCTAGGCAGAAGTTAGCCTGTCATGCAAGGAGGCATTTTGGAAGTCGTCACCTGCCTCCACAAAGCCTGATCAGCGTGGCCAACCACTCCTATCAATGGGATCTGAGGCTGCCAACACCCTTGGAGGGCTCAACACTATGAGCAATTGTAGGAGATCTCACATCTGACCTGCTCCACTAGACAGCATTTATGGTGGGAATAAGAGCTTTATTTCCTGTCCAGATCGTGCTCATAACACCTTCTCATGCACTTCACAAGAACTCAAACAGGACGAACCTCACGCACTTCGGGGCCCTTTGTGCAAAGGCAACCTCAACACTGCAGATCCAAGTGCAAGAGGGAAAAGCCAGAAAAGTGCCTTTGAGACAAACCCAATACTTTGGTCTAAGTTCAAACAAACGAAACCACAGGCTGCAGCTCTAACAGAACTTACTGGCTCCTCAGTGTAAAGAATTACTGGGGTGAGTTTTCGTGGGTTGTTTTAGGCAGGAGGTCAAGAGCGCTGCTCATTATTAGAGTTGGCAGGTGGGGTAGAGAGTTCAGGATGCTTTGGGTGCAAATTGAGATCAACACCTGCAATTCACTTTGGCAGTTTCGGAAAGGAAAGCACACAGATGCACAACAAGAACTAAACAAAGCTAATAATGAAATCATATTTATGTAGGCAGGAAGGAAGCTCAATTGCCAGGAGAGTACTAAAGTCTACAAGTGTAAATACATACCAAATAAGTCAGCTTGATGAGATGCCAGGTTTGTTCAGCAGAGTATGGCACTTCACTGCTGAAGTGTTCCTGCAGGAGGGAACCCAGGAAAATGTCAAAAAGGTCATTGGGTGAAATGTGTGGCTCCACCAGGAAACTGTGCAAACAAGCTCATGTCAGTAGATTCAGCGCTGTCTTGTAAAGCACCTGTTGGTTCTGTCACATTGAAGCACAAGCATTTCACTCCTGAGCTGATCTAGAGCTCGCTGCTCTCTCCACATGGTAAAGAAGAAAACACCACAGTTTATGGGTCAGATGTGCTGAGTTTGCCCCCTTGAAGGTTCTGGATTTCAAGTACAAAATTGGAGGCAAAAGTACTGACATCCTGAGGGATACAGTGGGGCAAGCGTGTGAGGATTTGTAGGACTTGTATGGCCAATATTTGACAATGAAGTATCCAAGGCAATAAAGGAAACAAGCATCTTTACAACACCTCTGAGCCTCACTCTCAGGCCAGACTATTCACATATTCTGAGTCAAGAGGGGAAAAAAACCTACAAAACAAGGACAAATAATGCAAAGTATCTCTGGAGATGTTTAGAGTGGAAATCAGAGACATCACAACATTTAGATCCTGGATCAATCTTCCACAGACGTCGCAAAAGGCAAAATCCTAAACAGCTGAAAGGTGGAGCTGAGCCAAAAGTATCCAACCTGTGACAGCAAAAGTCTTGGCTTGGCTGGGAAATCCCCTTCATCTCCCTTTCCCTATGAAAGTAACATCTGTTCTTCTCTTCGCCTGCTGCATTGCTCTTTGGTATGATGGCACAGAGAACAGCAGGCTGGTGTGTCCATCCTCGCTCCATTCCTTCCGGATTAGGGGATGCAGCAGTTCAGCAACCAGCTCCCCAAGCCACAAACTACATTCATCATCATCTTTACACGCCTGTGCACAGCTGGCTCTCCTGATGATAATGTGTTCTACAGTTTCCCTTGCTGGCGTGGCTTATGTTAATACTCCATTAACATTGCTAATCAGAGACAGACTTCTGGCAGCATCTCCAGGGGATGAGCAAATGTTGTCCTATGCCTTTCAGTTTAGGAGATCAGACTTTCAGATGAAATCCATTCCCAACATCTCTGATTTCAGCAATTAAATGGAGCTGCAGCATGTGGGAGCTGTTCAATGCTGGATGCATGTGGTTCCCACTGCTCCAAAATAAGACCTTTTAAACTTCCTTTTATGCCAATCCTCAGATATGTGACATTTGGAACTTTTATTCACTTGGGAAATCAAAGACTGCTGGAAAGATGAGATGGATTCAAATCAAAGATAAAAGGTACAGAGGTCCTGAAGGTCTAACAGTGCATGCTCCCAGTTCAGCTTACTCCATCCAGAAATCTATACTTTAGTTTGATCTATTCCTTCTCACATTTCAGGAAGACTTCCAAATCCGCTTTAGCTTTACAAAAGGAGTCTACTTTTATTTGGATTAAGTAGAGTCAGGCACTGTGATACATTTGGTCTCAAGAAAATATCTGGAAGTTCTACTTGCATTGGTAAAAGGAAGGCAACTCCTTATTAATGCAATTTTCAAGTCACCTCAGATTTTAGGTGCACTGCCATTCTCTACAGGATTCAGAAAGTCTAAAATTAACACTTGTCAAACAAAGCCTACACTGTGGAAATAAACTTATTTCCAATGAAAATATCATAAATGAGGCAGAATGAAACACAACTATTGAAAGGAGGTAGAAAACCTTTATCGTCCCCAAGTCCTTCAGCCACAAGATACAGCTGAGCAGGAGGATGATGCAGTTGGACCAGTGAAAGAGTGAGTCTGCAAATTTATGCTCTCATTCGAACAGATGCATCAATCCAGTCAAAATTAGGTCAAGCTCCTTCTCTACTTTTCCCTTTCCTCTCCTCTCTTAGTATCCCTATTAGCACCTCATGCCTTGTTGCCTGACCTGGGAGGCCCTTCCATCGTGGGAAGCGATGCCTGCTGGTGCTTCTCAGTGATACAGACACGAGGAAGAACAGCACAGTTTTAACAAGCAGCTGCAGACCAGTTACATCTGACAACAAAGCCAGAGCTTGCCTTTCCCCAAAAAACCCCAATTCAATTTACAGAAATAAAAGGAGAACTCACAAACAAACAGTGCACATCAGTACCTAAAGGATGAAGTGGTATATGACTCACAGCCATTTGGAAAGGCTTCTCCAAAGCCCTAGGGAGCTCACCAGATCCTATTTAGATACACAGCTCAGACATGCAGTAGAGTCAGGGTTTATTTCAAACATCTCAGGAGTGTGGCTTCTATGCCCACTCACTTTAAAGGTCTGAATTCCAAATTCAGTTAACGATGCACCACATTCACTGAAGATGGGGAAAACTGTGGGCATTCGTGCAAGGTCCATGGCACATGGATATGACCTTCAGTCGCTGGTTGGAAGTGATTTCTAATGCATCAGCTCATTGCTATAATGATGTGCTTTGGAGCCATTAATTAACTCGCTGCTCTCTGAGGAAATTCTCGTTTCCTCCATCATTCATATCTGCTTGGAAGAGCTGCAGACCTGCAAAAGCTACATGTGAAAGCCTGAGATGTGTGTGGGATGTAGCCGAGCAGACCGTGGGCAGGTGCTATGAAAACTTCCTCATACAGTGAGTGCTTCAGTGCAGCTCCATCACGTCCCACAGCACCAGAATGATGCTGCCACAGCAGTTCTGCCTGTCCCCAGAATCACTGCTACTGGGACATCCCAAATCTCAGTTCTATGCTCTTTAGCTCTCCAGCCTCACGTTCTACCTTAGGGGAAAATGCCAATTAATGGAAAATGAATAAAAATATAGTGAAAATATTTACTTATTTCTCCTTGGCATAAATTGCTATCTCTCTCCTATTTATTCATTATTCAAATGTTTTCACAAGGCTGATTATGGATTTTTACCTTCTTGGACTAGAGCTTGTTCGCAAGTAGTTGAATACATGTTCTCCATATTCAGTGCCAGAGCATGAATGAAGAGCCAGTCCACAGATATTTCAACCCTCTCCTGGCTGGATGAGGCTTTGCTGCCTTGACTGAGGACTCAGACCTAAAAAGTAAAGATGATATGTGCCTCCTGTGCTGTTCTACACTATTAACTATTCTGCAGTTCACTTCTGTTTTGTTTCAGCAACTACCCTCACTGAATCACCAGAGAGCAAAATTGCTTCCAAATAATAACCAGCTATAGGGAGGGTTGTTTGGAGAGGGAAAGAGCAGAGTTTGACTCTAGATTTACATAAATCTCAACTCACACTTTTCAGCTGCCAAGTAAAATGTTCAGACACCTCTTTCTTCAGAGCCAGCACCTTGGGAACCCACCTTCTCAGCCTGATCTCCTCTTCCTCTCTTTACAGAAGAAACACCCTCCCTTATGTAACACAGAGATCACTTTTGAAAAGACATTCAGCTCAGGAAGGCAATTTTTCCAGGTTAGGACAGCAACGAATGGATTTTAGGCCAACTCAGGTCCCAAACACCCCATCTAATATTGTGGGGCTGCTGCAGGTTAGTACTTCTGAAACCCATAATAGACTGGTCCTGTCAAAGCATATAACATCTCTGGCTCTGACTAACATCACTGCACGCTCCAGAGCAGCTCTATCCAGCGGAGAGAATGTACATTTGTAAGATTTCTACTGCACTTGTCTCTCTTTCGCGCACACAAACGAATCTTAAAGTACAGATTAATATTTAAACAACCAGGACTACAAATATCTTCCAACCTTCCTGGGCAAGAAAGCTCTTGTATGGAAAAACAGAGTGGGGAAAATGCACAGAGGGGAAAAAAACCTCTTTTCAAGTGGGAATTTACTTTTCATTTCTGCTCCCTTTGATATAACCAGGATTAACTGCATTTCATCCCTTTCTAAAGGACACGTTGGGTCTCCAGCTGGTTTTCCACTATCAATCCCTGGAGAACAAAGCTTAGGAAGTTTAATGAGTTTGGGAATCTCATCTTCGCTTTTAATTAATTTGAAATGAATGCATGCTAATGACAGCACCACAGCAAGATTGCCAAAACTTCCCCCATCCGCATAAGGAAGTGGTGAACACCAAAGAGCTTGGGACAACAACCAACAGCTTTAACCCTTTCTTGCTGCAACCACAGCCAAAACCTTTGGGTGGAATAGGTTCTGAAGGGTTCAGTGGTTTTTGTCTCCTTGTACACCATGGAGACATCCTGACTACCTCCACTCCAAGCAGAGAAGCCCAGTCCATCTGGCCATCAGCGTTTTTGCAAGAAGGGCGACAGTTAGAAACACGTCTTGCTGGGCTCAGACTGTGAGGAGCAGAACTGCTGTTTCCCTGTTCAGAGTCACACTTGCAGCTCCTCCTCTTAGCTTTACATGAGTTATGAAACTACAAATGCACTTCAAGTCCCTCATGTGGGAAAAAATTACAGAAAACAGCCTGGTAAACTTATTTTCCTACCGTTATTCTCACTCACAGATGGTATTACCAGTGGCATCATAGAAGGAAGGTTATTTGTAGATTTTTGAAGGCAGAGAGTGGGATCAGGTTGAAACAATGAGTGTTAGGTTGCTCCTAGTGCTGACAAGGTGAGCTGTGGCAGGAATGGGTATTGGGCCAGGGGTGCTGGAAATCTGTATGTGGAACTGGAGGCTGTTAAATCTGAGAACAGCTAACTCTAATTTTGGCAGAGAGCTCACAGGGGTTGGGGAAACCATTGTGCGGAGACCACAACCCCAGCTCTCAGGAGTAATAAAAGCTCAGCTCAAACTGTGATGCAGACATGGTTGAGGGGAAGGGCAAGCTGAAAAGTAGACTGGATTTGCTGATCTTACAAGAAGATTTGTTTATGGTCTCTCCTGGTAAATGGAAAATGAAACAGGGAGGCAGACAGGTCTGTCCTGGAAATTAAGCCAAATGAGAAGAGAATATAATATGAGAGGAAGAATTTGTACCCATCAATATATGTTAAGGGTCTTCAGAAGGGACCTTAAAGACATCATAGAGGGCAAGGAATGAGTTTAAACAGAGCAGCTCCCAGTATCCCATTTCACTGGGAGCCAATCATCCATCGCAGCTCTGGTTGGTTTCTCTCGTTCTGAGCCTACAGCTTTGCAGGAATTAGGCTCAGGACATCTATCCTACCAGTGTCTCCTTGCTTCCCTGAAGAGCCTCTGCCTCCAGTCTCCTCCTCCAGATCCCCAGTTTGTTCATCTTCTCAGTGCCAGTGTAAATACAAAATATTCCTTGCTGTCCTACAGAGGAAAGCTGCCAAAATGACAAGGTTCAGCATGGGAACATAGGTCAACAGAGATAAAGATGACCACAGCTAGGAAGGAGGAGAACTAGTTCATTAAACAAGCTTTGATACCCACCTGCTCTGGGCCCTGTGTCTTTTATGTAGTGGAGGAGCCAGATACTTGCAGATATAGGCCCACACAGTTTGTAAATAAACATTTTAAAAGACCATGCCCAGAGGAGGCTTTTGTTCAGTTAAGACCTAAGGCATTAACGTCAGCCTGGCTGTGATCTGAATCTGTTTGTGCAGGTAACCATGCTGCACTCTGAGGTTAACATTAGAGTGCCTTTACAGATGAAGAAAGCAATTACCTCATTTAAATTAAACAAAGATTCCTAAAGCCGCTGTCGTGCAATGCTTTCCCTTCTGTAACTGAGCACCAGCATATTTACATGGGGGCTTTTGTGGTTGGGCATAAGTCACTTGCAAGATATTTTTACTGCTTGCAGGAAATCTATGAAAAGGGAAGATGCAGAATGTCTTGGAATGCAAAGTACCGAGCTGGATTTTAACCACTACACAACAGCAAATGGGTTATGCTTGGCTTTTTTACTATTCAGCTGGTAGCAATAAAACAGTGCTTGGCTTACTCCTTTACAGAGCCAAGTTCTTTATCTTGAAAGAACAATAGTGAAAAAAGGCCTGTAGAGGAAGGAGGCAGCCTTCTGAAAAGTCCCCTTAAGACTTCCTCGGAGCTGAACACAGAAGGCTTAACTCCTACGCCTCCAGCCCCCCCGGCACAGCTCCCCCGGTTCCTCAGTGCACCCAGGGTGGGAAAAGCTACAGCTCAGCCTTGTCTCTGGTGAGGGAGATAAGCAGGAACACACCACTCACAACTCCACATCTTAGGGGACAGGGAGACAACTTTAGCTGCCTCTCAAGGCGGTGCTCACCCATAAAGTGCAGAGGAAAAGCTCTTCCAGGTGATCAGGGTGTGCAGCTTCGCCTCTGCATTCCGGGAGCTCTCCCTGACGCCTGCACAAGTACCTGGCTGCTTCGCTGGCTGTGTCGCTGGCAGCACAGGTATCTGGAAGGATGATGTTCACCCAGAGGCTCCTAATCGTAGCATCCACTTAAGGCAGAGAAGAGACAGGCCTCAACAGCAATGAATAGAAAAGGCTCCTTAAGTAAGACTGATGGTCACAGACAGATCCTCTGGTGCTCTGCTCCGCCAGCTCCCAGATCCGCATCAGCACCACATACATTATACGGTCGTCTCACTTCTTGGCCAGGGACACAGCCACGGTTCAGTGTTTTAATTAGCCCACTCCAGGCTGTCTTGGCCATAAAGGCTCGCAGAGAGAAAGATAAACATTATGCAGAAATCATGTTAATTTATAAAATATTCAATTAAAGAAAACAAACAGCATAAACTAAGATTGTCAGAGCGAGGTGACAGGGAAACCATCCTGCTGGGAGGCAGCTGCCTCTGGCCTTGGGCAGGCAAATATGTTGCTCCTCTGCACTTCTTGCACCAGAAGGGGCCAGGGAGAACAGGACCACCTGGGAGGAGATGTTACAGAGTATGTCCTGCAGCAAGTGGTTTTGACAGCTCAGCCCAGGGCCCCTTCACCCCTTCAGGGATCAAAACACTTGCCTTCCTCTCATATGTTCTTCAAAGCAAGGAGAGGCACAGTCCATCCCAGGTTCATTAATGTGCAGCAAAATTCTGTTTCTTTAAAACCCAGTCCCACCATTTGCAGTTCAGGTATCTGTAAACTGCTGAAGAGTAAAGCTGACTTTCAAGGGCCTCTCTTGCACTCACACCGAACTGTGACCCTTGAACCATGCTGAGGAAGGACTATTTTCTAATAGGATGTGTGAAATGAGAGAGAGGATGCTGGGAATGAGAGCAGCAGCGTGTTCTGCCCCCAGGGTTAGGCACACAGCTGCGGGAGCAGCAACTACATTCATGGCTTGATCTCATAAAGGAAATGAGTGGAGAAAATCACTGCATTTAGGGATGGAAAGGTCCATTTGCTGTCTCTCCTAGCCCAACAGTGACAGATCCCTCCCCATGTGCTTTGTACTGTGTGTAATGACCCAAGCAACCAGGGCTTCTAGTTACTCTCTCAGGAACAACTCTACAGCTTCTGGAATCTCCATGACAGAAAAGCTTAAGAGGCACAGCCTGGGTTTACCTCAGTTAACAAAATGGAGTGGAAAGCAGGTTTGAGGCTAAATATTGCCTCTAGCCAGTGCTGCATGTCTAGAGTACTTGGGCCAGGTTTGTATCAGACCTCCCACCATTAGTGCTCCAGCAGAGTCCTTCTTGCCAGGTTGCGCCCAGCTGAGAGCTCAGCAGCCATGCCACGGGGACTGGCTTCCCCTCCTGCCAGAGTCCCTCTGCATGTGCCCCAGGGCAGCGACAAAAACACGAGCAGAGACCTGCCTGTGCCCCTGGCCCTTGGCATTGCTCCTGCACCTTTTCCCAGTCTTTTTCCTGCAGGGCCATTGTTGCTTTCAGAGAGAGGAAGGAGGCAGTGACCCTGTGAGTGCTACAAACGATTAAGTATCTCTCTGGGAAGTGAAGAGACAGGACTGCTCTGGCCTCAATAAGTTGCAGGTTGTGTCTCTATCTGAGATTCTCATTACCTCCAATGGAAGCTCTGATTTTTTTCTCAGAACTCATTTCTCTTTGTACACAGTTGCCTCTCCTCTTCAAGGCAGCTTTTCCTGGGAGCTCTAGCCTCAAAGGTTCCTTTTTCTTCATGTGTGAATTACAGATGTCACAAACACCTCTGACATGGCACAGGATTCCTCATTCAAATGCAGACTAGCTGAGGGGGAAAACAAGTCTTTAGATCTATAGCATCCCCTGGGGATACCAGCATAGGACACACGCGTGCCAGTGATAAGCCAAACTAGACACTGGATGTCACCAGCACTCCACTGGAAACACAGAGGAAGGAGCAGGTATCTGGCAGTAAAAACCTTCACTCTTAAAGCAAGCACTCTCGTTAGCTAAAGGAAAGGTTGGCTGGGCATGAATTAATAAGGATCATGTAACATGCTCTAGAACCAGAACAAATCCAGCAAAAGACATCCAGGTGAGGAGGTGAACGAAAGGATGGAAGGAAAGTGCTATCCTAGCTTGGAAGGAAAAGCAAGACCAAGGAGGATGTAGGTCTCCCAGATAGCCACCAGCCCACAAATCTTAACAACTGCCAAGGAAAGCAGGTGGTGGGATGGAGAAGACTGCTCCTTCCCTGGCAAATCCTGAATACCAACATGCCTTAAGGCCCTGCATGTCTGTACAAATGAGAAATACCTGCCACCTAAATGGACATCTCCCAGTGAAGAGTGACTTCCAATGTACATGAGCACCTGGAATTCTGTGCTCACAGAATCCTTTCACTTCCTTTCACCTGATCAAACACTCCTCTGCCCCAAGGCCCTGTGAGAGTGTAAGAGAAGAGCAACCTTGACAAGATCTCAACCTGGCTGCTCTTCAAGCCCCAGCATGGGAGAAGAGGAGGAGAAGACTTTGGGCAAAGCCCCAACTCTCTCTCAACCAGACCTTTGCTCTGAGAGACACAGAAAGGAAAAAAAGGTGCTTGAGGAGGAGAGGGGTTGCTAAACACGTAGCCTGTGTATACCAGACCAGCTGTTCAATCCACAATAACACATTCAAACTATGCCTGATGCTTTCTGGAAGGGTCCCCACCTCACAGACACGTTGCACAGCTGATCTGCAGAAATGACTGGGATTAGAGTGTGTGCAGCACCTTGAGTAGACATGACCCACGCTGGGCTTCCAGACATGTGGAGCTCCTGGACAGAAACAAATCATGGATCTCCCTGTCAGTCTGCAGGCAGATTCCTCTGAGAGAGCTTAATGTCCCAAAATGCTGTGTAGAAACAGGGATTCACACCTTTCTGTGTACACTGACAATATTTCCCTCTGGATAGAAAGAGCACAACTGGATGGAAAGAAGAAGCTCAACTGCCTGTCATAGGACTCAGCCCTGCCAACAACTCCAGAGTGGAGTCCCTCAAGAGTGGGCTGTGTTTTGGCAGAAAAAGGTGGGATTTTGACCCACACCTCCCTCCCAGCTCTGCAGCAAGGATTTGGGTGGAGGCTATGAAATACGATGGAAAACTTGGGACGATGATGGCTTTATTCCAGTTTGGGAACTGAAGGCTCTCACCACACTTTTCCTAGCATTAAGGGCTCCGACCTGGCTGCATAATTATGTTTCTGTGCCTGAGCTGCTGTGTTTATTCCTTGTTTTAAATCTCCTCTGTTTAATACCTGGCTTTGCTGGAGCACCGAGGGGGACAGGCACTTGAACCAACTGTCACCCTGCTTTCTCTCTCCATAAACGAAAGCATGGGAGTGCTTCACTGACCTTCTAAATACAGAGGCTTCAAATTAAATTATAACATTGCTGATAATCAGCAGACATGGGATTAAACTGATTGGGGCCCTGCCAGACCAGATTTAGCTTTCATTAAGTTTTGCCCACAAATCAGACTTACCCATACCCTCACTCTTGAAGTTATAATGGGCACAAATGCACAGAGGGAGAGCAAAAACCAAAGTACTTTACTGTTTAGAATTCTAATCCTTTCAAGGTCTGGAAATACCTGGGTCCAGCTACCACGTCGTCTATCCACATCTGCCGTCAGAAGTAAAAACCTGAAAGCAAGTCATTTACATGAGGGCTTAAGAGGGATGCAGAGAAACCACAAGAGCAGGGATGTAATCACTAGCACAGGGAAAGTCTGAAAGGAGCTTGTCGATCCCTATGAAATAGAGCAAGAGGCTTATATAATTTTTTTATTTCCTTGTGTGTGTAAATTTCCTAAACAGCTGACCTAAATGAGGTCTTACCACGATCAGATAGCCTGGGACAACAGAGTAATCCCTCTAATAGGATTACAGGCTGTGCTAAAGGAGACTTCAGGCTTCTCTGCTCTGCATTGTAATATGTACACACATACACATGCACACATGGATCTGGTACCTGTAAACCCAGTGTTTTCCCCATTCATCCCCTTCATTACCCAGCCCTTCTCACCCCACTGCTTGTTTTCTCCACAGTTGCTGCAAAGTAGTCACCCATATTGGATTGAAAAAGGAGGAGGGAGTAAGTCAAAGAGCTGAAATCATAACACTGGACAGATGGACATGTGGGGAAATTGGCAACCAAAAAGTCTAGTTTCACTAGAATTCCAGGGGTATTTCCTGATGCCAGTCAGCCTTTCCAGTGCTGTTCAGCAAGGCTGCATAAAAATCTCTGCCACTGAGACTTAGAGTCAACACAAAAGCTGGTGAAGAAGCACAGAGCAATTCAGCAGGAGGTTCCATGGAGCTTTGCAGATCTCTTGGTATGCTGGATCTGTCCAAACCAAACACCTTAATGGATGTAAACACAGGGTTATGTGCAAACAAAGCAGGAAGATCTATGTCCCAGCTGTGGGTGGAAAGCTGCAGGGAAGTGTGAGGGAGTCTCTGTGCCGTGAGAACAAGAAAAGAAAGCAAAGCACACATACAAAAAGGAGCTATTTCCTAATAAAGAAGTAACTGACTGTGAGCTCCCAGAGATGGTTGTAGTCAGTAGTGTCTAGTACAGCCTTTAGTCACATGCAAAGGGATGGAGGATGTGCCTTGTAACTTCAGACTGCCCAAGTGAAACCAATGCTGGTGTGCTGATAACAGTGCTCACAAATACATTTTTCAAAGGTTGCTAAGAAGCACTTAGAGATGGTGCTGGAGAGAATTACAAAAACCACCAGATACAGTGGGGAAAATGCCTTGCTGCAAGGGACTAAGAGGAGCTCAATTCGCTTTATCAAAAAGATAGTTATGGGGGATAACAACTTCCAGCAGCAAAGATCTCAAATATTAGAGAGGTATCTGCTCACACACAGAAAGGCGTAGTGAGAACCAATGGCAGCTGAAAGATGAAGGCAGATGAACCCAAATGGGAAATCAAACATGCATTTGCAATAATGAGGAATAGGAAGGAATTATACATTTTCTCTCTCTCTTTCTCCCCCCCTTTTTTTTTAATGCCTTTAAATTAAAACTTGGAAGACGCTTGGAATTATCCCTTGGAGGCATCTTTCAGCCAAACACGTTCCTGCAATCAATGCAGGAGAAAGGAAATAAAAGGCCCTGCCCAGCAGTACTTCAGAGAGCAGCCTCAGCCAGGTGGAGGTCTGTGAACCTGTCTCTGCTGCAGGATGACTCCATCCTCCCTGCCTTTCCCGGGGTTACTGGGAACAGCTCATCCACCAGGCAAAAAGATCCCAACTAAACACCCTGCTGGAACAAATGTATCCCCCTGTGCTCGTGCAGGGACAGACACAGAGCAGCGCAGCCCTTTTGGAAGGTCCATCTCTTTTGGACACAGACAGAGACCATGATCCTCTACACACACCAGCTCCCATGGCTGTGGCTTGGAGCAGCAGTCCCAGGCCTGCTCCCAGTCCTGAAGGAGCACTGAGGTGACATCACTTCACAGTGCTGAAGGCACACTTGAAGACCTGGTTCAGTTCACAGTACAGTGCTCCTGGTTTTGGCTCTCCCTGGCAGGACACGTGCCAGTCTTCCAAGAATTCCTGCTCATTAGCCATGTCATCTGCACAGGGCCCTCTGCCAGCTCCCAGAAAACACCACCTCACCCAGGGAGGGTGCCCTGGGTTCCTCCACCTGTTACCAACCTGCTAGAAGTGCTTTTTCAGAGAGGCTGATTTTTACGTTAGTTACTTATTTTTAAAGAGAAAATTGGTGAAAAGCACCAAAACAGATACTGCATCTCTTTCAGCGTCCTGGGCTTCACTTGCCAGGAACCAAAACAAGATCTCACAGCAAGGCAAAGGGCTGGCAAATGAGAAGTTAATCCCTAAGCCATCAGGAAAGGGAAAGAGGTTTGAAAGATTTAGAAGTGACTTGTTGCTTGACCTGGAAAGAAGCTGCTGGAGCCCTGGGTCAGCAGCTCCCCTGGATCTGTGATTGAGTAGGTGACATAATACAGATGACTGTGACTGAAAATTAATTGATGTTACATCCCTTATAAATCTGGACTACCTGGCTAAAACATAATGCTCTCAGAGTGACTGAGAGCTGCTGAAATATTTATAAGAATGAGATATTACTTTGGCTTAGCTGGAGCAGAGGATTAATTTCATCACTCCCTCCTTTCTCCTCCCTTCTCCTAAAAATATGAAAGCTGCTTCAAAAGGAGGAAGCAAAACTGTTATTCTGAAATTAGAATGAATTTCACCTTTTTGGGAGTATGTAATCCCTGTGGGACATATATATATATCCCACCCAGCCTCATCAGTGCTGCACTATATAACTAAACCACAGGTTGGTATGCCTCATCTCCCTCACAGAATTGTACACCTGCCCTCCCCCAGCAGCAGGACCATCCTAATGGAACTCCTTTTGAAGGGGAAGATTACAGGAAGGCCTGGGATCCCTTTTCAGGTGCTGCAATAAGCCATTAAACACACTCATGTGGTTGAGGTTGCTCTAAATACTATCACATACACAACAGTGAAATCTCGTCCCTGACGCTGAGCCGTGCTTTGGGAAGTGGAAATGGAGCAAGAGGAGATTCATCACTGCCAAGAGAAGAAAGCACTGCTGGAGCCCTGTCCTTTCCACAGCCCATCTGCTGGGTGAACCAAGGGTCTAAAAAAGATGAGAAGATCACAGAAATCCCTGTGGGGCTCCAGGCCTTTCTTGTACAGAGCTTCATGGTGGAGGGACAGCAGGGGAGAGTCCAGAGGAGCTGTGGTGCTAACCAACCCAAGGAGGAGGAAATGAGAGGGAGAGAGGAAATGAGGAGAGAACAAAACAGGTGAGGTGGTGAATGAAGAAAATCCAGGTGGGAGCAGGAGACTTAATCCACCTTAACCCACATCTCCCTGAGCTGGTCCCCACTTCATGTGCCTCTGCACAACAGACCTAAAGTCTCCATCCCTCACTGTGCATCCCATGCTGAGCAGCACCCACTCCCTCACACAAGCCATGCTTCTCTCTGGTTTCAGCACTAGTAATGAAAATATCTGTACATGGTATTATTTGTAAGATGTTTTATTATTATATTCACATTGAAAAAGGAGTTTCAGCAGCTGTTTTCCTGTTACCCTGCTCTGTCCAGCACTGTGCACGTGGGGAGCATCCTGCAGCCTGGCTAAAGGCCACCAGCTCCCTCCTCACAGACAGCTTTGAATCCTGACAAGACAGGACCTCTCACCTCGGAGTTGGTCACTTCTCACAAGCTGCTTTTCACCACATTTCTCTATGCAGACACACAGAACTGCAGCCAATATCTTTACCAGTTGCCCAATATTTATCATTGGGAAATAGGCAATATTTTTGCTCATGGAGCAGGGACTATGCAACAAGAGGAATATCCCAGGGTCCAAAACACATCTGGGTTCCCACCCTGGGCTGCTTGAAGTGCCAGTGTCTGTCACCTACATGGTGGTAACACCTGTGGCAAGTGCACTCAGAAGTTGTTAACACCCCACTTTTAGCTCTGACTAATCTCACCAGCTCTTGGCCTCATGAACCACAGCTCTGAGCTAAATAAAGGTTTATTAAAGGCCTCATTAACAAGCCTAAGGCTTGAGCATGATCCCACCACCTCCTTATCAATGGCAATGGCTAAACTCAGCACAAGGAAAGGCACAATCGCATTTCTTTGCTGGCTCATTTGGGTGACTGGGCAAGAAGTCTGGTACCCTCTCATCCACACAATATGAATTTATCCAAACTCACATCTACCTCTCTTCCTCATTACCCTGCTTTTTCCATCCCTATCATTTCCAGTGAGCAGTACTTGCTGTACAACCAAGAGCCAGGACAGACCTGGTCCTTTTCCAGTCCTAATAAGGCCCAGGATCCTTCTTGGTGGCTCCCATCAGCAACAGGTCGATCACAGGAAAGGTTATTGTCAAAATATCCCTTTCTCCATTGTCTGGGGCTCTTCCACAGCTTGGAGCCACACAAAGGCTGCTGGCTGGGAGGATGACAGTGCCAGGTGAAAAGCTCTCCCGTTCCGCTCTGTGAAGGGCTCCACGTCCAGCAGGATCAGCACTTCAATAGCAACGCAGGGAATTTTTAAAGACATTTGTTTATCTCGGCCATGTGCCACCATTTGATTGCCTGAAAAGCCCAGGAGGGCACCTAAACACAGTATCTCCCAGAGAGTGACAGTCAGGGCAGTCATCGCTTGGAATTAAACAGACACCTTCAATACAGATGGAAAGGACTAAAAAAGAAGCATTAAAAGAGCAGTTACATCCCTCTCTTACCTGTGGTGCCTGTTTCAACTTCTCAGGCTGTCATTAGGGACTGCCATGGGGGACTGTGTCACAAATGAACAGCACAGACAGACACACAGAGACACAGCTCCTGCTGCCAGCAAGGAAAGCCTCCCCAGCAGCACAGGGCAATGGGGCACAAGTGCTGGTACACCTGCATCAGCCAGAGATCTCCCTTCTTCCCTGAGGGTGATGGTAAAACATGGAGAAGGTGGTTTGCCAGTGCAAGAGAGGATAGGAACTACTGTAAGCTGGCTTTAGGATTTCTCTCACAATTCCGTAAAGGCACCACTTCCCTGTTGCTCGTGTTGGGAAAGACATCATGATGGTTTCAGCTTCTGGCTACAGCTTATAAAGCCAAAATTCTAAGTCCACCCTACTTCTCCAGAGAGTTGTCCACCCACCCTACCCCGATTTGTCAGTATAATC
Source organism: Coloeus monedula (assembly GCF_965178545.1). Classification (NCBI taxonomy): domain Eukaryota; kingdom Metazoa; phylum Chordata; class Aves; order Passeriformes; family Corvidae; genus Coloeus; species Coloeus monedula. The sequence goes on from NC_138794.1 coordinate 6,053,039, forward strand.
TTCCAAGAGAAACCAAACACAGGAAAATGATTTTATACCAAGTTAGACTTTTCCCCCTCCTTTTCTACTGCTTGGATGGAGAGGCAAACCCCAGAAAATTCTGAACTGTCCAAATGAAAAACCTATTCCTCATATGAACACTCTGGGATGGCTTAAAGCAATGAAAAAAAATCTTCTTCAAAACCTGCAGACTGTCAAAACTCCTCACAGAGTCATTTTGACAAGCTCAAACCATAAACCCTGTAAGGTTCGCTGCCCATTAATATTCTCGGATGATTCCTTTCTCCATTTGATTGCCACCAAATGCAAACATCAGTTCTTTGAGACATAATCATGTCTTGTAATGAACAAAAAGAAGAAAAAAGTAAGGAAGTTAGAAAAATAATCCAAATATCCAAAACCTTGCAAACCTGCACTCAATCTGCCTGTAACTAGATTGTCTGAGCTCATCGTCCTTCCTGACAGCTCTGCACAGGTAAACGAAATGTATTTTCACTGTTTTGCACAAGCAATTTTGCACACAGTGAAACATTAGCATTACATACCTAAGCTGGTCCAGCCAAAACAGACAGGGAGCCAATGTCCCTGCAGCAGTCACAGGGATCCCCCGGGGGATCTTCACATGCAGGCTGTCTGGCTAAGGAAAGCTCCAGCGAGTCCTACCAGCTAATCTGATCCCATGAAGGGCCTCACGTTGTGCACAACCCTGTTACATCACCTGGAAATATTTATGGAGAAGAACAGCTCTTTTTCCATGTGCCATGAGTCACTGTGAAGATCTATGCTTTGCACTCCCAGGTATTTTTAGGCAGCGTGGATGGCTGCAGGATGGACCAGGAGTGCCACACGTCCCTCCTTCACCACTGGGCCGAGCTCCCCCCGGAGCTGTGGCTGGCAGCCTTAGACAACAGCATAGATCAGCAAGGCTCTGCACTCCTGTGACACTACATCAATAAACGTGCAGCTGAGACAAGGGAGTGTGGGCACATAAATATATATAATTAGATTCCCATTGGTTTGAGATTTTCCCCACGCAGTCTGCCTCTGGGCTGCACCTCCCCAGCTCAGTTAGAACAACAGATATATACTCTGTCAGGGCTTTGATATATTAAAACCAGGAGGTGTCTGAGTCCACTCTAATCCTCTTCACATGGCTCATTTTTAACCAGGCTTTCTCACAGAAGCCATCCCAAGGACACCTCCTCCAGCTGAGTAGGGGGACTGGCATGTCCGCAATGCAGCAGCAATGGAAAACTGAGGGAATTGTGCAGAAAGAGGCCTTTTGCTCTCTCTCCTCTCCCAAACACCGCCCATGACTGACTGCTGCCACTGCAGCTCCAATCCGTGTGTGCAAACACTAGACCCTGATCTGGCTGGGGAGAGACACTGCCTGGATGCTGCAGGAGCAGATGGAAATTTCACCTGGAAGAGCAGTGCATAAATAAAACTGATAAAAAGTTTTAGGACTTGTGGAATGTGCATAATGTGCTTTATTAGAGATATCAGCTCCCATGCTTAAACACTGCCAGTGGCTGCCAGAGAAAGAAAAATAAAAGGTCTCTTATAAAATTATTATCCTGTCACTTAAGTCAACAGCAGTGATACCACGACAGAAGCCAGCAGTTATGTCACATTGTTTTATCACTGTAATTACATCAAGAACACAGTAACTGTCTGTGAGAGATAAGATGATGGAAACAGCTCTGCTGAAGCTTCCTGTTCACAGCACAGGGATTTGCAGGCTGGTTTGGGGTTTGGACATTACATTCAATTACTGTCCTTGAGTGCTGAAGAGTCATGTCAGTGAAGAAATACAACCAGAGGGCTCCCCTGGCTCCTCCTGCTGCAGGTGGGGTTGTAGGAGTTATCAGGGTCAGTCCTGAGGATCACAGAGGACCAAATTAATGGAAATTGGCCTCTGGAGGATTCCTGGGCTTCACAGGCTGTTCAGGCTCCTAAAAATGTACAGCAGAGTGACATGAACACTCCCACAAAGTGGTGCAGGAAAGCATGTAGCCACATTTGCAGAACAGGAATCAATCGACCCAGGCAGAAGGGATATATACTCAGGAAAAAAACATGTTGTAGGCTAAGAAAGGACTTGGCATGAGAAAGGTAAGCAATTCTGTGCAGCTTGTAGAGCTGCAGGAAAAGGCACTGAAAACACTTCTGCTGACCCCAAAACGATCTGCAGTCCTTGATCTCACACTCATGAAAAGTGGTATAATCCCTACAGACCCCATTAAATTCCCAAACAACTGGCACCATCCAAATGTTTCCTTCAATCTGGTAAATTCCTAACGCATCATGAAGTTGTCGCTATTTCCTGTTTTTCCATCCCACTTTCCCCTTTGCTCAGGGATAGAGTGCAATGAGGTTCCTTCAGAAATCCAGCAAACTCCTTGCTCCTATATCATGCCGAAAACTCATCTGTTTCTGTCCCTCTTTCCCGTGGATTCTGTGTTTATTGTAAGTTGTTCTGCACCACTGCATACAGCATGCAGTACAATGGAGCCTGGGAAGCTGCAGTCATAGCAGCTTCTGGTCGTCAGGCGAGACTGTGAAAACAAATAGTAAAAATGAGTTTCAGAGCAGTCATTTGGGGGTTTTTGGCCAGGTCACAGACATTTGTAAAAGGAGAGAAGGTGCCAGACTGGCCCCAAACCTACCTACTGTTTTCCTACCATCCCAGCCTCCCTCTTACTCAAAAATGCATGGAATCGTGTAGTTATTAGACCTTCCCACGCTTGGACAAACAGGATTCAGGCAAGGAGTACATACAAAACTCTTTCTGCATTCACGGCAAGTGGGCTTTGATTTCCTTTGCTCGTAGCAGGGAATGACCCTCACAATGCCATTGCCTCTGTTATCCCAGAGCCACTGCTTTCCAGGGCTGGCTGGAGCATGACAACACCTCAGTCACCTACAGGACAAGCACTTTCCATTACTGCTGTAGAGAAGTCCCAAGGCAACCTCGGTGCTGTAAGATGGATGGAGGGACCATCTTCTCCGTGAGACAATGCAGAGGAAGATGATGCTGGGGAAAACAAAACTGTTTGCTGTTTACTACCCTTTCCACAAAAGTTTGAAATAAAATATCCTCTTGTCTGAAGTCAAGAGCAGCAGTGTCATTAAGGATGATCCATCATGGCACAGAACTTTATCACGGTAATTACATCAGGAACAAGTTTACCATTTGAAAAAGAAGAAAGATTACAAGAAGCAATCCACCAAAACAGCTGCAGTGTCACAGCTGAGAGATATGCAGAGAAGAGAAATGCATTACATGGCAGCAGTTGAGAACGAATTCCAGGTGGGAAGGGCTGTGTGTTCATAGATTGTGTTTAGAGCACTGGAGAGAATGACTTCTTACAGCCATATGATCAATGGTCTTGCAGGCACAGGATTTACATTTGCATGTGCACTTTTGCTAATCATGCAAATGGGTTTCCAGAGGGCCTCCAGAGAAACGCAGAATCACCCATAGCTTTTTCAAGATTCCCAAAGAAATTAGCCTAATCAAAGTCCCTGACAGCTACTCAGGCTGGAACTGTCTTGGATCAAGAGAAGACTGCTTGCATGTCTCTTGACATCTCACATTTACTGCACAGCCATCAGCCTGAACGTTTGACCTGTCAGCAGCTCAGGGAAAGGACCTCTCTTGTTTTAATGCCTTGTGGAGACACACAGGGGATGCTAAACCGGGATCTTGTGTGGAGCCTGTTCCCAGTATGGCAGGAGCAGACACCAGTGAGACAATATCCTTTTTTTCCCCACAGAGCAAGGGTCATGTGTCTCAAACAAAAACGCCTTGTTTATTTCTCCTTTTTTTTTATTTTGACTCATCAAATTCTTGAGGGGGAGCATCACATAACCCTCCTGAGAGAAAATGAAGCTCTTTACAGCCATTGTCATTACGGTGCTAAGCTTCCAGCAGCCATATAATTTAAGGCAATCTCCTCTGCCCTGGAGTCACTCTGGTGTCTTGCCCATCACAGAAACCTGCCCTGCTCACCTCGTGTGACCTGCCAGGCACATCCTGAAAGAGGCATTATGTAGGAGAGAGATTTGGAGTGAATGGGTAAGAGGGAAAACACCAAGAACAACTGAGCAAGAGCAGGATGAGAGAGCAAGAATCGCTGCCCTCACAAGGAGATACCCATTCACACAGGTCATGGGTGTGACAGCCATTTGCAGGGCATGTGCCCTCACCTTCCTGGCACAGGCCTGGACAAAATTGTCATACAGCCTGCAACAAATTATCAGCCCAGTAATAAAGATTACCCTCTCTTCTTTAAGCCAGGCCCTGATCTTACTCTCTAAGCAACTCTAAACCACGCACACACATCAGTCAGGAGACTCCAGCCTCACCTGCTGACTGCTGTGATCCTGGATCCTTTCCAGACCAGCTCCAGTCCACAGCACAATACAGAGAAAACACCCACTGCTGGGGAAATTGTGCTATTATTGTGACAGATGGGTTCACTTATAGCCCTCCAGCTTGATATTTCCATGGTATCTCTAAACACTGGTCAACCAAGGATTCCCAGCCCTTCCATACTCAGTGCCCAGGAACACTCCCTGCCGTGAGATACATCCCAATCAGAGCTACAAAGACTCATCCCCTCTGATCTTCAAAGCACTTTATCTCAGTGCCTAAGCAGAGCTCAGGCTGTGCAGATGCAGGCATTCACTTCTGCAAAAGTTGCATCTGGAGGAAGGCACAGAAACATGAAGTTCCTGTGTGAGTAGAAATGTCACTGAACTGAAAGCTGAGCCAGGGCCCAGTTTGCACAGGAAAAAAAAGCCCAACAGACATTTCATCTCTCACTGGGAAGCCTTTGTTGATGCTATTGCAAGTAACACTTTGATAGTTATGAGAAAGCCCTTCAAAGGTGTTCTAATTGGTGGTAATAAATTTTAGATGCCCAAAGAAGTTGGTAGAAAAACAGACAGGTTAGGAATGGAGTCAGGACAGGTGGGAGCAAAGTTTTAGGGACAAATTGCAAAGGACAAACATTTTGCTTTTGTTGTTGCACAAACTTCTGTTTAAAAATCATCAACAGAGCAGGAAAAGAGCATTTTGCAGAGGGCAGGAGGTGTAGAAAGTCAGCTCCCCAGCAGGATGGCTGCAGCATTCATTTATTAAATACATGGTAGAATGAGGTACGATTTAAAAAGTAAAGTAAGTTGAGGGTGTGAAAAACCAGCCAGCTTTCAAAGTCATTTAAGAAAAGATATCCATGATAACAATAAAATGAGAATGAGAGACCAGTTCTCTAATAATCAAGCTTCAGTTATGATACCCTGCCCCAAAATGTCTTGAGATAACTGTGGGCAGTTCCCCCACCTCTATTAGCAGACCACTGCTATAGTTGTGGCTGGGTTCAGGTTAGAACTGGAGCTCTTCCAAAATCCTAATGTGCCCCGAGGGACAGATCAAGGGCTGGGGCTTTATCTCCATGCCTGACTTTCACAGACAAATGCTCAGCAGTGTTTCTGAGGTCACATCACCTCCAGCACAGGGCTGTTGGAGCTTTGGGCAGGTACTGCTTGCTGGGGCAGAAGGGAGAGTGAATTTTCTACAGATTATTTTTGTGTGGCAAAGGGAGAACTTACCCAGTCACCACATGTGCTTGTAAAGCCATCACTGTGTTCACCCAAGCATTCAGATGGGTGAACACTAAAGAAACTGATAAACACCTGCCACAAGAATGGTTTCTGCTTCTTCAAAAAATCAGATTTCTCTAACACAGCAGAGATGCCATTGCAGACTAAGTTACAGCAACTCCAGGACAGCAGGGTCCCTGCTCTGCCTGCATCTGTCTGTAAGGGACAGATTCAAAGCCTATGAAGTCTTTCTTGTCTTCAGTGCTTTATATCTCAAGCACTTAGCCTCTGTAGTCCATTGAGCTTGTGAAAACAATGTCACATCCCCCATAACAACATCACATGGATTAACCAACACTGTCCTGACAGCCTCTGGTCAGGGCCCAGACAAGCTGACAATATGCTTCCCATGCACATCCTTTGACAAAAACAGAAGCTCTCAGCACCCAGGGCTTTCAAGCTGATACTTTCACTCTAGCTTTAATCTCCAAAATCAATTAAAAGCAAAGCAAATAAACCTGAGAGATCATCTCCCCCCCTGCCCTGTTTCTTTCAGCTTCAGAGGCAGGAGAAGAAATGATCCTTCATAATATCACATTGAAAGCACGTACCACAGATGGCTGTCACTCAGCCATTAAGTGCAGTTTTGCAATTCCACCTATCACTCTATGAACCGGGATGATTTGTGCATACTCGATGCATGAGTAACGCACAGGAGCATCCTGCATCCCTCATGAAAAGTCATTATAGATAAAACAGCCAGATCCCTGATAAGGCTTCAAAGGGGCTGGGAGTGTATTGCCTTCAAAAACATTGCCAGTCCCTCCTGAGATAAGTCACTCGTGAACCTGACTTGCACTCAGGCTCAGCCAAGCTTGCTTTCACACTCCAGAGCTCTGCTTCTTGCTGCTGTGGCTAAACACGTCATCTTGTCTGCAAAGCAAGGATGTCTGAACAGGGAAGAGGTGGAACTCTTACAATAAAATGCCTCTTGGGTTACCCACCAAGCAGACCGCAGGATACAAAGGCACAGGCTGTCAGACCTAGTGGATTTCCACCTGACACTGAGCTGAGTCATTTTACCTCAAGTCTTCACCTTTTGGTGCTGCCAAGCATCATCTCCTGGGTAGTTTGCATGCAATGCTGCAAGACAGCAGTGTTGAGTCATCCCATTCATTGCACCCTGCACTGTGGCCAGTCTGCTGAATTTTTCATTTGTGTGGCTGCCTGTCCGATGAGTCTGTGAGTCACCATCCACAGAGAGCTGCCAGCCCCAACCACGAGGAACATCTCATCCAAAAAGATGGGGCCTATTTCTTGCTCCAAGAGAATGATCAACTAAGCCCCATTGAATATCAAGTGCTGCAGGAGAGAGGAGTATAACATAAGAAGGTTGATGGAAAAGCTTCTGTTTTGTTGGCATGTTTTATAAGAAAGCATAATAATTCAATAATATTTTAGATATCTGATATTTTGTGAAAGGAGCCACAGTAAAAAACCTCTCATTTTCCTTAACACATCCATAACACATTTCTGAACATTCCCTTAAACCAGAGCTGCAGAGGCACCAGCTTGTTAATTATATTAAGATAAAGGGGAAATTTGGCAATTAAGCTCCCATTTTTTGCATATGTCCCTGGTAGGCTTCTGATAACACTGTCTGCTGCCTGAAGGCAGCATTCCCCCACACAAGGTTTCCTGGAGACCTGCTGCTATGACTAAGCCTTCCATCACTGCTGTGTAATCACGAGCTCACACCAGGAGGTAAAGCTGCTCAGACTGTGGCAGCCATTGTGGCTTGAACTTCTCTCACAGAGCATCTTAGGATGAGTTTCTCTACTGCCAAAAGCTCAGCAAAGCAGATTTTAATGACTCTGCCAGCAGGAGCTGGTGGAATTTTTTTGCCCCTTCATCTAAGGGAGGTGATTCTCAAGGACCTGAATTCGTGTGTTGGCTCTGCTGGTTACTAAGGCTTGATCACTGGAACAGGAGAGGAGATGGAAAAGAGCAAAGCCGGTAATTTCATTCTGCTCACATGCACACCAACCTCCCTGAGCACACATGAACACACAGTTAAGTGTCCAGCACATGCTGATTCCACTTCTGCCAGCCCATCCCTATCCAAGTTTAATTCTGAGACCATAAAAGTGACCTGAGTACAGCATTTAAGTACTGCTGTAGTGCTGCCAGTGAAGACCAGCCAAACACAGAGGGCAGTATGGGAGAAGAAAGATCCCCAGTAGGGATGAGACACAGCACAACCCCACCCCATTTCTAGTCCCCACCATGTGCTTCCCAATAAAAGAAAGCAAACTCTGAACTGAGGCAACAGAGCTTCAGAGAAATCTGAGCCGAAGCGATGGTTAAACCTCCCCACATCCCAATAACACTAAAGACTTGTTGACTGTGTAATTCCACATAAGGTTTCACAGTACAAGCATCAGCAGCATGGGTTTTTTCACCAGCCCTGCAAAGCCAAACGCTGTTTCTTGGTTTGTTACCTCCACCCAAGTGCCACCCCTCACCAAGAGCACAGAAACAAGGGAAATGTTCCTTTCATGATTACTGCAGAGTATTCCCCAGACAAACACATTGCCTTACCTCAAACATTATTTAAGCATTTAGTTAGTTGCATTCCTTGTCTGTGTGTGGAGGATTGAATTTTCCTCTACTTAGATGAATTAAATGGCTTTTGCTCTTCCTCCTGCCCTCCAAACAATCACTTTTCTGAAGAGCCCGTGTTTTTTGTTAGTTTCATCTGAATAAATTCTGAAGTTTGAAGCTTCTCCTGCTTCCATCAAATCTGACCTGAGAGACAAGTGGCAAGTGGGGCTGAGGAGAATGTAGGGAAAACAGGCTTAATTAAATGAACTTAGAAATATCAAGCCTCATGATCAGAAGGTGAGATTTATTCTTTTCTAAAGATCAGGAGAAAGAGGATGGAGGAGCAAAAGAAGAGATAAAGGCTTTTGGTATTGAACAAAGTGGCCATCAAGAGGCCCAACTAAATTTTCATTATACCTTGATAATAACTATAAAAGGAGCAGGAATTCACCATCTCAGAATAATGAGGAAAAACACTCAATTTGAATTGTCCATAAATACCCTGTGCTTGGAGGCTTTGCACTTCTCAACATTTAAATGGCAGTTTAAAAAGAAAATAAAGACATGAAGGAGAAGGGAAGATGTACCCTTAGGGAAAAAAAGCAGGAAAACAAAGATCTTTGTATCCATTTGACTTGATGTAAGCATTTGCCCTATCAAGAACTAATTAGTAGCGGAGAAATAAGCATGGGGGTGGCTGTAAACGGTGGTTTGTTACAAGCAACACTTATTACGGTGAGATTTGACTACATTACAGTCTGACAAGCACAAGCCTAATCCACCACCTTAGTGCTGCACGGGCTGCTGCTTCCAACAGGGTTCAGACGCCTCTGCTCACTCGAACCCAGTGGCACTCGAGAGCCCCCGCTGCGATCAGGGGCGGGTGCACAAAGCTTTCTACAAAAACTCCACAAGAAGCACTCCTTGTTCACGAGCAACCAGCCAAACAGGCAAAGCAGACAAAGGCAGGAGGAAAAGTATCATGATCCCTATTTCTTGTACAAGAAGCTGAGCTGCAGAGAGGTGAGCGCGTACTTAGAGCTCGTGTGCTGTGTCAGTGATACAACCAACATGCCTTTCTTGTTTATCTAGACATGCTAGGAGGTCCCGGTGCCTTTGTGAATCTCAGGGTTAACTGCACAGGTTCCCGGGCTTGTATTTGTTCAGACTTAACAGCAATCAGCAAGCCCAATGCCCCCACGCTGCCACGATTGCCACAGCACCAGTGACTGTTAGAAAGCCAGCTGAATCAAAACTGAAACACACCAGCGATAGATAAACAAATACAAGGCCTTGTAGTCAAGCAGAAATGAATTCTTAAATTGATATCCAACGCTGGCCATCTTAAAGTTCTCTCTGAAGGACAGTTCCTGCATCCTGCCACCCTGATGGGCAGTAAAGCTGGGCTGCTCTGGCTTGTGCTGAGCAGAGACTTTCCAGCAATGTCACCTACTAGTTACCCACCATGGGATCACATTTTCCCAGTGTAAGCATCCCTTGGGGAGCATCACAGAGTGGGACAGGCTCCATTTGCAGGTTTCAGGACATTTGCTGCATCACAGGTCACACACACACACAGATCTGCATCTTGTCTATGAAGTGTGGTGCTGCCTGCAGAGACACACCCTGGTGCAAAGCAGCTTAACAGCAGTTTTGAACTTAATGCACGAGAATGTCCTGCTCAACATGCTTGAAGGAAAAAGCCTCTCCTCTCTCATGGAAGGACACAAGGTGCTACTTCACACTTGTTGGATGCCCTTCTATAAATCAGGCTCTAGCTGACGTGTTGTGTGGTGCAAAACAGACTCTTTAGCCATGACTTGAAATGGGGCCAAAGTTATCAGACTTGAAAGGGATGAAAAGTATTTCCTCTGTAGCAAATTTATTCTTGTTATATCTCCTCACAGCCTGCCATTTAATTACATTTGCACCAAGCAGTTCTCCCTCTAAAGTCTCAGCTGCATGTTAGAAAGCAAACCAATCACTGGAGTAATCTATGCAGGTGCTTCCCTTCTTCTCTCATATCCCCCACATTGTTCAAGGGACAGTAAAATCACCCTTGAGATCTTACATTTCCCACCAGGAAAAGAAAGAGAATCCTTGCATAAAGTTCAGCCCAGGATACATGAACCAGCCCTCCTTCCACAGCCTCCAACCACATCAAAAGCTGCACATAACTGGGAATACCCAGGAGAGCTGATAGGTCTAATAATCAGTCTCACCTTTCTTGCAGTTACTGGAGGAGTCAGGGGCTCTTATCAAACTCAGCTCTACCTTATCACCTCCTCACTGCCTCCCTCTTGCTTCTGACATCCTCTCCTGGAGGTGTTTCACTGTCAGCTTCTCGCAGCCAGATACTTTACAGACCTAATAGGAGCAGACAAACAACGTCTCTCTCTGAATGATTAGCTGATAATCACAGACACTGTTTATGCCAAGTTTTTTGAATAGAGAAGCCCAGTTCAGCCTCCCTTCACCCCAGCATCCCACTGCCAAAGCCCACAAATCACTTAAATGTAAGGGATGGATGAAAAACAAAATCCAGCTCATATTGTCTGCCATCAAAAAGCTGCTAAATAATGCAAAGAAATGGAAACAATTTGGTTTGGATGATTGATTATAGGGAAATTGCTCATACCTTCAAAACATGGCACTTCTAATCACATCTTTGTTTCATTTGTCAGCAAGGAAATTAAGTTCCTCTCCTGGCACAGGGCCTGTGCTGTCCTGTTAGCTGCCTTTGGCACACTGCATCGCTCTGCAGCAGTTTCTCGGCCCCACTTTGACACCTCACCTTCCCCCACCTGAGCTGCCAAGCTGTGACCTTCTGGGACATGAGGTTTGGCTCCAGTTTATCAGACTACAGTGGCTCAGGTATTCACTGAAGCAGTTCTCCCAGCTGCTCACATTAACCACAAAAATCAGCACGAAGTGCAGCACCCGAGGATTTGAAGTTCTCTCCAAGAAGGTCTTCCCAAACTTGAAATTCCCTCCTTCACCTTAATGCATTTAAGTAGTTTTAAACAGAGACTTGACCTTCAGATCTTGAAAGGAATATCAGTAACTGTCTCACACATGAAAAAGCAGAGGGATGAAAGAGGCACATTTGTGTCAATAAAGAGCAGAAAACAGTCCGACTGGCACAAAAAAATACTTCTCTTCCTCTCAGCTCCTAAAATCCAGCAACAAAAGGGATCTCCTAGTCCTGCACTGTGCTATGACAGGCAGTAGCTCTCGCTATCCTTTGAATTAATTTAGAAAGCTCTATTTTAAAAACAAGTTCTGATTTTTGCCTCTAGCATTCCCATTATGAAAGGCTGGTTCAGAACATTGCTGTTCTGACAGTTCAAAACTTTCTTTCAATTTCCTGCCTAATTTATGCCTGGCCAGTTTTACACTCATGTTGTTACAGCAGTGCTGTTCTTTGGTTTAAAGAGTTCCTTCTCCTCCTGATGTTTGCTCCACAATGATATATGAACAAAGCTGTCACATAAGGCACGTTCAACCTAGTTTTACCACTAAAAGATGAAGACTTTATCTATTTATAGATGGGTTTTTAACTCCTCAAGGAAGCGTCTGTGTTTTCATATTGTGCTTAATTATAGATACATATGGCAGAAAGGCATTCCGTGGGATCATCAGAGGCAGGATCAAATATGGTTAAATAACTTCAATAATGGTTGTTTGTCAAATATACTTAAATAATAGTTGTTTGTCTAAAACTCACTAGGAAAGGAGATCCCACATCTTTCCTAGACAGCCCATTTTAGTGTTTTACCCCTCTAGGGATTTCAAGGGTTTTCCTAATAAACATCTTAAATCTTCACCCTGAATTCAATCACTTTCTTTTTCTTACACCAGTGACCATGGAAAATGACTCATCATCAGCCTTTTTATAAGTACTCCTTCTGTGAGGAAGAGCGACTGCATCCCATTTCCATTGCTTCTCTCTTAAAATGAGCAAATGCAGTGCCTCCAATCTTTGTCCGCAGGACTTGTTTGCCTGACCTCTTATCATTCACTTGATTTGTTGTTAGGCTTTTTTTTTTTTCACCCTGGGCACTCCAAATCCCTTAATGGGTGTAGATAAAGTTCCGCATCAGTTCTGGACACCCACACTTGGCTGAAGCCCTGTCAGCCCCAAGCAGGCTGTAATCATTGCCTCACAGGTCTGGCAAAGAGCACTCTTGTTAATACAATCTTGGATACAATGAGGTGTTTTGCTGCTGCCTTGCATGGTTGATTCATATTCTGCTTGTGAACCGGCGCAACCCCAGCCCTCTCCAGATGCCTCATTGTGTATTCCCTGTTTTGTGTTTGTGTATTCTGCTTTGCCTGCCCCAGAGGAGTGCTTTGCACTTGTCTTAATTTCATCTCTTTTGCTTTCAGGCAGGATCTCTCATTTGTAAGGATTGTTGTAAGGGTTGAGCCTCCCTCTCAGGGTCTTGTGTTTACCTGGCACAATGACAGGCAGTGTTTAAGACCCCTGAAGAAGGCACTCTGCCCTCCAGCACAGCTCAGCCAGGATATGGATGCAATCTCCACAACTAATTACATAGCTCTTCCAATATTATTATTACTAACAGTCATTAAACGTCTCTTATTCCTGATTTTTAGAGATTACTTCCCCCAAAATGGCTCATGTACCTTCCCTTCACCTTCTACATCGTGCCTGCTACAACGGCACCATCCAACACCACTCCATGAGATCCACCTTTCAGATCTCTTCTCCTATTACCTGAACCCTCCCATCTGCCACATGACACTGTCCCTACTCTGTGGCCCTACTCACCCTTGCCAACACCCTAAATCAACCACAGCCTTGAGGTGGGAACTTCATTTCCCCCGAAGCAGCTTCATAGCACTTTTCAAAGCTGGAACACACCAATGCAGACTTTAACACAAATTTCCTCTAAAGACACATTAAATCAGGGGTCAGAGAACAAACTTACATTCTAGTGATTACATCCCTACAGAACAAGGTACTCTTCTGCTCTGCTTCCTAGGAGCCTTCAGTACCCCTCTGCACCCAAGTGTCCTCCTTCCCACGTCTACCAAGGTTGGCCAGGGCATTGCAAAGCTCTCAGGAGTTCCCCCACTACACTGCCAGTGCGTCTTCACAGAAAAAATCCTCTGCATTATCCCAGTGGCCAGGGAACAAGTAAAGTGGCCAGGGAACAAGTAAAGTAAATGCTCTCACCACTCACCCACTTTTGTTTACTTTGACATAAACCCAGCTCTCCCCTCCCTACCACCTTGCAGCTCAATTTTGACAGGAGGGACAGAGGCCTTTAAAGCTGGTAAGTTGTGAAGAGAAAACTTTCTAAATACATTTCCCTGAAGGACATGGCACTGTCCTGGCATGATTTCAGCTGAGGATTTTTAAGTGCATCCCAGAACTGTTACCTCTCATAACATTGTGCCGAGGCATGGGGCAATCCAGCCCATGGAGAGGCTGCTTCAAGTCATTGGTTTTGGAGGCATGAGAGCAGCAGAAAGCTGCTGGCGGCCCAGCTTACAAGGCCCTAAGAACCAGAACTAGTGTGACAGCAGGTTTAGGGTGGAACACAATACAGGTTGGGACTAGGCTTGTCAGATGTCTTGGGAATATTGGGGGAGATAGGGGCTGGGTAATTGCATCCTTGCACCTCTTGCAGAGCCCTTCTCTGCTCAATGAGCATCACAGTCCTTCCCTGGAGGCTGTCAGCTGCTTATCAATGAAATGACAAAACAAAAAAATAAACTCTTAGTGCAGCTGGGTGCTGGTGCTTGTGTGCCTGTAATGAGGGAGAGCAAGCAGAGTATCAGCAGGAGCGCTGGGCTAAATGGAGCAAAATGAAATCAGGTAGTGCTGCTGCTCCTTGTAAGAGAGTGATCCTTCAGGATTTGGCTGGAAAGCTGTTCCAAACCACTGCCATGGACAGAATGCTGATTCTGAGCCCAGCTCTCTCTCACCCATTGACATTTTCCAAATGGCATTTTCTTGTGCTTGCTCAAGCATGGAGCAAGCCTTCCCCCTTTCCCTGGTGCTGCCTGCTCTCGTTCTCACGTCTGCTCCCCATTCACGCTAACGTAGAGCAGGATCTTTCCTGCTTGCCAGAGGTGTGAAGCCAATGTAAATTACTTTCCTTTTTGCATTGAGGGAAAGTCTTATTATCAACCTGTCAGATCCAGACAGTTGCCAAGATGCTTTATAAGAAGAATTAAATCAGGCTCAATCTCAACAGATAGATTCTTGTCCCTCTTTGGGGGCCCCATGCAGGGCTCTGGCCTTTGCCAGCAGCAGCAATGCACATCAGCAATGTTTTTAATGTTTTCTCTCTCAGCTGAGCTTTATCAGTCAAAGCCAAGCATGTGGGGGAGACTGCAACAGCATAAAACAGTCCACTATCATCAAAGATTGGGTCATAAGAAAGTTGTTTCCCAGGATTTTAGCCAGGGACATATCACAATGAGCTGATAGAAGAATTTCTTGGTTTCATCCTTGAAATGCAGCCCTCACCATTATTAGAAATTGATGGTCAGTAGGGACCAGGATAGCCCCCAAAGCAGAGGCATGCCAGAAGGGAAGACTGTACCCCTCACAGATAAAACGAATGAAATGAGAATTTTGCATAACAGAATGGGATTATCTGCTTACAATCCAGCCAAGACAGAAACACATCTTCCCCTCCCTGGCTTGGTAGGTTCCCTTCAGGGATCATGAACTCTGGTTCACAGTGGAAATGGCAGTCCTGGCACTGTTGTGGTAGTGGCCAGGAGAGTTATAACATGTTCTGGGAGAGGCTCATTGTTACAGTTGACTGCTCCAGCATCAAATATCAATATTTTTCTTGTCTCATGAGGCTTAATGAGTTCCCAAGTCACAGCTTTGAGGCTGGCATCCCAATCCATGTGAAATTCAGCAGCCTCCATGCTCCATAGGCGATGTGCGTTTTGTCTTTCTCGATAGGAGTAGAAAAATGTACTTAAAGCCCACAAATAAAATTAATAGCTCCTCAGATCCCTTCTCACTTGCTCTCCCATCTTCCAAGCCTCTACAGCTTGCATGCTACCTACATGGCTGTGCAGGAGACTTGATTTAATACAGTGTGAAGGCACTTGTCTCTCTGAGTCTGGAGTCCTCCAGACGTGGCATCCCTGGATGACATGGATACCTGGTGAGAGCATGACTTCAGACCAGAAAATCCACTTTGTGCCACCATTCCTCCTTTCCCTGCTTCTGCAATCATCCCTGGTCACCTCTGCGCTTCCTCTTCCCAAGGAGGAACAGCCTCCTGTCTCCTCAGTGTGAAGACCTTTGAGACAAGAGAAGTGTCAGGAAAAAAAATAATACAGACATAAAAATTTTCCTCTAAAAACACCCAAATGACAATTTATAACCAACAGCTTTTCTGATGGAAAAGAAAAGCTCTTATTTGGATACCTTATGCTCACTGCCTTTGCTGGTTGCTGCTCTGTGGGAGAAGGTTTTGTGAAATTCAGAAGTGATGAAGGCAGTGGAAATTAGAAGGTAGCGAGAGTCCTTCCTTCTCTCATCATTCCTGTCCTGTTCCTACAGCCCACAAACTGGGATATGGCTGTGCATTGATCCAGCTGCATTAGATAGCTCTGGTGCAAGTCACAGACATCCACACTCCCAAGCCAACGTGCTCCTGGGCCACGCTGATGAATTGTTTCATGCAGAACTGACACATTTTAAGATCTAATTATGATGACAAAGCTCTAAACAGTGTGGAGAGGACTCTCAGCCTTTGCTCATCAGTGCCCAACTGCTCCCACTGATTCCTTCTCTTGGAGCAGCAGTTTGTTAGCTGCAGGAACCGTCTGTTGTTTTCAGCCTGGGAACTAACAAACTCAAAGACATTCAGCCCAGGATTTGATTTTTCTCTGCCAGAAGCTCAGATTTGATGCCCAGACCAGAGTCCATGACATTCTGGGTATTTGGGTTCCAGTCCCTTGTGAGCCAGTCAGTTCATGGCCTGGAAGGTTACAATTCTGCTGAGGATCAGTGGCTTTTGAAATGGGATCAGGTAACTGTATGCAGGCAAAACCAACCGTGCATTCCTTTCTTTTGCTTTATGCATAAATAGCCACTGCTCCATAAATCCTGCTGCCAGCATGGCCTGCAGCAGTGCTCTCAGAAGGAAGCATACTCACTTTGTCCTTTAGCAGGGGTGCCAAGGCATCTTGGATTCCTCCAGAGCTGCTGTTCCGTTTGAGCTGGCAGGATTAGGACGGTCTGGAAAAAGCAACAGCTCATCTACATCATTTATAGGCCAAGTATAATAGGAAGTGTCCCATTGCCAGTGTGTTATAAGGAGTATGCAAGACATCAGCCTCCGTCCAGGGTGGCTGGAAGCTTCTCCAAAATCAGCCTACACACCTTGGCAGAACGGCCTGTCACTAATCCCTAGGAAACAACCACCTTTGAGAGCTAAAAATAGACACTATTTTAAAAAAGAACAAATTAATAACCCCTAAATTCCTTCATATTAAAACAATTAAGTCTCTACAGCTGCCCTCAAATTGCCTTTTCCCCTTTATTTACCTGTTTCCACACACCTCAGTTCTGGCAGAGACTGGCACATCCAGACAGGGCCCGCAAGTCAAGTGAGCTGTGTAACTTCTGAAGCCACAGACGGAGAAGCACAAAGGTTGTGTGCAGACACTTTGTGCCGTCAGTTTGTGCTCACAGATGAGCAACCCTGGCTGGAACAAAAGCATTCAGCATAACCAAGCACCAAGGAATAAACAGTTGGGCATTTCAGCACATCACGTTCATGGCTCTTCCCCTTGTTAATTCTGTCTTTTTCCAATGGTCATGGGCAGTGCTGAGGACTTTGTAACAGTTTTTAATACCACAGACTCTCATGCCCTGAAACTTTGGAAAGGCACAAATAAAACATAAAATTGTTCTCATGGCAACACACTAGTATTGCCTGGAAATATAGCTTTTCGGTTTGTTTTTTTTTTCACAGAAACCTTGTCCATTAAGTACTTCTCATACTTTTAGCAAAAGCATTCATGCTTTTAGAAGTGTGGGACTAATTTATTTCCTCTATTACTTTCAGTTTAGCTTTCGTAGTATGGAAAAGGAATGGGACCCAAAAGCCAAGGATGTTTCCACTGAAATCAGTGTGTTTGCCCCAGTGAGAAACCACCTTGGATCAACTCACAACCAATCTACTAATCATCACAAAAAGAACATTTTGGTGAGAAGCATCTCCCTTAGGGTCATGCCAGCTTTCCCTTAAATGAAAAGATGCCTGTGTTTTCATGAGAATCTGGATCTGGTCTGCAAAAAAAAAGCTCTTCCAGTCCAGCTGCAGGAATACAAGTCAAATCTTTGGGACTTTATAATTTCATTGCAAGATGTTACTTTACCTATTATAAATCTCCCCTTACCTTGTGGTGCCCAAGGTGGCCCCCCCAGCCCCCAAGATGTCAGGCAGAACATGCTTATACTTGGCTGGTATTTGTGAATTTGGTTGGATATTAAAGGCCAGGGAAAAAAAAGAAAGAAAAAAGAGGAAAATAATTTCTTTTTTGAACTTCAGCTCTGGTACAATTAGAGCCTAGGGTAAAAGCTCAGGCTGATTTTATTTTATCTCAATGGCTTATTTCTTCTTTTAGTTGCCCTCCTGTCCTTCGACCTGTTCTATAGATATACAGAAATCAAGAATGCCTTGAATCTGCAGTCCCTCATTAAACAAGACTCAGAGACCTTTTAGACCAGACACAGATGTCTCTTTATTTAAAGACATCCATGTACAGTGGGGCCCAGTGACTTCAATCAGCACCATGACACTACAATAAAGATTATAAATTAAAGAATATTTTTGAACCTGGCCTTGATTCCCTGTGATAAAAAAGCATAAGTTTAAAAAGTTGAAGAAACACTCAGTGCACTCTGTTGCTGTCATCAGACAATCCCTCTAGATCAGCAGTCTTGGGTTTTATCACACACACACAGAGCTCACAAGATAGCAATCAATTAAACATTTTTGCTAAAGCATTTAGTCAGAATGGGAACATCTGGAGTTGGGATTAGATTGTCCAGAACTAGCTGCCTGATAATTAATATTCTTTCATGTGGCTCTTCTATCAAGGTGTCCCTCTGATTTCCAGCCATTCCCCTGTGGCTTGGAAACACTACTGAGTTATTGCTCATCCCCCAGCACAAGACTTGTACAGGAGCAGGGGAAGCAGATGAGCTGGAGGACTTATGTTTCAGCATTGCCTCAGGCACACCCACCAGACTATGCCTGAAAAATGTCACCTCACTCCAACGGCAACAGGAAAGAAAACACTTGAGGAAATGTTCTAGGAAATATATTTGTATTGCCTCTGTAGGACAAGTGCAGGAGGATGGATTCACCATCACCAGACCTCACCTCCAGTTCCAACATCTTCATTTTACAACTCTAAAGGGCCACATCCTTCAATGGCCTCTGGACCATGCTCTGGTGCAACTCAGGAATGCAGCTTTTGCCATCACTAGGCAGGCCAAGCTCTACATCCCTGTCTATCTTACATGTGCAAATTCAGGCTTTTCAGGCATAAACTGACATAATTGTTCCACACTTGGATGGTGGTTGCTGCTCCTTAATTCAGCCCTAAAAGCCTGTCCAATTGAATTATTAACATTTCACTCTGCCATCAAGTCCTGGGCAGCCAGAGAATCCTTCAGCTGTTTTAAAAGTGTCATATTTCAATGAAATTTTGCTTTTGCAGGGAAACAAAATAACTAGACTGTGGAGAATGCATAGACCCTACATCAAGCAAGGATGTGTTCATAAATATTGGTAGATCATATGTTAAGTACTGGTAATGAGCAGCTGGATATCTTTACCTGAGAAACTCTTGGTACTTCTCAACTTTAACTGAGTTAGTTCACTATTTTTTTACCTTAATTTTTCCTCAAACCATCTCCTCCCAGCAGGTCTGCATGTTGGTTTAGAGCCCAGTCCTCTCTTTACAAATCTGTCACAGGGCATCTTCTTTGATGTCTCCATTGAGCTCTGCCCTGGAGAAGGGTAAGAAAAATCAAAATGTCTACACAGTCTGCAAGTCCAGCTCTGTCTATTTGGTTTCAAGTGTGTTTCCAATCTCTTTAAGCTTCCAACAGGGAGAAAGGGATCTGATTCTATGCAATCTCATTCACACCTCTTCTCCTACTGCTGTGGAGGCATGGTGTTGACTTTTCAGCAAACAGAGCCTCATTCCTCAGGGTCTCTGCACTGCTTGCTTAACTGAGCCCCATCAGATTATGCTCAAATCACACTAACACAAGAGAAAAATCAGAATATGCCCCTTTCATACCTGGCTTTTGTATTTATTTGCCTCTAATAGAATTTATCATCCAGAGGAATTTCAGTTTTTACAGAGCTGCTTCTTTTTCCCCTCTGTGATTTGGGTCAAATCCTATCACTAAGCTCTGCTAAATTTGCTGCATTGCTGTCCCCAGCCTGGTGGGGACGTGACAAGTAAACACTGCTGAGCTGTGCTCCAAATCCAAGCTAAGAACACCAAAAGGACTGTAGAAAAGAACTGAGGCAGCCCAGCCCAGCTCCAGGGAAGCTGAGGCTGGGAGTTGAGGAGGCAGGCACAGAGCAAGTAATGCCCAGACCTTGCAGGGGAAAGGAGTGATGGAGCAGCCCCTCCAAACTCCACATTTCCAGACACTGACAGAGACTCTTCTGGATGTCCTGCTCTGCCTTTGAGAGATGTGCTGGAACCATCAGTTTCTACATCAGAGCAGACATTGGGCCAGAATAAATAGAGGATGCCAACAGAAGGTCAAATGGACAGGGGAGGTAAAATCACGAGGAAGTAAAGAGAAATGAGGCTTTTTATTGGGCCCATTCTGATGATGCACAGGTGGGAGCATAACAAGAGCTGCTCTGACATGTAATTCAGGCTGACTGCTGTGGAGCAATGGCTGTGGTTCTCCAAAAAGAAAGCCTGCTGTCCTCATTTCTAGCTGTGGAAAAGAAAGTAGCCAGGAGGCATCACCTACGTGGGCTAAGAGGTTGGAACTTCGAAACAAAAGGAGAAGCAGCTCAGGTCACCTCAGGGAACACATTTGTGGGTAACTGCACATTCCACCACGAACTTCTACCCCACCCCTACTTTATTCAAAGAAGGTACAGTTTTAAATAAACATCTTCAGCATGGAAAAGAACCCCCAAAGGATGCATCAGGGAGCAAATGGGAAGGAAACAGTTCTTTGCAGTAAGGACACCACCTTCCCTTTCACCTTACCTCATTCCCATTTCTCCTTCCTCCCCAAGGCCTTTTTTAATGGCCCTGCATGGGTCCCCTCAGCCACTGTCACTTGAACCACTGACTCCCTGTGGGTGGCTCTGCTCCCCTGAGGTTCCCCAGTTTAGGAAGCCCTTGTGCTCTAAGTGGGAGCATTCCTCCATGGATTATGCTGGCACCAGAGCTGCACCCCTCAGCAGCTGAGGGCTGGTGTGCCTTACAGTGCCTTTAAATCTCCCCTGGCATTTAAACCCATTTAAAGGCTCCCCTGAGTCTTTAAATGACTCATACAATCCGTGGAGAGCGCACACCTTGGAGCATATGGCCCATGTGCTGACTTATACTGTAGATAATGTCAGTAATGATGCTCCACAGTGCACATGAGCAGGGCTGCAGCTCCAGTGAGGAGATCAGCGCAGGCCTGGGTTGTATTTTTAATGCGCAACATAAAAATAGAGAAAGATGTAATGGGTTTCTGCTTTCAAACAAGCTTCCAGCTGTGCCATCTGGAAGTCAAGGAGATGTGGGAGGACAAAAAACAAGGCATTAGGTTATAAAAACTTCAGGAGAAAGCCAGACAGCATTGATAGCACAGGTCTCTATTCTCCAAGGTGGTGCTTCTCAGGGCATCCTCCAATGTATGGGAATGCTCAGGGTTTATTCCTCTGAATTGCTATATCTGGTGAGTTTCCTGCTCTTGGAGTGGGCTCAACTGATTGCCTCTTGGTAAGGAATAACAAGTCCTGAAGGCAAACCAAAAACTGCATCTAGTACCTCGTCCCTGTGAGACTGCATTTATTTTCCATATCAGTTCTGGAGCTGAGGCTCACAGGCTTCCTGCTCTTACAACTCACGACAGAGCAGATTTGCATCTCAGACTAGGGAGACCCGAGCTGTGGGTTGATTTAGTAGCTGGGATTTTGTGGTGTGTAGCAAAGAGAGACTCGTGGAAGATACTTGGCAAAGTAAACTGTACAAGGCAGCCAACAGATAGTCTTCTCCCTTTCACAGCCTCTAATGAGCCCTTTGCTTCTTATCAGAACAGCAAGGGAACAGACATCCCTCCAGCACATAACCAGCCCCTCTCTGAGGACCAGCAGATGAAACCATCAGCAATGAGTTACAAACATGGAGTATTTCTGAACTCATTTGTCTGCTGATAGGATTCAGGCCTTATTCCAACCTGTAAATGGGATGTGCTTCACTAGTTTTAAATCACTCAGCAGGTGATAAGTGGTTAATGCCTGGAGCCCTGAGGTGCCTTCAAAACATAATTGCTTATTAAAATAAAACAATAATTAAGTGGAAGACTGAGAACCTCGTGACTTCTGAAAACTGGATCATTTTTTATAATTGAGTCACTGAGGCTGGGAGCAGACAAGGGAGAAGGGCTAAGTCAGAGACCTGAAGGCACACAGTGCTCTGGCAGCTGAGGAAGGAAAGAAGTGAGAGGGCTTGAGAGCACCATGGAAAGGATGCTCCAGATGACAGCACAGCAAAAGCATAGCTGCTTTTGATGAGCAGAGAGCCACATGCAGGTTTGCACTGGGGGCAGCCAAACTTCATGCTCAAAATGTCTGAAATCAAGAAAACCGTGGCCCATTTTCAAGGTGTTGGAGGAAGGGATTTTCTTGGTGACAACTCCTGCCTTGCCACGTGGCCTCAATAATATGGATAGAATGTCACAGCTTATCATTTCCCTTCAGGCTTCTGTTAAACTGTCTCAATAAGCAGCTCCTAGACCAGGCTCTTCTGGACTCAGCATATAAAACAAATTTCTCACCTTGCTGGCATGATCCATTAATGACTGATCATGTCTGTGTGGAGATCTGTGGGCCAGAAACTCAAACAGCACAGTCCTCACAGAGTTTTTGACATCTGGGGTGCAGGAGATAATTTATATTCTTGTGTTCCCCCTTCCTCCTCTCCTTGCAAGCACAGAGACCAGAAATCTCCATCACTTTCAGGCAAGATCTGACAAACTTTGCCCACCCCAAGAGCTTTGATTAGTCAGAGTAAAAACCACTGCATTAACTGTTCAGTAAGTAAATACCTGATTGTTTTCGTCCTCTTCACACCACAGTATGAGCTGCACAGTTTTAATCATGCCTTTGGGCTTAATCCTGATTATTTCATTGCAAACTGCAAGAACATATCATTACTTACAGTGCCATTCTAGGCTATTAGTCAGTCCTTCAGGTCAGCAGGTGATGAGGGAATCATCATGTGGTACCAGCTTTCTGCACCCCTGCCTCTCAAATGGTGGCAAACTCCTGCAAGCCCTGAGCTAAGAATTAATGAGAAAGCATCAGTGTAGTAATTTAGGTCCTAAATTTTCAACCCTTCCAGTTTAGCATGCTCTTTGCAGATCTAATCCCACAGAAGAGGAGCAGGAATAGACAAAGAGTTGCCAAACAACCCTCCAAAGACATACCTTGTTGTGCAAGTTCACCAGGTAACAGGAGTTAGTGACACATGCAGGAGGCTGTTCCCTACACCAGGCAGAGTATCAGGCTCAGTTTGCTTGTAGTGTAGCAGCTTTAAAATATTTTATCTTGATCCAGCTCCAGGTGCCACACAACAAAACTACCTGGTGTTAATTTGCCCTTCGTTAACAAACTCAGCAAACAGTCAAGGTTGGAACTGAGAATGGAGAAGTTGTCTCCAGAGTGAACTTCTTACCCTCTCCTTCCAGGCCAGGGTGAAGAGAAAACCAGACTCCACTGTCTGCCCTCCAGCTGTCCCCAGAGCTCCCCATACTGGCAGGAGATGCCAGACAATTTTGGCTTATAAACATTTCCACATTAAAAATGACTGCCAGCGCTTCGAGAGATCTCTGGCCTCGGCAAGCAGGAAGGAGGCAGCACGCAGCTAAATGTAGAGGCTATTTTTAACTGGGCTCATTTCTTAGGGAAGAAATCATTCCTGACCTGTATGCAAGCAGTGCATCAGATACAAGGCAGGCTGGGCTGCAAGCACTCATTAATGGAGCTGCCAGCTCCCTCCTTCCTGCACTGGGGACCGAGGGCCCTTCCCTCTGTCCTGCGGGGGATCACAGGGAAATACTGAAGGTGTGAGTTTACCAGGTCTGGGTCCACCTCTGCAGTGGTAGGAGGGGAAGCAGGGCCTTCAAGGGGCTTCATAATTTTGGCATTAGCTGCCCATCTCCCATTTCATCCTCGCTCATGCTCAGAGCCCATCCCTGTGGCATTCTTGGAACTCCTGCTTCTTCTGTTCCTTGCAGCCATGCCATGAACACACGGAGTTCTGCACGCTGCTGGGAGGTTCTCTTCTGAAACACAGACCTAGATTAGCCTAAGGCAATTCACGAGTCACTCCAGTCTTCTCTACACGGGGAAAGTGTACATTTCCTGAACTTGAAACTGTTTTCTTGCAGCCCTGTCACTTCTCCTAACACTTACATCCTTTGCCATAATCAGTGGTCAAATGCTTCTGGCCCAGCAAGGCACAGATCACTTTGAACTGCAGTTCTGATAGCTGGGTTTGGCAGGCAATATTTAGCCCTAACACCTTTCTCATCTCTTTGATTTCACTTTTATAAAGTATGTGCTCAAGGATTTCAACTCTGAAGGTAAAAAAAGACTCTTATGATCTTCTAATCTGACCTCCCACTTATCTGTGCGTGTAAGAATTCACCTGGTGGTCCTATCCTGAGCTCAGGAACTTCTAGTTGAGCTGGGTTGCCACTTTCAGAAAAGTGATCTGAACTTGATATATTGGATTTAAGTAACAAAGAGCTTGCCACATCCCTTAGGCAACTGCTCCAGGGGTTCATCATCCCACTGTTAAAAACATCTACCTCATTTCACAATTGGAAATCAATGCTAGACAAACAGAGACATTGGATCTTCTTACATCACTTTCTCCACTGGTCTAAAAAGCCTCTAACATTCAGTATTGTTGTGGTTTTTCCCCCCTAATCTGTGAGCAAGTTGCTCCTAGAATCTGCAGTGTGCCAGCTTCAGAGCAGAGTATACACAACAGGTACACAGCAGCTTTAAATATGCTGGTTCATCATCAGTCTCAGCCTGAACTGTTTGGCTTTCCAGTGTTTTTCTGCTTGGAGAGCCCCACTCCCGCTCCTGTCCCTAAGATCAGGGGGCTGCTTTCATGCCTCACATCTCAGCCAGCTCAGAGGTGCTACATTCCCCTCTCCTCATCCTAACAACTCTTTTGCTCACGTTAAACACGAAGGCCAAGTTAACAAACGTGCTTTTGGGTTGTACGAGCCTAACCCTCTTGCCGTGATTCAGGCTCCAAAAAGCTTGCAACACCATTATAGAAACATACGGTTCAGTTTAGCTGCTTAAAATTAGACTGTGAATCTCCAGGTCCCTTGGGATGGTGCATGCACTGGGGAGAAGGGGAAAAATGAGAAAGAGGCAAAGCTCAGAAGTCAGCCAAAATACTCAGGCGCTGAGTTTAGCTCACAAACAACTGCAGACCAAGTTTTCAATCCTCTGCCTAAGGACTCCTGGGATCCACAGACCACTTCTAAGGGCTCTCAACAGGTAGTTATGAGAGCAACAAAGCCATAAATTCTTCCAAGAAAATTTGTCATGCCACTCAGAAACTTTTGGGGCCCATATAGCAAGTGGGGATGAAAGCTGTTGATTACAGGGTTCGGGTGCCACAACAGATGAAGTGGAGCTTGGGGTCCTTTTCCTCCATGACAAAGAGCATCACACCTCAGTTAAGAAAGCACAGACACTCCAGCTATCCCCAGAAAGCAACTGGCAAACTAAATGTGTCTCATCAGAATGCAGCTTTTGCTAGTTGCTCACACCAGACCTACAGTCCTCACATATAACTCTCCCCAGAAACAGCACAAAAGAGAAGGAAAACCATCACGGGCAATATAGAAGAAGTTATTTGAAGGGGATCAAAGCTAGCAGCACATCTTACAGCAAAGTCAGATAGAGTTTGCGGGGAAATCTATCCCCAAACCCACTTAAAAAACCCCTTCACTTGACCCCAGCAACTCTAAACCACAGATCCTCCTGCACAGGCCTTTTCAGTGAGAGGAAATTGAGGAGAGGGATGAAGTGATCCCAGCAGCTGGGCCACTTTCCTGGTCTGCAAGCCTCTGCCCTCAGCTGAGCAGTTGTGTGTCCTCCCCCAGACAGCTGCCCCTTCTCCCCAAACTTATTCTACGTACTCTTTACTTCAGTACCTAGAAATACACCACATGTTGAACTTGATGCTGTGTGGAGAGAGAGAACACAGGAGGGATTAACCAGAATATAAATAAATGACGCAGCAAAACAATACTAATTAAAATTGACCTGTATCTTGAGCTCTTAAAATCTCTCCTTTCTTCAGATGTTGTGGTGTGTGCACACTTCCATCTTTCCCATGGCTGTGAGTCCCACACTGCCAGAGCCTGAAACCTCTTTTCCTGAAAAGAAATATGAGTCAAATCCCTTTTTTTTTTTTTTTTTTTTTTTTTTTTTGGAGAATCACAACAGAACAATCTTCATATGAATCCATAAAGCACGACTTCTCTGATCCCCCCATCTGCTTTCCCACCGGATGGCACATATTTACAAAGCAGCCCTTGGAGGCAAGGGAAAAGAAGGAGAGAAAGAAAGTTGCTGTGAAGAAATCCAAAGTGATGGGAAGATCTTAGGGAAGCTGTTGTAATGTATAATCAGCCCATTTAATACGGAACACTAATGTACAGCTGCTGAGAAAACTTGTCCAGAATGCTTCTGCAGCAGCAAAAAAGGCCTCTGAGGTCAGCTTAGCGCCTACATTATGCTACAAAGAAATTTTCTAACTGCAGAAACTTGTGTAGTCTTCAGTGTTAACCTCCTTCCCCCACAGCCAGGCAAGCTACACAGCTCTCTTGTTTAGAAAGCCTCAAGCAAGACGACCAAGGGAAAATGGATTAATAAATCCAACATGAAAAGTCTTTTGCTGTTCATCCTAGGTTTACATCGGGAATAATCGTTTTTCTTGTCTGAGCAGAGTATGCTAGGCCAGTGACACAAAGCAGGACTCACCTTAAGACTAAGAAGGTTTCAAGCTCCCTTTTCCCATCCAATTTGTCTGTCTCTGCCATGAAAACTCTGGCTCATTGTGGAGGGGCTGAACCTGT
Organism: Coloeus monedula; assembly: GCF_965178545.1. NCBI lineage: Eukaryota > Metazoa > Chordata > Aves > Passeriformes > Corvidae > Coloeus > Coloeus monedula. The sequence goes on from NC_138794.1 coordinate 6,079,641, forward strand.
AAATTCCCTTGGCCACTGTGTTCCGTGGTTTTAAGGGGCTCAATGCCTTATGTTCTCAGACTAGCAGGATCTTGATTCTGCAGGTGAAACAAGAGAAACTCCAAGGAGGGATGAGGACAAGGCAGAGAAGAGAGAACAGAGCCCAAGAAAGCGCTGGAGTGTTTGGGCAGGGCAAGAACCCAGAGCTTTAACATACCATTTAATCCTTCTATGCAGGGCACTGGATGGTGGCTCAGACAGCTCTCAGGCTGGAATGGATACTATTAGCAAAGCAGCCCAGGGTCTCTGGAGAAGCCATAAAGCTGGCAAAGTAACTTGGAGAGATGGCTAAGGAGAGCTGTGAGCAGGAGTCGCTCCTTGTTGCTAAAGCATCTTCACCACAAGAAATGAAGTGACTTGTGATTCACAAGTCTAGGAGGTACCTGCTGAGGTATGTGCAAATGGGCCCCAGCCAGATCCCAGAGGAAAAAGCAGTGAGAGGGTAATTTCAGTTCTTGGGCACCTTGAGAATTTCAGTTCTCAGGGCTTTCACTTTGCTAAGTCTGCGTCTCTGGAAACGGCGTCTGAAGCAGGCCTCAACGCTGGCTCGTAACTTCCGCAACCCGCCTGGCACCCTCCCAACACTAGAAACCCTCGCTGCTTCTCTTAAAATTTGGCTCAGAAAACACAAATCCCAGCTTCGGGCCAAGTGAACACTTTGTGAACCATTCTGCAAGTCTGGCCTGAGTTCAGTGTGCAGATGATGTGTTTTCTGTGGGAAGAGGCTAAGCCAGACTCATCCACACAAACGGCAGGCTGGTTGAAGGTAAAGCTGAAGCAGTCTGTCTGTGCCCAAAGGCATGAGAAGTTTGGGATTGCTCAGGAAAATACTGTCACTGGCTGCTGACAATCTTTAAAAGCAATCATCTCTACATGGAAGGTAGAGCTTGAAATTTTAGTTACAAGCATGCTAAATAAATTTAAAGCATTAAATAATCTTATGTGTGTCAGGTACTATTGTAAAACAGTCTTACAGAAACCCCAAGTTTCTTAGTAACCTCCCGGAAGCCTCTGCAAGAGAACAAAAATGCAGAGAGTGTCGAGATTGTTAATCAGAAAAGGACAAACAATTACATCTGAGCAGGCACTGGTCTGTCCACAAAGCCTTCGCCAATTAAAAGCACGATGGTCATGTCAAGGTTAAAGCAAAGGCTCCCACGGTGTTTGATCTTGTCTAATTAGCAACTGCTAAGAACCAGTGGGCATTTTGATTTGGAGGAGTTTGGAAAACTGTACGCTAACTAAACCGTATTAGAAATGGAATTTATTCCAAGAGATTGTGCAAGAGAAAGACTTAACTACATTAATAGTTCAGTTTGGAAGAGCCTAACTCTTCCCTGCTGGAATTAGGTATCAACCCATTGAGCATATTCAGTTGCCTTGGGACAGTTAAAGTGTGACACAGAAAAACAGGGGAGTTTAAATAATAAATCTACTAAACGGTTCCTGATGTGTGCTTGTGGTCTCATGTTTGGATTAAGGTCACCAGAACAGTTTTGACTTTTATTTTTTTTCTGAAGCTGCTCCCTCTAACATACCCAGTCCTTTGGCTAATTCAGTCCCTGCTAAGCACTGTGGGGCTCTTTCTTTTTGATCCCTGCCTGTAACAGCCATTGATTGAAAGATTTTTATTTATTTTTATTTTTACTTTTATTTGATTTGTTGTTCTGTGGTTGAATATTTACTTTGCACTCGTGATCCCGGCTCTCAGCTTGACCCCTCAGAGTCTGCAATCCTTTCTTGCACTCCAGTATTAGCCCAGCCTGGGACTAATTGTCCTCCAAGGTCTGCACTGGCTGCGGGCAGTTCGATGTGGCCACAGGTTCACACTTGCAGTTATTTTCCTAGCTACAAGAGGGTGACATTGTCACACACAGCTCGGCATTAATGAGGCTGTGCCAGAAGAAGACATGTCCCCTAGCTCAATTTTCTCATGTGAACCTGTAAGTTTCGCAAGGAAGGTTCTCTGGTTTACCCTCACTTCCAAAATTCACCTCCTTCTTAACCTTTGTGGCAATGGTTTTATTTCAAATTCCAGTAACTTATGGGATAATTCAATCTGCTAGCTTTCCTTTTGAAATACAGCTAAGTCCACAAACCAAATATGTTATGCCTGGGCACTTTTCTCTTATTTCTGGCAGCAGCTATCAATTGTGTCCTGATAGATTTTTGGCTCCATTGTGCAACAAAAAAATTCGAGAGAGAAGCATCTTTAATTCTTCACCTCTATGAATCAAAACATTCTCATTTGGATGTCACAGCAAAAGCCCCAACACCCGAAGAACAAGGATCATTTTACAGATAATGGTAGGTGAAGAAGCTGAAAACAGGATTTCATGGAATCACTTTAGAAAGGATATGAAATCTCCATGGGGAATTTATTAAAGCCAACAATGCAGCTATTCTGTGGCTTTTTGAGGCAAACAGAGGATCAGGTCTTTAGTCTCCTTCAAGCTTGTTTCCTCACTTGAAATTGTACTTGTTATCCACAAAACTGGCTGCACTTACTGTGCCAGAACAGGTTGGGCTGTGACTGACTACATCTCTGTACTCTCAGCCTCAGGAAAAGTAGATGCAAATGCAGACTGATTCATTTTGCACATGAAAATTGGAGTTTTCTATCAAAAATTGTGATTCTTGCTGCCTCTCCCAGTAAGTTAGCCAGTTTGGAGTGTGAAGTGAGGATCAAAAAATGGATCATCTATGGCTGCTTCTTCTTTCTTCTTTATTATTTTTCTTGTTCTTCATTCTGGACATAAGAAAATGTCACTGCTCTCTAATTCATGACAACTTTTAGTTATGTCTGTGGCAAGTCTGTGGAAAGATGCTGCAGTTTGATTTCTCCTCCATTCCTTCCTTTGGTCCTCTTAACTTGTCCTTATCTTCTCCTTTTTCCCCCCAGACATCACCTGTTTCCTCCTTTCTGTGCCTGTTCCTGGACTGGAAATGGCACAGGTGAAGCAGAGAGCATCACTCTCCCTGCAAACACACCCTGAGCCACACATCCATGCTCACAGTCATGTCTCTGGCTCCCTTCCAGCCAAGCCTGCAGCCTGGCAGTTGTCCCACCCTTCCCATTATAACCCACTCACACATCGAAGGCAGCAAGCCTCCAGGTGTGCTGTTTGGGTGCCTTTTCTCAGAACTAACTATTCTATATTTTCTTGCTGTGGTTGAAACCCTGGTCCAAATCCACCACAATTTCCCATTTCCCAATTTTACAAAAATAGCTATTATTACTTTCTCCCAGTAGCACATCATTTATCTTTGAATTCTTTCTGCACCAAGCTTCTGTGTGAGTAGAGATCTATCTAGCTTTTTTTTTTTTTTTTTTTTTTTTTTGGTTAATATTTTTGTATTTGTTTTATCTAAATCAGCTAACAGTGAGCTGTGGACCAGTCTGTCATATACAGCACTACCTTCATTTTCTCCATATTCAGTCAGGTGTAACACAAGAGGCAAACAGACTCCTCCATCTCTTTTGGTTTCTTGTGCTAATATTTCCCCACTGGTTTTTTATTTGAATTTATGGTAATAATTTTTTTTTTAAAGCTTTTTCATGATAGCAGTGGTCTGTCTTTATCTTCCCAGATCAGGTGTGTTCACCCTAGCACAGCCAAGCCCACTGACCGTTAAAGCACCAATTCGTATTTATTAGCTTGAAACGTCCAGCCATGCCCCAGGAGCTGGGACAGGAGTGGGACCCTGCTGTGCTGACCCCTGTGTGCTCACACAAACCCACGAGCAGGACACTCTGCTCCAGACCCTGCTCCGTCACAGGCACAATGTCAAAGTGTTAAAGGTCTGATATAATTTGTGAACTCACCTCAGTTTATATGAGCCCTCAGAGAGCTAAAGCCAGCAGTTTATTTCAGTTTTTTTTTAATGGTGACTGCTCGCTTCTCAATTTCTCTATTATTCACACCTCAACAAATCTTTATTTCATTATATTTTGGGAACTGCAATGGTAATTTTGGTGATTAACTTTAAATTGAGGATAATACATGAGCAGATATTAACATAATGTCAAAACAATTTTGTACAATTGTTGCTTAACCTCGGTCAAATCATTTCCACCCCCAGCATCCTCCCAAATGGACTTTTATTAATATGACACAGACAAACATAAGGGAACCCTGGGCTTTATGCAGGGAAATGATTAAACAAGAACACTTATCAGAAATTATCATGCAGGGTAACAAGGCAGCGGGGCAAATCTCTGAATACTCAGGTTTTTAAGGTTGCATCTGGCCTTTAGAGGAATTACGTGAATGAGCCCTCAACAGGAGGCTTGTCTTGCCTGGGTGACAACTAGCTCAGCAGCAAGATGTTTAGCTTCTTGCATTTATTATACACAGCTGATTTTAAAGCTGATGGATGGATATTAATTACTGTGAAGACTGAAGATCTTAATTTCTGTCTTGATATCACAGCTACACCTGAGAAAACCCATTATTCAGGGCTGATGGAGAGTTCATTGTCTGCAGCCTCTTCAGTCAATGGACAGACTAGAAAAAGAAAAAAAAAGAAGGAAAAATCCACAAGAGGAGTGATGAGTCAGAAACACACTGGTGCCTCACACCAGCCAGGGGATCTGCTTAATCCCATGAAGAGTGGCTACCTCCTCCTTGCAGGAGGCTGTTCCCATGTGCTCTGCTCATCACTGCACAGGAACCTCATCCCTGTCCTACGCCACAACCGGCAGAGAATCCTCCTGGGCTTTCCTCTGATTAACTGCCAGGAGAAAGGGAAAACATTCAGCTGTGTGTCCGACTTTCAGTCTCACTGGGTTTCCTAGGACTTCGTCTTGCAATTCCCAGAGCTTTATTTCCAATCAGTAGACCGGCTCTCACTGGCATCGTGTAGAGTGGGATAACTCCCTTGCCACTGAAGCTGGGATAAATGGGTGCTGGGCGTGTTGGAGCTGTGTTGGGAGACTGGCAGGTATCTATTTTGCACAGGTATTTGCTTGAATAATCACTTCCTAACCACAGCAAAAATTGGAAGTTTGCTGAAATTTGTGGCTTTAATCCAGCTGGAGCCATTAAAAGAAAATACAGAATAAATGGAGAAAGAAGACCCCTAATTTGTCAACATATCAGCTTCTATCCAAAGCTCAACCATGGAGATGGGTGCTATTGGGAGAAGAACTCCCCTTTGCCATCTAGCTGGGATGCTTCTGAGCAGTTTGATATTAATTTGCACAGCCCCACATCCTTGGAGAGGAAATCCTTCCCACAGCCTCTGCTTGGTGCAACACCTGGCAGCCCTTCAGGTCTGGACTGAGGAGAAGTTCTCATCAGAATCATCAAGCTCTGAAAACTTAAGGTGTATCCACTTTTACATGTCAAGCCAGAGACACACAGATTCCTGAGACAGGAAGGAGCAGGTAATAACCTTGTAATCACTGGGAATGAATCCATAAATCACCTTCCTGCAACTAAATTCACTCGCAAGAACCTTAATTTAAATACTCAAACTTTGAAATATTCAAGACCAATTATTGCCTTTCACAATGTTGACTTTAATTCTGACATTTATTCCAAATGTGTAGGGGAAAGAAAAAAATAAAGGAAGAAAAGACATATAGCATTTTTGGTTTGGTTAGGTTTGGTTTAGTTTAATTCATGTTTTTTAGAGATTTTTCTGCCCCCCCCACATAATCAGTCTGAATGGAACACAATAATCTGAGATGGTAATAAACAGCTCATAAAAATCACTTTTCAAACTGTTGGTAAAACAACCTCACAACAGTTGGTGCACTAATGGCTCACTGGAGGGATCAGAGAAAGCTTAGGTGAGCCGTGAGCTTCAGGGTACAAAAGTGCTAGTTGTTAGCAGAGTGCCATGGCTTTCCATTAGGAAAAGCCAGTACTAGAGCATATAGAACATATGGGGTAACTATTAGGAGCTGCTCCTTTCTTTCCCCTTGATCTCTATTTTTCTCTGTAATACATGGCAGTTTGGAAGGTTTTGTCATTTCTACACAGGGTCTGAAGTTTATTGCGAGGTCTTGCAGGGCGACATTTTGTGGCTTGCAGCAGGTAGAGGATGTGGCACAGATGTTCTGGGGAATCATCTGGACTGAACATCTTCTGAGGGCTTGGCAGTGGTGTGAGGAACAGGATCTGATGCTCTTCTCCATTGTGTTAATAGCTCCTTTTTCATTTGGAGGCCTTTTCTGTTGCAGATGGATGTGACCAATGCATCTGCATTTACTGCATCTGCATTTCACCAAAACCACATTTCTTAGGGGAAAAAAGAAGGCATTTATCCAACCTCTCATGGCAAAATAGTGTTTGGTTGAGAAGAAGCCCTTGCTAGAGCCAGACTTCACTGCAACAACAAGCCCTCAAATAGAGAGACCATGCAGTAAACAAAGAACCATGTTTTTTCTGCAACTACCAGCTCGAGGAAGAAGGAACAAAGGATGAGTCACTGTGACGTGCACAAGTGGAATTATGAATGATAAGCTAAAAATAAAATGCTTTCAAATATAGTTGGGTTCCTGCTTCTTACTGAGGAGCATATTCCTCCAGGAGAGATGGCACCTTCCCATTTCAGCTGGGCAGCTCTGTCAGCCCTGCTCAGAGACCCAAAGCAAGCAGCTCCCAAACTGCCCTGCAGCTGCAGCATAGGAGTTTGAGCCTGATAGATGATGCCAGCCACACTGTTCCCGAGGATGGGGCACTCCATAATTGTGGCATCATCATTCTGCAGTGATGTCCTTCCAAAGCCAGACGTTACCCATTCAGAACAGGCACCCTTCGTGTCAGCTCTAGAAGGAGACACAGCATCTTGTGAGACTGTCAAAATATAACATCTTGAGTCTGCACTGAACTGAGCCAAGAATTCAGCATTAAACACCACTGATGATAGGCTTTTCTTTGATAGGTACTGTGAGTAGCTAATAAGAACACATGGGCCAGACTGTCAATGCAATGAGGCTCCTCCTGAGCTTTTTAGTGCACTGATATTTTACAATGAGAATCTCTTCATCCTAAGAAATGTCCCAGCAACACAACAATATGAGTGCATAAATTCTAAGGTCCTCGCTTGGTGGTTTTCACAGATTTTTCTAAGTGTTTAGCCACCTTGCCTGGGTAAGGGCAGGGTAAAGCCTAGGCAATGGCTTTAGCTCTGCACCTTTGCAGCTGAAAGACTTGGTAGCTCTTGATAACCCTTCTGAATCTATAGCAGCTCCTGCTGGATGTTACCCAGAAAGGGAAGAAGACAAAAGACAAGGTGAGTTCTTTTAAAGCCTATTTGCAAGCTTGAGCACTTCCCTCTGGTTTTGTCTGTTTGTACGAAAGAAGGGAAAACCTGAAATCCTCCACATGTGCAGTACATCACCAGCTCGGACTAGGTTTCTGCCACCAAAATTCTGGCAAATATTTGGGATAAATCTGGGTCAGAGCATTGTACAAACCTCAGCAACTCTGAGGGAGAAGAAGCAGAACATCAGAGACACAGAACTGGACAGGAGTGAATCCACCTTGAAGCAGGGGAGGAAAGAGCACCAGCTGCTGAGTTGCCAGTGAGTAGTGCTGCTTTTCCAGGTGTAGTGGGAAGAGTGAGAAGGTGAGAAATGAGCCTTGAGCTCATTAAGTGATTCCTGAACACCTGCAAATATTATCACAGCACACAGGAGTCCAGGACACTTCTAAGGCTTATGAGACAGACCTCAGTGAAGAAGACAACTTTGCCTTGATTTTGAAGACTAAGTGTTGCTAACATCCATGGGCTGGGAAAGGGGATGGCTCTCATCTCTAAAGGGAACATCAGTGGTATCTGACTTATCTTCTCTTGCTAATGAGCTATTAGAAATTGTTTTTGAGCCATACTCTTTGCCCTCATTATAACTGTGTTCCCATAAGCTCTGGCTGTTATAATGAGGAGAGATCTGGACTGATGCACAGTTTTAATGAGATCCAGTGTAGATGTAAACCAGAAAGTCTTATATGTGAAGCCAGACCTCAAAGTGCAGTAACAGAAACAGGTAAAGGATGTACCTCAACAGAGAATCCTGAGTAGGAGAAGAGGAAACAACTTTCATGTCACAGGCAGAACAGATAAAGCTTGCCTGCTCCCCCAACCCCAAATCGAATGTGAATTCAAGAGGTGGTATCTAGAAGGATGTAATTCACCAAGGAGAAAGGAGGGAATCTAAAAAGAGATCCAGCAGCTAATGACTTCTAAGAGTTGAATGGTGAAAGGAAATGCTCGCTGTCGACAACACCAGTGAGGAATGAAACAGCCAGCAGAACATTTCTTTTGTTCTTGTCTCATATCTTTTCACGAAAATTAAAAGGGCAGTTTTCACAGCTGGTGAAGGACTTTTTTTTCCCCCTTCACTCTGCCATCTGATGCTGTCTCCACTTTGAAAACAGCAAATTTATGCCTGAAGCTGAACGGGTAAAAATTGGACTCTGTTGCCTGTGGGTATTTTGCCATGAAAAGCAGCAGGATCTGATGAGAGGTTTCATCCAGATCAAATCAGGGAATATTCAACAATGTCTCTGTTTTCACAGGAGACTTCCAAGGAGCAAGAGGGAGCCAGGAGCCAGGGCTCAGCTGGGTGCACCCCAGGATGCTCAAGGAAGTCTGTGCTGTGAAGGGAAGAGAAAAGGGTAAGATTGTCAGGTTTTTGCCTATATTCTCTGAAATCAATGAGCCAGAGGGAGAGATCTCCAGTCTGAACCCAGAGGGGAGGATTTCTTCACCATGCCACTATATTATGTCTCATGAGGATAAGGAGTGGGGATAAAACCTGTGGGAATTCCCACCTACTCAACAAAACTCTGATGGTGCTCTGCCAGTGCACAACGCTGTCCTCTCCTCTTTGTTAGCATTGTGTTTCTCCTAGAAAGATCAGTAGTGAAACATTCACCAAGAATTACCCTGAGATAGTTCCTGTCAGGTCTTGGGTTTTGAAACAAGTAGGAAAAATCTTTCTTTCAGGGCTAAATTTTCAGGAGTAACAGGGGCTCTTTTCGGAGGAATTATCATCAGTTTGTGACTTCTATTTGAGCTGAACATAAGCATATTCATCAGGGACCATTACAGTGGCCATGCTCAAAAGATAAGTCTCGAAGCCATAAGGACTGGAGATTTCTGGTATTATCTTCAATGAAATTCTAAACTTTGCAAATACTGACATGGCTGGCTCAGCACCCAAGCTCTGACTAACTCATTCAGCCTCTGGCTATGCCTCCAAATGGTTTAGTCCTTACATGTGTCCTTGTGAAGATTTCTGTCCTGGGATGACCATGATCTTCAGAAAATGCCATGTGTGCAAGGGTTTATTCCCCAAGCCCTGAAACTGCTCTCTCCCTGACTGTACTAAACTGTGATCAGATTTCTGTAGCTTCTAATTAGGAGAGAGGAAGCACAAACATTAAATGCAGGATGCTTTCTGCAGTACCTGGTCAGCTGCAGCTCTCAGTCCCAGGAACCTGTAGTGATGTTTTGCCCAGCCTCTGTGCCTCCCAGGACTAGGTATTGCTCTGCTGTGACAGTGGCTCTCATTTTACAACAGGACAGACAGTATGATGTTTTCACATGAAGAGGAGAGTGCTCTCCCTAGACACAGTGCTCGGAAAATGCAGGATTGTTGTGTTTTATTTTTGATCATTAGATGTCAAGGATTCAACACTGAACAGCTCTGAAAGGTTTTGTTCTTGCAGATGCTGTTGGTTTGAGATATAAAGCCGTGCTCTGCTTGCCTATATCCCACCTGGAATGAGCTGGAGGAAGCAGACAATGAGAATGCTGCTTTTTTTGCTGATTTCTCCCCCGTTAGCAGTCATCAGAGCAGCCACTGGCTGAAAGTTGATGCATGCATTGGGGACGGTGCACACATGGCACAGCCTGGGTGAACTCAGGGTGAGTGCTTGCACAAGTAAGTTCATGTGTGTGATTCAGGTGACAGATCATCAGCATGGAAACAATTAAGGGATGTACCTGGGTGCCTGAAGTGTCTCTAACTTCTTGTGTGCCTCTCTTACTTCTGTGCATGTGTAAGTACGTGCACCCAAAGTGGTGGGGAGGAATTAATGAAGAGTCCCTTTGGATTTAAGAAAGGGTCACTATTGCTGCCTGTAGGTGTAGATATGTATGTTCAGAGGGAATGGTGCTTCTTAAGGCCACCTTGCTTGCACAGAACTGAAGGCCTGAAGTGTTGGATGGCTTGTAAAGCCTGCATGTGACACAGATGGGGTGAGGCAGGGATAGATCTGAATCCAGTTAAATAGAGGGGTTGTACCACTCTGTTACACCGACTGTTGCATGACCCAGGAATATGTGTCATCCACTGTTGTTGGGGCTAAACTGCTCTTACCCAGTGACAAATTCCCTTTAGTAGAGTCCTGACCCTTGCAGATGCACTGGGATGATATTTGTCTGCTCTTGCAGCGTGGTCTGGATGTAGTTACCCATTCAGTTCTGGAGCATTTCCACTCTTGGCAAGAAGCTGTTAAGAATACAGGGGTGGCAGGGAGGGGGAATGTATCACCTAATTGATTAGCTCTGTGAATCACAGAGATGCCAGCCTGTCAGAGAGTAAATCACTGGAGCTGTCTTTGATGTCTCCTTCGGTCAAGGACACACCAGCCTGCTGCAAGTGTTGCCTTTCCTTTAATGTGCTTTCTCTCCTCTCTCTCTCTCTCCCCCTTAGTCTCGTGCATGTGCTTGCAGGGTTTTTTTTCCACTGGATGCCTACAGCTGCCATACTTTGTATTTTGATTCCTTTGGCAATTACTGGCTAAGCAGGCCAACACTGTAGGACAGGCCTGCAGAGGAGTGATTACTGAGGAATGGGAAATGCAAAGAATGGTATTAGAGGCCCCTAAAGGGATCTCTCTCCCTCCCACCACAGAGCTGTCACTCACTCTGAAAAATACTCCCACTGCAAATAATCATTGTGAAGGTGATGGGGACCTCCAGTTAGTCCCATCTTGTGGTAGTTGGAGGAGAGGGGAAATGCAAATGGGAGTGGCTGTTGGCAGAAACACAGGGTCTTTTTGCGCTATCTAAAAGGCTATTGGTTGTTTTTTCCCACTTCCAGCATGGCTGGAGATTCACTAACAGTCATGTGGTGCTGAAAGACTATAATAAAAAGCTAAGTGATGAGGCAGCTTTTGTGATGGAATTTCAGCACTCCCAACAGGAGCTGAAGCCAGAACCCACATGCAAAAAAAAAAAGAAGTGCTATTCAGACAAAACAGAACAAGTTAACCAAATTTCTCTAAATTTCAAGCCTGAACTAGTTCCAGAGCTTCAGAAACTGTTATAGGGCACATCTGATCTTGCTGCCAGCATGCACCACATCTCCTATCACGTGCCATCTCAGATGGAAGATTACTCCCCAGGAATGAACTGCTTTTCTTGATTCCTTGCCAATGCCACCTGGCCGACTCTGTCTAGGTAAAGCACAGTGCTAGTGAGCATTGGCTCAGACAGACACTCGGATCTGGGCCAGGCTGGAGATGGCCTGTTAGTAGCTGTCGTTTGCTTGGCTGGGTTGGTTTGTGGTGCTGGGAGGGGGGTTCAGCAGTCGAAGGCTTCTGCCAAGATTTTCTGCATGACAGCACCCTCCTTACTGCAGTCTGTGGCTGGACTGAGCTTCTTCCTGCACTTCCCAAGAGGGGGCCTGTAAAGCAAAGGAGTTCTGACATTTCCAGCCTGTTCTCCTTGGAGGTCCCTGCAAACACAAGCTGCTCCCTGTCCCAGTGCATGCAGCCTGTGTGTTAACAGCAGAGAGCTACTGGCCATACAGGCAGAGAGAGCGGGCCTCTGGTGCTCACTTCCTTCCTCAGAAGGTAGTCTGACCCTAAAAATGCTCATGGGAGTCTGGCAAGCAGAGAATGGTGCTCTCAAAACGTGCCTTGCTGTCATTCCTTCTCACTCCACCTCCCCATAAAGCAACTCAGGGAATGTCATCACTCAACAGGCTTAGGACAAGCCCGAAGTGTCAAAAACAAATGAAAGAAACCACTCAAGGGTCGAAACAGCAACAAAGGTGCTAGTGAAGAAGGACAAGATAAGCAGTTTTGATGGAAGGATGTTTTATGCTAAATGCACTAAAATGCACTAAAATGCACTGAAATGCACTGTTGAGCTCTTATCTTGGGCTGTCTGTAATGGGCTGTTTCTGTCTTCCAGCATGAGTTTATTGCCACAATGCTCCTCTTGTAAGAATTTCCGAATTGTATCCAAGTCAGCCAATCAACTCGCCCCTGGTAAAGTACCTGGATGGAGATTTGAGTCTAAGGTGACATTTCTTGTCTTTGAAATGATTATTAAAGCTTTGTTTTTGCTTTCCCTTTTTTTTTTCCCCCCCCCCAAAGCACCTTTCATTTGCCAACAGCTTTCTTGAACTGTGAAAACCAGGACATGGCACAGCTTTCCAGTGCGGATACCTGCCTGCAGTTAATATCAGCTCATTCCTCCTACTCCCCTTCCTCTCTGTCTTCTTGCCTTAGAAGAGGGTTGAAAAGGGCTAAAAAACATGTGCCAGCCTGAAATTGCTCAGTGACATGTGTTTCTGAGAGCTAGAATACCAGTCCTTGGAGGTTACACATGGAAACACTCTGTGATTTCCCTTTTCATTCCCCATCTCCATTTTGCACTGTCGGTTTAAATCCATTTCACCCATGCCATGTGAACACTGCATTGTTCTGAATTCCTCCTCAAAATGACACGCTTCCTATGGCAATCTTGTTATCATTACCAACCAAGCATGTAATTTTCTCTTCTTCTCCTCTCCCCAAAAATATATGATCTTAGTTTATTAGATTCTATATCTATAAAACAAGCCATGGTAGGAGGCACAATGAAAATATAAAGAAGGGTGATGAGGCATTTTGCTACTGCCTCTGAATTCTGACTGGATTTCGGGATACACAAGACATTAAGCCATTATTCAGAATAAACATGTTAATCCCTCTTTAAATCTTAGCTGCCAAAGCAAAGGTGACCACTGGTGGCTTTTGAAGGGCATAATGCTGTTGATCTTAGTAGGAATGCAACTTGCTGCATTTCCTTTAGTGAGAGCCCCCTGACACGGTGCTAATGGCTGGATTCATCTGGAGAAGAGGTGATTACTAGAAATGTAGAGATGATGGTTTAACATTACAGTGTATATGTAAGTTCTTTTTCTCGGGCTTGAGATCTTAAAGAACCTCTCAGAGGTAATCAATGGCACTTTAGTTCCCTTTGAAGCTTTTATTCACAACATTTGCATGGTACTTTGTGACACATTGACTTCACTATTTTCCTTCAATTTTAAACAAAATTGCTCCAGACCTGCATTTAAGTTGCTGTAAATTTGGTGATCTGTCAGCTTCAATCACACACTACGTCTGGGGCTCCCTTTCTGCTGTAAAATCTTGGGTCATCAGTATATTTTCCTATGCTCTAGGATGGCAATGGGCTAATTGCTTAACTCTGCACCTGCCCTTCTGTGAACAGAGACACTGGACCTTAAAAGAACTCAACAGGATTGGCATTGACCTACCAGAGAATTACAGTGCTGGAATGCCAAATTGATATAACACTAAAATAAACTGGGCTCCAAGGCTCTGAATGGGCAATATTGTATATGTTAAGTGAATGAGGGCTGAATGTTCAAAAAACAGCTTCTTTAAAAATGCAGGAGCAATTTCCTAATTTTAAGTCCGTACACACATTTAGGGGTTGATTTGGGACCTAAAACAGGTGCCTTTTTGTTTTGGTTTTTATTTTTTTTTTGATCTACAGCTTTGATCTCATACAGCCACATGAGCTTATCAGTGTCAGAAACAAACGCTATATGGAAAAAGTCAAAGGCAATATATACCTCATGGATATAAATTGGAAAAATGCGCCTTTAAAAAGATATCAAAATGTATAATGTATTCATCTGCCTGAAAATGCCATGAATCTCTCATTCCTCCATATCTTGTATTCAGCCAAGCTCTTTCCTGCAGCTGGTACTGTGCAGGCAGCTCTCCTTGAAGCTCAAAAGGTTGGAGTTAACCCGACTCCAAGGAAAGCTGCTTCCCACACACAAAACTGTGACCCACCTGCAAGGAAGACCACGAAGAGTTCAGGAATCAGCACCCCAAAGTTTTGGATGGGCCAGGCTGAATTTGGTGATGCCATTCCCTCCAACTGGGAGCACTAAAAGTTTGGCATGAGGCGTGAAATATTTAACCAGGCTGCCACTACGTAAAAATGATAGAGAGTGCTTGAGCAGAACATCTGTCAATGAGGTGGCAGCTGGCAGAGCCCAGCAAGGATTTTCTGGGGAGAAATGGGCATAGTTTCCCAATTTTGTTGCAATGCTGAGCTGCATGGGAGGGTGAGGGGAGCTTGTATGAGTGTGTTGGTTGCTCAATGAAGAGGCAGAAGATCAAGTGCCCTGAGGAACCACGTTTGAGAGGGCAGACGTGAGTGCTGCAGCGTGGCAGAGGAGATAGGGAGCAGTGGGCTCAGCAGGTGGCTCCTTGTGGCCCTGGCAATGGCCTCTGATTGCCGACAGCCTCTTCCCACTCTGGGTCTGTCAGCAAACCCTGATGCCAGACTTTGTTCCCTGCAGAATTTTTTTGCATGTGTAGGTGTCTAACTCCAGGCCTTTAAGAAGGGGACACCTGGAGCAAGGTGAGTGTTTCGCCAAGGGCCCAAGCTTTGGTCTTGGTGCTCTCAATGCAGATGGGATTGAACAGATCGGTCACAGGCATGTATCCACGACCTAGCTCAGTAGAAAGAAAGAGATTTGGGTCCAAAAACCTTACAACATAGTCTGAGGAGAGATGGGTCCGACACTGGTCTCCCGTTTGTCCTCCTACTGCTTTCAAATCAGCTTTATTTGACCTTCTCCAGAAGCAGACTTTGGGTGGTCCATCACTGGCTTCTTACTTCCCTCACGAACTCTCTTCTCCCAAAATTGATCTCACAGAAGGAAGGTGAGATATGAGCTGGAGGGAGGCAAGCAAACAGAGCCTGAAACCTGCTTTGAAAGGGAGCAGACTTACGTGTGAGGAGGAAGGATGTTTGGAGAGAGAGGTTCAGGGGATGAAGTGGTCTAAGGAAGTCAGCCTGATTGCAAAAGTTCTTTGTAAATACAACAGGGCTTCGGTGCAATATTTAATTTCTTTGTCTCTATGTCAGGGTAACTCCTTAGGTGCACACAGGGATACCCACACTCCCACTCTCTTCTTCCATCAGATCAAGCAAAGGCTCAGGAATGCAGTAATTAATTTCCCCATCGTTGCGACTGCCGCCCTGCAGATAATTCTGCTGAGTTTTGAATTTAGCACTATTCTGTAAGCAAATATTTCCTATATTTGCACTAAGGTAGAGATTGCCTGAGACTGATAGTTTTATCCACGATGCAGGTCACTAGAAAGGGTTAATCAGCTGCGGGTACATATTGTCTAATTCCCATAGTGTGGGAGTGAGACAATAGGAGATCAGAGTGGGACTCAACTTCTTTGCATTCTCCCCCACGCTCCTTTTGGAGGGTGTTTCAGGGACAGGCTGTGAGGAATGCACACTATCTAATCTGCATGTATAATGTAAATATGCACATTTTTATTTGCTCTCTCCATCTGCAGGGAACTTGCTGGCATCAGAACAGCCATGCGGGCTCGCAGTAAAGTTTCCTTGTAAAAGGGAAGGAGAAGACTTAGCAAGGCTGCTTGCTCTCTGCCTCCTTCATCCTGTGCAAATGGGTGTACAAAGCCTGTTCTACTCACACCTTCACATTTCGCCTTTGGTCTCAAAATCTGGGATGGACTGGGCTCCTTAAAGGGAGCTGGTCCCTTAACTGAGCTGGAAAATCAGTGTGGAAGAGGGAAGAGAAGAAATTGCACTTGGCCAATTTTAAACCATAATTTAAACCAATTTCTCTAGCATAGGAGAAATTTAAAAAAATATAATATTTAAGATAGGACAACTAGTTTTTATCTTTTGGAACAGACAAGATTAAATGGAGGTAAATTTAAGAATGCTAAGCTTCTCAGCATGAGGAAATCAAAATGTTTCATCTGAGTTGTCAAAATAAAAGGTCTAGGCTGTATGTTTTGCAGGTTTTTTCCATGTTTGCATTTGAAGCAAGTTGGGTAATTTGCAGATTGACTAAAGCAGCATTTTTTGCCTTAAAAAAAGAAAAAAAGTAATTTTCATGAAAAGCTGTTCCCCAGCTCCATTGTGGCCTTCTGAACAATGTTATTACCCTGGCTGGGAAGCAGCAGCAGCAGCAGCAGCTGGAGTCCCTTGCCCTGCCATCAATGGCTTGCAGCACTTGGAGTCCTGGCTGCCCTATAAATTGTCTGGCTGAAATATCTGACTTTGTTCCACAAAATGTTTTGGAGTCAGGTCACTTGAAATCAGGGAGAGGTGTTGCTGTGTGGAAACCAGTTGTGCAAAAGAACAGAAGTTGGCACGAAGTCCCCAGGATCTAGCAAAAACTTTCTTCATAGAACATAGATCTGCCTTCCCATGGAATTTTGTGAAGGCATGGCTGACTCAGAACGGGTTTTAATCTATTTTCCTTATTGTTCCACTGCATGCATGTGTATTTGTGAGAGGTATTTGTGTCTATGTGGTCGTGGCAGTATAAATATTAATAGCACAAGGGTGAGAATACATGTGGCCCTCAAATGAGGTTATATAAACACACAGCTGCTGTGCTATTTGTAAATTTATAAAGACACATTTCCATCAAGAGTGTGAAAGTCAAATAACCATGCAGGGAGAGAGTGCACATATGCTTCATAAACTGCACAAGATTACATGGTGCTGCTTAAACCCCAGCCCCACTGGGGTCAACTGGAGCTCCAGCACTGACTTCAGTGGGATCAGGACTTGGCACAGTGCACTTGCTGTGATTTCCATGGATAAAGCAGAGTGAGCTACTGGAAAAAATCAGTATGAGAAGTGCCAGTCCCTTGTGACTTGTTGACATCTGAGCCTGATGGGGATGATGCAGCAGCGTAACACCACACAGCAGAGAGCCTCCACCCTTGCCTCCTGCAGACTGCTGTTGATGGGAAAACAGGATGTGGATAGGGCTGTGACCAGGAGGAAAGCAGCTCTGCATTTGCCTCCCTGCACTCCGAGCTCTGCTAAAGAGGGCTCTGGTCTTGCCTCAGCCAGACCAACAAAAAGGCATTGCTTGTGTGGTGGAACGGGTGACGTGTTGAGGGGTCAGAGTGTGGATTCCCACCCAGTCCCATTCGTGCAGCTTTAGCAGCTGCT
This sequence comes from Coloeus monedula, assembly GCF_965178545.1. Taxonomy (NCBI): domain Eukaryota; kingdom Metazoa; phylum Chordata; class Aves; order Passeriformes; family Corvidae; genus Coloeus; species Coloeus monedula. The sequence continues at coordinate 6,096,921 of NC_138794.1, forward strand.
TGCACTCACAGCCTCCCCAGGAGGCTTGGCAGTCATTGTCAGATACATTCTGGATGACAGGACTTGATGGGGCTAAGGTTTCATCCCATGAACAAGGTGGAGCACACAAGGAGATGAGTCAGAAGCAGGAAGGTTTCAGGCACAAAAAAAGAGCTGTTTAGACTGGGAAATGGATTAAGTAATTGAAAAAAAATCTCTCACTTTATGGGATTCTTAAATTCTGAAGTGCAATATGACATTTTTCCTACTGCAGAAGATGCTACTGACACCCCAATGGCAAGTCTAGGGTTGTTATTTGGGCTCGCAGAATTACCTTGGTCATGATAGCAGCCTTTCAACCAGGAGCATCTTCCTACGTGACTTCTCTCAGTCTGCTGCAATACAGCAAGTCTCACTCAGATAAAGGCCTTGATGTGTGGAAATTTGTTTGGACCTTCTCCATATCCTCTATCCCCTCTGGTTTGGTTTAAGTATTGAAGGAGGAGCTCACAAGAAACTACTCCATAACCTTTCTGAGGCAGCCTAACCTCATAGGAAGGGTGTTGTGCCAACATCTGCAGTTTGTTCTCGGTTTTGTTTTGTAGTGTCACTGATGCTTTAGCAATGGGTCCAAAATGTAGTCATGCAGTCACCCAGCCCTGGAGGACTTTCTTTATGGGCACCAAAGGCTGGGATTCCTTTTTTTCTGGGAGTTCACCAAAGTGCCTGATTGATACAAGGTTGGCCCAGAATCCCTGGGTACCCAAAGAAGAGAAACAGGCATGTCCAGATGGCAGTTCAGATCTTGGGTGAGGTAAGGTGAGGGGATTGAATCCATGCCTCAATCTTTTCATTGGGAAAACTTATCTTCTAATGTTTTAATGTTGCCCTCAGGGGAGGGGGTCCATCTGGGGGAGGTATTATACAACAGGTGGGTTGTAAATATGTGCTGGAGTGCACTGAAAACTCACCTCCCTCTGCATACAAGACATTTACTGAAATGAGAATAATTGAATTTTTGGTTCACTAGCAAGAACACTTTTTCTGTATTGTTTCTGGCCGTTTTTTTCCAAGCCAAAAGTAAAGCAAAAAAAAAAGCAACATCTTGGTTAGGGCAAAACATTTCTTTTGTCTGTTTAAGAGAAGTAACAGCTGGATTATGAGCACACTTTCAAAACAAAATGTAAGGCAAATTCTGACCAAACTAAATTTGTAAAGAGAAGATCAAAACATTTTCTTTGAAAGTGACAAAATGAAGCATTTGGATCTGAGCAACATATTCAATGTCAAAATGAAGTTTTGAAATTCCCCTTTTAGCCTCTGAGAAGGATTCAGCGAAGCAAATATAAACTTGAAAAAAGTTGCTGTTACCAAATCTGCATTGCCCACTGGAGGAAAATAATCCCAAAATGTCTTTCTGATCTAAAAATGATTCTCCAAATGTAAGAGATCAGGCAGCTCTTTCTTGGACACAGTGCAGAGCTGTTTTAGCTAAAGTTCCAGCAAGTCACCCCTAGGCTTTTCAGAAGTGTCTCTGTTCAGTGATCATGAATCCCTTGCAATCTGGAACATAAAAACATCTTGCTTGTGCCATCATAGACAGACAACAGTCACCTCATCCAGAAAGCAGCATGAGAGCAACCTGGCCTTGATTTATCATACCTTTATTTCAACTATTTGTGTTTGTTCCAACCAGCAGACTGGCTTTTGCTATATTTAGTTTCAATCTGGGGAGAAGGGCTGAAGGGAGTAATACAAATGTTATGGGAAAGTTTTGTGTTTTATCCCAAGTGTTTCTTGCTTCCTTAAGTAAAACATAAGTGAAAGAAGGGGATGGGTGGGGGAAAAGTGGTTTCCCAGAGTAGTACAATTGTGCAGATGGAGGAGCCACACGGGTTTTACAGAGGAGGACGGGGGAGGAGTTAGAAAGGCATGGCAGATGCTGATTTCCCAGTCTGCCATCAGCCAGCATCAATCCCTTTCCTGGGTGGGTATGGATGAGAAAAGCCTGGAGACAGAGAAGCTGATCTCTCGGTGTCCTCTAACCATGGACACCTCACAGTGCCTTGCCTGGATCAGGATTTGAGAGCACGTGGAGGGAAGGAGGCACTGCCTGGTCTGAGGCGATGGAGCAGCGCTGGTGGAGCTGCTTTTCCCAGCTGCCTCATCTCCCTTGATCCCTGCTCCCCAGACCCGTACTTAGCTCAGCTGGGTGGCCTGGCCTGACGTGCCAGCTCCATCATTATCCAGACAGGGATGTCAAAAGCCACTTAAAATGCCCGTGATTGTGCAGGCGTTAGGTGGCAATTTGCCAGCTGGAGCTCCGCGCTGCAGCCGGCAGGACAGCAGAGGACAGCAGGGACAGGGGCTCACCGGGGCAGCCACTGCATGTGTGCATCTTCCTCCTCTGCCTGCTCACTGCTGTTCTCAACATCTCCAAACGTTGAAAGTTTTGCCTACCTTTAAATGTCTAGGCATCTGAAAGACTTCTTGAGCCGTGGCCATGAGGTCAGGGATATAAAGAAGACCATGTGTTACCACTGGTGAAGTTATTCTGGACTTACAGCACTGCACTGAATGCATTGCAGTGATTTTCCCTGCTCTACACCTCCTGCAGGGAGGTGGGTTTGTACATGGGGCCATCAGCCTGTTTCCACGAGCTTTGCTCAGTGATGTGCTCTGCTTGGGCTTGTTACTGGTGTGAGCTGTGGCCTGATCTTAGTGCCACTGTTCGGACAAAATTCTTTCTAATTTTTCCCAGGCATACTCTGTACAGAATAATCAAAAAGCCCTGGCTGCTGTCCCTCTGATGTATGTGCTTTTCACTTTGATTTTCCTCTCCTGGCACACAGCACCCAGTCTGTACGACATTATATTCCCCACATCCATTCATGAGGGATATTAATCTCCTCAGCTGTATTTCATTCTGGTTTCCTTCAGCAAGCACTGGTCTGGAGAGCAGGAGAAGATGGAAGGAGGCATCACGTAAAGCCAGGCACAAGCCCTGGAAGCAGCAGGGGTTCATCAAGGATAAGGCTGTCCCAAGACTGTTTCCTGGGACAGTCTGGAACTGATATGTGAGAGGCAGATTAACACAAAGCTTTTAAGTCAATTCTTAAGGAGAGAATAATTAGACACATGGAAGTAACCGCAAAATGGGATAAAATGTTAGATAGGTTTAACAAAAACTCAGCCTGATGAGGATTCACATGAAAGGCACCATCTTCAGCAAGGAAATATGCAGATTTTTTGGGGGAACGAAAAGTGTTTGCCCCATAGGGCAAATTTGTGTCAGAGAAAGTTGCCGGTGCCTGAAAAAATTGGTAAATCTTCCAAATGAACAAAAGTGTTTGGGAATTTCTCTAGGAAATCTGCACAGAGTAAGTGAATTTGCTTATTGTTCTACAATTTACAGGTTATTTTGTTTGGCTCTAATTATATCCTTCCAGCAAAATAATTTATTTCTAGTCCCCTCCCTGATAAGCGAGCAACAGAGTAATTACCTGAAATACTGTACTTGGACAGGAAAGCCACCAATAGTATTTAAGCTTCAACAAACTATAGGGTACAGCTGACTCCCACTGTTCCCCTTCCAATATTTGTCTATTGTGTAATTCCAGATCTATGATACCTGCTATTCCCTGTCCCTTTGAAATAACAATGTCTGTCTTTATACATCACTTTTCCATCAGAGACCTCAAAGTACATCACAAAGGCAAGTATCACTACTATCATTTTACGGATAAGAAATCCAGACACCGGGAGGTTGACTGCCACTGGACTATCCCACATCTACTCTTCTACCATCAGATCATCCATTTATGATGCAGGTCAAATTTCTCCCTTTCATTCCTGGATTGCTCTCTCTCCCCTGTTCATTCCAATAGAATCCAAAGGTTTGTGCAGAGAGTTAAATTTATATGGAGCTATTGACATTGTGTTCTGCTCTTTGTCTCCTTGCGGTTCCTGGAAATTCTTGTATATCTGCCTGCTTTAGAAAGACCTGAGATAATTTCTTTTTCTATGAGCACAGATTACAAAAACAGATCTGGTTCATGTATCTCCCAAACTCTGAAGGAGCCTGACTGTGAGAATTCAGCTAAGACTGTTTGCAGGATAAAGGATCATTACAATACTCAGTATTTTTGCCTCAAATTTGCACTCCAGCACTGCTCCTGACTTCACAGGCTGAAATGCTAGTGTCTCTTTATATTGGAGTCTTCTTGGCCGATTTCTGCTCAAGAATGCTCATGGCTGTGTTTAAAATTCAGAAGAAGTTTATTTTTGACAGTAGCCTGTGCCTGAACTTTTACACCCAGTATCAATTGTGGAGAGGGGAGAAAATGAATCTTTGCCTTTGAATGATTAACTGTTTAAAGGTAGGGCTTATAATGGCAGCAGTGAAAGAGTTTCATTTATATCAGCCTCAGTACGACAACGATAACATATTTCATGGGACAGAAGAGTGACAAGAGAAGAGAGGTGAAGAACCAACAATATTTATCTCTGAGGTGTTCCCCCAGAAAAATCAATTACTGGTCCTCTTCTGGAGGGTGTGAAGATGCTTTTGTCACACCTGAATTCCCCTGTGGGACTTGGATAGGACACCGAAGACAGAACAGATGAAAGGACATCATTCAGCCGATCTCAGTAGATTTGCAGATTTGTGCCAGGACCTTCACCCTCTGAGACCCTTTTCTGTTAGTGCAACGTACACTCTTGTGGAAGCAGGGTAACCTCAGAACATCCTCGTCAGGAAAACATTAAAATATCTGCACAGGGGCAGCTGTTCTGGCAGGGATCTAAAAAAAGAGCATAAGAATAGCGCAAAAATTTATGATGCTTCCCTTACATTGCCCTGAATTCCTGATGATTTTATCCCTTCATTGCTGTAGTTCTCCTTCTGCACTCCTGCACAGATACTTCTGAGTGCACATCCTGATACTGTACAGGCACTTGCATCTTGAATCTGAACAATGAACCACATTGAGTAGGGTCCCTGCAAACCAAGGTCAAAACCACTTGGATCACAAATAGAGATGCTCACACAAAGGCTTTCAAGCAAATTCTTAAGGAGAGAATAATTAGAGACATGGAAGTAAAAGCAAAATGGGATAAAATGTTAGATAGGTTTAACAAAGACGCAGAGAGTGCCAGACTAACTCGATATCATTCTTTGATAAGATAATTGATTTTCTAGACAAAGGAAAAGCAGTAGATCTAATCTATCTGGATTTCAGTAAAGCATTCGATACGGTGCTGCATGAGAAATGATTAGTTTTGTTGGCAGATCTGGGGTTTAGCACAGGAACTGTAAGGCAAACAAAGAAACAGCTGAAGGGGAAACAGCAATAGGTTTGTTTAAAGGGAGAAGTATCAGGTTGAAAACCAGATAGGAATGTCAGTCCTAAAAGGGCTTCCTGGTGCCTAATCTGGTTTAAACTCTCATGAATACTCTTTGTTATACGTCCAGTGTATAAAAGCGCAGAAAACATTTGTACCTGTGGGTACAAACCTGGAAAACTTTACAAATGGGAAGAAGTGTTGGAACATTGTAAGAGGAATTAGATGATTTTGAGAGCTGGAATAACAGAAACGGTGGGATCTACTAGTACAGACTGCTGTGTTATCCATTTAGGTAACAGGAGTAATATTCTTTACTGTGATCTGTCACTTGGCAATGACATGTGAGAAGAAAAACACAGGTGAAACGACTGATGATCCATCAATAAGGTGTCACCATTAAAAAGTCAGTGTGGGATTTGAGTACAGCAGCTGGTGCAGTTCTACTTGAAAAAGTATGGATGCTGCTGCGCAAGGTCAGATCTCCTGATGTGCTGTCTGCTGATCAGGAAGGGGGAATTTAAAGTAGAGCAGTAGGAGAACAGGACAACGTGGCTGAAAAAGAATGGAGAGTTTTACTATCAGTATTAGGAAGACCTGTCTTACACAGCCTAGAAATTGAACAATTATGTAGTGCTGTAAACACCAGGAAAAGGCAAGAGCACTTTAGGTTAAAGAAGAAGATGCCCATTGGTAAAAGATACTCATAAACACATTCAGCTTAGATTTCAGAGGACAATCTCATTCCACCAGAATATTGAATGTCATTTAGGGGAAATGTATTCTAAAAACTGCTAATTTTAAGATGGAAAGGGATTGGTTGTGGCAGAGTTGTTTGGGGGAGACTGGTACAGCACATGCCCAAAATATTCAGTCTCCAGCATTGTTTTTTAGTCCCTTTTTAATCAGCACAGAGAAATGAAATCATAAAACAGTATGAAAAAGGAAGCAAACAGCCAGTCTCTTGGTTATATGTTTTGTCAGTCCCCTGCTGGTGCCTTGGCTTAGAATTATTTATGTTCATTCCCAGTGTCTCATATCTTACCAGTTCAAGTTGATTTCTAGCACATATTTTTGCATTGCAGTTAGGTACATTGCTCTCAGACTGAAATACAATATTCACAACTCCCTTAGTGCCATGACATTCCCTTTAATGTGGACTCCAGAGGTAAATCCCCCACCCCAATAACAGGGACATATTATTCCCCCTTTAAAATGACCTTGCCTTTCATCCAGACCTCAGTGGTCAATCTAAATTGTGTTGATCCAATAAAATGTAGTTAGCTGATGAGCTCAGAGACATTATTTCTCCTTCCTTAGGCATAGCCTGCAGCATTAGTTTGTAGGGGGTTAGCTGGCACTGATAGAGTGATCTCTGCACTGGAAAAACAGATTGGCATGATGGGCATGAAGAGTTTAGCAGACTGGAGGCAGGGAAGCAGGAATTTACAAGCAAATTGGTTTAAGTACAGATTGTTTAGTTTCTGAGAACAGCAGCAGGGAGCTCCGAAGTTGCATGCTGCTGCAGCTGTTTAGCCATTAGTTGAAGAAAAGAAAGAAAAATAAACAAGACAAAGGAATAATCTTTGAATAGGAACGAAATATTTCAAAATAGGATTAAAAAAAAGTTTTAAATGATGCCTTTTTTGAGTGGTAGGGGACAAGATGTGACATTGGCATCAGCAAGGTAAATAGAGATGACTATATAGACTCAGAGAATGCATCCTCTATTCAAATGCTATAAAATATGAATTTGACACCCTGAACTGGGCATCCACTTAGTAGACATGAGGATAATGCAGAGTGAGCAGTGTAAATGTAAAAATAGAGTAAACCCAAGTAAAATTAAATCAGGTTGATCTGCTGCGAGCTTAAGAACAGCAGACTGGGACAGGGCTTACCCAGCACGAAGGGCTCTGTCCCTGCCGCCTCCAACAGAGGAAGACACTGCAATAATGTTGCTGCATTTTACAGCAGCTTCAGCCTTTCATCGGGGAAGGCGTTCTCTACTCGCCGTCCCTGCTACGGAACGGAGAAGTCATTTAAAGATTAGCTGAGATGTTATTTCTATCAAGCACGCTTTAAGCCTGGCCATTAGCAGCAAATTGGCTGTGAATAGTGTCAGAGTGCCTTTCATTCTGACAGGCAGCTTACAGGTGAGGGACTTCCCCAACCAGAGCTGCTATCCTTATATTGAATAATTACTTACAGAATTTTTCTCTTCTTATTATCCCGCCACTTTTAAAACTCATATAAAAATTTAGCATCCACAACATCTCGGGGCAAGGGTGCAGAGTAATCTCCTGATGTACGTTTTGAATGTGCCATCAACTAAATTTATTCCATAACCCCTCATTGTCTTATGGAAAGGGCCAGTGCATGATAATTCCCTGGTCATATTTTCTACAGTGAAATAATAGCAGAAGGAAACAACCTCCTCGTGTGTCCATGAGTATCTAATTTTGACCACGGCAGACTGGCTTTGAGGGCATGTCAGACCGTGGGTCACAAATATCCTGTTGCTGCACAGCTGGAACAATGGGAAGGCAGAAATTAGGACATCTCAAAGACCCGGTGTTTTCTTCTTTTTTCTTTTTTTTCCCTCTTCCCTCCATTTTCTAGACTTGGTTTGTGACTGATCTGTCTTACAACGCCGACATAACTTGCAGGTTTTTCATGTCAGTGCTATTTCTGACCACACTGGCTGAAGGTCCCATTGTGTAGGGATAAATGCATGTACAATTTTTATCTCGAGTTGATAATAACAGGAGCTTAAGTTTCACTGATTTGTTGTCAATGTCATAACCCACTTATGAAAGCATCATAACACAGCCATAGAAGCATAGCTAATTGAAGTCCATTTTGGTGAAACTACAAGGGAAATTGGCCTCTTGTTTAACAGCATTAATTTACTGTGTTCCAAAGCACAGATCGATAAACAAACAAACAAAAATAAGCTTTTGAGTTTATTCAGCAGAGAAAGAATTATGACATGAAGGATAATGTCTCCCTGTTTTATGATACCTCTGGCAATAATATATTGAAGTTGTTATGAAGCCATGATAATATCAGAGACACTGAGCAAAGAAACAACCACAACCAAACTCAATTTTACATATATTCTTTCACATGAAAGACAAATCAATCCATTCCCATAAATAATAGCAAAATCCCTTGAATAGTTCAAAATTCAATACACTTATTAGAATGTCACTAGAGCCCTGGGAACCAAGTGCATAAAAACATAGGTGGAAATAATCATCCCAGTCCCATAATTTTAAAAATTCCTAGATAAGGAGTGGTCATTAAAGATCCCATCATATTTTATTGGAGGGAAGGGATTTAACATACTACATGAACCCCACTCTTGTTGGTCAGCTGTGTTTGTTGAGAAGTTACTAAGTTTTATGCAAGGCAGATGAAATTGGATGAGGATGTGGTCAAGACAGAGGATTAGACATACAATTTATGAGGCTGTTCGGGAAGGAAGACACTAAATCTTTTGTAGTCATTTATAATATCATTTTTCGCTGATTTGGATAACCTTTGTGACCTAGCAGGTCATATATAAATATCTTTTTCTAAACATAAGGATCTCTTTTTTGTCTTTGTATCCTTAAGGCATGTTTACATCCTGCTGTCCCGATACGAAAGTGCTGTGCAACAAGTTCTGAGGGTCAAAATCGCACAGGATACATGTCTGTGGCCACAAAACCCATAATGTGCATATTTTGCATCCAAATTTCTGTTGTTTATTGATATTCCAGCAATGTTGTGTCCAGAGGCCTCCCAGGTTCTTTTGGTTCTTCTTCCTTCCTCACGCCCCATCCCTGGTGACTCAATCCGTACCAGGCCACCTTGTCCTCCAACCAAGGTTACCTCTGGATTGAGTGCTCTGCTTTTCCTCACCTAAACCCTCACCAGTGTTGCCTCCCCTTTTGCACAGGCAGGGGAAAATGAAGGTGTCAGCCAGCCCCACACTAGAAATGGGACTTTGTGTAGGTGGTGGGGCTGAGAGAGGCACCAAACTGAGTGTTTCTAAATAAACTCGGGGAAAACTACATCTTATGCTGAGCATATGACTGCCATAATAGTTTGTCTCATAACAAGGCTGTTAGCCAGAAGGGAAAGCAAAATTGTTGGTTGTTATATGTGTAACTAAGCATGCCTGGACAGAAGGATGCATTTGGCATAATTTGAAATGCTGGATGTGTCTCAGTGAAAGCTCCCCCCAGGGCTGTGGGGATGCCCCGCTCGGTGCAGTTTGGGGAACTGGAACAAACCCTGTGTGTCATGTGCAGAAGTCAGAGTAAGGAGTGAATTATTTGAGTATTTTAGGCTCAAATAACCTTGTCTTCACGATGACAAGCCTGTCAGGAGCTCCAATTCTACCTCCTGGAGACACTAAAGCAAATGAGATGATTCCTGCTAAGTAGCCACCTTGGGAAGAATTATCTTATTTTATTATTTTTAAATAGAAAAGCTTTTAAATACAGATTCAAGAGGACTGAGTAGAGCTAATGCATCAGGAGCACAGGATGCTGATTATTTATCATAATAAAAACACTGATGTGAATGAGAGAAGGAACAAATCGTACCAACGGAACTGGACAGCCTATCTTGGTAGTTTGCTCCTCTGCTTTGGATTAGAGTTCCTCCTATCTTCACAGCCCATTTAACCAAGTCCAAGTGCTTCCTTTCACTGCCTGCCATCCTAATCTATGTAAACCAGCTCAGTCAGGCATTTTTCATTGAACTAATACATATTAATGGGCAATAATACAGTTGTACTATTGCATACATTTTCTTGAAGTACAATTTTCCATCTAAAGAATTTTATTCACATTGCTGCATGGTAACTGCATCCACAATAATATCTTTAGTGATTATTCATTACAGGAATAATACAGCTGTGCCATACACTATATTTTAGTGGCTTTATTTATTTTTATTCTTTTTTAACAAAAGATGCAATTATATTTGTCGACTAATCGTATTGTTGTCATCAACTGAAGAAAATAATTTTCTGCTCAGGTATTCAGAAAAGCAGCGGACAGGTAGAAATCAGGTATCTTTCATGTATCTATGAAGAGAGCTGATTTTAAGAATCATAGAATCATTAAGGTTGGAAAAGACCTCCAAGACATCGAGTCCAGCCTTTTACCAAACACCTCCATTCCAAATAAACCACAGCATAAAGATCCACATCCAGTCATTTCTTGAGCACCTCCAGAGCAGGTGAGTCCACCAGTTCCTAGGCAGTCCTTTCTGAGGCCTGGCCATCCTTTCAGTGAAAACATTCTTCCTGATGTTCAGCCTGAACCTCCCCTGGCAAGGCTTGAGTTCTCTTGTCCTGTCACTTGGCTGGGAGAAGAGCCTGACCTCCACCTGACCACAATGTCCTGTCAGGAAGCTGTAGAGACTGATAAGGTCTTCCCTGAGTCTCCTCTTCTCTGGAAACCTAAGCTTAGTTTAGATGACTGTAAAGTTTTCTAACATATACGTAACACATCCCCATTGGAGTTTCCAAGGACTTACAGACCTGGCAGGCATCTGTGATTAAACTCAGGCAGAACTGGGCATGAACGAGTGGCAGTGGCTGTTAATGGTCAAACATTGCTCATGCAATGCACGTGTAATAAGCAAATGTTGGATGATCTCCTGTTTCCTTGGAAATGGATGCTGTGTAATGGAGACACGAGCAGGTAAAGAATGGGGTGGAAGTAAATTTGGCTTCAATTCACACTGAGTGATCTTTTCTCTGGTCTCACCTTTCTCCTCGTGCCCTGTGCATTGCCCTCACTCTGTCACGGGGTACCCCTGGGAACACAAACAGACTGCTCAGCATCCTTCAGTCAATTTGCTGCCACAGTATGAAAAACCAGCGGTACAAGGCACCGTGTGGAACAGGATTGATGGGATAATAATGTGTGTCCATCTTTCTCACTAGAAAACTTCATCATCAATTATTGTGTCAGCTGTAATTGTTCTGTCTCTTGAGGAGAAGCAGACAGTGGCACTGTTCTAAGGAGGCAGGAGGCTCTGTCCTTTCCTACCATGATGCAATAGCCTTTTGAGGGGAAAAGAGGCATCTCTTGAAAGCTGAGCCGTAACTGAACTGGCAAACCATAATTAGCTGCAGCGAAATAATTAGCAACATAAACACCTTCAGGCAACAAGCTATTCCAGTTACTCCTACAGAGGCAATTTGACCTCACTTAATGTCTATTATACATAACTTTGTAGAGTCCTATTGATACTGTAGTGCCAAGACCTGTGGGATCTGCCAAAGTTTGTTTCCATCGCTTACTGAGGAAACAGCAGTTCTACAGTTCCTTGGGAGATTAATTAACTTCTCAAGTAATTAAGTGGACAGCCTGTAATGAAGGTTCCCATTTCATAACTGATTTATCACTTTAGAAGCTTCCCAGTTTTAGCATCTTTACATGAAGGCTTCCATACAAGGAGAAAAATATTAAGGTGAGGCTGAACTGAGGGGAGATTTTTTGTATATTTCACTTACCTGTCCAGGGTTTTTTTTCTGATTTTGCCCTGGGTTTGTGAGGAATGCCATAGTGATGCAATAAATCTCACATATCTCTCACTGAAACTTTTAGGACTGGATGACCATTTTCATTTTGTTGGGAGCAGATTAGCACTGGCTGAAAGACAAGATCAGGTTTTTAGAATGAGCTACTGCTGCAGTGAATGTTAAAATTGTTTGGTCATCTGCTGGTCTAATGATCATGATTTTGGCAGACCCAGTTTCAGCTACCTCCTCTGTATTCAGTGATGAGTTCAGGACAAAGTGAATTACCATTTTTTTGTATATACTACCTCATCTTTTTTCCCCTTGAAAGTATTTGCAACACTTAGAGCACTTTTTTGGGATTTGTAGCATTGATCTCCAAAGTTTTACTGGTGTGTTAGTTATCTGAGAGGGAAGGCAGTAAATGAAAATATCAGGCATTATTCACCTTGCTCTTGAACTTAGAAATTCATGTGAAAGTGTGACACACTGACACGTTCTGAAGGCTATTCTGGTGAGATAGGCTCATTTTAATTGATTTTCTTAGAAGAATATGTATTACTTACATGAATATGCTGACATTTTGTTGGAGCACATGTGAAAAATCCTGTCTCTTGGCCTGCCAAAGACCTTCCCGGGAAAACAGTTGTGCTAACCTGTTTAAAGAAAGCATCCAATAGAATTTTATAATCCTGGGTGAACAGAAAAATGCATCAATAAATAAATGTGAGACTGAATTTTGAGTCTGCATGTGTTCGGAGGGGATGTTAGTCTGGGGCAGTTTATTCCAGCCTCTCGTTAACATGAATAATTGTTTTGTTTCAGGCAAGAAACTCTCAACTATCAATAAAACATAGCTGGTGTAGTCAGCCTCCTGTGGGGTACTTAATGATCCATAAAACTGTTTAAAGGGAAGCCGCCAACCTGATTTTGGCCCAACCTGTGACTTTAGTTTTGATGTATCTATATTGCACACATACAGATTTGCATTTATTGGCTTCAAAGTGGAAACTTCAGAAAGCATAGGATTGCCTGCACAAACTTCATTTGCCTCTTTTATGGAACTGGAATTGTATATCATATTTCATGGCATGATCACAACTGTAGCTTCCAAATCACCAGTGTCCTGTGATCCTTCGTGGCTGTACCATGTGGCAGTGAAACTCCAGGGCATGAGCTGTGACATGGGCATGAGGAGCACAGGTAGGACCTTGCAGACAGCTGAGAGCTCTCCACCAAATGATATGGTAAGACAAATTAACTAGAGAGCATCCATTGGCCTTGTTTTTGGCCTTGCTTCCCTTGGCTGTGAATGTTCTTCACTGAACACATCACAGTGGGATTTGAAAATGCAGATTTCTACCTCCCTGTTGCTTCTGCCACCACTTCTTTAGCCTAGTGCATCTTATTTAAAACTGTTTGCTGTCATAGTCAATCTCTTTAAGGACTTGGAAGAACACTTTAATTATCACTGATGAAGTGGCTGAAGCCAAGTGAAGCCTGGTGGCTCTTGCTCTCCTTGCATTTGTGTTTCCTGCCGTGTATATTTGCTGGCAGAATCTTAAACCTGACTAATTACTTTTTATGATGTCTAGACATCTTTAGCAAAGTGATTCTTTCCTTTCTTACTAGTGCTTATAATTTGTGTGCTCCCCCATTCACCCTGCACAATCTTTAGAAAGATGTATCACACAGCACTTAAAGATCAAAAAAAGGATGAAGAAAAGCTTGGAGGAGTTTGGAAATTGTATCAGAGCAATCAGCCATGATGTCTCAGCTTCTCCCATTGCTGACAGACCCTTCCACCAGTTCTGCATCACTTGTGTCAGCGTGGGCTTCTTGCATCAGATTCTTCTCCATGCCTCCCAGCTTCCCAAGGAATCAGGCCTGGGTATACTAGGATCAATCGTTTCCCCTTCAGCTGCCTCTCATTTGTTTCCTGTGCCCATGCGCAGCATGAAAGCTTTTGTAAGCCATGTTAGAAAGCAAAATCCCCTTTCTAATTTGTCCTTCTAGAGAAGAAGCACAAAGGAGCCAGATGCCCAGCATATGACATCGGTAGATATAAATCTAAGACAGAACAGATGATCATCTGTGGCAAAATCATCCTGTTGTTAATAGAGCCTTCAGGAATATTAGCAGACTGCTATAGCTTATGTTAGTCACTCAAAGCTCAGCTGCTTTTTCCTCTGTGCATGTTCCATATTCACCCTTCTCCTTCCCTCCTCGTAGATAAAGCCATCATTCAATCCTCTTCATCTGCCACTCCATTTCAGCAACTTTGCCCAACCGATGTTTCAATGATACTCCTCTTCTTTCCTCAGTTTAGTCCATAGGAAATGTAGCATTAATAGGCTAATATCTGTATATCCGGTTCTATATCAAGGGGATGGAAAATGGCTTATTTCCATGCAACCAAAAATAACCTGAAATCAATGCAATTCAATTCCTTGCTTGCTTTATATCTGCTTGGGAAAATATGGCCCATGGCAACTAGGAAGAGAACTCAACAAACTAATTTCCATGAAGGAGCTGATTAGAATCTGTGGAGATGTTTTTGTAGGTGGAATGCTGCTTTGCTCCTATCACAGTTGCTGTCTCAAAATTCATCAAGCCCATTGTAGTAATTATATTAATCACCCAGAAACTCTGGCAGGATGTCACGCATTATGAAGCCATAGCCTGCTATAAAGTAATTATTCAAATTTTCCCCCTCCAGAGAGGACTGTACGTGGCCTTACCCAGGGAGATGTTCAGGTCAGAGCTGAGAACCTGTGGAACGTTTTCCATGAATTCTGCAGTGGAATGAATGTATTTGAAGTTAAGGCAGTTACATCTTTAGACACCAAACTAAAAATAGATACATATGTAGATGAGACAACCTTTGAGTGCTGTGATGAATGAACACTTTTTTTTTTTTTTTTTTGCTGAAAAGCACTCCTTGTTTTCAAGTAGCTTTCCTAGTTGAAAAAGGACAATGCGCAGTTTTCTTGAAAATATTCTGGGAAAACAGTTCAGAATGGAAACGCACAGCCATGAAATGTGTCTTTAACCTCCAAATCCAATAAGCAAGGCAGGAAGACTTCCAGGGAGAGGCATGTTCTTGACTGTTTTTTAAAGCAATTGCTCTGAAAATAGCAGATGCTTCCTTCTTGCTCACCTGCCTTCTCACCCATTGTGGGACTGGCAACACTTGTGAAATGCCAGATCAGAAACAAATGCAGCCACCTATTTATAAATACCTCCCCATCAAACACCCTGCATAATGCCTGTGGAAAACAGGGTGCCCCGGGTGACTCTGCTCCTCTCACAACAGTTCATGGGCTTCACTGCAATTATTTCCAATGATAATTGTAAAGATAACACCATTTAAATTATCTAATGTTTTATTCAATATTTCAGTGAGTTTCAATTACTTTCAATTATAATTCAACAGCTTTCTATTTAAAACAATTATTGTCTTTTATAACCTGTTTCAAGTCAAATAAATTGTTTGCCTTTATTCCTCCTTGGCTTCTTCCATAGGTATTCATTCTACGTCTCCCTTTGGTTTTCCATTAACTTGTGTGGCCTTTCATTAACCCCTTATGTGCCCTCCCACTCTACCACACAATCAAGTCTCTGAGAAGAAGCTGTCAGCACAGCCTCTGAGACCACCACAATCAATTAAACTCATTAAAAATCAATATGATTAAATAATGAGCAGGTTGGTTGGCGCTGGGGTACTTGGAGCTGGGAGGAGTCCACTGGGGCAAAGATGAGCCCCATCACTGGCTTTGGTGCTTTCCATGCTAGGAAATGAGGGTGTCTCCATGAGCTGTGATCTCTGACAGAAATGCAGGCACATGGCAAGTGAGAGGAATGCTACTACAGTTCATCTTAGAACAGGAGCACTGTGGGGTAAGACTATTCTTTGGGTCATGGAATTTATGGGGAAACAATGCTTGAAAAGTGTCTCCCTAAGATACGCTTGCAGTGATGTTAGCTTATATGTTATCTTCTTATTCCTTTGTAGCATAAAATATGTCCTGGTAATAGGAACTGGTTGTCCTGTGATTTTGAAAAAAAAAAAAAAGCTATTTGATCATAAAGCTATTTGACTCTGTGAAAAAACTCCCTTTGGATATGGGATGGGAAGAAACCCTTCATTGTAAATTGTTGTCTCCTTGCTGTTCTTTGAAGGTGAGTTCCCAGTTCAATGGCTTTACATAACTGCGAGTTATTGAGAGATACTGGGGAATAAAAAAGTTTGTTTTGTGTAGAAGTAGAACAGAGGCACTTTGTCCTTCATTTCACTTAATTTCTAGGTTTTTTTCTTGATGAAAACTTGGCACATTTAAAATGAAGTGTTTTTTTAATGTCATTTAATTCCCCAAGAGAAAAACCCGCACAAATCTTTCAGTTAAAACCCATGTTTTTAGATATATTTTTTCCTAGTGGGACACTTCTAAAAATGAAAGCATGTGTTCTTCTCTTTGGATTTTTTTGCCACAATGTTTTCATTTAAGCAAGATACTTTTCCCACCAAAAAAAAAATGCACACATTAGACTAAAAAAATCCATAAAGCTTAAACAATTCCATTTGGGATTTTTCTCTGGAAATGGAAAAATAGAAAAAATCAAAATAGGTCAGGAAAAGTTTTCCATTTAGCCAAAACACTACTTTTCAATTAATTTATTCTCAATCAAAGCATTTCACTCAACTCTAATCACTGGACTGAAGTCACCCTGCAGGATTCAAAGGGAGTTGATTTAGATACTCCCATGGGTTCCCACGAATCGGAAAAGTAATCAGTCAATCATCTTCCTGCTCTCACAGTTTTCTGTTGTTGAGTAATTCCCCAGATCATACTTGCCGAAACTCCTTGTCTGGCTTATTTTTCTACCTAGCAACGATGACTGCAGCATCCACGGCCCCAATCCAGCAAAGCACTTTACACACACATTCTTTAGTTAACGTAGTCTCCTTGATGTTAATGAGGTATTCATGTACTTAAAGTTAAGCCCAAGCTTAAGTGATTTGTTGGACAGAGTCCTGAGCCCTGGAAGGGGAGGTGCTGAGAGCCATTTTGTGGAAGCATCCTCAGCTTTAAAGCAGTGTGGCTTGGCAGTGGTCAAAAGTTGTATTGATTTGAGTAAATTAGTTTAGCAATTGATGAAGCTCCATTTAAGCACCTTCCATGCAAGACTCCTCTCTAACTCCCCTTAAAGCCAATTTTGTGAGATGTGCTCTCCAAGCAGGATGAGAGCAGGGCTTGCTCTGACTGACCAAGCTCAGCTCATGAATGGTTTTCTGAGCTCCTGTAGGCACCTGAAATGGGAAGTTGCTTTTGCTGAGAAGTGTGAGATCTGTCCCTGGACGCCCATAAATAATCACCTTGCTGAAAACAAGCAAACACAACTTGCTGCGTTTTTATATAAATTACATATTTATAGCCACTTTTAGCATCAAAGTGATCAACCTATTTTGTTCAAAGCTCCATTTCAAGTGATATAACCTGTAAATTACTGTAATCTATTCTGCTCTACTATTATTTACATTAAAACCCTCACCACTATTAGGTGTAGTTGGAGGGCAAAGAAGGTTCTTCCCACCTGCTTGCACTTTGTAATCCTATGGATCCCTGCTGAAAAGTAGCAGACAGCATCAATCACGTTACATAAATAACAGCTGTGCAGTGCAGTGCAGTGATATACCTGTCCCTAGGCATCATCAGAAAATCCCATGTCTTCCCTACAGAAGAATAAAAAGTATGTATTTCTTGAAAGTCACCAATCAATTTCTTCAGTCTTTTCCTGCAGACCTGACACAAAAAAAATGTATTTGAAATGCCAATTCAAAATGCTTCAGAGGCAAGTTTTCCTGACTGGCAGAAGGAGACCTGTTACTGACAGTGCTTCAGGAAAAAAAATACCTGCTGAAAATCATCTCTCAGTGCCTTTCCATGGTCTGGAAAGCAGATAATGCAAAAAGATTGTGTAATTAGATGCAGGTCCACCCTTGGGTCAAGCGTGTTACAGGCTTAGACAATATCAATAAAGTACATCTAAACCAGACCCAATTCTCACCTGTTGCACCCGGAATCTGCTTCAGCCATGAGGATTTGGGTGGGTTTCAGTACAGGTGTCATAGGTTGCCGTGTGCTCTCAGTTGATTCTGACAAAACCCATCATGTGAGGGAGTCCTGAGGTCTGGCAGTACCGCAAGTGGCACAGAGCATTTCACTGCTTGCATATCCATCTCGCCTTTCTGTACAGATAAGCCATGAAATATCAATGCATTAAATCTCTAATTCATTGATTTCAGAATTAGTCTTACTATTTCATCTCAGTATCTGATCACAGCCCTCCAGACACAAAGGACAGGGATAAGAAATCCATAAGCACAAGTGTGTGGTTAAAGAACAGATATTCTAGATAACACAAAAACATTAGAGCAAGGACAGACTGAAGTCAATATGCTCAAACATATTTTAATTGCTTCTTAATAAGAAGATAACTCTGAGACTTCCCAACTCAATCCTCTTCTGCTTTTTCCATTCATTCATCTACAAATCCTCTTCTCCTCTTCAGGACAGAGTGGGGCAAGGTGCTGGCTGGACTCAGGATGTGTTGATATCCATTGACCAGATGGATCGCAGAGTATTCCCACTCCTCTGGCCTGAACTAATAGAGGCGCTGACCCTTTACCATTCCCCTCTGCCATCCCTGCATCTCCACCTTCCTCAGAGGGGTGGGAAGCTGCATTTCAGCACTTCTCATCTTGTTTCAGTATGACCCACCTCACAGCTCTGCCAGTGCATCTGTACACAAAACCCAGCATCCCCAGGGGAATTCACGTGGCTCCATCACTAAGCCTCATCCCTCTCCTGCAGCCCTCTTCCCAGCTTGGGTAGCCAAAATATTTTGGTCTGCTGCCTATCGGATCTGCCCACACACCAGCTCTGTCCTCAACAGTTCAATACTGATCAGTTCCTCCCAAAATCTGCTTTCCTGCCAGTCCCCACTGGGAGCCTCCCAGTATGCAGCCATTTATAGTTTATGTCAGCAATGTGGACAGAGTCAGGGGCTATTCACCTGAGGCAGGGCTACTGCTGGGCTGAAGTGATTAAAATATTAACTGCTGGAATAGCTGTCCATCCCACTCATCTCCATCAGAAGCAATTAATATGGATTATACATATTTTGCAAGCGGAATATCTTTCCTTTCAAACCTTGGAGGAACTCCAGGGAGGATTAGGTAGAAGACTGAATGAGCTAATTTGCATAAATTAGGTAAAATGTGAATAGCAATTTGTATTCAGAAAGGCTCTCTTTGACTCTTCATGATATATTGATGCCATCTGGAGAACCTAGCTATGAACCAGGCATTTGTTGGAACGATTTTCCCCGGGCTGTTCCCACAAACTTTGAGTGTATGTTCAGGAATATTCCCCTTCCCTCCTACTGCTTGGAGCAGGGTTAAAGACCTCTTTATATGATTGACCCTTTTTATTCAAGAGAGGACAACTCAGATAGCTTAAGAAGAAATGGATGGTGCATTGGAAATACTGCAATTGCTGTTCTTCACCGGAGGCAAATGTTCCTGCAGTGGCTGTGTTGAATCCCCACGTTAATATGGCAGCAGAGTACCAGGGAAAGGAAATGGTCAGGCTGGAGTCTCATGTCGTTTTTCTTTACTCAGATTGCATCATTTCTTTGGGAACCATATTTTATGAGCTTACTTTTTTCTCCCTTTGATATACAGCTTTTCCTTGCATTATACTAATTTCAGCCCCACTCCTTCCTTTATCAGAAAAGATGTTGCATTCCTGGGAGTATTCCAAGGCCCTGTTGGATGGGGCCCTAAGTGACCTGGCCTAGTGGGAGATGTCCCTGCTCATGGTGGTGGGTTGGAACAAGATGATCTTTGAGTTCCCTTTGAACCCAAACCATTCCATGATGTATCCTTTGTGCACTGGATTTCTCACACAGCCACATGGAGCTCCTGCACTCTGCCCAGCTCCATCACGTGCCAGAGCCAGTAAAGTCATAGTGACAGTAAAGCCACTGTCCCCAGTGCCTCCAGCAGAACATATTAGCTGATCACCACCTTCTCCCTCTGCCGAGTTTAATGGATCACCCCTTTTTCACAAAGGCAGGAACTTTCCCCAGGCATCCATAAATCTCCACAGCTCGCAAATGCTCTTCAGGACAATGGACTTTCTTGCAGCTGCTGCTGAAACCGCCACCAAATCCCTCAGTGGTTAAGCAGGTGGTCTGTAGGTTCTCCTCCCAGAGCTGCTGATGTTGCTGAAACTCACAGTAAGGAGCTACTGAGCCTCAGCATCACTGCCTTGTACAGACAAAATCATCTGGTGGAGCCAGACCAGGGAAATACAGCACAGTAAAGAAACGACAGTTAATAGATAAAGACTTTACATGCCCCCAGGTTTAGGGCAAAGAGACAATGACAAAGGGTCAGAGAAGTTCAAGATGCCAGAAATGAGAAGAAAACCTCTTTAGATGTAACCTTTTTAAGGCAGGATGGTAAAGGAAGCTGGCATCAGGTTTGAAGGTGATTTATAGTATCCTTATGCAATGAGAATTGCCACTACCCCCCAAACCCAATTATTTCCACAGCTCTTCTCCAGACAAATGTGTCTGAGATAACAGACAAACACGACTGGGGCATGAGTCACTTGCTCATGCAGTTGCCAAGTTCACAGACTGAAGTCCGTGACGAGTCGAGTCTGTATCAGCTGCCTATGCTTGAGAGGCTGGATTTGGAATATCTGAGATGAACAGCACTTGACTACAACTGTCAAAACTGGGTGAAGGTAATAGCATCAGATTTATTCTAAATAAATACATTCAAAGTTAAAAGGATGGGTAAGGGTTTGGTGATTATATAACAACTGTATAAAGCCCAAACTTGTATATCCTGCAATTAAATTCCGAGAGCTCTTCAAAGCTCTCTTAGAGCTGCAGAATTAGAGGTCATTTCTGTGTGACCTGGAGGCTAAGGTAGTATCAAAAATATCTAAGAAATTTCAAACTTGAAATCCCTGACTGCGCTTAACTCCTTTAGGCCATTCTGTTTTTCTTTTTGAGAACACCATCACCAGCAGTAACTTTTTATGCAACTTTGTATGTTTTATATAAACTTTTGATAGTAAATGGCAAGCTGACAGTTTCAGATTAAATGTTGGTGAATGTAGGTCAAAATAAGCTGCTTGCAGAAGAACTTGGTTTAAATGAATTTCTTCATTTGAAGAAACCTTAGTTTTTTTTAATGGCAAAAAGATCCTGTTTCTTCATTTTCAACAACTAAATAAATAATTTCTTTTTTATTTCAGAAATCTCACCACCATCTAAATAGAATATTATCAAGTTGTCTAAATGAACTGTGCATTGATCTGATCTGTACTTTATTCTAGACTATTGTTTCACAAACACAGATAAATCCAGAATAGGGAAAATGATTACAAAATCTTGCAAATTCCCACAGAGAGAGAAAGTATTTCCTTTACTGATCTAATAACAAATAACAATCATAATGAATGTCATAATTACAGCGGTCGTGAGGATAGTTATTGGCAATTTAAATCAAACTGCTCCCAGAAAACAGGAGAAAGTGGGAAGGAGTGAGGTGGGTGGATGATGGCTTAAAAGGATGGTTATTGATCGAGTTGTTCATGGTGGATTAACTCAGGAAGGGAGAGCTAGATTTATTTTATCTTTATCTGTGAAAAAACATTGAATATTTGCCTAATTTTATTGCATATGTACAGCATAACTCGATGATTACACAAAATTTATACAAAAAGCCCATACTAAAGCAATTAAATACTCATTATGTTAGTTTTCCTGGCTCAGGAGGAGGACTAGATATTTCCTTGGGCTCTCCTCCAGCCCTGTCTTCTATGCTTCCATACCCTATAGGCCAATCCCTCCAAAACTGGCTTTTACCGGGCTGGGCTCAGAGCCACCAGGGCTCTGACAGGAATTTCCCTAAAGATCCATTTTGAGTCCAAAGAGCATTTGGGTCGATGGTTAGGCCAGGCAAAATAGGAGGCTCTCCTATCCTCTCCCTAGACTCCAGGACAAGTTATATGCAAGTGTTTTTTAACCTTTTCCAATTTGTTGACCCCTAAAACCTACTTGCTTTCCCCATGTAAGCCTTGTCCAGCAAGCTTAAGCCCACTGAGAAAAGCTTTACCCTTTTGCAAGATTTATGGCTTCCCACTGCAGAGCCATTAGAAACAGCCTCCAGGTCCAGAGGCATCCTCGGGGGTTGAAAACCACTGGTTTGCACCAGGGCACTGCCAAAGTAATCCTGCAGAAGGGTGGTGCCGAACCCTGAATGTGCTGAAACTAATGGAACGGGCGTGAATCTCAGCTGGGGATAATGGAGTGGAGAAGTACTGACGGCTCTGAAACTGCCCGCTCTGGTACCAGGAGCAACACAGCTCGGCTTGACCTAATTTTCCTTGTTCTCAGGCAGATCTTACAGCTCCAGGCTGCTGCTCAGCACCAGGGCACTGCCAGAGCTTCCACTCCAAAGCCACCTCGTGGCCCTGGAACCTGCTGGGCTGCGGGGGCTGGACAGGGGGTGAGGAGGGCAGGGCAGGCACAGCAGGGCATTTCCTCTCATCCTGTCACTGGCGAGGAGACCTCGGCCTCCACCTGGTTGCAAGCTCCTGTCAGGGAGTAGTGAAGAGTGATAAGGTCCCCCCTGAGCCTCCTTTTCTCCAGAATAAACACCCCCAGCTCCCTCACAGGACTGGTGCTCTGTCTCTGCTTGTTTTAGCACAGGAGGCTGCAGAACTCCCTGCCAAGAGAAATCATCGACTTCTTTGTCTGGGATAACACTGAAAGGTCCAAACTCTGATTAGAGTTGGCTTGTTTGCTTGCCCTCTCTGTAGTTACATGTGGGTATAGGATTCACCTATATCTGCTGCACTTTTCCCCCTGGAGAAAACATTTTGGCAGTACTGAGAGGAGTCTAATCAGGTCTTAAAACCAAAGCGAATTGCACTTGCTGTAGGATTGGGGTAAATTACTAGAGCAATGATAGAGCCCCTCTCCTGTTTTAATCCATTTTAATCTCATTGTTGAGTTAATAAAACCTATTGGTTTACTAAATCAATGTAGGGTGTGATTCATTATTATGCGTGCTGGTACACAGATTCAAACACAAACTCTCTCTGCTATAGACTGGAACAACACTGATCCAATGGAAGTTGGCTCCAGGGAAAAATTACCTCTTGCCACCTGTCATAGAAAGACACTAGCTATGGTAAATTTTTGCTTGTGTGAATCAGAGGCTTTATTTGACTTCTCTGATGCTGAATGCACTTGAAATATTTTTACAAATGATTTAATCTACAAACAGAAAAGAAACCTCCTTTTGTTTGAGTTCATATTGGATTCATTTATGACCATTAAGCAAAACAGCTATGCCCTATAATGAAGAGGGATTACTAGGGAAACAAATATATTTGTTAGCTTTATTCTTCCCCCTGCATCTATTAGAACAAGCCTGTGTTTCCAGCTTGCATTTCATTTTCTTTACGGCAGGCTGCTGGAGTTGAGACATAAATTAAATAGATACATTTATATAAACTCTGAATTTCTGCTGCTTTTCTGTCTCAGATCATATCATTCTTGCCAACTGTCTTCATTTGGGAGGGTCAATCTATATACTGCTGGAGAAACAGACTCCATTTCTTTCATGCTGTTCCTCCCAATGACTCTCTGAAAACAGTGAAGTTCTACGAACTTAAGAAGTATTTATCTTATTTATAGCCTTGCAGATATCAGATATTTGACAGAATCTCTTTCTTCTTTAAGAACCATTTTCAGTTCTTTTATTTTTTTTTTATTTTTAATCCTCATTAAAGGACTTGAAAGGGCTTGGGTCAGAAAGTGCTGTTCTCTTGGGAGATGGTTTTCCTGATCGATAAAAAGCATCCAATCTGTCACAGCCCATGAAAAAAAAAAAAAATCTGGGCAAAATATCTGTGCT
The DNA here is from genome assembly GCF_965178545.1 of Coloeus monedula. Lineage (NCBI taxonomy): Eukaryota > Metazoa > Chordata > Aves > Passeriformes > Corvidae > Coloeus > Coloeus monedula. The sequence continues at coordinate 6,120,782 of NC_138794.1, forward strand.
ATATACAGCCATAAGTCCTTGCAAATAAGAATATATCCCAGAGTAACAAAACCAGGGCTCCCAAGGACTTTGTGACAGCTGTGAAGGACTCCAAGCTCTGACATATGATCAAGCGAGAGTGACTTAACAAGTTACCAAACATCAGAAGAGCTGAGGTAGCAGTCTGGGCACAGTTCTTGGCTGGTGACAAAGATATAATAATGCAATTTAACTTCGCTGACAGTGAAACAAAGTGAAGCTACATCATATTATTTTGCATTAGCTCCAGGCAAAGAGCATATGTACGGACAGGTACCTTCGCTCTGCTGATGTACAAGAACATATTGAGCCTCCGTGACCCGGTGTTTTATCCAAAACCTCAGATATTGCTTCAAATATCTTAAGCTTTCACTCCATCAGCCAGAAGAGATTTTCTAGCCAAGGTTTGTCAGGGGAAGGCAGCCGTGGCTCACCACCCCCTGTGCAGATTAATGGAATGCAGACTGCACTGAGCTAAGGTGGGATCTGCTGCCTCGGTTCCACCAGCACAAGGACGCAACACACCACAGGACATACTCATGTGCAAACTGAGGTCAAGCATCTAAACCTTAATCCAGACACAGGACAACTGAAACAAGGTCCCCTTACAGAAAGAGGCCTCAGCTGCACAATCAAAATGTCCAGATTCCAGCCTCTTCACAAACATTAAAAGATTATTACAGACTTAAATGGCCTTTGCCCTGCCCTTGTTTGGGGTGTCCTTCCCAGCAAATGGCACTCTGGAGGCTTCCAAAGAACACCCAGGAAAATGTAGGGAACATACTTTGAACCAGCAGTATTTGGTTTGGAGATTAAAAAGAGAGAACATGCGAGCTTGAGAATGGAAAATCAATTACAAATGAGTTCCTTAGGGCAGCGACAGTCTCAGCTGAGAGGAATGAGCCCCTCTGAGCTCCACTGGTGCATTGCTGTAGATTCATGGAATTGGAATGATTTGGGTGGGAGGGGTCCCTTAAACATCATCTTGTTCTAACCCCTCTGCCATGCACAGGGACACCTTCCACTAGACTGACTAGATTCTCTGTGTTGGTTGCTGTTGCCCTAATTTTCTCCAAAAATTTGGGTTGGATATCAGAGGCTGGAGTCTTCCTGTAGAAAGGGCAGGATGTCTGCTTACAGTCTCATTACAGAAATTGTATTGTACAGTGGAAATACAGTGGGATTAGTGTCACCTTGGAGGGCTAAGCCAGCTGAGAAGAGAACCTGAGCATTGGTTGAGTACAGGAAGTGACAAGGAAGGTTTTATTTATTGTGTACCTGGAAAGCCACCTGTTTCAGTGGCTCTGCTCAAAAGCAGGATAATGGGAGAGAATAAGTAGGTAATGAGGACAAGGACAGAGCTCCCATCTGGAAGAAACTAAATACAGGTAACTTCCCTCATTTACATGCTGAATAGGCCTGACTTGGAGCTTTAATGTGCTAGGGATGGATTAAATACAGAAGAATTCAAAAAAAGAGGGCCAGCAAATTCTTCCTTCTTCATCCTGTTCATCAACAGCTGTGGAGGGCAATTGTGCTTCTGGGATGCAGTGCTCCTTCCTCCCCAGACACCTGCATGCTGTGGTAGGCTGGAGAGGAGGTTTTTCCCAGCATCTGTCCCTTGCCTTTTAGTTTCTCTTGGATCATAGGATTCAAATCACCAGTCCACCCTGTCTCTTTTACAGTAAGTGACCTGACAAGAACTGCATCAGTGAAGAAGATCCAGCTACAAATCAATGTCAGACTGCAGAGATGTCTTTTCTACAATGGAGCTGGAATAGATATGTATATACAAGGCACACCAAAAAAATCTGTTCCTCTAGTCCATGGAGTATTTTCAGTTCTTGACCCAGGGTTATATCTCTGCCCAAGAGAGAAGAACAAGAAGGGAGTGGGGAGCAGGACACAGAAAAAATTAGGATATTAGTACCTATTCTCAGACTTATTCTTCTGAGAGAAGCGATTGTCAGCATCTAGGGGAGTGTGAAAGTGGGGTTCTGCTGAGATGCTCCTGATTTTACACACTCAGGTGAAATAATCATAAAAGAGGCTACATAGAAAACTCTGACCATTCCGGTGCCTCTCTGCTCTCCCAGTAGAAAACCCTTTCCTTGTGCACTTGTGTGTGAACATGCCCATCTACCTCAATATTAGATTTATCTCGAAATGCACCCCTCAGTGACTCCTGCAGCACAGTCTCAGCTGGCAGCCGTGGCTCGCACCATGTGGGTTACGCTCGCTCACTTGTTCCCAGCACGACGCAGATCCAGCAGGGAAGAGGCACAAACTCTGTTTTGTGTCAGGGCCAGGAAAAAAATCTTCATGCATAGAGCTCATGGGCAGACAACTGAAATTGCTGGCACAGAACTAAACTCTGGAGTCGTCATAATACCTGGAGGATTGTTCTTCTTAACCTACTTGCATTTTATTTCACTCGTTTCTTCTTTCCGCCTCTGCCACTCGAAGCGCTAAGTTACAAATCTGTCTAGTAGAAGAATCTCTGCTCCCTCAAATGGCCTCCCTGGGCTTCAGAACTCCATTAATTAGCATCTTTTAAATGGTTGGGTAATATTCGTTGCTCCTTTTTGAAACCATTTCCCCAAGCCCTAATTCTAATAAAGCTGGTTCTCGTGAACATTTGAATATTAAAGCCCTTGGTTACAGAAAGACAAAAGAGGCATTTTAAAAGACAGCTGGGCAAAGATTACTTAAATGGCTGATATAATTTTGTGTGTCTGTGTGCATGTGTGAATGTGCAGCACCTCTGAGATAAAGCCTTTTCTTAGAGGTGTTTCTGTGTCAGTGTGCATGAGGTTAGAACAGCTGTCACTTGGGAGGTGGCAGTGTCTGTCAGGGCAGTAACAACACCAGGGGCCCCGGGGAAACACGGTACAGTGCAATATGTTTAAGTGTGGACAAAAATTTCCCTCAAAACACACCAGAAAGGGCTGAGTTTGCTTTGTGTAGTTGCATGCACTGTCTCAGATGTGAAAGGTGAAATTAAAGCTGCTGTATATTTAAAGATATTATCTAGGGGAGGGTGTTTTGTAACTTTTATTATGTGTGTTCTTCAAGCTTTACAACCTCACCAGCTGGGGCTGATGGTGGTAAAGGCAGAAACAGTGTGACTAATTTTGTGCAAAGCACTCCTCTGATGGGGATGATGTACTAAAATCAGCTAAGTATGGAATTGTCTTTCAGCATTGTCAGGAAAGATCTCTAGTTCTGTCGGGTATCACTAGCAAAGGTTTCCTTACCTTGCCACCAATGTCCATCTTTGCTCTGGAGCCTGGACTCCACCACCTTTTTTTTTCCCTCCTGAGGCTGACAACAGAGGTGTCAGACCGATGATGTTTTCTGTTATGTTGATACATCTTGTCGACTCTGGACAGGGCATAGACTCTCTGATTCATATCTCACAGGTTAGTGGATCAGACAGCAGTGATTTCTGCCTTATCACAAATCTGAGGTTTGGTGATCAGTGAGGTGTAAGCATTTCTTCAGATACTTCAGCCTGCCTGGGAAAGATTTACAGCAGTTTCCTTGCTGAAAGGCTTTATACACTGTCAAACCTCTCCTGAGTCAGAGGGCTGCCTATCAATGGGCTGTTATTTGCTCAGAAAGCAGCTGTGTTTTCCCACTAGATGCAGTGGCACAGCCATGATTTGTAGCAGCTGTAAAATGATGATAATCTGATATTCACAACCCACCAGAGGTGTGGTCATGGGGTTTTGCTGAGCTGTACCTACTGCCCAAGCTAATATAATACCTGAAAAGTAGGCTGGAAATTCTTCTTTTAATTCATCTGATCTCATTGTCTTCTTTGCTGTGGTTGTTGCTGACCCTGAAACATCCTGAGGAAGCTTTGGGGAGCTGATCCCAGCCACTGGATCATTCACACACCAGCATTGCATCTCACCTCTGGTGGAGCTCAGCCTCACACTGAAAATCCCAAGTGGAAGAACTGACACAATTTTCAAAAGTTTCATTCTCTGTATTTGTTTCAGTGACAGATTCGAGCAACAGTCTCCATCCTTAAGCCATTTTCTTCTTAACAAAGAGGCTTTTCAGGAGTGCTGAAGCACTCTCTGTCTCTCTTGTGAGGGAGCAATGTTCTCCGTGACAGTGTCTGTGCTGCACTGAGTCCGTGTCCCCTCTGCCAAATCATGTCCTCTACCCACTTGACCTTCAGAAGATGTTCCTTAGCTGACCCCACTCATGGGACAGTCACAGGAAGTCCATTGGCCTGCAGACAGAAGGCCAGCATGCTGTTTGGAGGGCAGACTGTTGAATTTGGAGGAAATGCAGTAAAAGATAATGCAAGAGAGCCTCCAGACTTCCATGTGAGAATGAGGGTCATGGAGATGGCTCCTCATTCCCATGAAATTTCCTTCTAAACCACTGGAAATGTGTATGGTGCAGCGAATCTACCTGCAGAGATTTTAGGATTTATATTCATGATTTCCATAGTCACCAATCCAAAATTAGTAAATAATCCTGAAATGTGACTCCTCTTCCCCCTGCTCCTTTGGATCACCCCTGTGGCCTGGGCTTCTTTCCCAAGAAAGCAGTACCTCTGCAGTTCCGAAGGCTGGGTGAGAAAGGAGATTGTGTGAAGCAGAGGTGAATTTAGATTTGCTGCCAATGATCCTAATGCAGTCCAAGGGTTTGGAGCCACCAGGGAAAGGCTGAAGGGGGAAGGGTAATACACAGGATTGAGTGGGTGGCTAAAGTGACCACAGCCACACTGTGGCTCTTCAGCTGCTTGTGGATCACGAGCAAATTCACCTTCTGTGGCTTCTTTTTCAGGGGCAGCCCCTCACCCTGCAGCAGAGGAACCCAGCAGAGCAGCAATCATTGCACATCACTCCTAAAGCTCTCCTTACCCCATGTGTGGGGGGTCCTGAACGTGAGATTTTGGTCATTGATTTGGAAAATCAGAAAATTGACCCTCTGAGAGGAGGCTGAGCTTCTCTACCTAAAGTAAGATCAATCAGCAGCCAGGTCAAGGGATGAAATCACAAATGCAGTGTGAGAGGAGTTTTGCTAAGCTTTATGTAGGGTTTTACCCTCTCCTACCACCCCACAATGTGCAGGATGGGTCTTCCTTCCTTCTGCATTGGATGGTCTTGTACTTCTCTTAAATTTTGCTAGTGGTTAAAACATAGAATATTTTTTTATAAAAATCTAGGAAGACTTTCTTGTACACACTCAGGTTGCAACAGAAATTTGATCTTGAAAGGCAAAGAGAAAAAAAAGAAAACAGGATTTATAAAGGCTTAAAGTCAAATATTTACTTTCTCTACCTTGTTTCTTTGCATTTGTTTAAATAATTGACTAGAAGTGGAGAACCTTCTAGGTGAGATGAAGAAGAATAAATTTTTTTCAGGAAGATGTATAATAGGTGAAAGATTATTATTGGTTCTAAATGCAAAATAAAACCCAGCTTCAGGCCTTCTTTGCTTAGGACGAAAACATCTTTTCATAATTTTCATGCATATGAAGGAAAGTGAATCTTTTTCTCTTGTAGTAATTGCATTTTCAGTCACAATTGCCTGCTATCTTTGCATTTCCCACAGGTGGAGATATTGGTTTTCATGGAGGGTTTGCTTTAGCTGTTCATCTCTCAAAACCCTTTGTGATATTATGAAATATCAGGCTGCCAAGTAATCAGTGTGGGGTTTTTTTTCTAATGAACACACATGCACAGGCAGTAATTTGTTTATTCAACTCCTTGTGCAGGGTTGAAATTTACTCCAAAAGCAAGCAGCAGCATAGAGAGAGCCCAGGTTATGGTTCAGGGGAGAGATGGAGCCCCTTCCCAGGGACTGCCCTGGGAGCAGACCCAAAGGTCATTCATTCACTGGTAGTCCACAACACCACTGGTGGGAATCTGTTCAACTTCCCCCCATTCAAAGAGCTTTCATTTGGATTTTTAATTTCTTTTTCAGGAAGCTTTTCCTGTATCATTCATGAAGTCTCTTTGTCAGAATGGAAATAATTCTGATCACCTACGTTTATTCTTCCCCTGTTTGCTGTTTTTGTTGCAGCCTGATGAAACGAGTTTGGTCAGCTTCCCATTTGGTAATAGGCAGATTCACTTTCTGATTTTCAGTCACGCACAACACAGCAAGAAAACAGCTCACGGGGGTGATCAAAACACCTCACTGAAACCATTTTTGCTTATTTTGTGTTTTGTAATTATTCTTTTTCTCTTTTTTCTTCAGCATCATGGAAATATTGAGTCAAAATTAGGTTGCCAACAACACTTAAAAAGAGATGAACGATCTTAAATCCCTAGTCAGTGTTAGAATCCATAGGCAGTCCTACCAAAAAAAAAAAAAGAGGGAAACATTTATCCTCAGAATCAGCATAATTGTCACAGCTATTTTTATTATTCTTTGTTTTACCTGCCAAGCTCTGAATTTCAGATTACTTTCCCTTTATTTTCTACTGGTGATGGTGAATAACAAGAGATGGTGAATAACAAGAAGTGTGAAAGCAAAGATAGGATGCCAGATTTGTGAAGAAAAAAAAAAATTAATCCACTTTGCTCTTCTGCTCTGGCCTCAGTCTGTTGAGAGGAGAGGAACATGAAGGTGAAAAGAGCAGGGAAACAATTTCTGAAAACCTGTGCAGTGGCTAGGGGGAACAGCATGAAAACAGGTCTGAAGCTGCTTCAAGTATTGTTTTATCCCTCTGATAACCTCACTCAAACCATCTTTCACCTCCATTTTAGAACCTGACACCAAAAAAAAAGCGGGGGGGGAGGGGGGGTGGGAACAGGACAGTGAAGTGGTATGGAAAAGATTTTTCTATTTCCCAGTCCTTCCCAGAAATCTGGTGGTAACCAAATGGAACAGACCTATTCCCAAGGTGAACTGGGGGCTGTTCCCTTCATCAAGACCCAATTTGCAGCAGATTTCAGTTCTACAAGGCCAGAATCAGCTTTTGTCAAGCAGATCCTGTCCTAGAAGCTTAAAGAAAACCAAAAGTAACACCAGGCTGACAGTGCTGTCACCAGACTTGTGTCCACGTGGGGCTGTGGACACTGAGCAGTCAGCAAATTGTGGTCAATGTGTGGAAAGTAGGATCCTGGGCTTAAACATCATGTCCTTCTGTGAGGAAAAGGTATCTGTGACATCGAAACTTCCATTCCTTCAGAGCAGAGACCTATCTCCCTGTCATGACTCTGAATTTGATGTGTTTTCAATGCAGTTTTATGTGATGGATGGCTTGGGCCCCCTACAATTTACCTGCCAAAAGTAAATGTAAATGCTCCAGAAGTTTGCAGAGGAAATGAAAGCCCAGGATGTTTCTGAAGTCTGGGAGATAATTAGTGTGATTTACATCCTTGGCATCACAGGAAGCTTAACATTTCTCGTGTTCCCATGAAACGTTGCTGGAGAGGTGGGGGTTTGGGAAAATGATGTTGGCTGAAATGCATGGATCAGGATGCTTGTGGAGAGTGTGGCTGCTAACACAGATGGAAAGCTGATAACAGACTACAGGGGCTTCAGATCCTGCTGCTGCACAAGGACACACTTTTACAGATGCTGGAACTGCTGAGCTAACCACTTATCCTTTGAAAACTACTGCTTTGAATGGGCAAGAAATGTCTTTGCTATACTTAGAGGTGGATTATGTGATGGGAAAAAAATAGAAGGGCTACTTCATGTGCCAGCGCATGAAACTGCCTCCAAGTCTTGCCAGAAAAGGAGAAAAGCACAGCAAAAGCTTCTCAAAATCTTGCTCTAATGAGAAGCAGGTGTGAATTTTGCAGAAAGGCAGGTTGCAGGGCAGCTCCAGGGAAAGGTGACATGCTGTTGTGATAGGCAAGGACTACACAGAGGAGTGGAGAAGTGGGAGCCTCTGGAATTCAGGCCTTAAGGTTTGACTTGTTGACACATGAAAACCTATTCAGTGCTCACTGTTCTCAGAGATCAGTCACCCTCATGGGGATGGAGACTGCACAGTTCAGCAGCAGGAGTGCTGTGCATCTGCAAGGTCAGAGGGGCAACAGGGACAGGGAAAATGCTGATTGGCAGATAGGATCATCTGTAGAGTGGAAAGCCTCAGTGCTGGAGGCTCTGGGCCAGAAAAAACCCATGGGACAGTGGCAGACAGAAAGAGGGGATGCTGCTAGAACAGGGCTAATAGATTTCCATCTTTCCAGGTTATTTAGGGAAGTAGCCAGTGTAACGGTGCCTTTAATATTTTAAAATATAATTTAACTTCTCCTATTTTTGCCCTGTGTAACCTCTTCTTGCCTTCTCTCAAAGAGATTCCTTCTGTCCACACCGGTGAGTCGCCATGGAGACTACAGCCATGTGATGGCAAGACGTGACTCCACACTGCTGGAGCCTCATCACTTAATTATTTATTAATAGACTTTTACCCTCATAGCCTCAAGAGATGCAACATCTTGTTACCAAGGCTGGGAGAGAAACAAGAAACAAAGGCACAAAAAACAGGGGAGAAAAACACAGGCAATTAGAAATAATTAATTAGAAGTACTATAAACATGCCAGGAAACATGTAATAGGAGTGGAAATTGAGCTCAACACCCTATAGGTCAATACTGTTTAGCTGAAAAAGTATCTGGCTAGGTAGAGAAAAGACACTCAGCATACTGGGAGGTGAAGTTTGTGGCCAGGGTCGTTCTGCTTGGTGCCCACTGCAATCCGCTGGGATGGGAACAGGTTGTTCTTGTTCTCAGCTGGAAATGTACCCCAACAGCTAAATCACATTGCCCTGCCTTTAAAATCTTGCCTTAAAGATTTTGATTCTCCAGGAACCAGCAGTAAGGACCATGGAGACTACAGGACCATGTGGCTTTGATGACCGGTCACAATTTCTAAATTGCAAGGAGACTCTGGCAAACCCTTGTGAAAAACTCTCACTCCCTGAATTTTTGATTAAAATAGACCTGGCAAATAACAGGTCAATTCATAGGAATGAGTGCCAATTTATAAAAAAGGTCAAGATGCTCAGCAGGATTTCCTTGCTTTGTATTTGTTTTAATTGAACAGCTAATCCAGCCTATTATAATGGAAAATAAGTAGAGGCATCATCTTATTTCTGTCTCTTTACTTTTAGACTTCTATAAGAGCTACAGCATCAGCAGACCAGGTATTACTTTTTCTGAAAATTTATTCCCAATATAATTAAATCCCAAAAACTTTCTTGTGCCTGCTGCAGTTGGTGACTCTCAATGAGGGGGAGACTGAGAACAAGTTGGAACTCCAACAGGGCTTGTAAGGGGACATCTGTGCCCTCTAGATAAATATGAGACATGACAAGACAATGCACCAGGCAAGAAAAATGAAAATCCTTCCATAATGTGTCTTCAAAGAGGGGAAAAACTATAAAAATCCTTCAACCCCAAGCAGAATATAAAACAAAACTGGAAGAGTTGCATGGCACAGAGCCAAGCAAATTTAAGGAACAAATCTAGCAAACAATGAAACGTAACAGCTCTGACCAAAAACGACCATTAAATGTTAAATGCTGCTCTTGTAACTGACAACACCAACAACTTTAAAGGGCTGTTTTACTAGCATGTGTATGTGTGTGTAGGGAATACTTAGCCTCTCACAGAGCTGGATAAATTTGTATTTCTTGTGGTTTGTTTTGTGCTTTTTTCTTTAATATTTATTTGGGTTTGGGTTTTTTGATTTTGAGGGGAACTCAAAATGGCTCGGGACTCAGGCTACACCTTTTTCTTTGCTGTTCCACTCTTCTCCTATCCTCTTGTCTCTCCCCTAAGAATTCCAAAGTTTCTGTCAGTTTGTCTGATCAGCCCCTGTTGACTCAGTGCTGCATTTGTGAGAAGTCTTCCTTACCCATCTCCTTAGAGTTTTTTAGAAACAGTTCCTACCAGCTCTTGTATTCTCTGACACTAGTCAGGTGATTCTCTAATCATATTTAGTACAGCAAGATTAACCTGTCATTAAAAATATAATTGTTCTTCAATTTGCACTTCTTTCTGAAATGGAGGCTGAACTGAATGCCAATGCTGTGACTGGAACTTTGCAGCAAAGCCTCTGGCAACAAAAAGCTTATTATTTGCAAAAGAGGGGATCCTAATTGGAAAATATGATGGAGAGAAAATAGTGAATCCCCAGTAATCTCCTTCCAAAATGATAATGCATGTGGTATAATGAATATTAATGTATCATATTTATGAAATGGGGACACTGGAAAGCGCAAGATAAGTTTTCCTTCTCTCTGCATTGTACTTGGCAAATAACACTCGGTGGAGTCACATTCACCCAGCAGTTGTCCTCCACACCTCTGTTTCAGACACAACTGAACAAAAATGCACCCAGAATTTCCCTTATCCGTGACCTTACAACAGCCACCATCCCATCTCTGGCATTCCCTCCCCACAAACCTCCTCTTGTTTGTTTGTTCATGACTCATTTCAATCAAACATGACACTCCTCACAGAGCCCTAATTATCCCTGTGAAGCCAGGAAGATGCGTGAGCTTGGACCAACCTGGCTGAAAACGTGGTGTTATCCTAATATCCACTACCACTGCACACTAAGTACCGACACAAGTGATCTCTGAGAAGGGGATATGTTTCATTTCAAACCATTCAGCTGGGTTTCAGAGTCAGGTTTCTCAGTCCCCCTAGACTCTTGAAGGCACTGGAAATAATGTGAGTTGGTGCTAAGACAAAAAATTCAGGAACTCATAATCTGGCCCTTGCTGTTTAGCTATTAAATGCTAAGAAGTGCCAGAGTTTTTCCTGAAGTCCTTGGCAGAGGTGCTGTCACCCAGAGATCCCCCCATATTGGCTAAATTCTTGTTTGCAGCACTGTAACTATAGCACATGAAATTTTCTAGGACAATCGACTCTCCCTTAAGTATAGTCATTACCTGTTCTGGCAGAGTTCTTTCTAAGTCTTTAAAAAATAATTCCCAGAGAACTGAGGTTTATTGGAGAGAAATATTCTTTTATTTACTTGCCCTTTCTCACACTAATATCTTCCTGTTATCTGCTTTCTTTGGAATTAAGTGGTTAACGTATTTACTGTGCAGAAATGTAGATTTCCCTCGGCAGTCCTTTGGGGGGATGAAAGGATAACTTCAGACAGGTTCCCCTTTAGGAAATGCATCTGCCAGAACTATCTCAATACTTCTATAGGACAAATGAGAGTGACAGTCTGGGAGAGCAGGAAAGGAAGAGCCATCATGCTGATAAAACACCTGAGTGGGATCTGGACTCACTCTGGCCACAAACTTAGTGTGTGACATTAAGAAAACCATTTCATTTCCCTATTCCTTAGTTCTCTACCTGTCAAAAACTTTCCTTTCCCTCAACTCTTTTTCTACCATGTCGGTGTAAATCATAAGCTCTTAGGTATAATCTCTATCTCCTCCTGTCATGTTATTTAGCAGAAGGGAACACGGATCTTTGCAGGGGCCTTTAGAAACCAGAGCAGAGGTAACAACAACAGCGATGACAATGGGAAATACCATCCTCAGGACTACAAAGACAACTCACTGTCTTCTGATGTCAGTCCACATAATCGCCACACAGAATCCACACAGTGTTGCAATCACCATGTAGTCCCACCAGGATTACAGGAATGATTCCCCTACAAAATACCTCATCAGTTAGCACTTGTGAGGGGACAATTTGAAGGTGAGGGTGGCTCTGGGGCTGCCATCAATCCTCACAAATGTTGAACATGGAGTGTGACAGCAAGTCGTGTGCTCTGGCTTTAAGCCTGGTCCCTGCTACTTCTGCTAAAATAAGGTCTCAGCACCTGCAGCTTAAGGGCTGTGGCACAGACAAGAGTAGTTTTGAATACATCCAACAGGGTGACACACACAGGACATAGAGTTCTGTAGGGACAGCAGGACATATCCCATTGCAATGGCTTTGGGTTGTGCTTTCTTCACCCTACCTCCAGCAAATGCTAGGATTTGCATCCACATGTGTTATTTCAGAAAGCAACTAGCACTGGGAGAAATCGCCTCCCCCAGGCTATCCAAAACCTTCAGCCACTGCCATTCGGAGCACTGTCTATATACGGAATAATTATTTCAATCAGGAGATGTGTTAGAAATAGGATATGTGCAGCTGTTGTGTGGTTTCCCGTACTTCCTGGAATGGCTGCCTGGAAAAGTGGGTTAAAACTGTGGGTGGAAGGGCAGTTGTCATGGAAACTGCATCATTGGCAGCTTCATTTCAATCTTTTCTTCCTTCTGATAAATTTCTACCCATTTTGCCACTCTGAGCTTGTACTCTGCCATCTTGGTTCTGCCTTGCCTTGATCAAACGATCTGTGGTGCCACAAGTCGGGGTCTGGAAGTGAACCTAGCTGGGTGAAACATGGAAAACCAGTGGAGAGGGCCACTAGCCCTGGAGGACAAGACTGTGGCCTCAGGAGTTATTGACATGCATTTTTAACAAGTGCAGCTGAGAGTTAGGGTTCAAGATTTCCAAATATAATCTGAAGTGGCCTTGAGAGAATGAATTACCTTCAGTTGATCTTCAGTGGATTCTGTGGATTTCTAGCTTTGCTTTCCCCAAATATTCAGATTGCTCTGGGGCATCCAGACAATGTTCCAAAACCCCTAAAGTTTAATGAGCTTTTGTTCAGGTCATTATTCATTTAAAAAGAACAAAAAACCAACTTTCCAGAAGGTGTATTTCTTGTTATTAGCACTTTTCTACCTACTACTCTCAGTTTTGGAGGTAAACTAAAACCATGAGGTTCAGAAACCAATCAAACCATAAGAAAAATGAACAATTGGGACTAATGAACCTGAAAATGATTGGTCCAAATTATTGAATAAATATAGCACTTAAGAGTAATGAAGGTACTTATGCAGCACTGGGACTGGTTTCAGAGCTATTTGCCAACTAGACAGCAATCTAAATTTGCAGCAAATGCTGGGCCTGATTCATCACTGAGTTTTCTATCCCCAGGTGGCTCTGGAGGCTGTTTTGCAGAGTAATGAATGAAGTTCATTACTCGAGATGCACGGTCCCTCTGCTCACACCAGCCCATCACTTCCTGTTTGGTGACGTCTGGCAGAACTGTGTTGGTTTTTACACAAAATTTAAGTTTTAATTTGTTTTCTGCAGAGGCAAGAGGCCATTGGCGGGGCACAGGAACAAGAGCAGAGCCCTCACTTGTCAGCAAACTGTGCTTTTTCCCAACTTATGGCCATTTTCCTGTTGTTTCCTGTGGTTTTTTCTCCCAGTCCTGGTTTTATCTGAGAAACAGAACCACAGCAACAAAGACGGGTTTGTCTTGCATGCTTGCTTCTGCTCTGGGTCCTTAGAGTACTTCCCAGGGATGTCTGCAGAGGAACACCCTCAGCTGAGGTCTTGGGCTGATAGCAGTAACTCCAGAGCTCAAGACTACCAGAATTATTATCCCTTTCCTTTCCAGCTCCAAACCCTCACTGTGCAAATGAAAACAGGATTGGGTGTTTCCATGCTGATTTAACATTGGAAACTGCAAGTTCAGCACCGAGATGATTGCATTCAGTGCATCCTGTTTAACTGTTCTTCAAGCTCCCAGCAGTGGCTGATGATAACAATGGTCCTTTACCTTCGTGTGTGGCAGCGCCTGCAGTGGGAGGAAGGCTCAGTGGCAGAGATGAACAGCCTTGGCTCCTGCAGGTTCCTGTAAATGAAACGCTGCAGCCAAACAGAGGAGAAGAAAGGGGAGGGATGCATAAGGAAGAGCTCAGCTGCAAGGAGACCTCGACCCCCACACTGCTTTCCCTTTCCCAGCCGGGGAATAGAGCCCTGTCTGTCATGAGTCAGAAACCTGCACATCACATCCAGAGCCCTGTGGCTGGGATGTGGAAGGATTTATAAACATGTAGGCTGGACTTTTATTTCCTGATAATCTGGTTTAGTGTGACAAATAGCCCCATGAACAGGACACCCGCTGGCTCTCACCGTCCACGTCACTTGGACAGCCTCCAGCTTCCCAGTGCCTGAGGTGCTGGCTTCCTTCCCAGCGCTTCCCTCTATCTGCAGCCCTCCAGCAAGTTTTCATCACTCCAGCCTCTTCCAAGGCAGTGACCCCAATGTACCTGTCACATGGTGTTCTCCAGAGAGCCATGGCACTTGGCAATGTGTCCCAGAGCCAAGCACAATTTGGGAACTTAGTGCTTCACTTTCTTTGTCATTCCTCTGCTCCTTCTCCTTGCTGCTGCCTTCCTCTCTCTCTGTTGCTCCATCCAGGGAGCTCTTAGATGAGGCTTTAGGTTGTTCTCCACACACTTCTCTAACCCTACTACTGCCTTATAGTGTGATAACCAGCAACCCAGTCAGCTCCTTTACCATTCTGTGGAATGGGAATCTCATTTGCTTATCCTGTCACATAGCTCCAGGCTCTGTGTCTGCAGCTGTTAAATCCTGTTTAAAATCCCTCAGAAGGGAGTTCCAATACCACTTGCACCAGATGCTGGCCTTTACACACTCCTTCCTCACCACTCAACTGGTTTCCCAGCTTAACCAATTCTTTACCTGATAATAAATCATGAACCAACAGAAGGGAACCGTGTTTTGTTTTAAACAGAACTGTGGCAGCTCGATTCAATATAAACAATCCTGGCACTCCAAAGATTTCCAATTGATGGAATGAGCATTTGTGAGAATATCAAATATCTCTTCTGAGCTCTACATAAGTCAAATGAGTTGGTCTGAACTAATCTTGTGATTTCAGGGGAATCTTCAAAGAGGCCTCAGCCCATCTCAGAGTGCAAAACAATATTACAGCAAAGCAGAAATTGCTGAAACTTTCTCCTTTTTTTTTTTTTTTTTTCCAAGCAGCAACAGCAGGATGCACTGGGGTGGGCAGATGGTGCAGAGTTTATCATTTTGCCTGGGTACTGTGGGCAAACCTGGTAGGTGTGTGCACCTGCAGGAAAGGTGCTCTCCATGCATGATATGTGCACAGGTGACATTCACACATGCATTAATGCATGACACACCCTCGTGTGCTGCATCCAAGAGCAAATGCCATTGTGCATTGCACACATTTTCATTTAAACCAGACTTATATTATGCCTGAAGAATCAGCTATTGCATTCTGTGAATCACTGCCATCCAGTTCTTACACAGAAATCATTAGCCTGTGGAAATACTCTTTTTTTCACCAGCAGATGAAGCCATATGCTCATCCAGAGGCAATTACTCGTCTAATGCAAGTTCTATAATAACCTTAAACAGTACAGAATAGCATAATTGTTTGCTTTAATAAATACTTCAGGACACTTTAGCTGCATTGTAAAATGGCTTCACACAATCCTGTTTTAGCTTCTTCCAGCCTGCCTGCAATGTTCTCCATCCTTCTGGTCATACATTTTTCCCC
This sequence comes from Coloeus monedula, assembly GCF_965178545.1. Classification (NCBI taxonomy): domain Eukaryota; kingdom Metazoa; phylum Chordata; class Aves; order Passeriformes; family Corvidae; genus Coloeus; species Coloeus monedula. The sequence goes on from NC_138794.1 coordinate 6,136,156, forward strand.
TTGGAATTTTGCAGTGATACCTAAGCAGAGACGTTTTGAATCACAAGTGTGAGCAGTTAAGAATCCTTTTCTATTTCTCTTCTAAATGACTTTCCATCATGTGTTGGACCCAGGTATCTATTAGGGTAAAATCAATAGCAGCTCCCAGAATAAAGAGAAAATACCCCAGACTTAATATACTTCATGCACAGCCACTGCAGCTGTATATCCAAAAGGAAGCTAATAGATTGGCTCATTCTACAGGTTACTGATGTTTGAAGTAAGTCCATTGCTAAAATCACTAGGAACAATGTAATTCTTAGCATTACAACTAAAGTAGGACTCCTGCTTCTTTGCCTTTATAGGTACATCAGAGCAGCAATGATTTCTCTGGCCTCAGTTCTTAATATCTGAGCACCTGTCCATGTTAAAATTGATAACAGCCAAACAATATCCTTCTTCCTTTCTCCATTCCTGTGGGAATGCATGTGAGAAGTTGTATGTTGAGTAACAGATAGGAAATGAAGAAATACATCCCTTTGTTGGGACTTCAGCATCCCACTGCCTGTTCACGTTGGACTGGTAGCAAAGGTCAATGACCCTCTACTATTTTCTGTTATTTTTCCTTTTCTAATATTTCAGGTAGATCCCATGCTCCTTTCTCCTCTGAAAGCTGTGAAGGAGCCAGCAGCTTGGGAAGGATCCTCTGGCTGACGAGAGCTGTTATTTAAAATAAAATTATTCTCTGGAGAACCAAAAGTTCATTGAAGACCAGCTGAGTGACACCCTTGGCACTGAGCTTGCATGTAACTGCAAACTTTGTTCTTTAGGGCTGGCTGGGTCAGGCACACACGGAGAGCAGCAACTTTGTTCCCAGTCCCTCCCATGAAGAGTAGGGCACAGCAGGACTCCTGGCTGCATATCAATCAGGTTGCTCCAGAGAAAACAGTGGGAAGATATTCCTTCTCTCCCTCCCAGGTCCTGCGATGGGACCCATCCAGAATACAAAGCACATCCTGTGTCCAGGAAACTGCAACCAAAAACCACCCGGAGCCATAAATATCATGGTTGCAGCACATTTTAACAGTATGTAGATGGACAAAACAGCAACAGCATTTATAATTCAGGAACACTAAAGAAAATATACCACTTTCTGGAAAGCACAGTGGTGCTCTCCATCTGCCTTATCACTGGACTCCAATGGTTGGGTGCCCACAGACCTTTTGCATTAAATTTTACACAGATTTTTATGGCCAGTTATTGCACACAGTGTCTGAGCACTCCAACTGCTCTGTCTCCTCCCTGGTGTGGTGTGAAATGAAGTTCATGGCAGTGGTGTAATGGATGGCTCGGACCAACTCCAAAAGCGGGGGTTTATCAGGTAATTATTTGAGGGGAGTCAGAAAATGTGGTCTTTTATGTCTACATATAAAAACTTCATTAGGTTTGGAAAGAGCCAAAACATGTCATATCATGGGTTCCCAGTGCTTATTACTTCAGCCCCTTTTCTTTTTCCTCCCTTTCCCTTCCAGAAGAGCATTTCTAGGCCTTTGTTTTTGCTGGGAGGAGCCCAAAGCCAGCGTCCCATCACTCACAGCCCAAGGAGAAAGTATCTACTGGAGCCCACGTAGATACTGAGCTGGATGCTAGAAAAACACAAGTTTTATAGCAGCTGGCAAACCCAAGGCCTGCACACCTCCCTTTATAAGCTCTAATGTGACTTTCAAAATCAAAAGGGCCAAGGCTGCCTTCGCCACGTATTCGGTAAAGATGTGCTCATACTGCCTTGCACTCTGGGACCTTCCCTGCAGGAAGAGGGATAGATTTTTAGCAGGCCCTGTTGTGATGGGACAGGGGATCATGGTTTTACATTAAAAGAGAGTAGGTTTAGGCTGTGTACAAGGAAGAAATTGTTTACAATGAGGGTGGTGAAACACTGGCACAGGATGCAGAGGGGAGGTGGATGTCCCTTCCCTGGAAATATTCCGGGTCAGGTTGGATGGACCCTTCTAGCTGAAGATGTCCCTGTTCAGTGGGGGTTGGACAAAATGACCTCTAAAGGTCCCTTTCAACCCAAACCATTCTGTGGTTCTGGTAAAGGCTGTTCTCATGCTGACTTCAAGGAGAACTGCCCCCTCACAAGGAAGGCACAGCAGATTTGGATTTGCATAGGCTTGGATGGCATATTTCCATGTTTCAGGATTTTTTTCCTTAAAAAGACTGCACCACCAAAAATAATAATAAAAAAAATAGTGTTGAAACATTTTCTAAGGTGCAAGTAATGAGTTAAAAAGAAAAGGAAAAATTCCACTGGATTTCTACGTGGCATTTGCCTCTCTGAAGTACAACTGGATGGTGGTTCAGCCTGGAAGGGGGATTGGCGATGCTGGACAGTTGCAGGGGGAATTGTGCCTTTTCTATACATCTCATTTATATCTATCTGAGAAGAGCTGGGCCCATTGTCTCAAAATTGCTTTGAGCTAGGACAGGATGAAGCAGGCTGTGGATACATGAGCTATTAGAGCTATTAGTGATGGTGATGTTAGACAGTATCGCTTGTCTGTCTGCTTTACAGTTATAAATGTGTATCATTTAAAATACAATAAGGGGCCAGATGCTCAGCTGGTGCCTGACATCTATCCACCAGGTTCTCACTGCCAGAGCTTTAGCATAATTCACTGTCTTTAAGGGAAGATATATATATATATATATATACATATATATATATATAAATATAAATTGTTTTCTGATTTTGAGATCCAAGCTATGTCCATGACATGTGAATTCATTGTCTGCTCACAACTCCATGGAGTGGTGTGTCATTGTGCATACACTGCCCTGAGATTACAAACTGGGAGTTGAAAGGAAGGTCCAAATAATAAAATAAGGTCTTGTTACTAAAAATCTATGAGTGCTTGCTTGTTCAAAGACAGAAAGTTAAAATTATTTTATTTTTAACATGCTAGGGACTGAGTAATCCCTTCTCTGCCAGCCTGGGCATCTTCTGCAAATGCCAGTTTAAGATGAGAAAGGGAAGATGAAGAGCTCTATGAATCATACTCCTTGGGTTCATGTCAACTATGTGCTTGCATAATGCCTCTGAACCAGCTGCTGAGTATTATCTCTAGTTTCTAATCCTCTAATTTCAGAGTTCTTTTGTGCAGATTATTGCTAAAAACTTCATGTAATTAATATCAATTATTTAGATTTGCAGTTTAATCAGTGTCAGATATTTTCCAGCTCAGAAAGCTGTGCTATTCCTGTTGCCGTTATTATTAATTTCTAGTCTCGGTCACCCAAATAGATGATAATAAATACAAATGTAGATTCACTTGATACCAGGACTGTGCATGACACGAGCTGATAAAAGCCAGGAAACTCCTGACAATCACATTTTTGTTCCTGTTACTCTGCCTGAATCTGCCCAGTCTGACAAATCTTGTCTCAGTGAAGCTTCAGTATCCCTTTGTTGCTAGGTGCAGTCAATTATATTGCTGTTGAACCACTCTGAATGAGCGCATATTTAAATACTACATTTGCTCACACAAATGATACCCTGCTCCTCCTCCTACTCCAGATCATTCTCACACCTAGATCACAACCCTCACATCATTTTGTTTAAAACTGTGGTCAGCCATGGCTGCTGGATGTGAAGTGCAGTCACGGAATGATCAATATATGTCTACACCCGTTGTATTAGGAAACACAGCCACATTTTTTTCAGATCCAAAGCCAGATGGCTAATACCCCACGACCTAAGTGCTAAGGGAGAGATTTCCCAGAAAAAAAATATGTGTGGTTTACCCAAGAACAGGCAGGCTCCTACTGGCAGCTCAGGGAGTGGAGCTGATGTGTCTCAAGCCCACTCACAGGTTCAAGCCTCACGCCTCAAGTACCCCATGCTTTACCAGCTCTGACTATTCAGTCACAGCCCCCTGCCTCCCCTCTTGCAATTCCTGGCATCAGATAGTTCAAGATGCTGCAAAGATTAACCCTGGCAGATGTAACCATGTGTTCAAGACTGGGGAGCTGGAGGAGGGAAAGCCAGTGCCTGGAAGATGGAAGTGAACATCTTTGGAGCACACAGCTTGCCTTGGGGTAGCACAACTATGGCGCAGGTGTGCGCGGGAGATGAAGCTTTTGCCACCACCAGCAGATTTCCCAGGTTTGAGGGCTGTCTGGGATGAGCAAAATGGAAATGTCTTCCTGTGAGAGGGTATAGAAATACTTGATTTTTGTAAATATTGAAGCTAAAAAGGCACAAGTAGGTACTGCAATAGCCTCCTACAGTATTGTTTTATGACAAACTGTTTAGGTGCCTCATTTCATGCCAGATGAGTTTGCCTTTGTAATTTCGGGTTGTGTTTTTTGTTTATTTATTTTTGAAGTTTTACTTTGCACATCATCCAGTCATTTACTAGTACCTGAAGGGGTAGAAATTCTTTGTTTTACTGATTTTAAGAAATTCCAGCAGGAATTTTATGGAAAAATTTTATATGCACCTACTCTGCAAACAGGTGCAGGAATGTAATATGCTGGTGGGGAGATCCTCCTTATCAGAAATATGAGGTTTTCCCTTTATTTCACCAACCCTCTTCTAGCCAAGCTACAAACAGAGAAAGAGAAGCACGTGGAATTCCACAGTGCTTGTACTTCCAGACTGTGTAGGAAATTGTAAATATGGCATGGCTTAATTTACAAGCACCTAATTTTACAGCCCTAACACCCCTTCAATGCAGCATTTTGCACATAATGCAGGACTTATTCTTCTTGGTGCTTAACCCCTACTTGTGTGTGCCAAAGTTGCAGTGACTGCTGACACTCAGGTGTGGGAGATCACACCTGGCCAGAGGTGACTGCCCTGGCCACAGGAGCACAAGCAGGAGAGGCAGGGGGACCCTAACTTGCCTTTAGAAAGGCTCCAGGTGTGGGGTGAGAAAATTTCGTGTCTTGCCTACCTTTTCCTTGATCCTGAACAAAACTGCCAGTCTTAACTTTTCAGCCCAGTAAGTGCATGCAGAAAAAATTAAGTTTTTTTATTAAAAAAAGCTGGGGGGAGCAGGGGGGGAGGGGGGAAGAAATAGAAAATCACGTCCCAAGTGATGACTGTTAATAATAAAACTCATCATTTTGGAGCGAGAGAATGTGGCTTTCTGCACTTTCTAAGAGAGCATCAGCAGAACAGGACAGAGTGAATATTATCTCTAAAAGCTACGCATCATTCTCTTAAAATGTTAATGTTCCATTTCTAGCTGAACAAATAAACCTCTACAAGTTGGATGCAAGTAACACTAATGAATCAGAGTGCAGACTGGGAAAACAAAGAACCAGACTCTGACTGCAAAAAAGCATCTTTCAAGGAATAAAAAATAATTAAGTCATTATTTAAAAATTGTTCCAGTAATGTGCCGTGAACAAAGGGCTGTTAGCTTGAAAGGACCAAACAGCTTTTATTTCATAGTATTTTATTTGCTGCAGGAATATAAACAAGATCCCCAGCAAACCCTTCAATCAGAGCATGCGTTAGTAAAAAATTCAGAAGCCTTTTCCCCATTTCCCATTTCCTTGAGATGGTTTCTTTTCTGTTTTGCCTCCCTAATGTATTTATAGTGAGTGTGCAGTTTCCACGTGGTTTAACATCCCAGTCAAAATCGGGTGGATGCAGGCAGCAGTGCTTCATGGCTTGGTTTTATGGCTTTCATTGAGTTCCTGGTGCCTCAAAACCCATTGCAAAGATTAAGATAATGCAAGATCTGATCTCATATATGCTCATGTTGAGTGTAGTGTTGAATGAAAACCCCAGGCTATTTTCATCATCCAAGCACTCAGGTTTATTATCTGTAACACATTCCTGCCTAAAAGCACTAACCAAGGTTGTGTCAGACACTAAAGAGCCACCTGGAGTTCTTGCCCTCAGGAGGAGCTAAATTGGACAAAACCAGGAGGTGGTGAGAAGGCAGAGATGAAGTGATTCATGAAGGGATGCAGAGCAGGCCAGTGGTACAGATGTAAGCCCGCCTGCACTTAATAACTGTGTCCTGGTGGCAGCACCTTCAGGGGTGACACCGGCTGTTGGCACTGTGCTTTTCAGGAAGCAAAGTGCCTTCGGTTTGTTTTCTCAACTGCACAGCTCCAGGAAGTTCGTATGACTGCATCTCCCGTGCTGACAGAGATCCAGAGCCCTACTCTGGGCATCGTTCCAAAGCACACTTTCACCTCCGTGTTCCTGCTGATGTCCCGGTGTCCCGTCTGTGGAATAGCACTGCTCAGTCCTGCCCAAGCTGCTGAGAAACCTTGAGCCAGCTCTAAAAGGCTCTCGGACTCCTGAAAAAGATGGTGAAAAACACAGTCACAGGAATCTCCTCAGGAAAGCTGTGTTTTAGAGGAATTTCAGTCTACTTTCCCCATCCCCAATTTTGTGGCCTTTAGAATAGGTTGAATTCACGCTCAAAATCACTATTGTTATAGAGCTTCTGCTTTCCAGCCTATGCTCCCCAAATATTTCAGTTTCTCTTCTCTACAGAGAAAATTCAGAAGAAAAATGAGTGATTTCTGAAGAAGGACCCCAGTATTTTGAAATTTCTCATTAAATGAAATTTCCCTTCCTAAACCGCTTTTGTAAATTGCCCCATTGCAATGTTTTTTGGTGAACAATATAATTCATATGAGAGCCAACACAAGGAGGTTGAAACAAAGTGCTTCAACCTTACTCAAGCAGAATGTTAAATAAAAGTCAGATGAAATTGATACTGTCCCTTGAAACACTCAGATTTTCAGAATCAGCATTTTCTCATAGCAAGCTGTTCCATATCCCCTGCTGGCAGCAGGCTTAGAGACATCAGCTTTTTCTGGAAAAGCTTTAAGTGCTGGGTATTATTGTTGTTATTATTATCATCAATAATATGCAGAGGAAATGGAGCTGGAAAACAGAGGCAAGGGGATAGATTCTGCTACAGCATTCTATGCTCACTAGTAATATGGTTTTAAATTCACAGAGGTCCAAAGGAGAGGAGAATTCACTTCTACAAAATACTGTCCACCTCTCTTTCCCTCCATGTTTCTACTTATGAGTACATCAGGTGCTCTCAGCTCATTGCTCTGCTCTGGTGGATTCATTCACATGCCACCACTGCCTGACATGACATCAAAACTAACTCCTTAATGCTCCATTTGTGGCTTTTGCCATTTTTTTCCCCCCCATTTGCATAGAATAGAAAGGTAACACTGATGCTCAGGAGAAGGAAGTCTTTGGACAGCACTTCAGTTAGCTAAGTGGACTCCTACAGGGTGACTAGGCCACTACTGCCTGTAAGCTGCACAGATTCACTCAAATATCTGGTTGACAAGTGCAATTTAGAACTCTTTAGGATGGTTGTTAGCACACACACATGGTTGTGTGCCCACTCGATGAGCAATCCCATTAGGTGGCTAAGCCTGGATGGCAGGGAGAAGTGGGAATGAGAGTGGGGCAGGGTGGGTTGGTGTCTCATGGCACGAGCTGCTCTCTCAGGTGTCAGAAGGGGGTTTATAGGAGGATACAGAAAACCAGGCATAACTCTGTCTCTGAGGGTTCCCATCCCATCTGGGGAGCCTGTGACTGACCACAGTGCTGTTCCTTCCTCCGTGTACGATTAAGTCCCCAAATTAAAATTATTAATATCTTTTCCTTTAGAAGGGATTAATGACACATGTGTCCGACCCATGTCCTGGTCCTTCATGCATGAAATGTTTTGTCTTCCCCTTTAAGGAGTTTATTGCCTCACTGACCTTTATACTCTGCAAAGAAGCATTTTAATCTCCCACACTGCTGGGCTGCTAAGTGGTTTCTCATTTGGCTTGTGCTGCTCAATGGTCTTTCCATGTTGACAGGCTCTATCAAGTCACCAGAGTTAGTCTGAAACTGTTCTAAGCTGTTATTTTCAGTAATAACACTTCCATTTGTTCCCCAGGCTCGCCGCGCCCACAGGAGGTGGGAGGAGACGTGGAAGCACAAATTCTCATTAAAAGAAAAAACAATTTTCTTTGGGAATAATGTACCTCAAGGCAACCAGAAAGGGTCAGTGCACTGGATCCAGTATGAGCAGAGCTGAGACTGGAAATCTTTAAACTAATCAATTCTCCCATTGAGGACTTTCCTAAAATGGTATTTATCACTCAGACCTGTTAGGAAGTCTCTGTGAGTCTAGGGAGTGTGCCAATATGTTATGGATGATGTTGTAATTGTTCACTCCTGTCATCATCTCTTCGTGTGGAGTTTGTACATAAATAACTTGTGAGTGCTCATCCTTCAGCACTATTTTCTGTCTATTAGTCACCAGTCATGTGACTTATTTCCCTTGAAAGGAAAGGGGGGGGGACTAAGAGACATCTTAAGAAAACTCCCCATGGAAGACAGAAAAACACATTTTTCACTGAACTCATCTCATCATCACATAAAATTTGGGAACAGCCAGGTTGTATGAACTGCATGCCAGACACAAAGCCACCCGTCAGGGGGTGAGGGAGGTTATGCCTGCCTAATCAGATGGCAAAGCTGTTCAGTCAGCCCAGGAAATTCCCTGGCCCTTCTATCAGAGAAATTAAAATGAACCTTTCCCACCATTCTCTGCTGCTGCTTTATCCTCTCTGTCTCTTTTCTTGGCTCTGCATTCTGGAGCCTTGAAACCCAACATCAGGGACAGACCTAATGGTATTTCCAAACTCCCTTTTTTTTCTTTTTTTTTTTGTTAGAGATGGTGAAACAAAACCCTCTGACTGTGAGGCCTTTGGTGCAACTTCCTTGTGCTGCTCAAGTTCTTGTTGGTTAGAAATAACTGCAAAATGTTCCCCAGTTCCACCCTGTCTTTTCCCTCTGTGCCCATTACATAAGGCTGTTTTGATAAGCCTTTGTGATGAAATCATATACACACATAGTGCAATAATATCAACCTCATAATGACTAGGGAGAGGATAAAAAATGTCGGCTTTATCAAAAAAATGATCTCTTTTAACAACAAATTGTAACTAATTAGACTTTGAATGGGAAATCAAATGAAAGTGCATGAAGGCTCAATTTTCCATACAGCTGACGTTCTGACCTTTTTAGGAGTGGGAAAGAAAATTATTTTTAATTAACATGACTAATCATTTCCTGTCATTTTCAGATAATTGGCTTTGTTGAAAAAAATGAGCTGTTTTGGGGGGAAAAATGGGGAGGGTGACAGTGGCAGCTCTACTGGCATGCTTAACCTTTTAGATTCTACCTGCAAAAGGAATCTTGAATCCTTGTTAGCGTGGTGAAAAGGCTTTACATGGAAATTTGGTGTCCTACGCCTCTTCCTTTCCATATGGCTCATACGAATTCATGCATAGGGAAAAATTATTTGACACACTGCTAGACTTCTTTCACTTTGAACCAGTCCCTCGTTAAGAAAATGGTTTAGCTAACAGACTGTTTTCTGGTACATCTTGAGGTCACACACATGATCTAGGACAGAAGGTCAGATCCTGGAGTCCTCAATACATTCCGCTCCAGCTAGTTGGGAATTTGGCTTGTCTGAGAGTAGCCAACTTTTATTCTGACTAAACAACAAGCAATTGAAGGTGGCCAGATCAAGTGCTGTAAAGACTGTTTCATTGTACCTGCTCGCTGGAAATGTGGAAGTGAAAATCCTAGAAAAACAGAAATCCTAGGCCATGGGGTGTGAATTCAGTCTCTTTTAACCAGCAATGAAACCTGGTGTGTTGGAGGCTTTCCTAGGCAATCGCTGTGAGGATTCAACGCACACTTCAAGGGACAGGCAGAGTTGTTGGAGAGAGACCAAAAGGAAAGCAGGAAGATCAAATGACTGAAACACGATCTGCAAGCAAAGACTGAACCGCCTGGGATCGTTCAGCTAAGAGAAGAGAAAATTCAGTGGGGAACTTAGGTTTTGAATAACATTAAAAAGACACTGAGAAAGGCGGTAACCTGTCCTCCGCTTTCAGTTAGTGGGGTAAGTAGAAGTGAGAATAAATTGGAGGAAAGTCTCAGAAGAGATGTCAGGAAAAACTTTCAAGTGATGAAGAGAGCAGAGCACCAGAAACTCAGTAGAGTCCCCACCTCTGGTAGTTTTAAATGGGACAAACATCTGTCAGGGATGACAGGAGGACAGCTCCTCCTGCCTTGGGGCAGGGAAATGGATCTGCTGCTCTGCTGTAGTCCCTTTCAAATGTGATTCCCATAATTGTACAGGACAAAGAATTCCTGTTTGATATCAGCAAGAAGGATAAGGCTCTAAAATAATGAGCGGGTTTTGAAACAAAAGGAAGACAGGAGCATATAGCAGGTGAGCAGCAATCAACACTGGATGTAAATGAAGGCACAAAAAGCCCTGGTTAAGCAATGGAGTCAATACACACAGACCCTTTTCCACAGCAAGGAGCTGCTGGCTGTAGCCTGGTGCCTGCTTGTGCAGTTGTCTGCTGGGTCAGGATGCCCAGAGGTTTCTCAGGCTCTGGGCTTGTTACTGGTACAGCCATAAAATGATTCCTGATATAATTGGCTTGACTTGATGCTATCTGTTTTCTTTTGGCCAGTGTGGATTGTCAAACCAGGCTGGTGGCATTCACCCTGGTGTCTCCTGAAATGACAGTGATGGAGTCACTGACACAGGGAAGGAACAGCTCAGCCTGTTACTGCTTTATTCAGGAGAAAGGAACTCATTTAATGGCTCTTTCATTCAACCCCTACCATGAAAAATAAAACCAGAAAAAAAATTGGGTTTATATTAAATTTATACCTCATGTAAAAGAAATACCTCTGACTTTCAATTTTTCCAACCCCATTTTTCTCCCGCTGCCTCCACTTACAGAGCACTCCAGCTGCTGTAGGATGAGGAACAAGCAGGATAAATTCCTAAACTACATAACAGCAGCAACTCCTGTCCTTTCCTCTTATTTAACTGACATATTCCATAGCTGAGGAATCCCCTCTTTTACTGATTTCAAAACCGTGTAGTCATTTCTATTCATGAAACAGATCAGAACAAGTTCCACTAATGACTAAGAGATGTATTTGGGAGTTGAGAATTCCGCAAATTAGCAATCAAACACAATAAAAAAAATCAAAGGTACTGCATTACAAAATACACTTTGTTCATTTACTTTAACAAGTATCACTTATTTTCAATTATTTACAGTGCTGGTTAGTGTGCTCATAAAGTACTGTGGCATATTGAGTTAAAAGTAATGGATTCCTAGTGCAGGGAAATCTCAGCAGAGTACTCTGCTATTAAGCACTGGTAAAAATGGAAAGGTAATGTTATGGTGGGCTGCTTTCTGGGCTTTTTTTTTCTCGTTGTGGAACACTTTTTGATGGGGTGAAGATAATTGGGTCTGCAGATTAAGGGAGTTAAGAATTTGTTGAGTTCTCACACTGTGAAGAGTTTTGTAAATTCCTACATCAGTCTTTGTCTTCCAGCTCATCTCTCCCTTTAACAAATCCAGCATTCAGTGCCTTATCTCAGGGTGTCCTTTCCAGTCTGAATTCTCTGGCTTTCTTCAGCTGCTCATCATTTAAAGACAGTTATTTTTTTGGCATTTCATTTCCTGCTTTTTTCCTCCTCCTCTTGCATCTTTTATAGATGGTGATAAATGTGAATAACAATGTGCCCAGTGTGAAAGACAGAGTGTAAAACCCAATTCCATTTGATTTCTCTTTTATTCTGACTTTAAGCCTCAGATTTGCCCATGTCTCACTCCCCTGGACCTGTCTCCTGAACTAAAGAGTGACTCTTAAAACTGATTGCTGTGAAGAAATAGATCTCAGAAGCAAGAACATTCCTAATAATTGTTGAAACTCATTTAAATTTTATTCCCCACCCCTGATATATGGAAGCAGCTCAATGCTAATCAGGAAAGGGAGAAAAATCACCTTAATTTCAGGTAATCTATTTTCAAAATCCTGTTGAAGGCAGCAAAAGGCTCTGATAATTCGCACATGGTGTAAACGGCAGAGGAAGAGAGGGGCCGGCAAACAGGGAATACTGAGCCACTTGTCGGCTTCCATGCGTCACTGCTGACACCTGCTGCGGAGCCGCCCGGCACGGCCGCCTTCCCAAAAACCAGGAAAGGGCTGGCTCCTCCCGCTTGGGAAAGGGAGTCCCAGCGTCCCTAGCAGGAGGGTCAGCTTGGCCACCCCGGGAGCAAAGAAGCAGGTTTAACAGCAAGGAAAGAGCCCAGCTGCCTGGGTTTGGGAGGAGAGGCTTTCTCCAGCTGTATGATGCCTTTTCCTGGTCTTAAAATCAAGAGTCGTACATGGTTAGAAGGGGAAAAGGGATTTTACCTTGGTATTTATTTTAAGGATCCTTAGGTGCACACGTCCAGGTCATATGCACCTCAGTGCACACTGCAATGCACCCCCAAAAGATCTGGTGTAACATTATATATGTTACTAATTAGCACATCTATCAAAGATTCCCCAATGAGAGGCTCAAGTGAGCCCCCCTCCCCAAGGAACCTTCCCCTGGATGGTTCTATCTTGGTTTACAGAATGTGTTCTGGAGAGGACCTTGGGCTCTGGGGCACACTGATCCCTGGCTACAAAGCTTCTAAAATGTTGAGTCTCTCAGCTTGACAAACAAGTCCAAGAATGTAGGCAAAAAGCACTAAGAATACAGAAGTGGTAAAAAGGTATAACAGGAGTATAAAAGAAAAGGCAAAAAATCTTCATGGCATCAGTATACTGCTTTCTTTTTTCTATTTTCTTTTCCCCCAGTATTCAGGTCTTTTGCCTGTTTTTCAATATTTGCTTGACATCTTGATAACCAGAGGGTTTTTTTCACTATCTCAGACTCTGAAATAGACAGAACTGAGCTACCCTTGGACCCTGGCCAGAAGAGAAGGAATCAGCAGCAGGTGATGCTGTAGTCAGAGCTGATATAGATTCAGGTCAAGGTTGGTTTAGAAATAGAAGTGACCAGCTCAGGCAATGGCTGTTTCTTTAGCACATCTTGCTTGCTCGTATGGGTTAATCTGGTTGGTGGCTTCCTGCCAACATGTGGGAGTTGCTCTGGCAAAAAGTGTGGTTTTCTCTGAACTCCTGATGTAAAATGAGGAGTTCTCACCTGCCATAAACCTTCCTGCTGTAAAAAGCTGCTCAGCACAAGGAGATGCCCAGCAGAGTTATCATCATTATCTGATGTGACACAAGAAGCATTTAGTAGGAGTCAGCTTCCTTTGGTGTGGTGATACAGTGAGGATTCTGACGGACAACTTGCATTAACATCATAGACCTTGGGAGAGGAAAAAATAGAAGAGCATTTTCTCTTTAAATGGATGTTTGATAAAAGAACAGAGGCAAGTAATGGCTAGATTTGCTTTGTTAAGCAGGTGTCCAGAGTATTTGCATTTTATAATTGTTCCTGCAAAATTTGGTGTGAGCTGAATATCAGCTTAGCTTTCCTGTGCTTCTCTCTTCCTCCTGTGTGGAGTGCCAGAATGTTAAATAGCTTCAGTTCCATCATGCCAGGTCCATCTTGAGCTCTGGTCATTCTTCCACTGAGTGGCAAAGCAGATGCCACCCCTCCTTCAGTGAGGGTCAAGGGGAGAAGTCCTTCAAGAGCCACCCCTGGGGATTGTGCAGCACAGCTCATCCCCCTGCCCCAGACAAAACACACTACAAGTGGCAGAACGTAGCTCCCTGTTATTAATCCCACTGTGATTCGAGATGTCGTGCTATTACTGCACACACAAAGATACTTGAGGGTTTTCTGATTTCAATTATGATTATTATCTCTTCTGAGAGATGCTTTCTCTGCTGTTGGGAAATCTGCTGTGGAACAGCAGCAGACAGCAGTAAATAGTCCTGTTTGTATTAAATGTGCACTCCTGCTGGCCTCCTCTGCCTTGTTGAGGTCCCCTTGCTTTGTCTCCCTCTATGAGAGATGTGGGAGACTCTCAAAATGTGCCGCAGGTAGCAAGGATGCACATTTAATTTACACTACCTTCTGAATGCACTAAGCCAAGCCAAAGTCAAGATTTTCACTTTGCAAATGTCACCACTAAGAATTTTTCCCTAAAGAACTTCTGCTAGATGTGAAAACAAGTCAAATACCTTTGTCCCAGGCCTATCAAATCACACCCTGAACATTGCTGTGTTCCCATGGCCAGTCCTTGAGGGCACCATGGGCAGTAGGAGTTCATGAAAGTGATAATGCTCTGGGAACAGTGAGCATGCTGCTGTGGTGTCATTGGGAAGAGCACGGTGACTTTGGACAGTGAGAATTTTGAGTCACCAAACCATATTTGGAGTCATCAGTGGGCTCAAATTTATGCATGTCCTTCAGGTTCTCAGCACACTATTCTCCAGAGCAGCACCTGCTGAGCCCTGAGACCATCTAGGAGCTCTCCAGGGGTCCCAGGTATGACCTGAGAGCCTCTCTCCACCTCTCAGGGGACAGATATCCACTCATAAAATGACCAGATCAGCTCATCACCTCCCTGTTTGTCTCAGCAAGGCAGCCAAGAGATGAGCTGGCCAGGAATAGGAATCACAGGTAGAGAACAGAAAGACAAATGACTAACAGATGCTTGCCCTGCTATTCCACCTGGACTGTGGCTAAAGGGTCAGTCCACTGCAATCTGCAGGATATATATTTTCCTTAATGCTGAAAATGCTGAATATTCTGTGTTTCAGATTCTTGGTGTCTGTCCCAGTGTGTCAGGTCTGTATAATCTTACAGCTACCACAACCCCAGTTAACTCATTGTCCTCCTACTTCTGGGGATGAGCTTCTGTGTCTCCATAACTATGTCCAGAAGCTTCCCTCCCACACAAATTTAATATTAGAAACACTTTAGTTTCAAAATAACTTCCTACTCCTTCCTTCAGACGTCCCTTTCCTGGGGTGAAGCACGAGAATAAAGGATGAAGATACTTCCTAATCCCAAGGCTGCCACTGCTGCCACTCCTTATGAAGGCTTTACAGAGGCTTCCAGATGCACATTAAGCTTGATGTGGGCTCCTTAAATCTCAAGAACATTTAATAAATGGGGAATTAGTCTGATTAAGTCATACCAGAGATGAATTTGCTACATTGATACAATCTCCAATGAGCACTGCACTTCATTTAATAAATGTATTTATTAAATACATAAAAGAGTTGTAAATGGAGCTCTTGTCTTGCTGAACCTTATTATCTTCATCCTTATTTAACATTTATTTTCTTGAGAAGAGACAATATTTGTTAAATCTTGAACACGTCATTGCAAAATCCACCCATGGTTTATTCAGACTGACTCTAAATATTAAATTTCAACATTTGCTAGACCTGGCTCCTTGTTTAATCTACCAAGATCTCTAACAAGCACAAGGAAAGATTTGCTAACTCCAAAATAACTGTTATTGAATCTCCAGTGGCTTTGTACAAATCTACATAGTATTTAATAAATATGGCCTAAGATTTGCTAAAATCTGTTTAACCTCCATTAAAAAGGGGAAAAGGAATTTGTTGCAGTCCCTTTTTGGATTCCATGCAAAACTTCACAAGTATATCAGAAGTTCCCAAAATCCTAATAAATTGCCATGTGAATTTTCTCTTTCATTTCTCATCATTGTTGATTATTAATGTATTTGTGCACAAATAACAGCTCTGTCCTCCAAGGCACTGCATCACTCCTGTCCTCCTTACTCCCCACCATGAGAATTCAGCCGGTGGGAAATTAGAAATCACTGCTGGAGCATTTCTGCCACGCCACCTTTGAGATTGCAGCCCGTAATTTTGCAGACCTTTGCTGGGAACTTGCAGATTGCCTTGGTCAGTTTTATCCATCTCCTCTAAAGAGACACATTCCAAGAAAAAGTAATCATGCTGCATCCATAGCAGAAACAATGCTTCCCCACCTCTTATTATTCCAGTCTCTTGCCAGACTAAGACAGACTGAATAACAAACACTGTACTTAGTTCTCAACCTGCATTCAGAGCATTTTTATGTCTCTATCTAGTTCCAGGATTTCTGGGGCAGCGATCCCAAATTATGTTTGGCCCAAAACCTCTGCCAACTTGTCTTGCAGATCACCCTGCATCCTGACCATAAAATTTCATTACAAAAGAGAAAATTGAAAGCAATTATATTTTTGTGTGCTTCTGCACACCACTCCCCCTGGCCTTTCAGAGCCCAGAGATGGGGGAAGCATGGCCCAGGAATCCTCCTCCAACACGTGGGCAGTATAGAAACACTGAGTGGGGAGGTGAAAGTAGTCTGATTTATTTGCCCCATTTCATGGCAGTTACCTTGAAATCTCCTCTTTTCCATGGCAATGAATGCAGATCCCTTCTTTACTAGGTCTGACCTTGGAGCAGCTAGCAAAAGGCAGCAGATGGGATGTTAAAACTCTCAACACTGGAGATGGAGCTTCAGACCTGCTCAAGGCTACAGTGGAAATGAGCTCAGCCATCTGAATCCTGTCACCATTTATCAAGAGCAGGGAATATCCCACTATTTTCCTGCCTGGCACTCTGGGCACAGGAGGAGATTGTAGGAATGCAGAGGTGGGCAGTACTGTGGGGTCACTGTGTGAGAACTTGTCCCCTGAACAGCAGAGAGAAGTGGATTTTTCCGAATGCTTCAGAAATGTGGGGCTGGGACAGCCAGCAAAGCCAGCTGTTCTGGGAAAGGCACTGGCAGAGCTAATTCGGGTACAGAATGGGAGGATTCAGCTCTCCTTGTAGCATGGCAATGCTATCAGACTCTCCTTTTATTGCTTATCAAAATCCTCTTACAAAAACATGGTGCCAGTATATTATTTAATATGAGCACTCTGATATGACAGTGAAGAAGACCAGACAGGCCAGACATGACAGATAACATGGCAGTTAAAGCTGCTATTAAAAATAAAGGCATGGATTTATTAAAGGCTTACAGAGGAAGGGTCTGCAGTCCAGCTGATCCCGGGTATAGGTCTCACATATTAAACATTTGAGTTTGGGTTCAAGTAAAGTTTGCAAGTCTCTACAAATCTGTAAGTTTGCCTGTGATAATTTGCTACTAGGTTCAGGTTATTCTCCTACTGATTTATAGCCTTGGATGTTCTAAGCAATATTTATTGCATCAGATAGTAGAGCCAGCTTTCAGGAAATGCTGGTACAGATGACACAAGCCTTGAACACTTGGAGATCTTATAAATACTATTTATAAAGTGGCAGAATTTGGGAAAATTCTTGAGAAGAGCAGAAAGGATGATGTAATTACAGATTTTCAGAAGTGGTCAGTAATTTTCTGAGCATTTGAAGAAAAGCAACTACATATTTTTGGATAAAAGTGGTCATTATCACACTGAAAATCTGTTCCTTTTCCATGTGAACTATGACAGGAACACAGCACAGAGATATGCAATATATGAATCTACTTCTGGACACCTAGACTTGCGAATTATTAATAAACAAATAAACAAAAGTGACAAAAAACTCCCACAAAACAAAAAATACACAAAAAAATAATTTTAAAACCCCAAAACAAAAACAAACAAACAAACCAACCCCAAACAAAAACAAATTCCAAAGATCTCAGACTGTTTATATGCTAACCCAGTTATTTTTCATAGGAGCTGTTTGAGCCTGAAAGGAATCCATGTTCCAGCCAGGCATAATTCTGTTGTCCCTATTAATACATGTCTGTGTATTGAGCTTGATGAATGTAGAAAGTCTGGATACACAGCTCTGAGATCCTGTAGGAGGAAAAGACAACTCTTCATCCAGTTCTGACCAAGACTGGATTCGAGACACAGCTATTTAAGAATCCATCTGTAATAACAGACACAATTTAATTCAATTCAACAGCCTTGTAGGATTCAGAAACAAATAAACAAACTCTTTACTTCAGTAGCATTAGAATTTATCTTGAGGAAAGCCAGCCTCGTAAAAAAATGAAGCAGAAAATCATCAGCTTAGAGGGTAAAAAACTTTTCCTGTGGCATGAAAATTATTGAAAAGATCACATTAGCTGCTCACTAAAATTTATAGCATCAAAAATTGCAGGAGTGAAAACAGGGAAAAGGGCTATGTTTGGTTCAGCCATCGATTTAAAAAAACCCCAAAACTTAAAGTAGAAGATATCCACTGAAGAGCAGAAATTGGGCCAAAAAGAGGAAAACAGAGAAGAGCTTAGCCAAGTTCAATGTTAATCTGTCATATGGCAGGGCAAAAAAGGTTTTCAGAAACAGCTCCTGAGAGGCAATTGAAGTCACAATTCAAGCACATCAGAAACAAGAAACTTGTCAGATATTTTATACTGGCAGTTCATGATTAGTGTGTAATGGGTTCTCAAGAAAGAAAACGCTGAAGTGGAAAAGGCTAATAAATTCTTTTATCAGAGTTCACCAGGGAGGAGGTCAGTAGTTTACAAGGGATGAATCAGAAGAATTCTCTATTTGAAATGCAAGTAGAACAACTTTCAGAATATTTTTTCACAAAGTGAATGCTAACTACCCTTCCAGACCAGATAAACATAAAGTGTTACACATGAGGAAAATCAATTTTAATTGTAAATACATAGAAATGGTTCCAAATTAGCCAGAGTCTCTCAGGAGTTATCTTGGAATCACTAGGAATTTCTCTGCAAAAGTCAGTTCAGGGCTCAGCAGAGGTCAGGAGTATGTTAGTAACAATTAGGAAATATCTAGAGTACAAAAGAATAAAAGGCACTGCTAAAATTACTCACATCTTGATTATTCTCGTTGTGCCATCTCAGACAAAAGTTCTGTAGAAATAGAAGGGGCACAGAGATGGCTGAAAGCACAACCAGGTGGGTATGGAGCAGGTCCTGGGCACAGAAACCAAAAGGCTGGGGCTCATCAATTTGATGAGTGGGGGGTTTATGTGTGGTTATATAAAATCATAAATAGCACAGAAGGGACTACAAATCATTTTTCACTGTTTCTTGTAAGGCAGAAAGAAGAGGCACCGAATAAACCGATCAGGCCACAGATATAAGCAGAGAAAAGAAAACTCTTTTTCACACACAAAGCATAATCAAACTGTAGAGCTCATTGCCCAAAGTATAAATGGGTTCAAAAAGCAATTAGACAAATTCATGGAAGAAAAGTACATCAAGGGCTTATTAAACACAGTGAAGTGGATCCAAGCTCCAATTTGGGACTCTTTAAGCTGTAGATTACTGAAAAATGAGGAGAGGTGTTGACAGGGAGTTTTCCTTCTCTGTTTTTCTCTTTCTTATACTCATTTCCAAGCACCCACTACCAGCCATGGACAGAGGGACTATTCTGCTCCAGCAGGATGTTTGCTCTGAGACTGGTGGTAGGCTGTTGTCTCCCCTGTTGTAGGGAATAGACAGGAATCATTTCCATTAGTCCTCAGCCTTTCCTCTCCAAGATTTCTTCCTTTCTCCCCTTGCAGTAGGGGTGGAAAGCTTCTGTCTCTACAGAAAACCTCCTGTATCAGCCAAGTCCAAAGCACAGAAGCTGGCAATGGGTGTCACACTGGCGCTGCCTTCTGCACTTGCTCAAGGAGCAAGGAGGCACCAACACCTTCAGCACTCACGTGAAGCCAGGGAGAAAATTCTCCTAAAGCTGCCCTGGATCAGCACATGGGCGACAGCAAGGGCAGCAGGAGCAGGGTGGATGCTGATGGAGGAGCACCAGGCTCACTCTCCCAGCCAGTACCCCAGGGATCAAACTTCTGCTGCTCAGACAAAGCTGATGTGCAAAAGCATTCTTTGGTTTGTCCACTCCCAACTGCTAAATGACCCCAAATTCACTCTGTAGACCTTTAGAAGCAGAGCTCCAAGGTCCCTGTGGTGGGTTCAGAGAGTGAAAAATACATAGCACTGAGGAAACCTTGAAAGTCCATACCACTCTTATCACAGTTAATCTTTGGAGCCACTTAATCATACAGGGTTTTCAGTTACTAAGGTCCTTTTAATTTAGAGTGAGAGTGTGTGGTAATTAGCCTTAACCAGGTCATTGATCTTAGGGGAATACACTCTGTGAGAATTTACATCCATCTTGCATACTTGAGGGAGGGAAGGGCTGATCAGCTTGACATCTCGGCTCACAGTATTAACTAGGCAGGTTAATGCTGACCTGCTGGGGCCCTTCACACTTAGCTGGCCATGGAAACACAAGGGCATCTCTCCCATAAGCCCCATTATTCCTTTGCATTCAGGAGCAGCACTGCTGTGAGTGGAGTGTTTTCACCCTTACCTTGCTGTAAGTGCAGAGATGTTCTCCATGACCTGCCATCCACTTCACAAATACCGCCAAGACTTGTGGACTGTTTCAGCAGGAACTTTGCTCTCTCCCTCATTCCACTCCTCCCTGGGGCAAAACTTTAATTCCAGGTCAACCACTTGCTGCCACAGTAAGGGCTGAGATGTCACACGTTGTGCTCTCCAGCTTCCCGTGGGCGGCAGGGATACAGATGCTGAGAACCCTGGAAGAAAAATCCATCTCATGGCATGTGCCTTGCTTCAGGCATGGAGGGATAGAGGCCCAGACCAGGCACTGTTTCACACTAACATTTTCACAGCCAATTTCTTCAAAATGTGCAGTCAAAGTAGCCAAAATCATTCAGCACCTGCCATTCCATCACATGAGCCGCTCACTGTGACCATGCCTGTTCTCAGCATTAGGCTGGAGCCCAAGGTGGAGCAGCAATCGCCATTCCCTACCACACACCAGCTACCAGGGCTTGCTCAACATTAGCTCTGCAACAGTTCTCACTGGCCTTACATCTTCAAATTTCTGCTTGGAAAGGCTCTCTTCTGGCTTTTTAAGAACTTTGTTTTCTTAATTTTCTTTTTGCAAATCTGGCTCTTTAGGAAACTCCATGTGGACTAATATCTCACTCTCCCCTTGCAGATTTTGTGGAAGACAAAAGGCAAGCGGGCTGGACCTCTCCTCCACCCAGATTTCCCACATCATGTTGTTGCTATTGCCAGGTTGTGATGTTTGTTTTTTTTCTTTTCTGGGTCTCCTGCCAAACATTTGTCTGCTTTGTCAATTTTTTCTTTTTTTCTTTTTCTGGGAAAAAAAAAAAAAAGCCTGTTTAATTTTAGCAAATGGGTTTTTCCACTTCAATAGCCTCAAAATTTTCCCTGGAGAGCTGTAAGCCCTTTAAATATATTTAGGTTGCCAGATTTCTTATGTTCTCTCTCCAGGAAGCCAATTTTGCTTCTAAGCTCTTGAGAAAGGGCCAGTCTCATATTTTCTTGCACTTTGAAGCTCTCATACACCACCTTCCCTCTTTTCTCTTTTCTTTCACAGTCCTCCTTAGGTTTAGCACTTGTCCCCGAGGTAGCACAAAGGGCAGAAACCCTTCCCAGGCTCGTGTTAAGCTCCTTATCCACTCTGGGTCTTTCATCCTGTATCCATCAGCAACTCATTCTGGTGTTTCATGACAACCATCCCCACATGCATTGCTGTGCACCAGGCTGAAGACACTAACCAGGACTAAATGCTTCAATGGCTGTGTGCCCTGCTCTGATCCACAAGCTCTGTGGGGAATTTTCTTCTCTCTCCCTCTCCCTCTTTTTTTTTCTCAAAACCAGCTCCTTGGGAAATGCCGCACAGTTCATTATCTCATTTTGCCTTCATCAATTTTTGTGAAAAGCAAAGACGATACTCGTGTTCTGTAGCTCCCTCCTTTCCCACTGAGCATCACCACTGAGACATTTCCAAGGTGTTGAAATCCCAGAATAAAATGGCATCCTGGGATCTGGCCAGCCCCTTACAACCCAAACCTCTTTTCCAGCTATCTCGAATAGTTTTTGTACAGCTTGAACAGGATCAGACAAAGATGCAGTGTCCAACAGGTCTCACCACACACATGGGGAAGAGCTGGTTCAATTACAAATGGAAAGTGGTTCCAGCTTGCAAACTGAAGGCAAGACAGCTTGTGGTGTCTGTAACTGAACCAGCAAATGAGTTGTATAATATGTGACCTCTGGGACAAACAAAAGTTCCTTCTTCAGACCTTGGCAGGTTTATAAACAATGCAAAAGAAAAAAAGAAGAAAAACCCCGCAGCTGAAGTGTTCTGTGATGACCTGAGGAGAAGAAAGATTTACACTGCTGACTGACTGGCTTCATGGTGAGACCAGAGCAGTGTAAGTAATGGATCTGCAGCCTCTGGGGAACAGGCATGGCTACTCAATAAAAAGTGCTGTTTGTTTTACAATCAACAGTTCTAACACAAGGACTCTCAGGCTCTCTTATGCAGGGTGACAAATTATTTCTGGGATCAATGAGATTCCTTTTTACTGCCCTCCTATTTTGCTTACATAAAAGTACGCACGCACTGACGAGCTTAAAGAGCACCTTTGCAGGCAGTAATTAAAGACACGTTTCACACGTTCTTCCATAAATATGTCAGGACTGCTATTACCCCAAGACAAGCTCTCATTAAGGCACTGTCCAGCTGGTGTCACTAAGGTGCAGAGGGGATTTAATAAAGCCAAGGCTGTGTCTGGGAACGGACCACGGGTGTCCTGATTTGTGCTCTAATGAGCGTGTGTTCATCTCAGAACCTGACACGGGGCTGCACTGTGCCAGGAATGCTGCTCTGGTCCACCCAGCACCCTGAGAATGGGGAAATATCCCCCAGGCTGGACAGAAAATGAAAATTCCATTTATGGGAAAGGACAAGGTCTCTCTGGCTGCTTTAACCATGAACCGGGACAACGAGATAAAACATTTAATTATTCTTTTTTTCATGAACCAAAATATTTTGAAAAGGTTTTCTTTCAGTCTTATCAGTACACTGAGCCATGTTATTGTATTGCTTGCAAATCCATTCAAATAATAATTCCAGTGCACTCATGTACATAAAAACATGAGACCTGTTGCACTTAGAATCTCAAGCCACTGTCTGGTCATCCTGAAGCTCTGCAGCATGACCATGGGCTTGAATGCTAAAAATGAAGCTTAAGAAAGAGAAGGTTGCAGGTGTAATAATGGCAGGAACCTGACTACTGAGAAACACAGAGCAAAGCACAAATAGGATTAGCTTCCATGAAATCTAGGTGACGGCTGTGTAATTTATACAGGATTCTTTGGCTTGTCAGCATCGTTCTTGTTTTCTGGGCTCCACTGCTGTTATCTCAGAGCAGGAGAAGGCTGTTATAGCTCTCCTGCCAGACCCAGTAGCCTTTAGTCAGATTTAAGAGTAAGTGACTGTGGGAAATGAAGATTAACACTGTGGGGACAGGTGAGATTATCTCATTGCAGGTCATTATAGTTTCCATAAATCAAATATGTTTGTCTACGTATACACACACTAATGTCCAGCAGATCTATAGCACAAGGTATAAATGAAAGGCCTGGGGAATATTGAATCACAGGGACTTATTGTATGGGCCTGTGAACAGAGTGTGCATGAGGACTGGCTGGGAACTGCTGATGGAAACACAGTGCGTGTGACAGACCCAGGACCTGTGTGTGGGTGGGCCTTTAAGTTCTCTCCAAAGGAAGAACAAAAATGAATCAACCAATAATTAAAAATTGCTCACCCCATTTATGGGTATTCATATTATGGGACCAAAACCCTGAATCCAAACATTCCCTTTACTGATGTATTTGCCCCCACAAAGCAATTTCAGTGACCTGATTTTTTTGATTGCCTGAGCTGGAGGGGGAGTAGGTGAGTAAGCAGCAGGATTGATAAGAAAATTTACTGATAGTCTTGCTTGCCATGGATTAGTGCTCCCTGTGCTACATCATGAGAAACTGAGAAGCTCAGAGTTACAGAAATGTGACTTTCTTCTGCCCCTTAGACCCACTTCTGGCTCTGTAGTCTCTCTTCAAGCTGTTTCTATCTCCTCACTAAACTTGTTAAAAAAAGTGAGAACTTGAGGATTATTGTGCAGGGGGAAAACTGAACCCTCAAGAGGACCCCATTGAAACACAGCAGCTCCTCTGGGGGGCCCTGGATCTCCTGCCACTGCCCACAGTGGCCTGTTTCTAGAAAGCGCAAGGCTATTGCCTGAGCTCTGCAGATCACATTTGATCTGGCTCAGCAGATCCCCCAAGGTCATGAACAGAGGGACCGGCAGGAATCACTCCACAGTCTCTCAGCTGGAGAAGTGTTGCTGCTGCAGAGGGAGGCAGAAGTTTTGAAAATCAGGTGGTAATCCTGAAAGGATAAAGCGGATGGGATCCAAACTCTACCATCTCCTGACTGCTAGCTCAGCCCCAGGCACTGTGAGACCCTCATGCTGGCAAGGGTGATGTTGTAAAAGAGGTAGAGGTTTGAAAAGAGGAATGCAATAATACAAAAATGCAGAGGCATCACTTGTGACTGGAGTCATTGGTTTTGGCATTATACCACTGCCAACTGAGACAGATTTCCTCCACAGGAAGAGATATGATCTGAATAGGGCAGGAAAGCAGCAATGGGAAGGAGTATTCTTCCAGTGTTAGATAGCCAGCTGAGGTAAGCAACTAACTCTCACCTCTTTAGTGGGTCTGCAACAGAAATTGGACTTAAATCTGCATCTACCAGAGCCTATTGCAAAATTTAAGCCACAAAAGCAGCCACTTGCAGCTTTCTTCCCTGTACAAATGCTCAGCCAGTGCTCAGCTGCTCTGCAGAGCACACTGGCCAGCTCACAGGAGCAGCATTTCTCATGAGGCTCCCAGTGCTGCTCGCTCAGAAATACCTTCTGCAAGTTGGAGAGTCAGGGAGGGCCCTTGAAAAAAAACTGGCAATGAATCCCTTAGGTTTCATCTTCCACTTCACCTTAACAGTGACTTTCCACGTGAACCACACAAATCAGCCACACTTCATTTAATGCTGATTTTTAATACGAGTCACACATGGAAGCAGCTCCATGCCAGTGTTTCCAAGTCTCCCTCCACAGAGATGGCTTAGTCACACACACTCATATCCTCTCCTTCCACGCCAAGGAGCAGATTTACTCTTGTTCTTGCTGTCCATCTTTCCTGTCACACTCTTTTCCATATTCTCATTTCCCTTAGACGAGAAAAGCAGCGAAAGGACAGGGCATGTTTTACCTTCTGCTTGCACTGAGGCTGTGCTTGTCTTCAGAGCCTGGTGCCTGACAGATCAGAGCTGTCTCCTGCAGTCCAACCAAAACTAGAACAGAGTCACCCATCGTCTTATTCGCTGACATTTTTCTGAAACTGGGGATATAAGGGGTCTTTTGAGCAGATACAAATTCATAGGGCTGCTAGTTCTGTCTTTCCTGTCTCTCTCATTTGCAAATCTTGTTTTGAGGACATGAAAAGAGGCATGAAGCAAAATCTTAGACATATCTTACCAGTAAACCCTTTTTTTCCCTCTTGTGTGTGTGTGTGTGTGTGTGTGATTTTGCCAATCACAGGTCTGAGAGTGCTGAGGATATCTGGTGAGAAATGTTATTGATAGTGAGTGTCAGAAAGTATCAGTTCAGATCTCTCTGTCTGGACATCTCCCTGAATCCTATCAGAGCAATCTGAAGTTCTAACATCTGTGAAAGTTTGCTGGATTGCTTTCAGAGGCAGACTCCCTCATGAGCAGAGGTGTGTGAATAAGGGATTTTTGTTTTGTTTATTTGCTTGCAGTTCTGGAAGATCAGAAAAGAGATTGATTTCAGGGTAATCCAAAGCATATATTTTAAAAAACACCCTCAGCAAACAAAATGAAAACTTGCAAATTGGGGTCATTCAATAGAAAGATTTTTAGTGAACTAAAAACTAAGCTTCTTTCAGCTTTTGATTTTTTGTTGGTATATATCCCAGAATTACTGAGCCTGTTCTTTTCCCCCTTCCAGAATGTTCACTTTCTTGAGTTAAAACTGATTGAATTGACCTACATTAATGAAATGTCTGGATTAAACCCACCAAACTGTATTTACTGTTCAAGAAACAAAGCAAAATATAACCATTTCATTCAGACTTTCAGCCTGTCAGAAAAAAAACTTCCTGATGCCGTTTCAGTTTCCTTGTTTTATTCAGTTTGCTATTAAAATCACTAAGGTGAATCATTATCCAAAATGAACTCCAGTTTAGTTTGGGACATAAATAACATCCTTGAATTCATCTTTATTTTACCTGAACACTGCTGCCAGCTTTTACAAAACAGGCAGCATATTGTCTTCTTTATTTAACAGAACTTTAAAAGAATTGAATTGAAATTGAATTGGCTTCTCAAAGCAGAGCAAAGCAATTAACAGGGCCATGTCAAAGACAAATGTTTAATAGGATGTGATCACTTAAAATCACTTAATTCTGTGTCTGCCTGCTAAATATTGGTAAATCTAATCAGGGCTGGCAATAAATAAAATGTTTGTGGCATCAGCAGTTCTGCTTGAGAACTCAACATGGAAAAAACAAGTCTCTTTATTATCAGTATAGAGAAATTGTTATCCTGGGGGCATGGGAGGCTTACACAAGCATCCAGAAATCCAGTTCTTTATTCATATCCATGGCTATTATTCTCAGCACATTTGAATTTGCAGATCTTGGCTGAAAATCACATGTTAACATGCTCTTTGCTCTTATTAGGGCGGGATATTGACTGTAGAGGCCTAAACAGTAAACACCATGGAAACACCTTTGCCTTGGCATTTCCAGGCTCTGCACGCAGAATGGGAGTGGGAGGCACAGCAGCAATCAACACATATATTTTAGGTTATTCATACTCCCCTCCACTCCTCTTTTTGAATCTGAAAAGGTTCTTGCTTCTAGAGTTACATAAAAGGTGGAAAAAAACCCAAGGAGATTTGTAACTTATCCTTTCCCAGACACTGAGTCCTGGAGTGTGACTGGGGCAAATGTGGCTGGAGGGGCAGCACAGCCAAAAAAAGGTTTTGATCAACAAAACTTAAAGAAATAAACCTGTTGAAAGCAGACCTTCTCTTCATCAGGAACACTCCAGCACTCTCATCCTCTGTTCATGATATGCAGGTGGTTCAATGGCATCGATAGAGCCTGTCCTGTTTTTCCTGTTGATGTAACTGAGATTCCAAACTGGTCCAAGAATACCCAATTTCTTAACAAAAACACTTGGCTGTGCTCCACTTTGGCCTTTGGGCACTCATGAGCAGAGGAAAAACAGAACCATGAGCTAAGGACCCTGCAGTGCAAAACAGATAAAAGCTGTCTTTGTGGCAGGAGATGAGGCCCTAAAGGATAACTTCAGAGGAGGTCAGGGATGGAGAAAATGATGGAACCACTTGTCCAACTTTCAGCTAAGCCTGTTGTCCCCTGGGTGTGAATGATGGACAGCTGTTGGGTTCCTGCAGCCACCTGGCTCTGTGTATGAGCCACTCACCTCTCTGGCCATGCTGATGTCACAAATCGCAGCCTGCTATCCTATTTAAATCAAAATATCACTGACATTGCCTGGACTGAAAGAGTAGCCTGGAGTGAAATCATCTGTTGAGCTCACCCAAGCTCAGGGGAAGAGCCTGCCAAATCCTCTTGACAGTCAGCAATGCCAGGACCAGTCTGAGAACTGTACTTGCATTGCTCAAGGGATATTGTAATTTACTGAAAAAGAATTAGGAGCTTGAGGTCAGAAATACTACAGCTTCTTTACAGGTGGAAGAAAAAAGACTGGCAAAAGGTAAACAGAAACACTCTCTACTGAAATAAATTTTCTTTTCTTTTTTTTTCTAGGTACCTGTTAATTAGGATAAAAGTGGGAAACACTATCTAACAAGGTTCCTGGGAGCGAGCTGGAAAAAGCCTTAATGAATTCAGCATTACGAGAGGGTTCCTAAGCAACAGAACATTTCAGCTGAATATTAACCCTAGTCACAAGGAGAGAAAAAAAATGGCCTCAAAAATAACCCAGAAGTCAGTTAATTAAGACAATGTCTGCTCTGTGCAGAACCACTCTTGGACATCTTAAGGCAAGCATGGTTTGGGTAACATTTGAATGAACTTCTGGCTGACAGATTAATTTCAAGACTTTTTGGAATTCATTTGCTGCTTTAGTATTAATCATCATTATGGTTGTTTACAACAAAGCACCTTAGAAGATGAAGCAAAGAGCAACGTAAAGATGTAAATCCTGTAACATTAAATTTTATAGAAATATACTCCCAGGAATGTACCATCCCTGAGTATGGACCAGCCACCATGTATCTTCAGGTAGAAAATAGACGGAAATTTCAAATTTATGGTATTTGGAGTAGGAGTTGTCGGTTTTAAGAGAGGAGAGGAACAACTCGAGGACTATGTAGCTGTTTGGCTACTACTGTGTAGTTGGATGGGTCCAAAATATTGCTTAGTACAAAAAGTGGGATCATGTACCTGAAAATAGGTTATCTCACATGTCAAATGGCAACTGAGCACTGGCTAAAGGGAACAAATTAATCAAACCATGAAAATTAGGTCATTTTCAGTCGTGTTTCCATATTCTCAAACAAGAATCATAAGTTCATCACTCTGTACCTAACCAGGATTTAATTTCTTAAAGTCATATGAAAGACACAGCTTTTCATCCTTAAAATCATAATTCTTACTCTTTGAGTATGCAATGATGTTTTTGAAGCTGTACAAGTAAATCAATTAATTTGTTTATGAAATAACACTAACCATAAATTTAGCCCCTTCAAAGAAGAGCAGCATCTAAGGCAATTTCTTGTTTGTCCCAAATGATTTGAAGGGACTGCAAATACAAACTCACGTAAATCAAGAAATTGCAGTATGGGCTTATTTAAATAAAGTATGCTGATTGCTGTTTTAGAGTTTGCGTAATTGTGTGGAGGTTACCAACTTTCTTCTGCTCCACAACCAGGGGTAGTCCAGTTTTGAGCTAGAAGGGAAATGGTGAATGTTGGGACAGGGTCACTGGTGTGCTTTGGCAGCTCTGCCAGTGCAACTCAGGTCGAAATTACCAGCTGATGTTTGCTGGTTGGTCTCTTGGGGCAGTGGTTCACAAGCTGCAAAGTCTCTGGACCAGATGTGCCCCTAAAAGACGAGTAAATCAAGCAACTTCTTACAGTGTGAAACATTAAGAGGTTTTTAGTTTCATTAGTAAGTTTGTCGACTTGAAAAGACTGAAATTCAATGTGAAAATCTGCCCTTAAAGTGAATTTAAAAACATACAATGTAAGGTAGATTCTGTATGGCTGTTAATCTGTAGCACTATTATCTAATAACAGTCTCCTCGGGTTTCTTTACCAGTTTTGTGTGACATTTCTGATTGCTAAGGGAAAACAAAAAAAAGAAATTAAAGCTGTTCTTAGAAAAAAATGAAGTTAAAATGGAGTTTAAATTGCATCATGGATGTAATGTGCAGGTGAAACTTTTTGAAAGTGACTGCAAATGGTCCCCAACCCAAATCTTGAAAAACCTGCTTCATAATTATTCTACGGGGAAACAAAAAAACCCAAGTAATTTTACATTCAGGTAGGAACAGGAAAGGTGGTAAGTGATCTCTACTCTCACTGCAGTGCTGATAGTTTAGTGAAAATGCGTGAAACATAATTGGATGGGTCTTTAAAGATCATCACTTAGGAGCCTGATTATATTGAATATCTGTAAGTGTAACCACCTTCTTATTTCATGGTGTGACAATGGCCAGGCTTGGATGGCTCAATGCTTCCTCATGCGTCACCAGAGAATTGGAGGAAAAGATCTTTGTCCATGACGGTGCCAAGAACACAGGCAAAGGAGGATCAGCTTTGGGCTGCTGTGTTTCTCCATCGAATTCATTTCCCCTCATGTCTTTCCTCTAAGCACAATTAGGTGGTGGAGAAGCCACAACCACCTAAAAATATCCTGCCTTTATTCAGTGCAAAACATTAGGAATTTTGCATGCAGGGCTGGAACAGGCACTTGGATCCAATGGGCTGCCCAACCCCACACACATTTCCCTGGCTGACATTTACCTCATTCTGCAGGAGGCAGTGAGGGAAAAGGTGGCTCAGGTGAGGCAAAAGCTTCCTCAGGGCAGGGAAGAAAGCCCTGAGCATGGCAGCGTGCACCATGCAGCAGGTTCTGCCTCACTAGGAGCTGTTAATTGTCCTCCGTGTGGAATTAACTCTCCAGCCATCCCAACTACTGCTGCATCTAAATCTTCCCTCTAATGGGCTCTCAGGGAGCAAGCGGCTGCAACCTGAACTGTGCTCGCCACTACATCAATCTTCCCCTCATCACTCGCACGTTATGCAGCAATCCCGAGGAACATAAGAGCAGAGCTGCTTGCCCTGGCTGTAATTCCCAACCCTGAGTTGCCTCTCTGATGTTTGGATAGGGAATTTGGAGAGAGCATCTCTCACAGTGGACAAAACCGCGTGGAACAATGAAGAGAGAAAACAGGATTCTGGTCTGGGCATCAGAAAACAAAAATATCTCTGTGAGGGCAACAGAGAAGGCAGAAGCAGCTCTGAGTTTCCAAGCAGGAGGCAGCTCTTGATTTAAAAGGCTAATTTGATGCATCAGGGACATGTTTTGGCTGTAAGGATTCAAAGATCTGTTCTGCTTCTGTGTTTTCACAGTGCCCAGCACAATGGGATTCTGGAAATAAACAGCACTAAAAGAGGTTTGAGAAAGAAGCAAGAGCAGGAGCTCATTGGGAAGAGTAGGGGGATAGGCTTTATTTCCATGCACATCAGAGAATCCTGCCCTGAGAAAGAGGTTTGGTTAATTATAACTGGCCAGGCATGCCAGCCATTTGATCAGGGATCTGATCAAAGAAGTGTGTGTACGCAACTTTGAGAATCCAGTAATTGTTTATAAGAAGTGAAGAGTCAAGGTGAACAACTTTCACCATGTGTTGAAGGCTTGAATTGATTCCCTTAAAACTGCCAGCTAAATAGTCCAGCTGGCAAATATAAACTCTCAAAATACTTGTGCAAACAGGAAAAAAAAATCAGTTGATAGATGATACTGTTTACATGGAATAAATTCTGCTTCTCTGCTAAGAATAAGGTTCACAGCTAAGCAACTGATTTCACAAGAGATAGGTGGGAAGTGAGCTATTTTTTTTCCCCTGTGACCAAATTACACACTTTTCATTCACACATCTAGGTGCAAGAATAACCTTTCTGCTGGGATTATTTTTTAAACAGTTTAATTAATATTTCTGTTTGCCTTGAGTAGTTCTCAGAAACAGGAGGGGGAAAAAAAAAGGAAGACAGTGTAGCAACACAGAAAAAAGAAAGAAAAGCCCAGCGTTACTTTAACACTGACAACAAAAGTCACCCTTAGATGAATTAGTGATAAACTCCTGGGGAAGACTTCAGCTCCATATGGTGATATTTAATATTAGTCACGTAGGATCGGACAAATCAACTCCACATCCTGCGGTACCTGTGGGACCTGGTCCTGCCTGTTTAGCATTCCACTGCGGCCACCTGTGAAACACTGCCATTGTCTCTCCTGATATAAATAAATAACCCCAGAATGCCAAACAGAAAGGGGTGGGCATGGGAATGATAAATTCTAAGTCAGAGGCAAGCGCATGAGAAGGGCTGTAGCTGTGATTTAGGGGTGCTAATGAGCCCCGACAGAAAATGCTTCCGACAGGCCCCTGTTGGCAGGATGTCCTGCCTGATGAAAACCAGGTGTCCAAGGTGCTCTGTGGGTTCACAGGTTCCATGTCTCTGGCTCACTTTCTCATTTCTAAATGATTAGTTAGAAAAACACCTCTTTCTTCACACCAAAGGGTACCTCTAAGCCTCCAGGTCAGTGCACACACAGATTTGGCCCACGGCAGCACATGGCTCAGCACATTCATGCTTGAGTTTTGGGGTTTAGGCTGATATCACTGGGGAAGACAAGGCAAGAAAAAAAAGCTTGTCTGGGCTCTGCTCTGTCCTGAGCAGCTGTTTTGCAAACCTCTGCATGTGAGAAACTCACTTTCTTTGAAGAATAAGCTTCTCTGTTCATCTTCACTCCCTGATGCTCACACCAGAACAAGTAAGCCAGGCCAAGCATCCTGTGTCTTGGAGTGTAATCCAAAAGCTGGAAGCATTTGACTCTGCTCAGCAGGAGTGACTGAATCATTCCTCTCGCTCTGATGGGACCATCATAAACCCTCTCCAATTAGCCTTAAACTACCAGTACACCCAGAGCTGTTTTCAGGAATGGAATAGAAGTTGTGCTTGATCCATGCTGGTTTTTGCCACGCAGCACTGCTTCTCTCTCTTGAATATGACATTCACAGGAAAGTAAATTAATGCAATCCTCTCCCAGCACCTGACTCACTCACTTTGCCTGTACATGCACTGCTAGTACATAGATTTTGCCACAGATTCACAAAAATGCTTTATTTAGGGCTTGGCTTTTCAAGCCCACTGAAAGTGCACCCCTGAGCTGTACTCTCCAAAGCCCATCATTATGCAGATTTGCCCTGCCGATCCCAAAGTCCAGTACTCAGGGAAGACTCCAAGGTCATGCTGAGATGTGCTGCCAGGGGAAACCCCTGCCATGCAGAAGTTTTTTTATGGATTTTAAGTGATTATTTTCCTAAAATGATAGAAGCAATGAAGCAGCAGACACCAATGAAAATAAAGCTGCACATGTTTGGCAGCAGGCAAAAGCTGGGCCCTGACTGAGACAAATATCCTGGGCAGTGGCTTAGGTTAATTTCCACTCTCACACATGTGAACACCTCCCCACACACACCCAGCACAAATAAGTGGCCCATGTGCACCTACACAGTACTTATAACCACAGTTTTTCTTCCCCTGCCCTAAGTCAACTTATTCTTTAGTTTCCTCCTGCCCTGAAATCCATCAAAGCCAGTTGCCATGGAAATGGTTGTGATGTGCTTTCACAATGTCCTCAGCCATGAGTGCATATCAAGAGCTCTCTCTGCTGGTCTGGAATCACCATCATCCCTCGTGGCTCCAGATGGCCACGTCTGTGATGGTACCTGGAAGCTCTCAGAGGTGCAGCCTGTGTTTCTAAGCATTGTCAGGGGCTGGAGTCTGGCAGTGCAGCTCCTGTTTCTGAGCTATCTAGGAATACTCAGCTTACCAATGAGCTGTAATGTCCAGCCCCTGTGTTCTCACAGTCTGTTTGTCATTCAGTGAAGAGCGTTTAGTGATGCTACCAGGGGAGCAGAGGGAAGGAGGAGCCTTGCCTGAGCTGGCACTGCTAGAGAGAGCTCTGAAGCAAGGCTGTGGGAAGCTGCAGGGTTATGAGAAATAACGTTTGGGGTTTTTTCTATTTCAGCAGTGCTGTCAGCCTAGGAAAATTGGCAGTGGCCTAATCCCTTGCCTGAGCAGTGCTTTTTTCACTTGACCACAAGGTCCTTGCGTAGGGTGGGAACACACAAACCCTTTTTTCACACTCGCTGTAACAGCATTAGGAGGACTGAGATCACTGTATGACTTTTACTTTTCAGAGTGTCAGTAATCCTTCCATGGGCTGAGCACACTTTGCTGCCTCCCAAATACTCCCAGGAGCAGCAGAGCTAAGGCTGATTATCAGCATGATTTATTGTTAGCACTGCCTCCCTAAAATACAGCTTTTTAGGAGACCTGCACAGGACAGAGCCTGCCACTAGGTCCCAGAGGTTCCTACAGGCAAAGGATTTGCAGGAACCAGTTCTGTTTGCCTTCCACATCACAGAGATGCAAGACCATTAACAGACCCAACCTGTGTACCAGCCCTCTGATTTCCCTCTCTGCTTGGGTGTCCATTGTCTGTACACCAGAAACCCACAGGAAAAGGCGTTTTTGCAGGTGGCAGTCATGGACCACCCTGAAACAAACCCATCTCTTCTACCTTAAGTGTCTCATGAAGTCAGTCTCAAGGAGCTGAGCTCTCAGAAACCCCTTGAAAAACATCAGAATCTGACTTGTAATTGGTGTAATTACAGTGTTAAAAAGAGGCAAAGTTAGATTTAATTAACTAGGTGGTGCTACCAAGCTTGCTCTCTACTAAGCACACAGCTGAAGAGCTGAGCATGCTATTCCTCAGAAAGGGTTTGACTTTTTTTCCTCACTGTCATGGTGATGACATCTCTCTGATGGACCCAATAACAGTGAAACAGCAAGAAAACCACTGAGGTGCCACTCGTTGTCTGCCCTCCACTTCTTGTACAAGATAATTGCTAGCTTTTAGCAGAGCCAGATAGATCTTTTTATGTAAAAATAATAACTCCCAAAGTTGCATGATACTGTGCGGTTTTTTTAAGATTTTGGTTTTAAATAGTTTACTACAGAAGTGTATGACTGGGTATGAAAGCTGCATCTAATCCATCCACAAATCATCCAAGTTTCTTTCTAGCCCCTGAGCCTGGGTTGAAGTTGCTTGGAGTCATAATGAATAAATTGTTTTTTGTTTTCTCCAGCTGCTGTATGGTTTTGCTCTACTGTATGAAAAGTAGAGAAAAAAATTCACCACAGATAATTTAGGAGGGAAGCGTTTCAATTAAATGTTGCAATAGAAGGATAAGGGACAGAAGGGGCTGCTGGTCTTATCATCTGAAAATCTCAGAAAGCACAAGGTTGACCAAGCACAGATTATTTTCCCTCCAATCCTGATTCATAGTTAATAATTGGCATGAAAAATCAGTCAGAGCCACGGTGCACAGAGTGGCCTTGGTAAATGATTCTCTTCCATGAACTTATTAGAGCTGATTAAAGTCTTGCCATTGATTTTTTTGGGCCATCCTGGGGAGACCAGACACAAGGTCAAGCACACAATGGATAAGTGTATCATTAAATCCAGTCCTTCTGGGAGTTAAGAAGAAATGCCAAGTAGTTACATGGAAGTTTTAAGAGCTCATCCTGAGATCTACCTGTTTTGTAATGTTTCATTTTGACAACAGCCATCCCCCTCACATCCTACTTCCCAAACTAATGAGATATTTAGTCACTGAGAAGAGAGCATCGTGCCAAACTCCAGTTCACAATATTTCCAACCTGAGAGAACACAGCCAGGCTTATGAGACCATTTTCTGGCCCTTAAAATAAAAGGTTTCAGTTGTCAAGTCTTATTTCCTCCCCACCCATTCTTTGGTCTCCTTCACTTAAAAGCATGGATATGGGAACACTGGGAATGGGTGTATGGCATCCCAGAAAGGAAAAGGTGTTGCCAAGAGCAGATTTTGAGGAGAGATTAGCCCAGATTTATCCAAGTACAACCAAATTACTCTAACTGCAACCTCCTGTAGAGTCAGTGGAAATACTTTCAGGGAGTGATTTATTTTGCTTCCCTGTGGAGCTGCTGGTGTCTCTCAGGTAGTTAGTCCAGGGTAGACAAGCACCTTGTCTGGTGCTCAGTCTTCACCTCGCTGATGCCATGGATTTCCAGGGGTTGGGAAGGAAAAGCTTTTGGGCATTTATTACTTATCAATGCAATCCTTGCTCCCATATGAGACAGCACAGTGACAACAGGTCTATCCTTCCTGCCCTCTTCTGTGCACTTGGGGCTGTCAGCCCCAGGAAGACAATTAAATATCAGGTGAGGGGATTTTGAGATTGCATGCAGATTTGAGGAAGATGCCATTCAGACTATGAAAAATCCTCAGACACTGCAGTTATTCTACTGAAATTTTTGCAAAGTTTTTAGATGAGAAGTTTTTAGGTGTGGAGTATCATAACAAGAAGCTCTTTGCCCTATATTTTGGATGCCTGGCTTCTGTGACAGACAGTCCAAGGTGAGGCACAAGCTAATGGAACAACATCAAAGCTTTAGCCAATATTAGCCTTCTTCTGTGAGATGCTGAGCACAATGTGTGAGCAGCCACATACTCTCAAGGGCCACTAAGCCATCCAGAATCGAAATCACACTGAGCACAAGTTTGGATCAGGCCCATTTCCCCACTTTCTAATCCTGTGCACCTGGCACAGCAAAACTCTTGCTGCGTGAGCGGATGGTCCGTGAGTGAAGCCTGGAGGCGCCTGCTGCTCCTGCTGTACCTGAGCAAACCTCTGCCTGGGAACTTGGGACAGATCCAGCTTCCTCCAGCAACTATGGACAAGATGCTGCTTCATGCACACCTCATTTGCATTCCTACTCTAAATCTGTTTCAGCTCTCCCATCCATATGTTTATCAGGGAAGAAAGCAGAGCAAGGAAAGCGGGAAGCAGCTGAGTGTCTTTTCTCAAATTGTTGCACCTCTCATTTTAACTTCCATTTCATGTTGACTTCTCCCCCAAATCCCCCAAAGTGTTTTCAAAACCTTCCTCCTACTTCCTTCTCCTGTTCACTCGCTTCAGATCTT
The DNA here is from genome assembly GCF_965178545.1 of Coloeus monedula. Classification (NCBI taxonomy): domain Eukaryota; kingdom Metazoa; phylum Chordata; class Aves; order Passeriformes; family Corvidae; genus Coloeus; species Coloeus monedula. Next base: position 6,172,243 of record NC_138794.1, read on the forward strand.
TACTAATACTACGAACCCATCACTGGAAATGTTTTCCCTTTGTAAAGACATCAGATTTAAAACAACAGCAAACAGCATGGCACCTTTTAATCCACCAGCACTTTTGCTGCTGCTTCATAAATGATTCTGGTTGAAACTCAGATCTCCTGTGTTGACTGATGGGAGAACCACATAGGAAGTGAATAGACAATGATCTTGGAGAGCAAAGGCTTCCCAGTATTCAGGAGAGGACACATTGGTTTGACGGGAGTGATTTAAACCAAAGAAATGTTTTTTTGAGGTCCCTGCATTTTTGTGGTTCAGCTGGAGAAGAGGGACAGAAGCTCACTGCAGTGTTCAGCAGTGACTCCTGAGGATTTAATGCTCAAAGATAGGAAAAAAAGGATTCTGTGAGCACCTAAAATCTGTGAGCTGCAAAACAGCTTTTTCTGGAGAGGTGGTATGAAGAAATCTAGGAGCCTCTCAGTGTTTTGATTCAGCTTTTCTTTTAAACAAAACCTTTTGAGGTCCTATTTTGGAGGCTGACAGATTTTTCTTTCAAACGTTAAGCCAAAGTTCAAAATGAAATGCAAATTTTTCAATCCAGCTCAAGTAAAATGGGTCACCTGATCTGGGAACTTATCCCTGTGCTGCCCATTTCCTCAGTTCAGCAAACAGTGTGAAAGTGGCAGGCACTGTCCCAGCCCAAGGTGCCTCCCAGCCCCTCATCTTCCCTCAGACAGCGAGTGAAACTGAAATGAGGGGTTTCCTTCTGGAAATGGAGTGATGACATCCAGATCTCTCTGCTCAGCTCCTTCCTCCACCACTGAAGTGAATAACATACCAGAGCAGTCAGGCATTTGTGTGCAGACAGCTACGGAGCTCCTTGGGGAGGGCCCAGCCTTGTTTTCTGCTCTGGAGGGAGATTGGCTATTTTACCAGGTGCCTGGCTTTGGTTATTTTGTTTTGTGTGAGACTATGAGAATTTTTCCGGTGATGTCAGCTAAACTTTCCTGTCCCTTCTGGTGTGCTGTGTGGTCTGGTGCACTGGCTCACCCAGAAGTTTTACACAACAGCCACAATACTCTAGGAAAATCTAGGACATGGGAGACATTCCTTCTCTCCTGCTGTCTTCCCTTGTGAAGAATAGCTGTGGGGTTTTGTTTTCATCTCTCACTCCACGTCACTGATGTGGGGTGGGGGGCAGTGGGACATGTTCTTTGAGGGCAGGTACAGCAGCTGTTCTGCAAATATTTCTTGGACACCTACTTTCTGTAAGTCTGCCTTTGCTGGAATGGACAGGACTCGATGACTCAAAATTGTCCCTTCTAATCCTACGCCTCAAACAGCTAAGTGATGACTTAATGGTCTCAGAAATAAATCTGCACCTCTCTTGGATTCTGCCATTCTCAGGGATGTTTGTGAAACAGGTCAGTGCAGTAGCACAGTGAACTGAAGTTTAAGTGAGCAGAATTCCTTCCCCACCATGCAGTTTCCACTAACTTCCTACCACAAAGAACTTAGTTTAGAGTTAATTGAATTAGCAAAGGCCTTCAAATACTTCCACAAGGGATTGGGTTCATTTTCGCCTTACAAAGCCAATCAAATCATCAGAGAAGCAGAAAAAACAGTCAATGACTCACATTAATCATCTGAGAGAGGAAAGGGAAAAAAAACCCAACCAAACAAAATACAAACCAAAGAACCAGAAAGGCAAAAAACCCCCAGACTGCAACTCTCAGAAACTTGGCTCACCCCAGACATGGAGCACTAGATGAAAAATTGACTCTGTGAATTGCATTATAGATTTTGAAGATGGGTCTCTTTCTGAGAGTCTGAGATTGAAAGTCTGGTACGTGCTGATGGAGTTTACTGCTGCAGGGACCAGGTTATGCTGGGGAGCTCTGGACAACACAAGCCCAAGGCTCTCTACACAGGTACCAGGGGGTCTCTGCTCAAGCACACGCTGCTCAGGGTGTTGGATTTGTGGCAGGGACTCAAACTATTTTCCCCTTGCAAATGAAACAAGTCAGAGGTGCAGACAGCAGGCACGTGGACATTGGCGTGTGGCCCCCAGACTGGAGAGGGTACCTGAGATTTGTAAAAGCATATTTATACATCTAGAAGGGTTTGGGGCATTTTTCCCAGAGCTAAAAGCAGAAAAGCAGGACTGACTTCCCCAGCTTTCCAGTCAGATAAATTAATAGAGGAGCTTTGAATTTTACAGGTGGTTGTCCATCCTACCTCTCAAGGAAGCACAGGGGCATTCCTCATCGTCCTAGACATGTCAGAGTGATGCCTGGATGTGACATCTGTGTCACACACCTGGCAGCACATGTTCCACTGCACATTCATTCCTCCTGTTGGCATTGTAAAGGTGCACCTCGGAGTGCTGCAGGCTGCAGTCGCCCCATGCATTAAATCCCTGCAGCTTCTCACCCCAGATGAGAACAAAACGCCTGCCAGAACCTGTCAAGTCAAAGACAGTGCTACAAAATCCAGTCACAACAGGAAAGGTAGCTGATAACGCTACCTGGTTTATTCCCCTGCCAGGAAAAGATTTAGATCAGATTTCAGGCCAATCTCTGCATCTCTTTCTGGCTTTTATTTTTAAATAAGTCTGTTGTAGAAGGCACCAGACTGAAAGCCCTCCCTTCTTCCACATTTTTGTGCTTAACACTCAGATTTAGAGCTGGTAATTTTATTTTTTTTTAAAGATCATTCACTGTCTCTTTTAGGAAAAATACTAGTATAAGACAAAAAAGGAATCATGAAAAGGCTGAGTTTTAATTAATTTCTTTGTTCAAAAGATTTCAGAGGATCTTTTGCACATAAGTGGGGTTTGGCTGTCTTTTTTTGGTAGGGGTTTCTATTTGTTTTGTTGTTTTGGGTTTTTTTTTTTTTTAAAAAAAAAACCCTTGTTTTTTCTTACTTAGATAGAGAGTTGGTAAGGATTTTTATGTAGGGTAAAAAATAAACCATCTTTCTGAATAAGAGATGTTTCAGACAGCTACAAGATATCCAAATTATCTAAATAAAAGATTCTGTCACAAAAAACGTATTAAGATGTGATTTTTCCTCCAAAAGCATGGGACAGAAATGATTTTGAAAGACTTGAATCATTTGATGGGACAAAAACCTAATTTTGCAGTTGCACTATAAAAGCCCTGGAAAGTAAAAGATGAAAACAGAGCCCTGTATTTCCCTTCTATAGCAACAAAAATAATAGAAAGGAATAATTATTATTTTATTGGTAGGAAATGGTTATGCTAATTTTGATGGAATAAATGGGCATGAAATATCGAAGTTAATAATATGTCCAAAGCAAGTAAAACACAAAAAATTTCTAAATGAACTTCAGAGACTTCCTTTTTTTTTTTTTTTTTTGCTACAGAAAGTTTAGTAAGCCATGCCAAGCTCTAGTGGCAAGCAACCATAATTAAAAATAATTTTATTCTTTTGTTAAATATGCAAAAAAGTTATCTCGACTAGAAGTCCTTGCAGTGTAAAAAATTATGTCAAACTTTCATTTTACAAGATCTCTTATTCCCTATTTCTCTAGCAACAGCTTCTGTAGCATAAGATGACCCCTCTAGACAGTCTTTTAGATGTATTTATATATGGTATTTATGGGAGAGGAAAAAAGCATTGTGAAGTTTGTGTTCTTGCCCTTATTTTAGAGTGCAAGCTTTTTTCCTTAAAAACAAAATAAGAGCAAGCACATGAGGAAACAGGGTGAAAGAGAAAAGAGCAAGAAAAATAGTAAATAATGAGACCTCAGGGCTAGAAAAGGGCAGATGAATTCTTGGACACCTTAACCTGTCAGAAACAGGGCAAAGTCATTCACTGCTGGATGTTTAAGACAGTGCTTTCAGCTGTGTTTATCTTCACTGTTGTTTTGTGATGTCATCATAGAAATGCCATTTTGGTTGAATTTTTTTCCTCTTTTTCTTTCTTTTTTTTTTTTTTTTAATGTGGGCGTGTGGTGGTGGTATAGGAGAAATACAGCAGGGGAAATCAAAAAGGAGAAGGGAAAAGAAGAGCTCCACCTCTTTGATTGCATGGCTGTCAGCCATTTGGCAGAGCCACTGGAGGCACTACTGTCATTGGGAGCTTTCTCTAGAGCTCATTGCAGTGAATTTGTTCTTCCTGAGCAAGGTGACAAAGGCCTGAGCTGTCACAGTGACCAGAACGCTCTCTGGCCTCAGCACCTGCAGTGGCAAAGCCCATTCCACCCATGCTCCTCTTGTCTTCAGCATCATGCAAAGGATCCTCAAGGGTGGAGACAAAAGGCAGGCTGACCTCCCACCACGTCAAGTCATCCAGCAGATGGAGAAAAACTAGGGATAAACCAGATGTTCCTTGCCTCATGGACTGGTTCCCTGGCCACTGAGATACACCAAATCCAATCTGCCAATCCAGGGTATGCCCGTTCCCACAGCTTTGGAAAAGGCCAATAAGCAATAGCCAAGAAAGGTCCTTCTGGTTCCACCTTCCACTTGACTCTTCTCCTGGTGAGGAATTAATCTGATAAGTGGGTAATTGCCAAGATTCACTCACCATCCATATTTTCACATCACAGCCAAAGTTAGAGATTGCTGGAAAGTGTGTAGTGCCTTCTGAGAGCCCAATTCAATTCCCATGATCCAATTTTAATTCTGAAACCAAAATATCTGAACTGTCATCTCCTTGCACTTTCCAAAACCCTGCCTGTCTTCCACCTTGTGTGAGAGCCCTTTTTTCTCCATCAGGGCTCTGCCTGACCTAACCATGCACTCAGGTGTGTTTCCTTCCTCTCCCTTGAGCATGACAGAGTTTGACCTGCAGCTGGATCATTCCCAACATAAATCAGATCAAGACATTTCTGACTACTGTGACAGATATCCATGAACTGGCATTCAAGCAACGCTGCTATAAGCTCTTAGTTGAACCTTGGTGCCAGAAATACTCAAAATTTGTGGAAAACATGAGAAGTGAATGATGAGAACTTGTTCAAAAACTTGAATAAATACTCACCAGGGAAAACAAAAAAGGCCATGCTGTTTTCACAGAGCTAATATTAATTTACTGATTTCTTGATTAAAACGAAAATGGAAAAATGATTCCCAGCAGGTCCCTCTTCTCTTGCTAAGTCAATAGCAGGGATGCCATTACACTGAAAATGATACATTTGATGCTAAAACCTAGATATGTGTTCATTTCTTCAATTCATTCAGCCAGTGAGTTTCAGCCATGTCCACTGGGCTGGGACAATCTCCCTGCATTCTTAGATCTCTTCACAGAGATCTGCTGTTATTTATTGCTTGTACTGCCATTTTCCCCTTCTGTACCTTTGCTCCTTCTTGGCTGAAGCAAGTTAGTTAGAAATCAAGAAGTCCTTCCACAGGGACCCCAACACCTTCTGAAAAGGGTCATGAGGTGGAAAGAGGAATATCCATCTGCAAAACATCGTGTCCAAAACGCCTTCAGACACCTGTAGGACATGCTGCCTGGTATTCAGCTAATGGTTTCTAAAGGTCTAAAATCTCCACTTGGGTCCTAGATATATTTGCCAGTCTCTGCTACCCTTGGGCACCTGAAATGCCACACCTATGTCCAGGTATCTGGTTTTATCTCAAAAGCCAGTGGCTTTTTATCAGTTATGTAAGGGGCATGTTTAGCTTCAAGAGGGAAATTCAATCTGTGAGCCAAAAAACTCGAAGACAAAAGGTCTGATGAGGCACAGTTGAAGGGTGCAGGAGCTTTGCACAAGTGCCCATCTCAGGTTGGTTATCACCACTCAGCAAAACCTTGGCTGTTCCATATCAAAGAATGATCCTTTCTGTGCTGCCAAAATGACACAGTGCTGACAGACAAATCCTGCTTGTTATACACCACAGCTGAGTGCTGCCCACACACACTGCAAGTACCTAAGGGGAAAATGGGCTTAACAACAGAGTTAGAGCACAGATCCTCAGAGTACAAGAGAGGAGCCAGCACGTGTAGCTCAGAATCAGCAGCCTTTGGAGAGCTGAATGCATTTGAGGAGGCCACTGCTACCAGCTGCGCTTCTCTAAGATGAATTTACATTTAACACACAATTAATTTTCCTTGCACAAATGAAAGGGGTGTTAGATTCCTCAGGGACAGGCATCCCTGTGAGCTTGGCCACTAGGCAGGAGATGTTCCTCATCACAGATTCTGGGTCAGCTCGGGGCAGGGAGGATGTGTTTCATTTCAAATATTAACCAGGATAAGCAATTTTTGCTGGATTCCAGAAGCTCCTCAGGGACAAAGTTCTAGTTGTAGGGAATGTGCAAGCAGTGAAATTCCACCCATTCAGAATTGATTGCCTGTGTTACTTGTGGTGCTGCTGCTGTGTCTCCAAAATTAACGCAACGTTCAGCAGTCAAAAGCCATTATAAAACTCAGTCTGTTTAGCTGGAAGCATAATGTACTCAAATTTATGGTCAGGTTTGCCCTGTTTGCAATCACCAGGATCAAATGAAGGTTTGGCTTGCAGAAGGATATGACTTAGGCCATTTGTGTCAAATTGGCTGGAGGGGCAGTGCTTGGGAATAAGCCACGTGTACCCCACAGTGTCTGAACTTCCCAGCCTGGACAGCAGATTTGGTAGGTCAAGACAGGCAGAGTGTGACACAATACAAAGTCAACTCTGAGGATCAGAAATGCAGCACTAAACATCTAAATAACATTATAGTCCATAATGCTGTCGACATAGACTACCAAGCTGTAGAATAGCAGGAAAAAAAGGCACGGATGAAACCCTGAAAAAACCAAAATGAGAACAAGCCTGCTTTTTTCCGAACAGGCCCTTTAAAAGACCCAGCTTTTGAGTCCTTGTGCACAAAGCCAGCATAGTTGATAAGATGATGGATGATTGGATCAAGCCTGGTGAACATCAGAAGAACCCACACCACTGAGCTGAAAGACCTTTTCTGCCGTGTCCTGGAACAGGCTTTGAGCTTGCATCCAAATCTGTTGAGTTTGGCCGCCGCTTCCCCCTCAAACAGAGCCGTGGAGCAGCACAGTGGAACAGTTGCATTCTGCAAGGGGAGCTCAGAGAGCAGCAGCTGATGGAGGGAGGCAGCTCCCTCCACTTAATGCAGGGCTCAGAGGCAAATTCCGGCTCCCAACAGCATGTGAAATTTGCAGTTCGCTGCGAACGTTTTGCTGATTGTGTCACACTCAGTTTCCTAAGGAGGAAGCAGGGGAACTCAGCCTTATTTGCATGAGCTTCACATCCCCCTCCTTGGCTGAGAACACACTGTGCTGTTCGATGGACAGCTCTTTTCTGATTCACTGCTCTAATTATGTTTTACAGCCGGAATATGGTACTTATGTCAAAGCTGATGGGTAAAATTCTACTGAGAAGCAACAACATTTTGTAGCATTCTCCCGTTGTTCATTTCCATGACTTCCCTTCATTTTTTTTCCCCTCAAGGCTCATTTTCCAGGCGCTAGTCATTCTGGAGAGAGATGTTCTCACCTCCTTGATGCTTACTTTTGACTAACAGCCATATTCTTCTTTTATTTGTTTATTTATTGTACATTTGCAGGCATATGGTGACAGAAAGAGAAAATAAGGAGAACAGGTTTATGATTTATCTAATGCAGCTGGTAAAGAGCTGTAGTATCTGTCTGCAGGTAGACCTTCACAGTAACAATAATCCTTTTGCACAGGAGAATAGGATCATGCAGGTTTAGAGACATTCATATTTCCAAGATTAATTCAGGCCCTGGGCTACATGAAACTGCTTCAGGTATGCTCTGTTATCCTCACATATCCAGAACCTCTCCTGGACCACATGCCAAGGGAGCATAGTCTTGAGTCAGCTTCCCCTCTCATGCCAAATGAAAACTGCCATCAAGAGCTGGCCAGTTATCTCCTGGTCCCAGACATCACTGGAGGGACCATCCCAAATTTAGGGATAGTTTGACTTGCTGACTTCTCCTGAGAGGCTCAAAGGCGGCGTCCCTAAATTGCAAACCTGACCAATTGCTCCTTATGCAACCAGCTCACAGCACCATGGGGAAAAGGGCTGGACTCCTCCCCACCCTATGGAAGAGAGGAAGGGGAATTTCATAGGAGACATGGTATAGGACTGCAGAGCACCAGTGCTGCTGGGCTGAGCTTCACATCATTTTCCTTGTCTCCTGTTATTTTCTTCAGCCAATGTTGGAGCTCTTCCTGGGGCTGGATGATTCCTCGGATATTCCATGCTGTAAAGTACAGCAGGACTCCAGGCCAGACAGATCTGGTGTTTGTGTGTGTGTTTGGCAGGGAGGGAGAGGAGAGAGAGGGGAGCACTCTCGCTCCTGCTGCAGCAGCAGCAGCAGGATCACGGCTTGGCTAACAGGGGAGAAACAAAAACATGATCTCTCATTTAACTGTGTTAAATGACAAATTGCTTACAGGCAAGGCTGCCCACTGGGGAAAACACCACCAAAGTGATTGTTTCTCATTTCCTAGAGACTGCTGACCAAGGGAGGAAGGCGAAGAAGGTGTATTTGAAATGCTGGTCAGGTGCTTTATAGTGCTCGACCGCAGCTATTTTCTCCATTTTTGCAAGAACATTTAGTATAACATTATTCTTAGTCCTTGGCAACATTGAAATGAAAGGAAAAAGCTCAGGTGACTTCTTTAAAGATACTTTGTCTTTCATTGCTTAACTCTGTTTCAGCAGAACTTGAGGTACAGACGGTTTCCTTTTCTTTTTTTTCCTAAACTTAAACCTGCCAAACTTAGGGTTCAGAGATCTGTCTTTTCACACTGCACCTGCTGATGGGCCAAGCACCTACACTGTGCTGGAAGAGTTCTTTTGCACCACCCCTTCTCTGCCAAAAAATACATTCTGGCGTTGCTAAGGAAATCTTTCACCCAAATCTTGGCACGGGAGAAGAAATGCTTAATTTTAAAAAAACCCAAAAAACTCTTCATTCCTTTATTGTATTTGTTTGCTCTACCATACGGTGCCTATTCATAAAACATAAGCCTCATTTTCTTAGAATTCTAGAATAATTTAGGTTGGAAGGGATCTCTGTAGGTCACCTAGTACGACTGCCTGCAGAGCTAACTTCAAAGCAAGATCAGGCTGCTGAAGGTCTTTTGTAGTCAAATCTTGAAAGCCCCAAGGATGCAGAGCCACACCTCTCTGGGCCCCTGTTTCAGTACTTCAAAAAACTCACATCAATTTTTTTTTTTTTTTTTTTTTTTTAGATATATATATGCAGCCAGAAATTCTTTTTGCTGCAGCTTGTGCCCACTGGCTCCTGTCCATTGATTGTGCACCTCTGGGAAGGTGCACAATCTTTGGCTCTGTCTTTGCTATAACGTCTCTTTCAAAGGTCCTCTCACTCGTTAGCAGGTCACTGTGGAGAAGCAAGGGTCTCCCAGCCTCACACATGTGGGTCTGCTCTGCTCTCTCCTCCACATGCACCTCATCCTGCTCATGTTTCCTGCCCAGTTTTCCCCTTTGCTTTGCCTGAGATGCCTCATCCCACACATCACAGCACGTCCAGGCTGAGCAAGCCCATCAAGCAGGAGGTGAGAAGGAAAGAGGCATGAAACAGATCTAACCAAAACATCAACACAGCTGTCCACTAAGGGAAATAATCCCTGTGGCTCCCCAGTCCCCATCAGAACACTCAGTTGGGACTGACTGGCTTCTGACTGTTTTGTAAGCACCAAGAAAAGCCTCATTTTCCCCATTTTACTGGTTTGTTCCACTGTGCATAGGCATATTTTGTCAAAAACAAGGCGTGTAAGTCCAATAATGAGTTCCAAATCAGCAACAATCTAACCTTTTCCTCCACAGTGTGAAAGAACATTTGATAGAACTAATATACACTAATTAACATATTCTTACTGTCAGAAAATGTCTTTGATAAGTTTTGGTTATATTTTGTTTCTTGATCCTTGCATTTCAGTTTCAGGATGCTTCATGTTGACTTTTTATTCTTTTCCTCTTACTCATCCTGATCAATACATTTCTAAATTCTGACAAGAATCCTCAGGAGTATTTGCCATAGCTGTAAGCAGGACAAAATCACTGCACTTGACAACTCAGAAACACACTGAACTTTCCACAATTGTACAAAGACAGAGTCATGTTAACAGCTTTGACTCTATTTTACAGCCAAATTGCAGATAACCTTTAAATAGTCTTATGGAGGGATTTCTCCAGAGATTACCAGGACAGGTTCGTACTGAGAGATCATTTTGTTCCCTGAATAAACTGAGGTTACCAAGAGGTGACATTTCAACAATGTCAACTGTTCTTATTTCTTTAGTAAAGTGTTTCAGTAGAGCCTGGCATGGGACAGAGTAATGCATTCCCCAGATAACTGGGGTGAGCTAAACCTGACTTCATGGCCCAGATTCTGGAAAGCCTTACACTGTTTCACCGTATTATTGTGTTTGGTTTTATATGCAAGTACCAACAGGAGAAGAAAAATGCCAAAGGGAACAGTCTGTTGCTCTCTCTGTCAAAAAAAATGTTTTAAAATGGTTCATTAAATAAGATAAATTGTTTTCTCATTACTATTCAAACCAGTAAATAATGCATTTTTGAAGAACACTTTATTAATTAAAAATGTTTATGTCTTTACTAAACAGATTGCAACAACTCTTTCTAATATCAAAGATGATGTTATTTCTCTGGTGTTGTCATTTATCTTATTAAATTATCACTAAACAAATGAAAAAGATTAAATATTTACCCCTAGAGTCAAACTTAGCCTATAGAATTATACAGGAACCGGTTCTCCATGTCTGACACCCAGACTATTGACTCCCTTGCAGGAACAATACCTTGCATTACTTGTACCTTTTGGCTTGAAGAAAAATACCAGCATGAGACAAGCAAAGATACCACGAGAATCAGGGAGATGGGTTTATCTAGCAGCATTCTGGGTTGTGCACGTACCTGAGAAGGATCCTGGCTCACATTATGAAGAAACTGCAAAAACACTTTTTGAGTGTGTCAATTTAGAAAACAAATCCTGGTTCTCACTGTTTGGACTGGGCTATATTAGAGGGATGGATGATGCAGACTGCGAGACCAGACTGAATTGCAAGCTCAGCTGAAAGTGCCTCAGTTTTAGCCCCCTGGACACAGTCCTAAGGTTTGCCATGCCCAGCCACATGCCAGTGCTGTGACAAGATGGGTGTGCCCTGCTCTGCCAGTGTCCTAAAGGTGCTGCTGAACCCAGTATGGATCACTGCATTGCGAACAGTGATCCAGGACAGCCACATGCAAAGGTGGGAGATAATTGCTGCTCCTGGGAGGAGCTGGGAGATCTCTGAGACCATCCTGCCCCTGACTCCCAGGATCTTGGATTACAGCTCTTCTTCTTATTCAAGAGGACACTTATCCTTCTCAAAGCACAGGACAGAAAATGGATTCCATCCTCTCACTGCTGTGACAAGACTATGATCCTTTCTATAGGTGGGCACAAAGTAAAGCAACAGAGAGATTAAGAAGTGAGGTATTAAATACATTCCCAAGTACAACAAAAATCCAATCTTAAATTTTCACAGCCTGGCCTTTTATACCTCTCTTCAAAAGGAACAAAAGAACACATCCAATATAATTTGAATTTTGGAGCTCCAACTTGACTATTCCCACTGAAGTAAGCGTGTGAGGTGAGCAGGGGAGGCAATGCCATTAATGGAAAAATGAAAAAGGCAACATAGTTACTCTGAAGCTACAGGACTTTGGTTGCTCTGAACTGATTGCTTGAATGCTTTTTTTGTGGAAAGGTTTTTTTAAGGCACAGCTTCATTACCAAAACGTTAACAAAGCAAAAGCCCCAGGAGCAGGCAAGAAAATTAGAAATGTTCACACATTCAAAAGCATACAAAAATAATCCCTTTTCCATTTTCAGGACAGAAATGCAGGGAGATGCACTGCAGCAGTGCTCATCGCCCTGCCAGGGTACCTGGGCTTTGCAGATGAAAAAGGGGGCAAAACCAGCACAAGGCACACACAGGCAACAAGTGCTTCGTTATCAATGTGTTATTATCTGATCATTATTGACTTCAGATTCTTAACAGCAAACAGTAAATCTTTCTGATCAGCAGGATCCCTGGGATGAGAAAACTTCATTCATCTTTCTGAGTTTTGAGCCCGTTCTGGCCTCATCCCCTCTGTCTGTATGGCACAGCACAAATTCACTTTAATTACACCATGTTATTCCAGCCTGGGCTGGCCAGAAAGTCTCTGTAAATGTTTGTGAGGGCAAATGTCAGATCATGGTCACCTCCCAGCTGGAGGCTGAATTGTAAATGCGTCTGACACTTGGGTAAGACAGTGTCTCTAGTCTGTATTCATGGAATCATACTCATTTAGGTTGGAAAAGACCTTTAGGTCAGCAAGTCCAGCCATTAACAAGCACTGCCAAATCCACCACTAACCCATGTCCCCAAGTGCCAAATCTATACATCTTTTAAATACCTCCAGGGATGGTGCGTCGACCGTTTCTGTGGGCAAACATTTCTTCCAGCTGCTTATAGAATATTTCATCTATCTCTTTATCCTGCTTGGATGACCCATAACAGACTCCCACCAGAATTCCTGCCTTGTTGGCATTCCCCCTCTATCCTATTGTCCCCACCCTTAAGCTCCAGACATTAAAAGCACTCCCTAACAGGGTTACCCCAGTGTCTCTCCTTCCTTGCCTATCTCCTCTGAAGAGTTTGTAGCCATCCACTGCTGCTCTCCAGTTGTTCCAGTCATCCCACAATGCTTCCAACATTTCCAACTGTGTCACAGTGTTCCAGATGCACAGGTGCTTCCAGCTCCTCCTGTTTATTGTCTGTGCTGTGTGCATCGGTGTAGATGCTTTTTAATTGGACTATAGATTCCTCCGCCTTTTTAGGGGGAGAGGTCGTTAAAAGCAAGAGTTGCCCAGAGTGTTTTCCTTCACCCAAGGAAAAATAGCTTTCCCATGGACATAGAGACAAAACCCTGATTTCATTCTGGGGGGAGTGCTTTGAATTTTTTTAATTAGCAAGCAAATTAAGAAGCTTAAGGGCAGGCAAGAGTCTCGCTGGTTCCCTGAACGCCTCAACTGCTGAACCTCACCTAAGAAAATCCCTCCTTTTGTGCATCTCCCATTAGAAGAAGATTAAATGAGCTGGACTAATTCTATGAGTAAAAGCAAAACAACCTCAACTTCACAAAGAGGAAGCATGCTTCAAGTGCACGTTTCAGTCTTTGTTCCTGTTATTTATTCCTTTTGTCTTTCAACATCTGGCAATCAAAGGAATTAAAAGGATTAAAAAGCACGCACAAAACAAGTGATGGCTTAATACATCAAAGCAGGTGTGACAACGAGTGAAATAGGAGCCAGGGAAAGAGAACAGTTTGCTGAGAATTCTTAAATTAGATCTCCAAGTTCTACATGTGAAATGGCCACAACACAACACACAGAACCCTGTAAAACACAATTGCAATTAAAAAAACCAGCCTGGGATAAAACCAGAGAAAAATGCACTTGTCAGTGCTGCAGATGTTGCTGTGTCCTGAGGCACCTCAGATTAGAGATCACCAAAACACATCCACTTCTGCAGTTAATGCCAGCACAGAGCCACTTGATCAGTACTGCGTTAGGTTGGGACACACAGGGAGGTGTGGATGCATCTGCCCCCCACATGACCTCCCAGATATTGACAAATATTCTCTTCTTGAAATAAATGTGTTTTCTGAACAGTGTATCTCTTCCTTTCACAGCTGTGGTTAGTGGCAGACCCTAACCTGCAGTGACAGGAGTGTCCCAGCACAAGGTTCCCAGATGGATTTAGCCTAATTAAAACGTCCACTGGAGTTACATTCAAAAGCTAAGTGCAGCCTTATAAATATCCTACACAGCTGTAAATTGAGTATTTTCTCACACTCACAGGCAAGGTTCCTGGCTTGTCATGTGCTCCAAAATGATCTACAACCACCCCCCGAAGGGCTGTAAATGAAGAATAAAATGGGGATGTGGGGAGGGGCCGTCTGATGACCCACTGCTGCTTATGGAGGTGAGAAACAGGTTGAGGGGACTGCCAGTCCCACTTTCAACTGCACCGTGCACAGAACCTGGCAAAAATCATGTTTGCTGGATACAACTAACAATCTAGTTGAATCAGGACAGTCATGGGGTTGCCTCCGGCATGTCCCTGCAGATCAGAAATGATCGCCCAGAGCTGAATATCATCACCACTCATGGGCTGCTTCCCCACTGCCACCTCCCTTTGACTGAAACCTTGCAATGGATTGTGCAGGTGCTCCTCAATCCTTTCAGGGCTGACTCAGGTCTCTTCTCTCAGGGTACACTGATGTTGTACCAGTCTGACACGATGTTGCTGCAATTGGCACTCTGAGGGGAATAGGATTCCCTTTCTGCACAAGCCGCTGAGACTTGTACTGAGGATGTACTTTTCATTTCAAATTGGAGGAAACCAAAGCAAAAGCACACGCTTGCTGCCTCAGAGCGATATTCCTGCTCAGATGCTTGGCTGGATCAGGCCCTCAGCATGGACAGGATGAGCAAAGTTCATTGTTATGAAGCACCATATAGAATTTCTATGCTGTGATTTAAGCAGCTCCTGGTCACCTGGGACACGAGGGCTACTGATGCTGTTGCAGCTACTCAGCAACACCCACTCCCTGCAATACAGAGCGTGAGTTTGGAGCATTTGACCATTTCTAGGGAGTGGCTGATGTCCTGCCAGTACATCTGGCAATCCTGCTCCCAGTGACAGCCACCAGTGCTGAGTACAGCGAGGCACCACCCATTACTGGCCAGCTTTGTTATGTGGTGGATGAAGGAGCAATACATTTTCCAGACACATAATAAATCTGTGCAGAATGTATATCGCGGTTGTTGCCCAGAGACATGAAAATTTTGTCTTCCCTCCAACTGCTATCTTGGAAATCCGAATTGATGGGTGTAAGAAGCATCAGGGGAGGGCTCAGGATGCTCTGGATGGATGACATGCAATTCAGCCTGACATAATGGCCAAGAGCAGACAGCCAGGGTTTCAATTAACTCCCCATGTGATGGAGTCACATAGCCTCTTCTATTAGCAGTACTTCAAAAGGCCAAAGAAGCAGCAACACTTGTCCTCTTGAAGTATCACAACTTCCCCACATGCCCAGAAAGGTTTGCAACTTCAAATAAGCCCTGAGCCAAAACTGGATCTTGATTGCAAAGCTATTAGAAGGTTAAAAAAAGTGTGAGTTGAACAGAGGGGTAGTTGAAGGTACAACTCTAGCTTTCTAAGGAGAGACAAGAAAGGGAATTCATTGCTCGTTGGCAAGTGGGTCAATGTAATTTGCTGGCCTGCAGATGAGAGCTGTGCTGGCTAAACAGGAAGCATTTGAAGGTTCTTCTTAGTTGATGTCTGCAAGGAAAGTTTGGGAATTACAAGAGATGAAGTTTAGATAAATCGCCGAGGGAGCTGAGAAGTTGTTGAGCACTGAGGTCTTTCTCCTAGGTAGGTTCTTCCAAGGAAGAGTTAAGTGGGGAGTACATCTGGTGTCTTTGGTGCCCAGTATGACATTGAACAATGTCCTTAGGACATCTTCTAACAGCAGAAATCCTTTCTATCACCATCAGCAGTGCAGTAGATTTCAGAAACAAATAAAACTTCTTCTCCAGTATATCAGTCCCCTATATCCTTGCTGGCCTTAAGGAGCCCAGTTCTCCTTCGCAAGTGCCCCTCACACATAATCCTTTTTCATCACTGAAGTCCTCCTCTCCTTTTCTTTCCCATGTCACTTGTCCAAGGCAAGAAATGACCAGTCTGTGTCAGGCCTGTGCATGTGCTGACCAGCCATCTAGACAGAAGCAGGACAGGTAATGCTCATGGCAACCCTCATTAACAGAAACATGCAAATCTCTCTCCTTTGCCTGTTCTACTCAAAGAAACATAATTTCTTCTGTCCAGAATGGCTGAAATTCGTCAATTAATTCAGAGACCATTAGAGGAGGTCTGAGGGACTGCAAGACCAAAGGTGAGGGAGCACATGATTATGGATTCCTAGCTTGGGAAACCAGGTTAAAAATAGCAATAGACTGAGAAAGAACCAAACCCTGAGGTGCCCTGAAGAGGTCTGTCTGCAACATCAGCAGAGCAAAGGTGGGTGGGGAAATCCTTCTGAAAAACTGCTCAGAAAAGAAGTTCATCAGGGGAAAGTCAGTGCTTGCTATTATCTCCCTATTTCCTGGCCTCGGGAAGAACATAATTGCATTTCAGCTTTACTGTGAGGAAACGAGGGTGAGATATTCCCTGTCTTTGATCACATAAGATGTTTTACCAGGGAGAACCACTGTCTCCCCCTACAGGGTGATCCATATCCAAGGCTAATGAGTCTGCTAATGAGAATTACTACAGCTGCCAATCTCCAGGTCCAGAGAGATATCTTGCAAAGCAAATTCTGCAGTTCAGCTCCTGAGGGAGAATCACTGCAGGACAATGCTGGGACACCCTGGAGTAATGTTGGATATAGTCATGCAGGGTAACTGGATGAATCCTGGGCTATAAAAATTGTATTACTTCCTTGCAAAACTCTGATTTGTTTCTTCCCTCTCATTATAGGTCAGGGGACGGAATATGTTCTTCCTTCCCCCAGGCAAAACTCATTTGGATGCAAGTGGGAATTTCTTTTGGTGCTGTTCCTGGCTCTTCTCTTCGACAGACAGGAGAGTGCTTATTAGAGCAGATGCACAGAACATAGGAGATAGCCTGATTACATTCCCAGCATGAGTCAGAGAAAATTCAAGACAGTGTCTGTCCACCCTGCTGTGGAATGTTTGCCAGTCTTCCCAGGCTGTTCAAGAACAACTCAAGCTTAGACAATGCTTTGAGTAATGCTGCAACATGCACCACTTGTCTCCATTAATCTGAGCAGTGCCAGAGCTAAGCACTGCCTCTTCCACCACACCACCACCAGAATCCCTTGGATTAAACACCGGGAAGAGATTCCCACAACCTTCAGAATGGCCTCAGAGCAGGTCCTGCAGGAGCTGCAGTCCCAGGCTCAGAGCAGATCAGCAGGGCAGACAGCACGTGCTGTCCTGCACCTCCTGAGTGCTCAGCAAAAAGAAGTCTCCTCATTTTAGACCTGTTCCTGTGCAGATGCACAGGGTCACCTTGCTACATAGCCATTCCTCATGCCATCAGATCACCACACACTCAGGCAAAATCCAGGCTAGAAGAAAATGGAGAGAGGTGGCACAGGAGAGGCTGAAGCCTCCCCTCCTCTCTGTGCAGCTGGGCAAATGGAATTTGTGATGTTCTGTTCCTGCTGTGCCAGAGCAATGTGAAATTTTCTGTTGCTAGAGAAGAGAAATGGAAGAAAAATGAAAAAAAAACTTTGCAAGAGGCATGTTGCTGTTGCAGAAAAAACAGATACCAGATCAAAAAGCTCTGCTTAAAGACACTACATATGCCAGCTCCAGGGGATTTCAAATATTTATGGTTTGCTACATTTTTAATCTTTAAGATATCCAGGGATGCTGTGTGTAGAACATGATGCAAGCTCATCCCATGTCTGACATTGGGTGTGCCTTGTAATTTGCTGCAGTGGTGGGAAGGGGAAAGCAGGATCTCTCAAGGGTTCCTGAGGCTCACACCTCGCTGTAGGCCTGATGGGGCTTTTCACTGTGCCCTAGAAGCAAATTCTGAAATCTGTCCTCACCCACTGACTCTGACACTGGTTCTGCCCCCAGCTATTCCCTCCCAGGCAGGGCTCACAGCACTTTGGAAAGTGCTCTCGCCACAGGCAGGGAGGTGCAAAGGAGAGATGGTGCCCACTGCCACCACTCCAAGACACCTTATCCTACCTCTGTCACAATGACAAAGGAGAGTCCCCATTCTACTCCATGGCCTAAATAGATTTCTTGCGTTCTACATGATTAATAACCTGAAAGAGATTAATATTTAAGATCCCACTGGGGAGTAATTTGCAAGGTACAATGGAGATTTTGGTTCTTCTGTTACAGCAGCATGGGCTGAAGTGCTTTAGCAGGAGTTTGGGGTGTGTGCAGAACACCTTAGGCATACACAGGACTAATGCATCTAACACAGGTGCTGGGATTCATTATTATTTCAGCTCATGTCACCTTCAATTAGAAGAGATTTTGGGTATGCTTGCTCATATGCCTCCACTTCTCTTTCCATGTTTCTTGAATAAAATAAACCTAAAATACCCAAAGCTGAGGTAGGATTTCAAGGAACTCTGGCTGCAGCACTCTGGCTGATGTCTGCCTCTTAACTTGGGGTGAAGCTGCATAAATTATTTAGGTTCCTGTATTTTAACTGTTAGAGAAATTTAGGCTTCTTAACCCATTTTGCCAACTATCACGTGAGCTGAGGGAGTTTGGGAGGGAGAAAGTACTTTCTGGAGGTCAGAATTGTTCATGTTCCCAAAGAAAATATAAGATGTGTTATTCTTGGGTACAAAAATCATGTCCTGCTCCACTTTTCTCAAAAAGGCTTTACTTTTGCTCACCCTGAGGAGGCTGTAAAAGCACAGCTGTGGAGGTCACGATTTAAGTTGTCCCTCTGTGATTACACCCAGGTCCCAGGTGCTGATGAGCCAATGCCCCAGCCAGCTTTCCCTGAGAGCACTGGTACTGCTGCATCTTCCCTGTTCTAGAAACTCCCTGAGGCAGCAGGAACATCAGCTTTCCCCCCGCCCCGTGCTATTCTATGTGTGCTGCTGGAGCTTATAGATTACAGCAGGAAGGGAGTACATCCAAAGACTGTCCCATCCACTTTTTAAAAGTGATGGGACTGATATATCCCGAGTGAGCCAAGTTGCCCCATGGGGGGTTTCAGCATGCAGCACTTTCCTGGAGGTCGCACAGAGATTGATAATTTTCCATGGCTTTTCCCTGCCTACTGTAATCTGGCATCATTAGACAGCACAAGGACAGCTCATTTGAACAACAGTTAAGGGATTACAACTGGACTGTGTCTGGCCGTGCTTTCTTTCTCCGTGCAATGACCAGGTCATAATTAGGATGGGAATTATGGTGTTCAGCGATGTGAAGAGGCATTAAGCTGTTGAGCTTCTGGCGCCGTGACCAGGTACGTGCTGCCAGGTTTCAAAGTTCAGCAGCTTTTAGGACTGGCAGAATTGTGGCTTTGCACTGTGGCACAGCAGTGAGGATCCAGAGCATTTCTGCAGAGCCAGGTGGCCCTGGGAAGAAATGAGGAGTGGACACAGCCAGAACTGCGGTGTGGCCAGAGCAGCACAGCCGTGTTCAGCCCCTCTGCTCCTACCCAGGGAATCACACACAGTCCCTGTCCCTACCCAGGGATACCGTGGGGCAAGATGCACTATCAAACACCCAGCTCTGTGGTGGTTTCACAGGAATTCAAGCCTGCACCCCAATTTAGGCAGAGCAACTTTGCAAAACCAGCCCCTTCCTCACCAATTTATTTGTAAGAACCCAGAAGTGTTGCCTTAATGCTGTTTTCCTCCCTTTTTATTTTTTGATCCACCTGACCTTTTGGAAAAGAAAATGCCATTGTCTGGCTTTTGCAACATTACCAGTGTTCTGTAGTGTTAATTATTTATAACCATATAAAAATGAGGCTAAGCACTGGATGTTCATTTGCCAAAGCTCCATCTTTACTCCTGTGCATGTTTCTTAGTATGCTCTTCACAGCAATATGTGTGTTGGAGAATTTTACCACCAATTCCTCCCTTCTTGTGAGTATTTAGTCAAGTAAAGCATTAGCCAAGCCTGGTCCATCTAGCATTTGAATTAGGAAACTGGCACCAGCACAGGAACTCCCTTGACTGCTCATATAATGCTGTATAACCCTTCACAGTTGAAGAATTTACAATTTTTAGAATTTACAACCTTTAAAATGATTTCTAAGAATGCAATGCAATGTTGGCCCACACAGATTAAATAAAAATATCTTAGCAGTTGCAATATGACAATTTGTCAAGAAATAAAGAGCGGTACACAAGACCCTGCAAATTGCTGGCCATTCAATACCCTAAGGGAGATATCTTCCCAGTCATTTTTATAGATATGCACTGGTGAGTGTAGATTTCTGTGAAGATGAGCCATACTCAGGGAGCAAATAAAGGAGTGCAAAAATATATTTGGCCTTATGTGTCACAGAAAGGGTATCGTCAATATTTTTAAAAGGAGCCTCCTATTGGGTTTTTCTTTTTTAATTCTGAAGCTGAATGTGCTACAAACACACGATATCACTTCAAATCAGACAATTTGCTTCATCTGTGTGTTTATTGAAAAAAGGTAACTCTGCTTTCCAATTTCAGATGATTGGTTAGTTTGAAAATATGTGAAAGGTTTTATGGAGTGTTAAAACATTTTCCTTTTGTGTCTATTTTGTTTCAGCAGTAAAAGGTGATACCAGAGGATAGAAAATGAACCTTTTTCTGTTGAGGAGACTACCATGAGATATCAGCCATAGTTTCACTATCCTGAATGACAGACCATGAAAGATTATTCATCTGCCTTCCTATCTATCTACAGCAATATGGGTATCATCTGGTTCTGTGATAAAAGCCCCCTGGGAGGCTATGCTCTTCTTATCAGATGTGGCAGCAATTGAAATAGCAGCTGAGTAAGATAATAAATAATAAATGAGCCTATATATTTTAATCTGATGTAGGAAAATGTTAACTGTTAATCTGGATAATGGAGGCTCCATGTCCTAAGATCCCCTACCCATGAACTTCAGGCAATCTCTCTCTGAGAGCTTCAGCTTCAGCTTTTCACTGGAATCAAGCTTCAGAAGGCATCAGCATTTCTCAAGGGCTTTCTCAGAGGAAATCACAGCCTCACACTAAATAGATTCATTTGCTTTGGGCTGATAATTAGTACTTCTCAACTGCATTTACCATCTTGGGATTCAGATCCTGTACTTTAAGAGACACCAGGAAACACTACTGCTTCTTCCATCAGTTTTCCCCACAACCACACTGTCTGTAAGGGCTCTCAGTCCCTCCTGCCAGCAGAAGCAGCTGGATCCTCATTCTTCTAAATCATCCTTTCCCCCCTCTTTGCATTAGCTGGAAGATTAATATCTGAAAGCAAGGTGCTATGAGTTTTTAAAGATTCATTCCTAGAAGTTACTGGAGGGAAAAGGCTTGGGAGCCACAGGTACGATACAATAAAAGGCAATGCTCCTTTCGAAGCAGGCTGTGGTTGATTAGACCTGACGGGTGCTCTGCAGAATGATTCCTGCTGTGATTGAAGAGCTGCTCGTGAGCACAGCCCAGCACCACCTCAGACAGGTGCTCAAAACAAAAACCCCAAGCAGCAGTGATGCTGGACTGGGGACCTCTGCTGACAAACCAAAGACTGAAAGCACCGACCTTCCTCTTCCCCATCCTCCCAGGGAGGGATCAGAGCACCAAGTCAAGAGGCAGCCCGTGCATATTCCATGTGCTTCCCAGCAGCTCGGATTTCCCTTGATGTGACCCACACCCTCTTGCCAATGAGGGATTAAGAATCATCCCCACAACTTCACTGTGCTGAAGAGGTGACACCAGGCACAGGAACATAAAGCCAAGCACCCGACACCAGCAAACGCGGTTTTGACAATTCCTTAAATGACCACGTGAATAATGTTTGTGCCACAGGTAGTGTGTGCTTCAGGTAGCAGCAAAACATAGCAGGTTTTTACAACTGCCATGGGGAAATATAGTCTGATGTAACTGTTAAAGATCTGTTCATATTCCAGGCAGCAAACTGCCATTTGCAGGATGAAATTGTTTGCTGCTTAAACACTGCCAGTCAAGGACATTAATTGCTGTGGGTTAGATTAAACTAGATGGCACAGCAATAAGATTTGAAGCCTGGGAGAGGGGTGGGGAGGAAGGAGGAGGGGAAGAACAATCTTCTCTCATAAATAATGGGATCTAAAAAGGATTCTTTATAGGGACAGATTAATCTGCAAACA
Organism: Coloeus monedula; assembly: GCF_965178545.1. Lineage (NCBI taxonomy): Eukaryota > Metazoa > Chordata > Aves > Passeriformes > Corvidae > Coloeus > Coloeus monedula. The sequence continues at coordinate 6,194,171 of NC_138794.1, forward strand.
GCCAAGTTCAAATCTAGTTCACATCCCACGGGTACTCCAGGCAGCCCCAGAGGACACAAACACTGACCTCACCACAAAAAACAAGAATTCAACCTTCTACTGGGGTACCTTTTCCAAATATCTGATCAATTTCAAGCTCCATATCAAAAGCTTGCTGCTTCCCAAGATGGGACAAGCCACCCAGTGTGACAACAGAGGAAACGTTCTCCTGTTTTTAAATGAAACCAGTGGCAAAAGACAGGAAAGGGGGCAAGTTATCATGACAACCTTTTGTTCAGCTCCTTGCACAGACATACAGAGCAATATATTCCCTTTGCATTGCAGGGAGAGAGGTAATTTTGGTCCAAATGTTTTCCTGCTGTATTTACCCTGAGTGCCTTGCAATAAACTCCCTTTCTCAGCTCATGGGAAGGCATGTTATTTATTCCTTTACAAATGTAAGCCCATTGTAAATAAATAAGTACCAGCTCTGGGCACTCTTTTTTGGAGCTGTCTATAAAAGCACTAATCGAAATGTAATGACAGGCTGGCAGCCAGTTTCACTATCCAGACTGCTGATAATCAGCTAAGGTTTGCAGCCATAACATTAACATCACAGCTGCAAACAAAACTATCCTCCTGTCACTCACCCTGTCCCAACCCCTTGGAAAAAAAAAAAAAAAAAATCCCCAGCCACTCAAACAAGAACTTTGCAGAATGTTTTGAAGGTCGAGAAGTTATGGCAGAGTTTAGATCAGGCTTGGAATGATTTTTTAGCATAAGACCAGCAGAGGACACCTGCCATTTCTGCAGTCTCCCCCAGCCCCATCTCCTCTAGCAGTGGTTTTATGAGCTAATAAGCAGCAACCACTGCTGATTTGCTGTAAATATCTGCATTAGGTACATCAGAGCACCTACAAGCTTCCCAGCAGGACTCATTTGGAGCACTCCATGGGAACAGGAATTTCTTCTTCCAGCCAGGGAGGAGGTGGGCTGCACCCATGAGAAGGGCAACACTTCTTGTCTTCTCAACCTCAGCACAGGGGAGAGGAAGCTGCAGTTTGCAGTAGTTGTAGGAGACACAACCTGGCAGAGCAAGACTCCAGGACTCCAACACCCAGGACACTCATGGACAACCCCTCCATTTCTGCCTCTGTTAGGAAGCTCTCAGGGGATAGTTTAATAGAAGTTTAGTTAGTTTAATAATCGTTTAGACAGAAGTTGACCCTCAGTGTTAAAATAATTTCACACAGTTCCAAGTAATTTTGTTTTAAGAAATACCTTGCAGCACCCAAGATTAATTGGATACCTAGTCCAACAAAGACCATATTAACAAACCAGGACCTGATTCTTCAATCTTTGCAATCACTTTTACCCTGGAGCAATTCCGTTGACTGCAGAGTATATGGAATACACAAGGGAAGATCTGGGGGTTTAATAATTGTTTCCAAAGATGTAGTGCAGACAGCACTGATAACACCAGCAATAATCCCATCTCCATCCCTGAGGGCCACCCTAAAACTCCTTGGTAAAAAAATGGCATTACCACTTTTCAGGTGTCAGGAGAATTGAGTTATTTTCTGACAATACTATACCTAAAGCAGTATTTAAATTGTATGTTAAATAAATGCTGTGATTATTAGGAGCAGACTTCTTGAAGTTGAACCACCAGGTAGCTAGCTGATAGCTATCCTATTACAAACTCCAGAAGCCTTAGTAGAGATGTACTTAATAATTGTTTGGCATTAATTTGTCATGCAGTAATTATCCTATTAAATCTAAATTAAACCCTCCACTCAGACACTTCATCTAAAGTGTGAACATAACAATTAAGAGAGAGGGGGGAAAGGGGGATGATTTCTGCATCATTTGCAGAGTAAGATTTTGTGCTTTTGTGAGCAATAGCAGAAAAAGGGATTTAAGAAAGAGAAATCATTCTGAAACAGAAACACTCCCACCATAAACAAAGATCCTTCTCTCTAAGTTACATATGGTGCACAGCTTAGGAGAGCATCTTGTTACACTACAAACTTCAATACACGTATTTCTTTACCATAAGGAAGTTCTGTATTGCACTTCCTTTATAAAGAACAAAAAGCAATTAAGAAAAACGAAATAAATGTAGACAATCGACAAAGGTTGGGATGGCTCTCATCTATCTAGCAAATGGCAGCTTAAAAAACAGGCTGGATTTCTCTTTTACAAGCTCCTCCTGCTGTCAACAGCCAGACATCAGGCTCTCCAGAGAGAGATTCATCCCACCCACCTCAGTGCTCAGACCTGACAGCTAAAATGAGAGAAGAACAAATCCTATCCGAAAGCCAGACAGGAAGCCTGGAACGAGAAAGATTTAAACTTGTTCTCATGTCCTAAACTGAGATTTGAGACACAGAGCTGTTCTTCCACATAGGATAATATAGCTTGAAGTGCTTAAAATGTCATTAAGTAGCACTGCTGAGATGAGGAAAGTCTGTGGGTAGTTTTCTGGTCTTTTCCTGACCAATTTAATTTTGGGATCAAGAAGAATGGCTATTTTAAAGCAAGAGAAGATCTATTTCCACTTGCAATTGCTCAATGAATTTCCACATGAGCTGCAGAGCAGCACAGTACATGACAGTCACAGGAGGTTTTCTTCATCAATCGTTTTTTTTCACAGCCTTTAGGTCTGAAATCTACTTAAAAATGCACCTTCCTTCAATAGAAGAGCCTCCTCAAGTAAAAGCCCTATTTAGTAATTTTTGATATGGTTTTTAGATTTTTTTTTTTTTTTTAGTTATGTTTTCCTTAGGGATAGCAGTTCTTTATATCCTCCAGAACCCCAAAATACCATTTGTGGTGTTGGTTTTACAGTGTGTGATAGTCTCTCTCTCTTCCCAGGCTGCCTGATCCGAGCATGTCTCTCTCTGTGCCATTCTCCTAGGAGATAATTACCTCTTCACCTTTCTCTTCCTCTGCTAACACTCTCTCCTCTGCCAACTGCATTTTCCCACAGAGATGGTATTACTCATCCCTCTAACAAAACTCTGATGATTTCTCAAATTATACTTAGCTCTCCAGTCTGGCACTTGTGTCTCTGTTCTTCTCTATATCAGTTTGTCTAATAAATGTCTTCTCTGGATCCTTAGACTATTACAGTACAAACAACACAGCCTTTTTCAACCAAAATGTTTTCCTCTAAATCACACAAAAAAAGTGACAGGAAGGTTCATTGTGGATTAAACTATTCACTGACTCTGTTTTGTTCCCACAAGCTTGTTTCCAACCCCACAAGTCAGCTTGGGTTTGAAAAGGTTGGTTTAAAATGTGGAGAAAGGAGATATCAAAGGGTGTAGGAGTACATTACAAAGGAAGAGCAACACGCTTTGATACAGGAACAAGAACAGTAACCAACCAGTTTCCTGAAAAGTTTATTTATAAAATTTAAGCACATTAAACTGGAAAGGAAGCTTGTCTGTTCAGAGACATCTGTGAATAACAGACTGAGAAAGCCAGCATAAACAAGGGCTGTTCAGGTAATCATAAGCAAATGGAATTTAAAGCAGATTAAATCAGAGACTCTGTTTATTGTGAGCAGCACCCACACATGGTATATTTAGTAAAGTTTTCTTTTAGTGAATTTAGTGCTGGTGGAAGTGTGAGACAGACAGCCCAGGAGGCTCATTCCAACCCACAGTGGGGACACAGCCAGGACAGAGCAGCAGCCGCTGCTTCACTGCAGCCAGGCTGGGAGAGGAGGAACCTCCCACAGACACCTCCACGCTCACCCTGGCCATCACCCAGTGCCTTGCAAGCCATGCACAAGCCCAAACCAGGTTATTACACTCTCTTCTAAAGTATCTTGATAAAAAAGTGAAACCCTGGAATCTAGGAAATATCCTGCCACAGGGACAGGGCATTTGTGCCCACTCCCTGCAAGGAAAACACTGTTCTGTGCTCCAAAGCATCGTTTCACAGAATTACAAGGACTCTTAAGCAGCATTACCTCATTCCCATGATGAGAGGTCTTGGATCCATCATAACTATCCATAAAACATTTCCTCATTTGGCCACGATTGGGAAAAGCTGCATACAGAGCTGCAAGGGAAACCTCAATTTTTTTCCTCCAAGACAATATTAGAAATGAAGCAAAAGACAGTCATAGGAGGGTTGACAATGCAGTTCTCAGAAATATCTGTCATGGAGATCATTACTGTTTGAGGACTGGAGATTCATTACTGCTGCTGCCTTTATGGACCCAGTGCCATTAATCCCCTACTTGAGCAAAACCGTGGGGTGTGTTGCTAATGGCTTCCAGGTTCCTTTTTGGATGATCTGAAGCCTATATGATAATTAGTTCTCTAAATTAGCACTGTTTCCTTTGTAATCACTCCCCTCCCCAAATGATTTCACGTCACTGTTTCTTTGCAATATTTTTTTCTCTCATTTCCCATTATCACCACTGGAATCACATTGATAACATTTATTTAATCTTTTTCCACAGCTCTCCTGTACATTTACTGTCACCATCTGCACACACATTGCATTGATCATATGAGACATCCTAACTGCATTAGTGTGTGTGGACTTATGAACATATTGAGTGCTTAAAGAAGCCTTTTTAAAATTCATTATTGGCTGGCTGTGTCCCTGCTGGAGTCCTCTGGGGAGACCCAAGGAAGAGCAATTGTTTTATCCTTCCTAACAACACTACCACTGCTGCCTACCCCTGTTTTTTCACAGGACCCTGGAGATCTTTTATAGCATCCTACCCTGTCACTGCTGTGCTGTTAAACCCTCATGAATGCAACAACGAATTAATAACACCACTATATACAATAAACAACTGCTAGCATAAAGGTAGCAACAACATCTCTGGCAACACTACCATATTCCAATCCTTAGCCAGTGGATAAAACAAAATTGTCTGGTTCATCTTGCTCAGGCTGCTCAGAAAATATTTACAGACTGTTTTCCTTCCCTGTCTTTACTTTTTTTTTTTTACTTTTTCTTTTCTGGTAGGAAGCAAGCCATGGCTCAAAGCCAAATCTGAAATATCCCGGGGCTTTTCACTGCCTTATAAACAGTTAGTTATAGTCATTGATACATTGTTGGTATATAATAAACCCTTAATGTCCAGATTGCCTGTAAAAATACATATCTGTTATTGATGCATGCACCAGTTGTGCCTCAAGGCTCTCTTCGAGATGAGTTCCCCTTAATTTTAAGGCCTAGACATGTTTACATTAAACAGACACTTGGTAACTCAAAAAAACCTTAGCAGCCTCCATATAGAATCTAGAGAAACTCAATGACTTGACAGAGGTTGTGGTGGAAATGTGTGGCATACACAGAAATAAGAGCTCACCTTTGATGGCAATTAAATGCTCTTCTCACAGTTCACTCCCTGCTTATATTGGCAGGAGATTGAAAAGAAGAATAAGCTGGGAATGTAATGTTCAGCCATAAGTGGCAAAATGCTGGCTAGGGTCTGCTAGAAAGCCAAGGTAATAATGCAAGAAAATAATTTCTGCTCCTCTCTGAGGGTGATATTCTCCCCTTCCAGAGTTTCACCTAAAGAAATTCACAAGCTTCACCTTTAAACCACAGCAATGCATGATTTTTTCCAACACGCCTGTTCTCTGCACCATGTTCCACAGGAACAACAGCATGGCCACCAGGGCCAAAGTTTCTGTCTTCTCCAGCTTTGAGACCATGCAAGAGCCTGCTGTCACCAGAGCGCTGCCAGCAGCAAGCAGGCCCTGGGATTCACCCATTTCTGTCCAGGGCAATGACACCGCGTCACCCAGCCAGCTTTCAGCAAAACCAACAAGCAACAGATATTGAGCCAAGCACAGCAACCCACATACACATGTCTAAGTAAGAAGAACTTGGTCTTTCAGGGCAGATTCTTAACCTGCTGAGCCTGAAATGGCTGGGAATTCCCTGAGTCAGCTTGTTAAATGCTTAGGGATACAGGCAGGCACAGAGGAGGTGCCTTGGCAGGCTGACCCTTAGGCACTCCAACGAGCCACAAAATACTCAAGAGAAACTGTTAATGTTGTGTTTTCTGTAAATACACATTCTTCAGATAGGTAAAATAGGGCCTAAGGAGCTCGTGTTCTAGAGAAGCCCTTGTAAAAAGGTAAGCAGGAATTTTAAATGAGGATGATATGCCCAAGGGCTTATGGATCATGCATAATGGCTTAAATCACATTAAACTGGTGTTGAGACATGCACATCATTCCCACTTGCTTCTGTTTGACTTCAGTGTTATACAGAGCAGTCTCACACAAGGAAGATACATTCCCAGCCATTCTGCTCATGCCTAGGGCAGGGGGAAGGACACAGGGAAAATTGCTGTAGCACACACAGGGTTGAAATATTCACTAGTTTCAACAATGCCTTCGAAGCTAAAACTTGGATGCCCAGGAAATCCCACCCTCTGTCAGCTTAAAGCTTGTTCATGTTGAAGTCCCCTCCCTATAGTTAGCTCAAAGCAAACTTAAATAAATAATCTAGCCATTCCTTTCAATTTCTTGACTGTGGGAGACTTTTGCCCCTGGAGCAGGGCTAGGAGCCCATAATACTGTGGTTTAAGGAATGTCACTGTTTCCAGCAGAAGACTGCAAAAAGGCATTGGAAATCCCAAGTGTTTGGGAAATTTGTAAAAAAAAACCCAAAAAAACCAATTTAAAAAAACCCCAACCAAACAAAAATCAAAAAAGAAAAAAAACCTAAAAAAAAGTCGCTGGTCTAACACACATATTTGCATGCCAAGTGTCAGTGACATTATTTTTGAAATGGTTTTGCTAATAATGCCTGAATTTAGAAATTTAGATATTCCTGTACATTAATATACAATGACCTTGGAAACATAACTGCTAGCAAGGTGTTTCAGACTGTGCAAGACGTGGATTTGATATGGTATCATTTCTGCACAAGGAGCCTGATTCAAACCAAGACAATGCTCCCAGTGTGCAGTTGTCATTTTCACACTATTTCTCCGTGACCTTGTATTTTGGGCAGTGAGAGTAAGAATTTAAATGCATCTTCCCACCCCTGCCTTGTGATGGGGAAGGCTCAAAGGAAAATGTTGGCTATTACTGTTTGTGTCTCTTGAACGTTCCATATTTACAGTGGTAGTTCTGAACAGACAGCTTATAAAGTTTCCATTACTGATCTTTAATGAATGGATATAGCTGGGGAAACAGGATTTCCCTTCCCTTCACTCAGTGTTCGCTGTTTCCAATCACAGAACTGTTCCCCTTTCCCCTTGCTCCAGCTCCTCCTCTCATTTCTCACGTAAGTGAGAGGGTCAGCTCTAGGTCAGGCATAGATGGACACAGTGCCAACATATGTGACCTTGACAACTTGAGTTCTGCAGATGGTTTCTGGATAAATTGGATTAAAACATTACAATTTTCCACCTCCTGAGCATATCCATCCTCACTGTGGGACACTCACATTGTGTGGCTGCTTCCCCAACCACCAAGGTGCACTGGCCATGCTTCCTTTGGCCTGCCCAATTAAAGCAAAAGCCAGGCACTGGAGTGCTGAAGGAAATGAGGTTTTGTTCTTATTCCAGAAGATGTTTAAGCAACATGTAATTTTCTCAGCACTTTCACTTGTAAGTACTACAGGAAACCATAGGGTGACAGTGCCAGCAACATTCACTTTTCTAGACCCTCTCAGTCTCTGCTGCAAAAAATCTTCCAAGAGAAATTTTCTGTGGCCCTCAGCAGTCATCATCCATTCTCTGCAACAAGATCCCATTTCTGCCTGTGTTTTTATTCTCCTCTCCCTGCCAACATACAGATTGCAATGCACTAATACCTCAGGCTAACCTGTGCATTGAAAAATGTGTCAGTAGGGCTCAAATGGTGACAGCTGACAATCTAAGAGAAAAAGCAGGAATTCTGCAGACATTTATGGAAAAGCGCTGAGGCACCCCAAACCAAAGTAAGAAAATAGTAAGTACGCTTAAGCTGCTCTTCAGCTCCAAAATACTACTTTGAAGATTCAAAAGACCAAAATTTGGCTGTCCTTCCTAATCCCTAGAAGAGTCATTGAATGTCAGCCAGTTATTCCTGACATTGGCATGAGTTAAAGAGACAGCAGATCCTGTGTTCCTCCACTAGCTTATTCCTGAAACCACTTTCTCATAGCATTAGGTAAAAATTTCAAGTAACATGTTTCTGTGAATAATCAAAATGAGAAACTGGATGGATTCGGGCACAATTCAATAGGAAGAAAGGTGACAGTATATACTTATAAGACATTTACATGATTGCTGTAGAAAACACATTTTTGTTAAGTTCCCTGTATTACATTTTAGCTGACACAACATAGAGAAAATAAATCCTTAGGAAAGTCTTGTTCTTACACTGTTTCTGCCTTGCCCAAAACTAAGCAGCAGTGTTGAAATCTTACAAGGAAGCTCATTCCCTTGAGGTTGTTAATCAGCATTTTAGACAAAAGTTTGGGGTGGCTTCCAACTAAGACTTCAAATTTTTTATCTGAAGCAAACCAGACTGCTAAATTGCATTCTGGTTTTATAAGACAATCATTAATAATAATAACAGCAAAATGAGAATTGCAAAGATTATTTTTTCATGTGTTTTATTAACGTGAAGGTAAAATCCTGCTGATCAGATCAGCACAGTTGCATCAGAGATAAATTTAGTCCATTATTCAATTAATCCTTCAATGCACTCCCGTGGTCGAGGTAATACATTATTATTATCTCCACTTCTGTTATTCCCATTAGAGACATTAGTTCCAAGAATGTGAACCATTTATTGTTGAGGGTCCTGATCCTGTAATAGGATGTGCTGGCAGAGACCCCAGCGTTCACAGTAAATCCCACTACCTTGAATGAAACTCATCATCCTTCATTAGGACAATTGTTACAAAGTGCCATCACGTCCTGTTGTGCCCACCCAGTTGAATAAGTGCCGACACTGTTTCATTTAAGATGGCAATAATTAAACAAAGAACTTGTTTGCATTTACTGTAACTGGGGCACGTTTAATTGACCACCCTGCTTTTGGGAACATCCCCTTGTCCACACAAACAAGGATGAGGAAATAAAAAGCAATACTGAGTCTCAAAACAGGAGTGCTCTCAGTCAGCGCACTCCACTTTCCTGCTCACCAGTCAATGAACTGACTACTTTTCAGGTGGTGGTAGTAACCTTTTAACTCTTTAAATAAGTGATGAAAGAATTCTCCTATTAGACAGTTGATCCACCTGCATTAATGTATTATTTTGCATCAGGTCTGTCCTTTTAAAGAGCATGGAATGGTTTGGGTTAGAAGGGACTTTTAAAGGTCATCTAGTCCAACCCTGCTGCAGTTTGCAGGGACATGAACTTCATCAGGTTGCTAAGAGCCCCATCCGACCTGAACTTGAACCTCCAGACTGTTCCCACATTACTGTATTTTGACTCACCTTTTGGAGTCAAACCTTAGCTGGGTTTCTTTGGGGTGTGTTAACCAGATTCCTTTTGGATGACACTTAACCTGAAGATATGCTCCAGGACCATTTAAATGCAGTGACCACTAATAAGTATCCAGTCTGTAAAGCCGAACTAGAGCTACCTAAGGGAACCCCTTTGAAATATACACAGTGTGGACACAGAATCCGCAGCCACAGCTGTATTGTTCTGTGGCTCGTACTATTTCCAAATACAGAACAATCCACTGTCTCAACCCCTTGACCCTCAGCCAATTCCAGTGGAAAGAACATTGCATGAACCAGTCAAGCTGATTGCAGCACTGTCACAGGGCTGCTAGCACAGGCACCTGCCCATTCTGAGCCAGAGCAATATTCCAGCTCTTTCAAGACTGGTCTCCAAACAGCTATTAGGTAGCCCGGGAACCTTAGCTGCAAACACAAAAATTCAGTAAGAAACAATTCTGCTTGCTAGTTAAACTCCAAAGATCAAATAATAATAGCAAGCAATGCAGGAATGCCATATAATTTATTCATTAGCGTTGCTAACACGGAAAATGTTTCTTTTCCTGTGACGAATTTCACTCATTACACTTAGAATATAAGAGAACATATTCGGAACGTTGTGTCAAACATACAAGTACGTACTATATATTTAAAGTAGTACAGAAAATGGCCAATTTTGAAATATTTTAGAAAAGAAGGTTTTTCTATTGCCACATATATCGTACACGGATGTTCAATACATTTTCTGAAGTATAATGCATATCAAACATATAGGAAACCTTCTCCTGGCCTTTCTATGTTCCACCTTCTTATACCAGCCAGATTAATGCTGTTAGCAAAAGACCCAAGGGCCACAGATCCGTGGGGTGATCCTTGAAATACCTTGTTCTCCAGGCTGAATGATGCTCCCTAACATTTGGAGACCTATCAGGTATTGCAACTGGTAGAAAATTACCTCAGACAGAGCTATAATTTCTTTTTATTACAATTCTTGCTGGAAACTGGCCCTTTTAGCAGAATGAAAAACAAAATAATGAGCCTGTCTTTTTAATCCCCGAGAGGACCAGTTAATTTACGTTCACTCACTGTTCAGTTTTCATGGGTCCTAAAATTTGCACAGGGCCTCAGGGTCTGCTCTGCTCCATGATTAAGTAAAGCAAAAAGCCAGAAATGCTGTCCTACAGCTCCTCACTTACAATCTGCTTACAAACAGTAGATCACTCCATGGTGTACAGGAACAAATACATTTTCCTCCTGTCACTAACTAACTCAGACAAATGCTTATTTACTGCAGTCTTACAGACCATGGAGACATCAAGTTCTGCAGTGGGCAGGTCGTTCCCAGCTCTGGGACTAAAGCTCCATGTAAATTTTGAGATACTTGTCTCCATCCTTTCCACTGCAAATTCCCTTCCCCTCACACTAATGAGAACTAGGCTTTTTCACAGTGGATTCCCTCACTGAATAGTTCAAAACAAACTATTGCACTAAAAGAATACACTTCATAACCCCTGGAGGAAGTGGCAGTTTGATTTAGAAGGCAAGTGTTTATATGCTCTGATTTCTATCTTTTTCCACCTCTCTACACCTACACACATACTTGTATGCATATGTAAATACATATACTCCTAGAAGACAAGTGAACATGAGCTTTTCTTGCAAAACATCCACAGTGAAGGGAAATATGAGGTATGATCATAAGTAACTTACTCTGTTATGGTTTTCTTCGTAGATAAACAATGGAAATGTTCATTGCCAAAATGTATTAATGGCTAAAAGAGCCCTTACTTTGGTGATGTCTGTTACAGGACTCCACATACGAACATAGAAATTCCAGAATCATTTGGCTGAAGGATCAATTTACTAGCCTTTTACACAACATGAAGCCACCAACATAAGGCAAGAATAAAAAACAAATTTGCTCTGACTGCTAGAACAGTACAGCTACAGAAGAACAGCTCTCACAACATGAGCAAGTGTGAAAAACACAAAAAGCAAAAGAAAGGAAAACCACATTAAAGAACAGCCAACAGTATACTAAGAAAAAAGCTTTTCCCTTGCTCTTATAAGAAATAATGCCAGCTGAAATGGAGATCAAGTTTCCCATTTACACTTTCCATGGCTTTTATTTTCCCAAGTAACTAGGGAACCCAAACATGGAAGATGACATGCTTTCTTGTTGAATGTGTTTCCCACAGAGGCGTGCCAGGCCACCACATTAATGGATTTCTACTTCACATTTGCTTCTACAGATGATAACAACTTCTGCCTTTGTATATATACCAGAATACAAGCAGACAAAATAACTTCTTTGCTAGAAACAATCAACAACAAGAAAAAACCAAGGTAGGTTTTGGTTGAAGGAACAAAAAAACCCCAAACATCTAAGTGACAACTGGAAATCTGTTTCCTAGAATTTACAAACATAGATAAGATGCTGAAATATAGGATTTGTTTCCGCTTATACAAACAAGTGTTTATTTCTAGAAGACAGAGTTGCTGTAGAATAAAAAACATCCTACTTTAAGAGGCACATAGCTGATATCAGGCACAGCCCTTTGCAAACAGAGATATAAGAAACAGACACCTCTATTTCTTCCTTAGTCATATTCAATTTCTTCAAGCTATGACTATTAAAATGAAGACTGAGCCATCAAAGTGTCATTGAGCTGAGGAAGGAGAAGGAGCTGAAGCTAATGGAAACAAATTATGATAAAAAACAAGGGAATTTATTTTAAGCAGAAAATGAATACATTTCATATTCAACTTGCACCAAAATCTGACTAGAGTAGAAGAATTTCTAATTTGTCTGGTTTAATTATAACTGAATAAAGATCTTCAGATTCAATCCCTACAATATAAACTCCTTTAGTGAAAGGACAAAGGACTAGATTATGGTCTTGCTTATGGCTGCGTAAATCTCTGGTAACTTCAATGAAATCACACTGCTGTGAATATTTACAGTTCATTGTAAACATTTTGAGAATTGTAGTGGGATCAACTTTATAGAGCACATGATATTTTAAATACTAGAAATGTAGGCTTTGTGCTTTCAAGCACCATATGCAGGACTTAAATTTGCCACCATGAACAAAACTTCCCAGTGTAACAAATCTGAATTACAGGCCCACAGAATATCTTGAGTTGGAAAAGATCCTTTGATGAGGATCATCAAAGTTCAAATTTTGGTCAAGGCTCATAACATTCAAAGGGCATCCCTTAGCCCCATGTTTCCTCCATGGGAGTTGTAAGGGCTCAAGACAGATACCTCAAAGCAGCATTGAGAGGCATCCCATGCAAAGATGGTTGGTCAGTTCTGATTAGGTCCTAGCAGGACCCTGGGCAGTGGTTTATTTGAGAGAGTATAAGACAATATTTTGCTGTCATTAATCCACTGAGAATGTCTGGTTCTTTCATTACCTAAACATGACATGCATATTTCAAATTACACATTTTTACTTGATAATTATTTAATAAGATAGGGATGGAGTCAGCCAATAATGGGTCGAGAAGGAACATTTAATTTCCAAGAGTGTCCTAAGAGAGGTTTCATTGAGGGGAGCCATAGCAATTACCTGCAAATTCAATGTCAGTCACATTTCAGTAATTCAGGATTCAGGAAGACAATGTGCATTAGCCCTATGAAGGTTGTAGATAATCAGATAATGAACATCACAGTGGTGAATCTACAGACAGAAATTACACTACTGCTCTGCTTGTCTAAGATTTGAAATGCAAATTATTTTGCAGATTTACTGAATGAACTCTTGATTCTTTTTAATTCTTTGCCTTAATTTTTTTGGGATGATTCCTCATTTACCTCTTGACCTTTAGCAGATGTCTGAATTTGCCCTGGAGATAAGGATTTTGGCTGGTAGGCATTGAATGCAATGTACTTTCAAGCTGCAGGAAACATAAGGACAATGAGCAGAGAAGCAAAGTATAGCAGGCAGTGGTGTTGTGCCAGGGCTATTTGATCAGTCTTCATTCACGAGTGTATTTCCAAACAGCTGGATCTGACTACATACTAATATTGTTAATACTGGGCCCTCTTGGGAGGGCCACATGCCAAAAGAGAACACCCCGGGTCAGTCAAGAGAGAAGTCATGGAATGCAAAGCAGATTAATGTGCTAACATCCATAAGTTACACCAGACTGCTGGTTGAAGATATCAGGAAAGACTTGGAGTAAAACTGCACTAATTTGGGTTTTGTGGTGAATAATACCTAGAAGTCAATGACATGAATTGAAAATGGAGATAGTCAAGCTTTGAAATAAGGAGCTCTTGTCCTCCTAGTCCCTAAATAAATACAGGGACAGGCTGTACCACTCTGTGCTCAGGAGCGCCGTACTCTGGGTGTACTCTGTCTGAAGTTATTGGTGGCATGAATCAAAGTGGCAAGGCCTGCCTCTTATCTGTGCTCACTTAAATTGAGTACTTTGTATGTGTATCTCTAATGTATTTGGGTCCTATATTCAGCAACAGTGATAGAGAATCCTCAAGTACAAACATGCGCCAAGTGATATTTCTGATTTAAAGGTTAACACTGATTCAAATTGCTTTTATTCTTCCCTCCTGCTGGGTAGGAAAATGTTCCTTAGATTTACTCTTCTGGAATGTTCTCTTTCAAGATCTCACTACTTTGCCCCCAAGATTTCCTCATTCTCTTCCTCTGAATTTCCAAGAACAAATTACAAACGTGATTATTTGCAAACTTTAATGCCTTTGATAGAAAACTACTAGTAACAATCTTGATCCTGAATCTTATCACTAGACAGTGGTCAAACCTCAATTACCCTTTTTCTGACAGCTGCTGTCCTGACTTCCTTCCAACGCTAAATCATGAGTCCTTCATCATTTTCTAATAGATTAAATGATTTGCTTTTGCTGAAAATTGTTTTGATATTTATTATGCTCTGTTCATTGCCATCCCTCTGAATTGTGCTGGGAAAACTTAAATGTTTTGAGAGAGATTGGATAGATGGGTAGATAACTGTGAAATTTTACAGTTAATATTTGCAAAGCTCGTAGAGATTTCAGAATAAAGGAGGCATAGAAACGCAGAGATTTCTTGTTATGTTTCAATGCATGAATGCAAAAAGAAGAAGAGACGGCAGGAAAAACCAAGTGAAATATTATGGTAGGTCTTGAAAAGTCACTCGCTTTAATCCATGACTTCCCTGTTCTCTACCATCTCAATTGGCACTTGCAGAACCAGACTTCACTTGCTTCCTCTGAGATTTTCCTTTAAAAAGGATATGAATGGAGATAGGGATTTCTACAGAGCACAGGTAATTAGTGCTGGAGGACTCTGATTATCTCTTCATACCCCTCCTCACCATTTGACACGATTCCACATAATAAGCCTTTCCTTGAACAAACCTGGTCTGAGACAGTGTCTCCTGGGAGGCTGGTTCTCACTGTGAGAAGAGCTGCAGATTTCCATCCTCTACAGATACAGGTCCTTTTTCTTCACTTTTCTAATGGTTATTGGAGAGCAGAAGAATGGTATACGGCATTTAAAGGTAAAATCCCAGTCCCCTACCTTTTCCTCCTAGCAGAACTGTGGGACAACCAACTGCTTATTTTTATTCTTACTCTAATTTCCTTTCTATGCTTTCCCTAGTTTAATTAAAATGAGATCAGCAAGAAAACAAACTCATGAAAGCTGCACTGAATATACATCTGCATTATAGTTTAATAAAAACTTAAAAGTTAGGGTATTGAATAAAATTAAACAGTTTCCCCTAAACAGAGTGGGAATTAAAATAAAACCCAACAGCAACAACAAAACCAGGAGAGATCATGATCAATTAATGATGAATATTGCATTGCTTTGTTTGCAGTATATCAGTTCATGCCCAAAGAGATAATTTGGAAGATGGGGAGAACTATTAGGGGTGTTAAGGGAAATACCAACAAAGCCCAAAATGCTAAACTATAAGAAATAATAGCAGGCAACAACAAAAGACCTTGAGGAACACGAGACTAATTAGAGAAGTCGGCCATGCATTTTGTTATCACTCCATTACAACGAATGGAAATGAGGCCAGGGGTTGAACATCTCTGCTCAGGAACACCTGGGGAACAGGAGCAAGGAAAAACCTGATCTGCTCTGGTATTAGTTATTTAAGGTCAAAGAACTTTAACTGACACAGAGCTGATTTCAAGCAAAAAGACAAATTCTGACTAAAGATCAGAAGTTCAGAAAACATTAAAAGAGGGACTGAATAAATAAAATTCCCACACACTTTTCTTCACAAGAGTCAATGGGGCAAGCAAGATAACAAAGGAACTTATGACGGGGAGAAATAACCATTACACTTCACAGACACTTGTTTAGAAACAATTTTCTTTTGCCAACAGCTATAAATGGTGCAAGCTTCAATACTTTTATTTCTAGTTAAATGAGAGGCCACTTGTCAAATATTTGCACAGAATAAACCTCAGCTCAAAGCTTTTGAATGTATGCTTTGCTTTAAATATGGTGGTAATCCCACCTCTAGTCAGCCGAATCCTTAAAGTCATGCTGTGCTGAACCACATCTGTCTCTTGAGATTCCACAATAAAAATTATTGCTTTGCATTTCAGCAGCGAACAAAGTGATTCCCATGTACAGTTTGTTTGCAAAACACTTTGTCAACCAAATGGATCTTAAGCAACTGCATATTCTTATAAAGCAGAAACACAAACAGAAAAAAACCCACCCCACCCTCTTTCTAAATGTGAATGACAGTAGACAAACATGACAAACTGAAGCCAGCTCGACTGCCAATTCCTCTGGGAAAGACAAGCTGTTTGCAACTGCATCAAAGGCAGCAGCTGGCCAGCCCAGCCTGCCAGTGGGATGATGATGCTAATCAGCAGTTTGAAGGTGCTAAAGTAGATGACATGGTGCTGTTTCAAGAATCAGGGCCCATGACAAGTTTATCTGAGGATGGGCTGGTGAAAATGCCTCTTGCTTTTCTTTCTAACCATTCTTCACAATGATTTTGCCACTCCTGACTAAGCCTCTGATAGAGGCAGTGTTTTCTTTTTCTAGAAAACCACCCATTGTTTAATGCTTCTGAATGGTCTGAGAACTAGGAGGGTGAAAGGCACCCTTCCAGTGACAGTAAATGCCCTCTCTCTCTGTTTTGATATCCAGAATGTAGATCTGTAAGGCACTGATCAGTGTTGCCCTCCAAGGCTGCTCCCACAAGCAGCTGGGAAAGTCGATTCCTTGTCAAAGCAACAGCAGCTTTTGCTCTTTGCTTAGGAAGTTTGGGGTTCCTTGTTTCTACATTTTATGATGATACAGAAACATCAGCTGGTGGATGGACTGGATGCAAAGAGTGAATTGCATTCCCATATCCAACCAACACCACTTTTGTTTCTTCTGCTTTTCCCTTCCTTCTGTAGCTTGGCTTAAGAGATCCAAACAGCCGTCATGCACAATGGAGAAACATTTCCTGCCCAGCCAGCACATTTCTACTTAAACTCAATGTTCTCAGGACACAATCAAAACAGAAGACAGATGTTTGACAAGTATCTAGTCTGCGTGGGAAGATGGTGATGTATAAGGAAGGAAAGCAGAATCTTTCATTCCTCCTATGTGAAAAACACATTGGTTTTGCATTTGCAGTTGAACTCTAGATTGCACCATGTAAAGGCAGGCAGACAGTGCAAGTTTGCCATGGATTTTATCCTAGTTTTGGAAGCATTTTGATACTGATGCCTATCTCAGTGTAGCAAATTTGACATAATCTCTTGGCTAGATAAACTGCTGCTCCCTTGCAGGTCACTGGATGGTGATGGGGAATATTAAAAAAGCCCTTAATGCAAACAGCAAAGCCACAGACCTTGCAGTAGTTAATGAGTGAAGGAGCACTTGCTGCTCCCCATCATTCCTTTCAATTCTGCTCAGGTCATTTAATCTCAGGCAGCACAAATTGCCATCAGTGTGAGATACCAGGAATGCCTCAAAAGCCGCTGTGGAGTTCAGTACGAGAGGTGGAGACTGAACAGCATCTTCAGCCTATCCTCCTGGGGTATAGCTTTAATTAACAAGGTTCTATATAAAGAATTTGTTGAGTTGGTTATTTGAAGGGAAAAAGTCCATCTGGGCTCCTAGAAACAGGACCCATTTGAAATTATATTCCTTTTTATATAGCTTGGACACAGCAGAAACAAATGTCCAGAAGGGAAAAAAATCTTCCTGAGATAAAAAGGAGCTGGCTGCTCTCTGCTGATCCTTTGGCACCATGCCTGCCAGTATTTGAGAAGAACAAAGCTGAGAAATAGAAATTCAGCACTGCTAAGATACACCCACTACCCCTGAAGCACTTGCACCCCACAGCCACTCCTAGGCCTGAACCCTTTAGTCTGGGAGGGACACAGGGAATGGGAAGCTGAGCCAAGTCTCTCTAGTTAAGATGAGAACTCCAGAAACAAACACAGAAAATATTAGCTGATATAATTCGTTACATGTTTCAGGGGTGGGGAATAGAGCAATTCAGAAGAGAAGAGGGGACAGCTCTTCTGTGTTCCAGACACCCACCAAGAACTTGCAGAAGGAATTCCCAGAACTACCCACTCTTATCTATTCCCAGCGACTTGGAGCCAAAAAAACCTTCTGTCCTCAGGATGCTTTCCTTCTTCATTTTTTTTCCTCATGTCTGCTCATATTAAACTACCACAAAATAAGAAATTCTTAAAGTACTGACAAACTGGAAAATATACCAAGAAGAGCAAGGAGAAATGAATTATGAGTGCTGGAGGGACTCACTCGCAAGGAAAGATTAGAAGAACTAAATATGTCTAGCTTGGCAGAGAGATGACTAAGCAGAGAGGGGGAAGTGATAAATGTCTACAAATATTTGAAGGGCGTATACACCGAGGAGGCAGAGAGATTCTGCAGTGTGAGCCATACCAGGTGGTAGGATTAGGAGCAAAGGGATGGAATCAGAAAAGGAAAAAATAAAACAAAACAAAACAGAAAAGAAAATCGCTTCAAAAAGCAAAAATTCAACTGAAGTATATGTAAACTAAACTCCTTATGAAAATTATATATATCCATATCCCCCACACTGGGGACGTGGAGATTTTCTCAGAGGTAGAAAACTCAGTATATGAGACACATGAGAGGACTGCAGGAGTGCTTTGTTGCTTGCAGAACTAAGGGAAAGAGCTGTGCCTTGATGCTGGGAGACCAACAGGAGCCTCAGTGGACAACAGGTGTCCCACCAACACTGTCAATTAGAGAGCTTCAGGCAGGAAGTGAAGGTAGTTGTTGTATCCAATTGAAATCACTAGAGGAAGGTTTGTTTGGAATAATTTTATGACCCTGAACTTGGTAGAGGTACAGGACTTTATAGATATATCCCAGCCAGATGGTCCCTGGGAAGCAGGAGGCTTTGGGTTTGTTAAGCATTCAAAAAGATGATGGTGGAAAACCTGAAAGATCAAGATGGAAGACAAAAGCATCAAATTCCTCCATCTTAACTCAATTCAACCATCACCGGTTTAACCAGGTCAAAAGGAGACAGGGGAGAATGTAGTCCATCCCACAACTCAGTTCCTTATGCAAAGCACACCAGTGCTCCTTCAGCACCTCAAAAAGTCAGGAACTAAATGTAGCCAAATCCTCTTTCAGGAAAAAAAATTAACCAAAACCACTTGCCTTCCACTTTCAGACAGGGCAGACCCCAGTCGCCACCAAAGACATGGCCCCAGTACATCATTGCAAGCCCTCTCCTGCTCCACATCAGCACATTCATCTGTGAACAAGCAGAAGGACACCCCAGAGATCACCTCCAAGGGCATGTAATTGAAGGTTGTGCTCTAGACCCAGTTCAGCTGGATTCCAGCCAGGACATGCAGCTCAATTGCTTTAGAGTCACAGACAGCAGTGCCTCCTCCTGCCAATATAGGAGGGGCAGACCTCGAGTTTTGTCTTCCTGGAGCTCTGTCACCAAGACCCCTGTACACAGCACTTGGCTGTTTTGCCTGAGAAGGGGGCATGGGTCCAAGGTGATGCAAGGAAAGCCATTGATTCCTCCCTTAGGAAATGCATTTCAAGTGTTGAACCTCTCCCTTGTGCAATCTTGTGAAACCAGGCAAAAGGAATTCCCACAAGTCCCAATATGGGAAGCATGTCAAGGTCCTTTACCCTGGACTCAATTCAAAGCTTCATGGGAAGTCAAAGCCTCAGCTTATATTTTCAGAGTACTCCATGTCCCTAGCACAGGTTTGCAGGGATAAAATCCCATGCCTGTGTCAGGGAACTCTCTGTAAACAGGGTGATGCTCATCTGCCTGGCAAGCAGAGCTAGTTCTATTAACATTGTACTTTTGTAGGTGAAAATAAAAAGAGGTTTGACTAAAATGGGATTTCAGGATGATTGTCTATTTCTCTAACAACTGAACTAGGGGAGCAAATGGAACCAGAGGAGCCAGAGGTCAGAGCAGGTGATGTGGCGGATCAGCTCACCTAGACAATGGTACTGTAAGGGAAAAGACACACATCTGTCTGTCCCTGCAGAAAACTGACACATTGCTGAGCATGGCCCTTCACACTTGGAACAGCAGAACTAAAAGCCTCAGTACAGGGACAATCCTGTATCAGTCAGGTAAAGCACAGTCAAGGAGAACTTTGATGGACAGAGGTGGTAGAGGCAGAGGGCAAGTTTTCCAGGGATTCTAGCACTGGATGCAAACACAAAGACAGCCTTGTTTCCAGTAAGTCAAAACCTCTAAGCAAAAGATGCTTTTAATAACATAACTCCCACCAGAAATTACACTAGTCAGCCATCACAAGGTCCTCCCACCCCAACAGAGCTGGCTCTCAACAGAGAGATTCTTATCATCCACAAGAACCAAGTCCCAGGGCTCCTTGCTCGAGAGCCAGTCCTAGGACAGAGAAGCTGTGATGACCTTTCCACATGGAAACAGGAATGAGGCATCCCAAGTCAAACACAGGGAAGGAGGTGATAACAGACATGCTCTTCTTTCTGCCCTTCCCAAGCACATGATCCTCTGCTAACATCAAGGATGGGATTTCTCAGTGGAGCTATCATGCAGCTCCTGCTCTGCTGCACCAGATGAAACATACCTTGAACTGGGTAGGACAGGCACTGAGCCCTCTGTAGAGGCAGGCTGGGCTGGCTTGCATCTGGGAAAGCCTTTTCATCAGGAAAAACAGCAGCTGCCATTCAAGACTCAACTGAGCCACTTTCAGCAAAATCCTGGGACTCGTGGCGATGAAGCTGTAAAGAAGGAGCCAGGTTCATCTTCACAAAACAACACAGACTCCAGTGTCCCAGCATGGCTGTGGGGAGCATGGTGCTGTAGCAGCTCTTTTTATTAATTCACCAGGTGTTTAACTTCGGCATCCTGGCTAAAATCTAGCATGGAGAAATACACTTCCTTTCTTTACCCAGTTTTCACTCAGCAGCTTCATCCTGAGCAGTTCCCCCTCCCTGCCCTGGCACAGTCACTGCAGAGCAGGTGCAATGTCACCCCAGAACATGCTGCACTTCAACAGCAGGTGAGAAACTGCTCCTCAGCCTGCCTGACCCAAAGGCTCACGGAACATACTGTGTAAACATAAGGCACTATTATCTCCCCTCTCCACATGGAATCACTTTATGGAATTTATTATTATTATTTGGAGCTCAAATTGAAACCCTCTGGCCATGTATGAACACTAAGCCTGCTTAGGGAATGCGGGGAGCAGCTAAAGTAGTGAAGAGGCAAAGATTTATGACAGTCAGAAAAGAAATTTTCTTTTCTAGCAACAAGCTTCACATTCCTAATCTATTTCTGCAGATTTTGCTACTCTCTACCAAACTTCTGACAGGTCTTAAAGACTAACACTTACCATGCTGCAAGCTGTTCCTCTAAAGTCTATTTTATCATCGTTTGTAACCACCTGGCTGGATTCCCTTGGTGGTATTTTTCACTCTTTCTCATAGACCTTAAGAGTATCCATATTACCTACAACACAGCCTTCATCTTCACCTTTTTTCCTTCTCTCCAGCATCATCTCAGCTGTTTTTAACTGGGCTCCCTTTCTCTCCTCCTGAGAGCTTCTACCCTTTCTGATTCCCATTCAAATCATCACATTAGTGAGACAGACAATGGTTTTCACCTGCCTCTTAAGCCAGATTGCATGCTCACCCTCTGCCTTAGCTTCAGTAAAACTTTCTTCTGTAAGAGCTTTACAAATATATTTCTGTCCCTGATAAAATGATATTAGGTAAGAATTTAAGGGGAGGTCTGTGAAAGGAGAAAAATAGCAGTGACAATGAGTCGTCTCTCCCAAATTGTCTTTCTGAAAGCTCCAAATGGCTTTGTAACAGCATGAAAGTGCTTCCTGATTATTGCCAAGCTGAGGCTCAGGAAAGCCCTAAGGGTGGACAGGAGAGGGGTAAGGAATATATAAAAACCTGCAGGAAGCAGGGGTGTGGTAGAGATGCTATGGCCCCTCGCACTCCCTGGGATGGTAGAGCTGCCCCCACAGCAGAGTTTCAAGGAGAACTCAGGGGTCCATTTTCCCCCACACTTCAAACTTCAAGCTATTCCCTATGCAGGAGCAGTCTAGTGGTCTCTAGGTCCCTGGGGACCCCCCTCGTGATCTTCAGCAAGACTTTGCAGCAAAAGATTCAACCAGGACTTATCAATTTCCCACCCAACAGCCAGATGTATCTTCCTAATTTCCAATGACTTGTCACTTCAGATCTTCCTCTCAGAACACCAGTGGGGCTGACCCCCCAGTCCCCTAGGAGAGCACATGGGCAAGGTCCGGCCAGATGCCACCAGTGGTGGTCACAGCCACCTCTGGAGCCAGTAGCTCTGGCTGCAGGAAGGAGCACAGCTAACACAAACATCATGCTGTGTTCCCATGGCAACCAAAGCGTCATGTTCATCATTGTCTCATTTCTGGAAGAAAAAAGATACAGGTCCAATGAAGAAAAATCCAGGAGTCCCAACGGGCTGTGCTGAGGCTGGGCAGATTTTTAACATCATTGCTTGCAACACTCACCCCAGGCCTTCTGGAAAGTGCAGCACCCAGTCCCGTGATGGCCCACAGGTTTGAGCAGGAGGCTGAATGGGATTCAAATGCACCCAGCCAGATACAGACAGTTCATGTCTTGTCACCTTGAAGCTAGGGACACAGAGCAAATTATCACAGCTCTAGAAGTTATTAGAAGTTAACAGAAGAGGTTTCACCTCCACCCATCCTATCTCACACTTGACATGACCTGGGGATGATGGTCCTCAGCAGTTATCTTTGCTCAGTGACTTATCAAACCCCAGTAACTTAAGAAGATGGCTGAATTTGGAATTGCTCTGCCAGAGGCAGCAGAGACTCTGGTGCACCAGAGTGCACCAAGTCCCCTCCTGGACTTAGTGAGCTGCCACTATCTCATTGTCCCTTGCTTTTCTCTGCTGATATCTGTGCTCCAGAAACCAGATCCAGCTGGGATCCAACATCCCCGTTAACATGGATCTGTATGAGCTTCTCTGCAGTGGCTACAGGGCAACAACTAAAGCAGTGCCACATGGAAAAATGGAAAGCTCGCCTTTCAGTTCCAAGACAAACATGCTAGAGATGCATCACTGGACAATTTTGGAGTTCTCTGATGTGTTCTTGCTTGAGGCATGAGAAGATCTAAGGCTGGAGGATTCATTTCAATCACTTTAAAATCAGTTCTACCAATTAATATTCTTTTTTCTAAGGGAAAAAATTATTTAAGAGGAACTTCCAGCCTGAAGAACCAAAAAGGAAGACTGCAAAGATTATGCTTGGGAGAAAGTATCTTCCTGCAAAAGAGAATTATGCCTGTGCTTGAGAGGAAAAGGGGAAGGGAAACTAGGAAGAGAATGAGAGCATTCTATAGAGTGCCTGGATAAGGCAGGAAAAAGTGCTTGGAGCACTCCAGATTCTCTACAGCCCAATGCTGAAGCCAAACCCCAGCAAGGTGCAATGTTTGGATGGTTTAGTATCATAAGTCAATGCAGATCAAGGGGAAATATCCCTGGATGCTTGGGGGACGGGTATATCTAAACAACAGTGAAATCCAAAATATTAGTTAACTTGCTATTAATCCTTAGTTTTAACCCTCAATTTTATTCTTGTTTGTTTTTGTTTTCCCTCCCTGAGCAGTTTTGCTGGGCCAGCAGTGAAGTGTTCAAGTCAGATTTATACCTGTAACTGGGGCGAGCACCTTAGCTAAGAGATTGTCCATATCTGGAGCAACGTCTTCCTCCTTAAAGACAGACAGAAACCTCATGCAGGCAGTCTTTCATGAGAGGCATAAAGAGAAGCTACTTATAGGCATTCACTTGTGCTTTTATGGGAGAAGAAGCTAGGGATTAAGTATGACAAAGGTTAAGGCAGATGATTGCATGAATGTAATGAAATTTTGGCCTCTGCATGACACCTGGGAAGGACAGCCTACAGGAAAGTGCCCACTATTGTCCCATGGGCCCTGAGCTCTGTTCCAGGGGAGCTGCATCTTCTCCAACTGATCTGTAGCATCACCTTGCTCAAGTCACTCAGCCATGTCACACATTTTCTTGACTTTTGAGAATTCCTAAGCAACCAAGAGATGAACATTCCAGTCATTTCCGCTTCCCAGACCACAGCTCTGAGCAGAGGAGAGAGAAATAAGTTTCAAAGCTTATTATTTCCTCTTTGGACCCACCCAAACTAGCAATCAGCTCTTGTTAATACAGGTGGAAATACCTGAGGGGACATTAAGGTTCAGCCTGGTGTCCTTTTATTCCACTCAGGCTGAGAAACAAAATACTACCCTCAGGGTTGGGGGATGGAAAGGAGTCCATCAGCCTGTAAAGGCCTGAGATCACAAATAGAATAGTTCTGGATGTTCTTAGTTAAACACGGCAGAGCGTTCATTCGTGCCTTGCTAAGTGGTGTTCCTGCAAAGAGGATGAGCCATTCTGGCAAGGTAAGTGTACAATTCCTTCCTCTTCCCCACTGGAGCAACCAAGCAGGGCCAAGGCAGCCCATAAGAGAGATGTGCTGCCTGTTTGCTTGCTCCTGTGACTGGCTGCCCATGTAGAGGCTGCCAGGGAGCTGAAATGTGCCAGCCAGGTTTTTGCGAGCATGAGAAAATTAACAAATCTCACCCTGAGCTGGAAAGGGCACATAATTGAGAGAATTGAAATTAAAAAAAAAAAAGAAAAGGAAAAATGAGGGAAAAAAAGAAAGAACGTGGAGATGAGCCAGAAGGAAACACTTCAAAGGCCCATAGCCTGCAGCCCACATTAATGACAACAAAAAGATGGGACCCTTACATTTTAATCAAAGGCAATTAATTTTTTTAAAGGTATTATAACTCTGCCATGCAGGAGCTGGCCCCCTGCCCCCAGAGGTGTTGGCAAGGCAGGCTGGCAAGAAGTTGTGGCTTCCTTGGCTGCCTTCTTTCTGCACTTCCTTTGAGCACCAGCGAAAGGAAAGCAAGAGCGAGCGGGTGCTTCAGGAGAAACGCCTCGAGGGGAGAAGCTACAGGAAACCAAAGGAATTGGAAACATGACTGAAATCTAAATCCCAGCTTCCTCTGGCTGGTGTCTATGAATTCTGCATGTAGGATGTGAACTCGAAGCTGAAAGCCAGCTGAATCAGCAGCAGGCTGGCAATCACAGGGCACTGGGGCACCTGCCTGGGTAGATCCGAGTGGAGCCGTCAGGGATACAGATCTATGGAGTGGCTCTGCTATAGAGATACAGACGTGTGTGAGAGAGGGTAAGTGTGACCTCAATGTCTAAGAAAGATGCTTGTCTGTAATCCCTGCCCTCCATACAATGGAGAGATCCTTGTCTGCTGCTCAGGCAGGACCAAAGGCCCCCCTGCAATCAGTGAGGCAAGTGTTCCACGCAGGAGACCAGACAAAAGCTTTTCTGGGGTGCAGGCACTGGGGTCTTTGTTCCCCGGTACATCTTTGTGAAGGAAAGGGGGAAAATGGAAAAAGGGAAAGGAAGTAGAGCAGCACAAAACCTGAGGAAGATCAGAATAAGGCTGAGTGTGCCACAGGATGAAGGAACTGTCCTCAGGAAGCAACATGTAATTGTTTCCATTAGTCTAAAAGAAGAGACAGAGAAATAAGGAAAAAGGTTTATAAAGACAAAGCCTCAAACTAAAAAAAAAAAAAAAAAAAAAAAAAAAAAGGGAAAACAGAGAGAAAGAATAATTCATGAAACACACACTTATTTACATAAAATGAAGACAAATACTGGTATATTTAGTTGTAGTCAGAAGCTGAAATTTTCCATGGGTTTTTAAGGCAGTATCACGTACAGCCACGAGTAGCAGTAGCCTGTGATTCAGCGAAATTTCCATAACAGCATGAAAAAATGAAGGCCAGAAGGAGTCACACCTGGATTAAACTGCTCAACCTACCAGAGCCTGTGCCTAAGCAACAAGGAGACATCATATTTGGGTAGAAGAGCTGCAACTCAGAGAGAAAAAATAAACAACCCTTCCAAAAATGAGGTATATTCCAGCGGGTGGTAAGGTGCAGCAGACAATTTAAAACAGAAAAAAATCCAATTTTTAATACACATTAGAAATTGTTAGATTCTTTTACTTAGAAACAGCCAAGAAATTATGCTACTCAAAAAAACCCCCTCTGACGCTGAACAACAGAGGATATTTCACATGTGCTGTCTACACAGGTAGCTCAAAACTTTCAAAGGCATGTAGTGATTTTTGATAACACCTGCAGTGTTACTACACTCTGGGAACTTTCCATAAACAAAGCTCTTGGATTGTTGCAATTGCAAGCTGTTAGGAGAAGCCAGCTCCCTGCAAACATCCCGTCTCGGTCCAGAATTTTAGGGCTTGCTGAGAAGTCTAATACTGCACGAAGTCAGAGTAAAGTGAGCACTTTATTCTCCCCAGAATCATACTGCGGGAAGCAGAACTTCCAGCTTCAAACAGAATATTTCTTTGCACCCAAAATCCCATTTCTACTAAAGTCCCTAGGAGGTTTGCTAAGGATCTCTTGATCCTTGTGCCAGCATTAGGCCTGATAAACCAAACAGTGCTCTCTGTGTAGGTACAGAAAGGGAGGTGTGTCTGGAGCTGCAGCTGAAGGCAGCTCAGAGCTTGGCAGAGTGTGCTAACATACGAGCCACAGGGGATTTGCTTTGCAAGACCAATCTAGTTTCATGTAATTTATGATCCTTCAATAGTGACAAAACTTGATGAAGGAACACTGTGTCTGAAAACTCTGCTGTCCAATTTTAACAACCAGCCTCCTTGCAAATTTGGTTTCTCTGGCACCCTCAGACTCTCAGGGCTGCACCACCACTACCCCCTGACACTTGAGCAATGCTGCAAAGGACAATAGGCTTTTTTTTGTTCCCTGCAGGTGTTTAACCAAGCAGCAGTGCCTCTGAGCCATTTTAAGGTTTGCTCACAGCTAGCTAAACCAGGAACAATTCAGTGACCTTCAGGATGTTATTAGGTCCAAAGTCTCTTTGTGCATGGGGAGTGGGCAGGGGACACTTCACCATTTATGACCTGCAATTACTCTCCCACCCAACAGAACAGACTTTGTTGTCTGTCATCTACAACAATTACCAGGGTGTGAGTGCTGTTATTTCTAACAGGGCCAGACACAAACAAGCATCCTGGTGTGCCTCTGTCTCACTCTCCCTTGGTCTCTCTGCGATGCTCAGCCTGCAGAGCTCTTCCCATCAGTGGTGTGGAGTTGCCAAGCAACATTTGTCGTGTCCCTCCATGGGCCCCGCTCGTGGCTCTGTGGCAGCTCAGGCTTTGAAGAAAAGGGGTTGCTGTGCAGAGTGAAATAACTTTCCCTCTCTCTTCTATCTTCTCTCTTCCTACTTGATGAGGTGAAAAATGAATCATTCTGAATATGACAGATCAAATCCCTCATTCAGTTGCTCTGAGGTAAATCCCATTGGAAACTGTCTTTGGGGAATAAATTCAGTGCCAGATACCAAGGACCGGTGCATCATACCCAACACACACATCCAGGACACACCAAATTTTTTTTGCATCATAGACATTAGAAAAAGCAGCTAGAAGAAATCAAATCATTATTGGCAAATAATTTATTCAGCCATAGTCACGAAGGAATTAATCTTATCCATTATTCTCAAACATGACTCAACCAATTCCTGGAAATAACACAGCTAAAGCTTCTAGCTCTGAGCTGCAAACCCTAAGATTTAAATTCTTATTTAATTCCACAGCTCTTTCCCTCTTGTTATTATGTTCAACAGTGTGCTGCTGCTGTTCGTGTGCCAATGATACAAGGTTAGAAGGCTTAGACAGTTCAAAATGTTCTCTCCGCATCAGTAAAGCTAAAATGTACAAAGCAGCTCTTACAACTGAGAGCACTCAGGCCATCTGGCACAGTGGCTTCAGTGTGAGCTCCCTGCTCCAGGGCTCTTGGCATCTACCTGGACATCAGCCACCAGTGAGAGTGCCTGTGCTGATCCCAGTTCCCTCTGGGATGCAGCCCCCCAGATCACCAGTATTCCTTGTGTTCAGCTCTGGGGGACTGAGACTGCCAGAGCAAAGGATGGGGTTACAGAGCTGAGTGTGGGCAACTCTGAAGCAGAGCCCTGTGCTGGAGAGGCTGAAGGTGGGGTTGGCAGGTGTGACGACATAAATAGAGGTGTGTGAACATGGAGCTGAGCTTCAACAGAAATATATGGGATTTTCTGAAAAAGGCAAATGGATTTTCCATTGTATTTTCTCGGTTAAGTAAAATAATGCCCTGAAAGCATGACTGTGGGATTTCTTCTTGGGGTGGGTTTAAAGCTAGGAGTCCTCCCTGATCTGGTAGTTTAACTTCACTCAGAAGTTAACAAGACAAGGAAATATCTTAACAAATGATCCTTTCCCAATATCTTAGGATGTAGATCCTGTGGGGGTGCCTGTTTCTCTACATTTACCTTGTAGAGGATAATTTAGGCTAGATCACAGAATCACAGAATGGGTAAGGTTGGAAGGAACCACTGGAGGTCATCTGATCCAACCTCCCTGCTCAAGCAGGGTCCTCAAAAGAGCATCATTCAGCATTGTGTCCAGAGGGCTTTTGAATATCTCCAGGGAAGGAGACTTCACAACCTCTCTGTACAAACTGTTCCACTGCTCACTCACCCTCACAGGAAAGAAGTTCTTCCTCATGTCCAGATGGAACTTTGTGTGTCCTGGTTTCTGCCTCTCGTGCTATTTCTTGGCACCACGAAGAAGAGCCTGGCTCCATCTCCTTGACACCCTCCCTTCAGATATTGATAGACATCAACAAGGTCCCCTTTCAGTCATCTCTATTCCAGATGCCTAACTTCTAGGAAGCTAAAATTTGTGGAGATGAAACCTGTCTCTCATAAGTAATTCCTCAGCTAGTGTGCACCTTCCTTACAATTACTTCATATAAACCGTATTTTTTTCATTCTTTATGAAAAGAAAGTATTCAAAGCTTTTCTAAAGCAAAGACATATGTTATCCTCTAAGCCAATTAGTCAATAAAAGAAAGGAATTAGATCAGCTTGACAAATCCATGTTGATTCTCTTTTACCACCTTCTTATCCTATAGCAGCTAATGAATTGTTTGTTTCATAATTTGTTGAGGTTTTTCTGTAGCCACTCAGCTTAGCTGGCTGATTTAAATTTCCTGTCTCTTCTTTTTTATTTCTATCTACACAAACAAGTACCCTATTTGCCCTTTTCAACTCTAAAGAACCCTCTTGATACAGGAGAAGTTCTTGAAGTCCATTCCTAACTGTGCACAGACTGTTTTCCTTGGACAACCTGCAGGGGAATTCCTTCAGGTCAAGCAGTTTGAGTTCACTCACTCAGTGTAAGGGTTCCTCAATTTACACCCCTTTGCTCTGGCCCATTCCCATTCCCCAGTCAGTGAGACTTCTGCTGTATTTATCCAGCACCAACTGTTTTGGTGATAAGGGGAGTCAAAACGGCAGTGATGACTCCAACCCTCTGCACGTGCTCTCCTTCTCTGGTACACAGTGCACACTTTTATTCCTTTTAGTATTATTTATAGCATATTTACAGGATTTCTTTTTCTTCCCTTGTGTGTTTGTAGCCACCTCTAGTTCATTCTTTGCCAGGACCCTTCTGATTTCATCCACACATCCTTTGGTATCATTCTCTTCTCATTCCCACTCTGCTGCTGCTTGAACTTTTAAAATACAATTAATTTCTCATTTTAAGGTGCTAATGAGGTCCTCACACACTTTTAGTGTTTTCCTTTTGTTCTGTTCTTCTCCCTACCTTTGGAGATCTCGTCATTGCACCTCTGCTCTAATCTCTAAGTCAGTGCTTGCTGGCCTGTATTCCTTTTTCCTTGACTCAACCTACCAATTCCCTGATGTTTCACAGCCAATTAATCCTTCTTCTGCTGTTCCTACTTTCTCTTTTCCATGTGTCTGGGAAGCTGATTAACTCATAGCTTGGTATATGTACTAAGGCTTTATATTCTTCCTGTTTAGCCCTTACACTCCTAGCCCTTGGGCAGAGACATTTCAGATGTTTACCAGATTGCTCCATTCTTCTCCCAAGTGCCTCATTTTCACCTCTATTAAATTTCCCATTTTCCCAACTCACTAACCAGCATGCTGCCTGGTTCTTGGAAGACTGCTGTGCTGTAAAAAATCCAGTCTTTTTGTCAACACTGTCCGTTCTTTCACCTCAAGGATTTGTCTGCCCCACCTGTGCCACCTTCCACAGAGACCAAAGGAAACACAGCGGCCCCTGGAAAGGAGGTAGCAGTGATCCCAGTAATGGGCAGGATTTTTATTTCAGTGATGGCAGATATATGAAGGAAGCAGCAATTAATTCTTCCTGTTTGCCTTCTCTAAGGATATCAAATTGTGTTGTAAACACTGGAGATTTAAACCTCGCTGTGACCCCTTTCACTGAAAATAAATATTAATAACCCCACTTCACAGACTGGGAAACAAACACAGAAAAGCGAAATGACTTTTTATGGAAATGCCGAGGCAAAGGCAGGAGCTGCCAGAGCACACACTGGAAACCATTCAGGGAAAGCCGTCAGTCAGGCCTTGAGGAGCAAGGGGGCAAAAAACAGGGTTGTGATTGCAATTACATCAGCTGGTGAGGAGCCAGCCCCTCAGTGCCCAGAGCTCAGTTAGCCAAAGGCTATGGCAGTTTACTGACACGGGAGTTATTGCCAGAGCATCCAACTGACGACTGTTTCTAGTGGTAGATTTGTCTTCCCTCTCACTGGTCCATGCATGAGCTACAAGCAGCTTAATTAAAGGCTAAAAAAGCCCCTGATGCTAAAATAGCTGCCTTGCCATCTTTCTGGAGATCTTGCTAGACTGAGATCAGGGCACTTCCTTCTGCATTCTCCTTTCTCTCTCACTCCCTCCCATTCGATCACTTATTAAAAGTGAAATAAAAGAAACAGGAAAAAGAAAAGATGAAGAAAGTAGCCACAAACTGCTCCATCAACAATAATATGCCATGGATCTTCCAGGACCTGTCTGAGGATGTGAGTGCCTGGAGAGGAAGCCCAAGGCCAGGAATGATAGAGGCTCAACCGTCATGAAAAGCACTCACAGACCCCAGAGCCGAGCACACAATGCAGCGCTGAGGATACGGACTTGGCTGCCGTTTATGGAGTGGGGAATACAGTGGCAGATTTATTCTACAGTAAAGAGGGTTGTTTCTTGGTAGCACTAATACTGACACATTCTCTGGGGACGGAAGAGGATGCACAAATAGGAACAATTCTCCCATTTCTCTGCCTGTGTCTCCCCCAAATGCTCCCTACTCCAATTCCCTCCTGCTCTCTTCATTCCTCTGCCTGCGCTGAGTCCTCTCCTTCTTCTCTGATTTATATCTTGTTTCTTTAGCCTTGTCCTTCATCTTTTCCCAATGCAACTACAGGGGCAGGGTTTTTAGTTCTCCAAGATTTTGCATATTATCTCCAACTGGAGCCTTGTCTCCAGCCCTCTGCCTGGAAAACCATACAAGTGTTCTCAAACAGAGGGTCAAATCCCGCTCTCCCTAAAACAAGAGTGAAAATTTCCACACTGTAAGGACCAGGCCATGGGACGGGATAGGCTGATGACAACCTGCCAGGAGAGGCTTTTAATATTATCCAGCACAGCTTAAAGAGAAATGTCCTAACAAATCATCACTGCACATCATTGAAGTGGAAAGCAGTGATGGAAACTACCACCGCACTCCTGCACAGAGTAATTCCAGCTCCCCTCTCATCAGCTGAAATCAGTATAGAGCAAACACCTGGGCAGTTTACATCCCTATTTCCCCCCCTCCTTCTTCCAAAACCACACACCTTCACTACTGTATTTGCCATTTGTATCTCACAATGGAACAGAGACTGGGAGCACAAACAAATTGGTCAAGAGCACATAAGAGATCTGTGGCAAAGAAAGAAATGTAATATGAGTGTCGCAAATTGCTGCCAAACAGTCTCTGACTCGGGCTTTGCATCTCTAAGGGATGGATAGGGGCAGTGGATCTTGTCCAAGGACAGATAAGACAGGAGATAGCTCTGTCACCCACATCTCTGCTCTTTGGCAGCAGGAGAGAAGCAGTGGAGGAGCAGGGCTGTTGTCTTTCCCCCTCCTTAATCTGCTTCCTGCCTGCTTCAAAAACAACCCAGTGCACGGTTGTTTATTATTATTATTATCACTGTTATTTTCCAGAGTGCTGTAAAACTAGGGGATAGAGCATTCTGACAGCCTCATAACAAACAGCAGATAAAACTAATTAGATTTTGTTCTTCCTTCAGTTTGCTGACTTGATTCTTTTTCTTTTTATTGTTTAATTATTTATTTTCTTAGCCCAGAGGTTTACACTCACATGTATTTCACTAGACAGTGGCAAGGCATCCCTGGGATCATCTCTGGCAGGAAAGGGCTATTGTGGCCGGGAGACCCAAGAGTTGGTGAGGGGCTGAGACAGAGGGTGCAGTGTAGTGCAGGGCTCCTCACAGCATCTTCCACCCACGTCATGTAAACTGGTGAGGGGAGGAAGGAGAGCACAGCCTCTAAGAGAGTCAGTGAGACAAAAGGCATCAGTGAAAAAAGTTAAGGTGCCTGGCAGGAGCCCAAAACTGCTGCAGCAGTGGGAACCAGGCTAGTGCCTCTAAGACACCATCTCTTCTGGCCATTACAGGAATATTTGGCTTGAGTCTCAACCTGACAGCCTTGCTGACTCTTGAGGAACGACAAAACGGTGGGGAGCAGGGCGACTTGCCTCTCCTCCCTCCCGCCCTTTCTCCATCGGCAGCTTCCAAATTCTTTGGGATTAGCTAGCGACAGCAAGAAAAGGCGCTGCTCTCACTGCTCGGCACTTAGCAGGCTGAAGTGAGGTGACGGGCCCCGGCGCAGGGGACAACGGCTCCATTCACTGGGGGATACCAAACCAGAATTACAAGTGTGCAAGAATAAACAAGGCTGGAGTTAATCTAAAGTTGTTTTACACTCTGTTTTATTAAAGTCAATGCACTTCCGTTCCTCTGTGCAGCGCCTAGCTCTGCTTAATTACCATGACTCAGGGAGAATTTTAATAGTGTGGAGCGCGCAGTGCACATGGAGGCATTCTCCTGACCTCTAGAGGTCTGTCAAAAGAAGAGGAGCATCTGCTCCCTGTAGAAGTACCTGGGAAAAAAGGAGGCAGCCCACAAAACTGCTTCTCCTGAAGTTATCCAGGTGCCATCCCCAAGTGGTTGGTCACCCACTTGTCCCGCTGCACCTTCTCAGCAGCAGGCTGACCACCCTTGGGCTGGAGGGTTCTCCTGGCCACTGCCTTCTGCAGCACTCTTGCTACTTGCTGACAAGTTGTTTGGCACAGGCGTGGGATGTTGTGGGAGCAGAGATTGACCAGGTGTTTCATACCACACAGCAGCATTTATACAGGTGCGCTCAGTGTGCAGGGACATTTTGCTCCCAGCTTAGCTGCTGCATTTGGATCCCAGACACTGAAAACCCCCTAAGGGCCTTTGCCATCTCCCCACCTCCTGCAGCTCCTAGCACAGGGATCTCTGAAATGGTGGTGCTGCTCGTACACATTTGGCTCCAAACACACAGGGAAGATACACCTCTGCTTTTATTATATTATCACAACTCTCGCACAGTTTAGTCACCAGGGCAGAATTTTCCCACTGAACTGAATTCCCCCATCTTAAAAAATTCAGAATGAAGCAGCTAGAAAGCCAAATATTATGGCCAAAATATTGGTATGTCTTTAAGGAAAATGCTGATTTAAGATTTCTTTTTCTTTGCAATAGGGTTTACCACTGG
Source organism: Coloeus monedula (assembly GCF_965178545.1). Lineage (NCBI taxonomy): Eukaryota > Metazoa > Chordata > Aves > Passeriformes > Corvidae > Coloeus > Coloeus monedula. The sequence continues at coordinate 6,227,885 of NC_138794.1, forward strand.
CAAACCTTGGTAAGTGCCCTTCAGCTACTGTCGTGGCAGTGTTGGTACAGAAAGCAGAGTGGGTGCAAATATGCACATTCGCAGACACAGATATGTACAACAGTAGTTTTTACTCCGTGTTCTGGGGATGTGCTGAATGCTGAACATCCCACAGCATGGCTTTTGTATGCTTCAGTCAGGACCTATCACACTGTCAAGTTTTTGTCATGCCTACAAATGTTGGATTTTTAAGTTAATTATGCACATATATTGTTTCTTTATTAATAAGCTTTGAAGCAGTATTATACAAACTATTATAATGGGAACACCTGTTTCACCTCTTTTGTGTCCCTTCCTGTGAGCCACCCTTTTATTAAAATTCAGTATTGTGTGCAACAAGCTGCACGCTAAACCAAGCAGAAAAGGACATCTGTACAGAGGCGCACACCACGCCTAATGAATTAGTTTGGGCTAAGAAGCTCAGCTTCTAAGGACCCAAGCTGCCTGTCTTTTGAGCAGCATCATAGAGAGATAGAGACTCAGGGAACTCTTATGTGCTAGTGAAGACTTTAAAATACATGGGTACTGAAAGCCGAGCAGGACAGGAAGAAGATTTTTATCTAAAGAGCAACCTCCTGCTGGAAAATATTGTCTAGGTAGTCTGAGGAAAGGTGTTCAGAAACACATCAGAGTGTTTCTTGTTCTGCACTAGGAATTCTCTTCACAACCAGCATAAAACCAGGAAGATGACATGGTGCTTTTAACCAAGCATTAGTATTAATAATAATGGTCACTGGTAATCACTGGAGTCCTTGCAGGCTGTAATGCTACAACACGCTGTACATTCATCCTTGTCCTTGAGCCTCACAAAGCAGTGGCAGAGTTGGGAGCCTCTTGCATCACACAATTAGTTTCATTTGGATTCAGGGCAATTCCCCATTTGCAGCAGCAGAGTCTAAGACACATGGGAAGATCAGGCAACGTGAAGTGTGACATGAAGTGACTTCATGCTTTAGGGATATAGGGCACATGTGTGGATTCTCAGTCTGTGCTGGATTCTCAGGAACTGGGAGACAATTTTAGGAGAAATCTAATTTTTCTCCATTTGGGGATTAAAGGAAATGTTTTGACTGATGCTTGGGCTAAATTCACTCCTGGGTATTGCCACCATCACTAATCTATTGGTGAATTTAACTCAGGTTTCCAGAGGATCACTATGTATTGTCACTGCTGTTCTTAGTGTGGGACACTGGATTTCCCACACTGTTCTGGAGATACAACCAGCTCAGAAACATGCAAAGCCTGACCCAACCTGTTGAATGCACTGCAAAAAATTCTGATCAGACAGAAATCAGTGACATGCTCTACAGCTCAAGAGAAATGAAAGGCAACAGAGAGCTCTGGTGAAAGGCATCAATTACTGCCACTTCTCCAGGAAAAGGCTGCCTAAAGTTGGAAAAAGAGAAACATCTCTGATACCTTGGTCTCAAAATACTATTCCCTAAGTCAGTCTGTATGAAATCATGTACTAGAGGCAGCCATGAAACTGGGGATTATGTTCAGGAATGGATGATCTCACATAGTACCACCCGGGCCAGTGGCTTCTTGCTCTGCCTTGTGTACAAAGCGTAAGGAGTCACTGTCAGCAGATGTATGTATTCAAATTACACAAACATACAGTCATCTTTCCATTCAGAACCGGAGCAACACATCTGGGAAGGGTGCTGAAGCTGGCAAACAGGCAAACATGAGCAGTGACACATTCTCTTGCTGCTCTGCAAGTCACAGCCTGGTTCACACAGGACTGCCCTTGAACCCACTGTACAGCCCGAGTGCTGTTGAACCCAGAGGAAGAGCTGCACTGTTGGGTGCTGGCTGGCTGGAAATGTAGAGTCCCCTCAGAGCCCTGGAGCTGCATGTCTGTCCTGTGGTCGCTCCCTCATCTTCTGTCTCGCCTTCCACCCACGAGAGGCACTCCTGGATCTCTTGGTCTAGCTCCGAGAATTCCTCTTCTCCGTCAGAGCTACTGGCAGTGTCATAATCAATCTCTTCTGCACAAGGAGGTTCGTCATCAGACTCCAGGCTGCTGTTGCTGCACCTTCTGCAGAAAAACCACAAGAGAGACTGGTCGTCACCAAAGGAGGGGGTGTTCTCAGGGGAAGAGCAAGCAACAGGGAAATGCTTTTTCTGGGTTCAACCTTGGCTCTGTTAATAAGGGATGAGGTGGCACTCAGCAAGCTCAGGTGGGTCTCTGTGTCTGTCTCAACAATGAGAGTGCTAAAATGAAGAGTGATACTTACTGACCTCTCAGGAGTAAAGCATTATTATTCCCATTGCTATTACTGCTATTGCTTATACAGACATACAGACAACACCATTCTTGCCTTGAGGCACTTAGGAGGTTACAGAAGCTGAATTATAGCAGAGAAGAAGGTATTCAGTTTCCAGAAGGTTGCTAGTTTAATCATCATCTCTCTCACTGTAGTTCCACATTTAGTGTAAGACCTAATTAATCCAGGTGGTTGAAGTGCTTTGGCATCTTTTCCTCCTGTTCTGTGCAAGCTCAGAGCACTGCTAACAAAAGGCAGCACAAACAAAAAACTGAGCCTCTTGGATCTTCAAGCACGCTGGCTCAGGAGGGCAGAAGCACCAGGAGTGGCTGTATTTTGGGAAGAACATGGAAAGGCTTTGATAGCGTGAATTCCTGGGGAAGGGCCAAATTCAGAGTCAGGCCTGAATGGCCAAGGAAAGACTCTAAGTGGATGTCACAGCCATGTCATCTGGCTCTCAGAAAAGCAGGTCCCCACCTTGGCCTCCTTCACTTACTCAAAGGAATGGTCACAGGGGATTTCCTCACATGCCCACTTTCAATGCACACTGCATGAGGTTTGCCTGATGCAGTATTTATGGCAGAATAGTGACCACTAGACCATAGCTCCAGGAGTCCTTCTCCTCCCAAGCTGCCCACATCCCATCTGGCCTTCAGCCCACAAGGGCAACTGGATAATCTTTTGACACCAGAAAGATGCCTGTGATTTCAGTGCTGTCTGGGTCAGAGCCTGGATGAATCAGGGGAGCAGATACTGTGTTTTTCACCTCCAGGTCAATGTTTTCAATCAGACTCAGAGCAGGGGAATGTATTGCTTTGAGGGACTGGGAAAGGAATAATAATATTCCACCTCTGGGCCAGAGTTTCTAATTTGTCCTGAGCTGGGAAGAATGAATGGCTTGGCAGATGGAACATACACAGCTTTAATGTGGGGTCTGCTCACTTACATGTCAGTAACCAGAAGAATCTTCCAGCTTTCAGCTGTTCCACAGCAGTGCCAGCAAGTGAGGTTTCAGAACATACCAAAGGTGTAAAGTATTGCTTTTGGATATATTGATCCCTCCCCTCTTCTGCACTCCAAGAAAGGTGTAAGATTTTCCTGGGTCTGAAACTCCAGATCTTAACTGCATACAGACTGCTCTGCAGCAGAAACAAGCAGTGTCAACCCACATCTCCTTCTCAGGCTGATCTCTGGCTTAGTTTACTTCAAAGGCTGTGTATAAAGGATTTTCTGAAAGCTTAATAGAGCTGTGCAGCTTAAAAATAAATAAAAGAATAATTATGCACTTTTACAGTTTCTGGCTCTACTTCAGTCTGCTTAGAAAATCTGGGTCAGGAAGAACTCATACTGAAAATGAGGATGTGACATGAAACAAAACAAACAAACCAGGACAGTCCTCCCAGCACAAATAGCAACAGCAGTGGTCCCAGCTGAGTCTGACCAGTGGGTTTGATTTCTTCTTTTATTTTTCATATGCAGGCATGGCATGAATTACCATGATACTGAGTACCTATGATAATGTTCAAAGCTGACTAAACCCAGGGGAACCGGAATTTTCATTTATAAGCCTTGCTTTTGCAGATTTGCAATCAAAAAGAACCAAAGCATACCTACTTTCAATATTGTACTTGTGCATTTTGAAGGAGCTGCTAATGCCATTGGGAGAGAACAGAGTTGTCTCCCAGCTCACTGATATTTTACAGATGGAACAGTTTGCAGCCTAGGAACCAAAGGTCAAACATTTGCGTTAACAGGATAATTGGGGGAAAAAGGGTCCCTATTATTGCTTAAATCTGGGAAGCCAAATAACAGGGTCTTCTGAGTTTTTCAATAATTTAAGTGATTTCAAGACTGCCTTTCTGACAAAAAGGGGAAAATGCCTCCTACTGCAAAACCAGTTTGCTAATGAAGGGAAATCTGGAAGACAACAGAGAATGAAAGACAAGAAATGTACAAAACTGCCATTTCTTTACAATGAAGACTGCAGGGATATTCTTTAGGAAGCAAGCATATATTCATAAAACCTGTGTAATGGACTTCCAAAGCTCTCCCTTGTTGTCTGCCTGCACAGCACACAGAACACCAAGACCATGATAGCTCAATACTGGGGCAGGTGTGCCGCAGGAAGAGGTTCCCCACAAGTGAGGATGGGCTTAGACCCTGCTTGGAGGTCAGGAAAGACTTTCTTCCTTATTAGTTTTGCCCTTTGGTCCTTTGCTATGGCAGGGATCAGCACTGATCAGCAGTTAGCACTGATCTTAGTAAGGGCTTCTCCAGCCTGGACTGACACCCACTGGACCAGAGCCACCACCACAAGTCTCACAGTGAGCTACCAAACAGCAAATAGATGGTACCAACCTCCCCCTGCTGCCAACACAGGCTGCAGTCACACTGCTGACTTAAAAGTTGAGAAGCTCTTTATCACACTAACAAACTCTACAAACCAGATTCACCTCTGCACTATATGGAATTTTACATCCCAATAATTCACTTTCTGCTGCAGGAAGATTTAAAACACATTACAAAGCAACACAACAGGGCTGGTTCCAAGCAGCAGGTTCTTCTGAAAGGGGAGAGGTGGCAGCATGTGGCACATAGAGGAGCCAGCCAGTGCCACCAACCAAGTGCCAGTCCTTGCATGTGGTTCTCCACAGCACAGAGACCAGCTCCTTCCATGCAAATGGTGAAACATGGTAAGGAACAGGAATGCTAACATGTAAACTATTGTTTTCTAGCCATAGCCAAAAAAAAAACCCAACACGTACCCAGGAGACATGAAACATTTATCAAAGAATAATGATGTTGTCTTACAGAAGGTAAACAAAGAGGAAAACCAATGACACTACATTATAGAACTCCAAGACAAATATAGGCTGTGAATACCACTGAACATGAGCACAGTGCAGAAGAGAGGGTGGAAGGTTGGTAATATATTCTACAGCCAACAGTCCCCCAGCTATCACAATAAAACGTGCACATTTGGTTGATCTTCAAAACCTATGACCTTGTAGCCCCCATCTATTCCAGCTGATGGGAGCCACAGCAGCAATTTGCAACTTCATGATGTGATAAATAGAATTTCTTTGTTTTGATTTTTAATTTGCATATTTACTCAGATATGACAATCTTAATTAGTTCTCCTTTTCTATGTGTGTACATTTTTTTGTTTGCTCACTTTTGGAAAGCAAGCAAGATTTAGTGCCCTGTAAAATAATTGTGGGGTTTTTGCTGACTTAATGTGAGGAGAAGGAGAAGGAGAAGGAGAAGGAGAAGGAGAAAGAAGGAGAAGGAGAAGGAGAAGGAGAAGGAGAAGGAGAAGGAGAAGGAGAAGGAGAAGGAGAAGGAGAAGGAGAAGGAGAAGGAGAAGGAGAAGGAGAAGGAGAAGGAGAAGGGAGCCCAGTGCCTCCTTACATGTCAGCATAACTGGAACTTTGTGTCATGGCTGGAAAACACTTCTTTCAGGTGCCTACTGTCAACACCTCATTCTGAGTCAGCCTACTAGATCATAGCTGGACAGAAACCTCTCAAGTCAGCTGTCCTGCTGAGCTACACTTCAGAACACACACTCTGTAGCTGTGGTGATAAACTATAGCTACACACTACCTGGGGATGAGTGGCGATCTCTCTTCCATACATAATTCTCATCCACTTGTACATGCACTTCCAGGGAATGGAGAGAAGTACAGAATCCCTAAGTAATTTCTAGAGATGTTTCACTCACATTTTGCTTGCATGGCAGGTCACTCACTCTCTGTGTATTCTGCTGGCTGGCTCAAAGTAGAACGTTTCATTTTTTCTGCTGGAAAGAACGGGCACTGACAACTGTCCCTCTTAGGGAATCTGTGACTACAGCTCAGGGTTTCTGCTTGACCTTCACTTGACAGGCCTCACAGTTGCAATGCAGTACAGAAGAAAGTGGAGCACTTACTTTTTTTTCATATTACTCCTCTCACTCTTGAAATTTGTTGCAGCCTTGCCAGGGGGAAACTGGAAGTGGGGGGGAGAGGGTTAGATGCATCACAGGAAAAGGAGGAAAAAGCTGAGGCTGGAGACCACTGCTGGTCATGGACATACCAATGATTCTCTCTGAAGGATGTATCAACAAACAAGCAAACATGTCCTCAGCATCTCTCTGCAGTGAAAAATAACCTCCCAGCATATTCACCCTGTCTGTAACCCTATTTTCTCTTTCTGTTAAACCTTCTCTCCATCATGGTGTGTCCCAATCCTTTGGAAGCTTCCCAAAGCAGGAATGTGGCCGTGTATAATGAGCCAAGCACATCTCTGATATAGTTCATAGACTAAATAAGGCTGGAAATAGCTTTATTGAATTTTTTCAAGAGATGAGACATTCTTGTGTGTGAAGAGAAAACAGGAAAAATATTTTTGTCTGATTAAACAAGCCAAGTTCTCCGCAGTTGCAGCATTCACCTGAAAGAAGGGTGTGGTTTTTCCCCACTCAAGCAGGGACTGGAGACCCCAGAAAACTCCCTGACCACAATTATCACATGTGCAGAAGGGGAATCACCCATTCTTTTCCAAAGAAGTTTTACCTATTGTATGAACACTTACCAATCCTGGTAAAAAACTGTCCTGCAGCTTTTAAAGATATGCTGCCTTCTTCATAGTGAATTGGAATTGTCTTGCCCTTCTGGCTTTTTAGCGTTAAAATTCCACCTACATCACCAAATCTGAATGGGGTGTGTGGTCTTGCACAGTTCTGCTTTTGAGGAAACCATATGTTTTATTAAAAGCAGGAACACTGCTTCTAAAGGCTTGTAATGAATCTAAAACGAACCTTAAGCAGACACATTTGCATTAATCCCAGAATACAATTCTGCCTTTAATTGCTTCATAAAGTAGTATTTTAGGACATAAATGAAACAACTATGATGCTTGCAGGTAATTACACCTGTAAGAAATACACTGCAGCAACAACATGCCAGCAAAGAAGGGCTTTAATCTGCCCTTTGTGTCTGGATTCAGTTGCTACAAGGTGCCTTGCACACCTTGTAATAACTTTCTAATTTCTTCTCTGCCATTCAGCAGCTCCCCAGACAGCAGCCTGGCACCCTCCAGCCTGAGGAGTGCCAGACAAGGATCTATTTAGTCCCTGACCTCACCAAGGGAGGGGATCAGCTCTGTTCTGACGACTCCAGCTTTAGGAGCTATTGCTTTCCCCTCCATTGTTGCCACACAGCAAACACTAATGATGTAAACTTTGTAGACTCCCAAGAGACTTCCCTTGCCGAAGACTCTTTGACAAGGACTTTTGCATCACAGCATCTCCTGAGAAAATGTGTGCTCAGCCCAAGGCAGTGCCAGGTGCCCTGGCTTTCAGCCCACCACAGCCCATCCTTTCACCAGCAATAAGAACATAATTAAACATGGCCTTGAATGCTGTTTGCTGTGGCTGAGAGATGTTTGGTCTTGTTTTGAGTGTAAGTTGGAGGGTTTTTTTTTTTCCTTTTTTTCTTCCTGCTGCAAATAGCCAAGAGAAAGGTGTAATTCAACGCTAAGGCTCGAAGTAATTAGTTTTTCCAGAAGTTCCCAGGCTAATTGTAGACTGCAATATTTATAATTGATTTGACCAGATTAGAAATGGGTGACTGGTGCACCAGTTAGATAAGCAAAGGGCAAATGGGTTTTAGTTGGAAGAGAAGACAGCTTGTAAATAAAAGGAGAGCATAAAGAGGAAGAAACAGGCCGACTCCTGGCCAATACTGTCCCCTAATGTTCATTCAGGCTTGCAACAATTTAGCCCTGGGTCAGCATTTTACTTACATCTACCATAAACTCTTATTGTCCCCAGGAATGGCTGCCTCCAATAGTGGTGAGAAGGTGGCTGATGCTGCTGGAGGAGCAGGGGAGGTGTTGGGTACACACCTCTCATCACACGTGGTTCGGAAATGGCAAAGCCTTGTACGAACATGGAGAACTGTATTTAATTGAATTACACCATGCCATTGGGACAGCTTTGATCTTTCTGTGAAAGCTGAGTTTGCAGAGAGGACAAGAAGGCATTTTTGTCCCATTTGCAGGGTACCTGACAGTACATGACATTCCTGGATTCCAGGTACCTCAGTTCAGGTCCAGGTGTGCCTCTAATGTTAACAAATAAAATTCACACAAGCTGGTCTTCAGACTTGCAGGATGGAAAAGCTGTTGAGAAGCCAGAGGCTGTGGATTCAGTCTTATGAACAATCATTAATTTCCTGCTAATGGAGGACCAATCTATATATCAGAGCAGGGCAAACACTGCATCTTTAGCATTCTTATAGCTGTAGGCTTGTAAGCATTAATAAAACCCACTGACTTGAACAGATAGAAGTCAGCCACAAAATGAAGCTCTGGCAGTTGCTGCAGACCCCAAACATAATGAGTTTTTCTTCTCTCACCCTTAGACTGTTCTTAGGTTTTGCCCCTTTTTTTCTTTAAACACCTTCACATTTCAGCAAAGGAAAGCACCATCCTGTGGGTGCTTTATGAAAGATTTGTGAACTGGCATATTCATTTTGGTTTGTGATGATGTTTTCTCTCACATAGTACAATACCTGGCTTGGACAAAACATTAATAATTCTGTTAATCTGCTTCTTGCAAGGGTAGATGTGAACAGAGCAGCTGCATCCCCATCACCACTGACAAGTTAAACCAAGGTACTGAGTAAAATTTCCACTTATGGTGTGAAGTTATATTATACATGAATATAAGCATGGAAACTCTGGCTTTACCTCCACAGTCATACCAGGCAACCTGTCAAATTTCAGTCACACCAAACAAGTTCAGCCACTCCACCCAAGCTCATTCACCCAAACCTGGCATCCAACACCATCTTCTGTGTTAATTCCATGGCAATATGAGATACACCTGAGGAAATCTTGAGACCTGACTGCCCATATCTGTACAGCATTGTGTTCTTGAGATTTGGGCCAAAATGCCCAGAGCTCAAGCCCTGGGACACAAATTTTAAGCAAATTGAAGACCTTTATGAGAAGCATATGTGATATATTTATGTGATATATTTTTGTGATATATTCAGGCACTGTTGGGAAACTAAGGTTTAGGATGTCTTGGGAAAGCATAGGCTACATCTTGCATTTTAGATCCACATTACACTACAACTTGGTGTTTATTTAAGGAATGGTTTAATATCAGGTCCACTGTGATCTTGTTATATTCATTAAAAATGAGATGTACCCACAGGAAATAGAAGTCTGATGATGCAAAATAGATGGAATAATATCCATCCACCAGCAGCAAAATCAGTGGCTTGGATTTAGAGTTTAAGGATCAGAGGAAATGCTTCCAAAACAGGTAAATTTTGGCTTTCTACAGCTTAAGCTTCCTATGGAAATATGAGCAGCCAAGTCCCCTTGTATGGGAAGATATTTACTGAGACTACCAGAACTCATTGGGATACTAAATAATGAAAGAGTTGCTGAAAATATGATTTTGAAAGTGTTTGCGAGCTTTTCTCACAGTGTCTCTATCTCAAGCAATTTCTTCTCAAAAAGATAATCATGTTATTGATGATACTTAGCTGTCCAGCCAAAGTAATACAAGAAGATTATTGGAATCCTTGTAATTGCTTTTAGATGCTTCCAGTAGTTGAGATATTGGCACTGAATGGGGGAAAGAAACGTGGAAAGATTTTGGCTTAGATGCTAAAAAATTGTACTGCTGAGGATAAAGAATGCAAAGGCAGGCAGGTTCCCCTGAGTTCTTGTTTCCCTTGGTGCTCTTTCACATAATTCCACTGACTCTATCCAAGTTTTATAATTGGTTCTATATATTTAATTTCAAAAGTCCAAGTTTCATATGTATATATCCCTTAGTTCTCTCTGAGCGACTTAAAGGATTTGGGATTTTGAAAGCAAAATGTTTTAAGATGGCCAATACATGTCTAGACTGTGCCTTAGTTACATATCTGTCCTATGTACAAGGTATTTTTTGGGTCAGATAACTACACATGCAAATATTTGTTGGCACAGCAGACAACAGATAGATATCTAATTATTTGACTTAATTAATTGCTGTAAATTATTAAATTCCAACCACTATAGCCCGTGAAGGAGAAAGAAACCTCTTGGTTGGTAGTTTTTCCTCACGAAAATATATTTTTAGCTGATACCCACTCTGATGTTTCAGAGAATCTATGACAGGGGTGTATATATGTGTCTGTGTATGTAAATAAGTTTAAACAAGTGCATAAATACATCACCATCCCTTATACACCTTTCCTTAGAGACAGATAAATAATAGGTATATGTATATCTATATGTTATAAACACACACCCACACAGGCAGGCAGTTGTCTGGTTTGCTCTGTACTCAGAGCACAGTTTCCATTACAAGACATGGGAGGTCTCAGGAGATGCTCCCACAGCTCCCTGAGAAATAACAACGGGTGATCACTGAACCTTGATGCATTCAAGTGGAAGCAACCTGAGGGAAAGAGCTGCTGGTGACCAGAGCAAAGCAATTCTTTGACTCCAGTCCTCAGGTGAGTGTTGACAAAGCAGGAGCTCACCCGAAAGGGAAATTAGACCCTCTGGGTAGGACATGAGATATATTAGGATGGTCAAGAGGCAGGCAGGAATGGTTGTCTAAAACATCCAGTGTTGTCATCAGCTATTTGAGAGCTTAAAGGAAAACTGTGGCTCAAGTTAAGATCTTGGATTCTCAGTAAGGAAATCAGGACATTTTCCTATTCCATGTGGACTTGGCTCATTCTTGTACCTCTTAAAGTAAGGAATACCTATTTTAGAAACCCCTCTGCACAGATTTTTTCTTTCAAAATCTTGTGTTTCAAATGGATGAAGAACAGGTGGGACTAAAAATACCCTGGTAAAGAGAATGCTTCTTGTTCTGAAGCACCCAGAGAGAGGACAGGGTATGGCACCACATGGAGGTTCAACAGCTGTTTTTCCACTGAATTCTGCTTTTAAGGAAACGCTTCAGGCAATTCTCAGTTTAAGGGCCACAGAAAATAATTATTGGAGTACACTGGAGGCAGTTAAAGCCAACAAAATGGCAAAGGCTGGAAGTCTAAGAGGTTCCAGGTGATGAATATCAGTCATCATGTCTACCTCTCAAAGTAGTTTTACCTCTGCAAAGTCCTATGTTATCACAGATTTCTTGGAATGGATCCAGCACAAATCTGCAAGGTAATAATCCCCATTGAAGTTATGCACCTCATTCAGGGCTACTTATCATAACTGATCTGAGAAACCTCCTGTACTGCAAAAAGTTCTGAGACTAATATGAAGCTTTTGTTCTCTCATCTTTTCCTGAGGAGAACAAATATATTTAATCAATATTATAGTTAGGGGGGGAGAGAAGGAGACTCTGTGTGTACCCATAAGAATGAAAGACAACAAGGGCAAGGTCAAAGAAATCTATTGTGCCTTTAAAGGAGATTGAAGTGGGGTTTATAGCAGAAACATCTGATGAAGTATGTGTGATCATAAACAATCAATAATGGATCCAGCTTAAAACTTCAGCCTCTGCCCTCACCCTAAATCTCTTCTCAGACATAATAAGATTCAGATAAAACAAATCTGAACACTCATGCTCAATATATTTCAAAACATTCTGATCAATTCTGTTTTTAACACCATATGGAACCAAATCCTAAACCTTGCTTAACCTCGCTCATTACACAGCTGATTTGCATATGCTTTGGACTCCATTAAGGACAACAAAAAATGTCATCTACTGCATATAAAAGTGGCAACTCTTGCTAATTCCCTGATCTTGCCAAAGCCCTGCCAGATGTTTCATGAAGAATAGCAAATATTTCATTATGTTCTCCCTGCTTCCTAAAATTTGTCTGTCAGGAACTGCAAGGATGAACAAGAAAAACAGCAGGCATGGAGAGCTGACAAAAACATGAAGCATCAGTTTCAACCTATTTCAGAGCTCAAACTGGGTTTTAAAGGGATTCTTCATGCCAGAAGGACCTTCCAGCCAGGAACATATGACTCCCAATAAACAGAGGAAAGAGGGAAAACAAGGACCATTTGCTCTGATCTAAGGAGACAGCATTGCCTTGCAAAAAGAACAGAGTAAAGCATGTATAAAAGTTGCCATTGCTGTTTGTTGTACAGTAGATCTCCAAATTCTTGTCTGTGTTCCTGTTGTAGATATTTAATAATGCTTCACCTGTATAAGAGGGAGATGCAGTTTTCAAATGAATCCATTTGTAGCTTGTAGCATCTATCAACTCCCAGCAGGGAACAATTTTTAAAATTGCTGTTAACATGAGTATTTTCTGAATATTTTATAAAAATCAATTTTCAAATGTCTGCCAAAATATTCTATGTGTTTTACCTGAAAGTTGCAATTACATTTTCTTTCTTTTATCTCTCTGTGAATATGTGTGTCTATATTTATATATGCTTACATAAATTCTTAAAAGAATACTAGCACACCATGGAAGCAAGCATATTCTGAGTGAAAGCTGAAGCAATATAAACTGACAAAAGTATTCATTTAATTATGGTAAGACATGTATTTGGATGGATGGGGCAAATTATAGCACAGCTTGCTGAGCAGGGAAACAATCACTTTCTAGAGAACCACCCTGAGCATTTAACATCACTCTCTGATTTACAAGTAAAAATGATAAAAGGTCAGTTCTTGTGTGCAGAGTAAGTGACTGAAAAAATATGTCAGGCTGTACATCAAAGGAAAATTAAATCATGGGTTAAAACACTTGGTTTTCAATTATACAGGTTCTGTACTTGGAGGGCTCACAGTCACTGTGAGCAAACTGCTTTTCTCTCTTTGCCCCAGTTCCCCAGTAACATGGACACAGAAGGCTCCATCCCTCCACCTGTCTGTGTGGCAGAGCCAAGGTGTGTCTGAAGCACTCCATCACCTGCCTAGTCTAAATGAGGGTTCGGAGCTCTTTAATTGCCTCTTCTATGTATGTGCCTTTCTCTCCTCTGAAAGCAGTGACAAAAAGGGTGCTTAACCTTGCTGAGCAAGGTCCAAAAAGGTGCTAAAACCTTGCTGGGTTTGGTCCAAACACTCCTCTCCACAAACCAAGACTTCAGTAAGGTAGCAAGTTTCCAGATCCATTAGGGACAGAAGTCAGTGTTCGTGATTCTGCCAGACAGGAAAAAAGAGTTTAGCTGGAGGAATGATCAGGATGTAGGACCCCTGCTGACATCAGGAGAGAGGTGCTCAGTGACACCGAGGATCAGCTGCCAGATCATCTTTCGAAAGCGAAACGGTGTAATTCTTGCAGTACTGAAAACCAGTAATGTCATAAAGGTGAAGGGGAGATTATTTAGATGGCAAAGACACAACTGAAAGCTGCCAGATTTTCTGTACTCAGTGTGGCCTCTGAATTTAAACTGCCCAGCAATTCTGGCTACCAGATCCAGCTCAAGAAAACAAAGGCTGAGGACTTGTGCCTGCTGGTTCAACTGGACCTGAAAACCTCATTAGTCATGAAATCTTGTATTTCCTGGCATTTGCCTTTGCAGTTATCTTTTCCTAGCTCCTCATTTTGTCTCTGCATCAGGAAGCTGATTATTGCACCAAAATTAAGGGACATCTGCTCTTCTCATGGATTCTGTCTTCTAGAAAGTGAAACACCAGGAAAAGACCAGGTTGTGAGTTGTTCTGGCTCATGAATTGTCCCCAAGGCATGGAAAGAGCCCACAAAAATTATACTTGCCAGTGCAAACATCACAAGTCCAAGTGCTAGAATACACAAACACACTTCACAGAGGGCATGCATTTGGGAAGATTATATCCATGGATACATACAGGATTCTTGATTGATGTGTACTGTGATGGAATGTCTTGGTCCTTCTCCACCAAATCATGGTGGCCTCATTTTCTCCACAGCCCCTTCTGCTGTCCCCACAGTACCCCCACAATAATACTGCAAGTGCCAGTAACACACAACCCCTTAAAAACCCGTGTATGCTGCTGAGGGAATGAGGCTCTTGGAATGATGGGTATAATAGAATGGTGGAGTAGCTGCAGCCAAGTTAGGCTGCTGCTGACTTTACCCTGAGTTTCCCAGGCTTGTGCTGGACTTTCTCCTTTTCTGCACAGCCAACTGGCAGATAAACTGCGTCAGATTTAATGGTGCATGATACAGGCAATTCAGTATCAAGGAGAGGCAGAAATAAAAAGCATTTCTGAGGCAAGATGGGTTATCAGCTCAGCTCGAAAAGCAACCTATCAAGAAACACTGCCAAGGCGACTTCAGAAATTTATAATTTAGGTGTTACCTTAAGCCTGAAACTTTGTTTGAAAACTTCATACTTCTCACAACAGACTGGCAAAGCCCAGGAGGATCAGACCAGCTATCAGTCCAGATGACAAAGTAATACACTTAGTGTATATCAAGTGCTGTGCACATGAAAGGTACAGGAAAGATGGCAACATTATACAGTTTTATCCTGCCAGGAATCAAAGCTGTTATTCCACAGCAGTAATGGCTATTACACCCCATTGCTTACCCACCAATCAGCTCACCTTACTGGGCTTCCCAAGGACATGAATCACTTTTAAATAACAATGCATTTACTTTACATACAAGCTTTGCAGCCTGAAACACCCCACACTGCCTTCTAAAAAGGGAAGCAGCCTGAAGATTTATCAGGAACAGGGCTGCTGATGTACAGGAAGCTGCACCAACATGCCCCAGCTGAGCAGCTGAACCCCTGAAGAGCATCATTCACCACTAATTTTGCAGCCATTTCTGAGGCAGGGAATGACACTTTACTTTAAATCTTGTCATTTTTAGAACAGAAGATAAAGAATTCTAGAGTCAGTCAACAACTGGTGCAAAAATTTTAAGGAATGAAAGATAAGCACAGTATGCCCTGTGTCAAAACTTGGCAAAGGTGCAAGCCCTAAATCCCTAATTCTTAACACTCAGTATTTCTTGGTTTTCTATTGAATAAGGATTGCAGTGCAAGCACAGCCATTTCATGGAATCACATAATGACTTGGGTTGGAAAGGACCTTAAAGATAATCTTGTTCCAACACTCCTTTCATGGCCAGGAACATGTTCCACTAGATCAGGTTGCTCAAAGCCTCATCCAACCTGACCTTGAACACTTCCAGGGATGGGGATCATAATTTGATCATGATTATGACAGCAGCGAGGGCCTGTGGAACTTTTCATGCCAGCATCACACAGCTGACAGCACAGACAGGCACCGTGGCAAGGCATGGTGCAAACTGCAGGCACTCCTGGGAGGGCTGTGCCTGCTTGTGTAGCCCTGGGAAAGCTTGGGGCTTGGGAAGTGGCAGAGCCAGGTCAGGGAACCTGTGGACACTGATCCAGGGCACCATTTTTTCAGCCGTGCTCCCAGGTCTCAGTGGAAGACAGCACAAATCCTGCCAGCTGCCTTTCTCTGACACACATGTATTTGCTGCAACTGTCTCCTGAGGGTTTAGGAGGAAAAAGCTCCGAATTAAATCCACTTACACAATTAGGGTTGTATTAACCTAAGCTGCTAAGGGTGAATTCAGTAAGCAATATGTGTAAATTATGTGTCCAAAGATCTGTGACTATGGAAGAGCCCAGCCAAGCACCCCAAACCAACAGCTTTAGCTTCAGAGAGATGCTTCCTTCCATTCCGTGCTGTTCTAGACATACCCAGTGCAAGAGAGGTCCATGAGGAGACAATCATGAAAAAATAACATTTCTTGAGCTGCTTACTTCCTTGCTGCTTCAAAGGTCTCCCCCTCCCTCAGAAGTCTGGCATATCCTTCTCCCACACTATTCCCTATAGCCAGGAAATGCCTAATATTTCTCTTCTTACAGAGGGTCTCCTTTAAGATGGATTAACCTGGCACTCCTTAAACTCAGACCTCTCAATTTCCTCTGTTGGAGACTTTGGATTTAGATATCTTTGCTCTACTGGAAAATATCTACTGATAACATGCAATTATTGTTATGAGATACATCCTTATAGATAGAAACTAGCTGCTAGGAAAGACTGAAGTGAAGGGAAGAGGAGAAAACCAAAAGTACTATTCCCACTTACCCTGACAGGGATTTAATCACCTTTCCAGCATGTCATACCTCAGAGCCCATGGACAACTTCCTGAACAAGACTCAATTGACACGGATCATGTCAAGCACTTGATTTTCTCATGATAACATTAAGCATCATTACCAGAAATGGATGATACAGTTCAAAACTAATTTCAAATTTAATTTGAAACCATTAAATATATATGTAATTGCCTCTTCCCACAAACCAGCATTTGGGCCCTGAAGGGAGCATGCATAGTAAGCTAAAAGAGAGTATGTGGGGTTCTTTCTGTGAGAATTTACAAGTGGGCATGAGATTAAATGATTTATAAAACACATATATAATGCCTCTAATAGCAAGAATTGAAATCAAGCAGTTTGTGATTAGGGCTGTTTTAAAGCAATCGCTGTAGAGGGGAGAAGGTGCTGTAGGAGAGGAGCAGAGGGTTAATGTGCTCACCTTGCCAATGCTGTGGACCTGAATGTTCAAGTCATGGAGGCAATAACTGAGCAAAGCAACTGTGGCATATTCCAGAAAGGACTTTGGGGTGCATCATGAATCATTAGGGGGTTTAGAGCACAGGCATACTGTGACAAGCAGCAGTGGCCTGGAGGATGCCTGCTACCCCTGAGAATGAACTTCTCAGCTTCAAGGGCAGTGCTTAGTAAAGACTGGCAGCCTCAAAATGAGCATCCCTGGCACAGAGCTGAGAAACCAACACAAGGAGAGATCCTGCCAAAGCACAGATTAGAAAATTAGTTATGGAGGTGAGCAAAAGAGTAGCTGGTACAGAATTTCTGTGGGAATACTGAAAACCTCAGTCTAGAACACAGCAAGGAAATGAGCTCCCTGAAAAGCTCAGGTGAGGTGTGAAGTGAGACAGGACAGACACAGGGAAGGTGGAAAGATGTAAAGTATTAAAGTGCCTGCACTGCTCAGATGACCTGGACTCAGTGCCCAGGACTGCTGACCACAGGAACTACAACAGTATCTGCCTCTGTGGAAAGACCCTCAATTTGATCAGCATCTGCCAGGTGTAGGAGTAAGCTGACAGCCTCGGCAGGAGCAGGGATCTGGGTCAATAACGTAGCTGAGGACAGCTGGGAACAGGACTCCCTGCAGGGGCTTGTGGGGCTGCAGCAGCAGCATGGGAAAGACAAGCCCATAAGGTCAGGCTTTGGCCAGTACGACACAGTGGTGGAAATAATTTTGAAATGTGTTATTCCTTGGTAAGTCTGGATACAAGATGGGAAGCTCATATCCAGATTGTGGCCAGTTCTGAAATCCAAACAATATATATTCCTATTTCCTTATCCAGTGTTGCTTCAGCACTTAATTATCTACCTGCTGGCCTGGGCTTTTCTGCCATAGTGGTGCCAGACCATCAATGATGTGTCTATCAGGGTGAAATGAGCTTTGAACTGGGTGATAAATTGTTGTTTTTGCCGCAGCTGCTCGCATCTCGTAAATGTTTAAACAGCATAATCGCACACATATCTAGTAGCTGCTTGGTTATGTTTATTTTGGATGAGGTGCTTCGAAGTTTCTTAGATGTGTGTGTCAAATATTCATAGATGGCAGGCTACTGAAATATTTTTCTTTAGTATTTATTTATAGACTTTATTTATCAACAGAATCAGTCTTTATGTTCCCAGCTGCAGCATTACTTCTTGCCTTACCCATTTTTCCCAGACAGTGCCTGTCTGTCTAACAATATCCCTCTTCCTGCAACATCTATTCACTGAGTATCTGTGCAAGGTATCTTCCCATGTGTACTCACAGCATCCATCTCTTTAATTCCAACTATATATCCACTCCATCTAACGCTCGTCATCTCTCTGAAGCACTTGCTCGCTCTCTCTCCTCACCATCTCTTTATCCAGGCAATGGTATCTGTCTCTCCATAGTGACTCTCTATCCCTTTCTCTCAGTCACTCACAGCACCAGGGTATAATTATGGATTTTGGACCGCAAGAGGTTTCCTTCCTTTTTTTTTCCTCTCCCCAAATTGGGCTCACAAATCACTGGTTAATTTATTTGTTTTTATGCAAAGGCTGGATGTGAGAAATGAACTCTGGAAGGGTACAAGTGCCTTTGGGTCAAAGACTCTTTCCCAGGCTTATTTGCTTCCCTGCTGTGCGTGAACTGTTCACTGCTGTGAGAGCTGCTGTTATCTGAGAAACTCATCTTCAAACAAAGATGCTGCAGTGACTGCTGCCTCGCTGTTCTCTTCCCTTTTTCCCTTTCCAACTCCCTTTTTCTCCCCCATCTTTCCTCTCTTCCCTTCCCCCAACACTTAGCATCCACCTCTCTAAGTTTTTCCCTTCCCTTCTTTTGCCCACTTGGCATTCTGAGGATAAGTGAAAGTCCCTCCCTATTAAAAATTCACTGTCAAATAAATATTAAAGCAGGGGGAAAAATCCATTTGGCTCTGTGTGATTTATCATGATCTGCAACACAAGACCCAGGTTTCATGGCCTATTTACCCACTTCACAGAGGTATAAAGGACTTGGTGACCCTCAGCTCTCGGAAAACCCATGATGGGGAGAGATTCCCTCCTCACCATCAGCCTGAATGAGATGGGTAGGGACACATTCTCAGGGCAGGAGAGGAAGGATATAAAAACTAAAACCTCTCCTTGTTTTCTTTCTTCCTACTTTTTTCTCAACCAGATGAACTGTGACAAGAACAGTACAAAAGATGGTCAGGTCACACAGAAATTATCAAAGAGGAGAAGGAAGAAAAAAAGAAAAGAAAAAGAAAGGAAACAAAGCAAAGAAAAAGAAAGAAAGCAGAGCAAACTATGACAGGAAAGGAGGGAGGGAAGATCTTCCTCATCTCTGGTTTTGGTTCCCTGCACAAAGACCCCAGCAGTTCATAATTTTTCTTCAGACAAGGCCAGTATGGTTCAACAGCAGAATAAAACATGCAGTAATTAATGAATAGCTTCACAGTTTTATGGATAGGTTTAACTCTTTTCCTTATTTAGAGCTGCTGGAAAAGACTGAGACAGATGCAAAGCACAACAACAGGAGTTAACTGGAATCGATGGGGAAGGAGATAATGATATTTTCACTGAAGTGAGCAAACTTGCTAATAGGTTATGGACTTCAGAAAGGACCCAGATTTCATTTGAAGAATAAAGATATTTCCCCTCCCACCACAGTCTGCCCTGTCTATGTAGGCTACCAGCTATGACTACCAGCCTGTGTCTTAGCTCCTTCATGGCAAAGGATGGGAATAACTGTGCCCCCAGGAGTGGCAATCTGCCAAATGATGACTAACCCTTAGGGAAGAAGAGTCAATGCAACTTTCAGAGGAGAAGGCAAAAGAATATCCCACCATTCCCCTTCCCTATATTGTTTGAGACTGCTTAACAGTGTTTTAAACATGTAACATCCGTGAAGGAGACAAGAGCTGTGAGTGGGGAAAGCTTCCACACAGGAGCAATCCATGAACACATCAACAGGTCCACAAGAGAGGTCTGCTGTTAGTGCTTGTCTCATATAGAAAGAAGCTACTGCCATGTCCAGACCACGGCAAGGAGCAGAGCAAGAGGCAGCAGTGGAAGAGGGAAAATGGAGAATGATGAGATCAGGGTCAGCTGCTCAAGAGGTTTTGTCTCTGCTCATGTTCACCCTTATCATGGTGTGAAGACACAGTGTGAACCACTGGAACAGGATGTGGAGACACTCCAAAGGCAGATCAGCAAGAACGATCCATCTTGTCTGACTTGTCTAATTTACTTATTGTGAGCAGATGGGTTATGAGGTCTGCCATCAGTGATGAATTATATTCATGATAAGTCATTCCCAGCTAATGAGGATCCATTATCATTATCTGCTAAGGAAGAGTAACGGCTTGCCAAGACAGAGTGGGGGTTTCACAGTTTCCAGGGAGAACATTCTGGGCTGGTAGCCACCTGGCAATTGAATTTTCAGGAAACTGAAAACTTTCCAAGATGGATACCTTCTGCTTGTTTCAAGCCTTGGCTTTTAATTTCTTTGGGCAAGTTCAGGAGAGGGAATGTAAAAGGAGGTGGAGGAGGAGGAGGAAGTGAGGGAAAATAGTAGTAACTGTGTCTGATAAGACTGTGATTAAATCAAGGTCTCACTCTAATTACACTGCATTTAAATAAATTTTGCCTAGTAAGTAATTGTAATTAAACTGCAATTAAACATGTATTTATATCACCATTTCCTCCCCTGCACAGCTGTCTGTTTCCACCTCCTGTTGTTGCTGTCTACCTGCCAAAACCTCTGAATTATCACGAGGAACTTTACATTTCCTTGGACTTCCTGGAGGAGGTGTTGTAGGGGGCAAGGTCTGAGGCTCCCACAGCAAGAAGCTAAAAGGAACTTCTGTTTCCAAGCTGTGTTGGAAGAGAGGTGCAGCTGCTGCTGTGATAAACTAGATCTGAGGAAAAGGTTGTGAGGGGCAAACATAGGAATGAAAGGAAGTGTCTCTTTTCCTCTCAGAGGAACTTGAAAAGGGACATATTTTCACCTCTTTGAAACTTCTTCACATTTGGGCTAGAAATGAAATCCTCCTTGCCTTCTTCAGAGCACCTTTGTTACGAGTCTCTTTCCTAAAGCCCCAAATCTCTGTTTACAGCACCAGGTTTGTGAATTCTTGTACATAATCTGGAGGAAAAGAGCTCACTTACCTACACAGTAGCACCTGCAGGTGAGAGTCCAGAGCTCAGAACACAACTCTTGGGCTCTGTTTTCAGCTTTTTAGGAGTATTCACTAACTGTGTCTCAGCTTCCTTTATTTGCTGCTCTGAGCTACCTATACATAACAACCCTACAGATGGTCTTTAAAGTTTACTGCAGTTCTGAACAATTGGGTTAGGAAAGTCTGTTATGGAAAAACAGGAGGTTCTAGCTATTTAAAATGAAAGTTACTTCGTGTTGGGAACCTGAAGGCAGCAAGGAAAGGAGAAACAAAAGATGAAATAAACAGCTAAAGGGAGAGTGATAAAAATGAGAAGGTGAACGCATATCACAGCACAAAGAATGCCCGGGGCTATCAAAAGCAAACTGGTTTCTCTGCCTTACCTCCCTCCTCATCAGAGATGATGGAAAACATCTCCATTTGTGCCTCTGCTCTCACAAAGCTCTAATTAAGGGACTGGAGAAATACCACCGTCACCCTCATCTGTTTGTGCTCAGTTGCTGAAAGGACACCATGCATCTCCCTGACAGGTAGTCATTACAGCTTGGTATGGGCACCCCTCCTCCCAGCAGAGCACTGAGCCCTCAGTTAAACACCTCCACCGAGATCCTCGATGTGTTTCTGGTGCTCCAGGGAGGTGAGCCGTGAAGCCCTTGTCATGGAAATCACTGCTGGCAGGGAAAGGGCAGCTGATGGAGCAGAGACTGCATTCTAGACATGTTGCTTCAAAAAACATACAGCAAGTGGGAGAAACCATATGTAAAAATGTGTGGTGTCCAGAAGTGCATATGGACACAATGTATACAATAACAAAAATATTTCATTATTATCCAAAATTAGTTAAATGAATCTATTTAGTTACCGACAGTTTCCACATGACTGCAATGTTACAAGCTGTGTTCACTCCCTCTCTCTCTTCCTTCAGACATTTCTGTTTTCTCTCTGATTAACTTGTCGCAGGAAGGTCTTTATGGCAGCGTTTGGTGAAAAAAACAGAACAAGCATCTCAAGCTTGATTTTATGATGTGACCAATAGTCAGCCTGATCTGGAGTAATCTGTCACGTCAAAGAATATAGATCCCAACTCTGTGACTCTCAATTTCTTTCCAAACCTTTCTTTAACCTACAAACCTCAGTTCTACTCTCATAAATAGGAGACAAAAGCAATACTACTGGAGTGACATTTATCAGAGGAATGATGGGACATTACTTTCCCTGCAGACTCACTCTGGAATCATTGTTTATTTATTGGTTTGTTCAACAACATCATTCACTCATAAACAGTCTGATCTAGACGGTATCCTTTCCACTTTCTAAATGAAAGGGGATGAAACCCCCAAGGCTATCATCACCCACAGTTTCCCCACACAGCATCCTTTTTAATCAGGAGCCGGTGAACGAAATGGCATCATTTTAGGGTACATGAACTGCTGCCCTTTCCCCTTGGCAACGTGCTGCACACAGAGACAAACCATCGACTACACATCTGCTTTCAGTTTGATTCAGCTCAACTTAGAGGGGCAGTCAAAGGAGGAAAATGACTGTCACAGCTCAAACCCCAAACCTTCCTTTCTCTTTAATGGCTCTGTGACTGCCTCAGGCTTTTTGTTTGCACTTACAGTGATCTCCCTTCTGTCAGCAATTTTGCTCTGCTACTAGACAGATGGAATAATGTGAACAATTATCACCTCTGTGTGCATTCTCTGTCTTTCTATTTTGATGTAAATACATCTATTTGCAATCATGGATGGCCTTCACCCCCTTTACGAGAGACCTAAGACAGATCTTTTAGAAATGAGGCTTAGACAAGAGTCTTCTGAACATTTGGGACTCGGTGGAGATATTCAAGAGCCATCTGGATGCAATCCTTTGCAATGTGCTCTAGCATGACCCTGCTTGAGCAGGGAGGTGGACCAGATGACCCACTGTGGTCCTTTCCAACCTGACCCATCCTGTGTCCAGCAGTATGGACAGAATTCAAGAGAAGACCTTCCCATTTCTGCCTGTGCCTGCCTGTCACATCCATCAACCATCAGATCCAGGTTGTGCTGCCCGTGCTGTGTGCACAGCTGCAGACTCCAGAACTGAACATTCACCATGAATCCTCACTTTGGTTGGCTTACTGGAATAAAAACAGGCCATGGGCAGATTTAAAACGAGACCAGTATCCCTTCCCTTGTGGATTATTTGCCCTGGAGGGGTAGGCAGCACTAAAAAAAATGTTTCAATGCAGGGGCTATTTTCTTCTTAATGGCCCACTAGACTGGTCATTTTTACACACTAGAGCATGATCGACATTCCTAGTCCTAGGAAAAAATGTTTTGCTTATTTAGCCATAGTAGGAAGAAGGATCTAGTTCTGAGCAAAATCCAGATATTCAGTCTGAAATCTCAGAGAAGAAAGCTGTGAGAGGAGGGGGAAAAGCAGAAGAGAAATCCTCAAAAGGTAGAGGCAGAATGCTATGAGACATTATCCTTCATTCAGCATGCAGATGAGTTTGCCAGGAAGGAAGCAAAATGGAGGAAAGGTGTCTGACGCATCACACGCCATCTCCGCTGTCACTCACGCTCCTTAATTACCCCTAAATCAAGTGCAATAGCTTCCCCAGCCCTGAAATGCATGCTGCCTCTCTCCTCATACACATAATAAGGCCTGCAGGGATTTCAGAGACTTTAGCCTTGCACATCACATTGCTCTGATCCTGAGGTTTCTTTTAGCATAAAATCAGCAGAAAAGCATTAAGAGGCACAACCTTATTTTAACAAATCCCCATCCTGCTTGCCAAACCTATCTGAGTCAATGAACACCCAGGACCGTGATTTGGATTCTCTTGCACAGGGTATATTTGTGTACTGCTGTTTCCATATGTCATCGGGTACTTGTTATGCTGCTTGTAACTCCACTGGTACCTACACAAGGAAGAAGTCCCAGCAGAAAACCTACAATATTTCTAATTTACATGAGATTTCTATGAATGGGCAAAACCTTTTGGAACACACACACACACAAAAAAAAAAGAATCTTCAAACACCTGTCCCCTTCCCAGATACCAATCAAAATTAGTTCCTAGAGGAATTCAGGTCATGAAAATTTAGCTGAGCTCTCTTTTTATTTTCTGCTTCTATCTCTGGTTCTTGGCCTTCAATTTGTTAATTACTGTGGGTGACATCCAAGGAGACATGTACAAAATGAAGTATTAAACCACCGTAAGAGGGGAATTAGTCTCAGGTAGTCCAGCCAATGTAGAATGGCATCTGGTCTGGTCTAAATTTTGTGGCTGCCACTCAAATCTATGAAGGGAGTTAAAAGATACATTGCAACCACAGGTAAATAAAGTTAATAATTTGATCATCTTTCAGCAGCCTCTTCCTCTCTTCATGAACTACAGAGGAAGGTAGGTAACCAGCTCTATTGAGACACCCAGATTTTACAGCCAAAGGCTATATTTTGCAAAGGTTTGTGCTGCTGAGAAAACATGCCCCAAGGAGAAGTTTGAGGAGAGATAGATGAAGGATATTAAAATGGTCACTGAAGAAAGAGATGAGCCTAAACTATTAAATCCATATATTCCTGCAAAGTTCAGCACCAAGACTGTCTGAATATCCTGTGTCTTGAATTTTGGATATATATCACTGAAATAGGGAAGGTCTAGGGCAGCCAAAAGATAAGCAGAAAAAAACTATGTTTGGCTTAGGTATTTACTTGCTTTTCTCTGCAAAAAACACTGAATGCATCACACACAATGCGAAGTGAGAGCCAGATTATTCCCAAAAAGCTTGCACAGGAGTGGGCTGGAATATAAAAGCAGTATGATAATATATTAAGTGGCAGTACAGTGTTATCCTGAAAATTTCAGCCTGTTGGCCAATTATGTAAGAAACTAAAAAACTAAGAAATATGATGTGTGGTTTGCTGGCTCAACCTTGCAGGATATTTGCTGTCCCATCTGAGTATAAGGAGATGATCCTGAGTCCAGGTTGAGTAGTCCTTGAGGAGGACACCTGGGATAAACATGGTTCCAGGGAAGGGAGGGGCTGGAGTTTTGAGTTCATTTCGTGAATAAATGAAACCAGAAAGCTGCCACTTTCTTGGGATGCATTTGAAAGGGAGAAAAAGAAACACTGATATTTATAAACATTGATAAAGCTTATGATATTATAAAACCCCTATTCTTTAACTTATTCCAAGATTCCCATCTTGAAGACATCCACAGGAAACTCATCTACAGGAGAGATCCGAGAAAGGAAATGGCAAGGAGTTAGGGAATCTTTTCTACAACCACTAGAAAAGAAAGCCCATTAGAACGTGGAGGGTGTAAAAATTTTTTGAAAGCTGCTTTTTAAAAAAATTAAGATTGTACCAGCCCTATTTGCACCTGGCTTTTCTCTGTTGAAAAAACCTCCAGCCCCTTCCCATTCTTAATCTAGTTCAAAGCTCTCCAGCCAACTTGTTGACCAAGACCCTCTTGCACACTTGGTCATTTTATGCCCGTACCTGAAACCTGAAGAGGAAGAGGTGTGTTGGGGGAGGATGATGCTGCTCTCACAGTAGTGTGGACAAAGTTACCACATTCACAGGTCACATACTCATTATCTCTATGTGGTGCTGCCACCTACTTCACTTCTGACTGCATTCTGTCCACATTAAAATAAATGCTGCTGTAATGATAAACAGCAACTGGTGTGACATGTGACTGCTGACCTCACACATGCACCCACAACAGGGAGCAGAAGAGATTTCCACGAAACATGGGAAGGAAATGGACAGCTCACTTATGATGTGGAAAGCAGTCTGGTGTGGCTTGCAAGAGCTCACAGAACCTACAGGAAACATTCATCACCTGCAGTTGTGTGTTCAGTGCTGATCTGAAGTGCTGTCACCTGCACATCAGCACTGCACATGCCCCCCGTGTGTTTCAGATCCACAGGTACGTGACTTGAATATTTCCTTTCCTGTTTATCTTGCTTCTCAGAAATGCTGAGCACAGTGTGAAAAATCAGCAGGAGCAAGGAATTCTGAGCAAACTTGAAAACAATGCCACAGGTAGGTAAACATCCGAGGCAGGAATGAGCTACCAAACATCAGCTTCTTGACTCGTTTGAATATTTAGTTTATTTTTACATATGCATATGCTGTAAAACCTGTTTATCTGTTTGCTGTTTGCCCAATGAATCTCCAAAGCCTCCTGTGCCTCCTGTGCCCCAGTTATGATTAATTTCTGAATAATTTCATGAAAGGCAAATAGCATGTTTCCAGATCCACACACTTGTCTGATATTACGGGGCACTTCATCATTTGGAGGCAATCTTTTCCCACTTGTCTCAATCTTCCCTTTCCCTCCATACATGTAACACCATTGCCCCTACATTCTGACCGCTCAGAGATTGCAAATCATTTTAAGTGGAGGAGAGGTTGAGCCCCAGCTTTGTGCTTGATGCATTTTGTTTAAGTTGCTCGTGCTGTTCCAACATCTGTCATATCCTCCACAGCAGTGCAATCAAACTGTCAGGGCTGAGTGAAGTTTTGCTGATCCAATCTGCTCCTTCTGTGATTCCTGTCAAAAGCATCAGGAGGTGGCAGATACAGTTGTGTGCTCTTTAAACAACAGATCTTTATTTTTGTACATTGAAGGAACTGTTATTGTTTGTTTCTCTTAAGCTCACAAAGCGTGTTCAGATGTGGCTGCAATCACAAACCAGACTGCGCTTCCCAGATTCTTCTGCATTCCTACAGCTCCCGGATTTTACCTCCCACCTTCTCTTGTGAGGTCAGAGCTCATAAATATCTCTGTCTTGCTGGTCTCTGTAATTCCACAACACATCTTGGGAGCACCCAGGAGGAAGTTACTCTGCGGATCCTGCATTATTATTAATGAGGTAATTAAACCAAAGGGCTATATGGAAAGGGGAAGAGTCATATTTTAATAAGCTCCCTTCTGGATACTGCACTATGAGTAGCCAGATAAATGTTATTCCCTGTTAACTATTCCAAAAGGATCTGATACTAATTGATATTATTGATACTAATATCACTAATCACCCTGACTAAAAGAACAGGATGTTCTTTCATCAGTTAAAATGGATGTACCTTTGATGTACCTTAATAACTGAAAGAATTTGGAAAAAAATTATTCCATTTGGGCTCTGTTAATATGCAGCATGTATTTTTAATCAGCTTTCCAGCATGATGCACCTTTTCACACTTCTGACTGAAGCCTTAAACTCATGCTGTGAAATGCAAACTTACGATTTTATCATTTAATAAAAGGAACCTGGATCTGAGGTGAATCATATGGTCCTGCCCCATTTCTGTGCTGGCCTCATAGCCTATGGCTTTCCCATCAAGGCAGAAAGTCTTCTAATTACAGCAAACCACCAATGGAAAATGAAACCTAGGATGCCATTATGCCCTCTTCTCTAATACTTATATTGGCTGGTGACTCCTGCTGTGATGAAAAATCAGGTTCAGAAATGCTTTGATTCATTAAAGAAAAAAATGTTAAAAAAAAAAAAAGATAAAAACTCTAAGATAACAGACTTTTGTTCCATAACACATATATGTGCTTCTTTAAAAAATCTCAGTTTCCAAACCTAACTGACAGGAAAACATATTCAACTTTCCACGATCTGCCTTTACCCCCTTCCAAAGCATCCCAGCCAGGGACTGGATTATTCTCCCTGAAGCAGAAAAGAAATCTGAAATTCCTGGCAGAGAGGAATCCTGTGCTTCCCGTAGGCATGAAAAAGGATTGGCTCCAACTTCCAGCTTGGATACAGAACTTCAAAACACACACCAAGTAAACTCGTAGACTAATGACAAGTTAAACTCGTGAGTCCAAATGCACAAGGTTCAGTTCTCTGAAAATCCCACATGGTACATGGCTGTCATCACTAGGAGCTGCTCTCTTCTGCCTTCTACAACGGCTGCTCTGTAACCCACCCTTTCCAGTTAAAGTTCACAATTGATCCCAAGAAGAGTCTCCCAAGGAAATGCAGGGAAAGAAATGGACACTCAGAGCATACTTCTAAAAACCTATCTTATTATACCATAACAAATACCATATAATATTTCCAAGGTAATAGAAAAGTGATTGGCACCACTTCCACGAGCTGGAAGCTTAGCAGGTTGGTTCTGCCTGGGAGGGCTGTTGCAGCTACTGATTACACATCTTCTCACACTGTGCTAACAACTCAGCCTGACTCCAGTTGTTGATGAAATTTCTTTTGGATCACATCTGTGTTGTATGATGGAGTCCAATTGTGAGCTTTTTGGCAGCTGTATAGACTACTAAGTCTCCACTAATTTGATTTCTTGTCTGAGAGTATACATCTTTAGGGAATTTACTGCTTGCTCGTCTCTGAGTTCCAGTAATATGGCACAAACAACAACAAAATCCAAGGATGACTTATAACAAGAATTTTGCCAGTCACAGGACTTCTCCTTATAAACAGGATCCATTAGATCAGATGAAATGAAAAAGTAGTCAGGGACAGAAAGTTTCAGTCTCTGAGAAGTAGCCACTCTCTGAGGAAGAGAAAACCATATAAACAATTTTGACTGAAAAAAAATGAATTCTCAACGGTTATCTCAAGCAGAACTTTTAGCAGTGCACCCATCTTGCACTGTAAAATAATGGAGTTCGGAAAATGAAATAGAAAACAGGAATCTGTGGTTGACAAGGACAGGGAAATAAAAACATCCTCAAACCTTTTATTTTTTTTTTTTCCATGTTGGAAAAAGAGGAAATTAAATCTGAGTTGGCCAATTAGCCCCCCGTCCCCAAAGGCAAGACAAGATCTTTTTGCAGGAAAGCCTTGAGGTGAAGCCAATTCAATTAGTTTCTACGGCAAAACTGTCAAGATCCAAAAAACTAGGTGGAATAATGAACTGATTAAAACTTGTAATTGCAATTCAATGGATGAAACCATTAGTCATGGAGATGGCAACAGTCTCTCATTTCAAGACTGTGTTCGGATGAGTTGCCAACAAAAGGAGTTGCAGAAATAAAGGGCTAGCATAAACTGGAAAAGGAGTATCCTGTAAAATTGAGTGGTTCCATGACTGACCTGAGGAAAAGAACAACCTTCCCTAGACAATAAAAGACTATTAAAAAAAAGTTTAGGCATTTTTTTTTTCTTATTCTTAATTCCTGCACTCTCAGTGGTTTACATCACATCAGAAAAGCTCACAGCCTGTGTCAATGATGTGGTGAACAACACTCAAAGCATACTCAGAGTCATTTCTTCCACTTTTTATTTCACCTGTTCCTACCATTTTCCTCCTCTTACTTTTTTCTCTTACCCAACCCTCCACTGCAGGTGCCTTGGTCTCATCTTCATTGATGCAGCTCCTCCAGAGATGTTCAGATACCTCCACCATCCACACCCTCTGCTGTTTTCCCAGCTGCTGCAGATGCTGCCATGGCACAAACTGCATAGCAGAGGGAACCAGGCAAACAAACCTCAGTTCTAATCAAACAAAACCTGATTTTAATCAAAGGCAATGTTTTTATCTAAGCT
Organism: Coloeus monedula; assembly: GCF_965178545.1. Taxonomy (NCBI): domain Eukaryota; kingdom Metazoa; phylum Chordata; class Aves; order Passeriformes; family Corvidae; genus Coloeus; species Coloeus monedula. Next base: position 6,257,408 of record NC_138794.1, read on the forward strand.
TTTGAGATAACTCCACAACTAGGACGAGTCTTCATGCCAAGACTTTTCATCATCTAAACTTTAACCCAACTTCTTTCTCTCCTGCTACTCCTTCAAGATTAAGCCACTGTGATTAAGCTCAAGAGGTCAGCAAAATCCCTCACCCTGTCTTTTGTCAGCCTAGGTTTTTGTCTTGGCTGGCTCCTCTATATCCTGTCTCTGAAGGGAAGGGTTAGACTGGGGTGTCCACTAAGCTGCTGAAAGCAGGCTGGAGTGAGAGTAGGCAGGATGATAAAGAGAAGTGGGTGGTGACACAGAGGGTGGGAAGAGTCTAAAAATCCTGTATTGTACCAAGTGTACATTGCACATAAAACTGACCAGGAAATTAAATGCAAAGCATGATAAGAAGGCACCACTGCATTTATGCCAAACCAGAATGGAAATTAGCAGAAGAGGAAAAAAATTGGACATTACTTCATTTTGGTAATTGCTTTTTCAGTGTGTAATATTTCCCCATGGTTGGGTACCATTTAACCTAAAATTCCTTTGAAGTCTACAGGTCTTGTAATTATCAGTGGTACCACTAAGGGGCTGTTTTACAAGCAAGGAAGGTTTAAACCAGGCACATGAAAATATTCCTGCCAGGAAGAAGGAATGTGAAGAAGTAGGGTGAGAATGAGTGAAAGCTCCTCTTAGCTGAGCAGACTCTTCCCCTGGAGAGCCCTGAAGAAGCAAAGCTTAATTAATTGTAGCACCATTGAAGCTCTGCAAAGAAAAATGCCTGTTAAATCATGAGCTCCATCCTTCAGACCACAGCCCAACTCCCACACAGCCATCCACTGCTCAGTGTCTTTAGGGATGAGCTTTCTGGAAATCCTAACTCACTGAAGCTCCTGTGCACTGAAAAGCAAAAGAACTCTTGATATCTTTGGGAACAAAAAGGCAGAACTGCACATCTCATGATCTGTAAGAGCCTTCTCAAGGACTGGGTCTTTGCTTAAGGAATGAAGTAGAAGACATGAGAAAAGTAGGTGAAAGAAGGAACAGACAGAAGTGGATTTTCACCTTCTCTTTGGCTCAAATCAAATTCATTCATCCCTCCAAATATATGTTTCCAATCAGAAGACTGCTCTCCACTTCAGATGTGACAGCTGGAGGGAGTGGTTACAGGTAGGTTTTTCTGTCTCTCACAAATTATTGCAGCCAACAGAAATGCAGCTTATTACAATCAACCAATATCTGAGGTGTTTGCAAAGCTGAGATGTTTTTTGAACTCACTGGGGACGTACCAGGCCACTCTGCCACCCACACTACTTTCAGAGCAAATAAATGCAGCCTTGAATTAAGGGATGCTTTAATGGACTGGCTTGCTCCCTCTGCCTTTTTTATTTATTTTTTAAATTTATTTTGGAAGTCAGCTGCAACTTCCAAGTCTTGCCCTTAATTTGTAAAAATCCATTATTAATTTATTATTAGCTTATTTTGCTATAATGATCTAAATGAAGACTTGCCTGTCCATTATCCCATGTCAAGGGAGATAAAAAATAACTCCTCAACTTGATTTAAAGGCTCCAGCTTTTAAATTGTGGGAGGGATGTGGGAGCTCAGAAGTTTTAGAAGCTCCAGGGACAGTTTAGAGGAATGGGTGCTTTTAGCATGAAGGGAGGGTGAATGTATTCCTTTGCCATAGGGAAATGAAGAGCTGCATTGAGCAACTCACATTCTGGACACAACAATGCTTCCTGGAACACCAGATGGGACAAAAAAAAAAAAAAAAAAAAAAAAAAAAAGGTTCACTTATTTCCATCTGGAAATAGCCCTCTTGGCACCTGAGTGGAAAGCTCCCTGCCTCCAGGCTGCCTTGAGATGTCATATTTTCAAGGTGTCCTCTGAATTCTTAGCCCTACTGTAATGAATAACACCCACAGGATTCTCAAAGCAAGCTCCCTCCCAACAGCCTCTTGTCCCACAAAATTCATCTGACCTCACTTCTGCACAGGAACCTATTTCAAGCCTTCATTTTTTCTGACTGCACAAGAGTAGGTGGGAACAAGCTACCTTGTGTTCATCAAGGATACGAGGATGTACACAGGCAATACTTGGACAGACTTGAACTGAAAATCCAGTGTCCTGTTCACTTGTCAAAAACTTGTAGCATAACCAGATCACAAGGCATTCAAGTAAAGGGAATGGTGACATTGGACAGGCACTGGGATAATTCTGGGGTAGCTGGGGAGTACATGCTGAGCACTAAACATGAAGTTACAGTGCTGAGATCCATCTCTGGGGCTTCCAAAGCATTTCCAACCCCTAGACTATCCCTGGCTTCACTTTTTCAGGATACTGGAAAACCAGCCAATTTAGAAGACAACCAATGCCAAGATCCCTTTTTAGAGTCTCCAAACTCTACTGTTCCCTTCCAGGTGACCTCACCAATCTTTCTGAAGTCTCCAAGCCTCCTGTAGGTCCCCCAGAGATCCTAGTGAGACATGTTTACACTGCCTTTCACTTTTCTTTCAGGACCTCAGCCATGTTTATTGATTTATGCCTTGTTTCCCAGAACTGTGTTTCTGCTGAAGATGACCCCGTGCCTTCCCAGACTGGAGTGTTACTCTTTCCAGGTCATGCTCTAATGCCTGCCTGGCTCCTGTAAAGCATCACTTTCTGAACAGCTCCTGGTGGATGTTTTGGTCAAGAGTTCTGCTTATTGCATGTCAAAATTGGTTCAAAAATGAGCACAGACTGAATGCCTTGATGGGGTGAAGCCAGGATCATGTCAAAAGTTCTTTTTGTTCTAAAGGTCAAAATATCAACTTCTCCAACAGGCTTTCCTATGGCTGTAATTCCAAATCTTTTGCTCAATGTAGTCAAACAAATATGTTTTTGAAACTCATGAGTTGATTGAAAAATATCTACTAAATTAGCATGGGAGAATAGAGCACTCTGCCTTCAGATCACAAGAGGAAATCAACTTTTGTCTTTAGAAACCAACTGATATTGCAATTTTTCAGCTTTCCAGCTGCCTCCTAGCAACTGATAGAGCTCCACCAGAGCCAAGCTTTCAGAGAAAGATTTCCTCCAGATAGGCCCAGCAATTCATATTTGAACTGTGTTAAGCTGTTAATTTTAAAATGTATTAAGCATGGGAGTCATGCCACCTTTATGTTTATTTAAAATTGAGAGCTTAACCAAAGCTTTTTTCATCTGAAAAACTTCAAGATTGACAGCATCACCCCCCAGCAGACACCACACCACTGTTACAATGTGCTGTATGTGCAACCATTTCACATTCTAATTCTCATTACTGAAAAACTTCTCAAACCAACTCAAACTGTTTCTTCACTCATGCAAAGCATTGCTGCTTGTGCTACTACATTTAGAGAGAAAACAATTCTGTTCCCCAAATAACTGGCATTGTTTCCTGAGGGTGTTTATAGACATCGGTGAAATCTTCCCCAAGCTCTTTTCTACACTACAGAGTTTTGGTTCCTCACTTCTCTCCTCCCTCTGTTTCTCCTATCCCTCCAAGGCATGGAATTGTATGTGGAGGACAAGAATCACACACTACCACGAAGTGCTACAAAGGAGAACAGAGTAGCAGCACTAACAGTGCTCGTGTTTGGGATAGTCTGAACAACAAAACACAAGGTATTCTGTGATATAAAACATCGCAGCCCTACAAACATGATACAAACTGTCTTGATATACAGCAACAGAAAATCTGGTCATAAATACATCTTTATACATCCTTAAAAAATGTCATCCGATGCTTTGCTAAGGAATGGGAGGAGAAATTAATGAAGAATGACACTATCTTATTTACAAATTAAGGTAGAGAGGACAGAGAGAAGAAGGGGAAAATCCAATCTAGATTTTTCTCCCAGGGGAGAAAAAAAATGCCATGAAGTATAATGGAGTCAGGGTGTTTGAGTCTGCATTTTCATAGAGTAACGTAACCCTGCAAAATGGGATTAGAGTGTTCACAGCAACACACAATTTATACCAGGAGGTAGAGCCATCACCCTGCACTGCTGAGTCACACAGGCCATCATAAACGAGATCTGTGAGGTTCTTCACCTGATTGACTGGGAGATGGATCCATAAAACCAGCACTGCTTCACGAGTTTGCTGGCAGCCCTCCATGAAAGGCCACCTTTGGCAGTGTACAGGGAAGGAGGCCAGGCAGACATTCAGGTGGGATGGAGCTGGCATGGATCACCAATTCCCAGTCATTGTCCATTCCAGTCCTTCTCAGCTGCATATGCTTTTCCTCATAAAAGAAAACAAACTTCAATCCTGTCCTATCACCAGAAATGCTTTCAAGTTTTACTTCTACAGGATAAAAAGCTGTTCAATCAGCAAAGATAAAGTTTAATTCTTTTCTATATTTAATAACATCCATAAACTTTAGGCATATTTTTGGAGTTTTGCATCTTTTGCATCAACTGACCAGATTCTGACCCTGTTCTGAAAGCGTTTCATTCTGCCACAAAGATCACCAATGAGCTCCAGTGCCTTTGTAGTCCCCTGACAGTTTACCAAAAGTGTTTCCTTAAGACCCACGACACCTAATGGTCCAGACATCACTTTCCCAGCCTCCCTGAGAATGTCTCTACACCTCTCTCTTTTCCTGAGAAAACGCTCCTGGTTTTCAGCAGCTCCTGAAGTTTGAAACACCAAACAAACTCCCAAACAGAAGAAGTGGAAAATGAGACAAGACATAATACAGATAAAATTCTGCCATTCTGTGTAAAAGTAGGTTTCATCCTCTGCTGGAATAATGTGCTCAGGCTTAGTCACTAAAAAGGCCAAGCAGAGACAGCGGAGACAGCAAAAGTAGGTTGGATTACTATGCATTATTATAGAGGGGGAAGAAAGTAATCCATTAGAAGGAAAATGAAAAGCTTTGGGATGATGAGGGGTAAAAAGAAAAAGAAGGAGAGTAGACATATGAGAGAACGCTGCAGATAATGTCTAGAAGGGCAATTACTGGTTCTCTTTCTCTCTACTCTTTCCCATAACACGAGACCTGGAGGGCAACGTGCAATTAAGGGCCACCCATTGAAAACACCCCCAAATGAAACACTATTTAGTGTGTAATTAACCTGTGGAACTCAGTCCCACATGGCATTCTGGGGATAAAAAACTCAGACAGAGCCCAGAAAGGATTAGACACTACTAAGTGGTAAGATAGCGTTTCCCATTCCACCAGCTGGATAAAAATAAAGTACAAAGAATATCAATCCTCCAGCTTCAGGGCCTAAGTTGTTCATTGTGATCAGCAGCAGGTAAAGCTCAGCAGGATGTGAAAGATGCAGTTCTGACAATGAAAGCTTTAGTGCATGGCCCTTTCCTGTATGCTGCTTATCACTTATCTCAGATGCTTATATGGCTCCTACAGCTCCAGAACGGGTTCATTACAATCAGTAACATATTCATCATCACAATAGCCTGAGAAAGTACAGAACTTTTTCCCTATTGTACAGACTATGAACGAAAAGGTTAGGGACGTGCTGGAGGTCACACAGGAGAGGGGAGCAGAGCACTGCGCCCTTCCCTGCATCCATCCTGATCGTTGGACCCTACAGCAAGGCAGACCAAAGAGCCAGCTGGGAAAGGAGACAGCAGCTCCATTTCCAAGCCTCTTGCAAACATGGATGTCCCAAGACTAAGCACAGCAACAATTGAATTAAACAGCAGCCCCAGCACAATCAACACAACATCTGCATCAGCCAAACCATGACCACAGTTCCAGGGACCCATCCCTCAGGAGGGACCTCTGAGCAGGTCTCTCTGACCTTGCTGATGCACAGCACTAGCTCAGTAGCTGGTTTGTCCTTTGGGATGGATTCCAGGCTGGCAGTGCTGGATGGCACAGTGTCTCTTTGCATGTGATGCTTCCTTCCTGCTGTCACTTATCTGTAGGGGTTTAGCGCATGCAGCCCACTTAGGGTCAGGCCATGAAGCTGCTGTATGTTTTATTTGCCTAAGCAGTGCCAGCCAGTCCAGTGCAACTACTCCCATGGGTTGCACAATCTGCCAACCTTTTAAAAGAGCAGATGCACAGAAACCAGGACTTTACTCCATGTGGAGATGGGTCACCTTTTCTTTTTTTTTTTTTTCAGATGGCTATGTATATGCACTCTGTACCATTTTTATAATATCATATAGTTTTAATATGCTTAACTGAGTGATTTATCAGTCATTCTCTAATGATAACTACAGCACTCCTTTAATGTTCATATTTCTTTTCATTTTTCTTCTTTAACCTTTTTTTTTCCCTGGAGCAGCTTTGCCCTGAGGTGGAAAAGTAAAGGTCCACCACAATCTTTACTGGAGAAAAGAGTCCCATTTGAAGCTGATTCAGTGATACAATGAATGCACAGGTCATTTTGAGAATAAAACATGAAGACACGCTAACCATGAAAGTTTTATTTCCTTCACAAGTGATAAGCATGTAAGAAGGAAAGACTTTTTTTTCCGCTACCTTTGGCCTGCAGTAGAACACTTGTTAAAAAATGTTCCTTGATACTAATCTCCAACTGGTGTTTGACTTAGCTTGAACTCTCAAATGTCACCAGCTTTCAACGGGTGCTGTGAAAAGACCTAACTTACATATCTATAAAAGTAAGAGCTCTATTTTAACCAAGTCTCATTCTTTCTTCCTTCTTCCCTTCCTTTTTTCTTTCCCTCCTTTCTTTATTTCTTTCTTCTGCCACTGTGTTTCTGCTTTGATTTTGATGTTTTAATACAAAAAATAGGCCAAGAGGAGAAGCTATAAATTATACAGAATAAAACAACTCTTAATTTGTCTAAACTCCCATTAAATTAACGTATTTTTCCTTACACTGACCTAGCACAAATATTTTAACCAAATTTGCCTTTTAAGAGCTTGTTCTACTTCACCAGGGCTGCAGCCAACTGTTCCGACCTGGAAAATGGATCCTGAAGAGATGCCAAGAGCACCCTGCAAAGGTGAGAAAGGTGCTTCTTCAGAAATACAAAGACATGGGATGGGAAGGGAAAAGTGGGTGCTCACAAATATTAGGAATGAACAGATTTAATGTCACCTGTTCCAACCTGCAACTTTATACTGAAGTAATCTCTATCACTTTGATTGAATGTCCATGAAAATGATAAATCTTTATTGCCCAGTAGATTTCCATGGGCCCCCCCCCCTTCCAAAGTCAGGTAGTGCAGGGGATTGGGATACTCTTCAATAAAGGAAGCATCAAACAATCAAGGATGCAGCTCAGGATGTTACTGACAAAAAGCAGTAGAAAATTGCTTCATTAATGGGATCTTGTTACAAATGAGTATATAAAAAATCTAATCAAGCACATTCCACCACACACATGACAGGGAGATCACAGGCAAGTGCAGGTCACAGATTCCTTCATCATTGGCTTGATGGGCACGAGAGAAGCAAAGCTGAGTCATGCAGCTGGACAGAGGGATACAAGGATAATGATGACATTGCCCCTTTGAGGAAAGGAAGGAATGAAATTCCATGTTCAGAAAGCCTGCCAGAAACTGTCAGCGCTGCACATTATTCCTTAATCTGAATCATCATTAGATTATTGACTCTGAAGTTCACATTCTGAAAAGTAATTTGGTTCTCTAATAAGGCATCGAGGCACAGCACCAGTGAGCATACATATCATAAGAGGATAATGATTCGGGTAGTTCTGTCCTTTCTGCTGGTGTCTTACCCCTCAGATCTAAACACTGGACACACTTTCCATAGTACTGCTCATCTGAGCATATCAAAGTGCGTTATAGATGTTCATTATAAGTAATTACCAGGCAGCACGTGTGAATGAATAATTTACAGGATGGTAGAAGTGAAATTTCTACTGCTCTGACACTTTTTCTCTCTTTGCAGCTTCAACACTTTTAAAATTTGTTCTCTCTCTTTTTCTAACCAGTGTAAATTAAGATCAGCAGTTATTTGAATATCTTCCTAAATCACATCTCTAGGTGCCTGTAGTTACAAATATCTAGCCCTAAATTTGGAAGGAAATCTAAAGCAGCAGCCTAAGACAGAGATCCATTCCAGAACCAGCTGTGCCAATGGAAGGGTTTCTGCCTCTACCTGGATTTTTTTAGCTAACATGAGCTGCTCCATCAGCACGAGCTTAGCTTTTTACCCAGGTAAAACATAACAGTAATCAGTAAGGAGGTGTGAGGCAGTAAGTGGGAGAGAATCTGACTCTAAAACACACCCTACTAATATCTTGAGAAAGTCTGAGAAATTAACAGACCTGAACTCATTAAATTCAGTCAGAGTCACTTCTCAGTGTGTCTCATTAAGACAAATACAGTTTAAGCATGTGAAGATCCTTTATTGATCAACAGGGGAAAAGAAACCTTTTCTTTTCAAATTTGCTGGGGTTTTCTCCTCCATTTTCTGCAGAGATTTTGCACAGTTCTGTTCACTCAGTCTCTGCCTTTCATTTCTTCCAGTCAGGTTTGGGATTCCATCTCCCAGGGCAGTCTACATTTAACAGTCACGAGCATTTAAAACATAACTGTGAATTGTCATAATTGTCATTTTGAGCAGAGGCTGGGATTTCTGGGGTTTGTTTCCTTTTTTCTTTTTTTTTTTTTCCCCTACAGGATCTTAATTGCTTTTTTCATCAGAGATTTTCAAATAGAGTTGATGCTTGGGAGAGTTTAATACTTGAAAAAGAGAAGAATGGTGCCCACCTCAGACACTCAGAAGGGAAAGTGATACAAAGAAGCAGAACTAGAAAGTTGTGTCAAATGGCTAAAGGTGTGACACAAAGCCCAGCAAAGTACAAAGCTGAGCACAAAGGAGGAAGGAAAAATACAGCGGCTCTCTACCAAGCCAACATGAAAATGTTGAAAAGTTAAATAACCAGAAAGGAGAAAAAGGGGAGAGCTTTCATGGCTGGAAAAAGAAAGGGCAAAAGAGAAAGAAGCAGCACAAAGACAACATAGTCTTATGCACACAGAGGAAAAGAGATGTGTCCAATGACAGAACATACGGACAAAGAAAAATAACCCCAACCACAGATGGATTTCCAAGGCAACACACAGAAACCAAACAAAAATGAAAGGCAAGAAATTAATTTAAAATCTCCACAAAATAATTAAAACCCAAAAACATTTGGGGGAAAAAAAGCAAATAGCCTTTTTCATCTTAACAAAAATGTTCATTTTCTAAAAAGGCCATTTTCCAACACAAGTTTTTCCATTCAGCTAATGTCACCCAGCTCCAGTTATGTATCCCAGGCCCCCAGGGCTAAACATAATCTGTGTTTGAAATGAGAACATCTTTGTTCAAACTTTAGGCCAACAGCAACCAAAGGATCTATCAGTGCTCTGGTGAAAAGAAAGAGGAAGGGAAGAGTAGGGGTAGATTTGAGGATGCTTTGAACATCAGACAGCGTCCAAGCACTCAAGGATGCCTGAACCAAACTGTCACTTTTAATACCCTAACTCATTACGACACCCAAAATATTTCAGAATGACTCCTGCCGTACAACAGCTTCTCCAACGTGTAGCCCTGTAGGAACTGCAATGTGCCATCTGTAGAGCCCTTCCAGGATTCCCAGGTCTCTGGGAAGCTGTTCTCTAGTAGATCAGTCAACTCACTGCAGTGAGGAATTCATAAGCACTGGGCAGTAAAGGTTCATCTTGTCAGGGGAGCTCTTGGAAGGTTTCACCCATTGACATCTCGGCTATTGCTGTGGAAACAGAGTCTAGTGGACTATATACTACACAATTCCAGACCTTTGAGCCCAGCAAGGGCTCTTTCTTCTGGGTACCACAGTGTGATTAGATGGAAGAATCACTCTGTAATCAGAGCTGCAAAAGGGACGGATCAATAGAGCCACAAGCGATTAACACTGCTGTAACTGCCTGACACATCTGTTATTTACTGGAGCAGGCAAGTCAAGATGCCTGGGGAATAAGCAGTCTCTGGCATGGGAAGACCTATGGACAAAGGGAGAAAAGATATTGTTCATGTTGGAACATGAACCCCTTTTCCCTCCCTTTGCTGCTGTCACAGTCTGGAGGCACAGGAGCATGTGTGCATCACAGATCACTGCAGCAACATCTGATTCACAGCAGAGCCTGGGTGGCACAGCAGGCTAATGCTTCTCTCCTTCATCTCTGGACTTACAGGTGGAACAAGTCTGACAGTCCCAGAGTATTCCTATGTGGATTTTCCTTTGCTTCAGACCTCTATGTTCACTTTCTTCACCCAAAGCAGTTTACATGACCAAAAGTCATGGCAATGTCACAGGCCAGGATTCAGTAGAAATGAGAATTGCTCGAGGGGCAAAACTGGAGAAAACAGATATAAATCAAAGCCTTGGATGCACTATCAGAGCTACATGAAGAGGCTATGATGAGAATGGCTGGAAATATCCAAGTTCAGGAGAAGAACAGCTGAGAAGAGCTCTGTGGAGGCCTGGGACTAGCACAAGTTGCCATTCAGAATGGCAGAGGTAGAAAATTGCTGTGGCCTCTGACCAGCAATATCACAACTTCTGTTCACCTTCATAAAAACCAGGAAAAACACCCAATGTTTCAATAATGAAACAAAACACCTTAGGGAGACTGCAGATTTTTAAAAGAGGGTTCTAGCCGTACGTTCTATCCCAGCTGGTTTTGGTCCCCTGGTTTTAGCTGTTTCCTGAGGCATGATTGCTTCTAGTTTTGGAGTGTGTTAGTGCTCAGCTCAGCTCCAGGCATCATTCTAAAGGAGAGAGGCAGGGTGAATTTTTAAAAGAGCCAGATAGTAGTATTATTTTTACACGAGCCGTTACTGTTCTTTCTCACTGGAACACCTCCCTGCTGGTACTGCTGATCCGAGACAGCCCTCACCCTGAAGGGCACTTTACTTTTAGTCCTCACTTCACATGTGGCTGTAAGAGCTCAGCCATGAAAGGAAGCAGTAGGCACATCCTACATCCCAGCTGCAGCTCTCCGCCTCTCCGCTCCTTCACCCAGCTGGAGAAGTTTGGCTCCGCTGTGCCCTGACTGGACTAACCCAAGTTCAGGCAGCCTCAGCACAAGCCAGCTCAGTCCCAGTAATGAGGCCACTGGGAATCATTTAGGATGATGTCATTAGCACAAACACATAACCTTTAAGTTCTTGGAGGTAATTTCTTCTCTCTTTCCATAGCTGATAGGGTTTGTTCTGTACAGACTCAAGGAAACTGGAGCAGGATATTTCAAGTCAATCTCAACTAAGACTGATAACTCCCCCCAGTTCCACCTCCCTTATTTATAGCCAACAGCTGGACATTGCAAGTCAATGACCATTGACAATATGACACATGGATCTACAGACCCAGCAAGTCTAATACCAGCTGAAGTGACAGTGCTGGATCCTGGCTATCATCACAGGAGAGACAAATATTCCAGCTGCCAATAGATGTGCCCTTGCATCGACCTTACATGGAGCACCCTTGGCCTGGGGGACAAATAGAAATCAATTAGAATTCTTTGTTGTGCCAAATTCTACATACCTTTCAGCAGCTCCCTGTCCTCCTTCCCCTGCTACAGGTGGACCACTAATCAGAAACCCTTTTTTGTACAGCAGACAGCTAAAGCTTTAAAGAATTTACAAGATGGCAGTGTTTTTTTGTTTGCTGATATAATCTGGGATCTCACCTCCTTTTCAAAGCCCACAGGACCAAATGTGTGAAATCTTTCATTGATTCTGCAGCTTCCTTTTCCAATCTTGTTTGCAAAAAGCTCTTGAAATTTATCCTGCACTTGAAGAGGGCATTTATAGTTGTCACTTTTGCCTACTCTCAGCATCCATTCTCCACACAAACAACTTCTCCCTTGAGTCAAAGAGGACATCTGATTCTTTCCAAGAGGCAGGTTTGCATTAAGGATCTGCTCACAGGGGAGGAGCAGAGACTCTGAAAGTGTTCTCCAGCTGCTCTGCTTAAATGTCCCTTCAGGGTGCATGGCAGCTGAGTGAGAGGAGCTCTGGCCAGACCCAAGCTAACCCCGGAATCCAGTGCTACCATAGACAGAGGCTCAGCACAGCTGAGAATCCAGCCTGAGGTCCCAACACAGCTCAGCTCTGCTACTTCTTAAACCCACATGTCAATTAGTAGTGAGTGAAGACCGCTTGTAGTGATCAGAAAACAAGAGATCATTTCCTACAGCCCACCCAAGAGCTGTACAACAGCAACAATTCTGCATTAATGTGGGCCTGGGCTGCAGCTGGGACAGCTGTCTTGAAGCACAAGGATACCAGCTTTAGCTCTAGTGCTTCAAACCATGAAACCTCATGGTTTCATGAAACATAATTCACTGTGTAGGCTCACAAATTACTTGTTCAGCCATTGGAAAGCACTGTCTTACCTCCTTGAGCTTCCAAGAGTCAGACTCAAAGTAAGTAGCAGAACATGGGAGAGCTGCGAATGTGGATGGAACAATGGGACAAAAAGTAAGGTGAGAAGAAATCTCTTCAAAATAACACTACTAAATCAGAAAAGCACTGATTCTCTGTCTACACAGTTGGTGGTATTGACAAACCTTATCTCCTTTGCTTTTTCCACAATTACACTATCAACCAGATTTTTGGAAGCAATAAAAACTCTTTATGTACTATCAGTGTACACTGAGATTTGAAATTACTTTCAATGACAAAATGCAGGCTTAAGTGCTCTCACTGGCATATAGTGGGTCTGAGACATTAGCATCAAGAGATGCTGTGAATGAGTCCTGCTCCTTCATTGCTCTCAGAATAGCAGATGATCTCTGCTGCAAAGTCACTGTGATTTGCTGGGCAGTACCTCAGCTTAATAGGGACAAAGTACCCCCCGAGTTTGAGAATAGCTTCTGTCTTCATTACAAGCTCTTCACCCGTCTCCACAGACACAGTCCTGTAACTAATGACTGCAAGAGGCTCACCACAGACTCTGCAGAACAGTGCTTTAGCATAACAGCAACTGCTCATCTCTGAGTGGTGATTATCTTGTCACACCAGCACTTCCTTCTCCTAGGCAGACATGGTGAAGTTATCTGGAGAATGCCTAAAACACACATTTTTGAGAGGGAACTGTGGGGTGATGGATTATGGGAGGCTGCCAACACTGGCACCGGAGCCATTAAGACAGACTGAGGTCTGATTACAGTTTTGCATAGCGTGAGGGCACATCTGAAGATGTGTAATTTAATGGCTCATTGCTCGCTTCCTACCCAGAACTGTGTGAGAAGGAAAAACTGCCGGAGCCTGCTTGATTCGAAATCACCTGTTTGTGTTCTGCCTTGGAATAGTCCACAAAATCTCATAAATACTAAGCAAGGAAAATGCTTGGCTCCCTCTGAATTGCTTCAAAGTGATCACCCAGCAATTGAAAGTAGAGCTGGAATTGCTGGGACATTCCCTAATATTTGCTTTTTGTAACTCCCTTAAAGTAGGAAGCCTGCATTTCATTACTCTCCTGAAGAGAACTAGCTATTTTCTTACACATTTCCTCATGCCATTTATTTTCTGCCCTGCAAAGCAACCACTGGTGCATGCATGCCTTACAACACAGGACCTCTACAAACCAAGAATTAGTGTAGGAAAATGAGTGTCACCTTCTGCCACTGAGAGATAGAGGCTGGGATGAAGCAGGTTGTCTTTCCATAACAGCCCTTGTTTCTGGCCCTGCTCTCTTTCTCCCATTCAGGACTGGCAGATCATGTTTGTCCTGTTAACTCAGATGCTGCCTCTGTTCTGACCCAGGTAAGAGCTAAACACTGATTTAGACTTTCTCAGTTTTCACATATGTCAGCCAGCAGGCCCTTTAGTTTAGCAGTATATCATGAGGCAAGGAAAGATTTGTCTTCTGCCTTGAAAATGCAGTTCTTCATCAGGTTGTGATGAAGCCTTGGGGTGGCTTTGAGGTGTCTGCTTTGTGTTTTTACTGGTGAAGCTCTTGTTTAAGAGAGACAATTTTTATTCTGGCTAGCTTCCACATTCCAGTGCCAAACAACACCCACTCTGACAGCATCACTTTCTTTTTTTCTGCCAGTCCCTGTCATGTTGCTGTTCATATTCTTGTTTTTCTAATCCCTGAGTCCTTTCTTTCATTCAGTGCTGTCAGACACCTTGATCAGGCAGCAACAGACCTTCTAAAAAGACCTCAAGGCTTAAACATATACATAGTTAGGCCATCAAGAAAACTACCACACCAAATAAAAATGTCTTTGGGCATGAGGAGTAGGCTGAGCTCTACAGATACCAATTTAAAAGGTGCACTAATTACCCAGAGCCAGGGTATTTCACATGCAGACACACATTTGCTAGAGAAAATCTGTTTGTATGAGCAAAGCAGGAAAAGCCCCAAATTTTGTGATCATTTGTAAATTCAGTGAGCACTTTAAATCCTCTTTGGAGTGGTTAGAGGTGCTCAGGAGCTGGCTGTTGCCTGGCCCACAGCAGAGGTGCTGCAAAGCTGCTCCTGCAGTGGCAGCCTTGGGAATACCTAAAGCCTCCTTTCCTGGTGAGCAGCTTCCAGCAAGCAGGATATGCTCCAGCAGTTACACAAGGGGGCAAAAAGGACTATTGGATTTAGAGTAATAGTTTAGGTTTAGGCTTTGGGGGGTTTTTTTGGCTGTTATTCTTTTCTTTAAATTTATTGTGGTGGGTGTGTTGTTGGCTGGTTGGGTTTTGTGTATGGCTTGTTTGGTTGTTTTTTTTTTCCCATGAAACAATTGGTTCTTTATTCTTTTAAAACTCTAGAAGACTTCTTGTCTTCTGGAGGTGGCTGACTAATGTGATGAGAAAGATGAAGTGAGCAGGTATTTTAAGGGTGTCATTAAAAAAACCCCCAAACTTTAAAAGATACACTGTGATTGGAATCATGCAAGTCCTGCTGAGATCAAGTGGAACATGCATCTAAAGAGATTGCATGAAGGAGAGGAAGGAATAATAACATTAAAATTATTTCATATAGGGGAACATATTCCTTAGGAAAAAAATAAAAACACCCAAAAAACCCCAAAAAGCCAAACAGAGAGTCTGAGAGCCACAGAGGGAACACCAAGCAATTTCACAGCAATTCCCTTGGGAGTTGGTTGCTTTCCTGAGACTCCTAATTAATTATACATGCTAGTGAAGAAATACAATGTGGCTTTGAATAAAATAAGACTCAAAATTTGAAATGAAAGAGATAGGGAGAGGGAAGACAAAATGATTTTGTTAATTCAAGTTTGAACTAATTTAACTTTAATCGGAAGCTGACAGGAAAATGGTAAGCTCAGCTGCTTGTCACATTCAGCCTTGATGTCCCCGCTGTCTTTAACAGATAAAACATTTCACTACTGACCTCCAGTGGGAGCAGAACATTGCCTTTAATGCTGTTGAGTGCAGTTTCAACTGATCACAGTCTTTATTATAATCTGTTCCATGGTCATCTCTCCATCAGCCTGAACAAATGGGATTTTTTGAGTCTTAAAACCTTTTATTTTTAGGGCAGTAGAAATATCTGGCTTCTATAAGCTGCAATGACCTCCATGACTCCATGACAAAGCAAGTCAGGGCAAATCTGGGTTAAAAAAAGACTCTGGGCTCACCAAAACAGAGGTGAAAAATCTTGTCAGTTACAGTAATTTCAAGAGTTATCAGATTTAGGCTCTACAAATCTCAAGTGTTCTGATCCCTGGCTCCGAGTCCTGTAGAGAGTTCCCAGAAACCATGTTCATTCTCTCTGTGGCCTCTTCCCCTTCTTTAGACCTTCTAGAATGCAGCCCACATCTGGGGTTCATTTATCGAGTTTTATTTGGATTTCTCCAATTAAAAAAAAAAAAACAACAAACCCTGGTTGCCCTTGACTCCAGTTATCAAAACAAAAGTAGAGCAGCAGCATATACCCAGAGCCAAAAGGGTCCTCCAAGCAAAACATGAGAGTTGTCGTGTGAGCAAACTCTGCCCGTCCACCCAAGCAGATGTGCTCTGTGCCTTTCCCTCTGACATGATCCCAGCTGCTCTGGGCTGTGCTGGGAATTCCTGCCACTGCCAAGCACCCTGAGTAGCCAAGGCTTCTCACAGATGCTCAAATGCCTCCACTGAGCAGAGCTCAGGCAATAAAGTTTAAAAAGTGCCTCTCTCTTTTCCCAAGAGGGGCATTTCGAACAAGTCAAGGCTTCAGGTGAGAATCATCCTTGGAATGGAATGTGAATGTTAACAGGCAGTGAGCCACAAGACAGGCTGTCATGCAAAGGGACACCCTCTGCACCATTGCTGGTCATACTCCTTGACCACATATTGATGGCCTGGGGAGTGGCCTCAGCAAGGTGCCACTGAAGGGAAAAAAATCCCAATAAATAGCAAATCATCAAAATAGCCATCATTAAATTAAAAAAAAAAAAAAAAAAGGTATAGCACCTCTCAACATGCTGCTACAGGTTCATATGCCAACAACAAAGGATCCAGCATCCTTGTGAGACTGAGCAATTGTGCTTTAGGTGGGAAAGGTATCCTCTCTTCATGGCTTCCAGTCCTTCCCACTTATACTGGGGCATTCTATTATCTGCCTTTATACTATCAGAAATTTCTTATTTAGGGATAATAGGTCAGTTGTTTTCTCACACAACACCAGCTCCATCACAGGCTTGCCGGATTTTCAAGCAAACCTCTCTGAGACTCACCTCAGACTCACAAGGATATTAGAGATATCCTTCAAATTCCTCATTAACCTCCTATTTTCTCTGATGCCTGCAAGAATGTGGAAATGACAGGCCATAATTATGAGTATTTTGCTGATTACTACTGGCAAATCTCCTCTCTCTTCTTTTTGGATGCCCCCCCATCTGTGCTCTTGTGCTGTACCCAGGAGCTGTGAGTTCCTTGGGGAAGAAACTGCCCTTCTGTTCCAAGTTTGCACATTGCCTAACACAGCAGGGACCCAGTTCACAGCTCTAAGATGCTGCAGATACAACTGCAAACAACAGCAACAGCAAACACAAGCCATTTCTACTCCTGCTCGCTTGCATCTGGACTGAGCACATAGCTGGCATGTTTGTCTGAATCTCATTCTACAGGAATCCTGGGGGCAAGAGTCACGTCTCATCTGCAGAGATGAGATCTCTCTCCTCCCTGCCCATTTCCCCACAGCAGCAGACCCCAGCTGCTCCTCACCAGTTGAAGACCAGATGTGCCCCTGGTCTGATGCCAGTTGGCAACTATTATGTCTCTGTAAAATAAAGGCACTTAAAAAAGCCAGGTTAAAACAACAGTGATTCTCTGGGACCAGCTAGAAATAGGGCAGTTGGATATGAACAACCACATAAGGAGGGATGGATTGAAACCACCAATTAACCTCAAGTAGGTCAAAGAGCCACTGCAGGCGAACACATCCCAGTCGCAGATGACAGGGGCTGAATTTAAAGCAATGGCCTGAAAGAAGAAATCATTATACCACATGCCTAAACTCCCATATCAATCTGCCTTCAGAATTAGGTGGTTTAGACTCTCTGTTTTTATCCAGCGATATTTCCATGCGCAGCACTGTGGCTCTTGCTGTGGCAGCACAGATCTGACATCAAGCTAAATTTCACTTTCAAACACGTACAGAGCTCTGTGTTGCAGAGTAGAAACTCCACTTCATTTTCATCAGTTATTAAGAGTGTTGCTGCCTTAATTTTCTTCTGATCTGCCAAATAAACTTATTGTCTGGAGTATTGCTGCTTAGCAAAATTTTGTAATATTTAATGTTCTCTCTTAATTAATATCTCTGAATCTGGATTTTTGCAGGTACATCTCCAGTTCTCCTGATCAGATTTGGGTTGGCAAAGTCATTTCTTCTTACAAAAATATTTCAATTTTCTTGTTTTAGAGTGACTTTTCACTTTCCCATTTATGGTTTTCTCATTTATGTGTTACAGCCTGGAGCTCTCTAAGTTACCACTAGCTTTTGGATCAGTGATACACCAATGTTTTCCTCCTTTGTATTTTGGTCAATGGATCAACATTTAAATTCACACCATGGGGGTTTTCTGCCTGTCATTGTGATCTGTAAATTACCCCAGAAGAATTTTTCTATGTGACCTCACATACCTGCCAGGACCAGCTCTGCAAACAATGTCTAACTAGAGACACTTTCATTCTCCTGTTATTTCTGCACAGATTACACTCTTACTTTAATTTTATAAACAACTGTTCTTCTGTACTTTTCGTCATTTCCCATCTACCCAGCACAATTTCAAGAGCATGTCTACCAAGGTATAATTTCAGCCAAAGAAATTAAATCCTATAAAATGGGGGGAGGTTTGTACTATACTCAAAAATAATGTCACATCCCATTCTTCCAGCACATGAATGAACTTCATGTTCACAGTGTTGGTGAGAACACATTAAGGGCTGGAACAGAAAAGAACCAATAGAGCAGTGTAGAGTAACCTGTAGAGTGCACAGCCTCACACACATTTCCTCAAGACTGTTTCTGCCTCTACTTCTCATTCTGACATCCTCCTCCCTAGCTGGCCCCAGGAATTCTAAACCTGTCAATAAGTGCTTTTGCTTTTCCTTGCATGGCCCCTGTCATATGGCCCTGCCAGGAGAAAGAGGTAGAAGGTTAAAAGTCTCATAGAGACTGTGATGCACAAGATCTGTGCTTTGCTTCCTACAGCTCAAGTTAGGTAAAAAATATCAGGGCATATCTAGAGCTAGACTGGTCTGTTGGAGGACAAAAAGTGCAATAGGGATTTACAGCCACTTTTCCTCCAGACTCTCACACTTGCACTTCCTGCACGGGACCAAGACATTGACAGCCAAGCAAGAGGTTCCTGAGAACAGAAGCACTCTTCTTGCAACAGCTGATAAAAGTCAGGTGTAGGCTGTCATTACCTTCTCTGGCTCAAACCCTTTTCAGTCCATCAAAGCAAAATAGCACCAGGACTAACACAAAGACACATTTTGATCATTCTCTTCTGTATTTCTTTCACTGTCTGACAAATGAGATGTTACTTCAAGTGTATTCTCTACTTATCAACCTGGGCTCCTGTTTTGCATTGGGTTTTACGTAAGGAGCCAGAGTATGATGGAGTGCCAGCTAATGCTTGAATAAAACAGTTTCTGAATCCTAAAGATGAAATGGAGAAAAAGAAAAGATATGTCTTGTAGAAATATGTCAAACTTTATTCTCAAAGTGGCACACTTCCTTCTGGGAAGCAGCTAGAATCCATTTGAAAAAATCTTCAATCTGTGCTCCTCACAAGAGGAAGGAGTTGCTGCTCCATCTTTTCTCTACAGGCATTAGTCACATACAGGGAAGCAAGAGAAATTTATGTTACTTGGTACTTTGTACCAACTCCCCACATATTCACACAGAGTTTATTGTATTCTGCTTTCTCCCTGCAGAGGTTCCCTTAAACCATCCCCTGTTGATATGTCCCGATTAGGATGGGAAAGCAGCAAAGAAAACTCACAAGGATGCATGGAAAGGAGCTGGACACATTCTTCTTGTCAAATGGGGGCTCAACCCATTATCCAGCAGTTTGAATTAATGACACTTCCAGTTTTTCAAAAGCACAGAGCAGGGATTGAGCTGGTCCCCCTACACGGGATCAGAGAGATCAAGGACATTTCCAAGAAAACACAGAACTGTGGGCATGCTGTCTTTCAAGAACATACAATTTTATCTTCAGCTAACTTCCACCTTCATCGGTGCATAGCTCACAACCTTGCAGACACTTTTTTCCCCTGCTACAGTTTTCTGTGGGAAATCCCATGCCAGAAGCAGTCATGCTGACCACCAGTTAATGTGATTAACTATACAGGGAGCAAGTGACAGATGTTGTGTCTGAAAAGCAACAGGAGTTTGGCATGGGAATATCTCTTACAAGCTGCAAATACACATGTGAACAGCTCCTGCGAGTAGGAAAGAAATAAAAAACACCCCACTGAACTATAACTTGTTCTACAGTTACCCCAGAAGTTACATAAAAATAATATAACCCAAAATTAATTAAAAAGACATTACATATAATTCTGGGAAATGCACTGAAACTCATTTTTAAAGTTTACTCTTGCTTTTCAAGCCATAGCAACTGTGGAAATCTGTGCAGAAGCTTGGATTACACAGAGCCTCCGTAGACTGGTGGGTAAAGGACAGCTGATGAGGTGAGAAATGCTGGGAGATTCATCACAGAGCTCTGCAAATTATCACATGGACAACACACATCCACAGAAGTACCAAATTTCCCTGGCTGTGAGTCTGTGCAGGACACTACCACACCAACACATCAGTTAATGTAAAGGGAGGTTAAAGATACTGGATTAGAAACCTGGAGCAGAAACCCTGGCCCCACTGCAGTCTCAGGGAACAAGAAGATCACACTGACTCCTCAGGGTGAGGTTTTCCTCTCGCTCAAGGCTGTGAGTTTCTTTCAGATCAAATAAAGAACTGCCAGTGGAAGATAAAGTTTTGCCTCAGCCTTTGCCAGTGAGACACACAGCTGAGTTATGGGACCCTTATGAGCCATGCTATCGCTGGCTGAGCAGCACCAGTTTTGTTTGACCTGAATTTTTGGCAAATAAATGTGACCCAATTTTGATTTTTTTTTTGGTGCCACTTAAGTGAAAAGTCTAATCTCTGATCAGTTTTGCAGAAATTGGATCACAATGGTAGATTGTGCAAGAGGCCATGAAATCGACAAAACCATAAAGGAGAACATAAGGAAATCTAATAAAAAAATCATAATCTTGTCCATGCTACCACTAAATCTTCTGCCTCTCTTTATTTGGTGGAGGGGGCAGAAGCCTTCCAGGCTAGAGGTCACTTGTCACCTCAGTACATTTATAATTGAGAGGAAAAAAAGAGTACAGGCATGAAGAAAGGAAAGGAAAAAAAAGAAAACAAACAAAAGACAGGAGCATCCTTCAGACTTTTTGTTTCCATAACATCCACTGATATTTCACCACTTCTGTGGGTTTTCACTGCATTTAGAAAGTAATTGAAAAATGTTAATGGTCTGGTGGCAAAGCAGCCATTGGGAATGAAGAATGAGCCAGCGATGGAATGAGGGTGTGCAGCTAATGATTTCCTACACGAGCTGATTAAACATTGCACTTCCATCTCTTGCCACCTAATTCCCTCCACTGCTGATTTATGGAAGAAGCCCCACCATGTATGGCTCCTGCAGTTTTATTAGCCAGTAACAATTTAGCACCACAAGAGGCTTTTCCAAGCTTTTAATTTTCTTATAATGAAGAAGGAAACGGGATGAATAGGGAAAAAAAAACCAAACCAATATTGCAGTGTCTTTGCTTAAAGGTGAGGGGAAAGGAAGCGAGGGAAGTTAGTCCAAAAATCCTAATAGAAATATCAAGGAGGGCACCAGGTTCAGCACTCGGGATCCTGTTTATGATGAGAGAATCATTACTTCACAGAAATCATTATCCTTTTCAAGGCACAGAAGAAGACAAGTACAAGTTCCTATAAATGGAACTTGTCTGGTACTATTTCAGTGGGTTTAAAAATATCTCTTCACCTCACTTTCTCTAATACAGCCCTGCCTGCTGCTAGGTCCTTTCCAGTAAAAGATTCACAACATTTCTTGAAAAACTAAGTGGAGAAGATAGGGGGAATTTGCTTTATTTTTTTTTTATGATTTTGAAGTTCATCTTTTTCACCAGAAGGCTCAATTCTAGAAAGAGAAGTGCAAGGGCAGGATATTGTACCTAGCTAGCTGTGCTCCTTGGAGGAGGAGAGGCTGTTTCATTGCTCATGAGCAACTTGGGGAAAGGCTGCAGTCAACCTACACCATGATCACCCCTCCCGTTTCAGGCTGGGGGAAGAGAACTTTTTGCAGTGGGACTCAGAAAAGAAGTCACCACAAGTTTCAACCCTCTGGGAGGAACTACCTATGCATTAGCAAGGACTTCACAGCAGTTCAGATGCTATTTGTTCTGTTTGGCACCTTAAAGTCAGACGTTTAATCTAAGATGGTCAGTTTGGCATCCTGTATTTTAAACAAGAAGCTTGATCCCATCCCAGACTGGGTCCTGCTGCTGATCTCAGTGAATCCAGCACTTGTAAGCATCAGTGCACTCAGCTGGCAGATGACTCTTCTTCCTTTGGCTGGATGGGTTTTCTGCTGGCCTGACAAGCTGAAGTGATTGTGACAGCAAGACAAAATCCAGAGCCAGTGAAGGAGCAGAGTCAGAGATGTGCAGCCAGGAGTGGGCAGCAGTTTAGATTGGAAAGTATCTAGGTAGGAGTTATAATGTCTCAGGAATGCAGGAAATGACATACTAGATCAAACCATACATATCCTATCTCTGACATCAATCAGACAGGCATTTTAGAGGGAAATACAAGATACTGCCTTTAGTAAAAGATTATTTAACCTGCCTTGCTGATTTTTTTCCTTTAACTCCATCACTGACAGTCTTGGTTTGCACTAAAAAAAAGGAGACTTTTAAGCTCCTTCCTAAATCACTGCAATATTCGTACAAGTTATAGAAGTTCTGTGTACAGCCTCATATTCTTGTTATGCAAATCTTACTGTTCTCTATGTGAAAATTTTAAAGGCACCGCTGCAAAGTTGATAGTGAAAAATTATTCCCTAAAAGTGAAAGATACATTTTGCTTAGGTCCTTCTACTGCTACTGCAATGGAACAGACTTCAATCGAGTTGGTTTGGACTCAAGCTCTGTATTACATCACTGGCATGAGCTGATGGCAGGGTTCTCAGAAATTGGTGTAAAATTCAACTGCAGTACCTAAGGAGGGATCAGAGGCAGAGCTGGTGAGAGCATGGACTGCAAAGCTGGGCTGGCTGTACTCACTGGCACCAAGAAGGGATAAGGGACAGGCTTTTCCTGGCTTCTGTGAGGGCAAGGCACATCTCAAGTCCTTCCTTGGCTGCAGAAAGCTTAGCTTCCTTCAGTACTTCAAGGAGCCCAGAAGCCAAGCCAGCTTTTCCCAGCAACCTCCTGTCCCAAGAAACTGCTGTGCCTAAAGGTGGCCTGTGATTTCCTGGCACTCATTTGAAGAGATGGATTTTTCGCTCTGTAGCATCTGAAAACATAGAGTCTTCACAAACCAATCAAGCTTTTTGTTACATTCCAGTATAAAAAACAATCAGTGCTCACACACAAGAAAATCTCCAGGATCAAACTGAGCCTCGGTTAGATTTGATCAGAAACCCAACAACAGTGACAACTGTGCCAGCTGAGGACTTTTTTCCTAAGCCTCCTGGTTTCTTGGAGAAAGCCTTTGTATCTGGATTATGGCCAGTAAAATGACTTCATCTTGGACAGGGCTTTAGCTACCACAGCTACAACAATGAACCAGATCATCAACAGGAAGAAATCAGGGAATTCCATGAAAACCCATGGAGCTGCATCTATTTAAACCAGACATTAGACCAATAATGTCATAAGATCAATATTGAGCCGTAATTGAAAACCAAGATTGAAGAAGAAGACAGTTCATCTTTTCTTCTATTTCTCTCTTGAGACTGAGTTTATCTATTTGGGTTTTCAAAAGCAAGAGAAACAAAGTTGGCTGAGCTGTCTCCTCAGTTATGGATGCCAAAGAGTAGTCATCTATACCTACATATGTTTTTCAATTCTTCTAACTCTCCACATACACATTTTTTGTTTCCTTGGAACAGACACTGACACCAGAGTCCATCATTCCACAGAAATATTTCCCAGTCTGCTTTCTCTTCCCCAGACAGATATAAAGATGATGCAATTTCCCCTGCCATCGTTTTGGAATGAAAATATTTTGATAAATCAAAGATCTCGAAGGCATTTGTCCATCTTGTTCTTCCTGACTTGTGCACTGAGATTCTGCTACAGCAGAATGAAATCCAAGAGAGAAAAGAGTGGATATGTGTGGAGGAGAGAGAATGATTTAAACAAAAGAAAGACACAGATAGATTTCCCTAGAGAACAAAAACTCACATTGACCAAAAGGTCATCTTGGCATTGAAGGAGAACTGAAAAGTTCTAGAAGGAAGGCAACAAAGGAACTGTTTTGCATGAAGATACTAATTCCATTAGTAATTATGCACTGAAATAAAAGGTGCAAAACTGTTCTTCAACAAAAGGCTCGTGCTTCCTGCAGAGTATGCACACAGCTTCAGGGGATCGCGAGTTCAGAGAGACGTTTCCCTTTGTAATTACACAATGTCAAACCACAATGTCCCCAAGTCTTAATTGGGGTCTGCAGGCCCTATCATCATCATAATAATAAAAAGCAGCTATTTAAGTCGCTGCAAATAACATACATCAGTGTAAGTCAATCTAAAGTCTTCTCAGCTGTCTATCATCAGGCTGTGTGTGTGAAGGTAAAATGAGGAAATACATGATCCACTTGCCTGGATCCAGTCCTGCTCCCACTGAGGCCAGCAGCAGAACTCTTGTTGACTTCACTTACGGCATAATAGTGTTTATAAGAAAGAAGTATTATTTCCCTGTTGACAGTTCAGTCTTTGGGCAATGCCATAAATATAGGCTTTGTATTCTCTTCTGTGCTTTTTACCCTGGTGCTCAGAAAATGCAATTTTTGGATTTACAGTCTGTACAAGACAGGTGAAACAGTTCTGACACAGAATGGCACAAGCCCACAATTCAGATTATTTACAAGTGACAGGCCAAATGACAGGAGAATGATTTGCACCAGCAAAATTTCACAGGGAAAGTAAGTAAGGAAGCTGTACTTTGGCATCTATAATTATAGGAAGGCTTAAGAGAGCCAATGAAAACTCCAAATTTATAGAGTTGCATCAAACTGGAACATATAACTACTGTGATTTTTTTTCTCCCCTTGAAAAAAATGTATTTTATAACAAATGACATATTTTGCATTAGTAATACTAAAATAGTACGAAAAATTGAGAAAAATACTAGAAGTAATAGAAACTGAAATTAACTTTTTTCTTAAAAACCAAAAAAAAAAAGAGGCAATTTCGAAAAGGATTTGTGTCAAGAAAATATGTTACAGGCAGATTCTTGGAAAGTTCTTTGATTTCTGAAAAAGATCCATTTTGCTAAAGCTGTGTTTTCTCATGGAAAATGGTTTCAATTAAGTTTTCCTGAACAGCAATATGTCACATCCCATATGCAAGTTACAGTTGAGCAGTAGCGATTCCCATGTTTGCTTAGATATTTATGGCATCATTTATAGCTACTCCATTATGGTGAGAAATATTTTGACTTCATTCTCTGGATACAGAGTGATGGGGCCTAGACAGCTAACAAATGACAAATGAGAGCTAGTCTGTGCTCACACCCAGCATCTTTTTAGGATGCATTTCAATCACCTGGCTGCATTGCTTCCTCTGACCTGCTGCACGGGGTTGCCAGTAATCACTAAAACCACAGGGCTAATTTGTAATCCAGGAAATCTCTCTTGACAAAGATGACAAATCTCGATTGTGTTAAAAAAAAACCAAAAAAAACAGGCTCAATGTAAATTCTGGTCTAGATTTCCAACATGTCCTTGGAAAGTGTTCTGATCATCCTATATCCTTCACATGGTAGAAAAAGAAAGATTATGCTATTGTTGTTCTCATAAATTGTACATGGATGCCAGTTTACAGAATACACAGAGTTGTTTTCCTGTGTACCAGGTGTTCTTGTAGCCCAGGGTTATATAGATAAAAGCCTGCAAGACATCCAGATTACAGCTTCTTCCTCGGGTAAGGTTTGCACAAAGCACTGTGATAATTCCAATTATCAAGGTTTTAGCAAACACCGTCTTCAGAAGTGGCTGCTGCCCTTCCATCTGTGTGTGTGCCTCACAAGGGTATGAAAGGTCTTTGTAGCAGTCAGCAGGTTCCTGCTGGCCTGGTGAGTGATGCTCTGTCAGGCTCTCCAGCACAGTCACTCTGTGCGGCCTATTTCTCTTACAACCACTACCTGTGGAACTGATCTTTCTACTGCCCTTTCTCCTGCTTTGTCTCAGCACAGCTCTCCTTAATCACTTGGCTCCTGGGAATGTTTCAGACCAAGTCTGCACAGTATGGAGCAAAGCCAGGTGTGGCTGCAGCTGGGCAGATGCAAACTGTGCACTGTGCTGTTATCTCTTTGGAGGGAAGTTTTAAAAGACCTCGCTGTGGAGACCAGGATTTATTGTTCCCATTTCTACAGACAGCAAAACCAAAGCACAAAGTGTAAGAGACAGTACTTTAGGCACTTTATGAAAAATGCAGGAGTTGCTGGCTCCCAGCCACTGGATGTGGGGGACATTCAGGCTGGAACAGCCCATTAATTTCACAAATGGTCGTTGTTGAGTGGTTTCAGCAGCATTTTCAGAATGGATAAGATTAAAAAAAAAAAGTTTCCAAAGAAGCCCAAGTTCCTATTGATTCAACCAAACCACTTCCCCACTCTGCAGCATCCCAAGTTCCCCAGCAAAGTCCTCCATGAATACCAAAGCACTGGAACAAGGCCATGTCAATTTATAGGATGACTAATACTGGATATGCCAACCAGCCAGGCAGCCTTCTGCAGCCAGGAGGACATTTAGCAGCCAAGGTCTGCCTGCTCTCACCAGTGGGGGTACAACCAGGGCTTTCTCTGCTCTATTTTAACACCTATTTTCAATATACTTTTATAACCTTACTAAGATTTTTACTCCCTCTCCTGCATTTGTTTGCAATTGGTAACACTTTCAGATGCTATCAGAGAAGGCAAACAGCACTGTAACTAAAGATATTTTTAAGCAAACCGTCAGTAATAATGCTGTCATTTGCTCATCAGTACCCCTGCTGGCTACTGAAGAGTCCATGTATAACAAAGGTCAAGTTGCATTCTGATTTCTGAGGCTGGTTAGTAAGAATCTGGTCTGATATAACTCTTTTTTCCCCACCAGGAATTTGGGCTGTGGTGTCTTCAGCCTCTACTTTTGTTAACACGTGTTCAACCATTAACAATAGGTTACTCAACATTTCCCTTAATTTGCAGAAACATACACAACTCCAAACCACTGCTTCATTTATGCAGGGGAATACGTCTGATAAAATATGGCAGGAAAAAGAGATCCTGAGAAGAAGACAGAAAGAAACAAGGGATGAAGTGGAACAAAGATGACAACCTGATGCTTACAGCTATCTTCTTACTACTACACAGCCAGCCCAAGTCCTTACTGCTTTTAGATCTGGCACTCGGATTTTCTTGTCTCTGTCCAGCCTGCATCTACAGTCTGAGATATTAAAGCTGAAGCAGAATGATTGATGTCCTTGTGTTCTACCATAATTTACTGCTTAGTTTTTCTCAAATGGTCCCCTCATTTATTTGTTCTATGGTTGTGACCCTCAACTGCTCATTAGTCAGGAAGGTCACTTCGAAAGGAAATTTTTCTGCCAGCTTTCACTATGTATCAGCTCTCAGTTCTACTGCTCAAAGGGAAGGCCAGACTAAACCTCAGTTACTTGTTTCTGATAATTACTAGGTAGAGACATGCATAGATAGGTAGATAAACAATGGTATTTTCCTTAATAATATTTTGCAGTAGAGCCTAGCAGCCTGAGAAAGCAATGAAGATCACAAGGTAAATCATGGGCAAACATGCAGAGCTTGACTCAAGAGCCACGTCCTGTAGGGAAACACTCCTGTGTTCTGTGTACATGCACGTGATTTCCACTTGATGGTACCAACAAGATGCTGTCCCTCTTTCACCCTCCAGCAGGTTCTCCCATGATCTCACCTACACTAACATGACACTGAGGTCAGCATAGAGCAGCAAGTGTGCTGCAATCATCTGTGCTGTGTTCATGTCAAGTAATAACACACAGTATCTCTCCTCAAGCTCCCAAAGACATCTTCTGAGCTCCACATCCCTAATTCAGTTTTTGGCAAGGGAAAAAAAGGCAAAGGTAATCCAGTTTCCATTAAGAGTAGGAAACTAGTACCTGCAAATCCTTAGGAGCACGATCTCATGGTTTCTTATTAATCAGGCAATTCTGAACCTGGATGATGGAACTGCCTCAAAGGAAAACTCAGATGCTGTAAAGATCTACTAATTAATACAAGATGGTCTTGCTTGTAAGATTGTACTGAACTAGTGCCCAACACAGAGCTGTCTTTTGGATAAGATATAAAATCAAGGTCCTGATAACCTGTCCTTTTTTTTGCGAGCACAAAACTTTTAAAATCCAAGATTCTGGACAAATTCCAGTTAAGAAGATTACATTCTGTCTACAAAAAATACTACCGTTGTTTCTCTCTTTACCTGTTAACAAATTTTATGTAGCTCTTGATGGAGTAGAGCAGTTGCTGTGTTCCACCCCAGAAGTGTTGCATTTCATCAGGGAGTGAACAATCTCTTTGTATGCTGTGAGAAAAGCCCTCCGGGATTCTTTCAAATGAAAGGAGTTAAATAAATCTCAGTTATTGCTATTATGACTTTCTCCGGCATTTATCCACAGAATAAATGGATAGGTAAGTTGATTTTCAGGCTGCTCTTCATTATTTCCTGAGTAGAACTACCTGAAAGTGGCTCACTATTACTTATACAAAATTTAATTTGGTGACTAATAGACCCAGGCAACTAAAGCAGGCAGAACTCTATAATCAGCATAAGGAGACTTGTATTTATTAGGTGGTGACTGGTGAATTCCAGGGACACAAAGGTTCTGTGCACTTTCCAAACTGCACACCGGGCTTTTGTAAGGTTCCCAGGATTCATTTGAATTCACAGAACTTTTCTTCTTCTGTAACACATTCACAGAACTAGATCCTAGTCCCCACTTTGTCTGCTTTGAAATACAGGAAGAAATCCACTGCTGGCTTCTCTCCTACCTGTCTGCCCACTCTCACAGCTTTCCCGTAGGGAAAAAAGTCTGAAGATACAGCTCATGTGGCCTGGATGTCTTTATGGCCTCTGTTGCTTAGCTACCAGAAAGGTCCTGCATGGCTACTGAGCTGGCACAAATATGAGCAGCTTGACACTGCTTTTCTTTACACTGGGAGCTTGCTGGATCCATTCTTCATCCTGCTGGTGTTTTATTTATATTTCACTGGGCTTACTCCTCTCCCTGGCTCTATTACTCAAATGAAAGAAAATGAAGCACATATAGCCCAGGTCCAGCTGCAGAAGTTTCGATCTTGGAGACCATCCAGAGGCAAACTAACACAATCCTCCTCTTTAATACTTCAGGAGAGGATCTGAGAGCAGCACAACCCAGGGAAGAGTCATGGTCACACTATTTCTCATACCTCATCCTAGAAAAGTCTACAATAGGAACATTCTAAAACCAGAACAATAAGGATTTTATATAGGGGGATCAGATTACTGGAGATTCAACGCTGGCCTACTGCCAGACCATGGGCAGTCATCTTCCCAAACTCTTTCATATCCCCAGTATGTTCCTTTTACTGATGCAGCAGGATGCAGCTGACTACAATAACAGGGAAATTAAACCCTTCAAGGCAAGAAGTGTATTCTAACCCAATGGGAAAGGATGGTAAGAGCAGCTGCTCAGGAGAGGTGCTCTCACATCAGGGTACCTGCGACACAGTCACAAGCTGAACTGCTAAGGAAAATAATGTTTCTACTAAATGATAATTCATTAAATACATTCCTAATTCCTGAAGAAAAATCCTTGCTGACTGATCCTGGGTCTTCAGATACTCATTCTAGCATCTTTTGGTAATCCAGAGGTCCCAAGAAAATGCATGTTAATAATCCATGAACACCCTGCCCTTCTATATTAGCTGCTCAGATTACCTGGCATGGTGACAGATGAAGGCACACAGACACCTGAAGGGCAGACCTTCTGTATTCATTATGGACACAGTTTGGACTACTGAAATGCCAGAATGATTCTCAAAGACCTGGTAGCCCCCTGCATTATAAAGGCTTGTACTGTCTCACATAAATCCTTGCCACAGAAGCAGCACACTCATATTGCAATTCTTACTCTGCAGAGTCTGCCTGCAGCTCAGTTACTGACTTAGCTCAGGTAGTTACCTATACTGATTAAAGAGTCTGTGTCAGTTCACTAATTAATTTTCATAATTAGCAGCTACCTTTTCAAAGTTTAACTTTATGGCTATGCATCTCCATAAACAGATAATGGGAGGTGGAGGTATCAAGCTTCTATGGAATAAGGGACCTTTTTAAACCTTATCTGGACTAACCAGGTGGAAACAGACTGTAAAAGACACATGTAAAACTTCCCCTTAAGTGTGGTGATAAATTATTTGCTGCTTCAAGTTTTTGTCATAGAGTCAAACATAATTCTTTGTATAACTAAAGTTCTGAAGATATCTTCCCCTAGGACTGGGAGCTTATAGGTGCCCAATGCATCCCTCCTCCCTCTAGGATTTGATGTCAAGCTGTTCAGGGGAAATCAGGACATTGTGCTGCCAGGATTAGATAGAGATCCAGATCCAGACACAAGAGTGAGACAACGTGGGCCAAAAGAGAAAGAGGAGGGAGCCTTGGCACAGAGATCCACCATGACTCTGTGGTGGGTGGACAGCTGACCCCAGAGGGGTGATGTACACAGAAGAGAGCTTCCTCTGTGTGTACTGAGCCAGGCAGAGGGAAAAGGAATCACACAACATGAACTATTAATCTACTGCTCAAAACTGAAATGGAGAAGTCTGCATTTAATGACTAGATACCAGCTTCTGTCACAGGTACTAAAATGACAGCCAGTAGATGGAAGAGGTCATAGTTTAATCAATTCTCCCTCTTTTTGTTTTACATAACTGAGGGTGATAGGCAGCTAATACATTTCACAGCCATGTGATAAACTGCACTGTCACCTGCACTTTGCCTGGTACTCCTTCTTTGTCAAGGCTATTTCCACCATCCCTATTCCCACTCCAACGCAACCGCACTAAAAGTCACAAGTGTGTCAACTTTTCCTCTGACAAGCAGATTTTTTCCATCAGTCTTTCTAGGCCACAAGATCTAGGATGGGGAACATGTAGGGTTAAACCAGTGAGAAATGTCATGGCCCCAATCAGCAGCTCTATGTTACTGCATAAAGAAATGTCTCAACTTTACCATATGGCTGACTCTGTTTGTTTCTTGTTGCAGAAGGGCCAAAGAAGCAGAGTTTACATTCACAAAACTTTCAAGCAGAAATAAAAATATTTGTGTCCTTTCAGTGTTAATTTTCTCATTCCCAAAATCTTGTCCAAGCCAGATTCTCGGTGGCCAAATCATTCATTCTTACAGGCCATGTGACAAAAGAGCTCCCTGGCCCTTGGAAGGATGACTTTCCACACTCATTCACGTCTTTGGCACGCACGATAAAGCAGCTATCCCAAAAGCAGAACTAAAATCATTTCAGCTCATTGAGACTCTCCCTCAGGCCCTAACAGAATAAGCTGTAGGGAGCTGCATGGCAGGTGCACTGCCTGTAGTCCCTCCACCACTTCTCAGGGACACGGCTCCTTTCTGGCCATTACTCATGGATTTATGGAAACAAGAGAGCGTGGTACATCAAGCACTGAACTGGTACACCACCAGGGTACTGAAATTAGACATATCCATAGAGAGCAGGATGCAAACGGGACCAAATTCTCATTCCACAAAGGGCAATATTCTACTTATGTACTTGGCCAAATCACTACCTTTGACACTGAAGTAATAAATCTCAACTGCCTCCATAAAATAAAGTTCCCAGGCACTGAATTGAGCTTGGTTCAAATTGTGGATGAGTGCTGCACTATTTTTCTGCTCTCTGGATTCAGCCATCCTGAGTAAATATAGCAGCAGCATGATTGGAAAATTGCTCTCAAAGGTGATAAAATACAGGATTCATCAGATTTCGATATGTCCCTGAAAAAGGATAGTTGTCCTTTCTCACTTGACAGCCTGGAAGAATCAGAACTTGGAAAAACACTTCATGAAGGAGAACACATTCCTGGAAGGGCCAGACTTCACCCCTACTTTTCCACAGCCATCCTTCTCTGACTTCCTATTTATCTCTTCCCTTCTCTGATGTGATGCTTTCCTTTCTTGCTTTTTACTTCCCCTAAGAAGACTCCAAAGAAGGTGTTTTGCATCACAGCTTTGATCTAATTAGAAGCCAAGGTACCATCACCTCATGTCACATCAATATGTTCAGAAGGAGAGCAAAATGCAGAGCCAAAGAAGGCCTCCATCAGTGTAGGGCAGTGCTGTGCAGGATGAAGGCAAGCAGTTCCCATGTCTTTGCTTCTGTTTTCACAGTTTTGTTATCCCAGAGCAGCAAATCTCTTTCCCCTCCACCTTCAGTGGAAAAGGATGGAGGTAAGGAAAAAAAAAAAAATAAAGGCTTTTTACTGTGCCTGGATTTTACTTTAGTGAAGTTCCATGTGGTGGAAAGAGGAAAGCTCTAGGATGGCTGACTCGAGGAGCTGTCAAGTGCTTGCCACTTCAGAGAGAAGTATTCAGACTACCTTTAACATATTGTTTCCCTTCACAGTCTTTTCCTAGAAAAATACACTTCTTATGCCTCTGGATCTAAATCTTTGCTGAAAGAAAAGACATTAACAAATATGATGGGAGATGGATGTAGGGGAAGTTCCCTTCTTACAAGTCTGTTTCTTCCAATTGCACTAATTTTTCACCTGTGAAGATCAGGCTAGAAACATTCCTGATCTTCATTTACCCCAGCCCATCTGCACATGAGAGGATGTCCCTCCCTGCCATTCTCCAAGAGAGATGTTGAGCCCAGCTATGAACACGTAACTGAATCTATTTTCTAAGAAGTGCTGAGTTATTTTAGTGCACTTGCATGTGCAAACACTCTATTGGACTAAAATGTGATTTAGCTAAATTGGGGAATCAATAAATTTTAGCTAATTTAATTTACGTCACTGCTGTTGAAGAATCTGAATTATGCCAAAAATCCCCAAATGGGCTATAAACCAAGGGCTTACAGTTTTTGTTTTGTTTTGTTTTTGTTTCTTTTTTTTTAAGCTTCTATCTGACTTAGGGCATGGACAACTTTACAGAAGTTGTAAAGATGTAACTAAACTTTATGACAGGTTAAGATAAAGAAAATAATTTTAGGTCATTAAATAGCACTTTCAGAACATCAGGAAAGGAAGAACATCATAGTTTCATTTGCAACTCAGAAATGGGGACAAGGCATTAATACACCACTTCTCAGGATACTGCACACAGGCTGTTATCAAGTCCATCACCACTCAACACTTAAATAATTCCTTCTGAAACCACTCTTTCTATACCCAGAAAAATTATAATAAGTTTATTCTGCAACCTTGGCCTCTCTTCCAGTTGTGAAAATCTGGACATAAGACTGATTTTTCTCCAGTGTTTTGCCATATGCACTGAAGTCACGGAGCGTGTTTCTGTTCTGTTGCTGGAAAAGCTCAGCTTTCAAATCAGCAATGTGCACCACTGCAAACTCTGCATGTCCTTCCCATGACTGTTTTATAATCTGTTCTTCCACCTCCCCCTGCCCCAGATCACCCCTAGCCCCAGGATGCTGGCAGAAAGCAACACAGAAGGAATGCAACTGTGATAAAAACGAACACAAAAATCCAACTCGCATTTGTTGGAGACATTTTGTATTATTTAGCTGTCTTTCTTCTCAGGACACAAAGCCCTGGACAATGGACAGATAAATGCTAGACATTTACAGCATCAAAGTAGTGGAAATATATTCTTTGGTTGTAGTTCCTTACACCAAAAGCTCCAAGGCATATTCTGTTTCCTTTGTGTTATGTGGTACAGAAGAAGGAAAAAGATAATTAGACATTGAATGTTGTTGGAGCCACCACAATACTGTTACATAAGTAAAACAGTTACTTCACAAAAACAGACAATTCTGCTTCAAGGTTTTTGTTTCCACATTCTCTGTCAGTGCAGCAGCTAAGAAGGCAGCTAGTTTGTCTGAGAGATCTAAGGTAGCACTCCTGGTGCCAGAGTACTTATGTGACAGGGGTGGGGAGAAAATATCCTTTGATTGGACTTGGACATCACTGACAGAGATAGAATATGACACCCCACAAGCTGCAGGAGTAAAAGGGAAGCATAAGTCAGTGGAATAACCAGGTCTCCAAAGGGTTCAGCACTGTTCTGGCTTCGTCTCAGGCTTATCTGAGGGAGCCAGGTACTATTTTCTAGTGTCATTTTGAAACTAATCTCCTTTTGGATATGTGTTACAAATGCAGATTAGAAAACCTTGGCTTCATATAATGTGGCTGGAACAGACAGAAAAGCAAAGGCCAAAACCATAAATGAAGAAGCCATTAGAAATAGGAAGTTGTTGACATGTGATAAAGAAAGCAAAAGAAAACAGAAACAAAATGTCTAGGAAGTTCCAAGTCACATTTTCCAGGTTTTTCAAAAAAAATTTTGTTTCGGAGTTTTTCGAAGTTGTGATCCTCCAAAAACACATGTGCTGGGCAAAGGCAGGTTCTCACATACACAGTAATTGAGCACAGCAATCAAGCCCTTATTTCTCAGCACTGTTGGATTTATTCTTTGTTCCCTCACTGGGAACACAGCCCTGACAATAGCACAGGGTGCACAATGACTCTGTGTCCCTCTTTCTGCTTTCAGGGACAGGATGATGCTTATTCATAATCAACATGTGCCAGCGTGAACCTGGGGCACCATAATTCTGGTCCAGGGCTGTCAAACAACTCTGCTAATGCCCTCAGCTTCCAACTGTATTATCTCCTGTTTGTTCCAGTCCATCCTCACTTCCCAGTTGCAGTTCTCTCCTACCCCTGCACTCAGTCCCGAGTTCTTCCACTGATTTACCTAAAAGCTCAGCCCTGAAATTAGTTTGGAGCACATACAAGGTAGAGCATTTCATTCATGTATTGTGAAATATAACAAAATCTCTCCCCAGATCTTGAAATTTATGAGGCACACTCTCAAGTGTGTATTGCACTTCATTTGTAACCTTATCCCTTGATAAGTGAATGACCAGAACCTAGGAAGCTTATTAAGAATAGAGGAGTAGCAAGAGGGGAGAGAAAACAGAAATCCATACAAAAAATATTGTTCTCTTCTTTTTCCTTTGTATGCTACCTGTCCTAAAGTCATTCTTTGCTTTTTTATGACACTGAACTTGCAAATATGTCTACTCCTTCCCTGAAGGTGTAAAGAACAAGAACCCAAGAAAATTTTTTGTCTTTTTTTTCCCTGTTATCTTCTCCTCCCTCTTAACGTTCAGCTAAAAGGCTGCATATCAGAAATAATTATTATTCTCCAGATTGCAGGCAGGACATCAGAGCACCTTTTGCACAAAAAAAAAAAAAACAAAAAAAAAAAAAAAAAAAAACAAACCATGATAAGAAATAACTCTGCTGAAAAAAAATGAAAGTATTGAAATTTGCTTGCTCAAGACTGCATTCTCTCACATACTGTGCACTTGGGGTCTAATTCAAAGCTCACTGAATTCAATAGAAGAACTCATATTATATGCATGGAGCTCTGATTCAGCCTCTTTCACCTCATGTCCACCTCAGTCTAAGGCTGTATTTCAGAGAACAGTTTTCATCTCTGCAGAAGGAGAATGGCATTTAGCTCATATTTCTGTTCTTTCCACCAGTGCAGGTGTGGTGCAGTTCCACTGAACAAGGGCAGACTCAACTCAAACAGACAATTCCCTGAGTGACAACACTCCGTAACCTCTACATGAAGGTTGTTTAGCAAGCACTTGGTCCTTTAAACCCTCCTTTAAAACCCTCTGGTCTAGAATATCAAAAGACTTCAGAGTAAAGGGAAAGAGGTATGGCCAACATAAATTGTCACATTTCCTTTTTCTTTCAATTTCTCCCTTTGGTTCCTCTACGTTTTTCCCAGCTCAGATAAGGTTGGTCTTCATTTTTCATTGGTATCTGTCCTGCCATATAAAACTGCACATCATGCTTTCTATCCTATGGGATACATGCTTTTCAGCAAGCTATAAATCAGGATGAGCCAGAAGACACTGCAATTAGAGGAGACACAAACCCAACAGAGTGCAGCTACAGATTTCAATCTTCAGATAATAAGCACTGGGGAAAATTGCTAATACACTCCAAAACACTGAGGGAAGCACACTCCAACACCTAAACACACCCACCCCTGTGTGTACACTCAGAAATGCTGTCTGTTCTATCCCAGCAAGCCTACAGCCTTTGTAAAAGAAGTTGTAAGAGTTTAATATTCTGGAGTGCTCTGTGAAACAGAGAATTATCACAGGGAGCCAAGAAGCCTTTACTGGAGAGAACAAGCCTGCTTCATGGACATGGAGACTCTCCTATCAAAACAGGCTGACAGAGTTGGGGATGTTCAGCCTGGAGAGGAAAAGGCTCCAGGGAAGCCTCATTGTGGCCTTCCATAAAACTCACTCCAGCACAAGGTAGGAGACATCCAGTAACAAATGAAATAATTACACGCACTTAAGTCAGAAGGAAAAAAATTAAAAATTGCTGACACTGACTGGTGTCAAAGCTATTAAACTTAGTGGATTTCCCCTCATTCTACAAGGTAGACCAAGGGTACCCACCAAGAGAGCTGAAAGCAAATCTCCCTGGGTTTACATTCATCAGGCACCCAGCTGATATAATCAGATGATTTGTAAGCCAGTTCTGGGCTATTATGGAGCATCTCCCAGACTAAAGGAGTAGCAATGCACTGGAGTCTAACTCCAATCTACTTTTAACACCTTCAATCGATCAAAAACTCCTGACTATCCCTTCAAAGAATGAAGAGACTTTGGGAAACAGAACTTGCAGAATAAGAGATAAAAGCCAAGGTCTTTAGATAAAATGAACAAAGGTTTTGCATGTCGTTTTGCAACAACAAGCATGTGATGAAATTTGCAGTCTTTGTTTGAGCTATACTTTAACAGAATAATGTGGGTTTATTCATCTTGTAACTTTGCCTGACTGAGAATATGATTTCCAGGCAAAGGTGACTCTGAACAGTTTCCTTCACAGGCAATGAACCCTGATATTGAGCAGATTTGTTCACTTTTAAAGACCTTGTCAACCCAGCATAAAACACGAAGTTCTCCAGCATTAAAGCACAAACTCACATTTTCCTTGCAAGCAGTGCCAAAAGAGAAAGACGACAAAAATCCTAGAACCATGAAAGTTGCTTCCATGAAAGAACTCCACCAAAGCTTAGTGAAAGACTAAGATCAAGCAGACAAGGCTTTATGTAAATCTACTAAAGCAGAGAATTCAGTGGGGGTGGGTGGATGGGTAGGGGAGGATCCTTAAGAATTTTCTTTCTATAAGAGATTAAAAAAACCCCCTGTACATTCCTGAGAAAAATGACAAAGTCAAGCTGTTTTACTACAAAAAAACAGTAGCCAGGCCAGCTTGGTCATACCAAAAGGTGTTAACTGACTTCAAATATATGGCAAAAGTAAAAAAGAAGCTGAAAAAAAAAAATTAGACTAGCCTAATGAGTGCAAATGTACAAAAATAACAGCTAGGAAAAACATGAAAAATGAAAAGTACGAAGTGAGGTGAGACTGGCAAAAATATCACACAGCAAAGGATATCGTTCTTTATTAGTAGTAAAATGCAGTATAATTCATTAGTCCACTTTCCTTAGGAGGAAAGCTTATTGACAAAAAGGCTAAGAGTGATTTTTGCATCAGTTTTCATAAAAGGTCAGCTGTGATGAATTAACATTGTTAAGAACTAACAAAGGAGGCCCAGAATACAAAAGGGATTGGTTAGAGAAGTTAAATTGCTCAGATTTTCCGAATGATCTGAATCTACTGTATTCCTTCTGCAGCTCTGAGGAACTGACTGAACCAAGCTCAAAGCTGTTAATGATTATTTTTTTTGAACTTAGGAAGGACTGGTGATGAACCAGATAAGTGACATAACAGAGTAACTGTGCTCTGAAGACAGGAAAAAGGAGAAGACAGCAAACGATAGACCTGTCAGGTTAACTCCAGTTCCTCAGAGCAAAGAAACAATTTGGAAGCACTTAGGAGAAAAGAAGTGGGAATCAGTCAACACAGCTTTGTCAGCAACAGATTATGATGGCCCGTTCTAATTTGATTCTGCAAGAAGGTACCAGGAGAATACCCCATGGACAAGATGTCACATAGTAAACTTTTTTGAAACCATTTCAAATTCTTGCAGCAAATAAGCAGGAGGGTCTAGGTGAACCACAGCAGAGTAATTATATAAGCTGCTTAGAAAATTGTACTGAGAGCAGTTCTCAGTGTTTCACTGCTAAAATGGGTGTGTCGAATGAGCTTCTGCAGGACTCGGACATGGATTTGGTACAATTCAATATTTTCATTAAAGGTTTAGATGAAATGCAAAGTATGTTAATTCCATTTGCAAATGAAGCCAAAGTATGACAAAAATTGCATTAAAATTCAAAATAATTTTGACAAACTAGAGCTGTAACCCGAAAAAAAAAGTTGCAATTCAGTAGGGTCAAGTACGAGTTGCTTCAATTAGATAGAAATAATCAATGGTATAAACACAGAACACGAGGAGTGATGACAAGGTAATATTTCTACTGGGAAAAAACTGATTTGTTTAATTGAAAATTGCAAGCTGAACATGAGCCACCCATTCCTTCTGTTACAAAAATGCAAATACAGTACTGTGTGGGTACAAAGAATTAATGCTGACATATAAATTAATCTGTTCTCTCTTGATCCAGCAGTATTAAGATCTCTGCTACTGATCTGTTTCCATCTTGGGCAAAGCAATTCAAGGAGGACTTGGTTCAAGTGAAAACTGTGCAGAAGACACATTGAAATAATTAGTTCTCTATGTCTAGGCTGGATAGGTAAGAAAATGACTGTCCAGGACATCCTGTAGCAAGACAGGGCTCAGGCTAGATACCTGGAAAATATAAGGGTGGTAGGAGCTAAAATAGATTATTTGGAGTAAGTCTGGTAATTCCATTATTAAAGCTCTTTTAGAAAAGATTAGATTAACATAGCAGGAGTGGTACAGGTAAAGCTGATCCTCACTGCAGGAAGCTGATGACCTGTGGAGATGCCTGCCAGCCCTTAACTCCTCTAATTTTATGCAAACACAAATGAAGTTAAAAGTTCATTCCCCACATTGATAATATAGGAGGAATAATTCCCATACCAACTGTCAGAGCAGAGGTAAAGGAGCAGCAGAGCTGTAAGAGCTCAGGCTGTGCAGAGCACTGCAGGGTGGCTGTCATCACTGTCCACCAACCAGAGCAGGAATTGTTGCATATCAGAAATGGGAGGCAGGGAAAAGACTGCACGTGGCTCCCAAACCAGCAAAATCAGTCTCTGCTGGAGACAACAGCATTAAAAGCCAATCACTGTAAGGTCAAAAGGCAGGAAGATGAGGAGGTACAAGTCCACACCAACATGCCCTGATTAAACTGTGCAATGTTAGAGGAAAGCTTGAACAAAACTTGCTCAAGCTACACCAAGAGAGTACCACAGGTCACTCCTCTCTTGCAAACTCACTGCTGCTCCTCAGAAGTCTGTAGCAGATCAGAAGGAAGGGAATTAGA
Source organism: Coloeus monedula (assembly GCF_965178545.1). Classification (NCBI taxonomy): domain Eukaryota; kingdom Metazoa; phylum Chordata; class Aves; order Passeriformes; family Corvidae; genus Coloeus; species Coloeus monedula. The sequence continues at coordinate 6,296,788 of NC_138794.1, forward strand.
AGGGCCTTTCACTGATGAGCTGCTGGGCACAAATAGATTAATGAAAGCTGTGTACAATGCATCAGCAGCAACCAAGCTTGGCAGGGCTGTTATCACTGGGTATTAGTTTATAGCAGCAGAGATGAAGGAGAGAGGCCACTCTGGGCAGAGCTGCCAACTGAATCACAGCGGATCAGGAGCAAAGGGCTTCCTGTCAGAAGATTGAGCTGGGAACATGGCACTGGGAATTCTTTTTTTTACAAATTTCATCTAATCTCTTCCCTCTAAATCCCTTTTCTTTTCTAGGCTTTGCTTCTCTGGAGTCACTTCCAACATTCCTTTGTTGTGACTGAAGGAAGGAAACCAAAGAAGCAGCAAAGCATTTTGCTGTATTAAAAGCACAAAGAAGAAATATTTTGCTCCCTGAATGTGTACTCTGCAGTCGTCCTGTTCCAAAGCACAGGGAAGTCTTCACTTGCCTTGGGTCACATCCACAGGACAAGATAATATTTCATCAGTCTGTGGATTGGACAGGACTGAATTATCACAGTGTAAAACTCTGGATTGAATTTTTTATAATTGTATAATCCATGGACCTCACGTTTGTTTTCCCATCTGCATTTTAGCAAGGGCTGCCAGGATGTGTACGTAGATTGGGTCTGAGGAGATGAATTTCCACAGCCTTCACACTGTGATATGAAGAGGTTCAGACTCCAAAACAGAAAGAACAGATTTCAGCCCTGGATTATGCCTTCTCTTCTCTTTTTTTACATTTTTTCCTTTCCCTCTGGTGAGATAGCATTCCCTAGTTAGTTACCCTGCTACTAGTAGAACTTATGAAAGGTGTGTAAGAGAGAGGGGGTGAATTGCTCTCAATTTCTGTAAAGAAAGTGCTTGAAAACTGGCATTGCCAGATGCAAAACTTTTAGATGGTTAATAAAGTTGGTGAATCCATTTGGTGAGCCTGAAGGACTTGGGCATCGTTTTTCTTTGTGTATATGTGTTTGCCCCTCTGCCATCAATTCCTATATTAAGTGGAATAAACATTGCCATGACAAGCTACAGGTAGGCAAAAAAAAAAAAAAAAAAAAAAAAAAAGTGTGCCTCATCTTTTCTAAAATTGAATTCATTTTGGTGCTATAAAATCTCTATCATGTTGATTTCAAAGGCAGACTCCTCTAACAGTTTATACACTGCTGCTACTGCTGGGAGATTTATTCACATCACAGCCAAAGTACTTCACGTGTCCAGGAAGACTCAGTCCTCTGGCTTTTACCTCTTGTGACATCCTCAATGCATTAGTTTTCTCATCCACGGGCCAGAGTATATTATGGATTAATACGGCTCAGCAACTCAAAACACACAGATTGTCAGTCTCAGTAATCACCCTGAAGAATTTTGAGGACAGTTGTTATTTACAGAAAGTGAGAAGAGACCCAGCAGAACACTTAGCTCTAAATAAACAATGTGGAAACTTCACTACCCAGGAAGTCCTAAGTGGCAAATAGGCAGCTCAGATGCTCCCGAGTGTGGTTTGATTGCGTTCCTGCTGAGACTCAGCAAAAGCAGGAGACAGGAAAGGGTAAGTGAGAAAGCAGGGGGCCTTTCTCACATGGATTCACTCTCATTTCAACCAGTGTTTATCTCTGGTTTGTTAGTTCATTAAGAACGTGCTACAGAAACCAATCTCAACACACTGATCCCAGCTCTGCTGCAGCAGCGTGGCCTCTGCTCCAGCCCGGCCCAGGGTCAGGGACCTTGTGGCATCTGGCAGCAGCAGGTCTCACTGTGAATGCTGTGAAGGGACCTGGCAGGATTTTGCAGCACAGAGCAGAGAGTAACTGCAAAGTGAGTTCTTTTCCTTTCTCCTATGTTCCCTTCTCCAGAGTGTCCGTACTTGGCAACACGAAGGGAGACATTTCACCTGCACAGCAAGCAGGCTCCTGCTAAAGTCCAGCAAGCAAGACAGGCAGCATAAATCTTCTTTTAACGAGAACAGGGCTGTGTGGGTCCTAAATTAACCCTGAGTTCAAGCTACAGCCAGCCTAAGAATCATGGAGAGAAGCTTCCCATTAGAACAGCGAGGAGACTCCAGCCAAACCCCACCTACTTGGAAATACGCAGGAATTTACCTCCGTCCTACCCTGCCACTGAGAACTGGAACAAAGAGGGCGAACTGGGGGTCCTAGAAGTGCCACGTGGAGGATGGTGTTTTAGTGCTTTACCTCACTTAAACCTGCATGTGGTTTCTGCTCACCCTCATGCTGGAAAAAACACTCACCAGCAAGCAGCTGCTATTCTCTGGAGGATTTGCAATCAAGCTCTAAATTTAGCAAGGTGCCATAACAGAGAGGGCTCCCACACTGCTGTTAACACCAGGAACCAGAGTTTAGTGATGTGAACGGGCTGATAATAGCTTCTGTCCTCACACTTTGTGGTAAGATGATGCCAGCTGCTGAATGCCTTCCTGCAGCTTTTCTGATATTCCATTATAACCAGCCAAATGGCTGGGCTAAAATTAAACCTTGGCAGAGTTCTGATATAAAATTGTGTGTACCCCAAGACCAACTCTTGCTGGTCTTTGAACTCCGTTGTTATCTTGAAGAAAACCCTTTTCTGAATTTTGGTATGAACCTAATTAATGAGTTAATTCCCTGATAATCTGTTCTCTTCTTTGTGCCTGTTTCATGATTATTTTAGTTCCAGTGAATTTCCTTTACTGAGTGGAGAGTAGAAACAAATTTCCTGTCTTATTAATTTCCACTTTTGACCCATCATCAGGGACTAAACAAGGGCATATGTCCCCATGTTTTAATTTTCTTAATCATTACAGAGCACTGGTAAGTTCCAGAAAAGCAAGGTGAGAACAAGGGAAATTGTCCAGCACACTTTTGCTATGACCATAGAGAAGATGGAGGTAGGCTGCACACCTAGAAGGTGAAGAGGCTATGAAGTAGTTGAAAACCCTGCCTGACTACATTACCTACAGATCTAGCTCAGAGGACAGTCCTGCGAGGCTGCAAGGTACACAGGAACATCATTCAGTGACAAAAAAAAAAAAAAAAAAAAAAACTAAACAACAAAAAAAACACCAAAACAAAACAAAATAATCAAAAAGCCCTGCAGAAACTACAGGGATGGAAAAGTCACCTTCCTCACAGCCCTCCCCTCACAGCTCTCATACACCCCTTGGGCAAACTCCTAAAAAAAAAAAAAAAAAAAAGCAGCAAATCCAAGCCTCCCTCTCTCAAAATGAAAACAAAATGTACTGGGGCTGTGAACATCCATGGTAGAACAGTGTTGCCAGCAATTAGCATCACAAGCCTTCCTCCTGATGCCACAGCATGCCAAGGACGTTTTCAATGACAGATCAAGGGCACTGCTCTCTGTGAGGTGTTTGAGCTGTGTTAACAGGAGCCTTCTTGGCACACAAATCCAGTGTCCCACAAGGCAGGCAGTAAAGGCAGGAAAGCATCACAAGGCAGGAGAGACCTCTTTGCAAACAGGTCTGCTGCTTTCCTGGCTGTTCCCATCATAGCTGTAGGGCACCAGCTCTGAAGTTTCACTGAACATCTTTCTATTGCTCCTTTCCCAATAGCTGGTTGCTATTAGAGTCACTCTGTGAGTGGAGGGAAATGCCAGAAATGAGACAATGAGGAAAAATATACTGAAAAGGGCAAAGAGCTCAATTGTTCCTATCCATTATCCCTTCTCAGATAAATTCCAGCCCCTATGCCAGAGCATTTCATTTCTGAGAAAATGCAGGAATTAGTAGATGTTGCATTACAGAAGAGCCTTACAGACACTGGTGAGGGCAAACTCCTGATGGACCAGGGCCTCCAGAGGGAGCTGGGCTGGCAAAGGGAGCAAGGATCAAAAGTTAGGGAAGGACATGGGGTACTCTGCTCCCCACCTCACTGGATCAGCAGATGCTGAGTCATGCATGACTACATTTCCCAAACAGACTGGGATACAGCCAGCTGCACTGCAGGCTTAGCCTTCAGGCCTTGCTCTCCAGGGACTTTCTCTGCTCCAAGATAAGTCTTTGATCATGAACAGCGCATTTGCACAATAAGAGTTTGGATATGATTTTAAAACGTGAGGGAGGAAAGTGAACAAAAGCCATGCTTCTGCATCTCATGTCTCCAATCTGTTTCTCCTTGAAAGGGGCAAAGACACCTCAGAGACATTGTCAAAGTGCCTAAACCAATTTTTCAGCCTAATCCATTATTTATATTTCCACTCAACCCTTTTTTTAATCCTGAGCTCCTGAAATTAGGTTCTGTAATATTGAGAATCACTCCCATGAGCTGAGGGGAAGGCAGGGAGAGGGCTTAAGTCTTGTCCTGCCCTTACCCTTCCAAATCCACCTCTAACAGGGACTGTCCATCTTTTTCTCTCTGTTCTGTACCTCTCACAAACTGCCAACAACATCTTTATCCACTTGTTTCTCTCTTTTCTGCTCAGCCCTTTCTGGGATATTTAGGTAAGACAAGCACTGTCTTCAGGACAGACCATTAACACTGAAATCTAAAAGGTCTAAAAAAAGAGATCACTTTTTATGTGCATGCACATGAGAGACTGTGGTGTCCTTCACCAACCCCATTTGCAGCCAGTAACCCTCCATGAAAACTGCTTAAAGATAAAAAGGTTTCTCCAATAAAGTTCATCAAACCAAGCGAGGATAGAGCTGATTAATCCATGAAGCTACCATCCTTCCTGAAAATAATAAACCTCAATGGCAAGGCAATGGGCAACACTAAAAATATTACTAAACTGTTACTTTAAAAAACGCTACACTTTCCCTAGAAAACCCATTCTGAATTCTTGGTTTGTGATATCTTAAACGTGCCACATAAATAAGCAGGATAAAAAGTAGGTGATAGCAGTAGTTAGAGGCATAAGTAGATTTAAAAAAACTATCCTCTTTCTTGACTAGATGCATGAGAAAGGAGGTGATAGTCGTTTACAAAATGCCTGGCAATTTGGGCACTCCCAATTATTCTACGTTACAGCAGAAGATAAAGGTGCATCTACAAAGGTGGAAGAGCAGCAGATGAAAGGAAATATTTTCTTTCCTCACAACATGCAGCTAATCTATAAAATTCACAAGATAGCAGGGTGCAACGAGGAGCAATGCAAGATTCAAAAGGCACTTACACAGAAAATGAAAGCGCTGGAACATTTCATTAGACAGAATTATTGTTATTCTAATTATTTGGAAAGGCTACAAATTCTCGTGTTCCCAGGCATAAATAAATCACTGTCTGAAGATAGAAAACAATCCCCCCAGACGATAGGGGCATTCTGTAGTGGTCCACTATGGCAAGTGGTTGCATTCCTCTTTGAAATCTCCAACGCTGAGCACTGCCAGGAAGGACACTTGAGTGTGTTAAAGTACTACAGTGGATCCTCTCTTTTGATTCACTTTTTCATAGATGAAAACACAAGCTGTCTACTAGAACAAAAAATAAGTATTAATTCTAGGAAAAGGCTGACGAGATAAATCCGGGTAGCAGGACTTTACCCAAATTCTTGGCTGCCCCCTGCAGTTCAATGGGAGGTGAGACGCAGCTTGATTACTTGACATGGGTGTTTGCTTCCTCTTTGAATTGCATAGGACTTTTATCTTTTAATGAGATGCTGGTACTTTTTGGAGGACGCTATGAAGCAGCATCTTCAGAAAAAAATTCTCAAATACAGGGCGTGATGTAAAAACTTGTTGGGTAGACTAGGCAGAACAAACAGATTAGACAGAGAAAGAGAGAACAGATGTTTTCTACTCTTCCCCTTATTCCTAATTTCTGATCATACTGGCCCGATAGCAGAATCTTCTTTCTGGCATTCAACTGCTTTTACTGCTTATTCTCCCTTACAAGTCCAAATCCTCAAATTCATGTTTAAATAGGGATTTAAGGTGGTAAGTAACTGTTAATGCTTGAAAGGAAACCATTATAGATTAAATGGTGAATAATGTGCCATTGATAAAGATGCTGATTAAGTATTTTTAAATGGTTAGGGATATATGTGAAAGTCTAGCCAGAAAGCATGCTATTGTTATTTTAAAAATGAAATCTGACCTTCCAGAAATTTAAATTTTCCTCCTGTTAAAAACAACTTTTATCAGGAACAAATAGAAATAAGAATGGGACATGGAACAGGGGGAGGAAATAGAGAAAATACCCCCAAACAGAGACAAAGTGAATGCTTTTTCTTTTCCTCTTACACTATTCTGAGTCTGTCTCTCCCTGCTGCTCTGACAGCAGCACTTGCCCTGGTACGATGACTTCCTTTAGCACTCATGGTCCAGACAGCAATTGCCTACACCCTCAGCATCTTCCCAGAGACACAAAAGCAGAAGGAAGTCACAATCTTTCCTTGAGAAAGGAAAGTAAACGAGAAACAGGGGTTGTTTTCCATTTGTTTTGGCCATTGTATCCCAGTCCAATTCTTGCAGAGTCACAATTTTCCAGAGAGTTCTGCTCATGAATCTCAGCTTCCTTTCCCACTCTCCCCATCCCCATGTGCACACTGAGCCCTTCCAGCACCTCACAGGTCCATTGGCCCTGTTTCAGCCTGGAATCAGCCCCACACCTCTCACATCACACTGTGACAGCAACAAGAAAGTGGCAGTGCTCTGTCCTGGACTTGTGGAGAAGGTTCCTTAACTGGGATGCATTGCTAAGTGCTACAGAGTGACCAGGGCCAGAGACAGATGGGGCTCCATGCTGTACTTGAAAGAGAATTTTCCCTACATACATGAGGATAGGATCTGGGACGTTAAGCTTGAGCACATTTCAGCTCTGCAGACAAAAAGTAGAAGTCTAAGTATTAATTTCATGTGCATCTTCCCCCTCACATCCTTCTACTCTCAACTCCAGTCTAATTCTCATAAGTTCTTTTTACCAACATCACATTAAACATACACATCCTAAAGAATCCATATGATTTCTGAGAGAATACAATGAATTATCAGGGGATACAGGGATTGACATTCACATTTATACCTCTGTGCATAAACTCTCATCCACTCTGGTGCACGTGTGTGCTGGGCCCTGCAACAACAACCTGCACGTATTTATCTCCTGTCTCACACAATACCTCTGCCTGTCTCTGTACAGTATCTAGTGAGGCAGCAAGAGGCAGGGTCTGTGAGTCACAGCCACAATACACTGAACAGCCAGAGTCTCTGTCAGAATACACAATACAGCTGAGATGTCAGTGGAGGTGGCTTTGGAGCACTTTAAAATGCTGTTCTTCACCTGCAAATACGACACTTTGCTCGCCCACCCGCTTTCCTTCCAGGCTATGCGCTCCTTTTACTGCAACTTGACAGCTTTAATTATGAATTTCTCTGCCTTCTCTATCCCCTTAACCATTTAGTCTCTTATTGATCTTGCTAAGTTTTTGATGTGCTCCTAGATAGCAGCTGTACACTGGGACCACAGTAGAGGAGACCTGGTCAGACTCTCACTTGCAGGCTCAGCACCAGACCAAAAGGACTTGCAGCACGGCATTTGCCTCGAAAGCAGAAATCTCTGCTCTTATTTTCTCTTTGCAGAGAAAGGAGGCACCAATGGGGAGACAATGAGACTATGAGCATTGTTAAATCAAATCCATTTGGGACTCCTTAGCTCTTACTGTCTGAATAATTTATACAGGTACAAACTTCTGGTGAAAAACTGGATCCCACTGGTAGTTTTACAGGGGATTCAGCTCCTTCTAGCCCCATATTTCACCCAGGACAGGAAACCTACTTCAGACAGTGGCAACGTATGCATTGTTACTCTCAGCTCTGTAAGACTGGAGCTTCTGATGCTGCTGGTGGGTGGGGAGACATTCTGCTCTACAGAGGCTCACAGACCACTGGCATTCATTCTGGTTTGCCTCTAAGTTCTGTGATGCTTGGACATCTGAGCCACTGCGTTGGATTCAAGGGGTGAGAACTCCACATGGTGAAGCCTTTGATCAGATAATCCAGATCTAAGTCTCTTGTTCCTGTGTTCTGTGCCACATGATTAACTCTCCAACACATGGGATAGAAAAGTCTGTTTTGACTCTCAACCACTCTAATTTTCACCTTTGTGACTGTGTTCCTCAAAAAGTTCTGGTGGGAGCTGTGGACAGATTAATTAGAGGTCAACTCAAGTGACAATTGCAAGAGAGGGAAAACACACAACTTCCCCAAAAATGTCCTTACTTCTAAAGTGCTGAAAATGCATTTCATGTAACCACCATCCTACTCACTCCTTCTATTGCTTTTCCTGCCTAGAAGAAGCTACTGAAGCATGTGCTGGTATGAAAGATTTGACTGTTCTCTGGTTTTCACAAGTCTCAAGTTATTCTGGGACTCTGGGAACACCATTTGGAAAAGTTCCACAAGCAAACACTAAATAACCAAGATCTTTGAAACAGCCGTAGTGTTTACCTATGGTTCCCACCCACCTGAAGACACAAGGACTCCCACTACAGATATGCCTTGTGCATCCATATCCTCTGAATAATGTCAAACAACTGAAAACAAAGAACATGGATCACCAGCAGAGTTGCACTGACAAAGTTTTCTCCTCCTGCTCATGCACCAGAGCCCTAAATCTAATGCAACTGGTGTTCAGCTGCTTCTGCAGTATAGATGTAGTCTACATGAGGCTATATATAGTGCTCTGAATGTGCCTCTTCAGCACTAGACCTGTGACATGTTCAATCTGAAATCCCACCTCTGCCTGCATTCAAAATGATCAATAGTCTAAACAGACTGATTCTCCCATTACCCTTTGCATCCTCTTAGAAAAAACCCATCTATTCTGTTCTGGTGCCAGCAGTGTCCTGGTGTGTATAAAGGCCAGCTCAGAGAAAAGAGTGCATCCCTCACAATGCATTGCTTTGGGGAATGCTCCATAAATGGGAACTTCTGAACCCCTGATAGCCCTCGGGTTTATTTTTCTATCCCAGCATGTGAAGGACCCCAGTGGCTTTCATATTTCAAGTCAGATCTTAAGGGAGAAAGACTGCAGCACAGAAATACAGATGCTCCTAATCAATACCAAAATGTCTAATGCCAGACAGCACCACAGCAATATGCCTCACAGAAAGGGCACTGCAGAGCCCATTTGTTCTGCTGGGTATACACAAGCTCATTGCCTGTAGTCCAGTGAGATCCGTGTGAGTACGGTAATTTGAATAACCTCAGACAGATACGACAGCAAGCAGTGTTTCTGTGCATGTTTAAATTTCCTTCTATGATCTCTTTCTCTTCCCATTTGCTCTTTTCCTCTTCCTCATTTCTGCATTTATTTAAATTGCTATTATTAGCTAAGAAAGGATAAATTAATTACCTCTGAAATGAGCATGAATACTTACACCCAGCCTGGCATAGCTGGAGCTGGCATTTGATAACAGTCAACAGAAGCTGAGCAGCTTGCAAGGCATTTCAGAATAATAATAATAAAAATCAATAGGAAGAAAATAGGGAGAGCTCTAGAAAGTGTTAATGAAAAGTTGCTGAATTCCAGCGGCTCACCTGTGAACAGTTACATGAAAGCCTTCTGAATACCAAATATATTCATTATAGGCTGCACTGCTTGGCTGAGCCTCCAAAGAATTCTCTGGGCTTGTATTCTCACAATAACAAAGGAGAGGCACAGAAGAGAGTAGGATAAGAAGGATGAAGGGGTGGACAGAAGAAGATTCACATTTTTATTTTGAAAACATGATTATCGAGGCATTTAAAAACAATAAAATCTAAAATCTGCAGTAGATCCAAACTTGAAATCTGGAGGTTTTTTCCTCTCAGTAACAGAGGCAGCAATTCTTTAGGTCAGACCCTGGGGGTACCAGAAGGCACCACTCTTTTGCAACATCAGTGTGAAAGATTGCTGGAAAGTGTTATAAAGCAGTCAGGAGTTAAAGCATTTCCTGAACTGATCCTAAATGGTTACAGCAACATGAGACTGCTCTAAAGCCAAAGTCCAGCTTCAGCCACTCTCACACCTGTCACACTGAATTAATGTTAGACTGTGCTCTCACAAGTGTTTTATGAAATGCATTACAGAAACCCCTTTTGCCCCATGTTCTGCACCAAAGTGACAAGCTAGTTTGGCTTACTTAGGTAAATGCATTCCCACAGCACTTTCTCTCCAGCATCCAAATACAGAAATACCTCATCCAGAGACGCTCATATAGCAATAGAAATTTCAGATTCCTTTAACAGCAATAAAATTTGTGACTAAGCGAAAAAACAGAATCAATAAACACCCTCCTCTTCTGAAAGCTGCCAAAAGGTATTTAATGTCTACAGATGATCAAGGTTAAAAATGCACCAAATCTTTACTTACAGAAAAATGGAACTCCAGGCAAATAAAAACCTGAATCAAGTCTGGTCAAATAATTCCTGCTGTGGTTAGATTCTCTAAAGGATGAAAGAGTGCTTTCATCTTCAGCCATATGTCAGGGGGCTCCCCAGAGTCCAACTGTCCAGTCTGCCTTGGGACTGGATGCCACAACCGCTGCTACACCCGAACTGGGAGGGGATGGGGTGTTGTGCAGGGTGAAGTCCTGTCTTGCACTTAAACCCCTGAGATGCAATTTGTTTCAGAATGTATAATCAAAACAATATAACACCGACACCCATATTGCCCTGTAAGAATAGGAAGACCCAGCCCACCAGGCAGGGGAACCGTTTTCCATTTTGCATGTGGCTATAACACCGCATTTCTGCTTTCAAAGATCCACTAAAAATGCCCCAAATGAAGCGAGAGTGCTTTGCTCCAGCTGCATTATTTTGTTGTTTGAACTTTCCCTTTTTTTTGGTTGCTTCATTTCCACAAAATCACCTTAATTTTATCTGAATCACCTTTTGGCCACACAGTTTAAAAGATGAGTGAAATTGCTTGCACAGCCGTAATCAGGGGAAGGTGCATTATAGTAAAAAGATGGGAGATCCAACAGTTCAATACTATCCAGGATCATGATAGTGCATCAATGTGGTGTAGAAGAACAGCAAACACAGTTCCAAATGATCTGCAAATCCCTCTTGTCAATCCCTGGCTCTGCCATCCATACACTGACTGATCCAGCCCTGCTCACTGTACAGAAGATGAAGAGATTACATCTGGACAAAGAAACAGAGCAATGATTAAGCCTTCTGATTTTGATTAATAGCAGAGGTAGACATATTTACCATCTGGGGTGGAAAGAGATTTAGTTCTGCTCAAGAAAGGTAAGAAATGATGAAGAAACACAGGAGATAAATAACATCTGAGTCAGCAGAAAATGACTTCACAAAAGTCTGTCTCAACACAGGAGATGTCTCATGAACAAATGGCTGCAATTGCTGCAGTCTATGCAAAACATTTCCTAGCACAACCTGGAGGGCAGAAAAAAAGAAATAAAATTAAGGAATGTGCCTTCAGCTTAAACCACAAGGAAGAAGGGGAGGATATTGTAGAGGGAGGAGATTGCTTACTTTGTCTCTCTCAAACCTGCTTTACGAGAGCAGCCACTTCCCATCCTCCTTGTGGTCATGACAAATGTGAACTTACTGGACAGCAGTGACTTAAAACTTAATTACTTTTATAGCAAATGAGGCATGAAAACTATTATCAAAAAACACCATGTCTGAAGTACAAGCTGCATTTCACTTTTCCAGCAGAAAGCTTCTGAATGCCAGAATTGACTGTAAGGCATGGTGGGATGCTGGAAACATCAGTAATTCTTCCTAGTGCATGGCAATAGTGTCTTATGAGGCCAAGTTTGAGAGAGAGCAGAATAAATTGCTTGTACAAGCTTGGTGTGGCTTGGTTTGTTGAAACTGGCTGCAAAGCCCAGAAAATTCTCCACATATTTGGCCTTTGATCTTGGAAGAGTGTTCCATGAGTGGTCCTATTCAGTGCTGGAGGAAAAAGGGCTATTCCGTGCAGAAAAACACCCAAATATCATTAGTGAAAAGAAAAGCCACAACAACTAAGTCCCTACAGAGATCTTGTGGGTGATAGTGCCTGCATAAGTGTGAGAGTCAATATGATGTATGCCAGGAGCACAGGTTATTAATTAAAAGACCAACTAATGCCTGGAGCAATTTAACCTTTCTTCCTCACCATCACACGTTTTAGCTCTCGTGCATCTTCTGTGCTGCATCTCGTACTTTTTCTCCATTTTTGGCACGTTCCTGAGAGAGCTGCCAAATGTTGAAAAGAGTAACACAGAGCTGCTAGGCCAAATTCATGATATCCTTGGAAATCACATGTTTAGGGGAAATACTCTACTGTCCCATTATCCACATAGCCCCACTGATGGAAGTTCAGCCTCTCTTGCTTACTCTCACAGCCTCTGCTGTGAACTTATTCCAAGTGCTGCTGCACTCATGCTTGTGAATGATTCCTTTTGCAGTTGACAATTTAGGGGAAAGATACACGGTGAAGTGGGGACAGGAAGAAATTCTTGTCCGTGCACCAAACTTTGTTTAGTTAGGTCTGCTAAAGTCTTCTTTCACCTTTCTTTGGCTCATTAGAGACAGCATACTGAGCACAATGGACTTGATCTGGTGTGAGAAATCCCCCATTCACAGAGGATGCCTCCATTAGAGCAGGCGCTTCCCTGACAGCTATTACCTTGCTCCAAATTACTGACCACTGGCTCTGACAGAGCTCTGTAAAGTGCACAGCAAACAGTTTATTCCAGGAAAGCAGGGTCCAGCCTGCTCCTTTATCCCCCTCACAGCAGTGGTGAGAGAATGAGGCTGCAGCATACCCAGAGCACAGAGAGCCCGAAGAGGAAAATTAAAGGACACAAACAGTTATGAACCTTGACAGGTGAAAATGTTTGCTGTCGGAGGGAGATGCTGAGATGCCAAGTCAATGCCACGCACACCAGACACCGGGGCAAAGAGAGACAAATGCAGAACATGAACTGTGGGGTTTTCACAACAGAAGAGATCTGTGTCTCCACAGCTTTTGATCTCTGTACCTTTGCAATGAGACATTTTATCTGGGAGTCAGCTTTATCCAGTGCTGGATTAACTTCTTGTTCTGCAGCTTGACCTGTCACCCAGAGTATTACAGAGATGGGCACTCAGAAAACCATATATAGAAAACACACTAGATTGAGATAGATGTGTTTAACATAAGCACTCTGCAATACATCACACTGCTCACAGCTTAATTTCAGCTTGATTTAGACAAAAAAAACCCTCAACAACTAAGAAAAGACTCGTGTTTTCATCAGGGCTGAACAATACTAATCTCTTCTTCTGATATTGGTGAATACTGCTGTGGCAAGTCTCACCCATATTTGTATCTTTTTCTAGACACATCATCAGGACAGTTTTTGGGACACATTTTCCTTTGCCAGAAAACATTAGCTACAGTAAAAGCTATTGCCTCCCACTTAAATATCCGTCGTGCATATCATTTCCTGGGACCAGGACACTGCAGATTTCTGGAAGAGGGATAGCTTGTAAGCTGTTCAAAAGACACTGCTCCTCACTATTTAAAGCATTCAAGAAAAAAATGTCACCAGGTAACCACCCAGAACTTTTCCTGTGTTGCACCTGAAGGATCCCCAAGACTGACTTTGCTTTGGCAAAGGTACACAGAAATGTGGATATTTTCATTCACACCTACTCACACTTTCTGAAGCAAAATGTAGAAAGCATGCAAGGATATTGTGCATTTTTTTTTGGAAACCACAGAGGAAAACAGAGCTAATTTTTAACTACAAACATTTCACTCTCCTTAAACCCACAAAGGTGGGTCTAGCCCAGGAAGAAGCAGAGTATAATTTCCACTGATGTAATGATATAAGAGCAATAAATCTCTGAGGCTCTGATACTACCTCATAAAAGTAGATTAGACCTAATATTTACAGATTAATATTAGACTGAGTGGCACCCCTCAGCTTCCTCCAGAGAAATGTTTCGATAAAGAATAATTTTTATTTTTTCAAAACCTGTGAGTAGAGAGAGGGATATAGAAATAGCTGCCCTCCTGTCTGTATCAGTGTGCCATCTGTATTCTGCATTCTTCCATTGGTTCCAATATTCCCACTAAAACCAAACCATGGAATTCTCTTGGCTAGGCTCAGAGCAGCATGGGGGGAAAGTGTTAATTTTCTGAATCAGAATATCAATATGCTGCACAATCAGTTGCCATGAATTATTTATTCCTTAAAAGAATATGCTAGCAAATGCTTTGATCTCTGCATCTCCTTTCACCCAGCCTTTCCAACCAGCTCCTGCAATGTGACACCTCTGGGTGGGACTATCAATTCAGCTGCTTACCTGGTCTGCAAATAGTAACAAATTACATCCAAGTTAGTAAAATTTCACAACCTGCAGTTATACCCAGTGAAGTGAAAACTAACAACTAGCCACCAATTGCCTTTTAGCAATGACATTCATTCCTGGATGCCACAGAGGTGCTCACTACTGCTGGGCAAACTGGAAGGAGCAGGGCACTTTGCTTTCAGCTACTGAGGACACATGGGAGTTTTACAAAGTAAGAGAACTTTTATCTTTTTGTTAACTTCTTTAAAAATATTTTTAATTAGAGATCTTCCTTCCGTACAGATCAACTACCACGCAGTATTGGATAAATAGAGTGAATTCCCATTAATATAAAATCAACTAAGGGAAAAAGTAACAGAAGGCTACAAAGATCAGAGAAAATGCTCACTGAGTTACTGTGACCAGATGGCTTTTTGTCAGTGTCTGAACAAAGTCAGGGTTTGATGTTTTTCTTCCCATACATTATTTTCATGCAAAGGCCCTTCCAGCTCCTGTTCAAAAGTGACTTTGATTTATATCCCAGAACCATCTACCCATCCAGGCTCCAGCAGCTCTCTCTAATGACATACCAAGGATTTTTCGGATGGCTGTCCACAACATGGATGGTGTTTAGCATCCACCTTAATTGCTCCATTTATATGTTCGCACATACAAGTGAGCACAGCTATTCCAAAGAAATGTCTCTACATTTTATCCCTCTTTTTAAACCGTCCCTCATAAACATTTAAAACTGTGAACAAGCTTGCAAGAATGGGTTTTGGCATGAGGAACAGGTGGTGCTAATGTTGGGTAAATGTTCCTGCAGGGGAGAGACTGGAAGTCTGCTATAAATTACAGGGGTATTTCTGCAACTGAAAAACTTAATGTTCATTGATGAATCTGAGAGAGCTCCTTGATGGCAAAGCCATCGGGGAGCTTTAAATCATGTCACATCACTGAGTCTTCTTTCTCCATTTGTCTTGGAAAAATATTCTTGCAAACATATGTGATGCACATAGCACTAACAAGCGATGGTGGCCTAGAGAAATTATGCATTTTTGCTTCATCACAAATTCAAGCTGATTAATCTCAGACACTTTTCCAGGTCAAATTCTTCTTGTATTTATAATGGTGCAAACTCACTTAAATACCCCCCACCGAACCTAGGAAGCAAGTAAATTAATTTTGCAATTTGGAAAAACGTGTCCTAAATAAGCAGCGGGATCAAAACTTCTTTCTGTCTATCAAAAAGTCATAAATCTATGCTCTAAATGACTAAAGGACTCCATGCAGTGAGGAAAAGAAGAATATAAGGTGTACTTGCATATATATAGGAATTCCCATATATAGGAATATAGAGTATGAGGCCCAAAATTTCTAAATCATGCTATCAATGTCTTTTTATAATCTGCAATACTTGTTCCCTTCAGTGCAGCACTTAGATAATGCCTTTCTTATAAGAGATCCTCTCCATGGAGGATCTGACCTGCACAGAACTCCATGTGACAATTAATGAGCAGGAAAACGTTTCCTGCTGATTCATTTTTCTGGGGCAGCAACATCCCCATGGTCCAGTAAGCATTTTTAACAGGAAAATGGAAAATCACTGGAAAATGCAAAACAGGTATTTCTCTTCCACCTATTTTCTCCACGTGGATGGCTGCAGGACACAGCTTTGGCAGTTTCTTTGGGAGTCAACTACATCTCAGTTCCAATTACTCTCAATACACTGCAGTTTCCAAGATGCAAATCTCAGCCATAAGGAGGGTCTTTTTCTGCAGATTTAAACCCAAAACATGTCCCCACCAACTCGATTCCTCCAGCAGAGCCCTCTGGGTATGGCAGTCACTGACCTTTGTGCCCGGTCTGTGATCTCCTCCTCCAGATCCAGCAGGAGTGCTGCCTGAGCCATCAGCTCCTTGCTGCAGGGCAGGGATTTGAGGTGCAGAATCAGCAAACCAAGGCAAAACTTGCTTCCCATCTCCTCCAGCTCCTGTGTTCCCAGCTGCAGGCCCTGATGGAGAGAGCCACAAGGTTTCGTGATTCCTACACATGGCAGTTTCCCCTACAGAATCATTTGTAAACTAATAACAGCACATGGTCTACAGGAGCTATCCTAAAATAGCCTCTCTTTTACAACAGGAGAAACAGAGGCAAATAGTTTAAATGCCTCAACTAAATTTTCAGAAGTCATTGTAAGAATTAGGCTTGGACCCCAGGAGAATCTGACTATAAACCCACTTTTACAAATCATCCAGTTTTTCTTTTTCTTTGCAGAGGAGTTGTCTATCTAAGCAATGGGAAAAAATAAGTCCTGTGATTATAGACATTAGGCAGTGGAAAAGATGGAAAAGGGAACTGGACAAGGGGAGAAAAGGGAGGAAGAGATCTTTAACAAGTTATGGAATTGCTTAAGAAAATCAATTGCAAAGTAATTGCAAAATAACAAACACCCCTAAGGAATTTCTCAGTCTGTTAAAAGCTGGTGGCACAGGCAGAGTTTGGATTATCAACTTCATCTTTCAAGAGAGGAATTCTCCAAGCTGCGGATCCTTGCTGACTGTGAATAGTCTGTGTTTGGTTTTACACCAAGTGCCTGCATCAGAGTAAGTCAGTGTAATCAATGGCAGCTTCACACAGCTGGTGAGAGCAGGGCAAACAAAGCTCAGATATACCAAAAAGACACTAAAACTGCAAAGTCCCTCATCTTTGGCACTTAGTGCCCACACCACACATCAGGGGCTGGACCAGCTGCTGCCTCTGCCAACAACAGCCCTACGTGTTTTTGCAGCACAAAACATCTCTCCAGCCAAGCTTCTGTGAGACTTCCAGCTCCATTCCCAGGCTGTTTCCTTAGCAACTCTCAGGAGGCCAGAATAAGCCCTGGCCTTAAGCATGGTGTGAGCTCCACATCAGCACAGCCCACACATCACTCTCCATTAGACTTTTGCTAGTGACCATCTCATGGGTAATGAACACATTATAATTTATATTATAAAATAGAATGTGTTCAATAATCCATGACAGGGGACAGAGCTCTGATCTTATGTTGATTTTTCGTTTTTCTACATAGAATTATATTTGTATAATGTTTTGGGATCCTCAGGTCTGAGCACCTCTGTATAGCTGGAAGATTATTTGTGAGCCAAAAACACACAGGTGGACAGAAGAAAGAAGAGATTTCACACAGAAACTTTTGCAGCTCTCCTAAGGAGTTTTTTTGTGCATTTTTGTCAGAGAACAGAAACTACTTGCACAGCACCACCATCACTTCATCTCTAGCAGGCCCAGGCTATGCAAATATCATCTGGCATAAAAATCACCCTCTCTGATCACAAATTCATTTTCCTATTGACAAGATATTTTAACTCAGTTTCATTTCTGAGGCCCTGTGAGCAAAGCAGGAAATCAATGTTATGAGGAACATAATCCAGAACTCAAACCTGTACTGAGTGGCTGGACAAGGCAGGACCTGCTCAGAGGAGCACACACCAGCTGAGGGAACAGCCTCAGTGCTAGGCAGGGTCTAGGGCCCCAGGAAAACTCACTTTTGCTTTCTGAACAGTCTCTGTTTTTTATCACAGTGGGCAAATACCTGACATCATTTCTACTCTCCTCCTATTCACCTCTACCACAAGCTTTGCCAAGCAAGATATGGGCATAAAAAAGCGTAGCAATAATTAACAAGGAAATAGAGGGAGAAGTTTATGGGAACTGAAGGTCATTAACAGGAAACAATGAGAATGCTCAGCAGCTCTGAATAGATTCCTAAATGTTTTATTATTTTACTTTAAAAGACTTAAGGTATTTTAGTGTGGCAGAGTTACAACAAGCAGACAGAAGTGGTGACATTTCAGAGAAAAAAGACGTCATTTCCGCAGCAAGAGAGTTATTTTCTCAGGGGCAAAAAATACAAAGAACATCTTGAGGCTTTCCCTGGGGTGTATCTCAGGGTCCAGCTATCAAGGAGATGTGAGAAGAGCCTGAGCTGAAACTCAGCCTATGGCTTTATGACTCCCTAGAGCTTTATTCAGGATATGAAGAGGCCTTACGAAACTATGAGCAAATAAATATTATTATTATTATAACTATAACACACCTCAGAAGCCTAAGACAGTAACTGCTCATGCTCTGAAGTCAGCTGCTGTACGATGGACCCATACTGCTTAAATACCAGATAGCTCAGGAGTAACAGCAGAAACTCAGCCAGAGGACTGCCTCTTAGCATATTTTCTTCCCTTCAAACATGGATATTTATTTATTTGAACTCAGACAATTCTCTCTCTCCTTCCTCCCTCCTCAGTTCTCAGCAGAGGGAGGAGCTGGAGGTGCAGGGCACAGCTGTCATTAAACTGAAGCTGGCGACAGAGGTGACATGTTAAATTAATGTTATTGATGGCATCTGCCAACAGTACCAGGACCTGGTGTAGTGGTTAATAATCAGTCCCACTTGCATTCCTGAAAGGGAAGCCTGACCTCCAGGCACTTCCCTTGTAACCATGTGGCACAGCCAGCTGCAGAACTCTTGAGATTGTGCTTACAGCTCCGAGTTATGAAACTATTTTTTAAGAAACACAAGAAAGAAGAAAAGAAGGGTAGAAGTGATGCACTCTGGTTTGGTTGAGAAGCTGGCAGGAAGAACACCTCCATGGCAGCGAAGCTGTCTGGGTGTTACCAAGTGACAATATACAGTCTGTTTGGCACAGCTGTACAGGAGGAAGTTGCTCTGCCTGCCAGCACCTCTCCTGCAGTGTCCTGCCAGCCTGGATTCTCAGTGACCCCATCTTCCTCTCTGGCACAAGGCTTTACAGCTCTGTCCCCTCCTTTGGTCACGTCTGTGTGACCAGTGGAGCATGGTGCAAAGACTCCCTTGTCAAAAGGATTCAGATGAATTCTGAAGCAGGAAACAGCACCCCTGCACCAGAAAGCTGCAGACAAGCTCATCAGTCCTAATTAGCCCATCCTCAGAAACGTGCTAACTAAACCATCCTACTTTAATGATCAGCTCAAAGCTCCACAGAGGTTCTGCTCTCCACTACATCAAAGTACCAGTCTGGACCAGCATCAGCTTGATGCACCACATTCCACTGCACAATGCAAATTGGTCCCTTGGGCCCTGTCATGCAGTAATCTCCTGCAGGCATCATGTTAAGGGATAACAGGTTAATTGTTTCCTGGCTATTATAGAGAGTAATGGAGCTGAAAAACTTTTCTTATACCCTTTTCATACTGCAACAGACAGAATGGGAGGAGGTGATGCCTACTAACAGACTAGATTTGGGATATATTTATTTCCCATTGTAATACAAAACAGGGGAACAGGAATAAAAGATTTATCATTTGGCCAAAACACTGTCAATACAAATTTTCCTAAACAAAATTGATCAAATGTTATTGGAAAACCAATTAATTCATGCTCGGCATTGATGCATCAAATGAATATCCACAACTAAATGTTTCCAATATCTCTCAGCTTGCCCTCAAAATACTTCCCAAGCTGAATGACAGTGTAATGGAAAAACTTTATTATTCATTACTCATGTGCTTTAAATACTCCAGGAGGCAAAGGCAGCGATAGTTCTGTAGCACAGATATTGTTGAAGGAGGTGGAAAGACTCCAGGAGTTAAATTAGAGATTTCTCCACAAGGGTAATGAGAATTACAGTAAAATTAGAGCTGGAAGATACTAATAAATACAAGTAGAGAGAAAATTTCAGGGGGATCAATTTTTTTCCTAAAAAGGATTTTCAACATTCAGCATGGTCACATCAGCAGCCTCTCCCACTTTAGGTCACTGTTCAGCCCTTGGGGCAACAGCTTTTCCCTGCAAACCCACTTCCAGTCAACACATATACATACCCACTTACAGAATATTCCCTGCATCTCAATAGCTTTACACATGCACAATGGCTATGCCCTAAGGCCGGGTATAAATAAATTGACAGTCTGGTTTCTCACTAATTCCATCAGTTAGCTCTCCCTTGGAATACTAATCAAAGCCATTTGGAAGCTCTAGAGGACAAACTTAGGGAGCTGAATGAAACATTTGGTGCCTGGTGTTTGGTGCCTGGTATCTGCAGCCTTAATTTTAGCTTGAGCTGGCCCTGAAGGTTACTGCACTTTCAACCCCTGTGAATGAAAATACACAGACACCTGCTGGGGAACTGGCTATTTAGACAACTAGGACAGCAGGGAATAACCCAGCTTTTCTCATGCCCCAGAGATCTCTCAGCAGCAGGTATGGCATGCAAAACAGATGAAGTGGAGGGGATAGGAATTTGGGCCAAAACATTTCAAGAGGATTAAGTGAGTAGAAAAGGCTGAAGATGCAAGAAAAAAAAAAAAAAAAAAAAGGCTAGCCTGAATTTCTAGAAAGAAAGATGAGAGGGAGTGGAGTTAGAGACAGGAGATAAAAGGATGGGAGACATAAAAGAATGAGAAAGAAGGAAGGGTTGTTGAGGTCAATGGATGCTGATACAGAGGAACGATAACAAGAAGAAAGCTAATGGCAACCTTGACCACTTTGGCACCCTTGGAGAGATGTGCCTTGCTCTGAACATCTGTCCCCATTACATCTGGCACTCTGTCCTCATTTCATCTGCTGCTCTGGCCATGTGGTGAGGAGAAAAGGCCTGGCTTGCTTTGAATCCACTCACAAAACTTCTGCTGAGCTCAGCTGGTGTTTTGGCTGAGCAAACTTCAACAGCACAGAAGTAGTTATTGTTTTAATCATTCCAGTGGGCTCTTTTACTATTAAAGATATGTATGTCACAGGCAACACTGTTCAAGGAACAGACTGAAAGGGAAGATGAAATACCTTCTCCCTCCAATCTGCTGGAGAAAGAGTCCTGGAAAAACTGCTCATAGGAGAACTGGGGATTTAGCAAACAAAAACTTGTTACAAATTTCTCTCAAAAAAACCAGTTATTTAGGTTATTTAGGTTATGAATTCTCCAGTTCTACTGTGGGGAAAGGTTTTTTTCCTTCTTTCCACTAACTAGTTATTTTTCTGACATTTCCATCTCTACACCTTTTCCTTGCAGTATTTCCACAGCGGTTTCCCTCCACCGTTTTCTCCCTCCCAAATTTCTTCTCCTTCTCTGTTTCTTCCTTAGCATCCTTTCTCCCTTCCTTAATCATGTCCCATGAACGACTCAGTATATGTCAAGTTCATCATGTGTTGGGAGAGCCAAATTGCATTAGTGTTGCACCTGAGCTAGCTAGTTTTGCTTGGCCTCTCTACCCCAACACTGCTGCTAATGTTTTATGTCAAAAATTTGCAAACTACACAGGATGGAGACAGGAGTGGATTTAACTTCCCACACTGAGGTAGTAGCTGGGCATGGAATAGCACAATATTTTTTCTTTTTTTTTTTTTTTCTAATGTGGGCCACAACTGTGATGGGTGGTCATGTTGGGAACAAAAAGAGAATGAGAAATGAGGGTACTTTCCACCTATGCAGACAAACCGTGTAGAAAGATGTTATTCTTTGCAGAGTTCTTGCTTTCCAATAAAATTGAGCAGTACATTGGTTTTCTGTCTCATTCATTTCCTTGTGACATGCTGGGGACCTATTTTAGAGCCTGGATGAACCTGGCCTAAGCTTATCCCTCTCTGCAGACATTGAAAAATCTTTCACCTTGTCCCACGATGTCTTTTCAAACAGAACTGAAGGGTCTGAGTGAAGGATATGCCAGGCCAGAACTGCTCACTTTAGAGGAGTCAGCACTGTTTCACAGTAACAGGATCAGGAGTGCCTCAAGTTCCTATCTGAGGACTGCAGGCAGTTTTGGGGAGGAGAAGCCTGCCTGCACCATCCAATGAAGACGTGACAGTCCAGAGAGCAATCTTTTGACAATAGACATAACCAATAACATAGGCAATGCCATTATTTTAAATAATAATAAAAAAGAAAACAAAACCCAACATGCTAATTTCTTAAAGAAACCAAATGTTGATCCAGGATACTTAAGCTGCCTACTTGGCAGACAAGAAACAGAACTAGGGAACTGTTTAAGTGACATTGGAATTCTGAGGAGGTGTAAGGCAATAAAGCAATTACCAGTTATTGGAGACTATCAAGTGCTTTTTTCAAGAAAGCACCTTTCTTCCCCATGCTCCCAGTATTTGTGACAGACTAACTGGTATCTGATGGTGCCTTGAAAATTCATCAGTAGCCTACCCATTACCTCCTCTCACATATGTTTCATTCCCCGCTATCTGAACTCTGTGGAACATGGAACAAATCACAGAAAGGTTATAGCCTGAGGTATCTGGAGATTAAGTCTAAGGTGGGGCTCTAAGTACGCCTCAGAATCTGTGTCAAATGAATTAGCTTTTAAAAGCAGTTTGGGAAAGCAAGAAGCTGAAATCTTTCAAGTTCTAGATTGGCAGCCTAATCCCTGGATGACTTTTCTTCCCCTCTTCTTCCACTTAAAAGTTTGCCTCTATAAATAATTTTCATGTACAGAAAAGTAAGCAGACTCTTGACCCACCCAAGCCTTCTCTTCATCTGTGAATTTACCCAGTTTGGCTATATTTCACCATGGGTGCAAAATAATTTTCTAATCCTGGCTGTTGATCATCACATGCCTTGGAAAAAATGATTTATAGTACTTATCCTGGCTAATGTAAACGTAGATGCTACTCAAAGTGTCAAACCTGCTTTAAAAAAAATCTCGGTAAGGTATTTGTCATCATAATGCCATTCACAGTGGGGATCCCCGGGTTAATTATGTGTTACATAAAGAATCAATTGTTGCATCTTAATTTCATGGAACGGTGACACATGTTTGTATTATATTACGCAACACTTTGTTATTTTTCTGCATGGTTTTCAAGCATTTAAATTAACAACTACATTCTGCTCTTCCCATCAGAGAGGGGATGAAAATATGTATATTGACCAAAATGATACAGCAAGGTTAGTGTGCTTTAATTCCCCATCCAAAATGAGACACCAGGACCCTGGCACCTTTCACTTTTGCACCAGCACAGGGGCAGGGGCACTAGAGCAGATTTAGTGAAAGCCAGCACGACTCAGACAACACCCCAGCTGCTCCAGCATGATACCCCACATTATCTCCATCCTTCTGCTGCCACACTAGACCACAGTGGGATCCAGCAAACCACTGAAGCTGTGCCTTGGCCTGGCAGCAGTGTCACGCAGAGGAGAACCCCGTGAGGTGGGTTCTGCTCCCTCCTGTGCTGGCTCCGAACATCCCCAGCACTGCAGAGCCTCCCCCAGCCCGGTGCTCCTGCCGCACGCTGCTCTGCTCTCTGCCCTGCTGAGCTTTGTTCCTCCCCTTTAGAATTCAGCAGCTCTAGGATCCCTAATGCTTTCCCCGTATCGAAGCTGCCTTCCAGGCCACTAAACACTTTCATCTGTTCCCTCCAGCCCAGGTATATCACTGCTTTGTCTCTCACAAAGAAATGACCCATAACACACACAGTACTCCGCAGGAGGTATTACCACTCGCGTCTACAGGGATGTTAGAACATCTTCCAAGTCTCCCTGTTTCTTCACACACACAGGAATCTTATTCACTTCTTCTTTATTGCTGCTGCTGCACATGGCACAGACATCTTTATCAAGCTGTCTTTATAATAGCTACTTATGTTTTCCTGAATGGTTAGAGCTAATTCAGAGCCCAGCCATGTGTCTGAATGCTTTAAACTATTCCTTCAAACATGCTGCACCCTGCCACTGCCTATGTTTCATCTTCCATTCTAGTACCCACAATCTTTCAGCCCTTCTTCCCACTGTATAATTTGCATCAGCTGCTCGCAGCAGATCTTATTATCTTATTATCTCCTTGCCTTCCAGTCATTCAAATTACAAATACTGACCAGCCCCAATTCCCAGAGCAGTAACTGGATTCGCCTCACATTTCTTTCCATCCCAATGTTGCCTTATCCTACCCACTTTTACCAGCCTTTTAACTAGATTTTGACTACACAAACAGTCCCTTTTGTTTCTCACTCCATAACTCCCAAAATTTCTTGATTATTTTTTTTCTTTTTGCGAGAGCCTCTCCTTTCATCAGCTCTGACTCATCTGAGATGCCCACTGATACCATTCTGCATGAAAATTAGCCTAGGTTCACACCCTTGAAAGCCATGAGTGAAACTTTGTATACTAATTTCTCCTTTGCACTCTAACTTCTGTACTTCTTTAAAAAAAATTACAAATCATATTAGCAGGGCACTATTAATTCTATTAATACTCTCCAGTCATTGAGTTTCCTTATCCCTGTGTTAGTCCAGTTCCTGTGGTTGTGTTATTGGTGGTTCTCTCATGACATCAAGTAAGTTTCCAAACATAAGGAATCATAATTATGATTATTTACCTTGTTGAACCTGGTTTAGACAGTAAACTGCTGACTCTGCTGGCCAGTTTTAATTATTTCTTTTTAGTAGTTCAATTTCTTAATTCCTTAAAACTACTACAGGGAAAAAAACCTGGGATTCACCTAATTCTGTGAGTTACAACCTTAATCAAATATCAAATCACACAGCAGACAATGCGTGAGCACTGATTTGTGTACAAAGCAGCCAGCTTGGTCCCACAGCATCCTACTCTGTTCCCATCCTGGCTGCCTACAAGCTCTGCCAGGGTACCTGTGACTCCAGAACATATCCCAATCTCAGCCTACACAAACTCATATTATTCCAGTGCTTAGAATCCATTATTATTTTCCAAATCACTCCTTGAAGCATAGAAGCATATTTCTTTCTTCCAGGTCTATGTCTGCTCTCCACAAAATCCCTCATTTCTTTCTGCCAAGGGCCTCAGAGCAGAGCTTCTGCCTGGGGGTGGCTTTCCTGGCCACATCAGATGGGACATGGCAGCTTCCATGGTGGAATAATTACATGCACATGTCCAGAAGAGATTATCCTGAGGCCCTCTGTGTGTTGGTTTCCTTAAAAATTTACTTTAAATAGGTCCTCACACAGACCCTCACAGGTGAGAGGTAAGGACACAAACCAATCCACAGCTCTGCACCTTCCTCTCATTTCAGCTTTCATTACTGTAACCTTTCATGCCTTCTATATCCATCCCCTTATTCTGATACATGTCAAGAGCTACCTGACACTTTTTTCTTAAATTATAAATGGCTCCCGCAGGCTAATTTCTTTTTTCCATATCACAAATTCTCTTTGGTCATCTTCAGCAAACACCATCAAAGCCAGCCTTCCCACCTACCCCTCCCTACAACCTCAGCATCAGTGACAGGAAGCAACTATGATTCTACAATTTATTGTATTAGCACTTCTAAAACAACAAAGCAGGCCTTGATTTTCCAAGCCAAAGGCACATGGGAAAGCACAAAAATCATCTCTGCCCAGCTCAGATCAGAGCAAGGAGGCACTGCAGAGGAGAGGGCTTCCCCCAGCCTGGTGCCTGCTCCCTTTGAAGAGGGAGGATGGAAGTACAAGCAAGGAGCTCACTGGCTGTTCTCTCACAGGTGTCAGTGCAACCATTCTGACACAGGACCCTTCTTGCTTCTGGTCATTTTTAGCAGAGAAATGGGCAATAACAGGGAAAATTTGACCCTTTTTTTCTCTTTCTTTCTTTTGAATACCCTATACTAGTCACCTGGAGAATGGCTGATAACACTGAGGGTAATTCAGGCAAAAATACTTCAGGACCCTCTTTGATGTCTGCTCTAATATAATATAGGTTCACAAAATGAAGGTGTAATACAATAATACCATACAAAGTTACAGAATACATGAGAAAGCTGGGTCAGAGGGAGAATTCACCAGACAGTTCAAGGGCAAGTTACTAATCATTTCATTCAGAAGCTGGGTTAGGAGGGACATCCTGCAATGAGTCCCAGGGATGGGATACCCACAGTCAGAAATCAAAGATCAAGAAGGTCCTTTCAGGTGAACCAATTGTTGTTAACCACTAACAAGGGTTTGCAGGCCTGCAGAGCCCAAAGGTTCCTTTCATCACAGCCCACATGTCCAGCGGCACAAAGTAAACTGAGAGCCATTAAGATATGGATGCTGGATATTTATGCTTTAAATTTTATTGAAAGAAATTATTACTAAAAGGAAAGCAAAAATGAGGATCAAAACAAAACTTCTACTTTATTACAGGAGATAGGAACTTGTGGTGCTTGTCCATGAGGAGCTGACCAGGAGCATGCCGATGATTTTAGACATTTGGATATATTTACCATTTATCTGTCAAAACTGGCAGCTGAATGTAAACTTTTGCAAAGCACCTGCCAGTATTTTCCCTTCCATAATCCCACCAGCACAGGATCAGTTTAACACCTGCACACTCTATGCTTTAGGAGAGACAGAGACAAAGAAATCAGGTCTTTGAAGACTGTGAGGAGCAGACTGAAGAAAAGGAGAAAAGTTCAGAGAGACAGAGCTATGCTGAGAGGAGGCAGCTCTGTCAAGCAAGTGGGGTAACTGATGTGATCCACACAAAAGCCCATGCTGCCCCTTGTTCTGCCATGAACGTGTCCATGTTGGCTTTTTCAGAGATGGAGACCAGAAATAAGCAAATGGAGAGCAGCTGACAAATGTTTCACCTCCCAGGGAGAGCATCAGGTGAGAAGCACACAGGAGTTGTAAAAACTAACTACAAGTTTCTGAGTCTTTGAAAACCAACTGCCCACTCACAGCAAAGCAGATGAACATTTATCAGCAGAGGAGATGCCGACTCCAGATTCCAGGCTCTCAGCTGTACTACCTGAGAGAATTTGCATAAGAACATGCTGCCTTTTTCTTAGGAGTCCTTTTATGATTTCTACGGAAAATGATAATCCTCTGTTTGTGCCATTGCAATCATTTCTACTACAATCAAGTGTTCTGTCCAAAAGGAGGATTACTGCTTCAGTTTGGAAAGTGTATGGACTTTCAGAGGAACTAAGGAGCCAGTTTCCAAGAAAATGACCTTGGTAACAGAGAACAGAGAAGACAAAGATCTAAAAACACTACGTCTGATCAGAACTGCCTCTTCCAAGAGGTGTCTGAAGCCCTTCAAGTTCACAAAAACTGATGTTCCTGCAGATGAGGAGATGGAGACAATGGAGACAAAAAAAGTGACGAGACATTCCTCTTTACTGTGCCACTCCAACATTCACTCAGATTTTTCCTTTGACAAGCTATTAATGTTTTAAAACTAAACATCACAGAGACATGTATAGAAAACCCACTGCAGTTTTCAACTCCATCCTTTCAGCAGTGTCTTGTGGGGAGGAGCATCACTCCACATGGTGCTGAATGGCAAACAACTCGCTTAAACCTGCCCTTCTGGCAGCTGCTCAGAAATCCACAAAACAAACAGTTAAAAAAAGGAGGAAAAAAAAAGAAAGCCTTTGTTTTTCTGCCCTTTTTTTTCCAAGAACATAATTTAACATGGCTTTCCACAGAACAATTTGCATGGGGTTACCCACAATGCGCTGCATTATGTTAATACATTTCAACCTCTGATGCATATTAAACTGACAGTCCTAAGGATCTGTTAAAGGAAAAATAAATGATACAGGATAAATCATGATGTAAGACAGGACAGTATACATTCCACACTTGTGTAATCTGCCAAAATTCAGTCTAAAACTAGCCTAAGAAAGAGAACAAGAGTACTGTGCACTCAGAACAGCTTTAGGGAATGTTCCCAACTCAAGCAGAAAACAATACCTGACTGAGACATGGGTGTAATCACGAAGGAATGGAAAGTACAACAAACCAGAACTAAGAGCTAAAGAGAAGACAAGGAGAGATTTTCTTCATTTCTTTGATTTCCCAGTGGGTAGCACTGCAGGGAATATTCCTTCTTGCCCATCCAAGGATGGTTCAGTTCACTGCGCTTCGCCACACACATTCACTCACTCTGCCTGCTGCTTCTCTCCAAGCCCTACTGCATCTTCTGATGCTGGTAGCAATCTGTAATAGAGCCTGGACAGACTCTGTGTTCAAAAACAGCTCTTCCAAAATGCTGAGCCTCAGGGCTATGTGGTCACAGAATCCAAACTACTGATACCTCCTTCCTGCAGTCATGGATGGAGACTCAGCCCTTCACCTGGGGAACAAACATTTCCTCCTAACGTTTTACAGAATTGGTCTTGCACTTTCCTACAGGAAATATCCACAGGAAAATAGAATCAGATGTTAACTCTCCCCTTCAATCAATTCCACACACTGTTTTCCTAGTAATTGAAGCAATCAGCTATCACTCCTCAAAACCTGAACTGAGGGATAAGTTTCTTTTGGTATGGAATGAAGAGACATTTAACTGACCAGGGGACTTTCCTGCAAAACTCTCAGACAAACAGGAGCAAAAGTTAACAAGGAGGGAACAAGTTATAGGGCTGGTAGAGGGGAAGGTATATGGCAAAAAGCAGGATTTTTCCATCAGGGTCTTTTCCTTAGTTGTCTCAAAGCTAAGTCACAGTAAAATGAACAAAATAAGGGTTGAGGCCAAATTATATTTGCTGAAGAGGAGCTATAGAGATTAGTGTATTAATTAATCGTGACAACGATGTCAGCAAGGGCCTGACCTTTATTCCTGCCCTAGTAACAGCTTTGTCCCTGGTGACTTTCAGCCTGCATGCTAAAGCCATTTAGATACATCCCACAATTAATCACAGGATACCCTCTGGGAGGTAGGAGAGCAGAGCTGCAAGATTCAAGCAGGGCTGCTGAATCAGAGGAGGAGTAACCTAGTCAAAAACACCCTGTCAAGGGCATTGGCAGAGTTAGGGAGAGAGCCCACAATTCTCTGTACCTCTCACACTTCACCCCTCATGGCTAGGAACTAAAGTGTTTGAAGGTATTAATCTAGAATTCTGCCATACTTTATTAAAAAAAAAATAAATCAGAGACTCACAAGAAATAAAGATTAGGTTTCAAAATCCCCACCACAAAACCACAGGAAAGAGCCTGGCTTAAAAAGAACTTGTATCCTTTATACTTTGCAATAAAAAACCAGCAGTACATGAAACTTGGGCAAAATGACAGATAATACTGAGACCAGGACAGCAGGCAGGTCTTCAGTCACACCCACAGAGCACCAGTCACTCTGACAAAGGCTGTCCAGAGTCCTCAAGTGCAGCTGGATGGCAGGATATGAGGCAGGATAAAGAGCTGGTGCTGTCCCACACAGCAGGGGTGGACAGGGGTGGAATCTG
This sequence comes from Coloeus monedula, assembly GCF_965178545.1. Lineage (NCBI taxonomy): Eukaryota > Metazoa > Chordata > Aves > Passeriformes > Corvidae > Coloeus > Coloeus monedula. The sequence goes on from NC_138794.1 coordinate 6,326,183, forward strand.
GACAGGCTCAAGACGACAATAAACAATCACATTAGTACCACTGCACTCAACTCTTTTCTCAGTACAGGCTCCAAACTGTCTGTCTCAGCTCCAGATGAGTGATACTGCAGAAGCTGTAGCTTGGACAAGAAAAATTGTTCCCTTGACATATCTGTCTATCCCTAGCTGAGCTGAACCTGCCTGTCCTTTCCACTTCAGCTCTGCATACAGTCCTTCACATTCAGTCCTGATGCTGGAGAAAGCTCAGACAAGAAGGGCTCTGGTGTGGATAGAGCCTAGACCAGCACATACTCAGCTTTGTTCCACGCTCCTCCATTCAGAGGTTACAACATCCCAAACCACAGCCAAACTTCCCTATGTTACATTGCACTCACTTGTCTGGCACCTCCTGGTCCATAAGTAACCAGCACCTGTCACCTCTCAACTTTCATATTTGAATTTGGTCAAAAAAACTTTCCAGTACAAATAAGCTTTTAGCTTTAGGCACCGAATGAATTTTCATTAAAGCCTACAGGGTTACCTCATGTTAGAACTCAGCTACAAAAATAGATTTCCTATCCTCTTCCCTAGCTATTGTTGGCAAACATTAGTAATAGTGAGAGAAGCTATTTTGGGACTTTTATTGGCAAGTCTTATGTTCAGACATTAAAGGAAGTAATTGGCTGACAGTGGGAAAAAAGTGCTAGACATGGGTTTCAAGAAAATACCACCTTCTGCCAAGCTCTTTACGCACAATCTCTCTGGAAAAAAAACCCAACACCAAACCCCAAAACAACAAAAAAACCAAAAGGCCTTATTAACTGCTACTAATAGAGGACACATCTGTGAGGATGAATGAGGGAAAAGGGCACATATGGAAAGTTCTCTGTCTCAGAATGACGACCACCGACATCCAAGAACACATTTCTGGTACACAGGTACCATAACAAACACAGCCATTCATAACTACACAATTAAAGTAACATGTTCGCCATGTCCAGACACACCAGTGGACATTTGTGTACTTGGAGGTGTGAGAGAACGTGTTTTGAACTGGTTCACTCATATGTGTGCCCACATTCAGTCACAGTCTTCAACCAAAACAAGTTTGCACTCAAATATTCCTTGCACACAAACACTCCACCAGTACAAGCACTCACCTCTTGGGAGTCAGGAAAGTACAGGCAGGAGCTAAATAGAGGCACACAGAGATCCATACCTATTTCTCTTGTAAACTGTGCACACAGTCTTCACTCATTTATTAACACCGTGCTAATAATTTCTAGTAATTAGTGCTAAAATGGGAAAACACAATAATGCAGATCTTGGTCCTTTGCAAGGGAATTAATTACACTCAGCAATACCTGTCACCCCCAATACATACAAAGGAGTAACACAGACTTGTATTTCTATTTCCCAGGCATTTGCTTCAGTGTAACTAGGATTTATTCATCAATGAGCTCAGAAACAATACAATAAAATTCACTAAATGGAAACATAAAAATTAAGCCCTTTCCTACAAAGCCACTCTGAGCTGTACAATTACCCAGACTTTTAGACTCCTAATGAAAATCAAAAATGATTGGCAAATGATTTAGGAAAAATATAACCTGTTCTTTTTCACTTCTTTGTCTGGGTGTGGAGACAGTACATTTGTCAGCAAGCAGGTTACAGTCATGCATAATAAACTCGTGCTGTGTCTCGGTGCCACTAACCTTGCTGTGCATCCAAAACCCAATAAGGATTACATGCAATCAGTGAAGACAAAGTCGTTATTCAGTCCCTAAGTGTTCTTGTACCAGGTTTGCAAGAGCTGTGGGCACAGCTATTCACAAGGACTAATCACCCCCTCACAGACAAATCGTCAGCACATTACATGGGTTACACGTGGAATTATTCTCTCCATTTACCCTACTACTGATTTGCCCTCCAAGTGAAAGCAAATTCTCTACAACCCCTATACAAAGAGACTGAGTTCTGTATACATGACAAACAATTTTGTGCTGTTTCCAAAAAAATGTGTCATGGGCAATGGAGGAAAAAATTCTTAAGGCTTTATTAATTTCTTTTTTTTTCTTTCCTCTTTTCCTTTTAAATTCAAGAACATATACATAAATGAGATGTATTTTGGGATTATGCCAAGCCTCAGTAGTATTGACACAGAAATATGGGTAAAACATTTCTGGTTGTCTTGGGAGCATTCTGGCTGTCTTAAAGGAGAAGGCCTTCAATTACTGATTCTGCCTTTTTGGAATCTCTTTAAGGTTTAGATTCTGGGTGAGGAGTTATGAGAGCTCACATTTAATTCGGTTTATCATAGCTGTACACTCTCAAATGCAATCAGTGGAACTGACTGGAAAAAGAGGGATATATAATGAAGCACCTTGGGGGTTGAAATATCTGTTATTCAGTCTTCATGAAATAAGCCTCTCTTCAGAATTTTACTTTCCCTTATTTCAACCAGTCAGGATCTCCAGCAAAGCCAGCCTGACCTTAAATGCCATCTGGACTGTACTTATGTATTCCAAGCACACCTAGAAGAGCCACATGCTTCTCATTCTTGGGCTGTATGAGCAGATAATAAGCCAAATCTGTACCACAATAATTTGATCTCTCTTCAGGCTGTCCTTCTTTTATGAACCTTTTCACGTGAATTCATAAATCTACCCAAGCTTTTTCTTTCCCAGAGAGTGTAACAAAGATTTTTCAAAAAATATATGAGAAATCCCGATAAGACTTCTCCTTTCTAGCAATGGACTCACAAAAGGTCCCATTCATGCTACACCAGTTGACAACACTGAGCCAACAGCACATTCACTAAAACATTGTCTCGATACCCTGATCTGCCCTTGTAATCAGGATAAGGACATGCACCAGTCACCATGTACACATCTATGGGATACTGAGCATCTCCCTATCAACAGGCTAAGGGCACTTCAGTAGGGTCTAACTCCACATCTCCCTCTCCAGCTGAAATGGTCTTGCTTTTTCCTGTACTCCTCTGCCACTAAATCCATCCACGTAATTTTAATTCGCAAAATGTTTGTGCTGACAAAGACATGCCTGAAAGGCTGTAGAAGACCCTAAAGAAAGGTAAGGAAAGTCTAGAACATCTAAAGGCTCCTTTGCACCTTTCAATAAACACTGTATGAGCAGAAAGGAGGAAACATTACAAGGGACAAGCTGCTCTCCCTTGCCCTACAAGCAGCAGGTAACAGCTGAAAGCAGCAGCTGCGACAGGCGCTGCCTGTGCTGGTTTGCTTTCCACCAGCCCGGCACCCCTCACATCAATGAGGTGTCACTGAACAGGACTGCACAATGTGAGGAGCCTGCCCCACCCTTCTGCTCCAATCCTGGGTAGAAGAAGGGGCAGGACAGAACCTCACAAGGCATTCATCTTCTCTGCTGTCCTGAGGGCTCCCACAGGCAAGCAAGAAATGCACAAATGGCAGTATTGTGAGCGTGCTGTCCTTCAGAGGCTCCACTGCAGTCCCATGCACTGCACACCTCCACTCCAGTTAGTTACAAATGGAAGGGATCTGAGAGACAGGATACCCCCCAGCTTTGCATTTATTAAAAGGTCACCAAGGAAATGTGATTTTTTTCCTGTGAACAGAGATATCAGAAGCTAATGAAATCTGAATTCCATCATTGCTGCGTGAATTTTCTTTTCAGTCTTCCTTTAGAATTGACCTTCCTTTCCCTTTCACAGGCTACTACAGACTCCCATAGGTCCTGTGGCAGGAAAGATTTAACAGGAAGGCTGAGGTTATGCATCTCTGCCTTCTTCCCACCCTAGCTGTCACCCAGCAGCAGAATAACACCCAGTTCATCGTCATTTTAGTTCCACCTTGCCTGGTATAGACCCACAGGGAGCACCCATGTGCATTCCACATGTCCACACAAGATACATGCTCTCATGTAATAGAATCACAAAATCATTTAGTCCAGGGAAGACCTCCAAGATCGAGTTCAATCTTTGTGTTAGACTCAGGTAGTGCCGATACCAATTACCAGTATTTCACATTCTGCCTGCAAGCAGAGATAAACGTACACTCACACATGTACACACAACCTTGTGCACAGCTTCTTCCAAGTACAATCTCTCACTTGCACACAGCCAGAATATGCAAATCCATGTGGAAATCATAATCACGTACATCCTGCCACCCACCCATGCTAACACACCCCTACAAACCTGCATGCTCTGTCCTCAGGCACACACCCTTCCCGACCCCCACCTCTAGGAATGCAAGAGGTCTGGGAATCAATAACCATTTAATCCTTCAATCCACCACTGTCAAGTTTGTTCTCCCCTGTTTGCAGTGACAGACAAGCAGACTAAAGATGCAGGACATCAGTATGCAGAGGAGGAGAGGTGGGGTGGGCACTGTGTCAGCATGAAAAGCAGGAAGATGCTGCTGAATCCAGTCGAGGTTGTTCTTGCCACCTGCCACCAACTGGGCAGAGCTGCCACTGCCCCAGAAACCTCCTGCTTTATTCCCAGGACATCAATGCAGAACAGAGCAGGGAAATAACCACAGGCCATTTTCCAGAAATAACATAACTGTACATAGGATAATTCAGAAAGAATCCTGCTCATCTGTTTCCAAAGCCTAAGCAATGACTTACCCACATAAAAATGTGCTACATGATCAATCTCTTACTAAAATGACTTGATGCCATATCCTAGAGAGGAGGTAGAGTGAAACTAAGCACACTTCAGGCACAGCAGGCAGCCTTTAGAAGAGTCAGGATGCTTTGCTGACCTTATAAAGAGAATGAACATGCACGTGCAGTGCACCTGAAAGCAGTCAACATCTGCACCAATGAATTTCAACCAACTTTGCAGCACCCAGAATAACCAAAAATCTGACAGCATTCCCAGAGTCTGACATGAGCTCTGACCATGTACCTCTGTCACAGCCCACAGCCTCACCTGCAGAACGAGACTGAACATCACAGAGCTACTCAAGTTCAGCCCACATCATGGCCTCATTCTCAAAACCCTGAGTTTATCATTGTATCTATATTCAGAGATCTCTATTCTGCATTAGAAACAAATCCTATTATGCCAGGCCTGAATCTCTCCTGGGCAGAGACTGGCATTAATATAAATATAATCATGGTTGTTTAATAAATGTACAATGTCTGCTGATCTATCTCGTTAAATTAACCACAAGAATGAATTTTGCATTAGTCCTGACAAGGCCTATTTTCAAAGCTGACATTCAATGCCAGGCCCCAGTACAAATTGTACTTCAGGGTACAAAAATCAAAGGATTTGGTGAGAACTAAATGTGTGAAACCACAGAAGCAGTCTTGGTGGCTTGTTACATGTACCCAGCCTATGCAACACCTCTACATAGAGCTGATCAGTCAGATAAAAAATTCAAGTAATTTCTGTGTATGTGGAAGTTAGCAGGGTTGTTCCTGCCCCAGAAAAAGCTTCAATGCTCTGACCCCTGGAAGCCCTTCCAATCACTGAACATACTGGCTTGATCAGAAAAGTGACCTTTCTGTCGCTCTTTCCAAGCCAGCCTGAGCTCCACTTTCAGATCCCATTTATTTCATTCTCCCTCACTGGAAGAGACAGAAGGGCTGCTCTTAAAAGGTCATTACAAAATTGGTGTCCAGCTACCTACTGCACATTCACAGCTTTCATCTTTGGTGGAATGGTTCTGTCAGGCAGCCCAGGTGACAGGGTTTATTCAGGTGCCAATTCACCTGGGTGTAGGAGAGCTGAAGGTTGTGAACAAGTCACCAAGTAACTCAGGCTTGTTTGTTTGTGCTGTGTTCTAGGGTTGTCTCCCTTCTTCCCCATCACTGCCAGCCAGTGAGGCATGCATGCTGCATGCTCTGGGCCATCATGCCATGGTTATGCAGCCCTTCTCCCTAACTCACATAACAGATCCAAGCCTATTCCTCCTCAAGGCTAGAAAGAAAAATATGAGAAAGGCAGTAAAAATAGAATTGAAAGCACAATGTAATGTTAAAAAAAAAAAAAAAAAAAAAGAGGGCTAAAGTAAACACCTTCAGAAAGGCTAGATTCATACTCCATTGTTTTCATGTAGAGATAGCAATTCAAACCAAATAATCTCACTTCACTTTCAATTATCTTGCAAGATAACATCATTTTATCAACTCCCAGCTTCCCCTCCAAACTAGAACAAGTCTCTGCACAATCTGCTGAGCAGTACCTTTTAAACAAATGACTACACAAAAAAAAAAACCTATGAGCAAGTGCAAACTGCCCTTATGGATTCTGTGGCAAAAGAAAATCTATATATCTGTTCTAAATTATACCTTATAAAATAAGTGATCTCCAGCAGGACTAAGCTGCTGTAAACTGGACAAAATTTCTAGAGTTTTTTTAGCCCTGGTAGTACATAGTTGTACTTTTCCCCAAACTCATTTACAGTATCTTCCTCAAACTCATTATAAAATGTCTTTTCCGTTGCTGCTTTGTATGAATCTCTGATTCAATTTCATTGTGGAATTCAGTCATTACTTTCAGCACCCCCAAAGGAAACTTTCTGCTTTATTCATAAAGCTAAGAGGAGGTAGGAAGCAGGAAGAGATTTGGTGAGAAATATTTTGTCTAAGACAAAATTTGTTTGTGAGGGTATGACAGGGCACAGGTGACCTTTCTCAGGGAGAGCTGCTCAGCTCTTGAGTGATGTTTTTGATCAGACTCCACAAGAAAGATATCCTTGCAAGTTGAGCTCCCTTCCTCCCTGTGAGGAATGGGGGCTATTCCATTTTAGGTGAGCACCGTTGTTACTGAGTTGTGCAATTTAATCTCTTTCTGGCTCAAGGAACATCTCATTATTTACACAAAATATTACAACTATTACATGAGAAGCAGGGACAAGTTCAACAAAAGACCTTCTAACAATCTACATCCTTGCTTTGAAGCAGAGAGACTGGAATCTGAGTTTTCCTCAGCTGAAAGAGGGTAATGACCTGCTCTGTGATCAGCTGTTTTCAATTTTTGCAAGTTATTTTAAAACAAGTCTGTGTTTTCACCCCAGTGCAAAATGGGAACATTGGCTTGAAATATCAGAAGATTTCAAAGACAACACCTGCTTTCCACAACTACATGTCAATGTTTTTATCTTCTGTGGCAAAAGGTGCTGAGGAAGCGTTGACTGTGGAGATGGTGACAACAATAGAAAATGAAGTAAAGCATCTTCAGAGGTGTAAGTCCTAGCATCAGCCTTGTAAGGATTTGGTCTCTTTTAAAGCCAATCTATAAAGAAAAAATGTTGGAACAGGACTAAGTGTACAGTCAACAGAGTAGAAAGTTTCCCATTCCTGGGTCAGAACAAACTGAACGAGACTTATAGAGCCAATCCATGGCAGACAGAAAAGGTCTTGAAAAGGAAGAGTTCATTCCCTTTTCTCTTAGTACAGTGACCTAATAAATCCCAGAAGAAGAAATGATAAGGGCAAAGATAATCAACATTTAGTATCATCGTTATTGAAAACACCCAGGCAAGAACAGGCTATAATCTTTGAAAAGACTAACGTAGACTTGGGTGGGAAAAGAAATACCTCCAACAAATTAAAGGCACCACTTTCGTAAACAAAATCTTATCCACGTAATAATTTCTATAGTAGCGTTCCAGAAGTTATTTTCTGGTGATGGTCTCAAATACTTTCTTACTGTTCTAAGGACTGACTGCCATGAATTTTTACTTTTTATCTTCTTGTATCCATTTCCAATGTTACAATGGCTGGTGTCTATTTTCCCCATTTTCTTTGTTCAGTGACAGTAAATCCATGCTGTTATTCTTCACAAGATTATTTTCATGAGCCACATTTAGGGGAATGACCTCTACTGTTGTTTACTCATTACATTCAGAAATACTAGAGTGCTAACAAAGAAAATGGGACTGAAATAACAGAAATCTGTTCCACTATAATCAATCATGTAGATTTTTCATCAGTATTATGAGTCACTGTCCTCCACACTAATTATTTCTTTCTTCTTGCTACTAAAGCAGCATCGTTTTCAACTGAACATATCCTCAATTCTTAATTAGAGAATTGTGCCTTTTTGGATACATAGCAAAATCCTTTCTAGAAAAGGACTCAATTTCTATTCATAACACTTCTTTTTTTTTTTTTTTTTTTTCTTCCCTCTTGTGGTCTGCTTTACCTCTAATATTTCTTCAGCTCTGAAAAATCACCCTTATTAAGGAAAAAAATACAAGAAAACATGTTAATAGGAACACTGTCCCCTGCCCACATTAAATGTAATTGGGTCATGATCACTGGTGTCTAGGTAACCACAAACTCCCACAACAAAGATTAATTCATCATTTCCTATTACAAAGTAGTCCAAAATAGACCTACAGTGGATACTACATCTTTTGTGTTACAAATTAGTCATCTCTAATGTTTAGAATCTTTAATAGTATTTACTGCTGCCACATGAAATCTCAAGTAGGTCTCACCCAAACTGAAATCCATGGCTACACATTTACTTTTTCTGTATGGAATACAAGTGCTTCTGAGGCAGTTTATCCCATTTTCTAGCTTAATTCAGTGTGCCAGGCAGGATCATTTCCTAGACTTTGCCATCCTACCTGCAGTATGTAGACCTGAATTATCAGTAAATGAAGGTGTAGCACGCTGCCATTCCCCTGATCCCAGCCAGACATGCTACTGCCCTTTCTGTCCTCCCCAAGCAGGCAACAGACCAGTAGCTAGAGATGTTTAAATTCAAAAAGTACAATTCCAACACTTTCCTAGCAGGTTCCAGTACAGCCAGTTAAATTACACCTTATCAACAGAGATGATCTGCTAATTAGTCTTGCTCATTGCTCTTTAGCAGTAGTATCGAGACATTTGAGAAATTATTGCGCCTGCAGTTTTCCCTGCACTGGTTCAGTTTATTTATGACAAGGTGTTTGAGTTTGAACTGCATTTGTTTTCACAGGGCTTACCCCCCCTACCACTTCATCAAAGATTAGTTCTCTTCCTCCAAAGGGCAAGGGACCCTCATCCACCTGATGTCCCTGAGCACTGGAACATGGCTCACTTCCCCAAAAAAGGTCTTCTGCTTCATAGCAATTTCTGCAACCAATAGTTATCTTTCATTCCTCCTCTGATTTACACCTTTAAAAAACTCTGGTAAAATCACCAAGATTTTTGTCTTTCCTTTTCATCAAAAGCCCTGAAGAATCCTATCATACACCACTCCACATATTTCACTGCTGTCTGTTCCCAAAATGCACCATCCAACCATGCCTTTGCATCTCATATTTCTGGTCTAGACAGACAATGCACTGTCACATTGTACTTGTGTTTACTCCTCTGTCCACTTTTGCTAAGTGAGGCTCATCTATGACTACTACTAGGTTGAAAATATCCCAGTGGCTGTTTGTTTTGCAGCAAAAGACATTCAGAGATATCCTTCTAATTCTCAGTAGAGTATCACACATCATCAGCATTGAATGCCTCTAGATTTTCTCTCTTCTCTTGGCTATAAGGAACCAACATTTTTTATTATTATTTCTAATATCTTCAACCTCCTCAAGTCTGAGCCTTCCCTGCTTATGACAAGTATGCAAATAATTTCTGAGTTGTCCCCAATATCTGCATCTCTGCATGTCACTTGCTGTGCCAAAATGTCTCTTTCTAGACCACATATCTTCACTTGTAGATCTCCCACCATCTGGCAGCACATGTATTCCTTAGACAAAAATTAGAATATAACACATCCAAGGCAGATTACAGCAGTTTTTGGGGTTTTATTTCATCATCCATATGCAGTATGCAATGCAGGGTCTTACCTAAAGATAAGCCATAAAACTTCAAATTCCATCCCAAACTAGGTTTATCAACTTCTGTCTGAGTTCATCTGGCATGAGCATACCCTCTCTTTAGAAGTTTATCGCACACAGAAGCACATATTTCTGCTCTGGTATTCAAAACTAAAGTGTTTACAATTTAGTTTGGTTTAATTTACTTTAGAAATGAGTTAAGCCAAATTTAATTAAGGGCACCTTAATTCTGCTTCAGAGTGTTGACATGTAGCTTAATGTGGTTTAGCACAAGAATTTCCACTTGCACCTTTAGCTAATTCAGAGGCACTTTCCTGCATGTTCTGATATAGACAAACTATTAAAGAATTAAGCATGTTTAATTAATTATCAAAAAGACTGAAAGGTCACTTAGGTTTCATTGTGTAAGTACCTTCAAGAGAACAAACTAGTAAGTTACTAAAGGTCTGTCTAAACTAGCAGAGGAAACAGAAATGCAGCTAAAACATGAGACAGATAAATTCAAATGAGAATAAGGCAATAATATTTAACAGTTACTAACACCTAGAAAATGCCAAGGGACCAGATAGATTTCCAGTCCTGTGATATTCTCAAATCCAGCCTGGTTATTTTTCTGTTTACACAAACACAAGTTAACAAGCTTTGTACAAAGCTGCCTGGGTGAAGCCCAAAGGCTTATGACATAGAAGAGGTCAAACTAGAAGAACTAGCAGTCTCTAAGCATCAAACCTTCATGAATTTGTTATTAAGATTCTGTTTTCAGTGCTTAATCCCTTTCCCAGAAACTGCAGCTTTCCCTGCTACAGAACAGGCTGCACCTGGACATGGCAGAGGAGGGCAGGAGAATGGAGCCCCCTTTGCTTTTGCTATGACTCTGGAATATTTTTTAAGTCTTCAGTCCAGACTTGAGTCAGAATTACAGAAAGGCAGAGTGGCTGTGGAGCTGTGCTACACAGGACATTCTTATCATACCCAAGGAGCTGCAGTAGGAGCAGAATTTCCAGATGTGGACTTGTGCAATACCCACCTTCTCTAGCTGGAAGACCTGACTGTACTTGAGGACAAGCCCACCACATGGCAGAGTTTGCAGACACACAGGTATTATTTATGATGTTTAAAATACCAGGCAAGGGTGCATGTTCTGATTTAAGCAAAAAAATGACAGCACTCTGTCAGTAAGGAAGGAACTTAGTACTGCCAATGCAGAGAAATAATAATCAGATCTGCTATATTGGGCAATTGGAAACCATTTTTGTGGTAAAAAGAAAAATAAAGAAAAGGTAACAATCATTTAAAGAGTTCAGGACACCTGAAGAAAAAAAAAAAAGTCTGGATTGGAAACAAAACAAGGAAATGAACCAAACAGAGGAAGCTGGGTGGAAGCAGGATGTATCTGCAGATTTTGAGACTGAAGAGAATGAACAGACCATCTAGTGTGATTTTAGGGGAGACCAGACCAGGGGACCTGGATAACAGAGGCATGAGGATGGCTGTGAGCATGGATACAGAGCCATCAGACTGGGAACTACTGCAGCTGTGAGAAGCATGTTTGCCAAGGATGCAGAAACCAGTAAAAGGAAGATTAGATTTCATAATATAGTTCATGCTTTATAACAGATAGCATATACAAATTATGGGCATCAACCAGTAGAATTCACTGCTGCAGGAACCCCTGTCTGAAAAAAGATTACAAAAGAGAATGAAAAAGCTACATAATTATTCACAGAGAGTGCAGCTCATTATTCCAAGTTTTGAAAATTTTAATCAGGGCTCATGTTGTAGTGTATGAAGCAGAGGAGAGGTAGGTCAGGCTGGTAGGATTATTTCCTTTCCGTGTCTTAGTGTAATTGAATCAGTTGCCTTACAGGCAGGTTTTGTTTTCTCCAGAGCCATCAGGAACTAGTGTCTGCACGAGGCAGGATACCTGATTATATGGACCAATGATCTGATCCAGCATGGCAAATGTTATGATCCTAAGAGGAAAGAAATTCATCTTTACAGAAAATCCTGTAATCAAAAAGTTTGAACTTTAGATGCTTCTAAAAATCCATGCATAGTCAAAGGCAAACATGGCTCTTTTTGCCTGTGCTTTTCCACCTACCCATTCTTATTTTCCATGCCTGAGGAGTTCATGATTAGACTAGGAGCTTCATCAAAGAGCAATTTTCAGCTGCCAAATAGATTTGTACAATAAATCCACACGGGGCCAGATTAACAAGCAAGAGAGACATCAGAAATCAAAAAGCTAGCTGCTGTAATTCCCCAGAAAACTTGAAAGGATGATGTGCAATGATATTTGGGCATTTAAAGGGGCACCATTGAAAGGCTGCAGTTAGTTTTCATTAGGAATGTTGCTTTTCTATTCCTTATCCCTCCCAAGAGTTTTTTCTTTAGAAGACTGAGATCCCATGGACATCCAAGGTCATGCCATTCAGGGCTTTTTAGTGGACTTCAAATAAAACAGTAACATTTCAACCAGAAAAATTTTGTGTGTGTGATTGCAGTTTTCTTATTTGCCATTATATTTAAAATAGAAAATGAAAAATAATCTTCAAACATCGAGTTTGCTTTACTTTTATACTTTTTCTGTTTGCTCTAATAATTTGTACTGTGAATGTAGTTAAGGCTCTAACATCTGAAGTCAAACCAGGTCCCCAGCTATGCCCATAAACTGAATAAATACAATTCAGAGATTAGCCTGGCCATAAATTGCTAGGCATTTTCAGCCGTCTGGCACTACAAAAGACTGTTTGACTTCAGAGCATGACAGCACTGATTTTAATACTGGGAGAGCTTGTTCCTCCTTGCAGCACATGGACAATCCTACCCCCTCAATCACAAGGTGACAGCACCTGTTGTTTTTCTGTTTCCACACAAGCAGACTGGTTTTGTTCATTTTTAAATGGGGACACAATAGCAGTCACTTGTCAGCAGGCTGAAAATATGGAGGTGAGCCATTGATTCATGTCTTGTTCCCTCACAAAATGCAATTTCTTCTCCATGCAACCCCAAGAGCAATAGCAAACAGCTTTTTTGCTTCAAGCACCTGGGCTGCCCGGATTGATAATGTCAAAAAACCTGAGATTCTTCCATGTAGTCCTGCTCTCTCAAATTCTGGAAGATGGATATGACAGGACACTTGCATTTCTGATTCTATGCAGTCTTGTTGCTCATCCACTTTGTAGAGAAACAAGTTTGATAGCCTCTGTCAGTACCTATCACCTCCTTTCTGGAGTACAGCTTTGGAATAGGGGAAGACTGGCCTGCAACCAAGTATCTGGGGAAGTGCAAAAGCAGATGAGGGGGAAAAAAAAATCCCATGAACAAACTAGAAACATCCACTGTTTACAACACACTGGGGAAAAATAGAAATTTAAAGGAAGATCAGCATTCAAGACAAGCATTATTCAAGATGATGCCTGTTTTCCACTCCCCAGCCCAAGGAGTTTGCTGTGTCCCTATGTTTAACAAAAAGCCAACAACCAGCTAGAACACATCATTAACATCATAAGAAAGTGAAGAGATTTTCAGGGTTTCTTCGAACAAGCTCTCCAAGGCTGAGTCCCAAGCAGAAGGGGTAAACAGCAGAGTTAATACAACTGTATGACAGTGGAAAAGGGTGGACCAAAACAGAGGTACATGACAGCTCTGCTTTTCTATTCTATGTGTCAGCCATGTCCTTTGAATCTCAACAGGACTGGATACCCCCCAGCTTTGCAGAGTCAAATCTATTATGATCTCACCTCTGTTGTCATATTTTATTGCGCTGTAATTTAATCATATGGCATGGGACGTCTTCTCAAGGTCATAGCAAGTCAGGGATACAGCTGGCTCAACATCTCAGGAGAAAGAATTAAGATGTGAAAAATTAATTCAGTATCTTCATTCATGATCCAGTTAGCACCAGTGACCATCTCGTGTCATACACACAAAAAAACCATTAATTCCAGTATAACATTCCTTTGGTACTCATCAATAATGAGAAGGAATAAATACTGTTCCCTGGTGCCCTGCTAATTCTTGCATTGGGTTTTAGTGCTTCCTGGGTGCTTTGGGGACAGGGAGGCTAAAGAAAGCTCTGTGCTGTTCTTCTCCTGCGTCTTTCTCCCATTTTGAATAAGTGTGAGTTCAAACACAACGGAACACTCCTCCACCATCCAACACTCAGATTTTGCAGCCCAGGAACAGCAAAGCAGATGGCCTGAGCCACAGCTGAAACCCACTGCAGCAGGTGCTGGGAAGGACTTTTCCAAAACATCTTTCAAGGCAGCATCCATGGGACACCTCACCAGATGGACCAGTACAGGCAGCCACCCCTGTTCTGACTTCTTGAAACAGTTAATGAATCATTCAGACATCGTGGGAAAACATTTGTTTGTGTGTACAGCAGCAAACTCTGCCTGTTGGCCTGAGGGCCCACAGGTTTTCCAGAGTCATTCACAAAACACCAACATTTGGCAAAAGTGGAAGGAAGAGCTGAGTGTTCCCAGCAAAAACTCTAATGCAGTCACACTAATGACAGAAAATAGGTTTTAACTTTATATAGGGTTAGAAATCCCCAAACCAATTCCCCTGCCAAAAAAAAAAAAAAAAAAAAAAAAAAAAAGAGAGAGAGGAAAAAAAAAAAAAAAAAGCCTTCCTCAGATGTGATAAGAAAAATAACCCTACCCAATGACTGAACTTTTCCAAAGCAGCAAGGTTAAACTGACTCTGGAATGGATCAGGAAATGAGAAAACAGAGTATGGGGACCAGCATCACCTTCCTGCAAACTTTACAGATTAATTTAAATGCATATAAATAGCCCTTCCATATGGCAACATTGAGCACCTTCAACAAAACTTAGCAGATAGCAAAAACATCCATAGCTTTTGGGAACAGAGATGGTATTTACATCCCATTTGCTTTTGGTCACACCTGCCTTAATACAACTGTCTTATTCCCCATCAAGAAGGATGAAGTCTGCTGGGGTGGTCCTAAAAACAAACTGTTTTTTGTGTAGATATAAGGCCGAAAGAATCCCCACAATGTTCTGTAATTTGCTTTTCCAAACAGAGAGCCAAAATCAACACACCTTCAGACAGATCTGAGCACAGTTAAGCATGTGATTTCTTAGTTAGCATCCTGTTAAGTAATAAAACAAACAAACCAATAAAAAACACTTAAGAGGAAATACTCCTGCAGTTAATATGAGAGTTTCATATGAGAACTTCATGTAAGAACCTCAAAGATTTAAGTATGTACAATAAAGACAAACACCCACCATCTCCAGATTTGTTTGCTCAGAAACCCCTTCTCTCTCTCCTTCCCCCACTTCCTAAATGCCATTAGTCCCCACAAAGCTCTGTGAAGTGAGGCCCACAATCCTAAAAGCTACAATTAGAATCTCTTACAAAATGAATCACCAATCAATTAGCGCAAGGGGTGGGTGGAAATAAGAGAGGGAGGGAAATAAAGCAAATACAATGCAAACTTTTGCCTTGGGTAACAACTTAAGGAAAGGGAAAAAAACAACACCCTTAATTTGAACCATCAGTCCTTAGATTAATATTAGATAACAATTTTTTTCTATACTTTTCTTGCTATTACAGCTGCTTCCAATTTGAGCCACTTTGGACCAGAAGTGGAAGCAGACTTATCAGAAAGAAAAATCATTCTTTCTTATTCTCAGCATCTGCTTTAGAATGAGATCTCTAGAGCACTGAGGGTCAGCTAAAAACCACACACTTTAGAGGTTATTTTTTTTTTTAAAAAAAAAAGAAGCTTTTGAATGCTTTTGAGACTTACTCATACTCAGGAAAAGTATAAGCTCTGGGGCACAAAAGAAATCAGAAATAGCAAAAAGTCTGTCAGATTTGCAAAGATGATGTAATCATTTTCCAGAAATGTACATCAAAACGCATAGAGTATATCCTATTTCTTTACCTTTTCTGTCTACAACTACTTATCAAACATGCTCTATGGCAAGAATATTGCTGAAATCATTTTTGTTGGTAGCTGAATAGTGGCAAGAAGCCAAATTAAAATTATTTGCAAGTTTCTGCACCAGACTTCCAATTACAAGAACAACATACATCTTACTGGAGAAGAGAAGCAGCATCATGTGACCTGCAAATGCCATCAAAACAACTCAATTTCTGACTATTAACTGTAATAGACTGCTTATGAATAAAACATACATAAAAAATTCCTCAAAGAAATTTGGTAAGTAATCTTCAAAAGTAAGGAAGATAAAGAAAATATTTAATTGTGCACTGATAATTATGAAAAGATATTGCTGCAATTCAATGGTCAATCATACACAGGCAACAATTTGGCTCATCTGGACAGAAAGAGATCAAACCAGAGAAGGCCTCTTCTGAAGGATGAGAAAGAGGGAAGGTTTTCTTCTTGGGCGATTGCTTTAGTTGGTAAATCACTGATTCATCACTCTTCTTAAATATGTCAGCCCATTCAGGTCAGGCTAAAGAGGATGGGTAATATTAGATCTTCTAATTAGACTAACTCCCACCACTTCTGTTCAGGAAAGATTTTTTGAATTAATATCGAGAGTGCCTTATGAACTGTATGACCACACTGCTTGGTGCTGAGGTCTCCAATTCCAGTGTCTCTGCAAAGGGATGTCTTTTTCCTCTAACCACATCCAATGGAAAAATTTGAAGTATTCAATTCCTCTGATTTAGAAGAGTTAAAATGGCCAGGAAAAAAACCTCTTATTTCTCAGCCCTCCCAAAAGCTTTCTTCAAAGAGGGATCCATACCAGCAGTAAAATCTCCTTCACAGGATACTGTCAAAATACCTGCAATAATTTTAAAACTCATTTTTGTTACTCCTTATTGTTTATAATCCATTTGAAGCAAAGAACTAAAATCTATTTCCATTACTACTCCGTCTCCTCCATCAGGCGCACCATGCCAAGGAAACTGCTTTTCCAACATAACCTACACACAGAGCGTGGAGCTCGATTTTTTTAGATTAGCTGTATTACCAAGACACATGGTTTGGAACTCAGGTGCAGACACTGGCACTAAAAGTATTAACTTGGAGGATGATGGATGCAGTAATGAATGGACCAGCACAGTGGAATATGCTATAGAAGGGTCTTAATTAGCAGGTGAGATAACAAGGAATCAAGAAGAATGGTGAAAGAGTGTGACATGACAGAACAGCAATTGTCCCAGGGTCCTGGCTGTACCTGTGCCCAGAACTCCTCACAGCACAGCCTTGCATTCAGTCTTTTCAAAACCAAAGATGAGAAGGGGGCTCTGTATCCCACAAAAGGGAGGCAGCAATTGAAATCAAGTTAAGCTGGAGGGGTAAAAACTCCAATGAGGGACCAATGCAGACAGTCATCAGTTGAGCAAAGAAATGATAAGGGGTTTATTATTTTATTAATAATATTTTTTGGTTTGACCACAGAGTTGTAAAGTGGCAGAAGCAGGAGGCAAAACTCCCTGTGGAATTTTGTTGCTTTGTTTTTAGCAACTTTCAAATGGAGATAGGGCTCTTCTAATACTGATTTGGGCAATCCAGACAAGCTGAAAAAGCTTGGATATTTTACCACCCTCTTTTCTTGTTCCTAGGTTGAACAAAACCTTAGATGACATCAATAGTTTCTTTAGTTTTATGTTTCACTTCCTTAAGGGTAGTTGGCTTATTGCATTTCCATTGATCACACAGACAGGAAGATTTGTCAGACAAACCATCTCTTTTCTCCTTTCATTTTCACCCTCCTCTCCATTTGAAATCAAATTATTTTTAAAAGAAACTGGGGTCACTATTTTTTCTCATTTACATATCAATAGTACCAAATTCCTGCCTTATCTTTCTGTCACTAAAGTATTTTAAAATTTCAGTGCAAGAGAGGGGACACACATTCGAAGGGAAAGCTTTCAGAGCTTTTCTATCAGGAAAACTAAATTCTGGTTTACCTCAGCCGTCACTCGACCTGTGGTGAGATGGGGTACACTTAACAGCTTTGTGCAATTAACATTTTAACCTCTTGTTGCCTCTATACAGCTTCTTTGTTCTTCCTAAATCCTTTGCACAACCGCCACCAGATAACTGTGCAGCTCCAAACGCTGAACCTGTGCTCACAGCCAACAAAGCAGCTGCTTCAATGAATTCTTTTCATCACTTGAAAGCTGGAAAAAAGCTAAAGACCAGGTCTGCTGCTCTCCAGTAGAAGCCTGACCACTGGTTCACTGAATGATGCTGGACTTGGGAGCCTCTACTGCATTTAACGAGAGATTTTAAATCCTAGCTTCCGTTTGTATTGTACTTCAAGGTGTAAAAGTAACAAAAAGGTAAGGGTGTTCTTGTCCAGGGGAAATTCTGCATATATTCCTACAGAGAGATCAGTCATATGCAATTAAAAAACTGACTCAATGATCCACAGTTAAACAAATCTTCTAAACCAAATATCAGAAAGCTCTAAGTGTAGGATGTTGACATCTCCTGCCTGAGCATTAGAGTCATTCTATTGCTTAGACACACATCCAACTTCAGGGTCCAAGAGTGAAGAGCTCAGGTGGAAGCCACTAGGAAAATCAAGACCTCTTATGTGATTAATTTCAAGTTTACAAGAATGATTTCAGGGCTCCAAGATACTGTTGAAGTAGCTTTGGCATGATAGATGGAAGCTGGGGATTAAATAGTATTTATGTAGCAAAATCTTGGTTCAGTCTGTCTATTCCACACTCTTACTAATCCACTTGTAAGAGCAAGTAAATAGGAAAAAACTCTAAAGACCACTAAAAAGAAGAGGAAATAACTTATAAGTACCCATTTTCTGGAAGAGATACTGTATGTATTTATATGCAGGTCCAGTATAATCAACATAAGAAATTATATTCCTATACTAACAACTTGGGTACTTAGTGTACTGGGAAAAAAAACCAGTGGGAATACTTTAAATCCAGAAACACAGAAGCTGCAAAAAGTGTTTTTATTATCCTTATGATAGAGAAATGGTGAAGAAATTCTTCCTAATGTGAATATTCATGTACCCCCCATCTTTGAGATAAATCATAACCCTAAAAAAAAAAAACCTCAAAAAAAACCAAACAAGGATATGCGACCTCATAAACATAACCCAACGATCCAACTAAGATTCAGCTTTTCAGGGCATTCAGAATGGAAATTTCAGAACTGCTTTACAGCTTTCAGACTTCTTTGAGAACCATGGGAACACTGGATTCCCTCACCAGTCATGAGCCCTCATTTGTCAATTGTTTCCTGTCCTTAGTGGCTGCTTGTGGCCCTGATCAGTGACAATAAAGAGGACAAGAAAGAACACAGTAAACAATTTCATGCATTCCAAGATATTTCTCTTCCTACTATTTTAAGCATCTAATGACACAAATGAAGCAAGTTTGTTTAAAGACCCCACAGATGCAGATGGAGTCATTAGATATTGATACAATCTGATGTGTCACTGGTTTTAGATCTTACTGTAGTTATCTAAGCAATCAGTGAAATCCTCCTCCACAGAGATCATTTGGAGTTTTGTCATTGATTTCAGTCAAAGTAGATTTTCCCCCACTGTCTAAAGAGATTCAAACCCACTGTCTTGACCTGTGGTGCCTATTAAAAAGCCATTAGCACTTCTCAGGAGTAGGGAGTGTTAGATATAATTGCCCTGGGCATTACACTCTCTTGATTTTAACTGTCTGCTGTTTTTTAATTCTGCCTTTCCTGTCCTGGAATTGATGTGTGTATAGGAAAGCATGGTTAAAACAGCAGCTGAATACTTCCTGCTACATGCTACAGAGAGGTAAAAGGATTAGTATAGAGCTTACAAAGATAATAATTTGAATGTCTTATTAATTAATTGTTATTTGTAATAATGGCTCTTTCCTTAAGGGTCTTTCAGGATCCTTAACTGCTTATTAATGTTGTACAGATAAGGATTGCTCCCTAGTGGAAGAAATGAGGTGGAATGTAGAAGCCTTTCAAATGAAAGCAACAGGTTTGGAATAAGAAAAAGCAAAAAAATTCATCATTTGAATGAATGAAGAATTATGATCACTCAAATACAATTACCAGACTTTATCCCATATGCTTAAAAATTGCCAGAAGATCTCCCAGACTGACGCCTGATGCATTTGGTACAAGTACAGCCCTTCCTACCAACCTCATTTGATGTGGAATTTGGGTCTGTCTAGATCACAGTCTCAGGCATAGCTTGAATTTATTGACATCTGTCAAAAGTAGCCTTAGATTGGCTACCTCTGCCTGTCAGGAGCAGGCAACTCTAAATGCAGGATTTTCAATGCAGGCTCTTAAATTTAGCCAGGTGAATGCTCAGGCAGTGAGCCTGTACCAAGGAGTATTCCAGTTAATTACCTTAGAATTAGGCTCAAAAATGTCCATATGACCTGCCAGAATTTTTATTACAAGACTGTGAAAGCCCTTGTAAGGATAAGTGCCCTATATCATCCCCAAAACATTCCTTTCTCCAGCTCAGTGCTTTTGGCTGCAGACTGGACTTTCCTTTTATTTCAATGCTGAATGAAACCTCAGAGAGGGACTGTGCTTTCCTGGCATGGAAGTTAAAGAATGAGGTGCCCCTGAAAAGAAACTCTGGCTACACGAGTCTGGAGAGAGCAGACAATGGCCATCTTCACCATCCAAGCTCACGAGATGTGCACTAGGAGGGTGGAACAGGGTTTTTGAAAGGTTTACTCACTCTGTAGAGTCCGTGGCTGCAGCTGCAGTAGGTGCTTTCCATGGTGTAGCTCCTCAGCACCCCCATTTCCTTCCACACCACCACCCGGGCTGTTGACGCCCGGGACTTCTCCACCAGGAAGCTGCAGCTATTCATGACAAATGCAGGGGCCACTTTATCCAGGATTTTGGGAAGGGTCTATGAGAAAATGAATGGCACAGATGTGAACGTGTTGACATCATACACACACACAGAGACCTGTGTTTTAATGTGTCCATAATCAAATGTATCCATAGATAGTTACTGAGAGCTCCAACTAGTGCATTACGTTCATCCCATGTGAAACTCTCCGATTCTGACATTTGTTTCATTCCAAATACTAAAATGCAAACTTCCTAGTAAACTTGACATATATCATTCAAAATCAAACATTTGCACACCCAATAGTCTAGGACTGCTAAAGTCAGAGTTTTGTTCTCAATTTGCTTCAACCAACCTACACCTTCCCGCTGAGCTGCCAAGTCAGAGCTCAGTACCTGACATCCCTATTCTCCCCTCTACAGTTTTATCTCCTCCCACCATAAATCCATGGTTTGACAAGGGATTGAGTTATGGGAGGAATTTTGTCTGAAGCTGGTACAGAGCAGAGAAAGAGGATGTGTTTTCTCAAAGAAGCTCACACATAATTATGTGAAAATAAAGCTCAGCATTTAACTAACTTGCATTGTGAAACAAACCAAAATATTCTCTTCCAAGTCCAAACAATGTATTTCATATAGTTCACTCAAAGAATCACAGTAAAAAGTAATAATAAAACCAGCAAATATCACATCTTAGCCCTGAGTGATTTTCTTACTCTCAAAATCATATTTCCCTACAAAGTCTATAAACACGCCTGAAGTATCAAATATTCCATCAGTACAGAGGCAACAATTACTTAGTCATTACAGAGGGCTAAATGTGCTATTTTTACACTCTATAAAAACAGATAACAGCTACATAGAGCACACCTAGTGCTAATGAATAGACTGGACTGTTGGGTACTGTAGATACACATACACATGCATGTGGGTTATGTCTGTGTGTGTCTGAACTTCAGTGCTGCTACACCAACCACAACATGTGCCAAAACACCATTTGATCCACCTAGGGGAGACCAAGCAAAATTAAAACATTCATTATTTGTTTTATGACAGCTTTCTTAAAACACCTGAACCAAATGGAATCCTACAGAAGGAGTTCCAACATATTGCTAGTGGCATTTACCCTTGAATTTCATTCAGTCTGGGTAGTGAAAACCAACCAGCTAATTTCACTTTCCGGTAACCACCAGTTTCACCAGTTCTGAGGAACTGTAGTTCTGTTCTTTCAGGCTTTACTTCACATCACTCTATGTGAATATTTGGTTTGAAAGTGACTGAATCATGTCTTTTCCTTAAACACGCTCGATATGAGTGATACATATTCGGTCTACATTATTTTGCAGTATCTCTTGTAAACTAGTTAACTGTACATATCTTTCATTTATACATATTTCATTTTTCAGTATATTTTGGCTGTAGTCATCACTGGTCCGCTCCAGTTCCATAAAAGGTCCATTTTTCAGATGAAAAAACTGAGGTAGAGAAAACTGGAACAAAGCAAAAAATTTCACTTTAAATCTGAGACCACCTCAAGCCTCGCTCTTAAGCCAAGATCTCCAGTGTGTTACTGAGAACTGCAGCACTCTCTTTCCTGTGGGCACACTGAACAGAGAAACCTTGAAAATTCACTTCTTGCCTTTGACAAAGCATCCAGCATTTCTACACTGACTTCAGGCTGCCACTTGCTGCACGAAGATCACAAAATTTTATAGTTTCATGCACAGCTTCCAGGTTCTCCTGAGTTCTGACTAAGCAGGAAGTAAAAAAAAAAGCAGCAGAGCCATACAGTTCAGGTGTTTATAAGCCTCTGCACAACCATGAGACCCAGTTAAACTGTATGTGAACTTTATGTACCCTTATCTGAACCCACACCCAAAATTTTGTAAACTTATCACATCAAATACAATAATCAGAACCTTAATCCAGTTTAGCTTTTTAAAGAAATTCAAATTACATGCATAATAAATCTTTTAATTAAATAAAAATACTGGCAGATAACAGTAATGTCTCTGTACACAGGAGTCATTTAGAAGCATTAGCAAACCCGAATTTAATATTCTTTTCATTTTACCAGCATTCACTGAATTTCACACTAATGGCTCTTTCTTCTCTATTGATTCTTCTCATTAATTATCTTTCAATAGTATATTTTGCGTGCAAACACATCCCTTTAAAGGGTGTTTTTATGATAGTGCAGCAGTGTGACTGTGTTCTGTGTCTCTCACATGTCTGGATTTATCATGTGTGACAGCAAAGGAAGCTGCTCCACTCACACTGGACCCCATCCATAAACCTCCAATCCCATTCAAAAAGAATGGAATTTTATTTCTTTACTAATGTCCCTGCAGAGATTGCTGTCAAAGGAGCCTGGAATGTTTATCAAAAGGTTGGGATTACAATGCCAACACTGTGCAAGGCACCCAAGGCCACCAAATATTAAAGGCAAGGAGGACTCTCTACATTGCCAAGGGCTACAGCTGAATCTATAACGTATGAGGCAAAGGCTCTTCCAAAACCCATAATTTTCTTGAGGTATTTGGTTTCTGTTCCTGAGGAGGAAAATCAATCATGGAAGCCAGATTAAGTCCCATTACCTGGAGGAGGCAGGAAAGAAACCTGTGCAAACAGTGCAAGGCAGCAGGTCTGAGGCAGGGCTGGGTATCTGCCAGTTTCCCATTGTAGATGTGTCCCACCACAGACCCAGTTTCCCCAGCCTAAACAGGGAGAGGGTGACCCATTGTCTGGACCTGCAGCAAGCACTCACCTCCCATTTAGTGCAAAAGAAAGGATTTGAGCAGTAAAAACCTTTCTTATGGGCCACTGCAGAGTGTTCTTGTACAGCCTTGGAGCCTCTCCTCATTGCAGATTCAGGTCAGGCTCCAAACACTGACAGTAACATTTGAATTCTGTCTGTGCAGCAGCAAGCCCTCCTCTTCCTTCTCAAGCCCCTGGAATTCAAACACAGCCAAAGATGCCCTGGCTCTGAGAACCCTCCCTGCTTTCCTCAGGAATCAATGTTTGCCCAGAGACCCCTCACAGACGATGCTGGAGCACTCCAGTAAAGTTTCAGTGTGCAGCTCCGTAAGATGAGCTCGGAAAACACAACAGTCTCATGGAAAGATAACAAGTATTTATGCTGAAGTAGCAAAAATTATACAGAGGCATAAACTGACAAAGACTTTTCAACCTCTTTCAGGTTTGAGTGATCCAAGCTATAACTCTATAATCAGTTTAAGGCTACAATTAATGTGTTGTGAAATTAACATTTTTTAAGAGTAGAATTGGAGCTTATAAAATCTTTTTTTCCTGAAAAAGTTTGTTTAATAGGAAAACATAATTTAAACAGACACAACAAAAAAGAGAGATGAAAAGGAAATCCAAAGAACAGTTCGATGAACAAGAAATTTCCATGAAGCAGAAATAAAATAGAATTTAGAATTTGTTCAAATTAAAAAAAAAAAATCCTAGGTATGACACCAAATGCTTGCCCTAGAGATAGCTTCACTATGTTACATTTGTTTGGCATCCACTCAATTATCTTGTGTTTTCAGTGGAACCAGGAGCATTTTGTGATGAAGAAATTCAATTGAGCAGGACTGTGGAACACCATAATTTTCTCAGTTAACATTACATAATTCCTATTTATTTTTGTATAATGGGAAGGGTAGTGAGGACAAAATTGCATGTATATTTAGAAATTATACACCACACAAAAATATGTCCGTCCTATTAGCCTGCAGCCAAATGTTATAGTGCATCATTTTACTCAAATGATATAAATAGCAAATATACTGTCAGTAGATGGGTCCCTTATACCTGGTGCATGAGGATATTACATGTGACTAAACTCTCTGGACCATTATTCCTCTGGAGCAAGGAAAGCTTGCACCCTATCGCCAAAATTTCTGAGGTGACCTTATCTTAAATATTTTGAATATGTAAGCACATACAGACTGGGAATTAAGGAAGGAACCAAGTGGACCTACCCTGTAGCCAACATCTTCCGTGACAACTGCTGTGTCAACCATGCAGCCTGCTTGCCACAACGTCTCTTTAATGCTGCAGCCATAGAGAAACACATTCTTTTTCTGGGAGTGCCCATGGTAGTCACAGAACACCTACAGAGAGGAAAAAACGAGGCAAAATCTTGAACATTGGAAAGGTTTCTTGGTTCATCATAGTAAGCACTATTAGACTATGGCAGGGAGGTGTCAATATTTTTTTTTCAGGTGTCTTCACAGAAGCTTAGACTCTGGGCCATGCCTTTGACCTGTGTCAGACTTCATTAGTCACTTGTATCTTGGTTTATTTATTTGGTCTGACATGATCTCAGGGGTCCAGAGTCAAGCTTAGTGCACTTCTGTCTGCAGCAGAAATAAACATGACACTTGTGCAAGAATCCATGGCAACTCAGGGACCTAAGGGTTCATGGGAACTCCTGATACCACAATGGAGCAATTTGTCAGGCTCTTTCTGCTTTTAAATTCCTAATTCCAGCTTTATCCTCATGAGATTTGAAATCTATGCCTTCCCAAGCGATTAATCATTGCTTTGTCATCTTTAACTTAAAAACCCATGCTACATAATTTTCAGGAAAATATAATTGTGCAATGGTATTGTCAAATCTTTGCACGAATTCCTGCAAGTCAAGCACAGAAAATGACCCCTATTCAAGGCAAATAATCTCATTCTACACTAATCTACCTGTCTATCCAATCCATCTCTCGTGTCAGCTGTCATACAAACCAGGCACAAGGCACATTCCCAGTTTTAGAGGAAGTTTTGATTGCCTTTATAGGCAGATATTGATTCCCATGGAAATGAAAATCACAATTTAATGACCCAAGAGGTAAATATTGACCCAAGTCTTAGAGAATAATCAATCTCAGTGCCCTCAGAGATATGAAGTCAGTGTACACATGGCTATTACATATATTCTCCATGTCTTAATCAGGAATGTTCAGGAATCTATCAATTAAAATACAGGAATCTCTAAAGGGAAGGAATTATTTCCTTTTAAACCAGCATTCACTATTGAGTAGAAAGGAGCACCAAGATTTCATTGAAACAGTTTTCCAGGACTTATTTGTTGGAGACAAATGAATAGGAAGGTGGAGAAAAATTATGGGTCCATGTAGAGATGGGGGAAAAATACGGGGTGCAAAAAATAGGATCATAGAACCATTCAGGTTGGAAAATGTCTCTAAAACCATCAGGTCCAACCATTACCCAACACTGCCGCCACTAAACTCTGTCCCCAAGTGCCACAAGTGCAGATCTTTTAAATACTTCCAAGGATGGCAACTCCACCACTGCTCTGTGCAGCCTGTGCCAATGCTTGATAACCCTTCAGAGAAGAAATTTCTTCTTCATATCCAATCTAAACCTCCGCTGGCACAACTTGAGGCCATTTCCTCTTGTCCTGTCAATTCCTGCTTGGGAGAAGGTCTGACATCCACTCACTGTCAGCTCAGGGATCCAGCCTGTCCAGGTCCCTCTGCAGAGCCTTCCTACCCTCCTGCAGATCAACACTCCCACCCATATTCTTACCTAAATACATACATGAGAGGGGAGAAACAGATGGAGAACATGAGCTTCTTCCACCAACTCTTAGGGCAAGACTTACCCTAGCTTGCTTATTTACCAGCTCTACAGTAACTAAGTTTAGCTGCAGCATGTCAGGGAGTTTATTTATCTGGGATCTGAGCACGTACACTCTCCCAGCTCCTCTGACAGTGCCATACTGGAGAGGCTGAGGCACACATAATAACCAGTCAGATGGACAATTATACACATCCCAGAGCTTGCATGCTGCTGCTTCCTTTGTTTGCTGTCCTGTAAGCTTCCCTTCCCATACCACCACTCATCTCCAGATCTTTTTGTGGGGCTGGGGGCCTGCAGGTTCCACACCTGAAGCATGTGAACAGCTACCTACCCAGCAACAACTCTGATCCACACACAATTATCCTGAAATGCCTCCTTCCAAAGAGCTGCATTTATTAATTCTCTTAACAACACATTTTTCCAGCTAGTATTTCATCTAAGCTATCAGCAATACAGTCATAGCTTAGGTTAACCAGAGTTACCATCTAGGATGTATTTCTATGAATATCAAAGAGGATTTTACAGCTTTTGTCTCATTTCAAGGCAGAGAACTCAGCTCAACTGGGTATCAATTACCTTCCAATTTACAGAATTACAACACACAAAAAACAATATATTATCTGCCTAAAACATTATTTATCAGAAACCACACAGGGATGATCAGAGAGTGGGGCTGCCTGATCAGCAGCAGGTCTATAATTCTGCACCTCAAGAAACCTTAGTGACAGGTCTGGAATGAGACTTCTTTACTGGTAAATGATTACCAAGGCCAGGTTCTGTAATTTGGCAGCTGGTTCAGGCCATGGAATCTTTCACTGAGTGTCACTAGCTTCCACAGTAGAAGCGTCAGCGACACTGAAAACACTTTCATTCTATTTGCAAGTTGCATAGCACTACATTTTAATTAATTTGACTGGATACTGCAGTCACTCCCAATGTTTATACTCAATTATTCTCTATAGTACATCCTTCTGCCTGATTTTCACACGGCAGGATAGCTTATGTCTCACCATTCAGCCAAGGCTAAGAGATATCTTGGAGTCTGAGCACCCAAAACAGAATTCTTCCTGGGATATGTCTGGGCAAACACTGAGCAAACTTGGCATCTCCCAGTGCTTTTTCTCCAGCCTGTCCTTCCATATGGCTGGGACACTGAGACACACAAACCAGTCAGACTCCCAAGCTTGCACTCACTGGGATATGACTCAAAGACATGCACAATTTTTTAATCTATTTAAAGTTATTTATCAGCACTGATCATCTGAAAGGTAAGGACTGCCTTCTAGCTCAAAAACAACCCTCCCTATGAGTCACAGAACCAAGTACCTTTTAAAATAAAGGAAAAGCTATATATAAAGTGGAAAGCAAGAAAACAGAATTTTTTGAAACTTCTTTTTTTTTTTCCATGTAAAGTCTTTATTTTTTTTCCCCTTAATAACATTGTGACAGGACGTTAAATACCAGTTTTGACATGCTTAAGGGTTTTTTCCTCTCAATGAGCACATCCTTGCGGGCCATGCTTGTTTCCAAGCTTGAAATAATGCATTTGAGAGGCAGCAAACTCTGTTCAGAGCCTTCTGGTCCACTGGAAGTTCTTTCCCCCTTTAGGGCATCCTGCTCTTCACTAGAGATGAGACTCTCAGCAATGTCCCAGCATATCCAGTCCCTTGGTCCCATTAGGGTTCCCACAGCCAAAAAGGGAAGCAAAAAAACCCCAGCACTTAACAGGATGGTTTTTTATTAACTAAAGAGTTGAAGTGGGTTTTGGTTTGAAGGACTGCTAAAGTTCTTTGCTTTTCTCCTTCAAGCAGCTTTTCATCACTTTAAAGAAAAAGTGTTTGCACATCCCTGGGATAAGTTAAACCAAATCAGTTCACAGAAATCATTTGGCTATCAGTGAATTTAGCTCCATGGGATCTTAGAGGTTAAAAGAAAACACAGCAAAACAAATAAACCTCCCCCCCACCCCAAGCTCTCTTCTGAAGGAGGGAAAAGGCATTTTTGATAATGTATAAACTAAAACCAATGCACTCTTCAAAGGCAAAGGAAAATCAGTTTATGAAGTCTGACATGCAGTCTGTGAGTGAGGGAGATGGTAGAATCAATAGTCTCCCTTCACTCAACAATGATGAAAACTTGTACCGAGTATTCAACTTTGTGCACCTGAATATGACAAGGAGGGCCATGTATTAAAAGAGGCCAGACAGCAAATTACAGGGTAGAACAAGACTCATCCTACATTGCTCTGAACCAAAGGAAAATGTTGGTGACTCAATTTGCAACTCTGAGATGAGTTTCCACAATATTCCTCAGCCTACAGAGACAAATTTCAGGGCTGTCAGCTTAGACAAAAACCAAATTACAGCAAGAATTCTCCTAGAGAAGCTCACAGACATTTTCACCCTGTCTGGGGCTTTTCTCACCAAACCCAGAGGGACTCTCGTGCACTTGGACATTTCCTGCCTGCTGTAGCTATCCCCAACAAACCTGCCAGTCCGTGTATCCACACCTCTTTGTCACCATGTGAAGCTCCTTGTGGTTTTCCTCCTGAGGTCTCAGAACTATCTTTTCCTCCTGCTGGGTAACTAAGCAGATGGGATGGATCCCAGCCCTGTCCCAGTTGCAGCTTTGAGACGAGACCCATCTCATGAATTTATGGTAGCCCCAAAACCCAGTTCTTTTCTTCCCATCACCAAAGCAGCATGGAAGTTCACGCCCTTTGAGGGCTGCTTCCTCTGTTTTTGTGATTGCATGGGCTTCAGCACAGTCCATTTAGACTAAATCTTTCTGGAATTTCTCCTAACGCTTCCATGAAGATAGCAATAACCTACTCATAATATTTAGCTTAGTTGGAGTGCTTTAAGGATATAAAGAGCTTTAAGGAATTCATTTTCTCATCTTTATTCCAGGTATACAGGGATTCTGAAATTTGGAGTTGGTGGTTAGAAGATTCAAGAGGTAATAAATATTCAAGGCTTTCAAAACAATGCCATAAGATGAAAGCATAACAGCACGTGATGCTCCCAAATCACTCCAGCTCCGTAACAAGACTGTTCACACAAGTACAATAATCAATCCACTCACAGAATCCCACAAAAAGAACCTGGAAGAGACTCACCAGAGGAGCCCGGCCGATGCTGCGCAGGTAATAGAGGAGACCTTTGGTGTGGTAAATTGTTGGGTGCAGCTGGGAACTGGGTGTCAGCCACTGCCTGTTGAGATCATCCCCACTCAGCGAACAACGGTGGCTGAAATCAGAAAGCGACACATCACAAACTGCCAAAACAACAGCTGATTCCAAAGTGTTTCCAATCCTGGCAAGCCCTGGCACAAGGACGGGGAATGTCCACAGGACACAGATATAATGGTTTTATTATAACACTGAGCTGGAATTAACCAATAATCCCTATTATATTTCACAGGTGATTATAGCATAAGAATTTTACAATTTCCTTTCCTTCTAAGGTTCACATAATTGCAGTCCTGCGCATAAATGTAGGTTTTCATTTACCTAAGGAGGCACAAATCAAAAGACCGTGTAGAAAAAGAGTCTTCAGAAATGTTCTAAATTCTGTGCTATGAATTCTCAAAACCCCCAGAGCAAACAAGCATGTACAACTTCTACTCATTCTAATTGAAGACAGGCACTCAAACCTCATTGACCAGTCTGAAATATGAATGTACTTAAATGAGATGAGCTGGGTGTCTCATTTAAGCTTCTCTACTCACTGGAAATGTCTCTATCTAAAGCCCATCACAGAGATCATGGTGCCTGCTAGAGCATTATGTAGAACAATTACCCAGCTTCACTGCAAAGGCTGGATAAAAAGCTAAGTGAGGATCCCAGATTTGCACTGAGGAAACGTTTCTCTTAGTTAGTTACAACATATTCTCTTACTGACTCAGTGATCAGTGGAAGATTGTGC
Organism: Coloeus monedula; assembly: GCF_965178545.1. NCBI lineage: Eukaryota > Metazoa > Chordata > Aves > Passeriformes > Corvidae > Coloeus > Coloeus monedula. The sequence goes on from NC_138794.1 coordinate 6,356,296, forward strand.
AGGATATTTGACCATGTGGAGCAGTACAGCACTGTGCAATTTTGAAAAATTCAACTAATCTCCCTTGTTAGTGACTATGTAGATCAGAGCCTTACACTCTTCAAAGGATTTGCTGTAATTTGGTTGATAATTTTCAAATCACGGTGTGGTGATAAAATTCAGGAATCAACCCTCCAGCATATGAGATATTGTGGTAGGTCTTCATCATCTCCAAATTATCCACTAGAATGCTTCTGGTGGCACTGTAAACTTGGGATGCTTCTTCTTAAAAAAAAAATTAGAACATCCTAAATGTTGGATGAATTTCTAGCTATGGAGCTGCATCCAGCTTCGCTGCACCAACCTCCTAGGGCAAATTAAAATATAAATGTACTCATAGAGATGGGTTCTGCTTTTGTATTGACAGAGGTTAGGGTCTGCTGCATGTGGCATCTTGAGCATTATCAATGCCTTGCCTAATGCTTGAAAAAAAAGGGTCAAAAAGGAGGAATGCTTTTTTTTTTTAAAGAGGTGGGAATAATGGAGAACTGGTTAAAAATGGAAGACAAAGAAATAATAAGATTCACTAAGAATTTTTTATACATCTTTAATGCAGAAAAGCAGTGTCTTTAATGGCATCTTGGGGTTTCTGGCAACACCACAAGATCCATTCCAAGTTTACTCTAGTTTCAGTTATCTGAATTCCCTTATTTCCTCATAATCCATAGTTCCCATGTTACTCATTCAGCAAATCAGAAAACCCTAGCAATAGCTAACATTTGGGAAGTCAACAAATGCTGCTGGGAGGCTTCTGCCAAAAATTCTGCACGAAAACATGACAGTTTCTGTTGTGTTTCTTAAGGGCTCTTCAGATAAAGTTACCTTTAGGCTCACCTCCCCTGATCTTCAGGACAACAGCTGCTCAACTGAGATGAGCAGCTGTATTTCTGCCAAGAATTTGTGTGCTTACACTGTTTGCCTTCGATAGGTACAATACCACAGAGAAAGTCACTGAATTGCCTAAAGAAACTCATCTTTATCCAATATGACCAGCAAAAAAAATAAAACCCAAACGCTTCCTTGAATAAGACTGTGATATCTTCCTCCATCACAACTGTACCAGGGAGCAAAACTAATTGAAAATAACAACAGAATTTTCATTCTGAAGGAAAGAATGATAGCTGTCCTTGAATTCTCATGCTTTAATTTGCTATCAAGAAGAAAAACCAGAAGGGAGTCGTCTTGTTTCAGACCCGCAGAAATAGTTTTCAACAATGCCATAGGTCACCCCCCAAACCAAATATTCCCCCCTTTCCTGTCGGAATCTGTATTAGTTTATGCCTACTCAAACCATCCACACTCCCCTCTGCTAAAATGCCTTGGGTACACACCAGAAGAGTCCAGCATAAAGGGGAGTAGAAATAACAACAGCTGAAAATTGCTTCTAAAAGGACTCAGTGAATACAGAGACTAACATTAAACCACTACCAACTGAAATTTTTATTTTTCAGACTAAACTAAAAGCTTATAAAAATGTTCATTATCTCTTCAGTAATTACAAAGAAATCCCACGATCTGTCACATGAGAAAAACTCCTAATCAGGTCCATAATACAATTTACCAATTCTGTTGCTCTGACATTAACTGTGATTTTTTTCAGAGGTGACTATGACAAGACAATACCCAGCTCTGCAGTCCACAGGCGCTGCTGTGCTTAGCAAGTTTAAAAAGTGCAATCCAACTCTAAAACAGTAATTTGAAAGTTCTTAAGAACTGTATGGAAAGACGGTAACATCTCTGCATAAAAGCAAGAGCTAGGGGACAAAATTCAGCTTTGTCCATTCAAAGATTAACATCTCTGCTCATTTAAACCTTTAAATATTAGCTCTCAGCTTGGCTGTATGCACAGCTCTTATGGAGATGCAGAATTTAAATTTAGTTGCAAGAGGCTGATTTTTCCCACCCTGCTCTGTCCTTCCTTCATACTGCTAAAATCTGTTTACTTTTGAACATGACTGTTCCCTGCCAGTCCTGTTTCTCCTTATCCTTTCATTTCTTCTCTGTCTTTCCTGATAGTGATGACATGCATAGATAATGGTTTTGCCCGTTATACTCTGCAGCCAAGGGTGAAGGTAAAATATTAAGCTGATTTCAAGTGCTGATAGCAAATAAAGGGACTGGAGACCTGAGACTGGCTTTGAATGTTTGGCAGGATTTAATGAAATTCACTACACAAATCAAAGGCATTTCTTACAACACATTTCCAAGCTATTATATTTCCTTTAAATGCTTTACATGTCTTTTCTCCTTTGCAGCACTAGCAAGACTACAAAAACAATTGCCAGAAAGAATTCCAATTTAAAAACCCCCACTTCTTTGTCTCTATATAAAGTACCTGTAATTCTGATAATTGTTATGTATCTTCAATCCAAGTGCATTACCCAGAGATATCCAAAATAGTTAAACTGAGTTTCGCTTGTTCACAAATCTGATCTGTTTGTTGTAGTCCTGCCCTCTCTACTATTAAACAGCCAGGACATCCTTGTCTTTGAGGGCAAAGTAACCTCAGATATGCCACAAAACTCTGAACAAGCCATGTGTATGGATGGAGAGATCCTACCCAGTCCTAACCTGAAGCTTTATAAGTTAAATGGAACCTTTCAGTTGACTGCAGTGAGCCTGTGTCCCACAAAGGTACAAAAATGGCAGGGGATGAGAAACACTGGAAAAACAAAACTGAACAGGATTGCATAGTAAAGAGATTGAGGATAAGAATAATACACAAGATATTAGACAAGAAAGAGTGAAATGGAGAGAGAGAAAAGTCACTTTTTAAAGAAAATATGTTGCTGTGCTTGGAAGATAAAATGTTTCCCAGTCGCCTGTCCATAACAGATAAAAGGAAAGACAGGAGCCATCATATTGAATGAATGATGTCAGAACTGATAATAACAACACCTGGGGCACAGGGAAATATAAAATCTAAAGGGATGTATCATGTTTGATATGTAGACAGGAGAATCAGCATTCACTGTGCATCTTAAAAGCAGACAGCAGTACCAGTGCAGGATGAGAGTATCTGTATAAAAGGCAGCAGGCACAAGTAAACATCAGGATGCCATTGAGCAGCATGAGGCAGCTTCAACCAGACACAGCATGCTGGACTTTATAAATAACAGCAGCCTAGGATGAAAGCTGAAACATTTGTATTAAGGTGTTTTGGTCCTCTCAATCAGAAAACTCAGAGCAACATGAAGGAAAAAAATAAGATGGATAGAAAATCCTTTATTTCTTTTAATTTTAAATTTTTCCAGAGATCAAGACTTGGTGATGTGAGGAAGCAGCAGCAACAGCAAAGCCCTCCTTCATATTTTAATGGAGGGTGTCAGAAATATAACCATTATTTTCTGTCTTTGACTCTGGCCTTGTTCAAGTCCATGTGCTGTAACCATAACGGCTACATTGCATCCTGGTATGACCCTGTGATGCCAATGATTATTCCAGAAATGGAATATCACCAGAATAATGCAAATTTTGGAGGCTTTACAATGAAACAGTTCTCATCAGCACTACTGCAGTCAACAATTCACTGCCCATCCTTCTCTTTCCTTCTGACTGCAACATGAATGCTAAAATGTGTATAACAAAACCAGGCTCAAGAGCAGTTTGCCTTCCCAACATAACCAAAACAGCTGGGAGTCCAGGAGCTACAATCCCTATTCCATATCTCTTTTCTTCAGGCGTGTATTTCATTCCTAAGTCACAATCATACTCCCCTCCTTTCTTATGCATGACCTACTGCAATGTTAATTGCCTTCCAACCTCATTAGCACCATATCTTACTACCAAACCTCTTTTTATCAAGATTAAAGACCACAGTTAGCATTGGAGTTCCAAGGCAAGATGGCACTGTTTAACTAGATGATAACAAACAAGGCCAAAAAGTCAGCTTCTCCTAAGACACCCCCATAAAGTACCAAACAATGATGTTTTTTCAATTGCACTGTGAAATGCTGCCTATTCATTTTATCACCAGGCCTTTAAGAGGAAGTTTTTTATTACTTTCTTCTCTTTTTTTTTTAATGGCACCTCACACACACAAAGGGCCAGACCCATGTCCTGAGTGACACTTTTGCTACCTGGGTGCCAACCAATTTAAGGGTGCCACTGAAAGGACCAGTCTCGTTTCAGCCCATGGCTGCTGCACCACTTTCCCCTCCCAGCACTGACTGATGAATCCATGATGCACAATGCTTCCTCTTGGGCAAATGCTATCCTGAAGTATCACTCTGCCAGTTTTTTCTTGCCTCCCTACAGCTGAGCACTGATACTAATTAGCGTAATGAGCCTTCAGCGTTTCACTCGCTGCATCCGACTGATTTTGTCGCAACGGACAATTCCTTGCTTCCCAAGATAAATGATGCAATCTGTGCTCTTCCTGTTCCGTGCATGTACCATATCTCTATCCTTGCTCAGCTGCCTCTGATAGAACAGCTCCTTTTCTCTCTGTGGACACATTTCATTAAGTCACACTTGGTCACAAATCACTTGGAGATGCAGAACGAGATCTGCCTCACCCCAGCTAATGCTGCCAATGTCATAATCAAATAAGACAAGGAGTTCACCTGATCTGCTGAAAAGGTGAGCAAACAGCATTGTCAAGGAGGAGCCAGCCTCCCTCCCCGTTCCACACCAAAGGATGCCCAGCTCATTTCTATTTCTTCTATCTGTAGTAGCAGTAATCGTTAAATACCAGATCGTTCATTCACCTGCAGCTGCCCACACTTTGCACTGTCTACGAGAAAAATTCAAGTAATAAAAGTTTTGAGGTATTTTATGAAGGAGCAAATAAAAACTGGGTCCTTGCCCATTACATGGGGTCATCTCAAGAGTCTCTTCTGAGGATCTTCAAATAGTCTATGTATCATTCATTTTAAAAAGCCTTAGAACAACATTCTTAGCCACTGGTTTTGGGTGGAAATGTCAATTTTCAGCTCTTATAACAAGTATCGACTTTTTGCAGAAAATGTTAACTTTTCCTCATCAATCCAACACCTGCTCCCTTCAAAACTGATTTTTTTTTGTCAAAACCTCAAATTGTACTATCCAAAACACCAGAACTGGTTAAGAGAGATGTCTCAGAAAACATGAATTTGAGGTTTCTCAGGCACCTCTCTTTCAGAGCATCTCCTTGAGGGGGGCACATTTTCCCTAAATGCAACACCAAGACTCCGTGGCAGCAACTCAGTGGGATGCAGAAATATAATGCAACATGGGAGTTGTAGTTTGGCTGGAAGAGCCTGGGCAAGGGCAGCCAAACAACTCCCAGACAGCACCGTGATGACACTTCCAAATGGAAGTACTGTTTTTAAATGGGAAGATTTGGCTCCAGTTTTGATTATGCATTATTCATAGAAAAGCTTAAGCTTTCCATGGGGAGGGGGTGAATAAACAAAAGAATCCTGAAAAACATTTTCCCAAACAGCCCCACTTACATCCTCCTACAAGAGATGTAAGCAAATCCTAATTTTGCAGGCAGGAATATCAAGAAGTGAAGCCACTCGTGCAACAAAGCAGTAAATCAATGAAAAACTAGGAATAGAACCTGACAGCTGATGAAAGCATATCACATTAACTAAAACTTTCCTTTTAAATTTATGTCCTTTAGCCTGTTTCAAATTCCTGTATCCTGACTTTCTTATTTTAAATGTGGCTTGTATCCATAGAGCTGAAGAGGATTCTTAACTGACTTAAGCTAATTGCTCACATATGGGTTGCATTGAATTAACTGAGTAGATTTAAAAATCTGTTAGTTAAATCAGTGCAATCTCTGCATATAAACAAGCACTAAGAATTGCAATTTGCAGATGATTGTTCTAAAACTTAAAGCAAAACAAACAATGCAGAAGGACAAAGCTTGGCATCATAGAATAAGTGATAATCACAAGCAAGGGTTTTGTGAAGGCCCAGAAAAAAAGAAAAAAAAAAAAAATATTCCAATGACTTCAGATCTCCAACAGTTTTTTCTAGAACCCATCCTTAGCCAGGTAGTCCAGGAGGTAGCACCCTGGCACCTGCACAGCTTTGTGTGGCAATCAGGCTTGTTTCAGCCAGCTGACACCTCATAACAAAGCAGGACAGTGACCTCAGCTGGCAAGGAAGAAAGAAGAAAGGAAAAAATAGAAAGAAGCCAAGACCTCAGAGAGATGAAGGTGAGGGAGGCTGAAGCCACTCCTCCTCATCTTAGGTGCAATATGTCCCATTCTCCATCACCTCAGCCATCTTCAATAAAAACAGGCAGCAGGGATAAGTCTCTGCAAGGCACACCTGCATGACAATGAGGTGGTGGTGTTCCAAAATAAGATGCTTTTGAGCACATATATTTTTGGCCCTGTAGGAGGCTGAAAGGTTGTTCTGCCAAACTTGTTGTGTTGATTTCTGAAGAGAGGTTAATAATAAACTTTACAAAAAAAAATATTTAAAACACGGCTGGTCTAGGTTAGGCAGTGTTGGTTGTCCCCTGTAATGCTAAGTAGGCTCACATATTAATCCTTCAGTATCAAACCCCACTGGTCAAAATGATGCTGTTTTTCTTCTCTAAGAAAGATTTAGCACAGGATGGCTTTACTGTGCGACCAAGTCATTCATTTCAGTGTAGGAGCACAAAAAGGGACCTCAGTGCACAAGAGGCTGCTGTGATTTATGGTGGAATTGGCCACAGGCTGACATAATTCCTCCATTAGTAAATTATAGATCTGAAAAAGCAGAATTAACTGAAATATGCTGATTTTTAGCTTACAAAATAACACAAACCCAAGTGCAAAGCTTGCTAACTCTTTCTTTTGCAAGGCAGTAGTGGGCTGGCTAAGGAAGATAACACTGGATTGTGTTTCTGGCTCATCCTAGAAGGGTTTCCTCTTTTTCTCCCATCCTCACTGGACCTTTTTTCCCAGTTGTTGTAAACTCAATATGATTATGAAGACATTACAGCTATATCTTCACCAGCATCGGAAACTCCCACTATAGGGGGCTGTAGCTTTATGGGACTTCACCTCTACTAACCTCACAGGCTACTTGCACAGCAAATATCATCTCTCTGCAATGTAGTAATATTTCCTCACAGGTTACTCCACAATGAGACATATGAATCCAGGCTTTTTATATTTCTCCTTCGTGACATGGGATTTCTAACTCTGCCTGTGAATTCCACTGAGGACCCAGGAGTTTCTATAAAAACACTGTTTGCTTTCTTTGCAATAAATATTCCCCTCCGTGCAGATGAACAATATTTATGGATCAGACCCATTTGCAATCCAGCTTCCATTTGAAAGCAGACAAGCTGGAAATAGATGATCTTTAAGGTCCCTTCCAACCCAAGCCATTCTATGAAAATGAGAAAAAGAACTCCAAAACAACCAACAACATACACCACACCGAAAAAATCAACCTCCCCAAAAAGCTGATGAGAACACCTCCTTTTATTTTTCTGTTATACATTCCACTTGCCTTCGGAAGGACGTGGTTATTTTCCATTTTACCAGACCTTGAATTCTTTCTTTGCCAGCACACAGTGTCTTCCTTGTTGATGTTCTACTCTCACATAATACTGCTCTCCAGTGTTGTGAACTCTTGGCCAACCCTGTGCCTGATTCCCTCATGTATTACTGGAAACCACTAAGGCTTTGAGAGACTTGAGCAGAGAGCTAAAAATACCATCACTACCATAACTGGACACTACTTCTTCCAATAGGTAGAAAGTGATGCATAGCAAGTGTTTTAATAAGTCCTTGCAGTTACTGAAAAAAATTTAAACAATAGTAATACTAATAAAAAAAAAATAAACAAAAAACAAATACTCTCTTGTGGACCTTCCTGCTCAAAAATGTGTCTACCATCTCTCCTTCTACATCCTTTCTGTAAATGTCACAGGAAAAGAGGAGCAGAGGAAGGATCAATTTCCTCCAGTGCCCAGGTAAAGGAAATAACGTGTTTTAGGAATGCCAGACAAATGATGGATTCGAATTGTCCCTGCATGAAATGCGGCAGCTACCAAGGCCACACCTCCAGCCTGCAAACAACAAAGCGTTACCAATAAAGAATCCATTCACCAGGGTGGGCTTGCAAGCAATAATTATTGAATTATTGAATGATAATGGAGAGGAGACACAAAGAGATAACAGCTCTGCATCTGGAATTCTCTGCAAAACAAATTCAGCCCTCTGCTAGGATCGGTCTAATCCTTCAGTGCATCCTCAAACATCAGGCAACAGCCCCTGCAGAGTGCTGGAAGGGCATGTGAGAGACTGAGCTGCAGTGACCAGAGCTGTCCCAGAGAAGAAAAGCAGTTCAGGGTTAGGTGTGTCGATGCACTAAACTCTCCTTTATTTGTTTACTTTCCCCCATGCACATGCACTGCGAGCCTTCAAACCTCAGCTGAATCCTAATTCTGATACTAAAAAAACCACAACAAATTGCACTTACATAACTGCTCATCCAAGCATGGTGTCTCTGGGCACTTCAAAACAGTAAAGTTAAACGAAGCATTCAATACACACTTATTAAAATAAAGTATCCACTAGAGAAACCTGATGGGCTTGCAGAGCACTGCAAAACAGTCAGAGAAAAAAAAAAATAAAATATACACATATTACAAGCAGTAGCAGATAGAATTCCTGTCAGAGGAAAAAAAAAAAAAAAAAACCAAAAAACAAATTTTCCAGAAAGCTTCACAAACCCTAGCAAGTCTTGGACAAAGTTTTAAGAGAGCTCATTTAAGTGCTAAGTAAAGCTGGCACTGAGAATTCAGGATGCACAGAAAGATTTAAAATTCCTAAGAGGTGCTATCACAATCTCAGGGGAGCTGAGAGACTTGCAATGGGTACCTTGCTGAACATATTAACAGTCCAAGTCTTGCTGGAAGTTTCTAGTGAAGAAAAACTAGGGCACTAGATAGGAACAAATGCATGGAAGTGGTTCATATATACTCATGCGAACAAAAAAATCTAAGCTGCTTTTGCATAGCAATTGACAAATTTTAATTGGGGACTAGTACGATCAAAAAATTCCCTCTTGAAACAGATTTGTAAAGTGAAGTTACTTGAATACTGAAATAAATGACCTGATTTTTCAAAATATGGAGCTATTCATCATAGCCTATTGAAGTTCAATAGAGTTGCAAGCACTCAGCATCTTCCAAAGTCAGGAAATTCTTAACTAGCTTCCTGAAAAAAAAAAAAAAAAAAATGGATTGGGTCAACTAATTTATGGTACTTAGCATTCATTTTTAACTCTCTCCTTAATATGAATCAGGAAGCTTGAAGCTTCAGAAGATATCAGCAGTATTCCAGAATGGAGGATACAGTGCTTTATCCAAATATTTTGGGCTTTTTCCCCTAAGCTCTTCCCTGCCAACCCCTCCACAAACTCATTTTTAATGCAACATACTAGAAGAATCATCTTTTAAAGGGGTACAAATTGTGTAGAATGTTTATATTGAATGTATGGGGACTGATGGATAATCATGACGACAGCCATGAAGAAAATTGGTGATCAGCCTCTCATTTTGGTAGAAAAATGTTTAAAAATCTTTCAGATAAGTGGCACTGCCCCTTTTCAGTGAGTTAAGAATATCAGATCCTGATCAAAAATTGAAATATTTCATTGGAAAGTAAATGACAAAGTACCAGGCTGACAGAGCCCCTTATTTAGACAAGGAGAAAAGGAAAAGAGAAGAGAGCTGTAATGCAACCTCTATATCACTTATTATAAGACAGAGAGAAGGGCAATCTACAGCTATAGCTCTCCCTCTTAGAAGACCCATGGATAAAAATTGACACAGTGTCACTAAAAGCAATTTATATCTCCTGGCTGATGCAACTCAGAACAGCCAAATGCACTCAGCAACCAAAGAACAGTCCCATGCTGTTCATAGAAATCAGCAACTGAGGGCTACAGTTTTTGTCTGCCTATAAGAAAACTCATTTTAATCTCCTTATAGAGAAAAAATATTTTACATATCTATGTAGAAGAGCTGAACACATTTTACCTGTTAATACACATTTAGGCTCAACAAGTGGATGACAGCACTGCTGTACTGCACTTACAGGGCAGCACAACATTTGCCTCTAAGGAGAAACAGTGCTAAGATCCAGCTTGGAACCAAGAGGTTTTCAAAACTCTTTGCCAAAAAAGACAATATTCTGTCACTGCTAGGAAACTTCAGGATATTGTTTTCCATGCAGATGTAACTATAGTGTCTCTCTCAGTAGACTCACATTAAAAAAACAGAGGAATAAAATATTCTCAATTTCAAGATGGTGCTTGCTTAATAAAATTTCCTCAATTTCAAGCGTGGTGCTTGCTTAAAATACCAACAAAAGGCTAACAAAGTCTCTAGAATAATTCTGATTATACCCAATAGTGTTTTTCTTTTTTTAATTTCTTCAGGATTCCTTGTTCTTTGAGCTAATTCTACCACTCAGAACCAAAAGAGAATAAAGACTCAGCTGCATAGCATTTAGTCAATACAGATAAGCTCACAGAAATATCCCCTACAAAAATCAATGTGCATATTCAAGCAGGCCATTCTGATCAGGTGGAATAAAGGTTGTACAAGGTTGCCAATTATTTTGGCTTCTCTTGTATTTTTAGAATATTTATAAGCAAGGGAAGTCACTTGCTGCCTACAAGATAGGATCTAGCTAAAATTTTGACCACTGTTCTGCCCTTCTTGATCAGCTTCTTTCCAATAACACTGTGTAATTAATAATGCTATATAGTGCTGTATGATGCTCAATAGCTGTAATTTTTGTTTAGGTATAACAATGTTTATAACCAGAGAAAAATATAAATAGTTTTCCAAAAAGTTGATTTTTCTGAGCAGCTGGCGAGCTTGATCACAAAAATTTGCTAGTGAGGGAAAAAAGTACACCAAACCAGTCATATTTTTTGCCATTTTTGACTGCCCAAAATAAAGATCAACCCTCTTTAAAAAAATTAAGCATCCCTATCCTCCCTCAGAGTGCAGCGAATGTACTTTCAGTGTGAAATCTCCATTTCAATAGGACCATCTCTTTTCAGACTAACACTGGAACATTTCAAACAATTATATAATCATTAAATTAAGCCCAAAAAGCTTCTTTAAGGTATTACTGCCATCACTGTATAGATGGGTAGAGTAACTACAAAACAGTTTAATGACTTGCCTGAGATTGCACAGTAAACATTTGACAAAAATGGAAAAATGATGATTCAAAGAGAGCAAAACATTCATAGGGGTTTTTTTAAGCTGTTCACAGCCTGAAAAGCAATTACTTAGTGGTCCTCAAAGGATGCCATGAAGGATGCTTATCTCTATTCCTGAGCACTGAAAATTACCAGTGACAGACAGCAAAAAAGGGATTGCAACAGGAAAAGAATAATAAAAAAAAGAAGAATTAGGTCTATAGAGCTCATTTTTCTCCAGCTCACAAGGCAAATTTGTTGGCCTGAAAAGCATGCTCACTGAATTGCAGCTTTGAATGTATTTCTCATGGTGTGACTCCACAGCTGCAAAATCCCAGCTGCAATTAGGGAACTGTAGGGCTGGATCTTATATCATTGCTATACATGCCGGCTCTCCAGCGGTGGCTGTGGCAGGCTGCAGCTGGCCTGCCATCAGCCCCAGCTGCTGTTGAGCAGCAAGGCAGTAACTGCAATTGTGTGTAAACAGTAGTAAAACACTAATTTCACAGGTGTGGAAATGGGCTGAAAGTGCTCAGTGTGGTTCCAGTCCAGCACTTCAGTCAGGTGAATATGAGTTCCTTGGGAGAAGTCACAGAACAGAGTTTTACACCATCAGACAGGGAGGGGTGATGAGGTGAGTGTTAAGTCTTCAAACAAAAACATAACCATTGAATTTCAAAGTAAAATCACTTTAGAGAAAAAAAAAAAAACCCTCATGATTCCAGTTGTCCAACGATTAAAGATTGGGATGGTGCCCTTTCCTCACATTTGTGAGAGAGGAGGATTCTCATGTCTTCTGTAGCATGGTTGCTCTCAAAAGAAATGCTGCATCAAATCATTCACAGATGCTAAGGATGAATTAACAGAATGGTGGTTTACATCCAAACCCACAAATTCATTCCTTCCTCAATATTCAAGTTGACCCTAAATGATCCATTTTGGTGACTCCTTCTGAGTGCAACCTCTAAAGGGTACAAGTAAAGCTCTCATTCAGCAGGTGTAAGTCTAAAATAAATTCACCACTAGAAGACATTACTTATTTAATGCTTAACATCCACTCAAACACTCATTTATTGTGTAGCTTTATTTGACCTGTGGCATGTGGCTATGCCATCTTTCCCTTCCTGGATCCCCCAGTAAAGCCCATTAAACATTTAGAGAAGAAAAAGGTGCTGAGACTCAAAACAGATCTCATGGGTGACAGCACACCAATACAGCACACGTCTCCCCATTGCAGGGTTTCATTTCAAGCTTCCACTGCTGCTCAGGAATTTCACATTTCATTCTTACATAGAGATAACCATCTCTCTACCTCTCCAAGAGTTAAAGCAAGCCTTGAAAGAAAAAAACCAAAACCAACAGTACCCAAAATGTTGAAAGCTGTCATATCAAAGACAACAAAAAATATTCTACCAACCATCCTCTGCAAATACACCTCCTCTCTTTCAGTTTGTTCCAAGTGTAAAGCTCCAGAAGAAGAGGAGCTGCTCTACTATAAACTGCTGTCTAAGTAACATAAAGACATTAACTAGGCCAGGAGGTCTTTTGTAGATAAAGATGAGGGTAGTTGAGGAGCTTCCAGTTCCCTTCCTGCCTCTTACAGGTCTGTCACTTTACCTGCCTAATCAGCCAAGCATTGAGGAAAAGTTCCCCTTGGAAAGGGTTTTCCTGCTCTCACACAGTGCTGGCACACACGGCACAAGATGCATTGCCTACTGCTACAACACTTGGGAAGGAATGCCAAGCCCCTTCATTGTGAGCAGACTGTTTATCACTGACACCAGAAAGCTGCTGGAATGGGAGGACTTGGGCCCAGCACTGCCAAAAGGGGTTGTTTGGCCTGGCAGTGAGAAGACAATAGGATGCCACAGGGCTGTCCTAACTTATGGCTCTGGCACTACTCTTTGGGTAGAGCTCTCTATCTTGAATTGGCAGGAAGACACCAGAGTTCAATCCTTCTCTCCCCAAATGATTCTTCAATCTGTCACAAAGAACAACTAATGGACATTGAAAGGAAATAGGTGATTTTTTTTTTTCCCCATGTTAGAGACATTCTCCAATATACAGTTTAAATTTCCCCTTTGGAAGAGAAAGGCTACGAGCAGGAATTAACCTAATTTAAAGATCTCTGCTGTTGGCCTACAAAAGGAATAGGATGATTCAGTAGTCAGACTGATTTGCTGTCACCATTTATTCCAAGATCCTTGTTTACTCTAATAAATCCTTATGCTCTTGCCTTACTCCAGAGGACAAATAATCACCAGGTCTTCCTCATCGAACAGGGTCAGGAAGATAAATGCCCAAAGCCATTCAGCCTCACAGACGGCAACAGCTTTGGGCTTTCATGGTGTTCCTTCACAGCTACTTCTGCTCATGCTATGGGGTCCTCCAGGGGTGATTTGTCATGGTCCACAGCCAGTTGCCTAACAGTTCCTCGCATAATTCAGTGACAGGTTACATCATTGTTTCTCCTGGAGTGCCTCAGGGGGTCTCCTCCTTCTTTCTTTTCCCTTTGCCAACTTCCACTCACATCTACCGTCTCAGCAGGGATGTTATTTGAAGCAATGACAATGTTTTGGAACAGGTTCCAATGTAAATTAGTTTGCATCCATTATGAATTTTGCTATAAACTATATTTACATCCCACAAAAAATCTCCAGGATAGAAAACTTTTAAAGACAGTGGAGGCTCAAAGATCCCAGTGTTTTATTATTGACCTAATCTCTCCCTTAAGCAGCAAAAGTAATCTTGCTGCAGCAGCAGTTTGGGAGATACCACTTGAATAAAATAATAATAGTAATAAACTCAGTCAAATCCCTTTTCTTACAGGTTATTAAATCCTCCTGAAGCAGGGGAAGTGTCAAGAATAAAGCTTAGGACAAATGGCTGGATATATTTTTTACTTTCATATGTGTAAAGTAACTCAAGAGCCTTGAAGGAAAGAATCACTTCCTTGGGTATTCTGATTCAGTGAGCTAAGTTGAAATTCATTCCAAAACATGTTTCCCATCATTACAAAGGGACATTTGAGTCAGCTATGTTCTCAAAGAATTATTTACATCCACTTCTCAGGATTTCATCAAATGCAAAGTGACTGCACTGATTAAATGGACACAGCTCCTTAATTGCATTCAGAAAAGAGATCTGCTTGAATTTTATTTACTTACTGATTTATTATTATTATTTAGCTGTCTGCTTCCAGCTGCAAATATGTCTTTGCTGCTCCATTAACCTGATCACATATCTGTGTTTCAAACTCAGCCCAGAATGTCCACACAGGAAATATCTCTGCAACACTTGGGGAAGCCATGCCCTGCATTTTACGGCCAAATCGTGGGTTACATTTTTAATGAACACCTGTCCAGTTTTTCTACACAGTAAATAGATATTCTCCAAGAGATTGTGTGTGTATATCCAACATCAGGTCCTAGCAAGAGTTGCAATGGCAAGGGAGCATCAGTACACATCTTCCTTTTGCTGTTCCCAAAGGAAATGTTTCCTTGCCATCACAACCCTAACACAGTGTTTGCTACTTGTTATATTCCTCTGCCAGCAGATGTTTAAGCCAGATGTTTCACTGCCAGTTCCTGATTGGTTCACAAAGCAGACAGTTTGTTCTTAACAAAAAGGGATTAAAAAAACAGGAGAAATTTACACAGCACAATTGGGTTACGCTTCCAGTTACCAGCAGAGCAATAGTGAATTTCCAGTGGGGCGCAGGAAAACAAGATCTAATCATAAGACAGGGTACCTATGTTGACCAGTTTGCCCTTCAAGATAAAGGCTGTAGAAATGCCTCACACAATGTTACTCAGATTGCCATCTAGACATCTATTTACCATTTCCTGAAATGAGAAAATTAATCAAACCACTGTTCTCCTATTTTGTATGAGTAGCCAGCAGAATAGGCATTTCCAGAACACTCACAGGCTCAGATTCCAATGCCAAAGATATCCCTGTTAGAATTCAGGGCATTACACTACACATTAAAATAAACTCTTTAGAACAAGGTAATAAGAATTCTTATTCCTCCAGCTCCTGGGCTTTAGATTACCTCAGCAAACTCAGAAAGCTTTTCCTTACCATCCCATCATCACTAGAATGGCCTGCTCAGAATTCAGTATTGACACCTGGTGTCCCCTATTTAATCTGATGATGACTACAAATGTCAGGCTTTGTCCTCTTGGACCAGGGTTGCCATGTGATGCCTGTCAATTTTTTACTATGCTTTTTTACCTTCCCTTCAGCTCCTATTACATTGCATGGTGAAGAGGAAAAGATGCTTTCTTTCTGTGGACTATAAACATCTTCACTGCACTTCAAAGTAGCAGGGGGGAAATAATTACAAATGGTGAAAAACACTGTCAAAACAAACAAAAAGAGGAAAAAAGAGAAGCCTTCTCTTTAGTGGATTGATGCATCGATATATGTATTTGACACATGACCTTTCTATACCCAGGTGCACTGCAGATACATCAAGGATCACTCTGAATAAATAAGATGATCTTCCTCCCAAGTGTACCACTAGCAAGTCTGACACAATATTTTTTTAAAAATCCAGAAATTATGTACAATACTCGTTTCTGTTCCCTACTAGACATTTATCTTTTTTTACCTCTGGGTAGGACAATTTATAAAAGCAACTCCTTTCCCAAATCCCTACTGGAAGCAACAGGAATATTATGTTACAATCAGCTCCACACAGACAAATGTTTTATTCATATCACACAACTGAAAAAAAAAAAAACAAACCAGATACCAGTTAATGTTATCTAAATAAAAACCACAACATGGTTTTTAAATGCCTCTAAATTCTTTTCTTAACCTGCTGAGGTATATTTTACCTATTTGGGATGAGTGGCATCAAATGGAGGCACTGAGAGAGAAACCCCAGAGATGTTTACAGTAAGTCATGGAATGCTGGGAACCTTCTATATATGCTGCACATAAATGGATTATTACTAACACAATTTTTAAAACAAGTGATCAAAGACAACTCCATTTCAGTTAGCCAAAAGAATTTTAAGCAGGAGAAACAGAGAAATCTGCTGCCATTTTCAAGTTTGATGCTGCTGCTCTTCTCTTGTAATTCTTCCCCACAACCACCTTTTCATACTTGTCATTAATATTATAATTACTGAATTGTTAGTCAGAGAATTTACAAGCACCACTTGTTATTTCTTGGAGATTGAGGGAAATTGCCATAGAAATGAAAGCTATGGTTTGGAAGATATAAACACAAGAATATTTTTCCTGGGATTTGAGCTTGTTCCAGATCTGAGGAAGCTTAGGCTACACTAAAGATTTCTGAATGCTATTAATTAGACCATAGAACACTCTCTCTTATTTAATATAAAACATTCTACATAAGTAATAGGGGGAAATACTGTAATAGCACAGGCCAACAGGGAGCTAAGCTACTCAATGAATTGAAAAGGAAGAATTATTTTACAAATGCAGGAGAACTACTAGGCCAGAGTTTCCCCAGATTGAGGTATATTGGCAGAGCAGCAGAGGGAGGCTAGAAAGGGAAGCAAGACATAATACCCCTCAGAACAGGGTAAACTGAGAACAGCTGACACCAAGAACACATTGTTTCAACAAGAACTACGTCTCTTAAAACACATGGTACCCTAAATAACTCCTGGAATCTCGGATACCAAATTTAGGTAATAATTAGTCTACCTGAGAACAGCTGGAGAAACAACCTTTCCTATGTGCTGTGTGGAACCTGCCCTCTCTAAACTGCAGTATTTTGTGATCATAGAATGGTTTGGGTCAGAAGGGACCTTCAAGTTCACCTCGTTCCACTACGCTGCCGTGAGCAGGGACACCTTCCACTACACCAGGTTGCTCCAAGCCCCGTCCAACCTGGCCTTGAGCATTTCCAGGGGATGGGACATCCACAGTTTCTCTAGGCAGCATGTTCCAGGGCCTCACCACCTTCAAAATAAAGACTTTTTTTTCCTAATATCTAATCTAAACTTACTCTCTTGTAGTTTGAAACCATTCCCTTTTGTTCCAGCACTCCAGGCCCTTGTAAATAGTCTCTTTGTTGTTGGCTCTCTTCAAGTACTGAAAGGCCACAATTAGGTCATCCCAAAGCCTTCCCCTCCCCATTTCTCTTAACCTTTTTTCACAGCAGAGGTGCTCCAACTACTGAACTATTAGTGACCTATCTTCAAACAGCCTCTCTACTACCAGGAAACAACAGCAAACAGAGTTCTCTAAACGTCCCCACCAGTAATGATAAGCAATAAGCTTGGAGCTTCCAAGGTCCTTGGTCCACATCATGCTAAACAGGAACTTTAAAAACCAGTGGATTACCAAAGCAAAAATAAATAAAAATGAAAAATGGGAGACTGGCAGACAAAAGGCAGAAGGAGAACTGCATGGGGAGAGAGACATTCACCAAGAATGAAAGGGCAAAAGTGTAAGACAAAGAGACACACATTCTGAACAGAAAAGAAATTAGGATCTAACTCCCTGTGGGGGTAAAGCAAGGGAAAAAAACACCATATGCTGGGATAACAAGGAAAAACAAGCAAAACATTTACATTTCTTTTCACATAACTGAAAAAGTATAAAGCATAAGAAAAACCAGCTTGGTACTCAGGGGGTTTCTCAGTATTGTTTTGTTTACACACAGAGACCCAGGACTTTGCTTAGAGCATCTTCCATTAGCTCTACAGAACAGAATTACAAATGAGACATCATATCGTTCTCTGGAAATGATGCTAATATCAGTCTCTGATGGTTAATAAGTTTCTGCTTTGTGGAGGTCTTGGCAGAAAGTTCATGCTGCAAATCCAAATAGCACTGGGCAAACATTGGATTTGAATCCTGGAAAAAATGCCAAATGCTTGCTTGCATCAAAAATCCAGAAAGATGAGAAAAACAGCACACTCATCATTTGACAACGTTGCTTTTCCTTCCCTGTCTCCTGCAAAGTGACACAGATACTGGAAAGAATCTCATTTTCAGTACACTCCTTGTTACCAAAAATCCTCACTCGATTTATAGACTGTAATTATAAACCAGACAGTGAAACATGAAGAAACTGAAGACAACAGCTGTTCTCCAATCCAGAGCTAAGAATACATTATCAGTCCCAAAAAGCAATTACAGCCTACAGGACCTTTAAACCAGAAAAACCTGAAAGTCAAAGTCGAAGGCCGAGTTTCACTATCCATCCTGAGCTGCCAGTCCATCATTTGTGACTAAGCTATTGACAAATTGCTCCATCAGGCTACAAGATACTGGCATCATTTATCTGCTACCGAGACGCAGTTAAAACATTCAAATATAATAAAGTGACACCTCTACATCATGTTGGAAGGTAAGCAAGAAACAGTTATCAACCAAAATTTGTGCTCCAAGGAGGGACAGCACAAGTGTTTGACACATCATCAAGGATTACTGCCCTATTTAACAAGATTCCTCTGATGACAGGCAATGACAAAAGTCATGGCTAATAGCCTGGGCTATAGATTTTGCAGACCAAAGCAGAATGTGCCACATGGCCTTGCTCCTGTTCTGAAGGCAGTGCACAGGACTCACATTTTTGAAGGTTGTCTGAGTCTAGAGAGAATTCAGAATGAATTCAGAATTCAGAACAGAATTACTCAAAAGGTGCCATAAGTGGAGTAAACATTAACCTTCACAATATCTGAAGAGATATCTTCTTGTCATAGCTGCTCTGGATTTTATTTAACTGTTGTGGGGTTTTTTAACCTATTTTGTTTTAAGCATGCACACAAAGCACAATACTACAGCATTCTACCAGTGCTCACTGTAGTGAGCTAAAGGATCATGGAAAGATACATGGAGGGTATAGAGATGCTTTTCTTCACTCTACTGTTTCTTATGACTCCTTACACTAAATGAAACTGGAATTTAGAATTTCTTCCTGCTCTGCTTGTTCATCTTTTCTCCCAGCTTGACTTTTCTTTTTTAGCCTTACCCTCAGGATTTCTTACCCTTCGCTCTGCCATTCCAAGCACTTCTTTTCTCTGTACTCAGCCGGGTCTCCCTCACTGTGACTTCAGCTGTAGGAGTTAGGAAAATTGGCTGCTTTGATTAGAAATGTGTGAGTGGAAGGGAGATAATAGCCTGGTTCTCTACACCTGATCTCCCAGTGAGAGGTCATTGATAGGTCAACAGCTGAAATAAATGTCTCATCACATGAAGAGTTTGTGAAGGAAAACCTGTACTGTCAAATAAAGTGGAGCACAGCAGCACTGGGAGCTGGAGGGGCTTGAGTTATCTATATATTTAGGTTGGTTTGTGTTTAGCAAATTTTGTTCTAGGAAGGAGCTTCCAGGAACTGCAGAACAGATGCACCTGAGGGACTGGCAACTCCATCCTCCCAGAGATGGATTTGCCAAAGGGGCAAGGGAAGCTGTAGCCACCCTTCTCCAAGGCTATGCTCTCGTTCCATATGCAATCAGGCTGCAGGAATAATCTGGAAGCAAGAGGATTTCCTTAAGCCAGTCTACTGATGGGCTCTGATTAAATTATCTCCAGACTAATTCATTTGTTGATTGACACTTGTAACACGAAGACCATCCCAGATCATTTGACACTGGCCATTGGTGAATCACCAAGTTAAAGCCTTTACTTTAAATTTGACTGTTATTAATGAAATGTCAAGTAGTGACATTTGATATTTTGCACCAATTACTACTGTGCATGGGGGCACATAAGCACCATTTAAGCAGAGTCAGAGTCAGGCTTTTAGGAGTTCAGGGATCAAGAGAGACAGACTACTTGTCTTGTCTAGGTTTATAGACTACATAGCTATTGAGAGTCCATTAATCATGTAGAGGAAAAAACAGCCATTATGGCTAATGGAAAAAAGAGAGATGGACTCAAGGAGGGTGAAACGGACAGGTGTCTCTTACACCACACATCCTTTGCTCCTCCTGAACAGCCACTGGTGCATGTGTCAGCCTGAAATGAATTAAAAAAATAAAGAGCTACTATTGGGTTAAATGTGACACAGAGAGAAGAAATCTGAGATCAAGTCACTCACTTTCCAAGAGCAGGAAGCACAGAGCTGTGAAAGCTTGCCCCATTACTGCTTAACTTGAATGGCCAAAGCAAGTAGAAAGTGTCCTACGGACAATGTTCCTGTGTCAGGTATGCTGAGAGTCAAAGCCCTGCTCCTCCCATCAAGACTCTTTTATCACCCTGACATTTATAACAGCACCTGTACCTCCCTGCCTGTCATTCCCATGTCTCACACTTGTAGGAAATTACAGATCAGGACTTTCATTCCACTGCATTTCAGACTCAAACTATCAAACAGAGGTGAAGGGGAAAAAAGAGGAAATCTGAGGAAAGAGGGAAAGTCTGGGGATGTATCAGGGAACAGAACAATTCTTCCAATCCAAATTATGGTGCTAAATAGGCTTTCTTTAGAGAAAGTTTAGACATCTAGAACGAAACTTGGTGGCTTTTTGAAACCTTTTGTCTACATGATTTTTGAGACAACTGTTGAAACTGAGGTTTATTCTTGAAAAAGATGTAAAACTGGGGTAATTTTCAACAGAAAAAGACTTTAAAATTCTCAACTCAAGACTCAGAGGCTATTATTCCCATAAGAACATGCACTTCCAGCTTTCTTATTTTCTCTTTTGAGCACACCATTGACCCTACCTACAGCTTCCCCCAGCTGTTTGTGTAGCTGCCTCTTGTTTTAGAGTGTGTTGAGAGGAAGCCAGCATGATGGATAACAGGAGTCCTTTGACATACCATGTCATTTATCACATAACAGCCTCAATCCTGCTAAGGGGGCCTTCTCCATATGTCACTGTCAGCTCCTGTGCCACCTCAATGCATCAAAAAGAAAAGTTTGAATATGAAGCACTGTAATTCCTAAGTCACAGCTCATTGCAGCTTTCCAGACGTGAAGAACAATTCTGTCTATCTGCCAGCTTGTTTGTTTAATTTTCACTGTCTCACATATGTGAGAAATTAAGTCTTCAGTGTGGAAGAAAACCAGAAAAAGTCAGAGGTCTAGCAGAGTGAAGGAAGATAAAAATCTCTAATTCCATCAGGAATCCAATGTGACATTTTGAAGTGGAAAAAGAAAAGGCAGCCTATGAGCAATAGGTATTAGGGAATTATTAAGAATTCTACCTTTTTCCCACTCAAGGAAAGTGGCTCTCTAATGGGCTGAGAGGTTCTCTAATGGGCTGATGCGAACGTAGTAAGCTTAAAGCAAGGCAGATAAGCTCCTGGACTTGGCTGCCTAATGGACACCTATCTCATCTCTTCCACCCCTTGAAGGGCACAAAATGCAGTGAAGGCTTCCAGGAAAGCCTCTTTCAATTATCCAGCAGGTCTTGCTTTGGGCTACCTAAATTAATCAGAACTCACCCCCCAGTGCAAGATTTCAGTGAGTCAGTTCCCAGGGGACACCTGAGAAAACAAACAAGAGGAAGCTGGAGCCACTGCTCTTACAAACCTCCCTCATCCTGCCCTGTTCAGAGCCCACTCTCTGCAGAGCATCCCCAGCACCATCAGGGCATCCATGACTCTCCAGATGAGCCCAAAACAGGCCCTTTTTAGTTCAAGTGTCCTTGAGTGACCCATGACTGAGCACAGCTCCCACATCTAACCAGGCAAACTGTCCTACCACCTACCCTGTTTATGAATCACCATTTAGAAAGTCAAAGTTATAACCTTCCTTTTCACATTCTTTTAGCAGCTTACAAAGCTTACATTCCTGGCCCAAACTTATATGAATCATTTCACAGACCCATTTCCCAGGTTAGATAGATTTGTATATTCCTTCCAATGATTCACAAACTCCCCCAGTGTGAATGGTGTTAAACTCCAAGAATTAAGATGACATTTTGGATCACAATAACTGACTTAAAATATATGGTTTCCTACTTCCTTGGGTCATTGTTGTATAGTCTTACTATATTTCCACTTCATAAAGATATACTTTCCTTCTAAAAGAATCACAGGCAAGCTACAGCTTGAAAATTAATCAATAAACCTTTATTATGCTAACCCTTAATAGGATTACTAATATGAAGGAACTTTAACATGAGTTTTTTCCCCAGGAATTGTTTACTGGCAAAACCTCATCCTTCTCTGACATTCACACTGCATCACTGTCCTTTCCCAACATCTACTCTTTCTTAAAGAGCCACAGAAGGGATATTAAACACAATCTTCTTTAAAAGCAGTATTTCAATTAGTCACAAGTCAAATGACTCAAGAGTTCCTATTTCTGGTGCAAATTTCAGTGTACTGAAGATCTTTGAGCAGTTTAGCTTCAGCCCAAATAGTCTTCCATTCCTGTGTCAGATTGGACCTCTTCATCCTCTCTTGAATATTTGCAGTAGATGCTCTAGGTAGATATATTTAAAATGTGAAAAAATAAGAGCCTATTGAGTCTCCAGAAAGGCTATAAGCTAAGTGACTAAAAACCCTTTAAAGGCCTTTGTAGTCCCATAGGCAGCTCTCTCCCTCAAGCTGCAGGATGGAGCTCTGAATCAACAATATTTCTTTCGCTTTCCTTTGTCTTTCAGAGTTTGGCATAAAGACAGACTTGTTTATGTGTATGTAGGGAAATTAGGAAGCATAAGAATGATAATTCAGCTAGGGGCAAGCCATGGTCATTATTTGGGCCACTAGACAGCAGGGTTGAGTTATGGCTTGCCATGACAGTACTCTAAATAACTGTTAGCAGGAAATATTATCTTACATTACAGAAACAATTACAAGAGTTAACCATTTGGAAAAGAAAATCATGCTGCTGAAGAACTGCCACTCAGCCACCATAGCTCACATTCCTCAGATTAAAATAGAAATTTCAAAGGGAAAAGAAGAGAAATCAATCCAAGTTTATGTCCAAGTAATGCAACATGTTTTCAGGGTAGCGCACACCAAAACATATGCATATTTGTGTTGCTGATTTGCACAAACTCATTCCTGCAGGATGAACATCATAATTGAAAATGAGAGCACAAATGGCCACTTAAATGCCTAAACCCCAGCTTGAGTAATTGTGCATGCACACACATATCTGTTTTTCAAGCACAACTGCATCTTTTCAATCCTGACAATCTGGATCAAAATGGTTTCTATTAACATTATAGATGTATTTACATGCATAGAATACTATATCATTTGGACCTCAGAATTTTTGGCAAACATCAAAGCAAATTCCTTATTTAGGTTTACCTGAGGTTCAAGCAAGAATTAGCAATGACAGAGTTGTAAATGCCCCACAGCTAGTTTGTGGAGGATTAGATATGTGCTCTTTAGGGACCAACCCATCTGAGACTGCACATAAAATTATGGTTTTGGAGCTGCCACATGTGTTTGTCAGAGATTAATAAAATACTCAGGGAAAAACACAAAACAGAAGGGGTTTGATTGCACCTAAGTGATTTCTTTTCTGTGCTTTGTAGCATCTGCTGCAGACCTGGTTGCCACAACTGCTACCCAATGGCCTAAAATCAGAAACACACAACATTCACAAGCAATGGGTCCATCAGTTAAGAAAGAGCCAAGTCCAAAGGGGTGACAGTAAACAATGCCTGAAATAAAGCAGGTGCTCTGTTATGGCACTTTGAGACCAAAGATATAACAAAAAAACTTCTGCAGTCAGTCCACACTGTCAGAACAGATACACATCAGTTAAAACAAGGAGAGATATGAATGCTGTCAGTGATACACTCCTAGTGAGCCCCAAAATTGTGTGGGATCTGGTGCTCCAGCTGGATCCTTACAAATCTGTGGGGATTGATGGGATTCACCTGAGGATCTTCAAAGGGCTGCCGATATTATTGGAAAATCCTTCTCAATGATTTTCGAGCAGTCTTGGGAAACTGGAAAGGTCCCAGATGACTGGAAGCTGCCAAATGTTGTCTCAATCATCAAGAAGGGCAAGAAGGAGGACCCCAGTAACTACAGGGCTGCCAGTGTCACCAGTTTGGGTCAGATATTAGGAAAAGGTTCTTCACCCAGAGGGTGGCTGGACACCAGAACAGGCTCCCCAGGGCAGTGGTCACAGCACCAGCCTGAGAGAGTTCAAGAAGCATTTGGCCAATACTCTCAGGCACATGATGTGACTCTTGGTATGCCCTGTACAGGCCCAGGAGCTGGACTCAATGATCCTTGTGGGTCCCTTCCAACCTGGCATATTCTCTTATTCTGTCATAAATAAAAGCCTTCAGCTGGGTTTTTTTGTTTTCATAAGAAATTGTGTAATGAAAAGATACACTTGAAGTATTTCTACTGTTTACAGCAAAAGAGCCTTTTTCTTAATATTCTCCTTTTTATTTACTTTCCCAGCTGTATTACTGTTATGAGCCTGAAAGCTGAAAGCCATTGATATGGACACTATTTGATTTTTGAACAGACTGCGTGCTGGATGGGATTACAGCCCATTCAGAGCTATCTAAAGATAGAGAAGTAGCACAGTTCAAGGGTGCCCTCACCTGCATGTCAGAGAAAGAGACAGAAATTATTGTGACTTAAAACACTTTGCTGTTCTCTGCCTGAAACCTAGCATGTGCACAAAACCAAACAAAGTTATTCAAAAGCAAACTCTCTTTTTTGTAATATGCATGTTCTGGAGGGGAAAACAACTGTTCTCCCACCGTCCTTGGATTGCCATGCCCAGCCTCCACATGGGTTTATAGCAGGAAACTTTGACAGGTAAATCTTCAGACTCTGGTTTGGCTATTCCATGCAGATGGTTCAACCCACAAAGTGTCAAGCTGCCTTTCCAGAGATCTCAGTCTAACCCCAAGGATGTTATTTTTGTCATCTAAAAATATCCATGAGAAACATAGCTTAGTCTTAATCTCCCATAGCTGCTTCTACTTCGTGTTCAGACCTTGTGTCACCATGCTGCTCTCAGAGGTAATCCAGACCTGCTTTGCCTTTATATCCATCTAAGCACAGAATTCACTGCTACTCAAACGAGGTGCTAGAGATTTCAATTATGTAGACCAAGATCTATTAGAAAATTGGATGGGAGACCACCAACCTTTTTTTTCACATCACTGGAGCAGTGACTTAAAGTCATGATAGTGCACTGTAGAAGTGACTGATTAGTGCAATAAACTATGTGGCTACATAAAGCCTCTTTCCCTGGTTCTTCTCATTTCTGAATGGTATTAAAATAGTTTATGAGTGTTCAGCTGCTTTGCACTTTACACCCTCTTATGTGCCATAACTGTTAGAGGGAAGACAGAAAAATCATCCCTTTTTAAATCTTTGCCTTTTGTTTTTATGCTAATGACCTTTTGTTATCTAACAGACAATGAATACAGGAAACAGCCCTCAAGAAGTAAGTTTTCATTAATGTCATTCCTGTTACTGCTGGCAGAAGACACCACAGACCAGAGCTAGAACTGAGAACCAAACTTCTGCTTTAGGCAGTGCTGCATGAGAGCCAGGGTCCCTGGGAGGACTGGTACTTCCCTCTCCTTCAAAAGCTGAGCTTTTGAGCATTTTGGGAGAAAAATGGGGCAACATGGGAAATAGAGAAGGAAATTACTACTAGGGATGCTGTCATGGGATGCATCTGAAAAGAGTTCTTGCACTCACACCTGGTTATTGCCTGGTAACTCGAAAAAAACCCCAACAAAACAGCATTACATGAAGATATGACCTAATTATGGATTGTTATGTGTGTGTATTTAGCAATAATCCTTTTTCCTATTTGCATTCAGTAATATATACACAGTAGAATATGGCAGTTCTTCTCCAACTAAGAGTCCTTAAGTCTTTGCCTTTTGTGGCCGACAAACTAAAGCAATCAAAAAGGTAAATAAGGATCTAGACTATATCACTCACTTCCACTTCTCTGAGTTCTGCTTCCCCAGACACTGAAGGATCCTGTGGGATATAATGCAACATATGACCATTTTATATAAGGGCACATCCACTGGTGAAATTCAATAAGCCAGTTGTAAAACACTATGGAAATGTTTCTCACTTATACATGACTCTGAATACAGCATAATTTCCAAAGGATTTTACATCATAAATCATCCCTATTTCCATGCAGAAAAATACCAGCAGAGTTATCTGAGAGTCCCTACCCAGGTTACGGCATCATGGAGGTAGGATGTGTTCAAACACTAACTTCAGAGCTGTGCAGTGTGCACAGACCCAAGGTGCACCATCACTGGAGCTCTCTTCCCTTCCAGTGTCACCCCCTGCTTCATTTTCTCCCCTCAGCTCCAACCTGAGCTATAAAACTTCAAAAGCCCTTCAGTTTTTCTACCCCTTCAAGACTCAGAGATACTTCACAGCATTAAAACTGTGCTGCACCTTTTTCCTGACTCCCAGCAGTGCTGCCCATTAGGTTGCAGAAAAGGTTTTGATTTCTCACTCTCTCATTGCGATATTGACTCAATTTTCTGGTTTTTTGATGCTTCTGTGGGACACTCAGCTAGGTTTATAAAATTAGGATGGCAATTTGCTGAAACCACTGGAGCAAATTTGGCCCGTGTAATTACCCAATTGCATGTGCAATCACACGAACCATGTGCACAGGTAAACAATTCAACTTCAGCTGGACCTCTGTAGGTACATTTTTGCACAGCAATTTTGAAAACATAAGCTCTCAAATGAAGCTTATTTTTGTAGATAAGGCTCTTCATCACTTTTCTACAAACACCATTTCTGCTTGCCAGTCTGTTTCCACAACCCAAGGTTATTTTACATCCCCTCTCCTATCACAGCACTTCACCAGCTTTTAATGCTACATTTGAATAACAGATTACAAAGAGAGAGAAGGGAAAAAGTGAGAGAGAAATAAATAAAAATGTTAAAGAACACATTAGCCAAAACAAAAAGCTAACCCAGGATAGAATTTTTCTAAAGAAAACTCATGGAAAATGAGCTTTATACTTGCAAACATAAGCTCCTGGTTTTTTTGTTGTTGTTGTTCATAAGCCTTCAAAAATTTCAGTGCATATTTCACAAAAAAAAAAAAAAATGTGTTTTAATACTTAAAAGGGACAAAATAGCCATATAAAATGTGAAATGTCACTTGGAACTCCAGGGATGTCCAGTTTTCATGGCAAAAGAAATACTGCCTGATTTATTACACAGGGTAATAGATGAAGGTATATTACAAGAGACAATAACCTTCATTCCCAGGCAATTTCAGCTTTCCAGGTAGTGGGGATATTGCAGTAAAGTATTGGACATTCTTCATTGCTTCTATAAAAATGAAGTTTTTACAGTTTCATTTTGTGGACTTCTCTTTTCCCATCCTATGAATAACAACTCCATCTCTGCATCTGTAGCTTCCAACAGGCTTTAAGTCAGGTAAACAGCCTTGATTTTGAGATGGGTGACCAAAAGAGTCCCCTTTACTTGTGATATTAGCTCAACTCCAAAATATTCAGCTCTGATATCAGTGTTTGATGTCTGCCACAACCAGCTATGAGGTACTATCCAAGTTCAGCAGCAATTATGTCTCAGTGTAGATTTGCTTATGCAGCCACCTGGGCCAGGGTTTGCAGATATCTCCTGTAAATCCCAAGAAGGTATAAAGAGACTCCAGATTTTTAATACATTTCCCCAAGTCCTGCACTGATGACACTGAGATATCCCCTCACAAACCTTCATCAGGTGGTTCTGGAAGTCACTGCAGCAGGACACCTTCCCTGTGCCAGAATGTAATCCTGAGGAGGAGCTGCAACTACAAAGCTCAGAGCTCCATGAAGTGACCAGGGTTGAGATGCTGGGTCAGACCTCATGGGAGCCAACAGCCCAGTGGGAGTGGTGGGAATCCTCTCCATTTCCACCAATCCTGCTGCACAGCCTGTGGCACTAATGCACCAGGCCCTAACAAGGGACCAGCTGCTCCTTGCCTGTCTCTCTACAGAGCCCAGCATGGGCACAATTGTGATGGGAATAATACACCACAATTGGGACTCAAATAAGCATAATAACAAACAAAAGGGATAATGACACACAATCAAGCTAACAAGAATTATAATATAATTCAATCATCTCATTAACTTTACTAAAAGCTGGCTTTGTACACCAGTCTCCTGGCTCCTGGAAATGTCTTCAAAGGAGTGCACATATCTGATTACAAACTCACATCATCAGTCAGGCAAACAGACATGAATGCAGAACAAAGGGATGCCTTTCTGAGCCTGTGGAACAACCTGTTCATATCTAATATTCATGCTAACTTGAAAATGCAAGGTAGAACCTAACTGAAATAATTCCCAAGGCTAGAAGCTGAAGCGTTTAGTAGTCCAAGACAGTAACATCACTGAGCCCACACCCAGGGACTTTTGTAGTAAAATCTCCAGGAGACCTTGCATCACCAGCATTAATTGTATAGGAAAGAGCAAAGGGACACACACACAGCTAATTGGGTACCTTTACTGAGCTTACAGAGGCTGCACATGCTTTGGCAATTGGCAACTGGGAGACTGATGAAATGCACTGGATCCTTCCAGTTTTTAATATGGCCATTAACTAATTAGATTTCATGACCATTTAGAAGACAGATGATATTGCAATCTCCATTCTATTAGCAAGAACAATATGGTGCTTCCATAAGAAACCTGCCAACAGGAGAATGAGGCCTCAGAATTAAAAAAAAAAAACAACAACAAAACAACAACTTAGATCCTGTCCATGCCACACTTTTTAGTCAAAAAGCAGCAGTTGTGTTGGTCAGTTATTAGGCTGGACACTGGGACAAGCAGTTCTAAGCAATAAATTGTGTTCCCTCTCTGGCTCAAACTCCTGGAAGCACACGGGATATGTTGAAGACAAAAGGAATTGTAGCAAAGCACCCAACATTTCAGCTGTACAGCGTCTGAGAAACAAAAGCACCAAGCAATAAAGCCAACCATTGAGACAAGGCTGGTGCTGAGTCCCACAGAAAATGATATCACACAGGCTCCTGTTTTAGAGGCTCAGGCACGCTATAAATTAGGTGAGGGTGTTAAAACAACAGCTGGCTGCTAATTAGTCACAGCCCCCCTCAGCAGGGTATCAGCAAAGTGGCAGAGAACATCTCGAGTAAATTAAATTTTAAAAAATCCTCCTGCAATCACTCCCCTGACAGACCCTTCCTTCATCTCCCCTCTCAGCTTTTTATTTATTGTAATTACTTTAGTAATAAGATTTGTTTCCTTGTTATTATATATATTACCATGCAGGGCAACAACAACAACAACAACAAAAAATAATAGCTGGGAAGAGTTATGTAGTTTATTTATCTCCTTGGCTGTTATTGGGCCATTGGGTGGAGAGAGCGATGAGGAGGTGGGGGCCTGGGAAAAGCAGTAAATAGAAAAGAAAGCATATTCCTCAGGAGCAGAGACATATGGGGGCATATTTACGAAGGAGGAAACACTGACAATGAGTGAATAGAGCTAATAACTCAGGGGGCCCAGCAGCTCTGGCTGATAAAGGAAGGAATAAACAATCCTGCACTGGAAGTGCTGTCAGAAGGGAGAGTCCTGGGGTGCAGCTGTCTGCAGGGGGATGTTTATCACAGAAGGAGAGCCAAGGATGGGCTGTCACATCAGCACGGCACAAAGGGCCTTGGATGAAACTGGGGCACCTCCCACAGCAGAGAGGAACTCAGAGGAGTGTGTGGTGCAGGGCCAGACACCATTTCTGGCTCCACCAAGGAACAATTCTCAGAGATGAGAGCTAAGAAATACTGCAGCTCATATTTTATCTCATGCTGTGCAGGCACTGGCCACATTTGCTACCCTAAGCTCTCAGATCCATCACTGCCCTCTCAGTGGAAGGCAACAGAAGCAACACCTGAGGCACCAAAGAGATGTAAAAATTTCTGCTCCATTTGAGGAAAATTAGCCCACATTTCATATTCACTTCCCAGAGCCACCAAATATTCCAGGATAGATGTTCACAGAACTTACATCTTTGTTATCTCTGAGGTCTTCAGGAAAGCACCAGTGCACACGAACCTGCCCCCTTAGAGTGTGCATCTCAGAGCACAGCCAGTGTATGTGATGGTTGAGTCTTTCCCAATTTACAAAATGTTCTTTTTTTTTCCAAGTATGCCTTGCCTTCCACATATGCCTAATCAACTACTTTTGGCAGGGTAGTGACAATTTAGGTGCAGAACTTCTGAAAAAAACGTGGGGACAGACTCATACAGCATCTGCCAAAGAGCAGCACATCACTCCTGTAGCACCTCTCTCCTAGAGAGAGATTGCATTAATTCAAAACCACTCCTTTCCCAGCTTTCTCACATCTCTGCACTATCCTTAGAGAAACACACACATCATAGGTTAACCAGTCTGGAGAGAGCCTTTGGAGTGTGTTTGCAGAGTGCATGGCACCAATTTAGAATTAAACTTCCCTTTCAATCCTCTGACCACAGACAAGCAATAAAGAGAAGGAGCGATGTCTGCAGTTGTACAGCTTTGTGTGACACCACCTCAAGATTTAGTCCTTGAGGATGCAGTTCTGCATCATAAACCAACTCCTTAGACCAGCCATTAGCTTTTTTTTTCCAATCCCTGATCCTTTCTGCCTCTTATTGCCCAGAGAACACAATGTCTCCAATTCAGGAGAGCAAGCATTAATACAGGAGAGAAAAAGGTCATTTATACAAATAGTGTGTTTGGGTATAGAGACAAATGTGCTTCTTCTCCTCCTCTTAAAATCATCTTTCCAAACAGAAAGGACCAGGTTCCAAAGGTTAAGTGGGAGCACACCACTTTTTTCCTTTGTAGTTTTTGAGAGTGTGCAGAGGAAAACTGTTCTAGAAGGGATTTTAGAGGGCATTTCTCCCTCTTCATTTCACTAATTGTCAAAAAACTGAAGCTTTTCTCTGATAGGTTTGAGGAGGTAATGAACAAAGCCCCTGAGTAAATAAGGAACAGAGTAAATTAAAGGGGAGGGAACATCAGTGGAGAGACAGAAAACCCAGCATCTCACCTGCCTTACCTTGGAGAGGCAAGGCTTACTCAGCCTGTGTTGTGGGAGAGCAGGTGCAGGAGGGAACAGGATGTTTTTAAACCATATAAAGAATAGTCCATGGCTATAATCCAAAATAAAAATCAGGACTTCCTCTACCTGGTTGCTACTATGGTTACCCCACAGCTTTAAAGAAATCATGAGGCTTCCAACACATTTCCTTTATCAAAAAAAGACTCACCAGCTCCCATCTCCACTCATTGGTTCATTAATTTATAAAATGCATCAATTTCTTTTGAATGAAAAGCCTCCTTGATTCAACAGGAGGGAAGAGTGAGAAAAGGGAAGCAGATGAAAAGAAAAAGGAAACATTAAAAGCAAGTAAAGGAAGAGGAAGGAGGTGGCAGTGCTTACACACCCACACACACTCTTACACACTACCAGTAAACCTGAGGCCCAGAACAAAAACATTTCTTTTAATATAGGAGGAACCAAGGCTACTAAAAACCAGACATATAAAGAAACAAGAAAAGTATGTGGGCCACAGGAGGCTTCACAAGAGAGATGTCTTTAATTTAAGGCATAAAGGAATGAATTACTGCCCCCTCCATGCCTCATGATCAGTAAAGGAACCATGGCCAAGTCCCTGTTCCCATCCCACATTTGAGGTTTACTAAACTTTTAATTCATCACCAGATTTAACTACAGTTCAAGCTCATCTGCACCACAGAACAGTAAACACCCTCCTGTGTGACACAGGCCTGGGCCATACCCTTCATTCAGGTGTCACCAAGAGCCACATTCTCCCTCCTGAAGGTCCCTTCTCTGCTACACTGACTCCTGACAACTGGAGGGAAAGCTCAGGCACTCCCTCCAGTCTTGCATCTGATGGAAAATTTAACGAAGTGTAGTGAGAGGAAGAAAATAAGGGGGCAGAAGCCACAATTGTTTTTCTTGTTCCTTCTGTCTGTGAGGATCAAGAAAGTATTTGGAGCCAGCAGAGGCACCAAGATGGGGCAGTACCCATCTATTCTGAACAGTCCTCCCAGACTTCTGGCAGACCCAGGCCCTGGGGAGTCCAGCAGCCCAAAAGCTGTGACTTCACAGACTAGAGACTGTCAGAAAGACCCAAGGTGCTCACTGGTGAATCTCTCACCCCAAACCCAAGTTTAAAACCCAACTCAACACAGCTATTGCTCAGGATTGCTTTTCTGCTCCTGCAACACTCAATCTGCACAGCCCAACCCCAAAGGAAGTGAGGGAATGTAGCTTAAGAAAAGGTCCTCTACACTTTGCTGTGTTCCAGTGCTTGTTTAAGCCCATCTTTCAGCTTTGACATTTGTCCTGCCTTCCACTGCAATAAGCCAGGGGACACAGCTGCGGCAAACCCTGCAAGACCCCATTACCAGGTCAAGACACACAAGTCAGCACCCACTGGTGGGATGTGATCATGATGTCCTTCCCCTCCATCAGGCAGAACCAACAGTTATTAACTCACTGCCACTCCACAAACACCCAAAGTGAACAAATCCCACTGTCTGCAAGAGAAGGAGATTATTTTCCAAAAAAGCGCAAGCCTGCCTTACCTTTGTGCACTCTTCAAGGTTTCACACAGCAATATTGATTTCATCTCAGCATATTAGGAGCAGAGTTGCACCTTTTCCAGTCATGTACAGGGAGAGGGAAGTTAGTGTGGGTGGATAGGGAGGGTATAAGGGGTAAAGAATGCAAAAGAAATCAATATTTTTCCAAGATCAGATTCAGTATCTCTTAGGAAACACGTGGGAAAGAAGATTGAAAAGAAGGTGGGAGAAGGAAGAAGCTTCACTATACAGAAATATTTCTATGAAAATTAAGAAATCCTTACTCATCCTCCTCCCACCAGGCTATACAAAGCATTAATTACAGCCAGTTTTTGCAAAGCATATCTGCCTTGCAGCTGTAATCTGCCCTGCCTTATTGATAACCTCCATTTATCAATAAAGATCCTGTTTCTCCAGCACCACTAACACTCCTTCCAGGCAATTGAGAGATCTTGAGGCCACTGACAGATGCAGGACAGCACACCAGGCCATGTCTCAGAGTCACATATTCCATACAGAACTGATAACAGGATGAATAAAACATCAGGCAAAGGGAATTCTCCCAGCACCAACACTGAAGATGAGACCTGCCGGGTGCACAGACAAGCCCCAGAACAAGCACACGTCACAACTCACTTGCCATTGATGACTCCATCAGGATTAAGCATGGGCACAATCTTGAAGATGAAGCATTTCCTCAGGAGCTCAGCAATGGGATCAGTGCTCACGAGGAACTCCAGGGTGCCCTTCATCACCCAGCTGGCATTGCTCTCACCAGGGTGAACACGGGCTGTGAGGAACACGTAAGGACGATTGCCTGCAAAACAAAGCAAAAACACCCCTAAACTGAACAGGACTTTCTTTGAATAATATCTTTGCAAGTGGATTTTATTCCTTTTGAATTTAGATAACAATCCAAAACGGATTCTAAGGAAAACACATCCCCCTAGACAGTCTAGATATTTTCTCAAGGTGCTAATTGATCACAGATTTGGACCTCAGAATCAGCACAGAGCCTGTTTCATCCCTATCCCTCTGTTTGTTTATTCTGTGATACCATACAGATATTTACTTTCCATTAGAGAGCATTCTGCAGGTGCAGGTTACTGCCTCTCCAAAGAGCTTTGCCATACTTTCTAGCAATTATTGAAAGTTTGATCCCATTAAATTTCACTAAGGTTTAAAAGGCAGCAAGAAATTATTTCATTTTCTAAGGTCCTGCTCCACTTTCAGTATTTTACCTTTAACAATTCAGAACTTTCTAAATATCTAAGCAGATTTGCCCACCCATAAGGGCTCCAAGGACATGCAAGCTGCCTGATCTCTGGAAATAATGTGTTGTAGGGTCAAAATCACAATTAATTGAACTAAACTGATATAATTAAGGAAAATGCGCTAATATGTTCACCAGAGCTGCAGAGGCTGAGTGCTCAAACCTAGCCATTATTTCACAAGCATAAAACAAAAGGTAGAAAAAACAATGCACATAGCTAAGGCAGGCTGTTGCTTTTGGTGGAATGACATTTTCAGTTTTATGTAATATAGATGCTTACTCAGATTAGAAAGGCTGATTTTCAGAAGTTGCAGCTAGAAGAGTTCATCTGTTTCTAGCACTACTTTCATGCATGGAAACATAAGCTGTGGCAATTTGGGGTAGGGAAGAGGTTTCGGGGGCTGCTTTAAAAAAAAAATCAATTTTTTACTAAACAGTTCATCAATAATCTCTACTGAACCTATTTCAAAATAGACTTGCAACTTAACAGCAAAAGTTGCCTTGTTATCAGATATGTTATTTGCTGTTCCTGTGAAAAAACCACTAAACACATTTGGTCTAGTTACAAGCCTCCAAAAACTCTCAGCATACATATGCTTAGAAAAGACCAAGTTTGACAGCAGATTCTTTGAAGATCCCATCTGTGCTGAGCACACTTCAGGGATGGGCCAAGGAAACAGGAGAAGGCAGAAGGAGACACCTGCCAGGCACAGAAAATAAAAGGAAAGGAGAAACCAATTATCTGTCTTAAAATGATCCTTTTGTGAGCATTCACTATCACAAGTCAACCTGACAGATTTACTTCAGTGGAAAGCTTTATCTGTCAGGGCATCACAGCCATGCCAGGGCAGGTTTGTCCTGCTCGATCAGACAACGTCAGAGCTCAGCCTCTGTTCCCTTCATGAACTGAAGGGCCCCAACTGACAGGACAGGGAGAGACAACAGGACAGAAAGCAAAACCAAAGGCATCAGCTGAATGTCCTTGTAAACAAAGGCTGAATTAGCAATTTAGCCCTTGTCCTTAGCTCCCAAAGCCATCCTTCAGCTTCCAAATGCTTTACAAATCATTAATTAATCATAGTAAAACCAGGCAGTAGAACACCATCCCCAAAAATAGAGATGGTATTAAAGAGCTGTTTAGCTGTTTGTCTGACCAAGAAAAGGCTGTGTCAGATCTGGGAATACAAGTGCAGTTTCTCATTTCACATTCAAACAAGGAATAAGCACTAATTTTTCTCCTTAACTATGTATTCTGCACAGTTCTGCTCAGTATACACATTACAGCACAATTTAGTTACATCATACAGGGACACACTCAGATTAGGAAATAATTCCCCCTCCACACCTCCCTCCTGAGCAGTTGGTGGGCACTAGAAGAGTGAATTGCACTCCCAGCTCAGAGCTCATCCAGAGCAATCATGTTCTGGTGCAGTAAAGCAACTGGGACTCTGTTTCCCACATATCAGGCTTTTATCATTCTTATACCTCACCATACTGGGGGGGGGAGGGGGGGTTAGTACATTTTCATCAACATGTACATAAGTGCCTTAGGCACTTACGGACTGCAAGAGACTCCTTTAGCTCCTGAAGAACCAGACATTCTGATTTTTTTCCCCCAAAATTAGAGTACACTAGTTCTATTCTTTTCCAGCTAATTGTGCATTACTATCTACCTTAGTAATGCTTTATAATAGCAACAAACAAAAGCTAGAGTTCACAAAGACATCAGCTGCATTTTGCCATTTCCAAGCATTTTCTCCTTTCTCCCATCACCATGAGTTAGTGCTGCTCTGCAGGCTCATTGCTGAGCTAAACTTATGGGGCTGTGCAGTTATAGCTGGGAATGAGGCTCCTGAGGACTTCTAATGGACAACAGCTGTAAATAGCACAGAGCAAAATAAAACATGCTCTCTTTTGCAATTGATGAATACAGCTTTAACAACTCTTACCTCTTCTATATATTGGGAGAGAGTTCAGCATCTTAATTGAGGGGTTCATTCCTCAGTCAAAATAAGAAAAATAAAATAAAATAAAATAAAAACCAAAAAAAAAAACCCAACCTCCAAACAATGGCTTTCTCATGTCAGAAACCCAGGACAATTTGCCATAATTCTGCTAATTGCAATAGCATGGAGTTGGCAGAGACCTGAGTTCTGCTGTTTCTCTCAAGGCTCATCAAAGTCAAGCTTGTCTTACTTAGACTCAGTGTTGGAAAAGCTCCTGGAGTCTCCAGATCTTAAACCCCAGGAAACATGAGGGCAGGGAAAGAGACCAGAGGTGACCTACACTGTTTCCCTGTGGGTGAAAATGGAGGGCCCCACAGCCTGCAGGTCCAGCCAAGGAAATCTCTCTGTTCCAGTGAAAGTCTCCTTTGAAAGATCCCCCTCCTGCCAAGCACATCCGCAGCTCTGACATCCCACCCACAGGAGAGTCATAAGGAAGGTTTGTACAAGCAAGGAAACCACAGAGCTTGTTAACTGCCTGTTCCCTTCACAGGAGCCATCACAGCCAAATCCCACATCCAAATGCTGCTCCCCCAGAGTGCTCCCAGCGTGAAAACTAATGAAGCAGCAAATAGAGCGAAGAGCTGATGACATGCCCATAAAACTTGCTACCCTTGAAACACCTGGAAAACAGCAGGAATCCCCCAAACCTATGTTTTACAGCATATCCAGTTACTTTGGAATTATTGTGCTAACTGCTATTAGCAGAGCTCATGAAAGGAGCAGACAGAGCACTGGCCAGCCATGTTCCACACTCAACTGGCAGCACCAGTCAAGATCTCTGCACACAGTTCAGCTGGTTCACTTCATTCCTGACTTCCAACACCCCCATAACTGCAGTCATGACCAGACCACTTCAGTACTACCCAGTACAGCTTACTGGTTTATACTGGTGCCCAGCTGCCCTTCTCTGCTCTTTCAGAGCCCTGTGGTACAACTTCCCATGCCCTGCCAAACTTGTGTTAAGTACTCTCAACCTCAGGTTCCTCATGTACCTCCTCCGAGGATCAGAACTGTGCTTAAGTCTTCAGAATCCTCAGGCCAACACT
The DNA here is from genome assembly GCF_965178545.1 of Coloeus monedula. Classification (NCBI taxonomy): domain Eukaryota; kingdom Metazoa; phylum Chordata; class Aves; order Passeriformes; family Corvidae; genus Coloeus; species Coloeus monedula. The sequence continues at coordinate 6,393,323 of NC_138794.1, forward strand.
TAAGTAGCTCCCTTCCAAGTTTGAGGAAGCTGCCAGAAAGCTCAGGTTAGCCATTTATCTCTGCAAAGCCCACACGACACATAACCTTCTCTGGGAATGTAAATAATGAAAAGGGAAAGCGGAGGAATCTTTTCATGGTACATAAAGCCTTATCCAACAAATCATGCCTCCTTCCACTGTGCTACATTTCAACATGCCCAGAATATAACATGGCATCAACAATACCCAAGGTGGGAGATTAAAGAACCACTGATTCCTCTTGCAAAACTTCGAGCAAAGAACCTTTGAATAATAATTTTACTAATGCATCAACTAATTCCCATCTCTCCTTCTCTTCACTCATTTTTGATTGTGGATATATGCATGAAGATGAGAGCTTTGTTCTTCCAGTTGTGCTAACTTACTGCTTAATCTCCTGCCTCTAAGGATCCTCCTCTAGTCATGTCATCACCAAGGTTCACTAGGAAGTGACTTTGATGTCACTAATCATGACATCAATTGCAGAATGAGAAGCCTGAAAGAAAAGAACAAAACCCCATTAACACAGCAGTGTCCCTCATCAAGGGGAGCACAGAAAGGAAATGAAAAGCAGTTCCAGATGCCCTGATCTGGGCTGCTGTTCTAAATTATTTCAAGCTGAGGTTTGAGCCATGCTATTTGTAAAGGGACAGGACATTGAAATAACACAGGGCTAGGATTTTTTAAGGAGTCAAAGGGAATTATATACACAGCATGCGAAAAATTCAGCCTAGATCTGGGTCTTGGGCTGAAAGTTTCTGGCTGTGCCTCTGCATTCCTCTCTTTCCTTTACACAAGCCCAGGGCCATTAAGACACAGGCTTCTTTTTCTCCTTTATATCTAAGTACAGCATGACTACCATGAACATTACACAGATGAAAGGGTCAAGTTTACCCTGGGATATAGCAGAGAAAACCCAAGAAAGCAAAACTTTCCCTTCCAACTTAGCTGTGCCCACTACAGGCTATTCTGTGAGTAAATGATGGGTAAAGAGGAGGACCATCACATAGCTCTGCCATGCACGTCCCAGCTGCATCACACCCAAGGCTGCATAGGTATGCAAAGCCAGAGAGAATATGGTGTGGTGTACAATAAATATATAATAGTATACTTATAAAAAGCATCAAATACTGAGATCACAGAAAACAATGAGCATGATCCGAGGCAAACTCTGTCAGATACTTTTCTCTCCTCCTAAAACTTTTCTACTAGTTGCCACACTTTGGGTTGCCTTAAAACAGAATAATTCTTTCCTGCCCATCTCCCCCCCACCCCAAATTGCTCTCTCCTTGCTGTGCCTGCTTTTGGCTAAATGCTCCAAAAGACCCATTTTAATACAGAGGCAAAAATACAGTCTAGCAGGATCAGCTGTTGTTTTCCAGAGTTATCAGTGAGTTTTCCTTTCTTAAATATTTCTATATTATATGTATTATTAGTGTTACCTATGGCAAAGAAGTGAACATTACAAATCATCTCAGCAGCCTGTTCTCTACCTTCCTAGCTTGGTGGGGGAGTTTCAGCCTCTAAGTTGCTTGGCAACCTTCTTTTGTGTACATGTTTTATGAATTCATTCACCTCTGAATCAGAGATGATCAGGGAGCTGAATATGGGTACAGACTGCTCAGCCTCAGTTCAGCTTGACAGCCTACTAATGCTGGGTTTGAGCTCCAGGAAATTGGTAAGCAAGTTGTCAAGCCTGCTTTGGGGAAAGTTCCAAAATCCCAAGCTCTTAAAGCAGCAGGAACCAGTACAATTATTTAGCAGGACCTTCAGTATGACTGAAGGCAAAGAAAACTCACAGGAACTAATTCCACTTCAAATCAAAGCATACCTCTTGGGGAAGATTGTGGAACAACTGAACCTTATTTTCAGAACTTACACCCATGGAAAACCTACTATAACCTTTTGCAAATTGTTTCAGTTTATAGCTAACATCCCAAGTGTGTGCACCTGCATTAGTCCAGCTGAAATTTCCAACCACTGCATCATCCAGGCCTTCATACACCCACTCAGCATTCACTGGCATATCCAGTGTCACTCTGCACACCCTCTGAGCTGTTTGAGTATCATCAGACTTCAAAACTGAAACCATGCAGGTACCTTATTACTCTGCTGCCAAGCAAGTTACCTGCATTTACCTCCCCCCAGAGCTGTCACTAGCAGAGGAGTTCCTCCGCCTGGGTGTGCCTCCCCCACCTGTGCTCACTGCTGCCATCCATCTCTGCTCCCCTCAGCCCCATTCCAAGGGCATAAAACCAAGATGGGGGACAGCTGGTTAGGAAGAAGTACTGCCAAGAAGGATTAGGATCAGGGGATTACAGCAGATGAGACAGTGATGCAAAGCAGTTGCAAAAATGGCAGCTCTCCTGGGACTCACTCTAGGCAGCTTCACAGCGAAGGCATGGAACACTGTTACTTCCCTCTGCTCAACCCAGTGAGCAAAACCAAATAGCTGCAGTGCTGTGCCCACTGCTGCCCACCATAGGTTTAAAAATTGATGAAAACTGAAGAGGTCATTGGAAATCATAAAGTGTTTAGAAGTCTTAGGCAGAAAAACTGGAGAAAGTGGGCTTCAGACCCAGAAAGAAAAGATGAACAAAAAGGAAGGAGAAATAACCTTTAAATTGCAAAAGGCTGCTATAAAAAGAGATTGCAATCAGCTGTCCTCACTGTCCGCTGGGACTAGGCTGCATAAAAAGAAACACAAGTTACTGTCAACAAAGCCAACCTGTGGTGACCTGACTGCCCTCACTGCTGTGCCTGCATGTTTGCCCTCCCTCCTGCTGGGTTCTTGTTCATAAAGTCCTGTGCCAAGAAACTCCACTACAGTGTCCAGAACAGTGTCAGCACAGACCTACACCCATATAAGTTGTGCTAGCTCCTTTAGAAACTTGGTCCATGATTCCCCTTATTCCTCTGGAATTAGCTCTCTATTCTGAGGGCTGCTGGAATTACTATTCCAGTCCACAAGGCAGCTCCTGTGTTCTCTTTGATGCAAGGTGTCTGCTTACTACTTAATGTTAGCCATTTTAAGCCATGTTAATCATTAGCCACTAATTAGTGGCTAATCAGAAATATTTCATCATCATAGTTTGACATCATTAGAGCTTATTCCCACATACAGATCAGAATTATTTATGGAAAATTCTGTCTTACCTGCTCATTTAGTGGCAATCTTGCCAGTTCAAGATTGGAGTAATAAGATTTCTGGGATTTCTCTCATTAGTAATGATCTTCCAAAGCCCCTCTATTACCCTTAAGATTACCATTTCTCAGCTTGTATCTATCCCTTGAAAGGTGTGAGCAGCAAACACTAAGATCAGCTCCAACACATGATCTAGGTAGCTGATGTTGGGAGCTCCAGATTATCTGTCAGAAGGCAGGCAAGGATCTATCATCCCCTGCTTCTGTAACACACATATTATGGCTTTAATTTGTTCTGTGGCAGCAGGCAATTTCAGATACTCAAGTATTTTGTATTGCCATGGCCAGGCCATCAATCCATGTGTTTTCAGTCAGCATTGGAAAAATGTAGACTGTCTTGCAGAGATGCAAACTTCTGAGATCTGGCAAGTAGGAAAAAGCAGTGTTTTCAAGTTAGGCATATGTGTGACTTTCACTTTCTAGGGTTTTTGCACAAAGACAACAATGCTGACCTGAGAGAAGAACCAGAACATTGCCCTAAACTGTCCCATGCCTAAAAGAAGGTGCAGGCAAGAGATAAGTACACAGAGACCTGAAGGACACCTGCGGTAACAGGCAGAGTGCAGAGATCCATAGAGCTATAAAATCCATGGGCTCTTTTCTGAGAGAAGGATTTCATCTGAAATGAAATCAGGCAGGAGGAGCAGACAGAAAAAGCTTCCATTGTCATAAAAATATCTCCCTGGGTAATCCACAGTGATGGAAAAAGGAAACCCTGATAATTTATGTGACAGTTTAATGGGATTTTGGTGACATTCGATACTTTAGAAAGAATTTGCCCAAATAGGACAGGCAGGACTTTAATAAGGCTTCAGCTCCAAACCAACAATATTTTCAACCCCTTGCTTTTACATTTCATTCTGCATACACACTTCTCACTCACAGCTCGTCTTTCTCATTTGCAAGGCACATTTCAACACTGTAGGGAAAACAACTGCACTTTCTGGTTAGATCCCCTGCCAGAGAGGCTTCTGAGTATCTGATCCCTAAAGGGATCAAGCTGCCTTTGCACCTACAGGGCAGAGCATCACCGAGCTGTGAACTCTGAGGCATGAGCTGCCCTCTGGCCATGTCCCCTGCTCTGTGGATGGCACTAATAGCTTCTGTGCAGAATTTAAGGGCAGCAGATGGACAGCGTGGAGCAGGAGCTGCTGGCAGAGGGGATGCCCCCAGAACACACTCCAGGAATAAATGGTTTTCACACAGTGACTAATGCCTCAGCCCCCATCTCCTGCCTGTGAGGGACACAGCCTTTACCCCCAGAACAACACCCCGTGCCCTTCACTGCCGTCGCTTCCAGAGCAGGCACAGCGCAAGAGGAATCGCTCAGAGTGCCAAACTCGGGTGAATCCGGGGTTAATGGGATGAAACTCCACAAAGGAACATTTAGACTGAACATCAGTGAGTTACACTAAAAACTCTCCCCTGTGGAGAGGTGGAAGTTAACATTAAAACCACATTGCCCAGAGCACAAGAAGTCATTTTGTACACAACAATCTTGCAGTGCCTGGGGACAGAAATAACCCAACAGGAATTTGTTTTCTTTGCTAACTTCCATGGATCCAGTTGAGAAGCCCTTATTTTGCTGGAAATTCTCCTTCTGGGAAATCCAGGCATGAAAGGAATAGTAAAAAGTTGGGTGAAGATCTCAACATTTTGTCCACTCAAAGATGAACTTAGAACCTGCAATGGGGCCTGTGAATCCTAAAATGGGCATGGGAAATGGAGCACCTGCCAGAGTTTCTTTCACCACTGGGAATAACAGCCAAGTTTAACAGGAAAACAAGTTCTCTTGTGTTTTGCTCTACAGAAGACAAACTCTATAAAAAAAACCTCTTTACTCTTTATGCAGAACATACTTAAAGCCCACTATTACCACCTACAGCATAAAATAATGTTTATTCTTAAATATGTGTTATGCTTTTAAGTGGCACAGATCCATCTCTCCCTGACTTGAAGTCTTCCTCAGGGAATGACTTGAAAGTAGTAAAATATATTAAAAGAAAGTACAATCAGAGCCTCTCATTGTCAAAGTGATAAAATATCAATTTTTGTTAAGATAAAATGCATCACAGATTGCCTCTGATGGTAAAAATTAAATTTTTGGTCTTCACTTGATTTGATATTTATCGCTCCATTGCTCCAGAATCAGTCAAGCAGGGAATGTTTCTTAAAAATATTATTCTGTATTTCTCCTGCAGTAAGCAAACTATGAGAATTTTAAACTGTGTGTTTTCTTACGTATAAAAAACTCAGAGAAAAAAGGAAATAAACAGAAAGTCTACAAAAGACATCTTCTAACACCTCACTATGCCAACAGCTTCACAGTAAAGGACCTTCTGCAGGTTGACTTCATTTGTGGCATCACTAAATTGATTTTTACATCACTGCTGTCCAAGTCTATCCTAAATCTTGGAACTGCACTGTCCAGAGCTGATCCCAAAGGAAATTCTTGCTTTCCACAAACGAGATCAACAAGGTAAAACTGTCTCCAAACTTTGAATAATGAATCTTGTCTTCATAGCAAGGTCTTCGATGAACTCCCCAAACACCTGAGCAAAAGAACACAAATAAGGGCTCACCATAAAAGGTCTTTCAATCAGATCATCAAGAGAGCAAAACTGATGCTGGCCCAATGATCTTGTATCATGACAAAAGCAGCACCATCTCCTGCTTCATCTCCTAGACTACAAAAGATGTTGTGTGACAGACCATAAGCAGAATATAAGTTTTCCAAGAGAAATAGCAGAGATGAGCCTCAAAGTTCCCAACTAAGTTCATACCATAATTTTTTCAAGCAGTTCTACTATTGAGATACCCTAAAGATGAAGAAAGGATCAGGCTCAAATAGCGCAATCTGAGTCCCAGAGTATTTGACAAAACTGGGTGGAAAAGAATTTGCCACTGCATAAAGCAGATAACACGCAGAAATTTCAAACAGTCTGTGGAAAAACATACTAAGCAGTCCCTGTCTTGGGTCAGTAAGTTCTTCCCTTCAGATGTTGGCAAAACGATGTCTAATGGATGATGTCTTCCTACATCAATCACTGCAGGGAGCAGAGTGTCAAGTTAGGAAGAGTAGTCTGTTCAAGAAAATAAGATGGTAGGAAGGCTATGGTGAGGGAAAATGTTCTTTTTATCCCCACAAGTTGCTACAAAGTGTAGAAAAAGGTTCTCATGTATAAAGGAGTCAGGCTGCAGAACAGTCTGGGCAGCCCCAGAAGAAACAGAAGTAGAACATGTGATGTCCTTCCTTGGCACTCCATGTATTACTGCAAAAGTGGCAGCTTTCCCACAGGAGAGCTCTTTGTTCTCCATAGTTTCCAAAGTGATATTAAACTTATTTTAAAAAACATTTTCCAGAAGGTTCTTTTAGGCAAATAATTTAACAGCACAAATGATGGCTCCTAAATAGTTTGAATTTCTGATGTGTAGTACGTAGACTGACTCCATGAAGCTGGTGCTGTGCCGTTTCCTCAATCCCAGTGCCTTCCTGCACTTTCACCCCAACACTTCCCCAGCAGAACTTTGAACTTTTCCAACTGACTCTGCCCCAGAATCCTTCCACTATAGCTCATCCACGCTATACAGCCTGTACAATCCACAGCATGAGCTCCTCTCTTACGTTCCATAAGAAGAACTCGTATCAAAACCATTCTATTCCAGAGCATTCACTGTCACTTCATCTCCTGCTCTGTAAACTCTGAGTGTTTTTAAAAGAAACACTTATTTATATAGAAGAAAATCCCTGTAAATCATGGTCATGACAGGCTAATGGCTAGTATTGCAAAAATGATTTATCTTCCTGCTGTATCTAACAAAGCTTCTTATGCTAATACCTTGTTTTCAAATTATGAAGAGACTTCTAACTGATGTTTTCTAACCGCAAGAATATGCAGCTAATGAAAAATGCCTTACATCAAAAAGTAACCTTCACCTGCCACCTAACATTGCCATCAACTCTCAAAATCAAAGGATCTCCTTGAATTATTTTTTCTTCTGTATTACTTAAGGTGCTTCCTTCATGGATGAACAAACCAACTATTCAGTCTCACTGCCTGTTTATAATCCAAATTCATTTTAGGGTTTGCAGGCATTACCTGCATGCTTTAATTTGATATATTTTATTTGATTTCTGCCTATTAAATTACATTTGAGGCAGGTTATATGGCCTCATGGGGAGCACTACCCTTTGTGCAAACAGCACTTTTATCTGGGCTGAGCTTAATTTCACATTACATTTTGATAGGCTGGCAAACAAGGTCATGGTGTCTGCGTGGCAAGTGATGTCCCTGCTGGTGGGAGAGACTTCTGAAAAGCTAGAAGGTGGATCCTAGGAGTGTTCTGATTAAAAGGGTATGATCTAGTGTATGAAATTAAGGAGCAAGCCGTCAGTGATAAGCAGAAGTGCTGTTTCAAGTCTATTGACAGGCGTTCTCCCTGGATGACAGGGCCATCACCTTTGCCAGCACAGAGACTATAAGCACCTCACTCCATGTTTGTTGCTCACTCATTGTTAGTAAGGGCTACAAATGGGGAGAATAGGGAGAGTGGGGACACCACAGCCACTGACACGCCCAGAGCCCTTCATCTGTCTCTTGCTTACTCATTCAGCCTCTGGGCAGTAGCTCTTTTTGCAGCACAATTCCCATGGGCTGAGTTGTGCCTCATGGTGACCCTCTAGCTGTTGCTTTTTTGCCCTTTCAAAATGCTTGACAGAACTGTCACAGAAGGAGCTTGGCATCTGGAAGCTGTGGCAGACACGATATGACCCGATGCGTAAAACACAGCTAAACAGCTTGGGCTGCCAGCGGCCAGGATTTACAGGACTGCACTCAAAAAAGGCCTTCAATGCCTGCTCTGCTAAATGGACTTTCCTACTCCACAGCAACAACAATTCCCAAGTCGTGTGAGGGTGACCTGCAACACTGTGAAGTGACAAAGCAGACACTGGAGACACTAATCTTGTTAGAGCCTACCCTGTCCACTGCTGCTCAGGGCAGGAAAGGAGTTACCTCAGCTCTGCCTGCACCTTTTACACATGGCTACAGGGGCAGGAAGCACGAAAAAAAAAAAAAAGGGATAATCATTTTTTCAGAAATTCCTCCAGCACAGCAGGCAGAATGGAAAAAAATTAAATCAGAGATAGTTTCTGCTGCATTATCCACTACAGCATCATTTTTATAATAAAAGGCTCTCTGCCTTTTTATTTCCAGCAGGCACAGCCCAATCAGCAAGGAATTTAAGGGCTTTCTGCCCTCCCACCCATTTTCTTCATCTCTACTTCAATCACTAGTTACAGCCTTCTGTTAGGTGCTCACCATGGGACCTAAACATCCTCTGGGAGACCTGTCAAAGTCATTCTGATGCCAGTGATAATAAATTCCATCTCACTCATCTTCTCTTGAAGCACTTCATAGACTGAAGATTACATGTTTCAAGTGTGTTCCAAGATATGAAGGTAAGGATTTACAGAAAAATCAAGTAAGTTGCCCAAGGATAAAATACAAATCAATCAGAGCTGGAAGCTCAACAGCTGTTTCCCAAGCCCCAGTCAAAGAATTCTGTGCCATCCATATTCACCCTAGAGGTGAATTTCCACATAATCCATTACTTCAAATCTCTTCCTCCTCTTTTCATTAGCTATGAAAATGAATTGAATTGTGCACTTAGACAATCAGTAGAGCCCTCTCTCAGTCATGTTATTTGTGCTAGATCAAGATCAGCTGTCATTTTCATTTTGGAACCCACCCATTCTTCACAAAATTATCAAGCACACACACATTTGCAGAGTGCTACGATATTCCTTTATCCATCACTATCATGTCATGTTTTCAGACGAGGGGAAAAAGCAAAAGATGATATGAAAATGGTAAGGGAAGAATAAGGAAATAAAATAGAATTTTCTAGTAGGTCTCTCTGGTTTTCTTGAAAAATAAAATTTAAAAAAGGAAGCCCCTAAGTTTTCCACAAGTCCTTCCTTATCTGTGGGCCAAGACACCTCCAAACCCATTCTGACTTCTTCATTTACTCATCACCTCTGCCCACATCATGTTTTAATAAAAATTTCAACCTTTTTAATTTAACCTCATTATTTCAAAGACATAGAAACAGCACCCAGGCTAAGCCAGAAATATCTTCAAAACAGTACGTTAAACAAATGCAATGGAAAAAAAAAAAAAAAAGACTAAAAGCTTATAAAAAAGAATTGCCAAGTGACAAGGAAAATTACTTTTTCCCCCCCCACAGCTAAGTAGCACAACAACTGCAATTGATAGAGCAAATTAAATTCTAAATGCACTGGTGATTTGATAGATATAATTTTCCAAGTGTTACAGCCACATAATAAATGCCCCGAAATGATAGAGAAGTCCAAGTTTAGCTGTCTGGGAGCACTGGTGCACTTTGCAGTATCTACCATGTCACTCGTCAACTCGTTGATCTTATCAGCACATTTGCAGTCTGAGCAGAGCAGCTGTCTCCACTTGGTTTTTATTTCTATTTCTGCATTAGAAACAGGTGGGCAAGTTCAGAGAGCTAACAAGTTTCTCTTTGATGTAGAGATGGACAAATCCTCTCATTAACAGAGCAGCCTTTTAAAAATCATTATGGGGTATTTTTAGTCCCATTTCACTTTAGTATTTCTGTATAATCGCAGCCCATTAATCACAAATACTTGTTTCTAGAATCTGTCAGTTATAGGCAACAAGTAGTATCAGCCTGTGGTGTCTGCAAACTACTACTTTTAACATATTGCTGACTTATTTTACTGGTATAATATTGGCTGCATCAGTCACACAGCTATGGATCTCATTCTCCAATTACAGAAATTAAACTCAGTTAAACAGGTCAGGCAGAAATCCACGCAGACCCTCCCAGCAAAATCAACTTGCAGGTGGGAATTAGAAATAGCAGGTGTTCAGAATTACAGATAAAAAACCAGGAGAAAAACAAACGCATACCAGGTATCGCAAATATGCCTCCTCACTCAGTGATGCCCTTGGATAGATTAATATTAGCATCAGCACATAGAAATAGCATTTGATTAAGATCAGCACATAGAAATAGTGTTTGCTACATTTCACAAGAGTGTAGAGCCCCTCGCATGGATGTGGGCAGAGTAGCTGAACAAACTATCTGCTTGCAGCTCTGGCAAACATGCACTAAAGCTGTTCCATACAAGCCAAACAACTCCAGGCATTTGCAATACATGACTAGCCAGGTCAGCCTTTATCAGACAAGAATGCATAGCTTGGAACATTAAATCCAGAAATTAGATTGTTGTTTTCCAGAAAGTTTTCAAAGCCTTGAGGTATCAGTTGAACGACTTTTCTATTTTCAAGTCAGACACAGTAGACAGTATCTCCAAACCAGTCAGCCAAGATTTAGAAGCACCAAGAAACTTCCCAGTTTAGAAGGATAAAGGTGAAAGCAACATGAAAGTTATAACACCACCCACAGAGTTTCCCAGCAGTCTGTTAGTTCTGGGTGTTGGGGAAGGGTTTGCCTGTGCAAGATGAAGCCTACTGTTAGAGTGAGAAATTCAAGAGTCACAGGATCATGAAGAATCTACCTCAGAGTAGCAGAGTTCCCTGTTAGCAGGACACACTCTGGGTTCTGTCACAGCCTAGCAGTTCTTTAACACAAACTGTGCAGGACTTGACAAACTGTCCTTAGGCTGAGTTCCCAAACTAAAAACAATGGTTTGCTAGAAGAGTGACAGACCCCACTTTTTGCCAACTCTGCCCATTCTTGCCATCCAAAATAGTTTGTTCCCACAAGATCACCAGGCATCAGAAAGCAATGTGTATCTACCTCAATCTGTATCAGCACAGCTTTTCTGGAACAGAAAAGAAAAAAATATTGAACCAGAAATAAAACCTGCTCTCTGTGATGGCAGGAGTGGTTGTGTGGGTCTGACAGCAGCTGGTACATGTACTATACCCATTGGGATTTCCAGCTACAGATTAGTCTTCCACAAGGCCAACCTGCCAGCTGTCCTGCTCCCAACTCTCTGATCACAGCTTGACTAGCAATTATCAATGAGGAGGTACAACCAAACAGAAAGGAGAACAACCAGTCACATTTCTACTCTTACAAAATGACAATTTCTTACCTTACAGAAGGCTTTAACCTGAGGAACTTCTAACTGACCTTTTAATTCAAGGAGTAAGAATGCTCCACACACCACCCCACCATCCGCACCTTCAGCACTACTGACCAGAAGCAACTGGTTTGACACAGGTGTTCAGGGGCAAACCCAACTACTTCCAGGACAACCACTTTATACACCACACCAGGTGCTCCAGACCTTCTGATTTGTGAAAAACAACCAACCACCTGTGCAATATGGCACGTGACCAGCTGGGCAATAGTGGCACCAGCTGAAGGAACCCCTTCCTGACCTCGGCTTTTTCCTTGAGGAACAAGCATTGACTTTTCACCCCTCAGTAAGCACATTGCTCCTATCAATAGTCAGTCTCCAGAGTCAATCTGACCCTAAAATTATGTCCTCCCTCTCACAGCCCATCTCTGCCACACTGAGGAAAGATTTACTTCAATTCAAATGCTTCTCTGGCTGACTTACACAGTACCACAGTGACCTTTTAGCACACGCCCCACAGGACTGTGTGTGACTAGAATTTATGGCCAGGCATGGGAAATGTGCAATTCACAGAAACACTCTGATTTGGGCTTTTTTTTGCCATGCCGTAATTTGAAGTTGGTAATAGAAACTCAGTAGCAGTTCAATGCTTATTCACCATTTGAGGGAGTAAGAGCTGCCTGGGAGCTCTGCTGGGCTGTATTTCAATACCTTCATTGGCCATTGGAAACACAACACCTGCAGACTTCTCACAAATTGTTTCCACCTAAGGGAGAGAAGACGATTTTTTTTTTTTTTCCCCTCCTAGTAAGGCAAGAATTTGGGCAACCTATCACTCCCAACAGAAGCTTGAAGGGCCCCGGCAATGAGAACTGGTCCTGGGGTATTGCAAGACAGGCACATTCCCAGCAGCTGGCTATAGATTTCCAAAGCAATATAAGAAACACAAACAACCAAACCATTTTCAGTTTCATTGATAATTTTCAATGCCTTGTAGCAAAAAATACAAGTATAGTACCACACGCCTGTGAGAAGATCCTTCTGAGGCACTTGACAAACCAATCAAGAAATAAAATAATTATGACTAAGATATGCTAATTTAGATTTTCGACATGTTTAATTCATTAGTGTATCAGAAAAAGCTGCTATGTTCTGGAAGTCTGGAGCATAGCCAGTGCTAATCACTACTGAGACAATCATAGAGTATCTTGGGTTGGAAGGGACCCACAAGGATCATCAAGTCCAACTCCTGATGTTCTAGCCCAAGTCCATACCAACCAAGAAGATATTGATAACTTATGTTCCAGAAAATTTTGCCTTTAATCACATAGTTTCTTCTCTAGAAAGGACATGCAAACATTATAAGTCTCTTGGGCTAGAAATAAGACTGTTATAATTCAAAGAAGGAAAGGCAGCTGACCAAGTGCTGAAAAAAGTGCTGCAGCATTTTCTGCTCTATCCCTTAAGCACAGGAGGGCTTAGAAAAAATTTCCAAATTTCAGAAGGAATATTATTTAAAAAAAACCACAGAACATGGCAGCTGAATGAACACTACAAATAATCTCGTTTAAGGTGCTTGTTCTGCCATTATGCTGCATTAGGCAGAGGGTGGGACAGAAAGAGGGATTACCCTGATATTTACTTTCTCTCTTTGCTAAAAAAACTGTGATTGTCTCTGCTTCAAAGCCCAGTTTTTGCATCCTTGTTCAGTGTTTTCTGTCCATTCCTCGCTGCCATGACTACTGGGATTCAATATATTAATATGCATTTTGCCAAGCTCACAGAAGGCTGACCACAGTGTCAAAGCTGTGCTGGCAGAGTCAGTTCCACCAAACACTGGGATTTAAGGAGCATTGGATACATCATGAAAAATACTGGACTCAGCCTGCAGACAACCATGTGTCTGTCCCACAGATTTCATATTCTGTTAAACCAGCTTCTGTCTTTATGGCAGCAGGCTGGATACTCAAACAGGAGCACAGTTCTGCAGAAATTTGTCTGCTCTTTTTGCAAGGAGCTGCCAATGCTGTTGTGACGGGGATATCAGAAAGAAAAAGAAGAGATGTTTGAAATTGAAAGAATCTTGAAAAATTTTCAGCACACACCATCAGTGTTGCATATCTGGAGAGCATTGCTTTGGCTTCAGATGCTTGAGAAACTGTCTATTCAAGTGGAAAAAAACATTCTCATTTCTGTAATTATTTAACACTGTAGAACACATGACAATTTTATTCCGCCTTTCTTCACTGCTGCATTAAAACAGGGTAACAGTTTTCACAACAGCTGACTCTTCCTGTCACCAAAAACAAAGTGTTTGGTACAAAGTGAGAGGAGAATCAGCACCTCTGCCTGGCAGCCCCGCAAATTAGGAGAAAATTTTCAAATCAAAAGAAGACATAGACACAAACCTTATTATTACAGATGCAAGGATAAAGAAGAAAATGTTTTTCTCCAGTGTTCTACAATCATCTCAATCAATTTCTATACACAGTAAAATCTGTTCACGTTTAACTATAATCACAAATAAGGAGAAGAGATAGAGAACTGATGATAGGAAAAAGCAGAACAGGTCTATAAGTGGAATACTTGAAGGAAATGTAATGCTGGTGGAGACTTTCTGCATAAGATTGCAATTTGGTCCATGTTTGGTGCCTAGAAAGCTACAACAACAATCTGAGATAACATCTTCTGCTCCCATTCAGTGAAAATTCCATCTAATGGAGGACCACCCAAGGAGCAGGGGCTTTCCTCAGTTCTTGGTTTCTCTCCTGAGATCATCATCAGTAGCAGCAATAGCTCTTTCTTGTTCTATGACAATACACTGTGGAAATGTCACTATAAAAGCCTATCAGACCTTTCCACAGAAACCAGTCAGCACCCAGACAGTTCTGGGGAGGTGGATTGGTCCCCATTTGGCAGACATATGTGACCTGAGGGTCCATCAGCAGTGGCTGGACCGTTTGCATGTGTGCTGGAGGGAGCATCACACGCAATAACAGTGGAAGAGCAGATGCGCTTGCTGGTGTGAGCTGCTTCCAGCCAGCACAATGCCAGGTTAGCACTCCAGATGAATTGCTACAGGCAGCCGTTCTGCCTGCTGAAACGATCATTACCAATCAAAGCAGGTCATTCTACCTCCTTATTTTGACATTATTAGATGAGAGCTTCCTTTAAGGAGTGCTGCTTCCTTTGGGGCAGACTGACTCCAATAAGGTGTTGAACTAATTTGATCCCTGTTTCACTAGGAGATATGTCACCTCCAGGTTTGAAAAGTTATTCAAGAGAAGAGAGCTTGAGCCTTTCATAATTAACATGCAACATTGGTTGCCACGCAGGGAGCAGGCACAGTTATAATAACTCGGAGTCAATAATTCATAAACTATAATGCATTATTAATCAATTATCGAGGCCTGAATTACATTTAATGAGATTAAGCTGATTGGAACACTAAGCTGTTTGAGTCATATTGATTTAATCAATGTGCTTAATTAAACTGTGTACATTTTCCACATGATCATTATTTCCCAGTATCCTTCATAAGTGGCCCCTGCAATTCACATCCTCTGCTGTTCTTTGCTCAGGAATTGCTCTTTGCTGGAATTTATATTTAAAGGTAAAGGGCTTGTTTCTTCCTAAGAAGAGATCTAAGCTGCAAAACAACCATCTAAATAGCTTATATGAGCAAATTGAGAAATGCTAGAATATTTTTTCCCAGCAACTGTGTCTTTTTTATTCCATAGACTTAAGATGAGACCAGGTAAAGACACCTCATTAGTCTCACTTTATCCCTCATTCCAGCTCCAGGAGCATCTGCAGATTCAAAAGGCAAGAGCATCCTACCATAACTATCCCAAAAACATTACTCTATCCATCTTTAGGCATGCTTAGACAAAAAATGTGCTTCAAATCCCCAGAAGCCTACATGTAAGATAAGCAGGTGTCATTATCTTTTTTTTGACAATATTCATAATGGTTTCCTCAGCCATGCATAAAGAGGACACGTGATGACAGAAGAGCAACTCAAAGTGACAGATATTACAGATATAAATCCGTTCCCTAGTGTCATTTTTGTTTAATTTCCCTCACCTCTGCTGCCAATTATCTGGGACATTTTGGGTTAACTTTAAATCCCAAAATTCAGATCTGTAATGCTACCCACTGCTGAAAGGATACTCATCAGATGTGTTGACTACGGAGTACACATAACACACTGAATAATCACTATTATTAATGAGGATGACAACAGTACAATCAGCCATGAAGAGAGTTTTGCAATTCCTTTTGACTGTTTTAGTCATTACTCTGTGTTAGCACTAACCAGGATGGCACCTACACTACATCACATCCCAGAGGTGTCCTGCCCCTTCTCTTTCTATCTAAAGGTGAGAGCAAATCCACCCCATCTCAGGGCACAAGCAGGAAACACCCCCTGAAAGACACTCACATGGCAGCATAGAGTGTACACTGTTCTTTTCTGACCAGTCATTTTGCTTTTGGTGGTTTTAATTCCACCACTCTGTTAACATTAACAACATATCAGCATCCTTTACTTAATGAGAAGACAATTTTATCATTGCCTGTGCGTCAGTGTTTAGATATTTTCCTTACACTTCTTTGAAGAGTTAATCTGTCCATTTGCTCTGTCACTTACAACAGTATCCTACTGCTTGCAGGGTCTACTCAGCTGTCTGCCAGGGAGTTTAGTAGAGTTACACACTGCACACATGCATAAATAATACTGTGAACTAAGAGTTTGCAAACTATTACTGAGTACACATACACGCTGCTAACACTGCCTTCACCGGGGTCTGTGCGTGTGGCAAACTGAAGAAAATCAGAGCTCTGCAAACACCTATTAATTCATCAAGCAGGGAGTTGGCACCAAGATTTGGAAGCTTTATCTTTCTCCTTGTTTCTGCATTCATTTGAGAATGCTCTGAAAGACATTGGGAATTGCCCTCCCTTCAAAAAACCCCTTTAACTCTCATCAGGCAGACTTATCATAGCCAGAAATAAAGTCACCCATGCATAGTCAGAATGGCTTTACCTTTATCACAAGACCATGGAGGATCCTACAGTTAGAGTGGGTAGTAAAGACATCCCTACTAGCTGGATGCTCAGTCTTCACGATAGCAGGAAGGGCAGGTTTAAAATTAAGCAGCAACCACAAAAACCAAGATTGTTTCTATTTGTTCAAGTCTATGGAGCTGCAAAGCACAGCAGGGACCACTGACCAGCCCCAGGTACCCACAGACATGGATCAAGTTTGAGTGGAGGTCGTGCTGTTTGTAACTGAGGGGTTGAATGACTGAGAGTCAAAGCACAGGAAGCCAAAGAGTTCCCAGGTAATTTCTTTCTTTCTTTGTATCAATTTCAGAACTGAGCATTTATTAAAAATTATTCAGTACACCACTGTCACATAAAGGGCAGATATAGAGAAAGGAAGGAGAAAGGAGCCTAAAGTGCATATCAAAGCCTCACACAAACAAGGCATAATGAAGGAAAGAAGCAGCCCATTTTTCTTCCCTTCAGCATGGCTTGTGCTTCCTATTAACAAGGTGCACATTAATAAATTTAACTCAGACAAATTTAACCATCCTAGGACCACATTAATCAAAAGCCTGACAAGAGTAATCTGAAAGAGTTGAGGAAGAGAAATAAAGCGCAGCTGACACAGAGGATGCCATGCCCTCACTCTCCCTGGGCCGCTCCCACTCCATCAGCATCTCCAATACAAAATAACTCCTTCCCACTGCACTCCTACCAGGCTGATTCTGCTGCCTTCTCAGTACTCCTCAGCCACCCAATGCCTCTTCATCCATGATGTTTCCTTATCCCCATGTGTCTATACTTGAGAAGGATTTAGATTATTTCAGTATGATCATGTGCGGGAGCTACAAAGTCCTGGTGTGATTTGTGCCACTGGCATTGTTGGAAAGAAGCTCTCAAGGTATGGATTAACACATGTAACAAAAGCAAAATAAATTTGATAGGAAATCAAAATGACTGTAGTTCATGAAAACTATTAAATTGGACAGAATCAGATGGAAAAAACAGGTGCTGTTCATTTTTATTCATTATCCATGTGCCAAATTCCCCAGTGCTGGAACTCCACATTCCTTCTCAAGCTGAAAATACCCATGCCTGGAGACTTTACAAAGCCATGGGAGTTACTGCAGGGAAGTCCTCCACCTTTTGGTCTCTTCATATTTAGCTCTAAGTTATGTTTTTAGCATGGAAAACATTGACAAACAGGTCCTTCCATCAGCCAAAACACTTCACAGAAAGATGGGTATGTCATACAAAATGAGGAAACTGAGAAGTAACTGCTGATCAAAGCCACACAAAGCAGCACAAATTAGACCAAGTGCGTCCCCAAAAGCCATAATTATCCAAGTTACTCAAACAAAATAAGCACATACATGATTATTCAGATTTGCCTAGAGGCATCCCCACAGCATAAAACATGGTGTGCTGCCTTGCTGTTCTTCCACTTGATAAAACAATAAATATTTTCATCACTTAAGAGTATTGGTGTTTACTTTTACAGTCTTGAAAACTTGAGTGAGACTGTGTTGCCTTGACAATGTCTTCCTCCCAAAAAAAAATTCTTTTTCAGTTGGACAGCTGGGGTTTCTATACTTTCTGCTCTGATGGAGTTCCATGGGTTCATGGATAGATGTGGGAAGGCTGCAATCTTATTGTAGTGCAAGGCTTCAGAGGGAGGGTTTAGTGGCACAGGATTTCATGGCATTTCAGGGAGAACTACAAGCTCCCACTGGCTTCGCGTATTACCACAAGGCAGGAGATATTTATTTCCATTGAAAATAAAGAGGACTTAAGCCACATAATTGGGATTTGAACCCAGATGCAGTATATTAAACAGTCTAAAGCATTCGGAAGAAGTATCTGTCCAAGTTGTTCATAGATGCCTTATGAAGCTTTCAGCAAACCTGTGCTGAATAAGCAAGCCAAGCCTTGTCTTTGCAGACAGGTTAATGACCTTTGAAAACCTGCCAGGCTCTCTTCTAACACTGCAAAAAGCAGTCTAATATACTCTGAGAATACAGCGCTCCAGAAAATGGCCATGCCTCCCAACACTGTCATATTTGTATCACAATACTTCCTTGAAACTGTATTTTTGTTTTTGCTCTCCTATGGCAAAACACTCCTTTCAGGAAGTCCTTTCAAGGCCAAAAGAGCTAAAGTCCAGTGTTTAGGGTATTGACTCACCATGTGACTCACTCACTCCAAGCCCTTGCTTAGATAAACCCAAATGTTAGCTCAGCTTTTGCTTTGTACCATCATTGGAAAGGGCTTCTCACTTGGGCAGAAACACTTGTTCACTCTATGCCTGCCTCTTCCAGATGGCTCCAATCATCAAATAAAATATTCCAACTTACTTTCAGTTGCCCCCTTGAGACCTTCTGCCATGAGGTGCCAGCAAACAACATCTGACCAGGTGATCACCTGCCATGTGCCAGAGGTTGCTTTGGATAACCAATCTCCCCCTCCACAACTCCCACCCACTGGTTTTCTGTATCATCATTATCACAGAACAAAAGTGCTTAAGGACAGGAATTCTCTCTTCAAGCCAGGCATGGGCAGCCACAATTAAAGCTGTGCATGTATGTTATAAGTTCCCATGTAGCCTGTACTTGGCTATTTTGCCTTAATATTTCAACCAAGAAAAGCATGTTCATTATATAAATTTGCTAATCCAGGGTAAAAGCTGAATTCGTAATTAAGTTGTTACAGTAAAAAGGTACAAGCAGTGGATGATGACACTAATGTCAGCATAGCTGCAGTCACTCTGCTCTAAACCTGGACCAAAAAAGATAGCAATTTTCATCAACTCTCATATTTGAGCTCCCTTTTAGTTTAGAAGGGGAAGTCTGCAATGAGAACTGTGGTTCATGTCACAGAATCCCATTGGATTCTTCTAGCTAAGTATTTAAGTGAGGTAATGAAAACTATTCATTTAGCATCCAAAAAGATCTTAAGACAATTTAAATATTCACAATCCCTCAAAGGTCTCAACCTGTCTTATGTGTGAAGAGATAAAAAAAAAAAAAAACAAACCAAAAACCACTGTATACCTTGTTCCTGATTTCAGGAAAAAAAAAATCAGCCTACATATAAGTCATTAATGATTTAGGCTCTAAAATCAAAGCTAACCCAATGTGATGCTAATCAGAATCTCATCACTTGCTGTTGAGTTACAGAAACATGCATATCTTTATCTTGTTCATCAAGGCCACTGAAGGTCTAAATCTTTGGCTCTCACAATGAAAAACAACCAGCTCTAGATATAAAATGGCAATTATAATATTTGCTGTTAAACAGTACATCGTCAGTATGGTCTCAGACAGAACACAAGGAGCTATATTGTGTCCAGATGGATCTACTGGGCACACTGGAGGAGCTGGAATTTCACCAGAATGCTTCAATTGCTGGTCCAGCTGGAGATGACTTATCTTGGTTTTGGCAGGTTTTTTTTCAAATTTAAGACCTCAAAATACATAAATCATTTCAATAGGGAACATAAAATACCAAAAATAAAAAAAAAACTTGTTGAATTAGTTTTTCACAGTTTTTTGCTGTAGGAGATAGTTGATTTTGAACTTTTCAAATGTTTTAGATCATTGAAGAGAAATTAGAAGTACAAAATGGTATCGGTTCTCCTCCCTCCTCCATGCAAACCTGTAATTTGTAAAGAGCATCATAATTGGCTATTCCTCATATTTATATTTTTTTTTCAAAATGAGAAAGACAAGAAAATCAGAATGTTCACAAAAGAGGTTGTTATTGTCACTGCTGACATGAGCACAACTCACCAGCATCGTTTTTACTGCTTCATTGGGCTACTTACAGAACTGCTCCAGGTCATCTCTGTTTTTAGACTCAGGCATGGCAGTGATTGTGAGCAACGGGCATGGATTTCCTCCTAGAGTCTGGCAGAGTGTCTGCTGCCTCCAGTAAACCTTCTTACGGTTCCTAGTTTGTTCCAGGACATCAAGATGGGACTGAAAAAGAAGCAAGGAAGCAGATTTATAAAGGAGTTCACACTCTATAAAACCTGATTTTATTCCAGTAGCTGTATATTATTATTGATACTAATTTCATATCTTCCTAACTTCCCAGCTCCTCTCTTCTGCCAGTTAATATCACGACCTTTTACATCCCACAAATATGCACAAGACATTCACAATGCATCTCAGCTCACTGAAGCTGCACAGAATATTTACTCTTATGGTCTACTTGAGGGTGTCCCTTTTTGTTACAGAGGGGTTGGACCAGAAGACCTGTAAAGGTCCCTTCCAGCCCAAACTATTCTATAATTATGCCTGAACAGTTCCTAGGTGTTTTTGTTAGCATAATGAAATATTTATGCATACATGAAATCCAAAAGAGAAGCATTTCCTCTTTATATTTTAATAGGGGTTTTGTAGAAACGTGAGAAAACTTACCAGTTTTTTAACATTTACAGAATTGATTGCTTAGCTGTCAAGCACATGCCATTGAAACTCAGTGACAACTCCATATCATTATGAGAGGCAGCCAAAAAGTTTATATCGAAACAACATTTTGTACAATCAGTAGTGGGAAATCTGAAGATTCTTTCCAAGAAGTTATTTAAAAGGGAAATTTTCTCCCCACCCCCAAAGTTTATGACAGTTTTAAACAATTCTTCAGTCCAACAGCTTCTTGAGAAATTTGAGAAAAGGAACTGGCAGCTTAGAAAAAAGACTTTTTGGAAGAAATTACGATTGCCTCATTAGACACGGAGCCACTTGTCACCCACACACCAGATGAAGTGTAGTTCTCTGTTTACATTGCAATTGCAAGTGGCAGGATGAGTGTGAGTAATGCCACTGCAGGGTGTTGCTGAGTGTTGTGGAACACCGGTTTTCTCCCAGTTGGTAGGAAGAGGTGCAGTGAGCACACTTGTCCTAACAATAACTAAACCACATCAATTGACTCAATGACCCTCACATGGTGATGGTTTGTTTTTATAAGTCAGGGCTACATTTTAATCCACATTTATGGGACACCACATTCCTGTTCCTCAAACCTTGGAGCTCACGATGTTTCAGACTGCCTTCCCAGCATTCAGACAGAACCACGTAAACATAGAACTGAAATTTACAGTCAGCCATGCTATAAAACAATTAAAATACAAGTCTATAAAGTAAATTTAATTATTAGAGGCATTTAACAGTCTCACATAGATACAGAGAACTCAATATCATCATTTACTTGTGTTCCTGGTACTCAGTGAAACTTAATTGGGTATATCTACCACAGAGATTTCAGCTAAATATCAAAACAATTAATACTGTGATGTAAAAATAGATAAATTACTGTTCATAAAAGAAATGTAATTACTAATGGACAAGAAGTAATGAACTGCAGAGTGCATCCAGTTCAAATAGGATTCTGCAATTTTTCCTGCAAATATACCTATAACCATTAATATATATGATATTTAAAAACATTTTCAAATTACTAACTCCATATACAAGTTTATCTTCTTCCCCAAAGCATTATGTATTTAATTGAGCCCTTGGGTTCATAATCACTTTTAATTTATTATTAATATGTAAAACCAACACACTTCACCAGTGGACAAATGCTTTAAAATGCAATCTATTGATGCACAAACCTGGTTTAGTTTATTTACTGTGGAAATAAAAGTAAAATAGAAAAGTGTATAGTGCATCACTTGACATTTTAAATTAGCCCAAGCAAAGAAGTCTTTCAGAATTATTAGAAGTAATGATTTTGCTTTGGCTAGAGCTGGGCATGACAATCTATCAATCTTTTCCATCCACAATTCTCATTTACCAAACTTTATGGTCCTTATTGGGTCTGAGTTCATTTAAACTTTTCCTGGGGCAAAATTCCTTTTAACTTCAATGAGCATTTTATTTGAAGAGACAGTGAAATATTTAAAGACCTGGTCCTGCAAGCCTAGGAATAGCATCTTTTTCATCTCTATTCTATTCATTCAGGAGCAGGTGAGATATTCAGTGATTCCCAGAGCACACAAACTCTCCAAGTCTCTCTTGCTTTGTGCCAGCAGAAGATAGAAATCAATAACAGTAAAATAATGATGAGGTACTGCATTTATAAGGAAAAGTATAGTGGAGAATAAGTCCAACTAATTCTTCAGTACTGCATTTGTTTTTTACCCTGCAGACTGTAGGTATGTGTGCCTTCAGGCTAAAGGTCAAACCCCACCACTGGAGCATACGGTCTTCCCCATGGAATTCTAGGAGTAACTGGTGAAGTACTGATGAGAAGTGGGCTGACAGACATCTTTTAGACGGAAGGCTGGACTGGCCTTCCCCCAGATACTGGAAGGAATTTCTTTGAATGCCTATAATAGGTCCACAACAGTTGACAAGAGATTTTCTTGAGTGGGAATCAATCTAAGCCTCACTCTGCTGGTGTGCACAGTGAGTCCAGGGGGAGTACACTGTCCCCTGGAAAGCACAGCCTGTAATACCTGGCCATGGCAAACTGATACCATTACAAAAAATGGAGCAACCTCAAACTCCCCCAACCCACACCGGCATGTATTGCCCAAAACAAAATATGTTGATGGCATAGGTTAGCAAGCTTGCTAAGGGGTCCTTGCATCCTTGCTAAGGGGTGCTTACAGTTTCCTCTGGGAACTGATAGAACCTATCAGCTGGCCAGTTTGAATATGGACAATTCTCTAAGCCACTTAAAGTTGTGAACACCTCTGTGATCCACATTTAAGAATAGGCAAACTCCCCCTCCAAGCTCTCTCTCGTTTCCGGCGCTGGCACAGGTGGCTGCAGGCCCCGGGTGGGGGCCAGCGGGCCCAGCCAGACCCTGCTTGGGCCAGGCTGGGCCGGGCCACGGCCATCCTGGAGCCATGGACCTGTTCCAGCCATGGAACCCCCCCCACTGCCTTGCCGTGGGCAGCCTGAGCAGCTCGGCTCTCCCCCCTCTCCACTGCGATAAGAAAAATTCAACATTCCAGCTGCAAAGCTGCAAGGCCGAGGTGAGATTAACCCTTTTTACTGCTGTGAAGAGCTGAAACCTGAGGGAAGAGAGAGAGGAGATGCTTAAAGCTGAAATTCTGTTGTGAAGCTATGATATATCAGAGTATCCTGTTGTAATTTCATGAAGATATGGGGGGTGGAGTGTTCAGCTCGTAAGCAAAAGCACCTGCGCTGAGATAGGCAGATGCTGACACAGCTGTAATTTCATGAGAAGTTTGGACAGGGAGAGATGAACCAGATGAGGACTTTGGCTCCAAACGGGAAAGGAGAAAACCTCAGTCCCTAGAGATGAACCAGATGAGGACTTTTGCTCCAAATGGGAAAGGAGAAACCTCAGTTCCTAGAGATGCTCCCCGAGATAGTCATAACAATGAAGATGATGAAGACCCTTTGCTCCCAGGGAAGGAGAAGGGCCTCTGTTTTTGTTTCTGAACGGCTCAACCTTAAAATTGTACCCCAAAAAACTTCAGGAGTGGACCCTCGAAAGCAGTTGCGGGAAAAGCTGCAAGTCGGGGGAAAGGACTCACATGCGAGCAGAGAGACTCCTCTTCCTGAATGGACTGAACAATATTTGGAAGGGGACGGCTGTCTCGTTGTGATAATGTTTTCATAGCATGAGCAAGAAGAGACTTCTCTTTCTAAATGGACTAAACAAGGTTATTATGGAAGTGGTAAACAGACTGAACATCTTAAGGGTTGTTTTTTCACATTGTCAGTGGGAGAAGGGAGGAAGGTGGGGGGAGGAGGAGAGTTCTGAAGGTGGTATAATTTTTTTTTCTTTTCCTTCTTTTAGGTCTGTTAATAAACTTCTTTATATTCTTTCAAGTTTTGTGCCTGCTTTGCATTTCTCCTAATTCTTATCTCACAGCAGATAAACAGTAATGAGTATTTTGGACCAAACCACTACAGTTGACAATGGAAACTGAGGCAAGAAGGAAGGAAAACTGATCTACTGGAACTGTGTGATTTCATTTGCAGTAACATCTTTCTCATCTTTAGCAACAAAGAAAAGCTATTCCCAGAACTATTCATTTCATTTCTTTCATCCTACCTCCCCTTCAGACCCTGGTCTCCCCTACATCAATTATAGAGAAAGCACATTGGATATATTTCCCAGAAAATTCCCTTACCATCCACCTCTGGCCAGAAAAGGCCATGGAAAACAAACCCATCCCCAGCAAAAAACCTGATACAGCTCAATAATTAAATTTATGCTTCGGACTTGTATTCTTTTAGTTTCTGTACTGACAGCACTGGTGGGAGTGTCATAAATTCCTACTGACACTCCAGCTGGCACCGAGGAAAGAGCTGGTAAAGCATCACACAAGGTCCAGCAGCCTGGTAAGGCTGGGTGCAGCTCTGAAAGGTGAGCTGTTACCCTGTGTCAGGAGGAAGATCAGGCAGCACATCTGAGTTGTCATTAGGTTTAGCCCCCTGCTTCCCAGCCCTTCAGGAGGAGGATCCTGCAGCCCCAAGTGAATGGAGCACCTTTGGTCAGTATTATGACTGGTATAAGCACTAATGGCTTGTACTCAGCTTATCCCACAGAGAAATTTCTTTTCTCCAGCAACATTCTGGACTTCTGGCAGGAGCTGCAGCTGTAAACAAGGCAATTACACCATCACGATCACAGAATGGTTTCAGTGGGAAGGGACCTTAAGGATCACCTTGTTCCAACCCCCCTGCCATGGGCAGGAACACCTTTCCCTAGACATGTTGCTCAAAGCCCCATCCAGCCTGACTTTGAACACTCCCAGGGACAAGGACATGTGAAAACAATCCTCTATGTCATCTCAAAATCTACATATACCCAAGCAGCTCCATCCTGCCAGGGCCATTCTCTTATCTAGGTGGACACGTCAGTATTACCATCATAGTGGAGTAGGTATAGGGGTAATGGTAGGCCAGGTAGCAGACATCATCTTTGTGAGGGAACCTGATGCTGAAGGTGAGTGTGTAGTAGAATCTTCCCCTCACGCTGCCTCCTGCAGCTGCACTGCAGCGGTAGTGGTTTCTGGAAGAAGAGAAAGAGGAGGAAAGTAAATGCTTTTCACTTCTACATATGCATTTGAAGCAGCCATGGGAAAAATAAGCATTCAGAGAAGCATCCACACAAGAGGGCACAAAGCCCAGCCGAAGTTAGGAGGCAGAACTGCACGTGGCAGTGCAGGGCACAGCCAGTCACGTGCTGCTGAGGGATGGGAGCACTCTCCTAGGAAAATAACATCCATTAATGCTTCCTTTTGTTAAGATGCAAATAAAGAATCAGTCAGCTAATAGTAGCTCATATAGCAGAGTCCAAACACATTTAAACTATACATTCAGCTAAAACTGCTGTATTTCTGCAGATATCCACATTATCTTGCTCAGAGATGCAGGTTCCTCTTCACAGCCCTGAACAATGCTACAAGAAAATACTCTGCAAAAAGCCTGGAAATTCAGAAAATGTGGATACCCTACCAAAACAACCACTCAGTTCTACCACAGGAAGAAAAGTGATATTTCACTAATGAAAATAAATAATAGGACATACATAAAAATATTTCAGATGCCATCAAAGGCACTTTGCCGAATAGGAAGAGGAGAAGAGTAGGTTTGGATAGAGACTGGGCAAGAAGGAGAAGATACTTCATTCATTTGCCAGTTGTGATGTACCGAAAAATTCCTTTTCATATCTCTCTTTTTTGAAGATTTGAGCCTCTCTCTCTCTCAGGGACCAGTGAGGACCAGCTGCTCCCTAAAAAAAAGGGGGAGCTGAGCTTGATATGGAAGCCAGAAGATCAAGGAACACTTGAGGCATGGTCATCTCCCACAGCACCCAATCAGGGCATGCCCAGGGACAGCAGAAGGATTTTAACAGATCCAGATCATCAGACAAGATTGTGGTGCTAAAGCAGGTCTGGGTCCAGCTAGCAGGTCAGTTCATGCATCAGGGTCCAGAGCAGGTTTTGTAGCAAAGCAGGGACACAGCAGTGTCTGAGCTGAAGCCTCACTACAACAGAGCTCTGGGAGGGGTGGTCAACACTGACAAGGTCTAAGAGGGCACACAAATCCTCAACACTGCCTTCAATAAAACTACAAAATCTTATAGCTAACTTCTCAGCCTAGTGTCAGGAGCTGATCCGTTGCAGGAGACTTACTCTGATGAAGAGATGACTTCAGGCTGAGCAAGAAAGTTTTCTTTCAGCATAGATGAAGTGACAAATCATGCACTTTAGGGAGAAGCCTCAGAGAAAATTGCATCCATAAGTACATTTCAAACAATATTTTTCCCACATTGCACCAATTATGCTGTTGCCAAACCTTCTGATTCTGAAGGACTGTGAGGTTTCTTTGACAAATGTTATCATCAATGTTGCATTAAAATGCAAAATAGAAGAAGCAACCAAAAGATGCAATTTCAGCTCCTGAATTTTACAATACTAGTTTATTTTGCTGCTGTTCATTTTTATTCAAAGGGGAGGAGAGAAAAGATAATTATTCTTGTCAAATTCTCCAAAATAATCAGCTCTTTTTCATAAGGGAGACACAATACAATGCTGCTAGGTTTTCACTTGGATTCAGTAGCTAGGAACATGTGGGGTGAGTGATACCAAAGGGATCGATAGAAAGTGCAGGAACACTGAGTCACAGTGGCAACCTGAAAAGCCTATGATTTCATTCTCAGCTGAACCCTTTACCCCAACATGCCCTTTGTAAATAAAACACCTTAATATTGGACAGAGACTCAGAGAGAAAAAAATTTCAATAAACCCACAAATATAGAAACATACTTAGTAGCATTTATATGTGTATTTCAGTGGATCAAGAGTTAAAATCTGGTATTTCTTGAAGTCAGAACAATGACATTTAATAAGCTCCTATTAATTTTAACAAGGAAGGATAATTAAGAACCATTTCCTGCATAGTGCAGAAGGAAAATGCTCATCTCCACGGCCTCTATTATACTCAGTGTCACTTGGAAGGTTAGATGTTATTCATAAAGAGTGTCACAAAAGTGCTGAATTCTTCTAAGTCCTCCCCTCCAAATTCACATTTGTGGTTAGAGGTGTGGGAGGAAGTAGGTCTTTGCAGGCAGGTACTGCCTAAATATCTCACACAGACAATTCCCACCTGTTCCTAATACTCCAAAGTAAAGATTTCTCCCTCTGTAGTCTGCAATTCTGCAGCCAAAAGTGTCTCTCTTCCCTAAAATAGCCACTTAACCCAAGGGTTTTGTAGCAGGAAACACCTCTGACCCTGATGGCACACTGGTAGTTCAGTTCCTTACTCCTGCCTGCTCGGACATGATCCCCAGGGTAGGGAAGGGATGCACAGCACTGCTCAGCAGCACATTTCATTCTTGTTCTGAGCATCTCTGCTGTTCCACCTAACTAACCACCCAGAAAAGACATTTCCAGACTTTTGGATCACTTCTTGACACCTGCTTCCATCTACAGCAAGCTATGTGGCAGTAACAGGAACTTTACAGGTGGCTTTGGGAGGCTTCAATATTCTTCACTCATGCATTAAAAAGAAAAATCGCCTGTGTGTAAGCAGTGTAAATGATCTTGTACTTTTATTGCATATAATCTGGTCTCCTCACAATCCATCATACAAAGCAGTAGCTCTGAATACTTTTAAAAGAAACCTAAAAAAAAAATAAAATAACATTTTTCCTCTGTGCCTCCCTCTCCTCCTACTGCTGTCAAGCCAAAATAGCTCTACTGCTTCCTTTTTCTTCCACCAGGATTGATGTTTTTTAGTTCCTCACCACTTTTTCATCACAACACCCTACCATATCAGCATGGAGCCTAAAGTAACAAACAAGGAAATGGAAAGGAAAAAAAGATTCGGGCAACATCTGGCCCCCACTACCTTATTTGTCTTCTCTTTCAAAAACACATTGAAAGTCTCTGATGCTTTCTAGAGGATAACACACTGGTTATTGGGAAGAAAAAGAGACCAATGCACAGTCTTCTCAATGAACACACAAGCTGTACCTCCTGCACCTTTCAGTCAGTTTGTGGTAGTGAAACCACTTTGCTTGCTGCTCTCTGTCATAAAAAAACCACACAAGTATTATATTTCCAGCACAGTAGTGATGAAGAGTTAATTAATAATAATTATAATACTACTTATCTTTCACTCTGCAAGATAATTTTTGAGTTTAAAAAGTCTTTTGCAAACACTATCTAATTAAAACAAGCTTCCCCATTTATCTATTATATTCTTTGGGTAGTAGATTAGTGACTCTAATTTTCCACCCTTTGTAGGGGGGGAAAACAGACATAGGTGAAGCAACTTGGACAAAGATGCAGGCAGGAAAGGAGCTGGGTTGTAACTGAGGAATTCAAAAGCACCAAGTGATTCAGGAACAATGTCTCCTGGCCATCTAGTCTTTAGACTTCCTATCTGCAGCATTTAGTGCAGTAAAAAGCACTGTTAGATGATGGAATATGGCATTTTCAGCTTAGACTAAAATGGGCAAAGAAAGTTTCAATATCCCTGACTTCTGGGCCACTTCAAAACAGAGTTCAAATGGAAAGTAAAATGTTTATCTCTTCTAATCTGCTGATGTATTCCCTTGGTCCAAAATACTTCCCACCTGGAGTTTGGTGTCCCCATTTTCCATGTCTTGACCTCCTTACCTCTTTAAGTGTGGCTATTAAGTGCAAGATGCTTCAGTAACACCCTGGTTCACACCATAAAAAGCAGTATTTAACAATGTATTGGGCATGGCTGCTATTTTGGGGTCTGCTAGGTTGGCAAGTGGAAAATGCACCACACAATTTCCTTTTCAAAGGCCAAATCCATGACAAGGTATTTTTGTTGTCAACATTTCAGGCAGAAGCCCAGTCAAAGCAGAATATTGCCCCAGCCATTGTGCCATTAAGGTGTTCAGTAGTACTGCAAAGGCCAGGTGCTCTCAGTGAGATGGATGTCTCACCCTCTCACAGATATCATTAGAGGTGACCTGCTAATATTATGATGCTTATTTCATTCAATGTGATTATAAAGATGCTGGAAAGAGAAGACCTAGTTCTGACATCTTTATGATCACTAAACAACCAAGTTTTTAGTGGTGATGTGAGAACAAAACACTCCATGTACCTCATTACTACCTGACCTGACTATTTTCTGAAAAGGCTGAAGGTTGGATAACAAGCTTAGAATGAGCCATGAAACCAAAGGCACAAGCACATTGTCACCAATTCAACACTCAGCTGCCATTGTTCCTTAAATAATTTGCCAGAAGGGAATATTATTCAGTGCATAAAAGCTGCCAAGACAGCAAGAGAATGAGATGATCTGATTGTAACTGCAACTGTTTATCATGGGTGTATCCTGTCACTTCACAGAGAGGCAATAAAATGGAGCAGAAGTGTCACTCAGCTACTTTTTGACAAGAGCTCTGCTAATATTCTCCACAACATAAAAGCTCTTGTGAGACGTATGAGGAAGGTACACAGTGACACAGCTGTGCCACAACATTCATCTTTACGAGTGAACTGCCCCATCTTCAGGGAAGATGAATGCCAAAGATCAGCCAACCCGCTTCACACAGACATCTCACCAGTGAGCTCTTCCTCCCCCTGTCCTTCAGCTCAGAGGTGTCCCTCAGCAAAGGCCCTGCTGCAAAAGCAATTAAGAGCATCCTTGTGTTCCTCTGTATTTTTGAAACTATATCACTTTTCCCATATTTCTTAATAATTCCTGGTTTATTAGTAACTCCTGGTAAAAATAATTAGATGAGGTTCCCTTCAAAATGTGCAACCCCACCTTAGGATACCTGAGAGCAGGGTGAATGGAACTGAAGTGTGCTCTTTCCCCAGAATACTAGCAGTGTGATATCACTGTAGCCATCCCATCTCCTCCTCTTCTGAGACAAAGCCTGAGCAGTCTCAACCACACTATTTTCACATTTCTCCCCCCTACAATTTCTAATGACTGAGAATCTCTTTTATGATCACTGAAATAAAAACTTTAAGGTTTCAGTCGAGGTGAAAATGTATTTATGTGTGTGCATGCACATTCTTGTGTGTACAAAAATGTGAGAACCAGGAACACACAGTAAATGAGAGACAGCAACAAGTTATCCTAGATGATTATGTTGACACGTAAGTCAATGTACAGCTAGAAAACACAGAATATTCCAAATCAATAAAACTATTCTCTCATTTATTCAGAACAAGAATCTGATTACAGGCTTAATTGCACAATCATGGCTTAATCTTGGAAGTCAGCTGCTGTTTAATCACTGCACAATAGCTGCCTTGCTAATGACATGGGAAGCCACTGCAATGGTATCCAGCATGAAAAGTCTGCCCAACCAGAAGCCCATACTCAGAGAAGTCAGGGATTACAGGCATGTCAAGGGAAGCCACCACAGTACGTGAGCTTTTGAGGTACAAAACGTTACAGTCAGGTGCACGAAGGTTAGCAAAGAGTACTTGAAACAAAATGAAATAGCTACTCGAATTGCTGTAGACAGATGCCAGGTTGAGAGAGGATAATCTGTGCCTTCAACCCCTCTCCACCCCCTCAAAAAGTAAATTACAACAGACAGAAATTGGGACAACTTGGAATTTTCTTCTGAGGCTCTGGCACACTGCAAAACCAGCCTGAAACAGGGAGCTTGCACAGATATCAGCACTGAGTTTGTCAGGATTCCTTTACACCACCTGTTGTATATCCAACCCTTTCTTTAGCTCCTCAGCTGCTACATCATCTCTTACAAAAGTCAATGTATGCAACAGAAAAACAGTGATCCCATCCAGCTCTTTTCTTCCCAGACAGGGGGAAAAGCCAACTACAGTACTTCTTTCCTTCTCGTTCCTCCTGGGCAAGTGAATTCTGCATATTCCCTGGCATGTAATAGTGAGATCTCATTTGCAGCTGTTTTCTGATGCTGGAAGCACACAACACATTGAGCCAGCACCAATTTAGAGACATTTGAAATAGGGGGCACTGGTGGTGAGAGGCTCATGACATCAGTGCAGTTAACAGGAGTGAAACAGTGGAGAAAGGAAGGCACAAGTTATTCACCAAAAGTGCACTTACTTGTAATAGCAGATCTCCTGGCCTGCCCGAATCCAGCGAGGCCTGCCCTGGAAAGCTTCCCTCACTGAGTACATGACCAGCTGCATGCCTACAGAAAACAAGACAATTTCAGGTGATGTGACTTCCCTGGCTGGAAAAGACAGGAGTGGGAAGGAAAAGGCTAAACGAGAAGCATCATTATTTTGTCAGTGCTCTCTCTGCTCATAGTTTATACAGAGTAAATACATCTCAAAGCCCTGTGTTTTATTCTGAGACAACCATATCTGTACAAAAAGCCCCTCCAGAAGAAATGAGCTGAATGGAGTTTATCAAAAAATAAATTATTCTTCTGGTCTTTGCAAAGCATTTTGTTTACAAGCAAAGAAAGGGAAAGGAAAGAATATGAATTAAGACAGATCAGTAATTTGGTTAGTCCAATATTTTATACTTGGCTGCACTATTATTGAACTCTTAATCCTACCATAGCATCAGTGATGTGTGGTGCATCCAGAGCCCTGCCTTCAGAAAATAGCAAGCAAAACTAGAAGAAGGTTTCAAACTTCCTATTAGATCTAAGTAACACCTAAGAGTCACAAATACTGATAACAATAACATCCATCTTTGTACTGTATTATCCCAGAGCATGAACTTCTTCCTGACCTCCAAAATATTACTATTTCATGCCCTGAGGAGTGAGGCTTTCTCTGATCTGAGCTGTGCATCCATTACTCGCAGCTCAGTGAAGGCAGCCCACCTGCAGGGAGTTTTTATATCAATTTCCTGTGCTGTACACACCTGCCTGCTCTTTAAGGCAAGGTGAGGATGCTGCCCACCCCAGTAGAGCTCTCTGCACAGAGTGTCCCTGGTGAGGGGCTGCAGGGGAGGCTCCTGTCAGCAGCTCCAGTGGCCCCAGCACATCCACAGCTGAGCCCAGCAATGATGCTGGCACCACTTCTGCGAGAGCACACATAAGAAAGAGAAAAATGCCCTCCCAAATATTTTTGCATGCTGATAAGTTGCTCCCTGAGCCTTCTCTTGGCTGTTCTTGTGCTGGGGGGAGGTGATGCTTGAAAATCATTAATACCGATGCTGTATTTGCATTAGCAGCTATTCAGTTCCCCTCTTCCTCTGGGTTTGTGTGTTAAACTCCCCAGCACAGTTGGACCCAGGGATTATCAGCAGCAATGCCTTTCCAGCTCACCTTTGGCTGTGCTGTGGGGAAGCACTTACTCACCACAGCCAGGAGTAACCTCTGTATTGATGTTTTCTGAACCACTGCTGTGAGCTATGTGCAAGAGCCAGCTCTGTGCTTGGTACCAGGACATGGCCACCATGATTTTAAGAGACACAGGCCTTTCTAGATTCCCAGTTCATTAGACATGTGGGGCTCGGTGTCTTCAGGGGTCTCAATATCCCAAATGCCAGCTCCTGCCCTTCTCTCTGAGTCCAAAGGACTCACACATGAAACTGTCCGTCTCAGAGCAATGGCTGATATTAGTTGGCCATCTCATTTTCATTTAAAAAAAAAAAAAAAAATCAGTTTCTCCTTTCTACTTCCCCTATGGAAATGTTCAGTTTTAGAAAACAAACTTAAATCAGGGTTCTGATGAAATCCCATTATTTCCCATGATAGAGTGAGTTAGTGAAAAAGGGGAAAGGAGAGAGATGGAGACTGTGCCTCCTGCCTTGCTCTGCTCCTGGCCACAACTATTTCATTAAATATCCTTTCTGCTGATTTGAAAGTCATGGTTTGAAAGTCAAAGTTTCATGGTTTGAAAGATGGTTAGTGCCATCTAACCAAGAGCAAAAGGAGAAAAAAAAAAAAATCAAACCAGAAAAGTAACCAGGAGCTGCAAAGAATTGCCACCCAGAGCACTTTGGCACTACATCACAACTGGAGGCTTTTTGTCTTAGAGCATGGGCATTAGCCCAGGAAAGTGCAGAGGGAATGTGACAAATAAATAGCATGTCTTACCACTGCTCTGTGTAAAGGTTATGCATGTGCTGGAAGGGGTAATGAGCCTCACTCAGCCAAGCCAGAAAAGCTGGAGCTTCACTGCCCACTTGGAGCAGCAGAAGGAACCCACAGAGGAATTATTTAATAGCCAACCCCATGAACAAGCCAGCCAAAAGCAAGCCATGGCTTAGCCACTCTCCTTACTCCAGATGGTATTTTCACATTTCTCTTCCAAACATATTTTTCATTGCATGCTTGAACATGTGAGTCATGTACAATTTCAGGTACTCAAAATGGGATTATAAATGCTGACAACAGCCAAACTAGCAGATAACAAACAACCTTCAACCAATAATAGCCTGAATCTCTGGCTGTGGAGGTACTAAGGGCTACATTAAGGATTGAATTGTGGTTTAAAACAGGACATCAACATCCTTCATTTTCAGGTTCCTACCATACACACCTCACTGAATTGTTGGGTAACTCAGGTAAGCAGTATAAGATGACCAAAGAAAAAAAATCATTTTCAGTTGGGATCTATATGAATACTTGAACTACAGCCCTTTGGGTTAAAGAGTAAATGCCTTTTAACTCATCTTGTCACTCATCCAGCCAGTTTCACACATACAAGCGACAAGTGATTCCAACTCCTAATTCTGTTTGTTATAGGCACATTGATCCTGAGAGAGTTGTCCTGGTGATGCTAAAGGCTGTAGCCACAGGGCTTCAGAGGAATGCAAAGTCTAATGCTACGGACTTATTAAACATTCTAAGTCAGGTGTTGAGCTGGTGTAAATTAACAGAGCTCCATGGAAACAAACCAAAAAATTCCCCAGCCTATGCCAGCTAAGAATTCAATCCACAGTCTCCTTGCAGAAGAAATCATTTCTCTTCTAAAATGGGTATTGAAAGCTGGGATTTGTCCTGCCTGTTTCTGAGCAATGCTGCTTTCCTCCTGAACCATGACAGGAGCTCAAAGGCTGCAAGGAACAAAATTTCTTATCATCATTAATATCAACAGAAATTTCACTAGGTCTGAAGATGTCTTACTAGATAAAACCAAAGAATCATGAATATTTGTTTGAGGATTATCACATCTATTTAAATCTTAGAAGTACTTTCCAATCCTATGCTGCTCATTCAGTTCCAACAGATTGTCTTTCCCCCCCCCAGCTCTCCCAAGCCCTAGTGTCATTCTTCCTCAGTTCTGGTCTATAAACACAACAGCGACATTTATTTCCCCCCACAAATCCTCTCCCAGGTCTCAATATCCAGTTTGCTCTTCAATCCTCCTGAGAATAGACAAAGGCTCTTTGACAAATCTAAAGTGACTTTTTCAGTGGATTTCAGGGCAGATAAGATTGAATTTACAGTCTCCCTTAAACTTATAGACATGGAGAGTTGGAAACCTTTATGGCATTAAAAAGACATTCTTGTGAAGAGAAGGCTACCCCAATTCCCCAAAGGCTCATACCATAATTAAACTGGCTGTTGAACTTCTCACAGTTGATGATGTTGAAGCGATAGGGAACTGCCGACCTCATGTCACAGACCTCAAAGTAGAACCACTGGTGGTGCTGGCTGCTGTTCACATCCGCATTCATAATTAGGTCATACTCAAACCTGCAAAGGAGAGTAAAAGAAGAATAAAAGCAGCGGCCATGAATACCTCCTGTCTGCCACTGAACACGCTGACAGCAGGCAATGCAGTCAGATTGATTGATACTTTGTGAGCATCACCAAACACCATTAAATACTCACACTATAATAGTCCAAATATTTTGAGCTCTGTTTTCTTAAATCATGTTCCTTCTGTGACATCCAGGTGTTAAGAAGGCATAATAAGCTCCACATCATCTAACCTGCTTCCCTGGCTGACCCTTTCCAAACCCAGGAGAAGGCCACCATTCCATGCTGTGGTCACAGCCCAAGGGAGCCTGGCACAGGCCTGCTGCAGGGGTACTTACTCACGCACTTGGATCGCTTTCCGAAGGTTTCCCGACTCAAACTTGGAGAAAAATGTCAGACCGCCTGGAGCACCTGGGCTTAAGTGACTGCTGTAAAGCAAAGCAAGGACACCTGTAGCAGGTTTCTTCAAAGACAAGCCTTTCCCAGCACCTTTTTTATGCTAAAATTGGCTTTAAAAATTTTTTTTATAAGCAAGACACTGGGAAGGAGGAAGAGGTGAACAAATCCCTAACCTTCCTATCTGATGCAGCTTTTCTCTCTACTCTTACTTATTAATTCTAAATCACATCTTTCCTTTTCCCAGTAGTCTCTTTTGTAACTATCTATGTTTGCTTTCTTTATTCCATTACTTTCCCACTGGACTATTCCTATTACTTCATTAATTGCAGAAGGCACTTTTATAGAATTACTGTATATTTGCTCTTCCCTCATCTGTAGAGTTTCCTTCTCCAACTGCTTAAAAACCCTTAAATTAATCCTAAGCAACTTCATAACTTTCTCCTACCTCAAACTTTCACCTCTATTTTACTCCAAAGAATGTTCCCCAGGTCACTTATCCTTCCTCTGAATGCAATTTCTTTCAATTTGGAACCCTCTCAGTTTCCTGGTCCTACATCTTCTCACAAACCATAACTGAGCACTTAAAGCAGTTCACAAGGCCAGATGTTTAGGGTTTTTATTCAGAAACATTGTGTGAGTGTCACACTTAGGGTGCATCTACAACCTGTGACACTGGCTGTGCAGCCACTCAGTGGGAAATGCTGCTTCAGGGAATGAAAAAGCTGGATTCACAGGTAAAATTCCCAGCACTGGTCTGCACACCTCTGTTCCAAATCACTGCATGCAATTGAGACATATCCAGGGACAATCTACAGTCCCCTCTGAGATATGGATTTTCCTTGTTCTGTCAAAGTTTTGATGCTCTCCTGCTCCAGTGACTTCCACAACAAATCCTCTCCCTGCCGTCTCCTACCAGGAATTTATCCCTCCTGTATATTTTCTCTGTTAGGCCTTTACTTCCTATGTTACTTCTTGGCCTTTATCAGAGTTGATCAAGTAAACTGAGCTCACTGACAGCACTGACAGGGCCACTGGTTGCAGAGCTCAATTTAAGTGACCCACCTGGGATCATCTAAATCAAACACAGTTCTTCCTATCACATCCCCCGGCTGGATTAGGCGGCGAACATCATCAAGGACTTTGTCCCTAGGAAAAAAGAAAGCAGCGAATCTTAATGACACTGTGAGAAATCTGGATATAGAGTATTCTTCTAGAAGAAATATGAAGAGTCTTAGGAAATGATTTTTAAGGACTAGCAAGAAAGGACTTTCATGTGCTAATTCCAGGTGAACTTTTATTTCCCATTGTGACAAGAGTTCTGCTCCATCCCCACTACAACGAGTTGCCTTTTGGGTTAAATGACTGACTCTGCAAAATTTTTTATTCACTACTGGGTTGTGTCAAATTTGATTTATCCCCAGTTCTTCCCAATCAGTTCCAACTCCCAAGTGGCTATTCTTACCCCGTGAGGAAATATCTGCCATAACTTGCAAACCTAGTAGTCTGACTCATAGTGAATATTGACTCAAAGTCAAACTGATTTCTACTCATTATTAAACAGAGCTTCTCTGATCCCTGAAGATGATCAAATGTGGAATACCAGATTTTCTTCCTGACCTTTGAAGCAATGACATTATGCCTTGAAGCATGATATGATTAGTCCCATTTTAGCTGTAGAGTTACACATGTTGTTGTAGCCATAAAAGCAGAGCTTTTAGAGCAACAGTGCAACAAGATGGTAGAGTGATTTTCCCTCTAAATAAGATTTCTAGCTTATATATTTACTGCAGAAAGAATCATTCTCTCTAGCAGTCAGAAATCAGTGGTCTTGACAAATGCCATTTGATTAGTGTTGATCAACTCTAAAGTTTGGCATAGAATCCACCATCTGTGCTTCCTGCTAATAATCCCCTATACCACTAAAAAGAAATGTTAAGTCACTGCATACAGCCCTACTTAGAACAAAAGAACTGTAGTTTATAAGAGCTTTCTCTCTTAGAACAACTTCAAAACACAACTTCCCACTCATCTGAACACCTAAATAGTGAGGTCCTTCCTGAGAGGACAGATAGGATTTCCCCTGAAAGAAGCAGATGGGACCAATGCTGCAAGCACTAAAGTGGCTGAATAAAGAGTAAGACTGAAGGTAAAAACATATCCCAAAAGGACACAGAGGTTTCTCCATCTCTAAAATGAACTTTTCCCATTTGTGTTCTAACAAGGTCACAGATTCACAACCCAGCTTAGAGTCCCATTACAAATACAGGTATATTGATGAATTTATCGATTTATCAATTGAAATAAATCATTGGGTAGCCACAAAATTTGTTCTATAACTTCCTAAGACATTCAGAGATGTTAGAGTCAGACCCTACATAAGCCAGTTTTGAGCCCAAGAGCTCTCAATGCTCTCATGACATTAAAGCACAATCACCTTTGGACCCCATTCTTGCGCTCCAACACGGGCTTGCTGTAAGGAGGTGGCTGGTGACCCCAGAAATCCGGGAATGCCAGGTCTCTGTAGCCTAGGATGGACTTCAGACTTTTGGCCCTGGCTGCACAGAAACGAGGGCTGTGGAATGGGATATCCCCTCGGTGCTTCTCCAGAAGATTTCTAACGATATCTGAGCTCTCCAGCCTCCCTTCAGGACTAGGATTGATTGAGACCTCACAGTGAGGGTAAAACATTTTTTTGTACCAAGCAGCATCTTTTGGGAGAGGGTACAAAGCAAACACTTGACTCCTGGCTGGATCTTCCTCCTCACAGAAGTCTTTATCCTGAGCTTCTTCAGCAATGTCTCTCTTTTCATCATTCTTATCCCATCTGTATTCCTCCTTCTTTCTGCAGCTCTGCAATGGGACTTTGAAATCCTGTTCCCCTGGATCTGGTCCCATCTCTGTGACACTTTGGTTTCTCCATCTGCAGTTTGGATGTTTCACGAAAGTAGCACTTGGAATGAAATGAGAGGGAGCAGAGGGAAGACTCTCAGTCCTCTCCTCCAAGCTCTTCTTTTCCTCAGACTCAAATTCAAGCTCCTTTAAATTTAAAAAGCAGAAGAAATTAAAAGAAACTACTGACAGATTGTGCCTCCTTCCAGAGGACAGCTTTCAAGGAGGAAAAGAGGAAATATTTACACATCTCCCAAAAACTGTACTCAACCCAAACAGCCAGAGCAAAATCAGTGCATGGACCACCTGCCAGCATTTCTCTATCCACAAAGCTGTTTCAACAGAAGTTCTCAGAAACCAAAAGGGTCCGATTGGACATGACTCACCCAGATGACTCAACCAAAACCAGTCATTCGAACAAAGAAGGGAAGATACTTTGCAAGGCATTTTTTAAAAAATATAAATGTTACAGGAGGGTAAAGGTGGACAATCTGTCATGCAAAACTCCACCCCACCTTCATGCAGGAGTATGATTTAATCCCATTTGACTACTTAAGGTCACAACCAATATCACAATATTGTGTCTACAGGAGATACATTAAACCAGTGATCTTTTTCAGATTAATATTTGAAACAGGGTTTTCAGTTCTCCTAAATTCCAAAACTTGTGATGAGTGCAATATTCCCTAATTTTTTGTCCCAAACATCACTAGGAAAAAATTATTTGAACTGTTCATTTCAGTCAGTGGCAGTGCAATCTTCTCCTCTTCCTTCAAACCACTAGTTGACACTATTTATTTTTCACATCTCGTTCTGATCTTGATATTGCTATTGAAATTGCCAGCAAGGATACAAATTATCTGACAGATCTCTCATGTGGCAATTGATTCAACAGTGCTTACTTAATCTACACCCAGAAAAATGTGCATCAAAGATCATTCCTTTTATCACTCATGATTCACACCAATAAACTACTGCAAAAAAGTCATAATCTTTGGCTTTCCAGTCCTGTAAGACTTACAGGTTCACTTTTGAAATAGCCCAATCTAGATATTACTTGTCAATACTCCCTTTCAAGTATTTCTTAAATTCTGGAATATTCACAAATAAAGGAAACTGCGCTATGATCATACCTGAAAATTCTGGGAAAGTTCTGCACACAGTGCTTCATATTGTCCAAGGTCGTCTTCTGGCCGGTCAAGCACTGGCCTTGACCTCAATTTATTCACATCTGTCTCCAAGTCATAATCCTACAAGAGCAGAATTAGAAGAGCACACATATTACACCTGCCGCATGAGATGATCTCAACCATCAGTGAACTGAGGATAAGAGCAGTGTCTGAAGCTTTCACAGTCAAAGGCTCCTGTGTATTAATGCACAGCCTCACCCATGTCAGATGCGAGCACCAAAGCCAAACTGTCAAGCAGTCAGCCATTGCATTAAAAAAACACCAAACAGGAAAAGCTGGAGCAAGAGGAAAGGATGGAGACATGGCATTGATGACTGGGCATTACGTTACAACGTTACGTTATTCAAATTATTCAACATGTCTAAGTGTGTCCCACCAAATGCCATCAAAGAAATTATTTGCTCCTGACAAACAGACTCATTTCCAAAGCTGTTATAAAAAGAATGAAGTACAATTGCCTGAATGCACCTGTGCCCACGGCATTTCAAACCCTCAGCCACACTTGGGTCACAAAGCAGAATCTGAAGTGTTGTTTGGGCTGAGATAAAAAGGCAGTGAAGACCTGCAATGAGCATGAGGTCAGTTGAAAAGGATTTGCCACTGAGAGCATACTGATGTGTATGTAGCTTCAAACTTGCTGAAGATTTGGATGGAAAAGAATAGATAGTTGATATGGTGACTTTTATTTTCATAGGACTCTGAACATTTCCTAACAGAAGCAGAGAGCCAAGTTTCAGTTTGGTTGGTATTGCTAGCATGCATGGATATGTGTTATGTAGCTGTGAAAATGTTTGTAAATCACATCAATACCAGGAAACACT
Source organism: Coloeus monedula (assembly GCF_965178545.1). Classification (NCBI taxonomy): domain Eukaryota; kingdom Metazoa; phylum Chordata; class Aves; order Passeriformes; family Corvidae; genus Coloeus; species Coloeus monedula. The sequence goes on from NC_138794.1 coordinate 6,433,594, forward strand.
GTGCAAAACATCTCATACAAAAAAAAAAATAAGAAGGCAGTTTGAAAGTTCATTATCCATTCCCTGCTTGCTTTCCCTTTAGCAAGGTTTTTTCCAGGAGATATATGACCAGCAAACCAGACAAACAGTATTTAAACTCATATTCAGAATAAGCTCTTAGGCAAAAAAAAAAAACAACCCACACCAAACCAAAACTGCTTACATCTACTTGGTAAATCCTTATGAATAATGAAATAGTTCAGAAGCATAGAGGAGCCGTTACTGAATGAGTAACTAATTAAAGAAGGAGATAAATCTACTATGAGCCTTATTCCTAATGAGCATCTTGAAGAGCTCTAATATTCAGATAAAAACAGCCAGACGGGGGCAAGTTAGGACAGTCAGATAATGTGGGGGGGGTTTTTCAACTTCCTTTTTTCATTGGCTGACATCAGTTTAATATTTGAGGAGAAAAAGACAGGGCAAGTAATGAGAACTCCCTTTCACAGAAGTCTCAATCATTTCTAATTAGACTGTATTTGCAACTTCATTTCTTTAATTTGCTTTCCCAAGCCACTTTATGTGGATAAGACTTATTAGCAGCATTCACTACTTCACATTTGCATATGAGCTTGTTTGTACTTTCACAACAAAAAAGTTTGCGTCCTCATCCTCAGCTGGTAGAAGTTTTTTTGCCAGTTAGGTCACTGCAGGGAGACTGCTAAGGGAGAATTCAGAGAAGTATTGAATAATTCATTGTATTATTTGTCTGTGTGCAGAAGCAAATAAAGAAAGAATATAGGCTCAAATGCCCCAGTTGTGGCTTAAAAGAACTAACCTTTTCCTTAGAATGGGTGCACAGCCCAAATATGCTCTGATATGGGAAAAAAGAGAGGGTTAGCCTTTCCTAGGTGACAAATCAATTTTCCCTAAGTGCCATTTTCCTGGCATATGCCTAGTGGATCAAAGATCCACCATTTATCTCTGTGTATGTGATTCTGGGCAGTCTCTGTGCAGGAACAGAGAAGTCACCAAACCCCCTCCACCATGCCTGACAAGCATGAAAATGAATAAAAGAAATGCAGGACATTTTTTAGTGAAAGTCAGTGCGTTCTCCTTTCCTTCTTTCAAGTACCCTCCTATTATCCATGAAGTGTGTTCACGTGGGACCACATGCACCTCTACATTCTCTGCTTGGATGGTCTTTCAGGGTGTCAAAATGGACAATGAAAAGTTTTACTTTCTGGTATGTAGACAATTTTGGGAACTATGGCTCATATACCTACTTCCTCTTTACTCTCCACATCCTCGTTATCCTGCTCTGTTTCAGCTTCTTCCTCTCCTTCACTTTCACTGTCACCTGCAAAAGTAGGAAAGAAGCAGAAACCAAGGTATTCAACCTAATAACCCTCTCATACCCTGCAGAGAAATACAGGTAAACTCTTCTACATGTGCCACACAGTCCACAACCCACCCATTTGTTAATCTCATATAAATGAATTTGGCACTAATTCACCCAGTTTTTAAAGCTCTGTTCTCTTGGACTCATGCACTGCCTTTCAAAACCATGACAAATGTCCCCATGATATGGATCCAACTCATTTTACAAAGCAATACAGAGATTTTCTGCTTGGCTGCAATGATATTACAGGATGCTCTTAATCTGTATTATCTAGATTAGGGTGTTTTACTGTTATGATTGTTATAGTCTTTCAGCATCTTCCACACGAAATTGAATGCAGCAAAAATCACTTATGTGTATCATGGAGCCTTTTCTGCAGAGTACCTATCCTGCCTGGGCTTGAGTTGTGCTTTCCAGCAAGGCCTCCCATCTTTTACTCATGCAGCCTGACTGCTATCTGCTTTTACTTTAGGAAGGGAAAAGGATACTAATTCTTGCAATTCTTTACTGATAAAGCTGCAGGGCAGTTTTTTACCCCCCAAACAGCCAATGTACAGGCACAATTATATCTCCCTCTGTTACTGCGGAGCAGTGGCATCTCCAGCCTCTGCTCCATTATTTTTTGGATAATAGGAGAATTTTTTTTCCTTTTCCTTGCTCCTTTCTGTCTTTTCTCATTTGTTCTCCAAACAGATTCTCCCAGCTTCAAGAAGACCTGGGAGTAATTTCTTCCCTCTTGAGTGACACTGTAGGTTATCAGATTAATTTTAACTGTAAACCTCAGGACTATGCCAAGTCTCCCTTCCCCAGATCCCACACTTAATTCTTGTCATGCTCCTTTTCCTCCTACTGAACTCTCCCTTCAGCCATTTACCTTCAGATCCCTCACACAGAGGCTCAGTCTTGACATTCCCAGGAAGAGGGAAGGAATAGGAACTTCTTACAGTCACCAGAGGCAGATGCTCCTTGGGGTAGCATTTTCTCAGAATATGAGTCGCAGTAGTTATGATAGGATCCAGACTTTTACAAGATAAACAGTCCTAGGAAACAACGGAGAACAACATTAAGAATAGTCTCTTACAACAGTCCTCCCTGTCACACACAATCCCCCAGAGCAGAGCTGCTCCTCTAGTGAGAATATAATTCCCTTTACCACTCATGATTCACACCCATAAACTACAGCAAAAAGTCAGAGTCTTGGTTTTCCAGTCCTATAAGACTTACAGATTTACTCTTGCAAGAGTCCTGTCTGGTTATCACTTTTCAGTACTCCTTTTCAAGTACTTCCTAAATTGTGGAACATTCACAAATAAAGGAAGATTCACTATGATTGTACCTGAAAATCATGGGAAAGTTCTGCACACGTTGCTTCACGTTATTCACATTACTTCCCCTTCTTTTTATCACTAAAGAAATATGTCTGGAACAGCAAGACCTCAAGTTCCTGCAGTTCATCTCTTACAGACATACAGGCTGGCACAGACCTCAGGGGACTTCCATCCCTGAATGTCATGTGGGAGACAAAATCTCTGAGCTCTGCTCCAAGACACTGAAGTCAGGGTATGCTGAAGGAAGCTAACACAGGTGACAGTAGCACTGAAGTAATATGGCTTTTAATAGGGATTTAAAAAATGCTTTGTGGAGCCCATGTATATGTTTTGGCTGCCAAAACATGCCAAAGTCTGTGCTTCTGCACCTTCAGCAACTATACTCAGAGTCATAATGCCAAAACTCACAGATATAAACTAACACAGTTAACACCACTATTTCAGTGTATTCAGGGTACCCAAGGTATTCTCAAAGAGAGCATTCCCACTGTACTCTATTGTCTGTAGTTAAACCCAAGAGCTATTTTGAAAGATCACTATATATTACCTAGTCATACAAGAATTAATAATTGCAGCATCCCACAATTCCTGCTGCTATAATCCAGAGCAAGAAATAGAAAAGCAAGGATTTTTTAGAGCCCAGGTGTACTTTGAAGACACAGAATATTTTGTATTTTTGTTGTGCTGTTATGCAAGCGAACTCCTTAAACTTTTGTTGTAAAGAAAACAAACCAAAATCCCCACAGAATTAAAAGCAAAGACCCCCTGGGACATCATAGAAGTGATGTATGTCTTCAATATAACAGAGTCAGGGAGTATGGATAAAGGAATGATAGTGCTGCACAAAGGTGAAGTTGTTTAAAACCAGTGGGTGCAATTCTCAGAAAACCCAGCCCTCGGATTTGCCCAAACGCAGCACATCGAAAGCACGGCCTCCACCAGAGTGACTGAGTGACAAGTGCAGTATCCTACCCAAATTCACAATTTCCACTCTGCCTCTCAGCACGTTTTCTTCAGTGCCTTGAAACTAAGGCTGAGCTCAACAGGAATACAACTTAAATAAGCAGCACAAATGTGCTCTAAGGCAAAAGAGAAATATTACAATACATTCTACTGCCATTTCATAATTTTGCGTCCCTGCAGCAGAGCTAAAATGGAACAACCAAGAGCAAAGAATAGATACTTCTGACAGACCATAGTTAGGATTTGGGCTGGGCAAAAAACTCCAAACAGTCCAAACATTCAGCAGAACCAGGCAGAAGGCCAAAAGAACATAACAAAGAACATCAAATGGCCATTGGAACACGGGTCCTGCCTGACTAACCTGATCTCCTTCCAGGAAAAGATAAGTGTTTAGTGGTGGACTTGGCAGTGCTGGGTTAATGACTGGATTCAATCCTAAAGGTCTTTTCCAATCTAAATGATTCTGTGATTATAAAGTACTTTATTATAAATGGGGAACAGGAAAATGGCTGTATTGGGGTTCTTTAGGTTGTAGAGGATTTTACTCTGTTTTCTCATGTATGATTGAACAGCATTATAAAGATTCAGTGGGATTAACCAGGATTCCTGTAGGGAGGCTAGAAAAAAAATCATCTAAAGCTGACATGCTTACAAGACTCACTACAAGAATTTTAATATGTATTTCTCTGGCTGTTTGGAAAGAGGGGGACAGAAAAGAAAATTATGAAAGCATCTCCAAGGAAAGTTTTATTATGGGTAGAGCAAACACCAAGAAGAACTGGTTTCTATTTCTGTTTCAATTTATTCACTGCTTCATATGGTTGCCTTTGCTTGGTTGTTATTAAAGGAAAGATTAGGAAAGTTTGTCTACATGTGGGAACAGGCTAATATTCTTAATAGTCTACTAGTTTAGTTTACTAAAGCTGTTCAGTTTTTGCTAAAACAGTGAGCACAGGACTGTTTAATTGCCTGCCTTGGGACAACCATCTTAATTCACTGCCAAGTGAATTTAAATAGTCAAGAACAAGGCATTTTCATCCAGACAATGAACTTCCACACTTGGAATTACTCAATGATGCTATTTGAAAGTCATATTTTTCTTTACAGCAAATTAGCTCACAGGTACAAACAAGCCTTCAGATACCTTAGAGGGAATTTGTGGGACTGTTTTCATTACCACTCATAAAGTGCTCTCCAATTCCAAGGTAATACTGTTTACAAATGACTAAAAATTATTACATCAGTGTATTGGAAAAGCCCTTTTTACTGACACTTGGGAAGAAGACAGGAGACTGCTTTGTATGTGTGTAAGCTATCCCATTTATTTTATGGTGGGATAATGTGGATGAGGGAAGAGTAAATCCTTAGCTCAGAAAAACTCATGTAAAGCTAACCCGAATTCAGATCTGCTCTTTAATCTCCACACTCAATCTCTTCTCCACTGAACCTGGAATAGATCAGATATTATGGTATGTTATACATAGAAAAAAAAGGAGGTTTCAATACGACAGTAAGATAAAAGATAGTGATGCTAATGGATGCTCCTACTGACAAACAGAGTGGAATGTAGGATAATATTATCCTGAGTACTATGGGAAGGTTAAAGAGAAACAAGACAAGTTTAAGAAACCAGATGGAAAAGTGATAAAATAACAAGATAACGTTCCATGCAGCATCTCTCCAAAAGCACATACAAACCTGTTTTCTTCTCTTAGAGTAGCAGTTCTGTCACTGCACACAAAACCAACCAGTGCTAATGTGAATATCCCATTTAACTGTCAGGAAAATCTAAGTGCACCTAGGAAAAAGGAATGGGAACAGAAAGTACTTCCTTTCCATGAATGATTTCATTATCTAAAATTATTTTTTATTCCAGGTAGAAGTTGAATTCAAAATACCTCTAAATTCCCCTAAAATATCTCTAAACTCTCCTCAAATAGAGTAACAGTAATTTCTAATCCATGTGAGGTGACAGTTTTTGAACTATTGGCTCCTCCTGTAAAGACATAAGCTTAAGGGCTATTAAAAGCTCAGGTATTTCATCTGTCCATCAGCCCAGACAATAGGCAGCCAGAGAGGATTCAATTGAAATTCTACTGGAGTTTACAACAAACCCATCTTGCCAAAATGGTTTTCATTTCAATAAATATATCTGTATAAAGAAGGAAAAAATATATTTAGAAGTTTTAGATGAACTTTTCTAGACAGATTTTAACACCTTAAAAATCTTATTAGCTGCTCAGAGTTTGATGCAGGTTAATCACCACAGCCAGCAAATTCCCTGAAGGCACCAAAATACCATCCACACAAACAGGCATCACTTTCCCACTCAGGAGTGGTTTGTCTTGTCCTGTCTTCATCTCCTCCTCTCTTGCTACAGCCTGTTGTCCGTCTCAGGAGACAAGATTTCCCATCCTTCTATCATGAAAATTATGAAGATTTTCATGGCAGCAGCAGCCTCTGCCTCAGGTCAGAGTAGGGAAGAGCACGAGTGAGACCCCCTAGGGCTGCCAGACTCCTGCCAATGTTTCACATCTTGGAAAGACACTGCAAGACTGACAATATCCCAAAGAAGCAGTGAGAGAATATTGAGCTTTGAATTTATTAACCTTGGTAACTTCTTGTCCAAGGTCTTCCTAATAGCACACACTGGGAAGAAAGCAAACTGGAGGCCCCTGAAGCTGTCATTTCCACTCCACTTCTGACCTTTGGAAGGATTAGCATTATCAGGGTTTACTGCAGCCTTAGAATGTCATTTCCTGTTTGCTCACCCAAGGTGACCCCACGTTCACACTTCTTATGCAGTTGCTCCCAGGCTGAGCTATCAGATGGTGTTAGCTCAGAAAACTTCACGGGCTGTGGAAGCCTCTTGAGAGGGAAGGAGCCAACATCCACCCTCAAGCAGCTGTTTCCATCTACCCTATTCACATTTATCCAGACCAGGGACTTCTCATTAACAGGGGCCATAATCCCTTGGGAGGTCTGCTGGCTCTGGCCACCTCATCCTACCTAAAGAAATGGTCAATTCCTCATGTGGAAAGTGAAGTGAAAAAATCCCAGAAGCCTCCATACACTGCTAGTAAGAAGTGACTCACAGAAGAATCCTTCATGACACTGATGGGGAAGGGGAAGAAATAAACACACTGGATCATAAGGCAATAGATTTTTTAAAGGGAGAAGGAGACAGGCTTTTCTTTCTGATGGTTCTGGAGTGAGATAATGCATAGCCAGTAAGAATGAACAAACCACTCCTACAGAATCACACAGGTCTACAATGGAAGGAATTTCCCTAGTCACCTCTCCAAAGCAGGATAAGGAAGCATTTTGCTGAGAGACTGAGGAAACTCTCACTGTTCTGTACCCACCTTTTCTATACCTTACAGCCATTCCATCCAGAGGACCACAGCATCTTTCTTGAACTCACATTGTCTCACAAGATTAAAATTTAACCTCCTGAAAAACTGTTGATGGATGTTTCTCATTAAGAAAGGCTTGGCTAAGTGAGCAGTTTGTTTAAAAGGCTGATTGAGTGGAATTATCTGGATATTGTAAAGGAAAATCTCACAAAAGACCTAAGCAATTCCCTTATAGAGATATTGAATTATTCTTCAGGAGAAGTCCAAGCAGACAGCAGGATGCACAGGGAAAGAGAAAAGAAGCACTAAAAGCATAAACTAGAATTCCCATGCGTCCCATAGGAATGAAGATTTGTTTTAAACTCAAACATTTCAGCTTTTTTAAAGTACTAACAGTGTAAAAGTCAATATTTCTTAATGTTACCAGTTTTCTCATCTATATGTCCTATCCTGAATTCATATAAGGATGGCATTTCCTGCAGTGGGATGTAGAACCCAGCACTAACCACCAAGCCACCTCATTTAAACACAAAAAGCAGCATTTACCTGCACACTTGTGAAGAGAATCTCCATTCCCCGGGAACCAAGGAAAGTCTCCCTGCCCAGCTGGATGTTGGTGATGTACTTTAGGCAGAGCAGGAAACCCCTACGAATGTAAATGCAGTTGTTGGAGACATCATTGCGATGCCAGTCTTGGTAGAGTCTCAGCAGTTCACCCAGGTAGCCTCTGTTCACTGCCCGGCGGCTGTTCGACTCTGAAAAGGAGAGAAAAGGCTGAATTAAACTCCTTCCTGCTTGATAGTTGTGGCTACTCAGTGCTGGAACTCAGACTTTAGTGCCTGCTCATTCTGGCTTAATGGTCTTGGTTAAAAAAAATATTTTTTACCTTTTTTTTTTTTTGTCTTTTAAAATGTTATTTGCTAAACATGAGCTATGTTCTTGGAATCATACATAAAAAAAAGCAGCAGTGTCCTGTCTGGAAACAGGAATCCCCCCACATGAACCAAACCATGAGCCTATATCTCCCTCCAAGTGCTAATAAACTTAATTCCAGTTGCAGCACCATGAGATTTCCTGAAAGTACTGAAGTTTGTGTGGAGTGAGAAAAGCTGAAGAACAGTAAGAGTAGTCAACAGCATAAAACCTTCACACAGTGCTGCACTTCAGTCCTGAGAGAACACCTTGCTAAGATCAACAAATTCAAAAACCTTGTGGCTGTACAGTCCTGTCACAGCCAGAGAAATTATGTTTAACTTCTAAATGTATTCCCACAAATACCTGTATAATGAAAGCCATGAATCAAGTGATTCTGAAAACCCACAGTATTTAAAAATTAACAAAACACCAACATGAGCAATAGCAGCTTGGGTTTCTTTTCTGTTGCTTTCTGGCTCCAAGATTTTAAAGGTCACATTCAGATAGTGTTTAAAGGCTTAACTGCATAGGCAAGAAAATTAAAAAAAAAAAAAATTTAAAAAAGCTTTACAAAAATATAAAAGGGGACCTATAATATTCCCTTAATCATGTAGCTCCAGGATATCAGACTGCAATGAGAAGATGATAAAGCTTGTCTTATAATACAAATTCTGCTGAGTATTCTAAAAACACATCCCTTCACCTACTGCATTCCTTGCCCTGCCCCTCAGGACAAACATGAAGCCATACCAGACTCCAGGCTCTCTCCCTTCAAACCAACCCTGCCTAAGTTTTCCTGACTGGTCCTGACATTCCTTGCTGTGACACACATTAAAAGCTGTCAGGAGCTCAGTAATCAACTGAGGGGCCAGGTAGCATATGTAAGGCAGGAGCTCAGCTCTCTGAATAGCAATTAGCATTTGCAGCTCACAACAGATGGCTCTTGGTACCCAGAGCTGGTGGGCTCCAATCCGTTGCCAGTTCATTAAACAAAGTGCCAGAGCCTCTCACACCTGGAACTTTAAAGTCATCAGTGGGGATTCACGGGACAGGAGAAGAAGCTAGAGGTTAAGTGGGAGAATAGAAAGATGCTGCCTGAAGAAAATCAGGAAGAAGAGAAGAGATAGAAGGAACAAGCAGGAAGCAGCATGGGCAGCAAACCTAGATCCTGGTGATGAAGTAGATAGAGACATTGCAAAGGGGAAAGAAGTCACCTGAAGTCATCTCAGTCTGCTCTCTGCAGCAGATTAGCAAACCCTTACCTGGAGGAGGGATTGGAGGGTTGTTCTGCTACCTGGCCTGGTCCTGCAACTTTCTCCACCACTGGCACCAACCAGCACCCACAGCCCGGGTTGCCAACTCATTTTAATGCTGCTCTGCATCTTCACACCACCCTGCTGACATGCCCCTGCACTGACCTGCTGGCCCCACAGCTATTCCAGTCCTACACAGCTCAACCCAGGCTCCCACACCTTGGCCTGCAGCTCTCCAGCACTGCCTCCCCTTGCTCTTACCCACCTACACTAACTCTGGATTCCGAGGCTCAGTGGCTGTCAGTGTGTAGAAGGTCACCCTCCTCCTTTGACCTTCACTCTGTATTTCTGTTTTCTATTTGACTCTCAGCAAGAAAACTTTAATTGCTTGAGAAACCCTTATCAATCCCAATGATTTTATTCATGATTTCCTGTTAATCCTCAACCAGCTGTCATGTTTACTAACCTGCAGGATGACTAACCCCTTAAATCAGTCAATCTTCCTTGAAGAATTACTGAGGAAGCTCTGTAAAAGTCAGTGAGTATATAAAACATGACAAGAAGAAGAGAGTCAGGGAGCACAAGGTAGGGACAGTTTAGATCAGACTCAGAGCTTCCCTGAGCTGTTCAGGGACAGATGAAATTGGACCAGATCTAGGGTTTTATAGCCTCTAGCGCTCAGTGCTTGAAGTCTAAGCTTTCTGTGTCAAAGTCAATAGGAAGAGGGAAAAAACTGGGAAGAACTATGTGTAGAGCTTCTTGGGGAATTTATTAAAAAAAAAAAAAGAATTCTCTCAAAGTGTTCTGTGATATTTTTTCCCCCGTCACATCTTTTAAGACAGATTTCTACATTTGAATCTCAGCTCCATGGGGACCAGAACACACAACTGTCCTATGCTTTAGTTTTAATTCTCATTGAAAAGCATGGAAGAAGGTGAGCAGAATAATTTTGCCCTTTCCTCCCAGGTTTTCTGTAGTATTACCACCTTTAGGATCAAAACAGTCACTTTTCAACATGAAGCTGAGATAGTCTATTCTGTGAGAAAGAGATGGAGAGGCAGGACTACAGTTTCCTGAGCCCTTTGATCAGAAGCAATGAGAATTAATTGCTGAAGGGGCAAAAAACACATTCATTTTGTTTCTCCTGTCTGATTTCATTGATTATCCTCTTCTCTCCTGTGCTGTCAGTGTTTTTTCTTAATTTTTTCTTCCATTTTTTCAGTTCTATAGTCAATAAAGTAGTGAATAAATGAAGGAGGGAGTATGCCAAGATCTCCAGAAGGCAGAATGGAAAACGAAGGCCTCTCCACCTGTCTGTGTCTGTTGGTCTCTCCATCTAGGGAGGCACCAGCATGGGTATCTCTCTATATTTTGGCACAAATACAGATGGTGGAAATGAATCATACAGGTACAAGCAGCTACAAGCAGCACTGCACAGATTGGCAGGCAGCAAGGACCACCCCTCCTGGAGCGAGTAGGCACAATCTGCATGGCAAGTGGCAAAATGCTTTATGTCTTTTGACCCTCTCACTGATATTCTTTAGTTAGGCTCTTTCCTTCTCCCTGGGTATGGTCAGTGGCCAGTGGAAAGGGAAGTTTTCTTACCACACAGCTTTCAGAGGTGCCCAGGGATGGTGCTTCCTATTTTGAGTGAACTGAAGGGACTCCTGTTGTGTGAGGTCACCAGTGAGAACTTGGCACCAAACCCTAAAAACCTGTTTTGGCTAAAGACTGGGCTGATAAGTGGCCAAAAATGCATCAAGAGCAAAAATCTGACTCTACATCAACCACTTTAAGCTATAAATATCTGCAGCCATCAGAAGAGCTCTCCCTCCACAGCAGCTGGATGTGTGGTACTGACCGCTCCTTGAGCAAGGACAGCTCTCAAGGTTTCCCCTCAAGGCTGAGGGATCCCTTGCCTGACACCAGACATGGATTTGTGTCATGGATAAGTGACTTTTTTTGCATGTGTGTGACATTTAAGACACACGCAGTACAGCTTACACGATCATCTTTGTATCCCATACTAACCTGAAGTGCAGTAAATCAAGTATTGCCCCTCAATCCATCTGTACTTATTAAATATTTTCCATATCCAGGTTTATTGATTAAAACTAAACTCCTACTAGATCAGATCTGTCTGAGCAATCTCTGACTCTTCTCCTAGATAGTCTGTCTTCCTAATCTTATTCTGGCATCTCTGACAGGGGAGCACTGACTTCATCAACACTCCCAAACCTGTCCCTGGCATTCTATTTTCTTTGCAAGAGTTTCAGTTCTGCCTGATGAGATTGGGGTGAGAGGAAAATGCTCAATGCCTTCTTAGTTTCCAACATTTCTAGAACTGCCCCTCCATTTGTGGCTTCCAGAGCAGTGTTGCTCATCAGTGAAAGTCTGAGGGCTGCAGCTCAGAACATTTGAGCTGAATCATCTGTGCATTCACCAGAAACATCTGACATGAATCTCCAGCCAACATGCAGAAGCCTCAAATGGCTAAAGATGCATCTAAATTAGCAAGGCAATCATGCTAGAAAGAAATCCCCAGTTTTGACAAAATTCTTGTTCTGTGTTGGGGGACAAGGACAGACTCTAAAGTCAGGTTTACAGCCTAGTAGATGAAAGCCCCGTGACCACCAGTGCTTCTGTGGACATTTCGGAAGCCCTCTTTGCAATCCAGTCCTCTTTGAAGTGTTTGCCAAGAACATGGGTACCACTGGAAAACATGCAGTGCATTTAATCACAAAACTGAATTACAGTCAACCTGAAATATGATGAGCAATGCACTGCTTACCAGGCAGAACAAAGAGATATTTATCTTTCTATCTATCTGCTTAAATCTCTTTGTTGATGCCACTCAGCTGATTCATTATGCCAAGAACATACTTTGCTACAGCTTGGAGATAAGAATACTCTGCTAAATTAACCCTGTGGCCCCTAAAGCAGTGAAAGGAATAAGAAAAACTCCAACTTCCCCCCTTTGCTCTAGTGGTTTCCCCTTGGGAATGGAAAATGCAAGATAGCTCCTACAGCAAAGAGAGCACAGCTGTTTTATTTGGTCATTGAGAGGTCATTTTTGCAGAGAAGAGCACAAGGGCTCCCTCTAGAAACAAAATTAATTGTGTCCATGAAGAAACTGAGTCACACATGAGGCACTGGGATCACTTCAGAAGCTGCTATTAGCTCAACTCACATTGGAAGCCAGAAGACTGCCCTGTAGTTTTGCCCTAAACAGTTTCCCCTTTCTCCTTTGCTGTTTGATTTCACAGGATTTTCTGGTTGCAACTCATCAGAAAACCAGAAATAAATAAATAATAAAAAATACAGTAACAAAATCTACAGTGTGATTTTTTTGACTGAAGTGGTTTGAGAGAGCTTTAATAAGGATGTCAGAATTTGGAAGACTTCCTCAAATTCAGGCACTAAATTTTCTGAAGCCAGATCCTCACTGGAGGCACAAACACTGCCCATGCCAAGACAAAGAGGTAAACAATCATTATTACAGATGTCAACAAGAATAATGCAGGTCCTTGACACTCAGGTTTCATTACACCCACCCTGAGAAGCAAAACAGCAGGAAGTTGCCATGCCCCAGGAGATGAAAGAAGCCTTTTTCTCTGGAGCACTGAGTTACTTTCAGTTTGGGATATGTCTGTGAATGAAGAGTCCCAGGGAAGGGAATATAAAGGACATGGAAAAATAATTTTCTTTCCCACAAAGTGGCTCTTCTCAGAGAGATAAAAGTATAGGATCAAGACTACTTGCTATCTGAAACTGAGGAAGAAAAGTCAGACACAATGCTTGGTTTAGATTATTATGAAAGGAACTGCAAAATTCAGCTCCAGTCACAATACCCTACATGATGTGATCATGGATTTGGAACCAGACTGATACTGGAGTTTGAACCCAGAGATGGATAATAAAGACTTAAACTGATGATGAGAGGTGGGTACCTGGTGCAGTATTAGGCAAATCCCAGACATGGTGCTGCTGGCTACAGGAAATGGGATGGTTTAACAACAGGGTGTTTTGACTCGAGATCAAAGGCCTGCCTCACTAGATCTGTTGTGAAGCATTATGCATTCTGATGTAGAGAGTACAGGCCTTTCACACGCCCTAATCCGCTTCTGTGCTTGAACATCACTTTCTGCTCCTCAGAGATACTTGCCCCTCCTTGATGCCAACATAAAAGGAAAAGAACAACAGTGATTAGTTTATCCCAGCAGCCACAACACACAATCCTTATGGTTCAACAAAAAAATAAAAGTAGTGGGTGAAAGGTTAAATAAAGGTTAGTTGATGAAGATGGGGAGGAAAGAGTAGGAAATGAGAGATGAAAGTCTGTGGGGGAAGACAAGAGGATAGAGACAGCAAAAGGAGGAAGATATAGAAAGAGAAAGGGGAAAGGCCATCAGCAATAACTGGTGTTGGCACACAGAATTGCCTTGATGAAATAAGCACGATCAGGAGGTCACCACAACCTGTCTTTTTAAATTGCTCATTACAATTTTACCAGGCAAGCATTGCACCAAGGGCCCTGCCTGTTTCCCCAGCCTTTTCCCTCAATTTCCGCTCAGCCAATGCCTCTGAGACCAGCTCTAGCTAATTTCCTTAAAGACATGCAAGCTAGTAATTCTGGGAAGCACAGATAGTCGGGAATAACAAACACAACCAAAATTAGATTAAAATAACCTGCTGATAAACAAATTACTCACCCAAAATACACATTGGATTAGGCACGGTGGGGATCCCTATAATCACATCGCCACCATGTGGCTCCCGGTCCTTCACATCCCATCCAGCCTCAGCACCCCTGGCAGGGGTTTGTCTGTGCTTGGATAGCAGGTGTCCAGTTCTATTCCGCTCCCCCCAAACTGGGAATGGTTTGCCTGGTTTATTCTGGGGTTTGGGTTCACTAAAAGCAATATACCCCATGGTTAAGATTGACCTGGAGGGTGTCCCACACCTCTGAGCTCTGTTCAAACAGGATCCAGCCCCTCCACGCCTGGGGGTCTTGAAGACACAGGAGTGTTCAGCAACGAGCTTTCCAGGCCCTAATACAGAGCTGATTCAAGAGATGAAGACAGATGTACAGAGAAGAAATAGAGCAAAGCCCAAGGAAGCTGGAAGACTGTAGCATGTGCATCCTTGGACAAAGAGGAGAGACTTTGGGAAAGTTGCAGTGCCTCATCCCACGTTAGTTTATCTCTAGCTATCAGGAACTGCCTCCTCCTCCCCACCTGGGCTGAAGTGAGCATCTAGAAACTGAAGAAGGAAGAACGGACACTGGAGAGAAAGAATGGACAGGAAGAAGTAACACTGGAGGGTTTGACTGTAATGCAATAGAGAAGAACAAAAAAGCTCTTGATACTTTCATGGCAATTCAGCACCACTATAGGTATTTACCAAGCAAGATGTTCAGCCTTTATAATAAAGTCAGACAGAGTTACCCCGGTGGACCAGACAACAGATATTAAAAAAGCAGTGAGGCAATGGAGGAAGAACTTGCTGCGAGCTGTTTTCTGTGTGCATGTGGGCATGGCAGGTGAGGAACAGCAACTGGAGGAACAGCACAAAAGGATTGGTAAAATACTCTAGGATGTTTGCAAAGAGCTAAGTCAGGAGTGAGAGACTGGCTGACGATCAGACAAGAAATGTCTTCTCCATATCAGTAATTTGAGCTTTCACTGATAGAAAGGTGCAGCACTGCCATTAGAAGGGACTTAAAGGAGAAGTTTATTTGCCATCTCTTTGATTATCACCACATGGCAATCACTGGAAACAGGGACACAGGACAACCAAGGTCACTCATGTCTCACTGAGTTTCAAAGCCTTTCCTCCCTGCTGTGGATGAAGCACAAGTTTGTTGTGTCCCATTGCTAATTTCTTTAGACCAGACTTCCCCCTCTGAAACACAACAGCAACAATTTCCCAGGTCCATCTGGATTGGCAATTTTTCTTACACTGATGTCTCTTTCAGGCATGTCTTGCTTCTTGCAGTTATGCACCTGATAAGTGAGCATTTAGCATCAGCTTCTGTTAGGAAGGAGACAGAAGCCAAACAGTTTCTAGCCAGCCCATGGCTCTGCAGGTGGACAAAATCTCAAGTAGAGCTTATGGAGCCTGAGATGAAGATGGATGTTTCTGAATCCATCAGGGAGACACACTGCCATCTGCCTGCTCCCTTTAAAACTACTGTGTGCTCTCCCAGTGCAGCTCTGCTAAAAGCAAGAGGGGACACTAAACCTCCAGCAGAGCCCCGTGTATAACCATAACCCCTTGGATGACTTTGGGCTGAAGCACTCAAGGATAGGCCCACAGGGATACCCCCAGAACAGTCACCTTCTTGTCCTGTCTCTTACAGCCTTCAGCACCACCAAAATACAATCTCCCCAGCATTTCCCAGCAAGCAGGTTACTGGAATTCTCAAAAAAACCTAACAATAATCAGTCTACCACTTCACCACTGTAGCACTTTCCAGGATTCCTCCCTTCCATTTAGTTTGTATCCCACCTAAAACATGCTCACGTGCTTCTGGGTGCTTTGCTTTATCCCGTTTTCATAAGCAATTTTCATGCTACAGCATTCACCAGATTTGATCCTTAACTTTCCAAGAACCCTTGTACCACTCAAATGTACTGAGGCCATGGCCACAATTATGTTAACCATGACAAAGATGTTCTGGTGCAATCCTGAAAAAAAATTCATCACTTTTCCAAGCATGGTGAATTTATCTCAAGGAACTGTTTCTCACATCTCCTGACCCACACTTCCTAAAAGATACAACTTGCTCACATTCGTATGCAGCTACAAGAGCAGTCTGCTCCAAAAGCCTGGAGCTTCTCATGCCCTGAACCACAGGGCAGGGAAAAAACTAGAAGACATTCTTGGCCACTCAAAACTCCAGAAATCATCCCAAAACCACAGTTCAGGCTGACTTGTGGTACGTGGTGCTCCATTTGATTTTACAGTATCGGCGCCATTTCCTAAATTCCAGCTCCACTGCCTTAAAAAAAAAAATAGCTGAAAATAGATTATGTCTTTTCCTAAAATCACTTTACCATTCACAACCAAACAACGCTGCTGTTATTCACATCCTTTTCTCCCTTTCCATGGAAGCAACAACAAATTGGGAAAGACAATAAGCATTTGTCGCTGGCTGGAGGAAATCCCCATCTCTCCCATTGTACCAAGCCCCAGGACAACCAACGTTCCCTAAATACTAAAAATAAGGGTCCAGCCTGGCTCCCTGGGCAGTTTGCCCCTGGGCACTCCAGGCATCATCTCCCACAGGGCTGAGGGAGCTCCAAGAATCAGAACTGGTATAGGAAACTCCTGCACTACTGCCTCTTTTCTATACATTGTTCTTTGGGACCAAGGGATGAGGGAATACCAAGGCAGAATGAGGTTCAGCAGGATCATTCTGTCCAGCAGCACAGCACAGAAAGGAAAGTCAGAAAGAATACGAAGAAAAAAAGCTTACTTGATTTCAGCAGAGCTGCCAGAGCCCCAATGGCTGCCCTGGGGAAAGAAGAGAGATGGAGAAATAATGTCAATTTCTTCAATAATTTTTGTAACCTTCATCTTCACAGTCTTCTGGGCCAGGCTTCCCAGATGGTCTAAACTGACAGCTTATGATGGACTTTGACAGAACTGCAATGTTTTACACCAACAGAGGATCCAGCCTCTGCAGCTGACTCTGTTATTCTAAAAGACCATTAGCCCTCTAGCTTTACTGTTACACTGATTTGTAGTGACCATTAAAATTTGAAGCAACACCCACATATCCAAAGTGATCTAGCAAGTCTTTAAACTGCTGCCCCAGAGCTTTTTCTTTGTACCAGAGACTCAGCACATGCCCACTCCAGACACAAGTGTGTCTATCTGCATCAGATGATAACTTTCATATCAAGCTGGGGCATTGATGTCAATATTTCCAGCAAAATCCCACTTCTTTTTCTATTTCCCCAAAACAAACTTCATTCCTATCCTCCCTCCCAGCTTTAACTGAAAACAAAATTGAATTTCTTAACTGAAACCACGTCTTGCATTGCAGGGGTATTTAGAGGGCCCCAATCAGAGGAAGACTTGTAAGAAAGCTGTTAAATCTCTGTAGTAATACTGCTTGTAGTGAGAGTAAGGGCAGGGACAGACATTTCTGAGGCCCTTCTTGCCCTTACCTGCACATTTCATTGTGCAGGTAAGCAAGTGAACATGCCTGAGCTAGCACAGCACTGGTTTGACTGGGCACTGGTCACTGACATTTGCAGCTTGAGAAGCTGAGCTGAGACATCATTGCTCCCCAACTTCTGGAGGCAAGTTCCTTCCTCATGTGGCAAAATCTCCATCCCACTTGTCTCACAGAAGACTTTCTTTTCCAGTCATGTTCTGCTGGAGCAAGATCCCTGTTCTAACCTGGCTCACTGCTGTGAAGTTAAGTGCCCAGAGCTGATTAAATAAATACAACTACGAAACCTCCATGTGCTAGGATTCCTTAAAATGTAATCTCTTTACAAACCAATCCCCAAATAAAATTGTATCACAATCCATACTGAGCCAATCATCATCCTGCAGCAAATAAATATTTTTTGTCACCAAGCCGCTGTTCAATATGTGTCCTAACAACAGGTGACACTAAAAGATTCAAGAGCTGGTTCTTGCTGATACTGGGTCAACATCTCTATCTAAAGTCATTGCTTCATAATGAAACTGTCAGAGTTCAACAGCAGCTTTACAAACTGCAAAGAAAATGTGCCCAAATACAGACAGAACAGGAAATAACTAGCTAAAAATCTCATTAGTGGAAGCACAGCCGTGCTTTCATTGCTTCTTTAGCTCCAACTAAACAGCAACCATTCAGATGGTGAAGGAATACTCTCATACCCCAGCTATTCAGCCTGCTCAGACAAGGAATACTCTACAGCCACTTATCACTCAGTCTCTTCCCCAGTTTAAAGTCTGGGACAAAGTAAACAACTCTAAGCAAGTTAAAATTCCACCCAGAGCATCTCCCAAAGCTCACACTCCAGTACGTGCCTTTAAAAAGGGACTGCTCTGCATACCTATACTTTACAGGCCTAATGTGATGTCTCAATCACACACCAGAACAGCAGAGCAATGAAGGAATGACCAGAGTATCTCTGGCTCCAAGCAGAAGAGTTCTCAGAATTTCCTCTAGGCATCTGATTTATTTTGTAGATGCTTATGAGCATTGCTAAGAGTTTCAGCAGAGCTACACCACTGCCATAAAGTCAACACTGCCAGCAAAATTCCCATCAGCCAATAAATCAGCAAATCTGGATCTTCCAATACTTTTGGGGGGGAGGCCTGTGAGCCACGTTGTATGCAGACAACTTCATTCATCCTCAAAGGCTCCCAGAACTCCCAGAGCATGTTCTCAGACAGTCTAATCTCCAGTTCCTGCTGCCTAGGTAGGGTCTAGGTGCAGGCCCAGTAGACTGACCCCAATGATATGCATTGCTTTAGAACAGATTTTGAGAGAAAAAACATAAAAGACATGAGGATAAACTGCAAAACAGGTAAAATAAGTTTAAGTGATAGAACAGACTTAGATTAAGCCAGCCTAACTTGGTATCTTTCTTTGATAAGATAACCAACTTTTTCTACACAAGGGAAATGTGGTAGATCTAACTTATCTCTACTTCAATAAAGCATTTGATATGGTGCCACACTGAAAATTATTAACCAAGATGGAGCACATGGGGATTAGTGTAAGAGTTACAACGTGGGAAAGGAATTGGTTAAAGACTCAATGACGGGAATTCTGCTGGAAGAGGAATTATTAGTCTAGAGGGAAGTTATGTGTGGAAGTCCTCAAGGATCTTTTCAGACTGATCTTATTTCATCTTTTCATTAATGACCTTGGCAGAAAAAGTCGGAGTATACTAATAAAATCTGCTGACTGTGTGAAGTCAGGAGCTGCTGCCAATAGCAGGGAGTTCAGAATATCTTTCAAGAGTAACAAGATGTTCTTGGGTTCCGAAGGAATAGAAATGTGATGAAATGTAATAGTCAAAGTGCAAGGTTAAGCATTTAGGGTTTAATAAGGATTACTGTTATGAGCAGGAGCTCATAATTTGGAAATTAGTAGAAGGACACCCTGGATATATGAGCCCATTAAGGGATGACGACAAGCATGACCAGCAGAGTGACAACCATGAAAAGGACAGATCATGTCTCAGAAAAGGCACTGCCAGTGGAGAAGGGAAAGCATGAATGTTCTCATACAAGGCTTCACCTGAACAGCTGTGTGCAGAACTCAGAAGGAACCATGCAGAAATGTGCCAAGGAAATCATTATGGTAACAGAGACATAACTCATTAGGAGTCTTAAAGATCAGAGTTTAGTCACCTTAACAAAATGATAGCCAAGAGACAACTGGATTGTTCCCCACAGACACACTGGGTGACAGAGAAGTAAACACTGAGGGAGGCAGAGAGATACTTAGGCTGAGGAAAAAATTTGGCACTAGGACAAATGGATATAAAACGGTCGTGAATAAATTTAGCTGGAATTGAAAGGATAGGTTTTAAGCACTGGAAAATGAAGGCATGAAACATCCTCTTGGCAGCAATGGGACAAACAACCTAATGACTTTGAAAAGGCAGCTTGGATTGCTTATAATGGGACTGCCAGGCCCAGTTGCCAATGAGAGAAGGGTCTGAGAAAAGTGACCCAGGAATACTGCATCCCTATAGCCTTACATTTTAAACAGAGATATAATGGGAATGAAATGAGAAACATGTATTCTAAGTGCAGAGTTAATCAGCCAGCCCAGAAAAGAGCAGCTGCACCAGCTTAAGATGAAGTCCAAAGAGCCCAGTGTCCTGTGGCCAGCAGCGCCAAGGAAAGCAAGCAAGGCCACAACAGAAACAGTTCTAGGACTTGAAGAACAGACTCAAACTCCAGCAACTTGTGGTCCAGAGATCCCATAAACTAGCAATGGTGCCTTTGGGAGGGGTTTCAGCTCTGAGCTGATTTTGCTCCCATATATTTGCCTGGGAATTTTTGAACTTGTGAAAACTCTTAGCATTCATAATTATCCTGGGAAAGTACTTCACACCTACATTGTGTAGGGAGTCAACTATCTGCATTTGTTTTAAGTTTGGACTTTCAATCAGCATTGTAATTTGCACATTAAGTCAAGTGTTAGCCATCCCCAAAATATTACCTGTCTTTGATGCTGAACAAAATCAAACATACAAAACACCCTATGGGAACCAATAAATCAAAGAGGAATAGAAGCAGAATAGGCTTTCACTGAAAGCAGCAGCAAGACCATTGAAGCAGCAGTAGGGCTACAGCAAGCCAGGCAAATAGTGTTTGTGATAATACCAGCACCTCTTAGCACCATGTGGCAAACCAACAGTATCTTTGCTAGCATCAGGAGATACGATGAGATGAGTAAGCCCAAGACAGGAAGACAGAGAGAGGAGTTCATAAATTGGGCACGAGAGCAAGGACAGGGCTGGAGGAAGATGAGAACAGGAGGAAAAGTTTAAGAGCACAAGAAAGATGACTTGATGAGCCATATGCCAGACCAGAGAATATGATAGCATGCCCAGAGCAAATCTCTGCATTTTTCTCAAGAAGGAATGGAGGGGAGATGAGGTGGAGAAAAAGGGATTAAGTCATTAAAAAACTTGCCAAATCTGTCCAGACACCTTCCCCTGATTTTCTGTGGTAATGCATTAGCAAAATCTTAGCTGTTTCATCAAGTCCAGTGTATCCCAAAGAAGACTCATTTATATATTAAAAAAAAAAAAGATGTGCAAATAAAGTTGCACTATCTTATAAAGCATAATAATAAATGCTGCTCCATAATCAGAAAACATTAAAAACTCCCTGTAGTAGCAGTCGAGACAGCCACTCTGAAGAATGGAAAACTTTGAAGTGTTTCCAAGTCAGCAGCTTGGATATCTGGGCAGGAGTACAACTAGCAGACAGATAGACAAATGCAACTTCCAGATCCTGTGCTTAGGAACCAGCAGCAACAACAAAGAAAAACTCCACGTCCCAGGCCAAAGCACAATTGGATTAGCCAGTAAAACCAGGCTGTTAAAAAGCCTGGACAAAGGAGTCCTATGCCCAGGTCACCTTTTCAGATCTGAGCTGCCAGGATATTTTTTTGCTGGAAATCACTGCAGGCAGAGGTGCCTGAAAGCTAAGATCTCAGTTCACAGCATGAGGCACTCTGATGGACAATGCTGGGCCTCTGTTTCTGTCTCTTGAGGAAAACAGAAGGACTCCTGGAAATGCAAAACCTCACTCTAGAAGAGATACATGGTTGATGGCATGGAAGGATTTTAAGACTCACAGAACACACTGATGTTGGTGCACACCCACCCAGGACTAGCTTGGAACTATGGACAGGGGACAGCAGAATAGCCAAAGACTGAACAAAAAGGGCTCTTCAGATCAGCCCCCAAGCAACTTAACTATCCCACCTTCTATGAAATTGTGCCTTCTACAGGCTAAAACACAGAACACCCTCTTCAAATCATTGAATGAAAGCTAATGACTAGATGATTTATTATAAACCTCTTCAACCTGATGCCTGATTTAATTCCTTACAGCATTCATACCTGGATGATAAAGACATAAAGCACTATTTGTATAGAAATGTAAGAAAAAGTTCCATCCCTGCCTGGCAAGCCATGCTCAACTCCTCTTGCTCTTCACCCTGCTATTTCACATATACTCACTTGCTGCTGTCATGTTTATTCATACCAAAAGCAGTGTGGGGATATGTATTTGTACAGCACCTGGCACAATGGATCCTTGACTCCGAGCTCAAGGTATCACAGCTTACAGGCTTAAAGCCCCTAAGCTTCCACAGCCCCTGTCTCCAGGAGGAATTGTGTCCTCAAAGTGTACACATTATCTGGCTGCATTTTGCCTCAAACCCCTGGGACTCATACTTAACTACTGGAATTTAGACAGTCACAGAACCACTCACTGTAAAGACAATTTCACATTTGACAACTGAGAGACATTCAGAAACAACACATAAGCACCACAGCAATAGGTGCTTTATAAATCCTACCAGAAGGTAGATCTCATCCAAGGCAGATGCCTTGAAAGTAGTTTCCTTTGTGGCCCAGAAATAGAGATCTTAAATATGCATGCACTTGCACAGTGATTTGTTTTAAAGACTTAAATCCAGCAGCTTCACATCTTGGAAATATGGGTGGGCAAAAAGCTGCTTATGCTGCTGCTATTTTCATAGCACTGCTAGTCTAGGACTTATGCAAAAATACCCACCATCTTGTCCTCTTTAATTCCAGCTTGTTAGCAAGGCATTAAAACTTACACTAATGGCAAAGTTTGCTTACAGTCTGCAATGTCCCACACACTGCCAACAGGTGGAGTTTGGAGATCCAGCTGTTGTGCACAGATGTGCTTTCAGTGTAATGCTGAAAGATGAGGGGGGAGAAAAAAATAATCACACACTACTTTTCTAATGGATACATCCATTCCAGTGACCAGCATGCCTCAGTTCCCAGGTTCAGCTGAAAACCTTCACTGCAGTATCTTCCAAACACCTCTGCCTGCTCTGCAGCCTCTCAGGTTAAAATCAGTGAAAGGATACAGCCTTCCAGCCTCTTTCATCTCTGCCTCCCTGAAAGAGCAGTGACTCCAGGCTTATCCTCCAGGCATCCTTACAATTATCCTACTTTCTCTTGTGTGCAACGAGTACAGAAAGAGACAGCTGTATCCTAAAAAGTCAAGCTACTCTTTACAGATCTAAATTAAATTAGATTCAAAGTAGTAACAAAGAAGAACAAGGTACATGAAATGCACTTAAAACCTTGCCAAAAGAATGCCCAGGCATTTCTTTCAGTGCAGGGCAGAGTTGGCGCTGCCTCCCCAGGCAGAAGCCATACCTCAGAAGATTATGTCAGCTCCCTCTCCAGGGTCAGATGTCACCAATATGGCTGAGGCAGGCTGTGACAGCTTGTCATTCACATCAAGATGAAGGAGCTGGAAGGTTCACAATCAGACAGTATTCTTAACAAATTCATCACCCAGGCAGTTCCATGGTGACAGTGTGAGAACCCAGCTCTCACACCCCAGGGACATGTGTAAGAGGACTGGGAAAGGGGCTCAATACTATCCTTGATTGATTAAGAGGAGTGGTGAGGACACTCATCGAGGCCACACCTGCTAACAAGCACCAGCAGAGCCCTATAGAACATCTCATACACAGTTAAAGTGTGTCAGGGAATGTGGTTAAATCCCCCTCCTTTCCCCAGGCAGCTGTCTTCCACTCCCAATCCAGTTACTACTCAGTTCAAAAGGGCCTCATGTTCTGTTGGCTCACTCCTTAGCTGTCATTTTATTTGTAGCTCATCCATTCCCAGCAGCTTTTGCTTTGGAAACCCCAGGGACTGACATGAAGACTGGACTGCTGACAGGAGACTGTGTGCTTCACACATGGGGGAAGACACCCAGCCCCATTTTTCTTACTTCTGGCTCACTCAGCCTTAAACTTTTTTGACTGTTGTGTACACCCAGAGTAAGGGCAGGGAGAGGGACATAATCCTTGTACCCTACTTAGGACATGATGAAGTTAAATGACACTTATTGGTGACATACCCAGGAACCCTGGGCTCAAATCTCAGCAGGGCAACTGGGACTTCTTTCATTAAGAGAAATTGAACTGCAAGTGCTTTGCCACTTGGGAGTCTCTGATGGTGAACTATCCTGGGAGAGTCTGGGAGCACCCAGGGGCTTATGACGCCAGAAAATAAGGCTGCACACATCCCATACTGCTGGCAAACCATTGCAAGGTCTCCATTTTATGGATACCCTCAATTACTGGCAGTGAAATATCCAAGGGCAGCTTGTGCTGCTGACAGTCCAGGTAGGGAAATATCTACCATGTCACTGCTTGTGCCCAGAGCTATTTGAAAGCATAAAAGGGAGGCTGGTTTCAATGCAATCAAGGCTAAGAGCTGCAGTTCTTCCTGACTGCTGGTTAGTCCAAACCATCTCTAAGGCAGCAGTAATCGCAGGGTACAACATCTTTTGAAAGCACTTTGTAGTGAAGGTGCTCTTGAGCCGTGTTTTAAATAGCTACCTTTCCTGCATGAAGCTAAGCTGCTGTGGTGGATGGAAAACCTGAGCTCTCATTTCAGCTTTTCCGGTGGTTTTCAGAATTTTGAGGTCTGTTTTGTTTGAGGTTTTTGTTTGGCTGGTCTTTTTAACCAAAGAAATAAACATCTTTCAGAGAAGCTAATTGAAAAAATTGTACAACATAAGAAAAAGGACATGAATTACGAAGCTGAAGGACTAAGAAAGCATCATCATCTTCCTTGAGCTCCTCCAAGAAAGAAGACTGACTTGTATAGAAGCCTTTTCTTTAAACAAAAGTCAGATGTTTCAGAATAAAGGAGGAATAACTTACATCAAACACAAGATAAAAAACTCCATTCTTTTAAATCTAATAGTACTGTTTCCATATTACAAGGCCTTAGAAGTAGATCCATCAGTTTGAGTTTATATTGCACTTCCCCTCTGGTCCTATTCAGATGAAGCACATCCATAAAGTTCAGCCAAAGGAAACTCAAAGTTTAAAATCTCTAGGGAAGAGGCCTGGATTGCAGAGGGGCTTTGGATAGGTCAGAGCAAGAAGCTGTTTCATGCAGCAGGTGCAAGTGCAAAAAGATACCTATGAAATTAATCTTCTGGCATGTAATGCATTTATCAATCCCCATATGCTTCCCAAGGAGGTATCGTTTCCCTTGTTAAGCACACAGGTCAGGCTGTGTCTATCCATTACCCTTACCTAAATACCAAAGGATGGTGGACAGGTTAAGACCTGCCTGAAAAGCTCATATGCAAGTGGAATTTCTACAAAATATGCAGAAGAAAATGTGTGGAATAGGTCACCAATATTTTCGTCTTTTCTAGCTATTTCCACTTCTCAACCTTTCTAATGATTGTGTTCCCTAAGTACATCCACACACAGCCCTCCAGCACTAAATTTAGCGTGAATTGGGCACTTTACAATTTGTTGGTCCTAACTGATGCTGCCAAACAGGAACTTGCTTGGAAATACTGGCGCACTCATTTGTATGCCACGTGTGCACACAATACTGAGCTTAATTGGCACCATTAAATCAGTCTCAAATTGAGAACAATGCATAAACATGCTTGAGAACCACAAAGTAACATTCACTTACAGATTCACAATAGGCATCTTGACCTGAATTTAAAAGGCATTTTTATGTCTAAACAAGCAGGTAGCACTCAGCAGGATTTTTCAAAGCTCCTTTGTATACTAAGGTCAGAACTACCTTTTAACTGTACATGTTAATCCATTAACCTGCTGAGAGGCTTTCTTTTATGCTTACATTCCCTTTCTTCTTCACACATTTAAATATCACTGAAAATCTGGACATTCATTCAAAAAATCAGGTCCCACCTAAGTACTTTCAGTCAATGTCAGTAGCTAGTTTTAAGAAATTTTTCAAATGTGTCTTTTGTGTGAGAAAAAAATGCCCATTTTACCCACCATGTATGTCAAAACACAGGGCTGCAAAACACACATAGAATGGTGCTGGAAATGTACAACACTGACTAGTTTTGCCACAGGTAAGCATGAAGTTTTGGGGAAAAGAAAATGTTGCAATTGCAGAGCAGGGAGAAAAAGCTTATTAATTTGCCTGGGATTTTCAATAAGGGTTTAGCAGAAAAAGTCATCCTGCTCTTCACCTCTCTCTGTGGTTTCTGTCTTGCTGGATAGAGAGGGAGGGGTGGGGATACTGCTGTATTGTGCAGTATATCTGCAGGGAAAGGAGCAAAGGTGTGGAAAGCAGACAGCTTTCCCACTGCCCTGCAGCAGCTTTCTGGACATAAGACCTCCAGGCTGCCATAGGGGAGGCAGCAGAGTCATCTGAGGATGATCAGGTTGGCACAGAACAGGACAGATGCTGCAAACGAGGATGCATCTTCTGCAGAAGCTGTGCCTGCAAGCAGGCTGAGCCACCATCTCCAAGAGGAGCACCCCAACACCTGCTGTGACCCTGTCCTTGTCCTGTCGTCATCTCCACAGCTCTGCAGGACAGAAGTAGGACATCTGACTGCAGGGAAGGCAGCCTGCAGGTCAGAGATGAGGCTCTCTGCAAGCACAGTACCTCGAGATATGCAGCATTTCAAGGAACAGCAGTGGGAATGGCATAGGTAGGGTCCTGAGAAAGAATGTTTGTTTATTCATCCCACTAGAACGCACAAGAGTCAGAGAAACAGTTTTCTCTGCTGGGTCACCATGTTGCCTTCCCCACAGCACTTTGCCCAGCTGATGCCTGAGGTTCAACATGCAGGAAAAGACTTTGACTCAGACTTGGAGAGGAGCAGCAGGAAGACTGCCGTGCCAGGGGCAGCCAGAGCACAGACTCACCTCCCCCCCCCCCACATCTACAAGCAAGGGGATTTGAGAGCAGGCAGTTCACACCAGCCTCCATTGCAACACAGGTCACAGCAGCCCCGTGGAGGCTGCTGGTAAGGCAGCATCTGGCTGTTCTCACCTAACCCTGACTCTCACCCAGTCACCCACAGACTAATGAATTTGTTCAGTTGCATATCTGGAACTCCTTATTTAGCAATAATCTGGTTACATCTTAATGCCTGTGCCTATTCTTCACAACATTTAGCTAGAGTGTTTAAAAGGAAGATAAAGTCAGTAAATGTCAAAATGCACCAAATACTGGGTCAAATTCTCTTGATATTTGCTGTTTGAAAGCTTCAATATCACACTGGTATAACTGCAGGGGATTTTTGAAGCTGCAGTTTGCCAAAGCCTAAATAATAAAAGTTAGGGGTTGGGTTTCTTTTTTCCCCCTGCTCTTCCACTGGAAATCTTCCATCTGATATAACCCAGCCAAACTCTGGGGTCTGAAAACAGACCATATCAAAGCCAAGGCTGGTAGAATTTGAGCTGTAAATATAATAATAAAGTAAAAGGGATAAATAATTAAAAGGCATAGGAAAAACCCTGAGCATTATCGGGATGGTTCTTCCACATGCCTGTTTTTTCTACACAGTAAAATCTGGAAGGTGGTTAAAGCTGGAATGACCACAAATTTTAAAGTGCAATTTTAAACAACAATGAAAAACAAGGAGGAAATTAAGCTCTTGACTAGACAGTGGCAGCTGTTGTGCCACTGTAGCATATGCCCTATAGTCCACACAAAGCCCAAACTCTATCCCCTTAACACAGGGGAGGACAGAAACATATGGAATAGATGATCTGAAGTTACAGGATGGTCTCTCTTTTCTATTCTGCAATAATCTGGCTTGTGCTGTCTCAGAGCCATGACCTTTCCAAGGTTTGCACTTCAGGGGGAGTTTCCATTCCCATCCCCAGAGCTGCAGCCACCCATGTTGGGAAACAGCAGCCCTGTTCTTCCTCACCAGCCACTTCCTCAAGTTTTCAGGTTCTCCCCTCCACATTCCAAGCCCTGTCTCCAAATACGTCCCAGAGCAGCTCAGCTCTGGGTTTATTTACAGATTTTCCTGGCATTGCTGCAATCCCAAGTGTTGCCCTGTAGACAGAGATCGAGAAGAGTCCTGCCAGCATTAGTGAGCCAGAGCCCTGTGCTGAGTCTGTGCCACTGCTGTTACAAAACCTTCTCTCCCTAAAAAATTCATTTCTTCTTCATTGGCAAATACTCTATTATTTACTTTATCTCTTTTATTCTCTGTAATAATTTTTTTATAACTATTCAAAAGAGCCTGAAACACTGAAGACTTTGCAGCTCTCTTTCTCTCACCCACTGGAAAGGAGTCTCTTGTGTCTCCTCTGTATCTCTAAATCCAGTTACCCTTCTGCTGCTACACCTGGTGTGGCTCCAACAGTGCTATCAGGACAGGGAACCCTGCAGCAGAAAGGCTGTTGCTAAGGCTTTGACACTGTCATATAACTCTGCCCAGGGCTGTGCTTTAAAACCACTGATAGTCCTAGAGACTGGCTCACACTGCACCTGCCAGCATTGCCAGCACTGGTGGAGCTGGGAAAAAGCCTCAGCAAACACAGAAAATTCTTGGGGTTGATTTCCTTGTAGGGACAGCACTGTGCAAATTGTTTCTGTAGGTGTCCTGCATTGAGACTTTCATTGTTTTTCCCAAATTTCCCTTGTCTATCTTTGGACTGAAAGCTTTTGTGGGGAGGATATCACAGCTGCTTTCTACCCTCTTCATAAGGGCAAGAGGCTTCTGGGTGGGAGGAGAAATGGCAATAAATCAAGTGAAAGGCAAAGAAGAGGAGATTCCTGGGCTCTCACATGTGCTGACACAGAAGTGAGTGCCCTCAGCTTTATCTGCTCACTCTCTGGCCTCTATCAGAGATTCACGTCATTACCCAACTCAGTGATTTCCGAGGGGGAATTCTTTCTTTGTCTCCTTGACACAGGAAAACCAATGTAGGCAAACAGGCAGGGTGGGCACCCGTTCATCATCTCTACACCCACATTCAGATAGGCTTTGTTTGGAAATCTCTTCCTTCCAGTCCCTGTCCTCTAGGGCTGCCTGGCTGAGGTTTTCTGAAGGTTTTGACACTTCACAGCCACCTCAGACATGATTACAAAGTCACAAACATGTTGCTCAGCCCTCTCCTCACCGCACCAGCTCCATGTTCACTCCACAGTCCACTTCAGCTGCATCCTGCCTCAGCATAAAACCTGTCACAAATTCACTACTGTTTTTCTCTCCCCTTTCTCATTGCCCCCCCCTCTATGTTCTCACTGAATGCCTCAAACAGAGCT
Organism: Coloeus monedula; assembly: GCF_965178545.1. Classification (NCBI taxonomy): domain Eukaryota; kingdom Metazoa; phylum Chordata; class Aves; order Passeriformes; family Corvidae; genus Coloeus; species Coloeus monedula. The sequence continues at coordinate 6,462,574 of NC_138794.1, forward strand.
GAGTGTACCCTCACTACCCTTAGTAAGGCATGAGAAAGGTGTGGGTTTAAGTGTATTAAGCATATGAAAAGTCTGAGCTCAGGTGACTTGCCCACAGTAACACACTGTACAGTGTCTCAGATTAACATTTCAGACATGAGACATTTTATCTCCTAACATTAAACTTTTTGCCTTCATTACTCTTACAGCCCAACACCACTGGTGAAAAACCTCCCTGCACCTCCAGATCAGTAGGAGTCTGCACACTCCTCATCTCACAGATAACTCACAAACCTCCAAAAGTCATCCCAACCCTTCATTTCTTCCTGAATCGTGAAATATTTTGTAATCCTTATCCATTCTCATTTTTTCAAATTTTCACAATTCCACTCTGTTTTGCTACTTACAAAATGCTTAGAATAGCCAGTTCCTACTAGTCTTGACCTAACCTCCTATGGGGGAATATCATATTCAGCTGCAAGAAAGAACTATTAACATTAATAATTCATCTAACTCTGGGAAACACTCCGAGATGCAACTGATGTATGAAATTTGGAGGAGTGGCAGTAGTTTCCATGGTTACATGGGATCTACACCTCAGAAAGGTCCTAAGAGGCAGTGGGATTGCAGTGAGGCACCCAAGTGCTAGTTTTAATCCAGTTAGAACAGAGGCCAACAGCAAGACAGATACAGCAACATGAATAATACTCCCAGACTGGATGATTTGTCCTAAGAAGCTTAGGTAGCCCACACTGGAGGCCCCACTGCAAGCCTGAACAGTTGTTAGGAGAAGGAGGAAGATTAAAGCTCAGGAAGAAGGACTCTCCAGCCCAACAAACCCAGAGCTGCCTGCAGTATGGCCATACCCAAAGCCATCACGTGAGGCCAGTCACGAACTGCATCTGCCATAGCCACGGGCTGTGAAAAGCCAAGAACTTGAGAACAGCAGGGACTTGCCCTCGCAGCATCTTTCCAAAGATAGCACTCTAGCTCACCAAAGGGCAGGCAAAGAAAGGCCTTCAGCTGAAGGCATTGTTTCTCTTTCAAACTGTGACCTGAAATAGATGTAAAACATAAGGTAGACCTCAAAGAAAATTTCAAAATATTTCTTTCAAAATAACAGTCTCACAATAAGCAGCTTCACTTATAAATTAGTTCCTGCCTTCCCATAACAAATTAAGCTGAGAAGTGAAAGTCTCTCTATATAATGCTCATTCACCAATTTTTAATGGATCAGAAGTAGCTGCATCTGTGGTGAAACTTGCCATTCCAAAGGCCACCAAGAGATGGCACCAGGATTTCTGTGTGCCACATGTTCATCCAGACCTCTGGAACAACCTTGGGAGATGTTATTCCTCTCTGCCTCATCAATTCCCCATCTCTTTTTCGAATCTCGCCTGAAAACATCTTCTTCCCTTGTCTCTACCTCTTAATTTTTCAATTTCTCTCATCTACTGCTATTAACAGTACAATGGCAGTAAAGTGTAATTCTGAAATGCAACTCTATTTGTTCTGCAAAGCAGCACTGCCATACCATCAGTCTGAAATGAGATTCTGTAACTTATTATTGATATTAGAACAGGTCATTCTTTGAGAGAAACCACACAGACCATAAAAAGAATGAAAGAGGAGGAACTGCACGACACTGGGACACCTCTGGCTCCAAGATCATTTCTTCTATTACAATGGCTCATTTGCACAGTAGGGGTTATTTACTTATCTTAGTGATGCAACCATCCCTGCTTCATGCTGCCTGAGATTTCAGTCAAGTTAAAAAGACACTTTAAGGAAAGGAAAACTTTCAAGACAACCCTCTTTCTTTTGTTGCTGGCATCATCATCTTCAGAATTATATTTACCACTTTTATTTAGCAGGACCTCTAGGATAAATCCCATGTAGATCAAGACCAGATGGGAAGCAAGTCATTTAGTTGTGATATAGCTCAACAGAAATATTTTGTCCCTTCCTGTGAAATTTTTACATGGATAAAGTGAACCAAATAGCGTCTGTTTATTCTCAAAATGCTAAGCATTGATTAATTCTGACCACATTCCAGTAGAATCATGTGCTACTTTCCAATTAAATACCCAGACTGCTCAACATGATTAATGACAAAACACAGACTAACAAGAGGAATTAAGCATGATTTGCTTTTGATCTTCTATCAGGAACCATTGCCAAATAAACAAAGGCATAAAGCTGTATATGGAGTATTCTTCAAAAAGAACCCATCACAGGTTCCCTATCAGGGAAGAAGAGCTCATTACCATGTCTGTGCCTTGAGTTTCTGCTCTTTCTCAAAACACTGTCTGGCAGTGGCCATGTATGCCACATATTCTTCTGTTCAAGAAGAGAGCAGCTGGAAGCTTAGGCCAGTCTAGGAGATGGAACTGCAGTAAATGTTTATGGTGGTCTACCAGCAAGGTGTTATCCAGGATTAAGGATAGGGAAAAATCTAACTGCCTGCACTGGGGTCTAGGGCACGTTTGCAGTTGGATCCCTTCTGCCTGTCCATGGTTCTTAGCAGAAGAGATAAGTCCGGTGTTCAGGTCATCCCCAGGACACATCTCCTCTCTCTTTGTCTAAACCAGACACAGCCCACTGCTGTTCTGGTTTCTCCTGTCAGTGTTAAGGTCACAGGAGAGCACTTGTACAAGCATTTGTTGTTGTGGCACCTTGGTCACTTTTCAACACTATGGGCTCAACACTTCAACCTTGCACTGAAAGCACCAGTTTCAAGATGAGAAAACAGAATCTCAGTTGTATGCAAACAAAACAGGTTTCATTAAAAAGCAGAGTAATAGATATTTATCCCTCTATTCAAAGCCTAATTTGAAGCTATATACAGGCTCTTAACATATCTTCAGCATTTCCAGGGTCTTCATATTCTCCTTGGTCAATCTGACACAACATCTGATTAAATATGGCTTTTAGCTTTAGATGTGCTCTCTTGATCACCTTGGCATTTCTCTCTTCACTTGCACTTTGCTTTCTGTAGTCAGTAAAAATCTCCTCAGCTCCCACCGTGACAGAAGTATGTGATACTCTTGTCATGGCCATGAAGTGATTCCTGTGTCATCAATATTCCCGTGTGTTTCAGACTCATTAATCCCTCTCCACCTCAAATCACCCCTGAGCACTTGTCAGCAGAGACTCCAGTGGTATTCTCATTTCTCCTGGGTTTTGAGCCCTGACACCAGATGGATCTGACTCCACTCTCCAAAACTCCTTCAGCAACCTTCTACCTGACCCAGCCTTAAATGGCCATCATGCCACTTCCAGATTGCCTACTGCAGACTCATCCTCCACTACACAGAAACAAATATTTTCAAGACACCTCAAGTTTCTAGAGGCAAACATTTACCACAGGTGAAGAGAACTTGCTTCTTTTTCCCTTTAATATGTGAGGAATCCAGATATCCACCTCAGGTGAAATAGTTACATGGGAGGATTTCCTCCCCTTAATGAAAAGGGAGATTATCAGTAAGCATTTGAGGCACTGGGACTGTACAATAAGCACCAAATGCAAGAAGAATTGTGATCAAATGTCAGAAGTGGGTTATGCTGGGCATGAGCAAAGGCAGATAATTTCTGCATAACACATTTTCTAGTGAATTAATTTGGCACCATTCCCAGACCTTTTTTTATTCACTTTCCACTTTTAATTAAGTAGTCAAACTTTACTGGAATAGCCCAATGTAGAAAGCCAAGTATTCTGAATACCCACAGAAAGAGTTTTTATTTCTGATGAATACTCTCTCTTGTTGTAATCTTTCATACAAGGTTTATGTGAGCACTTACCATGAGCCAGCTCTACCCAGTATGATAAATAGATGTACTCATAGAGCTTTGAGAAACAAAGACATTTTAAAAGGCTGTCCAAATTGCTTTAATAAAACTGTGCACCAAGCTTTTAACAGCAGAAAAGGAGAACATAACGGAGGGAACAACTGAGGCACCCCACCATTTGCCATCTTCTAAAACACAAGTCTTCCTCATATAGAGAGGAGAATAAATTCTGAGGGTTTTATTTTCAGCCTCTTTGATACTCTATCTTCAACATAAGGAGTCCTAGAAGAGCCTGCACAACACAAAGCCACAGACAACTCACAGCCCCCAAAGCCACTGGTGAAGATACCTGATGCCTGACAACCTGGCGAGTCATGCAGAAGAGACCCAGCTCCTGGCTGACTAGAGAACAAACATCTTCCACTGTCACATTCCACATCCCACAACACATCCAAATACCTCTCAGAACAAGTGAGTTGGGATAACAAGCAACAGTGTTGAAAGGGACACTGGAAAGCAGGAGGGAGTAGAAGCTGTGAACATCCAGGGAATAACAAGGATAAAAAGTGAAAAGAGAAGTGACCATTGCACTGTGTGAGGCATCAGAGATGCTACATTAGAGAAGGTGTTGATGGAGTGAAGATTTGAGCATCCCACACACACTCCTATCAGATATCCCAGCTACTGACATAAACAGAACTGAGAAAATCAGAGCATCATCTGGCTTTATTTAAAATTGTCCCTGTAAAAGGTATCAGAAAACTTTCTCTGCAGCACAGCATCATGAGAGGTGACCAAGACAGCCTTGAGTGTCTGACTCACTTGGATTTCACAGTGGTTGACTCAAGAGTTCTCTACACCTCAGAGAGTTCCATGTTTTCTCCATGTAGCTTTTAGCTCAGATATGGATAGATCTGGAGAGATCCACAGACATGGCACCAGCAACCTGAAGACCTCAAATGCCTAACTAAAGCCAATAAAGTCCATGAGTCACAGTCTCAGGGGAATCAGAGGTACTTGGCATCTACCCAGAAAAGGTCAATTGGAACATGGGGAGACTATTTCTAAATACCCCCGAGCTTTGCCACTGGGAAAAATAAATAGAACTATGTATCTTGTTTCCACATCTTAGCAGGCTAAATAAATAGCTCTCACAGGGCACTCTGCAGGGCAGATTCTTAAAGTGACCTTGGCCCTGGTGCTGCCTGGGACAGGGGAACACGGGTGTACCCACCAGAGAAGGGGTGCATTTCCAATGCTGCATTCCTGGCAGCTGATCAGAGAGCCAGGGTAATCTCAGCTCCCACAGTTGCCAGCTGTTCCATCCCAGCAAAAAGGCAAATCACGGTGGCACATAGTTATGAGGTGGAGAGAAGGTATCAAGAGCAAACACAAAGGGAGGACCAGAGGATTTCTGGGACAACACTGGAGTTTTCCTCTGTAGGCAAGTTAGAGGCTGGTGCTCTCTACAACTTCCATATTGATAGCCAAAAAGAAGCAGAGGTTTTTTGTGACCAAGAACCACACCAAAATATCACACTCCAAATTACAGCATAGCCATAGAGCTGCACCGGTACCAGACAGCTGAGAGCACATCCTAAGCTAGACAAAGAACATGACCTCTTTTTATCCTTTCTCCCCAGCTCAGAAAACTCATCCATAAGCTCCCTACCCCAGTCACCTCACAAATTTTTAGCAAGAGCAATTCAAGTCATGGAAGGACATTTTCCCCACATGTACCCACCTCCATTTTCTGATGAACTGCAGAGATGCTCAGAGCTTTCAGACTGTAGCTATTCCAGGCATTTGCTAATGCTGCGAGAGAAGATCTGAAACCCACTGTACAGTCTGTTCTTCTGGTCTTAAGACCTAAATTCTTGCCAATAACATCTCCTGAAGCCACTTTCCACAACAAAAACAGCACTTGCAAGTGAACTGCAAACAAGCAGAATCTCCACTAACAAGACCTTAGTGCCTTTTAATGGGTTGCAATTGTGTTTTAAAACAAAACAGGTTTGTGTGGTTCTTCTGATGTTAAACAGGCTGTCTCCACTGTGCCACCGACCTTCTCAGCTGCCCCTAGTTACGAAACAAATGGCACAGCTCTGAGCCCAGGGCAGGCCAGCTGAGTGACCACCAGGCCTGAGCTGATTTATGGTTCTTGTTCATCACACCAAGAGCAGGTGGAAGTCATATCACCTTTTCCTGTGAGCTGGGTCCCAGCAAAGATTGTATGCTCTGTTTGCACACTCATGAAAAATATGTTTTAAGAAGAGCACAGATCTTTTAGGAAATTAAAAAAAAATTAGGAAACTGAATTAGCAGTGAGAAAGCTCAGGTAGACAAAAACTAATGCATAGGGCACCTTTTTTTTAATTGAAAAATAAATTCAAGCTTTTCAGTAATAAATAAAATGCTTATTAGCAATAAAATGGGCTTTACTGAAGGCAATTTTGAGTTTTCTTTTCTGGTGGTTGTGTCTGTGTTCCAAATGGAAAAAAATGTCCACAGAAGAGTTCAAAACAATCCTTGTACACCAGATAAAAGGAAGTAAAAGCTATATATTGCATATTGACAATGTGGAATCATTGAAATCAAAAGCAGCGTGTTTCTCTGGAGGTTGTTTCCCTTAGAAGGGAGTATTTTAGAGCACTTTACAGCCTACGTTTACAGCAACCCTCAGCAGCACTCCCTGCATCTCCAAATGTATTTCAGCAAGAAGCCAAGCTAGAAAGGTGTGACAGATACCAAGTTTTCCACTTCCCCCATGGGAAGCAGTCAATGGAAAATAAAGTACTTTTGCACAAAATTCATTTTAAAAGCCTTTAGGCAGCCAGTCCCATTGCTTAACAGAAAACTGATACAGGTCCAAGTCCTACCACACACACATCTTGGTGCATCACAGAAGCAGAACTAACACTGGTCTAATCGCAGCCAACACTTCCATAGGAAGGAAAGCAGGGAATTGAGTCGAATTTGCTTAGTTAAGCATGGGCTTGGACCCACCAATCACTTTTGTTTGCGTCAGAAGCCAAGCCCAGTTCTGGGTCTGACTCATCCTGGGCACCCCTGTCATACATAAAGCAGTTCTCCAGGCTGACTAAAAGTTATTACATGAAGCCTGAGAGGAATGTTGAGGGATGCTCAGATATCCTAGGAATAATATCTTAGTGGTAATATTCTTTGAGCTGGGTAATAGCCAAACCTCTGTGTAGGAAACATCCTGGTATCACCATGTAGAGGAATCTCAGGTACTTTGTCTAAGAGAGAACTGAAGCTGTGAAGCAGTTCCAGGTACTTGGCACTGTGCTGGAAAGCCAAAAGCACAGGCAAAAGTGAGTTGGCTCCATCAACAAGGCAGCTGCAGGAAGTTGTGCATCTGCTGGGCCCCCTCAGTATCTTATTTATCAAAGCAAACTGTCTGAAAAATTTTGTATCTCCAGACATGTAGGCAGAGGAACTGGAAGAATGCTGCATTTAGCAAGCAGTACTGTGTGTTGATGTGCAGCTTCAGCACTCGTGGCTGGTGGAAATTAATTCAAATTCCTTCCCATGCAGTGTATTGTGTAACTGGTGATATTGAGAGAACTGGTATCAGTCTTTGATGGTAACAGCAGGATGGACATTATTTAATGCATCCAGGGTGACTGGCCCCCACTTCAACCACAGCTAAGCAAGCAGTGGCCAGACTTTACTGAGGGTGCCAAGTCTGTCCATCCTTCTCACCTCGTGCTCTACCTGCTTCCTCAGTAATCACCAGCCATGGACCTCACCCATGTCAGGTCCATGCAGAAGCCAGAACTGGGTGAATGCTGCTGACACATGCCTGAGCAAGTAGGGACTGTGCCCCACTGTGGCACTGCATGTCTCAGCAGGAGAACTGGCAGGTCCTGTGTGGCTTAAGCAAACAGGATTGTGTGGGGACAGCTCACAGCAGTAAAGTCTTCCTCCTGCTTTTAAAGAGCAAGCCACAGATACGTGTTGTGCTCTTATAAAGCTTGCCTTGAAAGGCATCTGAGGAAGTGGTCAGAGCAGACAACTTGGGGACTAACATTCAGCATTAAGATGAAGGGATAAAATGGACTTGCTGTCTTCAGAAAAGAACTATTTGAAATATGTGGGATGGGTTTAAAAGCAGATGCAGATTAATACTAGTAAGAACTGTTGTACTTCAAAAATATGACCAGGTCATGACTGTCTGCAAATGGAGAATGAGACAGCACTTCCACGATTCCACTCTACCTACCCCCAGGCTGGTGGTGGCAGGAGATTCTTGCTGAGGGGGAGGCAGGAGTGTCTTGTCTGCTGCCAGCACATGCTTCTCAAAACCCGGTTGTGGCTGGGAAATGAAGGATGGTACCTTGCAATCAAACTGCCATCGCTGTCTAGGGCACACTACAAATAAAGGACCACCAGCATGAATCATATGATGAATCACAGCATTAACGTGTCCTTTGGGGAACTATTTCTGCCTCTTAAAAAACCCTGCAGATTTAAAGTGAGTGGAAACTGCATACACTTCTGATTTCTTTGCCTTTTCAAGTGGAACCAAAATTTTATTTCTTGCTGTCCTGGAAAGATGAGTTCCTTTGGGGCTACTGCCTACCTGACCGTCCTGATGTGTCTCTTGCTGTAGGGAGTGATGACTTTGAAAAGCAGCTCCATGGCTCCATTGATGCCAAGCATAGTTCCTGTGGTAACTACAGCAATAAAAGGAAAAAGCAGTCAGCTCTGAAATAGGCAGCTGGCAACATTGCTTAGAAGAGATGTGGGGAAGAGTAGCTGCCCCTGGGGCTATGAGCTCTTTGGGCTCCCATCTGGACTCCATAGGTCCCCTTACAAACACAGAAAGGGAAGCACAAAGCTGTCTGTGGACACAACTTGAGCCAAAATCAGGTGCAAAACCAGTCCTGCAGCTCTTTCCCAATTTCCCCAAAGCCTCTTTTCCTGTAGACATTGTACTCTCCAGATAACAAATCACAATTAAATAGGGTCTCCTCCCAGAAAAGATGACAGAGCTCAAATTCATTCCACATTACCCACATGCAACTCAATGACAGTTCATTTCATAGGGGCTTAGAGGGCAGAGTTTTCTTTCTGTGCTATTATTCAGCATGGTGGAAGTGGGTTTTGGGGGCTTCCAAATGCAGTTTAATTTAATCTAGGCCAATTTTCCCTTTAATTCTTCACTTTTTATCACACTAGGAACTTTTATAGATGGATTTTGCAATCAGTTTCAATACCTAAGGCATAACCTAGGAGTTTGGCCAGACCTCCCCACTATGAGACAGGATATCTCTGTGTAATGAAGGAACAAATACAGCCCTGAAATTTTGAATGGAAGCAACCAAGGTGAAAGGATCAGTAATCAACAGCAGCCAGAAGGAGCCCTGGCTGTCTGCCTACTGCTGGGTTTTGGCTGTTTTGTAGATATCTCCCAGTGGTCATCAGAGAGCTGCCAGAGGGCCCATCATCTCCTGCTGTCCTACCATGTCCCTGCCAAGCTGTCCTGTGATGGAAAGCCTTGCAAGGCCTGCCAGCTACATTCGCACTGGCTGGCAATTCATTAGAGACAGGGTGATGGACAAGGCTGCTCGAACTCATCCTGCTCCAGAGCAGGATGTGGGCAGCCACAAACACCTGGTGGCAGTGAAAGGAGCAACCCAGAGTGGGGCATGAGGTGAGACTCATCTTTACTGCTTTCATACCTAAGCACTCTCAAGAGCTTTATATGGTTCCGACTTCCCTTTAGTTCCATTCCATAAACATAATTTTTAAGGTTAGGAACATGTAACCCCCTGGTTTGGTATCACACCCCCACAGATCTTCACCTAACCTCCCCTGCAGCTTCCCAGCTGGGCCACAGAACCCACAAAGTCAATATTATTAATGGAGAGTGCTGGAGATACCTGGAGAGTAACAGAGATGCTCCAGCAAAGGTGCAGAGCTGGGGTTCTGGGGTCTGACATTAACAGAAAGGAGGCCAGGCTGCAGTGCACACCCTGAAACCTCTGCAGAAACAGCAGCTGTACTGGAGTGCAGGTGCACTGAAGCAGGGAGCAGGGAAGTGGGCAGATCATCATTTTGGGTGGGAGGCAGCACAGGGTCACTGCACAGCTGTGAAACCCAAATAAAGGCACACTTCATCTTCTGGCTTTGGTTGTATTTTCAGCCACACTCAAACTTTCAAGTACTGCTTATCACGGGGAGAGGGATTGAGTGTTGAAGCTTGGCTGCTTGCCTGAGAAAGCCCAAAGCATGAAACCAGCCCCTGTCCAGGCAGAAGGAACCTGCAGGGCTGGGTGCCAGGAGAGCTAAATCTCAGGGTGCGCAGAGCAGACTGCAGATAGGATGGCCATCAAGAATTTTCTGCTGGGTGAGGGATGTAGGGAAGGAGAGGAAAGGGTTAGAGTGAGCAAAGGGAAATTTGTGCTGACGAGCTCAGTGCTTTATAGCAGGGAAAGCCTGTATGTATCTGTAATGATCCCAGGAGAGAATACTGGAAATCCCGTTGCTTGAATCATTTAACGTGAGGGCATTGCCAAGCAAGAAAAGCTGGGAGAGTGCACATCTGAGGGGATACTAGTCAAAAGAACAGGATTTAAAATCCGCTTCCTGGGGGACCTTGAATAAGTAAAAGATTTCTCTCTCCCTCTGCTTCTCCACCCTCATGGAGCTGCTCTGAGGATCAATACAATCAACAATAGTGAGACATTTGGCTGTTATGGTAATGGGAACTGTATAGAGACTTAAGGTACCCAAGTCTCAGAGCAAAAGAATTGGCTGTCTATATTCCAGAATAGGAGATCTTTGCCATGAATATTTTTCACTACAGCACTTTTATTTCCATAGCTCGTGGATGAAATGCACTGTAAAGGCTGCATAGGCCCCTTGAGGAGCACCTTTTTCTAAGGTTGTTCTGGCTTTTGTGCTTTTCTGTATATTAATGGTGCATGCAGGCACTAACCCTACCAGGAATAATGTTTCTTTGCATTGAAATGACTAAAAAAGGACCCTGGTGGTTGTCATACAGAGGAAAAAAGGAAAATCCTGGCACTCACCATTAGAAGCACAAACACGCAGGACCCAGAGGCAGTGGGTGAGGTGCAGGTGGTGGCCCAGGTTTCTTCTTGTCAAGCTCAGTATTATATCAGTGGCCTCTGCCTTCTGCACTTTCAGCCCAAACTTCCTATCTGTGAAAAGCAAATAAGAATTAAACTGTTGCAAAGGCCAGGTCGTTGCAGCAGTGCTGCTAAACATATTTACACCAAACCTTGAAACTCAAAAACCTCATAACAAAGGCATTCAAATATATCAATGAGTTAAATCAGTATTAATCTTGCTGGAAACAGAAAAACATGGGATTTATTTTAAGTCACCATAGATGAATTATAGAACAGTTTGGATTGGAAAAGACCTTTAAAGGCCACCTGGTCCAAACCCCTTGCAATGAGTTGCACTAGACAAGGTTGCTCAAAGCCCTGTCCAACCTGATCTTGAATGTTTCCAAGGATGGGGCATCCACCACCTCTCTGAGCAACCCATGCCAGTGCCTCACCACCCTCATCATAAAATATTTCTTCCTTATGTCTTATCTGAATCTATCCTCCTCTTTCAGTTTAAAACCCTTACTCGTCCTGTAGCAACAGGTCCTACTAAAAAGTCTGTCCCCTTTAACTACTGGAAGGCCACGATGAGGTCATCCTTAGTGATGGCCCCCCTCAAGAAGCCCCCCAGCACTCAGCAGTACCTCGTTGGCCCACCCTGGCCAGCAGCCGCAGCAGGGGCAGGAGGGTGCCATGGTCAGGTTGCTCTGTCCGGGCAGCCGTGGCCAGGGCCTGCAGCAAAGCCTCGCTGCCCCCTTTGCTGATCACGTAGTGAATTCTCCGTCCAGTGCCTGGGGAAAAGAGGAGACTGCTCAGAGCATCCCTTCCCTAAGCCACAGCTGTCACAAACCCTCAGCCCTCACGAAGCACAAGGAGTTTTGATGGCCTTCAGACAGTATTTGAGTGCCATGAACGCACAAGCGTTTGCAGAACTGGCCATGGATCCCAGGACACGTGGCTGGTGGTTGCATGGTGGGACTATGTGCTCTGATGACATTGAGTCTCTCCAAACCCACGTGCTGCAAAAGTTTTTCACTGTGCATTGAAATGTGGCAGAGAGGAATGAGCAGAGACAGGTTTCAAAGTAGCAAAGGCTCAGTGATCTTTTCTTAGATACTGGAAATTAAACAAGGAAAGAACTAAAGCTGCACTGGGCTTCTGCCAAATGAAAAGGAATCCTAGGGAAGCCTTGGGGACAGCTTTCAAATAAATGTAGGTCTCCGAAGAAACCACATTCTAACCCTGGGAGCCTTGCTGTGTTAACAAACATTGATCCAGGCTCCGTGGTTGGGGGATGCTGCTCGGTCAGTTCCTAGAGGAGAGTAGGAGCCCCTATTCTCCATGGAGGCCATTCTTGCACCCAGCTGAGGCACAGGGATGCAGGGCTCCAAAGGAGAGGCGCAGATGGACAGGTGATGTCTCTGGTGGGGCTTCCAGGAGTGGGGGACCCACGAGGATCCAGCACTCACTAATGCAGCCCCCACAGCCTGACAGCTTAGTTGGGTTGGGAATTGTTTAGCAGATGAGATTTTTGTGGTGGAGTAGAAAGGAAAGGGAAGTGGATTTTTTTAAATTTTTTTCAGTTCTTTTGCCAATACACTTATTTTTTCATGCAGCTTTGAGCACATAAAACGACATCCATTCCCTACAGCCCCAAGGTAGAAGTGCCTTTCGGAGAGAGGCTGAACCCTCTGCATTAGAAGGTCCCTGGGCTCTGAAAAGTCAGGTTCCTTTCCCTATCTCACAGCCTTCTCTCCAATGGCACTGGTGAACATTTCCAGTGCTTGACTGCCAGGGATTATGAAACTCTTTGCAACCCATGGGTATCTTCAAAACTATAAAGAAAAAATTGAAACTTTCTCTGAGTATCTTTTTTTTCCTTAACACTCCCAATAAGCTCAGTTTTCCAAACAGAGGAGTAAGGACTGCTTATCTGTGGATACAATTTATATTTTTTTCACCTTGCAAACACCTGGCCAAGGTTGAATGCAAATAGGAATTCCCTGACTTACTTGAGGACCTCCTTTTCTGCCCTTGCCCACAGCCTTTGCCCCAGATCTTTGCTTCCTTACCCAGAGACAGCAAGTCAGTGAGGACGCTGAGAATGTTCAGGATGACATCCTTGTCACAGGAGCTCTGAAACAGAAACACACCACATTAGGGATCAGTTCAGGACAGGGCACTTCCTGCTGCACAGGGCTGCAGTGCATCACACAGCGCAGAGGCATTGAGATCCTTGTTTGGATACTGAGCACTTTTGTGCCATCTGGACAGTGAATATGTGGAAACATATTGATAACACATTTTAAAAGCCTCTGACAGATCATAGTACACAGTATTTAATACAGAGTAGCATTTCTGTAGAACTTACATCTGAATTCTAAACTAAAGCTCTCTTTTTTGACTTGATCTGGCTACCCCAAAGTTGAGGAAATTCTGTATCACATAGAAATGCTAAATGTGGGGTGGTTTTCCATGACAATATCTCTTATTACTGGAGTTGAAGAACAATATATTTAAATTATAAAAATCCCATCTACAAGAATATTCTCCTGTCTTTGCAGCTACAACCACGTGGAAGCCTTGAATTTGAGGAGAAGAAAAATTCCTAAGCTTATTTTAAAACTAATATAATTTAATTTTAAGACCAAGTTACCACCACACTTTGACATGACACATTCTGCTTTACAGTTACTTTAAATTTTTCACTAGAGGAAATAAGATATAATGCACTTGAGAAGAAGGAAACACATGATATCTACCACCCATCTGTGTGATACACTAGACCCCTTCTTTAATCCTCCTCCAAACAGATTTCACTGCTGTGATTCAAGAATTAATCACCAGTGTGTATTGCAATCTGAGGGATTTGGGTTAAGTCCTGGGTGTCTTAATTTCTGAACAGATGCAACACCATGCAAATTTCTAATATAATACAAAACTTGCATTTGAATAGCCTTGGTCCCAAAGAACTTCAGGATCATGTAAACTATAATGGAATAACTTTATTTTCAATTAAATTATGACAGTAAGGTAACATCTCACAAATATATGGCTCCTATATTTCTGACTGTTGAACTGCTTCAGAAACTTAACCTACTTGGTAACTTAAACTAACCCGGTATCTGTTCTGGATATATGTGATCATTTTACCAGCCAAATTGATTCAACCATTCTCTGACACATTTAACATTATGCAACTGAATATTTAAGACAAGGAGTTGAGAAGTAACACCTAGCAAAAAAGAAACTCTAGAAAGAATGTTAGGGAAAATCTAATTCATATCTGTAACAATGACTATTATTGCAAATGGACACTTTTTTCCCAATGAGTCCCTGAAAAAGTCACAGCACAAACTGACAAGGTGCTGAGGATTGTGTAGATAATTAGGGAGCTGCAGTTCATACCACCTCCTTTGTTACAGTTGAAGAGGGTATGCATGGAGTGAGACATGAGGATAGAGCAGGAAAATGATCAGTCTGCAGTCAGAGAAGGTGACTGCCAGCCTGGAGAAACAGATTTCCACCCCTGTCACAAAAATCCTGTAGGATGCTTGGCAGCTCCCTGCAACCAAATCTCCTTCTGTACTGGCAAACTATATGTGCCATTTTCTGCATGGAATCACTACGTTAGTGTCAATGTTTCCTAGTTTCTGTATCCTAAGCCTTGTATGTATTTTTAGATTTCTTTTTTTGCCATAATTATTAACAAACTCCAAATCTCTGAAAAACAAGGTTTCTCATCATACTGGTTTTGGCCAATTAGCAGTTCTACCAAACTTTGACTGCTCAATATATATTTCATGATGGCATAAATGAGCAACAGGAACAAGAGGTATCAGCAGGGGGATGAGAGAAAAGAACAAGATGTGGTCAGGGAAGGGGAATGGAGAAACGAAGAAGAGTCAGGTGAGGATGAGACTGGAGCAAACAAGCAGAGAATCACTTCTGAAATGGGAACTTGGTGGAGGAAGGTCTGTGAGCACTGATGGCTTTCTAAATGCTCACCTTGCTTTTACTCTTAGCTAAAACCAACAGGCAAAGTGCTTGTCTCATCCCCACCTCAGAGCTGGCCCATGCCCAGAGAGAGAGCCTGCTGTTTCTATTCGTTATTCACTCAACAAGCAGAGATCTCAGCACGGAATGTAAAAGTTCAGCCCTTTTATGATCCATGTTGAAATCAAAAGGCTCGATGTGATGGGATTACTGCTCCTTTCAGAGCCAACACAAACAGAATACGGGACTTCAATGAAATCCAGTAACTCTTGGTTCACCAAGTATTGCTGCCCTCACCTTGGAGGAGTCCGAATTTGTGCTACTGGCTCAAGGGACCACACAGCAAGGAAAGTCTGCAGCAGGGTCAGAGCAGTTCTGAACACCATTACTCTTGGGTAAGATATATAGTTTTAGTCCTATGTTAATCTTCCTTATTCATGTCTGTTCATTTGAGCTGTCTCAAGTCTCCTAGACTAAACAAAGAACATTCGGAGTTCTCTTCCCCAGAGTTTCTTGGCATTTTTTAGCATAGGGCCTTAATAGTCAGGGGCAGATTGTCAGGAATGAAGAGCATCCATCAAATTTACTGACTCCAGGAAGACTTACTGTTATCAACACCTTTTTAAACATCAGGGTTGCCTAAATCAGACTGTCCTCTGGTTTTGTCTTGCTGCCTCTCAGTATCCCTTTCCTCTGTAGGTGGATGGATTACACATTAAGGTTTCAGTAATGAAGTCTTCATTGATTTATGCTCCTATTACACTGGGTTGTTTATTTTAACTGATTGGATTGTGGGTTCCTAAGCCATTAACACAAATAGTGATGACATAAGATATCCTCTGACTTTCCATGCACTTTATCCAGGGACTCAGGCAAACAAAGAACTTCAGGGAACATGAAAGATCAACCTTTAAAATGTGAAAATTAAAGCTGGGTGATATTGCCAAATATTTTACCTGAGTGTTTACTCTTGATATTTTAACACTAGAATTCTGTGTTGGTGCTTCATTGTTGCCCTTCCTCCTTGCACACTAGTGAAGGAATTGGATGACTCATGTGTTGGCTGAAACAGTGGATAAAACTCCAGTCCCATTACAAATTCTAACATATTTCCCAGTAACTTTAGTGGCAGCACTGAATAATACAGACTTCTGCAGAAGAACAGAGCTCCCATTTATAATAGCAAGATAATACAGAAAAAAACCAGCCCTAAAGTTGCTACTGTCTTGCTAAATGGCAACTTGCCTGTTGAAAAGAAACAGCTCAGATTTTGACTAATTACCTTCGGGTTTTTGAAGTCATCAAAGATATTTGGACATTAAAATTTGTTAGAATCGTTTAAATTAATACACATAACAAACTCTTTGTGGATGAATTGCCAACATATTCATTCATAAAAAATAATCAGTAAATCTTTTTGAAGAGTAAGTACAAATGCAAAAATCACAACTTGTGCCTGATCTAAAAAAGATGAATAGAGTAATTTCTTTAATGCAAATTTCTTACCCAGCTCTGGTAAAAATAAACACATTACTTATTTTTATTGAAAGAGCGATGTTTGATGGTTTAAGAATAACCAAAGAGAGGAGGGAAGTAAAATTCCTCTTGCTAAGTATTTTCCATTCCTGCCAGCGCTTACAAATGTTAGATTCAGCATCTACGTATGCACAGACTAATGAAGATCCATTTGTTGTATATGGGTGGAACAAGAG
Organism: Coloeus monedula; assembly: GCF_965178545.1. NCBI lineage: Eukaryota > Metazoa > Chordata > Aves > Passeriformes > Corvidae > Coloeus > Coloeus monedula. The sequence continues at coordinate 6,479,156 of NC_138794.1, forward strand.
CAGAGAAAAGTTCCCAGAGGCTTAAGTTAGATTACAAAATCGCTGACCTCCTGCAGGATTTCACTAAAAGGATTTACAGTTAGAGCCAAATTGTTACCTATTAACAACAGCCTGTAGTTGCCTCTCACAGCTCGTGGCTGGACAAAGGCTAAACTAGCAAAAACATCACTTCAAATATCAAGCATGGCTGTCCTTTTTGGTCAGAGTCCCTCATCTCTCTTAGCCTTACTCCAGCAAAGCTTTCTGTCGTCTTCACCCAACCAGGAGTATGACAGGGCTGAGCTCAGATGCATTTAATCAGCTCCTGGCTGAGAGCTCCTCTCTGAGCTTTTTCTGGGAACTAATCCCTGAAACACTGGGGTTAGCCTGGCAGAAGCTCCTCAGAGATAAACAGCAAGAGGATGGAGAAATCCAGGAATAAAAAATATCCCAGCACATTATTGTTGATACATTACAGGCAGCAAGTGATTAATTGGTGACATTGGGCTTGGAGGAAAACAGCTCCATCCCAACATTTCTGACTGGCAGCTCAGGTTATTTCACTGACCCACGATTAAGCAGGGAACAGCTCCTGTCTCCTTGTCCTGCTCCTGGGAACATGCCAAGACCAGCTGTTATTTACTCAAGACAAGATTATAAAATTGCTACTAAGCCACAGTAACAGGTAACCTCAGGGAAATCTCTGGGGATGTTTTGCACAAGACTCAGAAACCCAACAGAGGTGGGATTTTTCGTGTCCCGCCTGGAGGATAGCAGCCACCAGTGCCATTACCCTTCCAGCACTGCCTTCAAACAAGAACTTCCCATAAACTCAGTCTTTTGGGCTTTTGTGTCTTTTGCCCAAAGGCAAGTATTTCTCCAAATGAGACGTACAACCTACTGAGAGGGTTTGTTGGGAATCTAAACATTAATGCTGAAAAAAGGAGGACGCTCAGAAAGAAATCAAACAGCATTAATTTGTGCAGTGCGAGATTTACTAATAAATATTTTATTTGGGGGAAGAAATACAAAGCAGTTATTCCAATCACAAAAATAATGAATGCAAAATGAAAGAAGTCGCTCTTGCAAGACAACGCACAACATGATTTCTATCAATACGTCTCTTAAATTAATTGTTAAATTGTCTCACAAAGCTGTGTGACTGCTTAGGAAAAAACTCCCAAACAAACAACAAGACAAAATGGTCTAATTTTAAAGAAAAGGTACTGCTTCACTGGGCTAAAAAACTTCCAGACCTGTTTGTTTGAGTCTTTTTTAGTGAGACTAAGGAATAGGATGTCCAGTTCCAGGGTTTGTTTGTTTACTTGTTTGTTTGTTTCTAAATAGCCTGTTTCTAAATACGGAAGCAGGATTTGACCTGTCCAAAATATATCCTCCTCTCTTCTCTTTCCCTTAATAAATTTGCTCACACAAATAGCAGTCGGCAGCCCAACTGCCTGTGTAATGAGACTTACATCTGCAAGTCAGATCTCTCACTCTCTGCACTCAAAGCCTATTGAAGAGAAATTCTGGTGCAAAATTAATACAGGTTAAAATCAAGAGCAGGTTAGAGGTTGAGCAGCATTAGTCCTCAATGTCTTCTGAGACCTCTAGAAAATATTGGGTTCTAATTACTCTCTTAATGCTTAAATCAGAGTCCTCTGCCAGCAAGGGAGAGGTGCCTACCAAACCGAACTGCTGGGCACAGCCACTCACTGCTGGCATTATGGATTTGCCAGCTGGATATCTTCTTCCCACAGCTGACTATCTAGCCTTACAATAAGTGTGAAGCCAGGTTTGGTGCCTTATGTTCTGTGCTTTGTCAGAGTAAATTGCTTTTTCTAATTTAAGAGGAGCTAAAAATTCACACTTAAATAAGAGAGTGAAATACCCTGGGGAGTTTCTTGTCTGTATGCTCCCATCCTCAGCTTCAATATTCAGCCAGCTAACTGTGATTTCTTCTTGTTGGAAGGTTATTATCCACAGTATTTGTTACATGGAGGCTTACGGGGGAAAAAAGGGTTCAGGGACCTCTGAAATATCAGCAGGCACCCGCAAAGTAAGGGAGGATTCCAATTAAAGTGATTATAGCCTGAATTTTGTCATAAGTGGAGCACCTTCTTAACAATACTACCATCATCCAGCTTTAGAAGGATCCCAAGCAATTATGGTCAAGTTGCCCCTGCTCCCAAAATACCCAACCAAACATCCTCAGCATCACCACAGGGGTCACCATCCTCTGTGGTAAACAGTACATGCATTTCTTTGTCCAAATCTGGATTTCCTGTTCTGAGGAGTCAGATAGGCCTGAGCAAGCCAGGAAACTCAGAGGAGACATGGAAGGAAAAGGGGCTATTTAAAGCCTTGGAGAGGAGGCCCTTGCTGCTCTGGGAGTGTCCTAAGTGACCTCTTTAATCCTGGGAGAAAGGCGTCCACAGCTGTGGGGGATCACGTAGCCCTCAAACTGTACCCGGGGCAGCCAAGGGGCCTCCAGGGACAGGACACGTGGCCCAGCAACTTCTTGCTCCTATTCCCAAGCCTTGGAGACGAGTCCCTCTCGCTGGCCCTGGCCACCCCTGGGAGGCAGGCAAGCACCCCACTGAGCCAAGCGCCAGACATTTCCTTCCCTACTGATGCTTCACACTAAGCCAAGCCCAAGGCAGAAATTATGGGGTTTATATCAGAGAATATAGCAAATACTCATTAAAAATGTCCCTCCCTCTGGCCTGCTGCAATCAGGTGGGTGGCTTTTTTCATGGCTTGCAATGACCTGAAGGTTTGGGTTTTTCTCACCCTTGTTTGCACTTGGGTGTGATAACCTGGAACATCTTTTTCAACAACGAACCAGAGCACTGCTGGGTGCAATTATTCCAACATTTCACAATGGGTGGCAGCTCATCCAGGTGGCTGAGCAGGAGTAGTGCCTCAAAGCAAACTTTTAACATGCAAATAGACAGGGCTTTGCTCCTATTCACTGGGCTTCAGGACTTCTCAAATGATACAGGCTACACTCTGCAGGACTGAACTGCTTCAAGGCAGAGATGGGCAAATTCCAAACTTACATCCCAAAGTCTTCAAAACACTGAAGGTGTTGAGATGAAACAGCTTGGCTTGAGCTGATCTCTAGCCAAAATAACTTGGTGAATAACATGGTGGAAATAATCTGTGCCAAAGAATCTTACTAAATTTAATGCAATAAATTGCACTAACATAACACCTTTCATCAGAGGATCACAGACTTCTTCACAAATATTAGGTAACACCTGCCCAACAGCATCCCTCATCAAGATCAGATTGTTCCTTATTTTCCTGGTGGGAAATATCACCCTGTGGTGGGAACTTCACTTAGTCAATGCTTAAGAGGATGGCTGGCAGAGCCAGGATAGATATTACAACAAACTGAAGCAGAAACACTGTGTGCACAGAAGTACTGTGGCTCTCAATCACGTACTTCCTTCCATTTATTTGTGGGGAGATCAAAGACTTCCTTCCTTGAGATCAGTCTTCTCCTCCCAACTTCCCAGAAGTAAGTGCAGCAGGAAAAACTATCCCCTGCAAGGAATACTGATGCCAGACTGGGAGAAAAAAGAGCTGCTCCCCACCAGAGGATCCCAGAGCTATTTGAAAAGAGATTCATCCTTGTGCCGAGGGATGAGGAAGATGCTCATTTAATTAATCCATACTGGAATTAGGAAGCACATAGACCAGGACCTGATCTTTTTCCAAAGGACCTTTTACTGTGTCAAACAGACTCAAAGGTGTTTCACCTAGCTTCAGAGCAAGGTTGTTCATCTCAGTGCCACCTTATTAGTGTGTCACTCCAATAAAATATATTCACGTCCAGATATCGGCAGGAATTATGCCCTGACAGACTTCAATATCTTGGATACTGTTGGCAAAGTAAACTGCTTTTTTTCTCTCTTTCTTTTGTCATGCCAAAATTCCCTCAGTGTTCTCAAAGAAAAGCTTGTCCTTGTGCAGAAGTTCCTCCTGATACAAAGTTCCTTTGTGTGACTTGCTCCTCTCACTAATGCTCCTCTAATAGAGCAATTACTTTATTATGCAGAAATGGTGGTAAAACACATTATTATATAACCCTCAAATGCTTCTGTCAAATTGGAAGTGTTAAAAGAATGAGGAAACTTTGAGATAAATCAAAACACGTGATACTCTGCAAAAGGCTTTTAGACTTTCTTTTGAATATTTCTAATGTTCTTTCTGTAATTTCTACTGCAGATAAATTCTCCCAGGCTTTATCTCTTCTTTCACAATAAGTTACCTATGACACCTAAAGATTTTGACTGGATTTAATGTTATATTATTCTCTTTTTTGCTCTTTTAAATCTATTTTTATATTAATGCCAAGATTATCCTAGCATATGCCTTTCACACTCTCTTAATAAGTTTCTGTAAGGCATTAACCATTCTTGCACAATGAATTCTATATGCATGCCAGCACCTACTGTTTATTGCTGTTTCTTGGATTTATTCCTATGTTTTATATTACTTTTACTGTTACTGAACTAATTTTAAATAGTAATGTTTCATTCAAATGCCACTGTTACAGATATTTAACACAATTGCCACCCAAATTTAATAGGGAGGGATCTGTTTTCTCCTTTCATTTTTAGGTTTATTTTCCCCTACCAATGACAAAAAAGCAGCATGAAATATGCTACTGTCTTTCTTTTTGTGAGATTTGATGGGTGTCAGTCCAGAGAACACTCTGTCTTTCAAAGAAGAAGCACATTTGGGAATTGACAAACTTTTTTACAAGCAATGGCATTTCTCAAAGTACAAGTGAGTCTGGAGCATCTTGGAAAATTTCCAGGTGTACTCGTTTTTTAATAAAATCACGGATTTTTGAATGCTGTAGCAAATGTGAGTATGTGCATGTGGAAATAAATAGCCATAATTAGGGTGCTGCTATCCTTACCTTCTCTGGGACGTTCCTGGTTGGACCACACATGATAAAGCCCACAATCCCTGTGTCTAATCTCAGTCTGCCCTGGCACTTGCCTGTGTTCAGTCCAGGCTTCTCCCTGTATTCCAGTGCAAACACTCCCACTTGCTACACATTATTCTGACACTGACTTGTACAGGCTGAAGATGAGGATCACTGTAAGGTACATTCTGGTTTAGAAAAACACCAGTCCTTTCTCTTGCCAAGACAAGTGTCCTTATGTGTCAATCTACCCCACCTCCCAAAGCGCCTTCTGGAACAGCCACGCAAATGCTTTTAATCAATCACATTTAATAACGATGATTGAGGTATGGGCAGTGGAGACAAGCCACTAATAACTATTGTTAGTCACAGCTTATTTTCTTCAGAGATGGAACCTGAAAGTGAAAATGATGAACCTATTTTTCCCATCCAGTCTAAGTGAAAAATCAAACAACAAACGAAACTCGGCATCCATAATGAATAGCAAACTGTGTTTTGAAATTCTAATGATTTAAAGTAATATTACCAGTAATGTAAAGCAGAACTTCTCTTTAGCTGCATTGCTGAGACCCATCCGTCTAGATTTAAACAGCAATCTCTTAACAGCAAAGCCCTCAGTTCTCTGAAAATGTTGCCAAGTTTTTAAGAGGCATGACAGGGGTATGTCATTTTCCATCCAGAAGGCAACAAAGCTGTTTATCTCCTTTTTCTTCAGTCTACACCCCATGCAAGACACCCAGCAGCAGCAAGCCAATGCCACCACGCTAAAGACAGGCATGTTTGGGGCTTTATTTGGCCCTTGTTACTTCATTCAGTGGCTCAGAAGCACCTGCAAACCAAGTGTTGGTCAGTCAAGCTAAAAGGCATTTTATTAATTCCATGAATGAGCCCACGGCTCTGTTTGTGCTCCAGGAAAAGGGACAGGAGTTATATTTTAAAATATTCACCTCTACGCATTCTGCTGGGATCCCCTGTGGAGTTCACCCAACCAAACTCCTCGGGCTGTCTCTTCTGAGAATCTCTCACATAGGAATGGGCTGAACGTGCAATGGCACAATGGGCTGATCTCTCAGAGAAAGGTGAATTCTTCAGTGAATACCCAGCAGGAGATTTGATCTATCTCAGAATCTACCTTTCATGCCTGCATCCATTGCCAGCAGAGAGAGATCACCAAAAAGTTGTTGTTGTGTCCTATTTTATCTAAGCATGTTCCCAAGGAGACCTGTTAGTGTAATAGTGCTCTACAGGCTTTGTAGGACATAGCAGGGGACTCTCAGCTAGGGAGATTTCCAATTGTTTGATCACCCAGCCATGCAGACCTTTTAGAAAAACCCTCCAGAGTTTTCAGTCAGTGAGGTACAGCTGCTGCTGCGAGAGCTTTTGAAACAAGCTGTTAATAATCATGGTTTTCATCTCAAAGAGAAGTCGTTTTAATGCATCTCTGCATCCAGCTGTCCCCTTGAAGTCCCTGTGCATCGTGGAGAGATCAAATGACCTTAGCCATATGGGAAGAGAAATTGTCAAAGAAAACAAAGCCAGGAACACATTCTCTTTCTCATTTGTCACCTCCAGCTCCCTCCCCCACTTGCAGAACTTCAACACGGAGCAGGAGGCCATTCAAATTGCAGAAGATTGTCCCAAAGAGAAGGTCAGATAAACCAGGGCAGTAATGCTGCTTTCCCCTAGCCTCTCCAGAAACTCTCTCCATATGGATGGTGCTGGTTTATTCCTGGAAGAATTGAGGGTTGAAAGAGGCAGTTCAGTTTGTTCCTCTGACTTCATCAGATCAGCATTTTAATCATAGGGAAAGGTCAGGTGGTCCATTCTCCCTCCTCCCCGCCTTTGAAGTGAGACAGGTGGGCATTCACCATGCCAAGCAAACTGCTTACAGGAGGATATCTCACTCCCTGTCAATCTTCCACTTGCCAGGTTAATCCTGAATAAAATGGAGGGCCAGCTTTATCTTCACTGAAAATCTGCTGCTTTGGCCTTGCAGCAGGAATCCCATAAAAACCACAGAAGATGGTAGAGGACAACAGACACTGCACTGATTTTACTCAGGCTGCATGAGTGTCATCTGCTCTGGGAGTGAGTTGTTCCACCCTTTGATTTGGGAAACAATGTGAGCTAATGTTTCCTTTGCCCTAACTTGACAGATGAACCTGATCTCCATCTACTGTCCAAATGAAGAAAGCAAGAGGCACAGACGTTGAATGAGTTTCATGGAGTTTGTAACAGTTCTGAAATAAACCCCAGGGCTCTTGCTTTAGCCATCAATACAGCATCATTCCCTCCTTTGAAAGGAAAGGAATAGGCACCAGAGAGTGCACTGAGCTGATGGGCCATGGGGAGAAGAGTCTGTCTCAGTTTACCACAGGGATCAAATTCCCACTGGGCCCAGTGGGAAAGCCTTTGCCTGTAAATTACACCAAAAATTAATGTGCATAAAAGGCTTCTCAGAAGTTGATTGCAGTAAAACACAATACTGTGGTGTTTCCATGTCAGAAAAAACCCCCATATGTTCTGGTTTCAAAGTATCACTTGTTGAAAGGCAGGGGGAAAAAAGCCAAGATTTCTTTGGTAGAGCAGTTATTTCTCCCGCAGGACTTGTGTCAGAATTACTCAATTTTCTAATAAGAATCATCATGAAAGCTTTACTGTTCTCATTAATTCCACCTCAAACTACACCACCTTTTGAAAATAAGGCTGTGTTCTTCCAGGAGAACAGACCATGAGAAGAAAAAACCTATCATTTTTCTCTAACCCCCCCGAAGGGAAGGAGGTTTAGCTTTGCCCATGGAATTTCTTATCAAGAAAATGTTATTCTATTAATCAATAGCTGGTCTAAAACACTAATTCTCTTTTTTGTAACTTAGTAGTGCCTGTGGGCAGAAGAATCTCCACTATGTTATCTTTGTCCTCTCTAGAAGATATCTTATGAAATCAATGACAAATTCTTGGTTTCTGAGACCTTGATTTCTATATGGTGTGGTAGGTCCCCACTCAGTAAATCAAAAGTCGTAACAGCGCACAGGTCAAAAGGAAATACTAAGTCACAGATATGAATGTGCTCTGTCTCCATCCCCCTCTGGAGGAGAATGACCAAGTTTCCCTTATTTTAAGAGATGATCTTCATCACATTACACTTTCCTTCCCAAAACTCTACTAAGATAAATTGTTTTGCTGGTATGAAAAGGAAAAGGGTTTTCCAGTTCTTGGAGATTTGGATCTCCACCCAAAGAATGCACCTAGATTATACTTATGTCGACTTCTTATAAAATGAAACAATCAGGGGGATAAACCCAGATTTTTAATAACAGAAAATGTCTACACATATTTTATTGATTTGGATTCATGTTCTTGCTTCAGCGTCATCTCAAATTAAACTGTATTTTCTGAAATAAACTGTCTCTTCTGAAGCAGCAGCACAGTAATGCTCTCTGTGGCACACAAAGCTTCCAGAATTGCAGGCACCAGTGTCAGCTGGACAATACAGTTCAAGAACCTACCACACTGCTTACCCCTAACACTCACTCCTCACCTCCTGCAGCAAACTTGGTTTCTCTATGGGGAGAAGGGAGGCTGCCTGGTGGGATACTGCTCCTGGTCTCCTTGGAGAAGGTTGTTACTCCCTCTCACAGAACGCCTCACCAATTCCCAGGACCATTCTGGCCTCACAGTGCCCTGGGGACTGAAACCGGCCTGCTTTGCCTGGGAATCACAGCTGCCCATCCTTCCCTGCGGAGACGAGCTGCGATCCCGGCGCGCAGAGTGGCTCCGCTGATGCACCAGCGCCTCCGTCCTCAGGCCCGTTGGGCCCTGTGGGCAAACAGGTGCAAATAGACTGTCTGTGAGACAAGTGCTTATTAAAAGAACAGGGGAAGGCAAGAGAGAATTATTTTCTATCCTGGTCTGGTGAGAACAGCATAGTCACGAGACCAGAGTCTGGCAGAGCCCGGTGACACATACGGGCACGTGGGGTGTGCGTGGATTTGGGATTCTCAGAGCCTGAGGGTCCCAGGTGTGCACACACCAACCCCAACAGACCGAGGAAAGGGACACCTCTGCCCAGGATCACACCCAGTTCCATGAGCAGCTACCAGCAAACACTGCCTTATTCTGCATTTCCACTGACTGCTCTTGGAGCCCTGAGGAAGGAGCAGCTTTTACCTGCACTTCCAGAGGCTTAAATCACCCCCCGATTCCATTGCAAGAGTAATGATGGTATGAGTTGTGTTATCTATCCTGGCACAAACAGGTGTGATCACACAAAGGCAGCGTGTCTATGATAACAACAACTCCAGGAGCAATTTCCAACCCTGTTATCCCAGACCAAGCAACAAAATATCCCTCCCCTTCTCTTAAACTCCTGCTATGTGTATGAAATTATTTTCTTTCTGTTAACACACATCAGTAAAATCTCTGCTGGTGCCAGTAGACACTGCTGGAGTCAACCATTATCAGCCCATATGTTTTTCAATAGAAGCAACTTTTTGTGTGCAGTTTGCTGAGCACAATATAATAAACTTTAATTCAAAATGCCCATGAACACATTTTCTACGACAGATATTTTTTTCCTATTATAGATAAAACCAAGAGGAGTGGACCAAGGCATCAGACAGAAAAATGTGTCTAAGCCATCACAACAAATGCAGCATAATATACAGAAAATAACATTATGCTACACAAAGACACACAAGTAAGACCTATTCAGGCAAACACCTCTCTGTAGGAAAACATCTCTTCATATATTTCAAAGAGGGAAATTATTGAAACCTGAGAAAAAGAGAGGGTGGAAGTTTTCCATTGACATAGAAATATTGATGTAATGTATAAATACATCTGTAGGCATACAAAACACCTAGGGAGGCTAGATAACCACCAATAATTGTTCTCAACTTACAAATAGAGAAACATATGTTTTTAAATCTATTTTCATACTGTATGTGAAAGGTAAGCAGTTTAAACAAATACATATACCTATCTCCATTATGTGGTTTATTCTATTAATTTTTTTGTGTCTACAGTGCAGTAGTTGTACCAAAATACACAATATTGAGTTGCATGACATGGCATAATGTGCCATTATATTACATCCAAATAGTCTAAGCTAAACAGATTGGCCATAAGCATAAAGTCAGCCCCTCAACAGCTAAAAAGCACCAGTTTTAAAGCATTCCTGATATTTCATTTGGTCCCCTGGAGTAACTGCACTTTTTAATTTCCACATGACAACTTGTTTTATTTCACAAAACCTCTGCTTCAGGATGAGCAGTGCCTGCTGCCTGGAAAATCACCCCATGCAGCATTTTGTCCTCATCATTTAGCATGTGGTTCTGTGCATTATTTATTGTGCAGGATCCAAGCCCTGCACTGAAAACGGATTATTAATTTGTTTCTCTCTTTTTTTTTTTTTAACTGTGCTGTCACCAGAACTTCAGGGTTTTGGTTTTTTTTCCCCACTGTTCATTGCCTGATTTCTCAAACACTGATGTGAGGCATGGTGGGATTATTCACCATGTTACACATGATTAACTCAGAAGCAGAGGTTTATAATCCATTTTTCCAGACTGGCACTTGACTGATCCAGCAACATGGCTATCCTGTCACATTTGCATTGCTGCAGGAAGGGAGAAAGGGCTCTCCTCGACCATTCATGACACAGTCTCATTTGCCCTCAAAGCACAAGCCATCCTAGACAAGGATGAGAGACAGCAGAAGATGAACAGAACTCCACTTCCCTTGTCTGACACGGAAAGTTCTGCTGAGGCTCAGACTGTGACGCACTCTTGTGCTCAGCTCAGCCATCACTGCTGCTGCTCCAATCAGTCTCTGGGTACATTTTGCACCCCAAGGTCCTGAATTCTTATTAATTCAGCCACAGAAAATTCTGGATAGCCCATCTGGAGGCATTTTCAGAGTAGCTGAAAATGTGCCAATGATTTGGCCAGCCCAGGGACAGAGAGCAATTCTGGTGCCAGCTCAGTCAGTGGAAGGGTTTCAGCAGAGTCCAAGACCTGTTGCAGCTTCCTCTGAGGACTTTTGGTGCTCTGCACTGATTCACAGGAGTGACAAACCTCAATATTTCTTCTGTGGCCTGGCAGGAACTTGGGATTAATGTATGGATGCTAGCCTCCTTTCTCCTTTCTTGCTTAGCAGTGCCCTGAGGTGCTGAGCCAAGGGCTGTAGGGAAGAGCTCTGGCTTACCTTCAGGTTCTCCCTGGACAGGGAGGAGATGACAGTGGAGGTGGGAAGGAAAAGCAGTGGCCCTGAACGCTGGGGTGGGGGCCTGCACTACCTCAATAGGATTGTTTATACAGGATTATGCCTTTTCTTCCATGGTTATAGCCAAAAACATGTTCTTGCAGCCTAGGGGGCATTGGCAGTAGAGACATGAAAAAGCTGCACCCACTATTTCTCCTTGAACCCTACAAGCCAAATGTGTCCCTGTCCTAACTGCACTTCTTCTGCTGCTCCAAAGCTGGAATAGTTTTTGTAAGGAATTGCAGCAGTAAGTCCACTGCTGCTCACTTTAGGTACAACGATCTCAGTAAAACTCAGTTAATGAATCACATAAAAATGGCCATCTGGTTTTGAGTTGATTTTTGTCCCCTCTAAGGCTATTCCACCAAACCCTGCCTGCCAGGCTGCCTCCCAAAAACACAGATCCAAACTTTGAGCTCCTCCATCCTCAACCCAAATGAGTGGCCATTCTATTACCTGAGCAGTTCCTGGGATTTTTTGCATCTGTTTCTCTCAAAGCCAGGAATCTCAGCAGCTCTGCTGACAGAGTAAGTGCAAGGATGCAGAGGAGACAAAAGCATTTTGCAAAATGCATTTCTATTCATCATCGCTGGAGCAGCACAGATACCTTCTCACTTGTCCTTAGGATAACAATAGCTCTGCCTTGTCAGCCAGCCAGCACAGCAGCTCGGAAGGGGCAGCACAAAGAGCTGAGAGCTTCAAGTCAGCAAACAGCAGGTCCTGTGTCTGTTCTGCTGGACACTGTGGCCACTCACAGATAAATCCCTTTGCAAAAACAACATCTGCCACTGATACATAAGATTTGCATCTTTTCCCTGTCAAACCACAGCATTTGGGAACCTGTGAAGTCCAACACAGTAAGACACAGCTTGAGCCAAAGATCTGCCAACGGCCCCGGGGGCTGCCAGCTTTGCAGAATATGTGAACAGGGACTGCGGCTTTGGGAAACATGTGAAAACCACGCTGAGAGCCAACAGGAAATCTGGGACTCCTCAGGCAACACAATGTACCCTGCCATGGAATAAGGAGATGTTCTCGGGGGTAACCAAGGCATGGGCAGTGAGGAGGAGAGCAGGGAGAAGGAAAGGGAACAATCAAAATGCTTCTTTTTTGTCTAAATGATCAGAGGGTGGGGTGAGACGAAGGCCAGGACAACCGGGAGATGGAACTAGAATAATCTACAGTTTCAAGGGATTCAACAGTCTGGGTCACAAGGCAAGATGCTGGCTCCAGTTTTCTATTGCTCTTCTTAGCAAGTACCAGCTGTTTTTAACTAACACCCAGATATCTCCTCCTGGTATTAAAATAACCAAGAGATCTAATCCCACATCTCTTGGGATTTTGCACTGAGGAGGCTGACCATGAAATGGGATGTCAGACATTTTTGCCTGGTCAAAAACCATACATGGGGTGGGTGTTTATTTCTGCCATGCTTTGACCAGGGACTGGGGTGAGAGTGGCAACCAGCCCAGCCTTTATTGAGGGACTGCATTGTCCATGTATGAAAGACAGAGCAGGGCTGGGTTGGGGCTGAGGAGCTCGATGTCATGCAGTGAGAGATGGGAACAGAAACGGGTAACACTATCCAAGCCAGAGGGGTGAGAGGTGCTAATTGTAGGATCACACTCGAGGGGAGAGTCAAGAAGAGAGAGCAAAGAAGGCAGCAGGGTTAGAAAGAAAATGCGAAATGACAGTAAAATCCTCAGAGCTTGGCTCTGCCATACTGACACAAAACCTGTGAGATGGGGAGAGGGTTTTCTTAAATCTGAAATTCACATTTTTAAAACTGAACATTGTAAGCAGTGAAGCACTTTTTACCTAGAGATCTGAAATGTCACATCTTCCCTGCAGTGACATTTTGGTGACAAAATGCAGCTGTGCTTTGAAAGGAGTTTTTGCTATTCACCTTGTCACTTTGCAGAACATCCGTAGCACGTGGCACTTCCAGGGGTTTGAGCTGTCTTTGGAGGATCATGTTCCTTCATAGCACTGGGAACAGTTTTGAAGAACTCAAAAAATGTGTTTCTTTCCATGACTAGAGCAGTTGTTCAGTTACAAACTGCACAGTGTTCTGGATTTGCTCTGCTTGATACTGCCCTTACCAAAGCCAGGCTGAGTCTAGGGGTGAAAGTGTCAATGCCAGGAAGAAACGAGGGAGATCCCTCCCCCAGCAGAAGGTGACAGGCCCTATCTCAGGTCTGGACATTCCTCCAACTGGGAATAAAAATCTGTGCCAGTGCTTGGAAGGGAGTTAGAAATCAAGCCCTGTGTGAGTGACTGATGGAGAAAGGATGTTTTTATTCTGAGTTTATAAAGACTGGCTGAATGTTCCGTCATTCTTCACCTGAAAGCTTCCTGCATTCAAAGCAATATTATGTGCTAACAGAAATGGAAAATACCCAGTAATACCCTGCAGAATAGCCTGCTGTAAGCAGCAGATATGTTCTTCATGCCCAATAAAAGAATATGAACCAGCACTGACAATCCAGCAGGTCACAAAAACAAAGCAACCATGCTCTGGACAGCTGTTGCAGAAAATAACAAAGTGTGGAGAGATGTTATCAGCAAAGGCAAACATCAACCAAAGTTATTATTTCCCAGGCCAATACTTTCCAACTGTGTCAGGAAAAGGTATTTTTTATCACCTGATTTTTTAGCAAAGATAGGTAATGGTATTACAAAGTTATGCTGGTAATTTTTTGGCTGCAGGTAGGGGAAGGAGGTGAATCAGAACATGTAATTGTCATCAACCCCTTACCTTCTACCCTTCAGCACTCAAGCCTCTGCATTAAAGTGAAGATATAACAAGAAATACTTTTTATTTTCTCCAAGTGAATACAGAATTTTTGGAAATAAAAGTCTCGTACCAAGGTGGGATTTTGTAACGCTGGGGATGAATGCTGTGCTAACTTGTGGTCTTACCAATACCGTGCCTGCAGTGCTCCTATTTCTAGTTTAGACCTCCATGTAGCTTTGTCAATGAATTGCATATGTGATTTTAAACTATAGCTTCCAATTTAGATCTGGGTCTTGTCCAATTCTGTTCCCAGATTATGCAGAGAACACCAGGACTGTTCTGTTAGAGAGCATAAGAAAAAACAGATGTGCACTCAGCTCTCAACTATCTAAAGAAAGAGGGAGAGGACTATAACCAGCACAAATATGATCTAGTACAAAATATGAATTAAATAAGCTGTAACAACATAGGGCAAACAAGTTACACTGCCAAAATATAAAAGGATGGCAGGATAATTTTCTTCGGCGTGCCAGTTTACCCGCAGAACTCACTGGCATAAGGGGTTACAGAGGACAAACCAGTGTTTGATATGAGAAATAAAAGTTGCTGACAGTTACATAAGCTTGGATAAATACATCAAGGTTGATCATCCCCCACAACTATAGTTTCAAAGCCAATTGCTATCAGCAGGTTTTATAACCTCCTCTACACGCTTGTAGCTTGTCATAGAGACCTCCTGAGACACAGGGCTGGGAGACAGGAATCCTCAGGCTGACCCAGGTGGGTCAGTCTGTTTTGCACACCCTCTCCCTCATTTTCTGCGTCTGCAATGTGTGAGGCTTTGATGGCACCTGTAGCAGTCAGAGGATGCTGCTGTCTCAGACATGAAACTGCTGTCCCCACAGGGCTTTGGCCCACATCAGCACAGCTGCACACAAGGGCTCAGGGCACCTGAGGAGTGTGCACAAGTGGCATTTCACCATGACTGTCTAAAAGCTGCTTTATATGCAAGCAGCTTGTCCTGGCAAAGCAGTTCCGACCCATCCCTCATGACAAAACAAGGCTTATAAAAGCACAGGTTCCCTCCCAAAACATGCTCCCTATTTCATAGGGTAGCTCATGCCACAACCTGGGCATCTTCTCCTGCCAGGAGGAACATATCCTTGTGGTGGGAAGAGAGAACCAGAGATTCCTCTCCTTCATCCCATAGCCAAGCTTGTCCATCAGGTATGATCCTGGACTGGGACACTTCCCTCTGGTCCTCAGGACCATTCACTGAGCACACCCAACACCAGCACCTCACTGATCTCAGCTTCAAGAGTTTTTCTCACTTCCCTTGAGTGCTTGAGGGTCCTGGTGCAGACAATTTGACAGGGAGGAACTTGCTCCTCGCAGGCAGATCTGTTTACACGTCCCCCTCAGCCTTCAGACATGCTGAGCTCAGACTGACAGCAGTGTCAGCTCCCATTCATTTCACAGCGGCCGATGCCTCACACCTCCCTGCTCCCCTGCTGAACACAATGAGACCTTGGGAGCGGAGCCTCTGCCCTCAGATGGGGCCCAGAGATGGATGCATAGCAGTAATTGCCAGCACACATCGCTGAGCAGTGAAACTTCACTTCATAAAGGCTTTTCAGGGTGGGATGTGCAGGTCAGGGCTCCCACACGCTGATGCTTTTAGAGCCAAGCCAGCCAGGACCTCGTACCAACAGCCTCAGCCCAACAGGTCACTGATGGGGAATTAAAGAGGAAAACAAGCCCAAGAGCCTCTCTTGTTAGTTCAAGCCGTTCTTACCTGGAGAGTGGAGAGAAGGACTTGCAAGCCACTGGCTTCTTGTTCTGCCATGCTGCTCCCCACTCACACTCCCTCCTTGTAGCAGCAGACACAAAGCAGCTCGAAAGCCAAGCTGCCAACTTGCCTTGCTGCTGCCCCTGCGTCGTTTAAGAAACGAAGAACTAAACACAGATCCCCAGACACACGCACGCTGCTACCACCAATAATCACAGCAATGCAACTCTAGACCTCAGCAGGAGAGATAAATGTACCCCCTCCCTCCCAGCTCTCCCACTGTGACGAGAAGATTAATTCCTATATAAAGAATCCCGGGGATTAAGTAAAGTGCCCAGGAAAGGTCTGGGTGCTTGATGTGTGGTAAGGGGAGTGTGGGGAGGGTGGCAATAGCAACAAGAAAGCAGAAGAGCTACAAACCTCAAAGAAAGCCAGGGAGAAGGGAGGGAGCGCGCTGGCTGCCTGACAGGCATTCCCAGCTGACCTGCTGATCCGTTCCAGACCCTGCGTGGACTCGTCTCCATTTGACTCCGTTCCAGTGAAACCGGAGACACGGAGAAGGCAAAGCAAGCGAGAGAGATGCCCTCGGTCTTAACGAGCGCTGACAACGAACGGAAGATACACCCGGCATGAGGGAGACAGGTGGAGCAAGGCAAGGGAGGGTTTTTGGCTTCCAACCCCAATGATTGTCCCAAGTGGCAGCTGCTGTGGCCACAGGCAGTGCCCTGCAGGGCAGGGAGTGACCGCAGAGGGGCAGGGAGTGACTACAGAGGGGCATCTCGTAGCTGCACAGGGTGGAAAGCCACCTCTTCAAGGTGTGGTCTAGGGGAGAGTTTGCTCCAAGGGCCACTACAGTGACTCACACGTACCTGTATCTGTCTATAAGCACAGCAGCTCAGAGCCTGGTTCGCTCCCTGGTGCACAAGACACGCTGTAGTACAGTTGTAGTTGTAGCTTGAATTCCTAGGAGGGCACGGAGTCCACTTTTAGCTTCAGCCGAGTGATATCAAAGGGCTTGGTAAACAAGAAGGAGCAGATAAAGAAGTTGAGTAGAGGGTTAGATGAGGATTTTCCAGCAAAATATTTTCAATGTGAAAAGGTCAATTAGTACCACAACAGGTATTTTTTTCAGCTTTCTCAACACCAGAATGGTATTTTTGGTCCTGAGAGACATCACTCCAGGATGGTTAGAAGGCTGTCAGTGGAAACAATTAGTGGATATGAAGAAGACAAAGGTTAACTCTTGTCTTTCCAGTTTGGAAAAGAATTTCAGTCTTTTACCTCTAGAATAACTTTATGCTGGTGTGGTTCTTTTTAGTTCCTCCCTTTTGAAAGAATAACTAAGGATTTTTGGAGCAGTAACATGAACCTGGGTCTCTGAGCACAAGGCAGATGCTTACAGAACTCAGTGCCACACAAAGACATACCAGACACTCAGTGTGCATACATTTTCCTTTGCTGATGTCAGAATAAAACCCTAATCTTCTAAGAAGCAGTCAAATGAAGAATAAAACGTTCCAGTCTTGGCCAAGGACCATTCTCACATGATGAACCTTCATTGATAAGTGCTTTATGCAAATGGTAAGACTAATCCTCCCCAACTCATCCCAGCAATGTGTGAACAAATGGCACAAGCATGACATTCCTCAGTTTCTGTGTGTGCCAGCAGGGTCCCAGGATGTCACTACCAAGTTATAAAATAAAACAGATTAAAATGCCTTTGTCATAACTATGGAGACACATCAGTCCCTTCAGAGAGAGGGCTGTGAACACCATTCATTGATGGACAAGACACTCTACAGACAGCCAGGCAGAATAAGACAAGAAACTTCCTTTCCTATGAAAATTCAGGTTCAACAATTTTCATTTTCTTAAAAACATGTTCTATTTCAATTTAAAAAAGAAATCTCTCATGCTTCATGAAATACCATATTTTAGATATAGAGCTGATATTCAGCCATTAGAACACTGAATTTTTTGGCCATTTTGGATAAGCTTTTGGCCATGCTGGCAGCTTCCCACAGAAGTCACTCCTGTAATTTCCCACTACCAAAACTTTGCCACACAAACCCAGTACAGATTTGGGGGTTCTTTCACATCAGCAGGATTCAACAAAACCTGGTAAGAGGCCACAAATAACGGGGAGAGAGAACCAAGGCAATGCAGGCAGTGTCCCCAAATATGTTGGGTGGGTGGAAGGTGGGTACTGGGTTTGTGAGCAGTGCCAACACGTATCTCTTTTGCAAATTATTACAGTGACAGAAAATGACTTCAGAGCTAATTAGAAGCTGTTTAAAGAAGCTCTTCCACATTGTCGCTTCGTTCTCTTTCTTGTGACAATTGTACCTGTCAGCAGAGCTGTGTGGAACTATTAATTCCTGCTGTGTGGATTTTCAGAAGGCAGCAAGAGCTGATG
Organism: Coloeus monedula; assembly: GCF_965178545.1. Lineage (NCBI taxonomy): Eukaryota > Metazoa > Chordata > Aves > Passeriformes > Corvidae > Coloeus > Coloeus monedula. Next base: position 6,497,286 of record NC_138794.1, read on the forward strand.
GATGTAAGCAGGCAGTGGCTGCAGGAAGCCTGGATGACCTGATCCCCCACCTAAAACACAACTTTGCCTCTGTTACAGGATTCTATAACAGATTCTCCAACTCACCAGTGGTCTGGTTCTTCCTCTCTCTGTGAGCTTTGGAAATACTTGGAAAAGTATCACTGCAAATGAACCAACCTAAGAGGAAAGGGACACCAACATCAAAGCTTGGGGTGGGGGGAAATCTCTTACGTTCCTTAAAATTTTGGGGTATTTAGCTTGGTTGTACTGAGAGAGCAAAAGAAAACATTGTATGCAGAAACCTCTGGAGCTTGCATTTGATTTGAAAACAAGACATGAGAAGAGCGATTCAAAATAAAACACTCATGAAAGACCCCAACACTGACAGTGATGTTTACATTGATGTATGGTGTACAGCAAAACCCCTTTGAAACCAAATTTTAAGCTATAAATCATGGAGTCTTCTAATTATTCACCATTCCCAAGCCATTTCCTTCAGATTTTGTTGAATTTCCAGTGTCAATCTTGGCTTCTAACAGGAGGTCCCCCACCTCAACACAGAAAGGCTGAATAAATTAGGAAACCTACACAGAGCTAAATGCCAGAATTAAAGCATTCAAATCCTCCCATTCATATTACAATGCAAACTCAGTTTGAAGATTAGCTTGTTAGTTTATGTGGACGTCGTTGTTGTTTCCCCTGTGCCCTCAGGATTATGTGATCTTAAACAAAATGAAAATTAAACTCATGGCTCCAGCTTCCTACTAGTGCCAGAGTTAATGTTCTTGTGGGGAGGACAGAGGGGATTAGAAGCACAAAGGCAGGACCTCTGAGCTCTCTGCAGGTGCTGCACACACTCAGACCAGTAATTTTCTTTTCTTGTGCTCCAGGGCTCAGACACACAAACAAGTTAGAGATGTCATCTGATCTAAATAAAGTATGTGTACATACATTTAGCCCATAGCAAAGGGAAGGTAATTCAGGATCATTTTACCTGCATTAAAAGAGCACTCAGCCCAATTATTTCACATTTTATGAGCATATGCAGAAACCATTACCATGGATCAGCTGACATTAAGTAATACATTAAGCACAGAAACTCGTTCCCGTGACTAAACCGATGTTTTCCCTACCTGTGAAAGCTTGAAGTTTTCCTCATGGAGATGTTGTACAGCTATAAAATTGGAAAGCCTTCATCCAGACGCATTTTTTTCAGATTCAGCATTGCACTAGGGTGATATAAGGTCAAAAATCTTCCTGGATAAGATAATCTGGAAATTGATGAGAGGAAGACAGAAGTCCTCTGCCAGGTATCCAGCAACCATATTGTTATTGGTTTGATATTTATTAAAAGTAGGAAAACCATACAAAGAGATATATGTAAATAACATTTTACTCTGTTATTATCACTTTTCCACTTATTCTGTCACCTCCAAAACAAAATTAATGTTCTTATCCATCTGAACCCCTGCAGAATCACATTTGAATGTCATTTACAGGCTAAATAAAAATTAGCCTAAAGAAGTCTTAAACACTACAAAAGCAGCACCAGAATCAACATCAGCAGAATAAAGTGGCCAGCTACAGCCAAGCTTCACATTTCCTGTCCAGAGACTACACCAAGGAACTGCAGAACTCATTCTTTTTTTTTTACATGAGCATTAAATGAAGTCCAAACACCAAAATCAGCTCGGAAACTGCGATCAACCTGAGGATATTTTCCTCCTCGTTCTCAAAATATTGACACCACTTTTAAACTCACATTGCACACCTGGTTTCTAATAGGATTATTTCAATTTTTAAACCAGCGAGATAGATAAGAGAACGGCCAGGTTCTATTAAAAATGGGAAGAAAAAAAATCTAATTGGATAAATTATTCATTCTGAAGCCAGCCTGAATTTTATGAAATGTAATTGAAATATCACTGTGTAAAATACCCAGTTAACTGTCCATATTTCATTTATATTAAATAGAGGATAGACTTCTCCTGTCAAAATTATGTGTAGCCAAGAAATATACATATTTTAATAAAGGGATATTGCTTTTTCTATTTGGATGTTTTTCTCCCTAACAAACCCTTCATTTTCATTGTATTTCATTCAAGCACAATGCTTTTCCCAAAATAAATTTGATATATTTGAATGGGGAGGACTGATGATGTTCCATTTGTGAATGACTATGCAGAGGTTTACCCCTCTGAATAACGTCATGTTGCCCCCCCTCCCTGGAAATAATTTACTCTTCTGCAGAAGTGAAAGGGTTAAAATCCAAGTGAAAACACAAGTCATGACAATGAAATTGATTTTCAGATGCTGCTAGAAGTGACTCAAGCCTCCTGTAGCCACTAGATGTGAAGATGACATCTTCTGGGTCAAAACCAGACCACTGGAAACTGCTGGTGTTACTGGTTTAATGGGAGGCTGGGTCTGTACAGAGCACCAGGGACAGAGGGCAACAGGCAGGCTTAGCCAGAGCTTCATTTCCCTGGGAACATCCCCATCCATCCTGCCTTCCATTTTGTCACTGCCCAATGGCATGGCCTGGGGAGGGAGTTTTGACAAAGGCTTGTAGGGATAGGACAAGGCTTAATGGCTTTAAACTGAAAAAGACTGGGTTTAGGTTGGATGTAAGGAAGAAATTCTTCCCTGTGAGGGTGGTGAGGCCCTGGCACAGTTTGCACAGAGAAGCTGTGGTTGCCCCACCCCTGGAAGTGTTCAAGGCCAGGTCAGACAGGGTTTTGAGTAACCTGGTCTAGTAGAAGGTGTCCCTGCCCATGGCAGGGGGTGGGACAGGATGATCTTTAAGGTCCCTTGCAATTCTATGATTTTATGAATCTGTGAGAAGCCTGTCATATCTTAAATACACATACACAACTCACCTTGAGAAAGATGTATTTAACACTTGACTGCTGTGAGATGTTCCCACTTTTTCCCTACGGAACCTCTTGCTGTGTCCTTCAAGGCCTCAGATACAGCAGGTGGAAAATACCTGCCCTTCTCCTGAATGCTACAAGTGTGTTCCAGTCAGACCTACCTACAGAGCTACTGATTGCCCTCAATGCCCTGGCAGAGGAGACACCTGCTATGCCCGTGGGTCTGTGAGACTGAGGCAGGCAGAGCCCTTGCTGGGCTGCTGGTCTTCTGGCTGGTGACAGAGCCCCCACAGCATGAGGCTCCCTGTCCCACTCCCAGCCAAACAGCCCATAATGCCACCTCCATGTTGAATGATAACAGTAAAGATGCACTAAAGAAGCTAAAGAAGAGGATGAAATTATAGAAAAATACTTAAATTAAGAGCTTTGATGCTTTAATCCTCTTTGGCAGATCCCTGGGCAGCAGTAAAAGGCAAAACCCCCTTTATCCTGATGCTCAGTAAATGTTTCTGCTGGACAAATATCTTTTCCCACAGACATAACTATATCAAGCTTTCCTATTGCTTATAAAAAGAAAACATTATTTTTGCTACCCTGACAGCCTTTCTTTGCCACTTGTGTCATCATTTTTTTTCTGCTTAAAATGTTCTAATTTAAAAGTACCCGGCACTCCCATTGCAAAACTGTGAGCACAGACAAGTGCAGGAAGAGGAAGAATCCAGTTTGTTGAATGTTTAAGTGGACTTTACATGAGTCAGATGCAGCAGCAGACAAAGCTTTCCCATTAGCAGAACAAATTGTGTTATATCTGTCTTTTCTGTTCGTCTCACATTTAGCATCTCTGACACACACAGTATGCAAAGGTGCCAGAAAAAGAGGTGGCCCTGAAAGGGTAAGAAACAAAGAAAAAAGAGAGAATTCAACCCAAATAAACAATCGATAACAGCAGTTTAATGAGCCCTACAAGTGGAATACAACATGGAAAGGTGGGCTGGTTTAGGTGATACCATATTGGGACTCAGAGAATTAACTCCAAAAGGGATTCCACGCCACAGTTTTTGTAGTAGCACATCCTCCTTCTTATTTTGCTTTGAGGTGTGATGAATATCAGTCATCTGTCTCATGAGGAAGGAATGACAAAAACAGTGATGATAGGAAAATCCCTATCCTGTTTCCCGTGGGTCCATCAAAACTGGCTTTATTCTAAATCTGGAGCTGAACTCTCCAAATCTGGAGGAGTCTCAGTACATACCCTGAGATTTGGCCAAGAATGAATTTGAAAAATGGTTTGTGATCTAATAAATTTATCAGTGCTACAGAGGCCTTGGAAGGAGTTGTCATCATAAGAAACACAGTCAGAACTGAGGATGGCCCATTATTTGCAATACTTCATCATTAAAATCCTCTCCATCCTGAATGATGAACAGCTCTCTACAGGAATAGAGAACACAGCAAAATTTAAAATGCAGGGAAATTTATACTGTGGGCAAGGAAGTCACCTCAGAGACAGAGAAGTTGTAAGACTAAGGGACAGCACTTGTCTACATTTTGCTTTGGTTGATTGAAAGCAGGCAGGGTTCCCAGAGACTTGGTCCTGGAAGCAACTAGAAGGATCTCTTAGGAGAATAGGTCCTTCTAACTTTCCTCAGAAATATGTGTTTACATTCTCAGCCCTTTAGCTGTGCAGAGCAGTGGCTTTTTGCAAACACTCCAGGAAGGAAGCAGTTCAGAAAAGCCCAGTTTCCCACATCCATGACCCCAATGAAAACACACACTACTACAGGCCACATTATGCCCACAGATCCTATCTCTGCTTCCAGCTTCTGCTTCATCTCACCATCCTAGGGGCTTTTTCCCTACTCTGCCTCCCTGGAGGAACCCCTGCAGACCTGCTGAAGGAGATGGTTTGGTACAATTTCAGAAGAGTTTTCTTGTCACAGCACAGACCCTGTGGAAATCATCCTGGGCAAAAGCTATTTCTGGAAGTAATAGGGTTACTGAAGCTTGGCTTCTGATGGAATGCAGTTTCACAGCTGACCAGCTGTGGCTAAGAGCACAAGCTTTCCAACTGAAGCACTTGGGGCAATCTTTTCCACACTTTCCTGGTCCACAGAGCCTCCAGAATCTACTAGAAAAGCCTTTTCCTCACCAGTGGCACATAGCACATGTCTCACTTACACCCAGACGCCTATTTTTCCTAAAATCTTAGGAACTACATTATCTTTGGGATTTCTGCTTCTCTGTAAACTCATTTTGAAAAAGGCCAATGAGCTTGTAAGTTTTTAGGGTGAGGGAACAAACTCAGACAGGGAAGGATTTTATCAGTCATGTTTCCAAATGAAACTAAATTAAAGAACAGCTGTTGGAATAATAATGATTCAACGCCAATTTCACATAATCTCTGAACACATCAATAATGTGACCCACCAGTGCTGGTGTGTTCCAGGCCCCTCCTGCTCAGAGCTGTGGTGGTTGCTATGAACATGACACAATTGCTAACAAATGCCAGGCTGGTCCTCTTGTTTGAGCTGTGGCAGCCCATCCTTTTAGCTGTGGATGTGCCTGGTACATTCCCCGGTGTGCCTATCAATAGCTCTTGACATGTGCAAAATTCAGTAAATATTAATCCATCAAGCCTCGCAACCCCCTCTTGGGGAGTGAAACAACTTTTTTCCAGCCTACACTTTGCAAAGCCAAGGAAGAATCTCTCAAGGACACATACAGCATTGCTGACAGGGGGACAGTACAGGTCACATTGCCCCCAGTGCCACCACGGGGGCAGCAATATTTGGGGCGGAAAATATCTATTCAGCTGTTGCATTTTTCTCCCAAAAGTCAAAGAGGCTGTGGCCAGGTGCACATTTGTCAGTGTTTCAAGCAGGCAGACCTTATTACTGATGCCTGAGCGTTCATTTGAACATCTGCACCCTTTTGTCCTTTGGGCAGCATTTGGCGAGCCTTTGGTTTGTCCCAGCAAGCTTCTGTGTTCATCTGCCTTGTTCTGGAGACAGGCTCAGTGAAATCATGAGGGTTTTGACTCATTTCTAATGAAAACTTGCCTCAGAGACCAGCTTCAATTAAGAGTAGCCACAAAGGTTCATATCTCCACCTTTCTCAACACAGCGTGGATCCAAGTGTTGTTTATTCCAGGACGTGTCCCTGCAGGCTGCTGGTGGGACAGTGCTGGCATCGATACAGCCTTGGGCTCTCAGGTGGAAGTCAAAACCTTGTGAATTCAGGCTTATCCTGGGGGAAGTGGGGAAACAAACACAGAGCCAGGGAGAGCCACAGGAAACAAACTGCCTCGCAACTTCATTATCATAAGTGTTTCTTGTTCAGCTCATTATGTGAATCCAGTTCTTCATGTATTTCCTCCAAAATTTGTTAGGGGAGGGGAGCCCCGTGGCTTGATACATCCACTTTACCTCCCTCCTCCAACTGAAAACTCGTCAATCACTGCTGACTCTTTTTCAGTAAAACCTTCATTTCATTAAAATTTAATTATTGGTTTAATTAAAATAGGCAAGCAGCAGTGTGAGATGTGTATGGTTTTTTATGGCTGAAGGAGATTGTAAAGTCCTCATTCATTTCCCAAATGAGCTTCCTCTAAAAATTGGGCTGCCTTTTTATAGGCCAATTCTCAATGCTGCTTTCAAATGGATCCCACAGCCATTCATATAGATTAATTTGGGCAGTGAATCAGATCCTGCTTATTGGCTGTCTTTCAGAACACACTGACGATGCTCCAGGAGCCCTGAGAGCTCATGGGTCTCTCCAAATGATTAATTAATCCTCATACAGGAATTTTTCAGTTCCATCTTAATTTATTCACATTGCAAAACAAATTTAGTCTTGGTGAAATGGGCTAGATTGACAAGCCTTGTGTAACTGACAACTGCTCTGTTATTCCCACAGAAGGTGTGACTTGGGGAAGGTTCTCCTATACTGGTGAAACTTGTGCTGTAACACAGGAGACAACCATTTTTTTTTCTTTAAAAATACAAAAAATACAGTGATCCTTGTCTCTTCTCTCAGTGGCTTCTCCAGCATCCCTGTCCCCTCATCCAGCATCTTGGGAACACATGTCTATACACAGTGAGAAATCAACACAAAGCAGGCAACACTCAAAAAATTGGCCTGGGTCACCATACAAGGAGGTTTCCAGCTGTCCCATGGAAAAAGTGGGGAAGGGACAGTGACACACTGGAGTGTATGGATGTATATCTAGGGGTAGAGACAGCACCTCATAAGGACTAGCAATGAGACATCCTAGTGCAGTCATAGCTTCCCTGAGAACCAAGTCCATGAGTTGCTAATGATTTTCAAGTAATAAAAGTGATTTTCACCTCACAATAGAGATGTGAATCTTTAGACTCTCTTCAATCCCCAAACCATCTGGTCCTTGGATTTGTTTTAATCACTCTTCTCTTTGCACCAGTGAACTGGGTTTCAAAGAGCTGTGTAGCTCTTTGTAACTGCTGGTTGCAAAATAATCACAACAAAAAGGGGAATATTGAAACCTTCAAATATTTTCAGCTCATGCTCCTAGGCAGTGCTGGGCTGCCTTCCCAGAGCTTTGCAATCTTCAGATCTCTTCGGCCATAGTCCAGGAGGAAATGAGAGAAGAAGCTTTCATTTCAAAGCAACCCTCCAGACACTTTTGCAAGTACCTGCAATGACCTTCAGTTACCCATCCCTCTCCAGCAACACCAGCTGAGAAGGCCAGTTAAGCACGGGGCTGGGAACACAGTGTGCTGCTTCAAAAAGCTTTTACATCTCTATTGTGCTCACTCTACTCTCATCATTTTTCATTTTAAGTATCTTCCTAGATATGCCTGAAGGTTGTGGATCTCTTTTTATAACAAAAAGCATAGATCAATCTGCAGGTAGAGGTCTAATTTTGAGCATTGTCACTGACTTCCTGGGGAGTCTGGAAGCACTTGAGAAAATCAGGTAGCAATGCTGGCACTCCTATATCTTTCTCCTAAAGGTAAAAACATTGTATCATGTTGAAATTGAAGGCCTTCTTTTCCTCTTCACATGGCTTGACTGAGAAATGCCTCATTAACTCCTTGCTGTTGATGCTAAAATGGTACTTGGCTCCATGGATCCTATTGGATCTTTGTGAATACATTAATAGGTTGTCATGGTTGCTGTTTAGAAAAAATATAACCACATATAGGCTATAGGTTTGAAGCAAAGAGTACTTGGGGCATCAGAAAGGGTTTCAAACTGGCATGCCCACAGGAGAAACAACACTGGGTCAGGGAGGCTTTCATCTGAGCCAGTAGAGCCATAGGACGTGGCTTGTGCTGTCATGTTCAACCTGTTTGGGCTCTCTTGTCTTCCTCAATAGCAATAGATTCACATCACAAGGTCTTGTGAGGCTTTGCAGCTTTGAGCTCCTCAGCCGAAAGGAGCCATGTAAGTGTGGACATAATGGTATCTTACTGAGGAGTGCTGCTGTAATAAACAGCCTCTATTACCAACTGTCCAGCTGTAATATTTGTGTTTATGTCAGCACTTAAAAATCATTGATCTGCAATAAACTCAGTGTGGGGAAAAGAATCTGATCCAGAGGTCAGAGAAGAGAAATTCAATTTTTCCTTATCAGGCTGGAGAGCTCAGCCAGGGAAAGTGGGACTGCACGAAGCTTTGCTGCTGCTCCCTTCCCCACTGCTAGAGCAGAGCTCAGGAAGATGACCCAGGATCAAAGCTGCTTGCAGCAGCAGTCTGGCTGCAAGAATAATCATCATTACTCTGCTTGGGCTGCCAGGTTGCAGGTAACCACCCACTGTGGCGTTTGCTGCTGTGCCAGAGCTGCACAGGCACTTTCCAAAGCCAGAGAGAGCCTCCCCACACCCCTGTGTGTGGCAGCAGCAGGGTGAGCTCTGAGGTTATCTACTAACAGGTTTTGCTCCTCACAGAGCCTTTGAGCTAGGAACTGCCTCGCTCATTCTCTCTGGGAGTGGGAGGGTTGCTGAACAATGGGTGTTATGGAGAGGTGGAGCCTGCCCAGGGCACACAGCCCTGAACACGCAGCAGCACAGAACTCTGCTCTGCAGCACCTGAGTGCAGGATGTCGCACACTTTAGCCCCCGTGTGTGTGTCTCTCCCCAAAGGCAGACCCATTATCTTAAAAGAAACCTGAAAACCTCTTCCTGAGGCAGCTCTTGATGTGTTCCCTTGCCTGTATCAGCAGGCATCCTGCCCATCCAAACAATCTGGGATTCTCTTTCCTCCCATCTCCTGCAAGGCAGCTTCCCTGCTTGACTCCCCTTCCTTCAGTGAGGGACTCAGGATTCTGGTCCTTGACTCCCCTGTCACCACACATCCCAACAGTCCACTGAGGATGAGTGTCCATGTCCTCCTATCCCTGAAAGGACCTGGGACCATCCATGTTGTTCCCTGCCTACCCTCCATGTCTTTTTTTTTTTCCCTCACTTTCCCCATTCTTGTTCTTGAAAGCATTAGAGTTACCTAGAAGGGACACCATCTCCTAGTAGCTGGGCACTTTGGAAATGGGATTTCTGGACTACAGAGCGTTCCTCCCATCTGATCTCCCTGGTCCATGCCTCACCACCTCCCTCCTCTATGGGCTGCAGGGAGTTTGCACGGGGCCTCAGAAGGAGGGGAGCAGAGCAGGAGGCAGGAACTGCCTCACTGGCTCTGTGGCAGCTTCAAGGTTGCTCAAGCTGCAAATCTGCACTCAGAGGTCGAGGAACCTCCAAATCCTCTCTGAGTCTCCATTGGCAGGTTACATGGGAGAGAAGTTGGTCATCACTCATTACAGAGAAACTGCAGAAAAAAGTGAGAAATTAGACTGACCTCTCCAAGCACTGGGATGTGGGAGAAGAAGGGGTGATGCAAGGGCAGAGGGCTGGTGATGGGAAACAGGGCTAATGGAGACTGCCACAGCTGGATTCTGGCTAAACCACAGCAAAACAGCACAATATCATCACCCGCCAGCTCCTTCCTTTAATCCTCCTGAGCCTGCAATCCATAACTGGGGACTTGTCTCTACCATCTAGGGCACCTGGCAGCCCACAGCTCGCCTCCCTAGAAGAGAGATTTGTGATCAGATTAAAGCCCATGTTCCTCTGCTCAGGTCCTTGTCAGCTCCCTGCTCCCCCTGATGTTTACACACGATGGCTGACTCATTTCCACATGAAGAGCTGACATTTCCCTCTCAAGCCCAGCGCAGGGGTCATGGGTTGCTGTGTTAAAGGGAAAAACTACAATGAAGACATTTTTCTAATCACTGCATCAGATTACAAAGGAATGCAAATCACTGAGCAGTGGTTTTTTTGTTAGAAGCAGAGCAAGGTTACTTCAGGTAGTTCTCAAGAGCATGTTGATATCTCACACGATACACCCACGTGCAGAAGCTCACACGAGTTCACACGAACTCAGCTATCGCTGGAATCCTTAGGAGAAGTTAATCATGGCATGGGAAAGGAAGATGCTCTGATATGGAGGAGTGCCTCCACCCTGTGCTGCACCCCAGAGCTCCCAGCTGGTCTCCACAGGGTCACTTTTTGCTCTGTGCCCCTTTCGGACATCGGATAAACTGGGGTAATGTCCACTCTTGGCAAGGACAATCACGTTAGAAATAGAGCAAGGAGGATGCACAGAAGGAGACAAGGCAGATATGGGACATATAACCATCATCTAGGGCCAGATTTATCAGCATGCCTTACAACATGGTTATTCACAGTCACTGTGGATTTGCAAAAACATCACCTGCGAAGCTGTGGCTGCCCCAACCCTGGAAGTGTTTGAGGTCAGGCTGGATGGGGCTCTGAGCAGCCTGATCTGCTGGAAGGAGTCCCTGCCCATGGCAGGGGGTTGGAACTCTAAAGTCCCTTCCAATCCAAACCATTCTCTTATTCTATGATTTAACCTCACTTTTTTCCTCTCCCCCTAATGAAATTGAGGTGGTTCAAGGGAAGATCGGAGGAAACAAACCCATAAACGGATATAGCAAAACTGTTTCTCTTTTGTGACAAGGGTTGGAGATGGTGTAAACCAGGATAGAAATTGTCCTGGCCTTAGAGGTGTCAGGCAATGCCTGCAAAGCTCTTCCAATAAAGATGGTGTATATATTCTGTGTTTCTCGCTCTTTCCTGTGATTTTTGGAGGACCTTCTGTGAGCCACCTGCTAAGGTCCTGCTTCAGAAAAAATATGATAAAAATGGAGAGCAGTTAAATGTGACCTGAACCCCACTGAAATGCTCTGGAGGGTCTCCATGCAGCCCCGCTCCAGCCTTTTTTTATCTTGAATGAAGATACAGTGAAGAGCAGGGGAGGACAGATGGGAGCAGCCTCTCTGGCAGACAGCAAACTGCCACCCAAATCAAGCAGCAGAGTCAAGGAAAAAAAAATAAAAATAAAAATAAAAAAATAAAGAAAGGCAGGAGCCCATAATCATTTTATGATTCTAATTTAACTTTTATGAACATGTTTTGAGCTCCCCTAGTCAGACTCTGGTATTGATCTTTTCAGTATTGTTAACTCATAACCAGACCATATTTGAAGACATAAACTTTAAGAGGGATAATAAAGAAGAGCCAGACTGCACTGGCTTTATTCTTCTCAGCACAGGGACTGGGAGCTGTAAATCCTGCTGGAATCAGTGAAATTATGCAAGTGGAGATGAACTCCTGGCTGTGTCAATTTTTTAGATATTGGGCACCAATGACATCAGTCTTTATTTCTACTTCAAAGTGGAGTTGTCTTGGGATATAAAGCAGTGGGAGAGTAAGAAGCTAAACAATGGAAAAGAGCACTGACTCTGTGAGCCTTTGAGAGATGGGCCAAATTGCATCATTTTGACCCATCTCTGGGCCAGCTGCAGGTTCTCCCAAAATTATTAATTTCTTAGATTCAGGTCCTTCCTTCCAACTCCATTAAAGATCTGAGCTAAGCATTTAGATCTTGCAAATGCTTTTAGGGTGAGCTGCCCTGAGCACCAGCACAGCGGGATGGATCTCCTGGCTCTGCTGTACTGCATGTCTGCCCTGAGGTTTAGGTCAGGGATGTTCGTGTAGCTGGCTCCCTGCTTCTGACTGATAACATGAAAAGCCTAAATAACAATGTTAATGGGCTTTTTTTTCTCTCCATGGTAACAGTACAAGAAGGACAGTTTTCCAGCCTCTGCCTGCTTCTTGAAAAAAAAGGAACATGAAAATATGAGGCAGAAATAAAATAAATAAATATGTGACATATTTATTTTCTCTATTAAATGGATCCCAGTTTAATGAAGTGAGGCAGGGTGGGGAGGGGCACTGCTTTCCACCCTGTTTATGCAAGATGTGAAAGGTGTTCTCAGTTTGAATAGCAGGCTGAAAAACCTGCAGGTGAGACTTACACAATTCCTCTGAGGTATTTGAATTTACAGTGCAGGCTGGCAAACAGTCAGGATTAAGTGTGAACCTGCATGTGCTTGCTGTTGGACTGAGTGGTCCTTGTGAGATGTTACCCAGCCACAAGCCACAGGGAATTGCACACTGAATCTCGCAGACTCACAGTGATGCTGAAATCTCAGGAACTCAGTGATGCTTTTTGTTAAAAACAATCCACAGCCCTCAGTTTTCGATTCTGAACAATGCCCTGAAACAGGTGAGTTGTTATAACTTCAGGTCTTGTTGCAAACACTTGAAATAGCACAACTCTCTTCCCGCTCAACATCTCCAATCCCCTCGGCACCCTGCATTTCCCCAAGCTTGTCAAGGTTGGAACACATCCCACAGCCCTAATTCTGCATTTTCCATGACTCACACCACCCAGCATCTCCACACTGTCTCATGCCAGTTGGAACTAAAACACAAAGGGGATCTTCAAAAAAATAAAAGGCTGTGGGGTGTGTCCTGCCAACAACTTGGAGGGAGCTCAGCAAAGAGCAGCTGGAATGATCAGGGTACTCAAGGCAGTGACTTTGGAGGAAAGATTAACATTGTTAAAAATAGCCCACATGGGTAACCAATGATTAGCAAGGTCTGTGATAAAACCCCCTGGGTTTCAAGGGGTATAAATAATCAAGGATGGAATTAAAGTACTTAGAGGGCACAGAGGGCAACTACCCAAGTGCACTACTAGGAGTGATGGTATTAAATAAGGAAAGTAGGGGAAACAAAATAGGGATAGTCACCTTCTCTCTCCCTGACTGAACTCTCTTTAACCAGGTCTTGAACTAAAGCCTGCTGCAGTCCCTGGAAATTTCCCTCCAGCACAGCAGTAACCACAGCAAGAAGGGGACAACTCTGATTTACAATAATCTCATCAGGGTCTTTTAGAGGCACATGGAACCGAGGACATCAGAATGGGCATCCCTCTTTTTCTCTCAGTGGCCTGTCTGCCCTGCAAATCTGACAGTATCTGCATGGAGCCAGATCCTGGTCTCTTTATCCAGAAGCAGCAGCTCACTGCAGCTGGCAGAGTCACCGCCAGAAGGGCTCACCAGGGAAGATTGTTCTGACCCAGTGCAAAAACACCCAGTCCTTCCTCACTGTTTCTGCTTCCTTGGGTAAGACAGGTGCATATCACTGAACAGAGTACACACTGCCTTTGCTGCTGCTCTTTTCTCTGTGTGTCCTTACAGTTACCATGGCACCAGCACAAATTACTACTACAAGCTCTAGATTTGACTCAGAGACAGAGAGAGAGAGCTGCTCGTCCCTTCTTCACTCGTTTCTGCCCATCCCTTAGGCACCCTTTCTCTCTGGGGTGCATCCACACATTTCTGTGCCAGGAAATTCCCTCTTGCACTGAGATCCATTGTGCAGTTTTCTTTCACTGTTGGGGTGTTACCAGACAAGGACTGTGTATATATGTTATATATGTTAAGGAAATCGTAGTAAGTTATTCAATCCTTCCAGAGTAAGAGACTATGTACCTAAGCAAACGCAGTAGCTAAGCTGTATTTTAGCTTTCTAAGGTTTTAAATGTCATTGCTCATGATAAACTAATGAAACATACACATATTTTTTGTGAAGAGCTGTTTGAAAAGCCATATCCAGGATAATAAGTGGTTCATTGTTGGACTAGCAGGGCAAGTCTCATGGAGGATTTACATGGTGCCTCTTAATTCTGGTGCTGCTCAATATTTTCATTAATAATCTGATTGATAAAATAGAAACTAAACTTATTAAATTTAGTCCCAAGATTCTATTCAGAGCATCTAAATTCACTTAATAAACTTAACACTCAGCAGAGAAGAGATAAGCAGGGATGGTCAACAATATAAATACAAAGTAGCAATAACTGGTTAAATAACTGTATGAAAGGGGACCTGGAGTTATCACTAAGCAGAAAAAAAGGCAAAAATGTCACACTGCTGAGAAAGGGACAAACCATGCTGGGATACAAACAGCAGTAAGGCCTGTGGGATGCACTAAAACAGCTTTTTGTTGACTTTGGGCTGGTGCAGGCTCAGCTGAGAACTGCAGCCTCTGACAGGCACTGCATGGATCAGCTGGAGGAGATCAGAGAAACAGCAGGATCTAGAGGAACCAGTGAAGGAAATGGGGCTGTTTGGCTCTCAGAGGACAAGAGAAAAAGAGAAAGAAAAACCCACTGTCCTGCTCAGTACATAAATTGGGGGAAGGAGCAAGGGGCTGGTGATACTGAGTGTCCAGCTGGGGTTAAACCACAATAAAACTGCTCGTAGTGACTTTCATCTGTGCTTGAGACCTGCATCCTGACTCCTCTTCAGTTTATAGGGAGGTGGCATTGGAGCTCAATCAGGAATTTTTGGGATGCTGTTTTATTTGCACTGAGACAGTATTTATTTTATTTCATCTGACAGCTGTTTTAGACCATTTCACTCTGCTGGAAGCATGATCAGATCTGAAATGTGGGTTGTAAATAGCTGGGAAAACTGCACATTTAAGTCTAATTTTATGTGTAGCATCTTTTATTAATGTTACAACATTTATTGTTTATTTTAAGTCATCATTGATTTTTATTTTAAAAAAAAAGATTTTTTTTATTATATGTGCATGCTGCCAGCAAAATAAAATATTATGTTTTTCCCCCCCTCAGTATGAATTCTCATTAATCTTCTCTAAGAACACAAGAAAGCAAGAAGACAACTCTCTCAGTTCAAGGCAGCATCACTGCCTAAGCTCTGTGACTGAGACATTGTCATGTATTCATTCCACCGGCATGCAGAAGAGCTGCTTAATTGCATCACCCAGCATGTGCAAGGTGGGGGCCGAGGAAACAAAACACTCCCCTGTGACTTATGACATCTGGGACTGATTAGTGCTGTTATTATATCATTAAGATTCAGAGGAGAGCCATAAAACAGCCCGTAAGGACACTGAAAGATTTTTGAAGTGTGTGCAGGCAGCTGGGAGGTGTGGGTAAAGCCAGGCACAGGAAAATAACTGCATTTTGCACTCAATCTCCAGGTCCTTTCTTAAGCCAGGCTGTACTGGGTCTTAGTGATGGCACAAAGGTTTTCCAGCAGTAGAGCTGTGCATGCTGCAGAGAACCCACACCCCCCAAGAAGCCTCATTCATTAGGAGTTTTACTACCTAGAATAGGTAAAATTGTGATGAGGACAGTGACTTTTGTTTGATTTTCAGCTAGAACAGGTAACATTGCTTTGCATTAATTGAAAGCTTGACTTTGACCTTGCATTAACTGCAAGGAGCAGACTATAAAGATCTGGTTGCTTATTAGACTGGAGTGCAGGTAAACCAAACCTCAGAGTTTTGGTTGCAGGCATTTTGATAAGACACCTGCAACCATCAGCTTTAATAGTAATGAAGCCATGGCAGTGGGGTTAATGCAAACACAGCACAAATTTGAACGAGTAAATGCTGCTGCAACAGAAAAGGGGTATAAAAATGTACATAATTAGGGAAATTTATATGTAAACTGGATACAGGGTGTATGAAAGAACATACAGAGGCCTCTAAAACTCTTTTCCCTAAAACTCTAGCTTCAGCACTGGGGGACCACTGTGTCATGCCACACCAAGGAGCCTGTGAACACAAGAAAGACAGAACTGCCTGCTGGCAGGCTTTGTGTGTTGGAGCATTGCTTTGATTTTAATGATAAAAAAGAGCTCCTTTACCTCTCATTTATCTTTTACCATGCAGGTGTGGAAAAATCAAAGTGCTAATTTCAGGTACCTGTTTGGACACGTGAGCCTGCACAGGGCAGCCACCTGGCCCAGATGCATCCAACCATTTGCAGACCCAACCACCTCCCTCAGCATCACCTCACAGGGAGGGCATCTGCTGAAGGTGCTGGCAGCACCAGGATGGGGCTGCTTGTGTGGGCCCAGCTGGGAACACCAGATCTATGAGAAAAGCACCTCCACTTCCCTCCCAGAAAAACATCCTCAAAAAAGTGTCTCATTTCTGAGCTTACCTTCACCCAAACATACCTCAGCACTTAGGGAGCATCCATCAAGGAGGGAGACATGCTGGTCCAGATGCCATCAAATGCTCCACGGACACAAAACCCATCCTCCCTGAAATGGCTCAGTGGCTTTTTAGCCTTCTTCTAGTCCTCACAATTAAGGCCCCCTAATCAGCTGTTGGATACCACAATCAGCCCCAGCAATCAGCCTCCTGCCTCTGCCGCTGATGAACGTCTGGAAGGGATCTGGGAGTCAAGAGACTAATTGACCACTTTGTTAAAAAAACAACACAACAGGAAGAGGAGAGGGTGGAAGTGCGTTTACACCTCCCGATTTGGGGAGCCCAGGAAGGAGGCTGGTACCTTGCTGATGCCTTCACAGCTCGTGTGAATTTGCCAGCAGCTCTGTATTCGTTGTGCACAAAGGCTGTACAGGCTCATGCCACCCAAGAGACTGATCTGTTCTAGTTCTGCACGAGCCTGAAATCAGCGGGAGCTGGTGCATGGTTGTTATGACAGGTTATCACATGTGTTACTGAACTATATCAAATTTAGTATCAGAACTCTCTTTCGATTCAAAATTTGTTAGAGGAACCATCTCAAGCATTCAATTAGTGGACAACACTTGCTTCCTCTCTGGTAATTTAGGTTTGACAAGGTAGAAATAAATCTAGGATTACTGAGCTCCTGTTAAATATTTATCATAGGTATTTTCATGGCCCTTCAAGTCCAGTAGGTGACCCGGGTCACTGCTTTGCATCCAAAAGAGAACAACATGCAATGAAGACATTTTGCATATGAATCACACCAGCTCCTCCAATGTAGTCTTCATTTTACCCACTGTTAGCATACCCAGTTCACTGCTGCTGATTTCTTTGCCGGAGGCTCCATGACAGAGGCAGATGAGAAGTGGCTGAGAGGCAGAGGGGCCATGCTCTTGCTGTATTTCATCCAGACCATGGCTGGAAATTGGCGGCGTTCCTGCCTGAGAAATCATCTCCACCTCAGAAATCATCTTTAAAATGGAAAGATTTGCTCTCGTGTTTCAGATGCATCACTCAGTTTGTTTATTGACCCATTAATTATGGTCTGTGTCTTTCAATGGTCAGGGCAGAGCAGCAAACTGGGATGATAGCTCCAGTGTGGCTCTTAAGAGACAGAATTAGCAAAGCTGTTCAGCCCAGTCCCTGTAACAAGGTTATAATGTAAAGCACTAAACAATTAGCTGGGAGATTTACCTCCCTGTCTTAAAAGCATTTTTATTACTTAATCAATCACAAGCAATTTATAAACAAGACTGAAATTTTACATGGAACCATAAACCTGTCTTATTTGCTTCCACGACAAAGCAGGAAAAACAGACCTGAAGTTTCAAAAGACATTTGATCAATTAAAAAAAAAAGAAAAGCAGAACTACCTCAAAAGAAGATAAATGATTTTTCAAAGGGAGGATGGACTTCAGCAGAGGCTGGGAGGAGAAAAAGTCCATCTGTCTGTCTGCTTGCTACTCTATAACATCATCCATAACAGTGGCTTGAGGTAGTAGTAGTGTTGTAAAGTGAAAATGTGAACCGTCTGGGGCAGAGATTTTGTTTGTCTGTGCATGCCTTCCTCAAGCTGGATTTCAGCCACTGAGGGCCAGCACTGTGCAATTGCAAAATAAAAGTATCGGGAGTGCTGCGTCAGCAATACCACGTGTGCTCCAAACACCCGTTTTGCTTTCAGAGCTTCTGACTCCCTGCCAGGACAGGGTTTGCATTAAGAACCTGTTAGGTAGAGACAGGATACTTGACGCCTCTGAGGAGAGCTTCTCCAAGCCACAGGAGTGCTCAGACTCTCCCCATTTTCTCTTTTGCTTTGTCTTGTCCTTAGGATGGGTTACTGGCAGTAACTCACGGGCAGAATTCATGCAGACAGAAGCAGCTGACCATGGGCTGCACCACAGAAGTGCACAAAGGTGCACAAAGATGCCCCAGTCTGAATCCTCCCTGAGCCACTGTAGCCAGGAGGCTGTTTTGCATCCTTACACCACAGCTCTCCAGCATAACTGGTTGGACCAGTTAGATTTCCATGCTGGGCCCTTGGGATAGTTACCTCGACAGAGATGGAATCAGCACTTGCTGGCTGAGTGTGTTTTAGTTGGTTTGGCAGCGGTCCCAGCTCTGCCAGTCCCTCTACCTCTGACATTCAGTGCCCCAGCAGTTCTGCTGACTCCTGCGAAACTGGGGCACCGATACAGACATGAAAGTCCCTCTTTGGAGGAAGCCACTGAGGAGCTCGGTGCTGCACTATGTGCAAGGGCTACACTGGAGGCTAAATTCACCTTGGCTTGTGGTGATCTAATTCTTCCAGCATCAGCTTTTTACAGGCTTTGACTGCTCTGATCTTACAGCTCCCAGTCCTGATTCTTCTGCCATTTCCCACCCCACCTGCCAGCTCTTGATTTGCACCTTTCCAGAGTAGGAACACACTGATTCGATTTAGAAGAGTGTCACTTCTATATGTCCCTTACTTCTAGTAACTACCCAGGATACAAATGGATGGAAAAGCAACTGGGATTCTGATGGGGTGATTTTAAGGGAATAAATGAGTGGATGCTCTTGTGTTTGTGTTGTGTTTGGGAACACAATGCAGTGTGGGAAGTCCAAGGCAGGTTCACCTGGGAGAACATGGGGAGCTTCACCCAACCCCATTTCCCACATCTGCAGCTGAGGAGGTACAGAAATCTGTGGTGCTCTCCATCCCAGACAGTCACACCCTGCTGTGGGGAACAACACCCTTCCTCTTCCCAAGGGCAGTGACAGGACCTTGAAATGTCCTGGCAGACATCCACTTGTGCCCTTTACTCCTTGCAGGGGCACTCTGGTACCACCACCCACCTCAGACCTTGCTTGGGTGGCTGATGACAACATGAAGCAGCTCGGTGAGACACTTCAGACTTCATAGGTGTTCTCAAACTGTCTGCCCCATGTTTCAGGTTCATCTGTACAGGAGGCAGCAGCAATTCTCTACAGCTCCATGGTGACAGGAAGGAAAAGTTGCCTAGATGAATAGCCCCGTTTCCAAGGTGTTCCTGACTGAGATTTCTTCTCCCTGAGCCAGGTGGGACTCTCCTGAATTGGGCAGCCTCTTCGCAGTTGCAGTTGCAGTTGCATGGGCAGGTCTGTGGCTGAGCCCCCAGGACTCCTGGCTGGCAGAAGGGAGAGCTGCATGGTGGCATCACATTTCAAGGCCTGGTAGGAACAAATGTGTCATCGCATCGTTCAGTGATTTAACAGCTCTGAGTGTTTTTGACAAATAGGAGCTTCCTGGTTCCAATTTGTGCACTTCTACGGCTGATAATGAGAGTCAGATGCTCGCTAGTTTAGGACTCAGATCTTCCATAGCTGAAGCCCAGCTTTTGCCCAGAGTGATGGGAAAAGCCACAGTCAGAAACACTCACCCCTGCACCTTTGGGGTACAGATTCCTGCCTCATCCTGAGATGCAAGAACATATTTAACAAAAGAAATATATGTCACAAAAATATTGCAAAATACTTTAAATTTAAGAGGAGAGGAAGTGTTGTCCCAACTGATTCTTCCCACCATAAACGTCTCAGATAATACCTGCAAGTAGCTCCTTAGCACAGAATTATCACTGGATGATTTAGTGTCCTGGCCCACCACACTTGCACAAAATAAGTGTCTCTAACTGGCAATGAAAATGCAGGTTAATTTTCGTTGCATCCTGGCACTTATTATCAACATTATTTATTATTGATCAAGTACTGACAAATGCTTTCTATGCTTGTACAACCATAAGGAGATAAAGCCCCTGCCCCATTAAATATACACACAGTGTTTAACTGAAGGCCACCGAGAATCCTGCTAAAGTCAACACCCATTTATCTTCCCAGGGCAGTTTCCACAGACAGACCGATTTGAAGACGTGAAATTCTCCTGTGGAAGCCTGGATACAGCGTGCTCTGAAGGAGACTGTCCCCAAAACTGTGCTCCATCACAGAGTTTTTCCTCTAGAAGGGTATGCTGGGATTTGACATGGAGAGGCAGGGAAAAGCAGGTGATGTGTAACAACATCCATGTTCTGATAAATGCTCTGGGAGACAACAGGGCCTTGGTATCCAAGCAATCTAAATAACATATTTTATTACTAAAAAAAGCTCTGGCTGCCCATGCCAAAGAGAGAAATATGGATATTGTTTCATAAAACTCTGAAAAGCTTTGACCTATTCCTGTTCCAGAGCACCCAGTAACTGATGGGTCCAAAGCAGTTGTAGGAGGTTTCCTTTCAAGTTTGTTCCAAATAATCATCAGCTAACCAGAAATTTTATTCATAGCCAACTATTTATTTAATTATTTGACTATTTAATTTCTTTATAGTGTAGAGCTGTTGGTGGTCTGAAAACAGACTTGCTAGTGAGATTCACAAAGAATGTTCAAATAGGTGCTAAAAAATGCTGTAAGATCAAGCTGTTATGGCATCTCAGCATTTGTGAGTCCAATTTTTCTGGAGACTGAAAGCGAACTTTACCTCGCTGAGAATATCACAATACCCAGGAAGATTTTAGGTGAATTTCATTGAAAATTCATGAACCTCTTCGAATTAGCCAACCCATTTCCTACACCACTGCTGCAAAGACTGGTCGGATCAGCAGAGGTTTCAGGGGTGAATTTTACAATTGTGTGCTGCTTCCAGATGCACGGATCTTCAAGACCTCTTCAGCCTGCAGGGCTTGTGTTTCGCTTCTGCAGATGTTTAAAACTGCATGCAGGATCTAAAAAGAAATATTCCGTTTATTTACGTGCACCTGCACTTTGACATTTCATGAACTACCGAATAGAATTCAGTGTGGAACGTTTAACATATTTCCACTTCTTTTATAGGATGAATGATACTTTGTGCATCACCCTGTTTCTTAAGCCCAGACTGGCTTCAGCAGTGATGCACATCCATCCAGAGTCTTTCAAATGATGAAATTTAGATGCATTTACTTTCCATCGCTCTTCTGCCATGTTTCTGAGTTGCAGGCCATTGATTAATACAATAAGCCTCATCAACTGCAAATGCAGTACAGCAGTTATTGAGCTAATCTATCTTATTTCTAAGCAGTTTTCTATCATGTAATTATTGTAATTACTTTAACAGACAAAAAATTTTAAGTACTGGGAGCTTTCTTCTCCACTCAAGCCAGAAATTAGCAAAAAGAGCTTTTCTCTTGTTTGTTTAAGCAGCAGAAGAAGTACAGGATTTTCAAAAGAAAAAGAGGTTATCACAAGTTTTACAGCTTCTGAACAAGCATCAGCTTTAAACTGTGGAAGAAGATGACTGAAATGAGGGTTAGTCAGAAGAGTAGTTGCTCCATCTAGGATGGATATTTCATCTTCAACTTGTAAGGAGCAAATATGAGCAGTGGATTTTGCTCTCAGCTTCCATGAACAAAATCAGAGGGTGTTTTGTGAGAGTGAGGATGAAACCCAGTGCTGTGAAAACTATCACAGAACCATGGAATCACAGAATCATTTAGGTTGGAAAAGGACTTTAAGATCATTGAGTTCAACTTTTAACCCAGCAGTGTCAAGTCCACCACTAAAGCATGTCCCTCAATGCCACATCTTTGAAATATCTCCTTTGCAAACCATATTTTTATTCTTCAGAAGATAGTTTCATTTATTTGATTTTTTAAAAATAAAAATTCTATATTAAACATTCCATTTTAATATTCTTCACTTTCTCTTTTCCCTCAGTTTTCTTTTTCTGATATATTTTTCTTCATGTTGCTTTTTTCTCCCATTTATCACAGAAAAGGAGGCTCAAAATAGGAATAAACAATACATATGGAAAGACCTAATTGACCCAAATATTCGCATATAGAAGAAAGAAAATGTAGTCAAGCTCAGCAGATATTATCAAGAAAAAAATTCACTGTTTCTCTGGGAAGGGATTAAACAACGAATGTAAATAATATGCACCCTTGGCAAGTGTCTTCATACTTCTGGCCTTACCTCAAACACATCATAAACCTGCACAGCTGTGAAAAGCTCTCTGGGGACATTCAGTTTAATTGCCAAAGCTTTTCTCCTCAATACAAGGTTTGCAAATGCTGTAAAATACGTGCCTGAAACCTTTCTGTGCAGCATTAATTCACAGCGCTCAGTGTCACCAGGTACTGAAGAACCTCTTGGCTATTTCCAGCTCTGTGGTTCTGGGATCCACAATAAGGATTTGAGCTTTAGTAACTTTAAAAGTCTCTGGGCTCCACTTTCTGGGTGCACTGGGGACGCAGGCAGGTGTGATGTGGTTGGGCATTGCTCCTCCACCCTCAGCCCATCTGAGCACATAAATGCTCACCCTTGAGTTTATCCACCAGCCAGGACAGAAGTTTGTCATTGCTAGGGGAAGGTGTCCCTGCCCATGGCAGGGGGGGTTGGACATAGAAGATCTTTAAGGTCCTATCCAACCCAAACCATTCTGTGATTTTATGATGATGATTCTGTGATCACTCCCTCTTCTGCAGCTGCTCTGCAAATCTTAAATCCCTTCCAAGCAGTTTGATCTTCAGTCAGCTTAATTTCTCTCTTTTTCACTGTTAGGCTCTTCCCAGCTCTCCAGGCAAGGGCAGAGAGCAAAGCAAAGGAACCAGAAACTACAGGATGAACAGCAGAAATACTTAGCAACTTGCTGCCCTCCCTGACACCTGCTCTCTTGGAGGTACATTTTACCCCATAAATCATCTCTAAATGGGACAAGCATAGTTGTGCCCACATATTTCTGCCTTTCAGTGCCTGCTGCACCTGTAGAAATCATGCCTTTTATGCCATGGGCTAGTTAGCCCAGCTAGCCAGTGTATCAGGGAGGTCCTGGGTAAGCACACCCCAGGCTCATAAATTAGGAGCCAGCAACTTTGGAAATTGGCCCTTGGCACCTCCAAGCACGTTCCATTCCACACCATCTCTGCAGAGCTGCTGTGGGATTCACCAGGGCGAGAAGCATTTCTAGGCACTCTCTGAGGCAGCACAAAATGCACATTGCTGTACCTTGCATAAAAATAGAACTTTCAGTGCAGGAGCTTGCTGTGCCAACTTTGTCAGAGGTGGTTTCTTCTCCCTGCACCCTGCTAGACTCTTTCCTTCAAAGCAGAAGCTGTGGTGTTTCTCGGGGAAGTTCCTGCCTCATCATCTCCAGTTCTTTTCAACACTCATTTTAAAATTAATTTCCCCTCTTCTCCTTGCATCTACCTCTTAATTTGGCTCATACACTGTTATGAGTTTTCTGACTGAAATTTATTCACCAGACAATGTCTTTATGACTGCTTTGCCTCATTTCATTTTAAAAAATACTTTGCAATCCAGTTTCCCTAGAAGCCTCCTTACAAAATAACTTTTTGTTTTATGTTATGGGTAAAATCTGCAAAGCTCTTAGATTGCTGCATGCAGGACATTAATTCCAGCTTATGAACGTGTTTTTTCTGGGATCTTGCAGCTCTATAAGTGGAATTACTTTGATGAGTAAACTGCTAAATCAACACTTGTCTCACTCTCTTTAAAAAACAGTTAAATCAACCCTCCTTCACCTGCCACTGAAACAAACAGAAAACAGACAGATCCCTTGTTGTGACTCAACATTTTCAGCAGTTACCAAGTGCTGTCATGATTACATTTTCTCTTCTGTGAATAGTTTTAAATCCACATTTTTTTGGCAGAAGTAAGGGTGGTAATATTTCCATTTTCTTCCCACTTTCATGTGTTTCTGAGACTTGAAAAGATTTTGGAAACAGCAGAAATGGATGGATTAGAATTGCCAATGGGATAGAGGTGACAGATAAAGCTGGGTCACTGCCTAGCCCCAGTCCACACAGATGGAATAGCACTGCTATCTGGTGGCTGCTCCATGACTCATGGAAAATGCCTTGGTTGTCTCAGGCCTCTGTTTGGAGGCCAGGTATACATAGCACAGAGGTTTGCCATACAGCTGATCCCAGAAAAAAAGCCAGGGATTAGCCAGGCTGCCAAGCTTAAACTCACTTTGACTGACAGGCCAAAAATAAAAGGATTAAAAAAAAAAAAAAAAAAAAAAAAAAGCAAAGCACAGTTGAGAGGTGAAATGGGGAGAATTTATTTGTCATATTGCTGGGGGATAGGGAGAGGTTTGCAAAAAGTTGTTTCCAACATGACAGTTTCCTGATTGTCATCAGATTTCATTCTGCAAAAAAATGAAACAGATAATATCAGCATGTCCCACTTGTAGCAGTCATGGAATTGAAAGCTGTCATGTTGTTGCTCAAAACATGCTTTTGAAAAGAAAATGGATGTTTCTTCTGTTAAAAAAAACTGTTTTAAAGAGCTGACATCTGAACTAAATGTTTCAATTGCGTTGAAATGTTACACTTTGACCCAAGATCAGTGGGGATGTGGAGAGGGTTCCTTTAGTTCTATAATACTAGTAGAGTATTTCCAGCCTTTTCAGTCCTACCTGAGTCTGGTGACAAAATCAGGCTAAAAAAAAATTACATTATTTTCAAGCAGAGCATCAGGATCCCAGCCAGATTTTGTCAAGGAAGTAATTTGGAAGAAAACTGTTCAATTATATACAAAGCAGACCATCACTGCAGTTTAGGTTTGGGATGTACAGAAATGAGTCAGCCATAGGGTCTGGATCCAGAAGCATGTCCATGAGTGGGGCTGCTCGCAGTAAAACAGCCTGTGGCCATCCAACACCATCCATCCCAGCTGAGGATCTTCAATTCTATACTGGTGAGCAAAAGGTGTGCCACGGAGAGGTCTGGACCCAAGAGCTGGAGCTGTTAATTACAACAGACCCTCACCTCACCTTGAGCTTGACCGCCAGAATAAATGCTGGGACTGGCTGAGGTGAAATGAAGCAGCGAAATCTATCCTGCAGGGATTGTTCAGGGACCTTCAGGCCCATCTAAAGAAGCCTTGCTTTCTCCTTGACAGTTTAAAGACCAGCCGCGAACAACTGCGGCTGTGACTTGCTGCTCTAAATTTAGAATCACACAAATTATCACATGCTGACAGGTTTCAGTTCCAGGGATGGGTCTGCCAGCAAGGCCTTGAAAGCATCTCCACTCGGCCGCCTGTAAGCCCAGCAGATAAACTCGGTGGGAATAACATGGTCAAACCAGTAGTTTTCTTCTTCCAGCTCATCTCATGCTCTCCCCCATCCCTCCTAAGTTAAACTCAGCCTATATGAGCACCCTTCTCCTCACAGTTGTAGATGCTTTGTCATTGACATCACCTGATGGGGGAGAATTACAACCCCGAAATTAGACAGCACCTGATTTTTCTTATAGCAACAGTAATAAATCTGTGCCTGGCACTTTATCCTGTACATGCATGTGGCCCTGCAGACCACCAGCCAATGTATTTTCCTACTTCTCACACAATTAAAGGTGCCAAAACTTTTTTCCCTCTTAAGTCACACTTCTGACAACTTTACAAGAACAGTATTAAGGAGGGAAAGAGTCAGCACCAGACCAGCAAGTTGTGAAATGTAACAATGTTTGGATGTTTGCATTCTGGCGTTTCCTGCAGTTAACCTTCTCCATGCAAATTTATTACAGTTTTGAAATAAAAAACATTGTTGTGAATAAAAAAAGAAAATAATTCACAGCAAGTGTTGGGAAGAAAGCATTCCAACCATTTCAACGCTACTCCTTAAAAATATTAGTTGTGAGAGTTGTAATACAACAATTTGTGTGATCTCTATGTACAAATGTTACTCATTGTCTGGAACACACACTTTGCACTCAGCAAAGGCAGTGTCTGCTTGCCCATCACCAAAGAGAGCTGTCGTTATGATTCAGGAAGTAATAGACACATTTAGCCCTTCAAAACAGTGCAATTAATCCTTTTGCCCACTTTTCCTGAGAAGCTGGGTCTAACGCAGATTACCCCTCAAAGAGCACTACCTCAAAAGCTGTGAAAATTGGGGTCTTCATACTGGAAAACTCAGCAAGCAGCAGAGATGAGCAATGAGTTTGTATAGTCACAGCACTGGGGATGGCACCTGGCTGTGGGACCAGCTGGAATAAAAGGAAGCTGAATTGCAGGTGGATGTAGGGGGCAAAAAAAAGGTGGTGATTTAAAAAACTCTCAGGACTCAGAAGGACTCTGACCAAACACACAGTGACCAGGAAAACAGAGCAGGCAAACGCAGGCAGGGTTTATCCTTCTGGGATGAATTAGTTTGTATTCTTCTCATAAAGTTACTGGGAGTGCCTGCTTGTTTTATTATCATGTGTCCCTGGAGATGTAACTGCAAATCCCGAGGGAGCAATTCATACCACCAAAGTCTTATCACCTGTCCAGATAATCATGGAAAAGAGAAAGGGCACTTCAGCTTGCCTAGGATACAAATTACACTCCAGAAGTGCTGATCTGTCACTGCTGGTTTTATGGGGAGCCTGGGGCAATCAGAGCGGAGCGAACTGAATCTCCCTGATCCCTGTGGACCACAGGGGAGAGTTACGGCAAAGAGCAAGACCTTAAGCCATGGGAGAGCAACTGGATCATGGGCTCTGTTTCTGTGATGGCAAAGGACCCTCTGCCCAAACGTGTGGCACAACAGGGCACTCCCAAACCTGTCTGAGATGTAGGATTCATGTCTCTGACTTAGCATGGACTGATCTCTTCTAGTGTGAAATCACTCAGCTAGCAAACTCCCAGCCAGCAGCCTTTCCCTCCAAGTCTCCTACCCAGAACATGGCAGGCCCAAAGGCTTTTTTCTCTCCTCTTGGTGTTTCATCTCCTGAGAGAATCAGCACTGCAACAGGGAATGGTGTGTTCCCTTGATCCTCTCCCTGCTGATGCCTCATACCCTTTACTTCCACGGCTCCATTAATGCCTTGCTTTGAGCACATGAATGCAGGCATTTTGTGAGTCTCCTTCACTCTGGGGACTGGGATAACTCCTTATTCAGGATGGAAAAGGACATAAACAGAATATTTTACGAAATGACTGTAAGCGCCAGTTATACCTGAACAAAGAACTGCAAATGGCCCTGTAATGTGCTTCATACCTGCTTCTTCTCACAGATTGCACTACAGGCTATTTACAATTCACATTCCACATACCCTGCATCTGAAATGTCTTTCTTTCTCACTTACTTGCTGATTAAGTGACAGAGTCTAATCTCAGCCTCCAAAGCCGAAGCAAACACAAATCTTCCCGGAGACAACTGAAATAGCGGGTTTATTTATTTCCATTATTTTGCAACTCAGTATTAGCATATTAGAGTGGTTATTGGGAGGAGAAAAGTCACAGATGCAAATCTGACATTCAGATGTCAGCTTCTCCATACATAAGGTCAACTATGATGAGGACACTTGCTAGTCTCCAATTATAGGTCTCCTAATGCATAAATAAGGGTAATGAATGGCATCTGCCATGGAGCACAACTCATAAAGATGTTAACCGAAGCCAACCCAGCTGAAATTTGCTCCTCTTGCTGTTTCATGGCCTTTTGATTCTCAGAAGATTAAGATGTTGACTTGGAAGTGCTTTGAACCACTCAGCGCACATAGCTGGGGTCTGACCAGCCCTCCTGGATCAAAATGCATCCCCTGTCACCTTCTCCCTTCCTCGGGCACCTTTCCCAGCCCAGCCCAGAGTGGCCTAATTTTACAAATTAGGGTGACCCTAGCTCAGGTTCCAGCCCAGGCGTAACCACCTGCAATTCAATCCCTGTGGAAAAAGGATCTTGGTCCTTTCCAAAGAGGACACCGGCTGCTGCTGTGAGGACAGGCCCTCTCAGCCCATCTTCAGGAGTTGACAGGGTAGATGAGACTTCAGTTTAGTGTCTTGGAGAGAGGGCTCTGACACAGACATTG
The DNA here is from genome assembly GCF_965178545.1 of Coloeus monedula. Taxonomy (NCBI): domain Eukaryota; kingdom Metazoa; phylum Chordata; class Aves; order Passeriformes; family Corvidae; genus Coloeus; species Coloeus monedula. Next base: position 6,525,382 of record NC_138794.1, read on the forward strand.
CCTGAGCCTGGCAGGAGTGCCGGCGCTTGACCTCTTACTGTTTTTTCTCAGGCAAATAACTCCCAGCAAGGCTGAATGCTTCCGATGGCACAGCACTTGTAGCTGGAGCTAATTGGTGGCTCCTTTTTATCACCTCTCTGCTATCAGCTGGATAAACTGGCTCTATCACTCTACAGCCCCAGAAACGTGAGTAGGGTAATGGGCTAAAGATGAGAACACAGGGCTGACTGCCAAATGCTTCTGAGGCTTGCTCTTCAGGCATCTTGGTTCCTCACTAATACTTTTATCCTCTCCCCATAAATCTCTGTTTTCAGGTTGGTACTTTTTGCTTTTTTTAGAGCAGGGCCATGGCAGTTCCCACAGTTGGAACCCCTGGTGCAACCTTCAAACAGAAAGTGAAATGGTCACAGGACCAGTGAGGTGACAGTGGCACAGGCAGAAAGACACAAGGGAGCTGCTGAAAACCTGGGTTCTTCACCTGTTTTTGCCTTGGCTTTCAGGGGAACTTAAATAAGCACTTTACGCCTCAGTTTTTCAGGAGCTGCTTGCAGCCATCTTTGTAAAACACTTGAAAGCTTTGTGGACGGGAAATGCACAGCAGCAAGGATTCATTAAAATCAGGGTGAGATATTTTGTCTTTCTCAGATCAGGGCAATAAAGCACCGATGCAAAGAGAAAGGCAGCAATAGTTAACATTAGGAAAGAATTGACTTCCATCTGGTACAATAACTTCCTTTAGGCTTTTCTCCAGCTCTACCTCAATAATCTCCCTTTTATTACCCTTTATATGAGTTTCAAACTCCCTGGCTGCAGAGGCTGGCAGGGAGGGAGGTGGAGCTGCTCTTCTGAGACAGATCACTTGGCTTTCTCCAGCCTGGTGATGGTAACTGGAGCTCAGAGCAAAAGCTGTGGTGAGAAATTTGGGCAAAGAGCAAGTCGAAAAAGCCCACTGCTCTCCAACTTCCAGGTCATTCCATGTAGCAGCAACATGCACCCATAAGCCTGGAGTTACCCCAATGCACTTGTTGGGGCCAGTCCACGGTGGAAGAGGGAGATTAGAAAGTGAGAGGGCAAGGGGCTAAGAACTGAGGGCAGGACAAAGGCAGGAGCTACCTGCAGCTGAGACCTGCAAATGCTAAGCACTTGCAAAGCTTTGTTTACAAGCAGCGTGAAAAAAAAAGCTGCGGATCAAAGACAGTCTTTGGGGTAGTGAAACGCTGTGAAAGCCGGCGGCTCCCAGCGTTAACAGGAGCTTTTCAGCCTTTTTCCAGCCGCACCAGTAAGGGGTTTATTTACAGTTTCTAAAGAAGAGAGAGCTGAGAGATGCCTGGGAGTGGTCACGGCAAAAGGCAGAAATTTTCTCCCTTTTCAAGAGGCATCAGTGACCTGTGACCCCTGGAGCATCCAGCATCTTTCTTCCCTTGTTCTGTACCACTGTAAGGGCTCCCCTCAGCACTCCAGCAAAGTGATCCCTGGAGCTGCCCCTCCTGCCTGGGGGAGCATCTCTCCCTCTATGCAATGAGACACGTGCAGTGTGGGAGTGAAGACAAGACCAAACCTTGATGAAGTCAGTGCAACACCACCAAACCTTGGGTTACTGATGAAATCAGTGCAAAATCTGGAAACTTGTATAAAGACATTTTTCTTCAAGCTAGTAGATAACTATTCACGCAGGTCAATTATCTCAGTCTCTAAGACCTTTCTTCGTTACTACATTTAATGAAAAGAATTTAAAATCCTCACATCCATCAGCCTAAAACCAGTAAAGAAGAACAGCTCACACTCAGACAGCACAGTCTGGCTCTGAGGGTTGCCTGTGACCTGAGACTGTCTCGCCTTATACCAGGGATTTTCTTATTAACAGGAATTCGCCAGCACAAAAAGAATTGCTAACAACTTTCAGATCACAAAGTTTCCCTTTTGTATTCAATGGAAATGGGGAAAAGCAGTCATACAATACAAAACTTGTTAATATACCATAATCTGCTCATATATTATAAGACTTGCTTATTGCTCTGGTGATTGATTTATTTTTAGTATGCAAGAAGCTGAGCATCGTGTGCCTTCCAACTGCTTGAGCACAATTATTGTATTGATTTGATGTGACAGTAGCACTGTGTTTAAGGTGGTTTATGTTTTTTAATTTGCAATTAAATAAAAGGATGTCTGCTCTCCAAGATGGCTGACGGTTGTTTATACCCTGCAGTAGTTGATGAAGCAAACTTTTATTTGGCTTCATAAAACATAGTTGTTCTGTCACTCTGAAGCGCATTAGCTAGAGTTCTCAGAGTGGTTTCTTACCTAGCAAAAGATAAAACTAAACTCCAATCTATTTTAAAGTAGGCAAGGTAACAACATCAATGTTGCAATGGGACTATAATGAAGTAAGTGAGCTGGCAATATTGTACTATTGATAAAAGTAATGGTGATAATATATTTCTATAACACCTTTCATCTTGAAGTGCTCTGGGTATTCGTATGTTCCTTTGCTCTCCTCCCCTCCCTCCCTTCTCTCTTTCACTGTATGTATATAAATACAGTCATATATACATATATTTTATTTAAGCCCTCCTCTTCTTCTGTGGATTATATCTTCCCAACTTTGCAGAAAGGAGGAACCTTGACAACTACTTAAAATCAGGTGTTGCACAAGAGTTACGGAGCTATGGATGAGATTGCTCCATCGTGCATGACTAGAAGGGAATTACCCTGCTGTAGAAGATACCCGATATCTCACCCAGAAGCAGGTAAAGCTCATGCTGCCTGACTGCTTCATAAATCTGAGGTGCTGCACAAAAAATGGGAAGCTAACATTTTCTCTCTGTAAACGTGCACTATAGCTCCGTAGGCTAGTAACAGGAGGAGCCATAAATGTGAGCTGGGCACATCTCGGGGTCCATCTCTTCTCCACAGACCACGCATGACAATGGCAGGAGATGACTGATCTTCCACCCACACGCACCATAACCTCAGCTCAATGTCCCACTCTTAAACCAGGAAAATTTCCTCCACCAGGGCTGCCCAAGAAAGAGGAAAATCACTGAGTGCTCCCTTGAAAACTTGATGCAAAACTTGATGATCTCTTGAAGTTCATAGAATATTTTCTACCATCTGCAGTGGCTCTGAATTGATCCCAATTCAGTACAGAGGCACTGGATATTTGCCAGCACCACATAGTTCAGCTTGGTGCCTGCCAAACTAAAGAGTTAAATCAACTGGGGGACATTTAAAACCAATGCATGTTTCAAGTAGAGATAAGGCCTGATCTTGCTGACCTCTGTCCAGCTGGCCTGTGCCCAGAGCTAAACCACCTTCCAAGAGATGCAATTGCCATCTCTCCATTGCCTTCATCATTCCCGAGATTCTTCCCCACATGAATGTGGCAGGCAGAAATACAAAACACCAGCAGGGTCAAATGTTTCCAAATGTTGTGTAGCATATCTCTCAGCCTTGGGTGGGCCTCCCAAAATTCCACAGATTCTGGGCCATCCATCCATCAACCTCAACTGAGTTCTCATTCTTGTCGTGCCACATGAAACATATGTTGATTATCATATGATGTACTATAGCACATATACTGCTGAATTACTGTGTCACCTTGTGCTCCTTCAGACAAAATAATCTATAAATACCAGGTCTGACCCTGACAATGGATTTGTTTTGACTGCAGCAGTGCCACTTCTGCATGAATATTCCAGCAAGCAATTACAACAGGAATGTAGCAGAGACTAATATTATCAAATGCTCCCTTCAAGGAGACTACTAAACAAGTCATCATGTCATCCTTTGCCATTATACAGTCCAGAGATCCAACATAAGGAATTGGGTCCTTCCAGTGTAGGAATCAGTTTGTGGCATGTGATCTCATCTACCTCAAACATTCAAAGTAATAAGTTATGAAAATCAAGTACACCAAGCACTGTTGATGGCCAACATTTAAAAGCAGCTAAAATGTGCACTGCATTGTCTGATCAATTATTAGGGCAGACAGGACAGTTACATCATCCAGCTACTAAACAGGAGAGGCCATTATATCTCAGCCTATCAGCTTTAAATAACATGACACGGACTGTCACCCTGGTGTGATGCATTGTTGAGATACTATTGCTCCATAGACCCCAGACAAGTTTTAGGAGTAGTTGAAGGCATATGCATTGTGAGTTTATGGCATACACATGCATTTCTGGCAAGTTCTGCCATGAGTGAAAGTGAGTTTAACACCAGATTGGCTCCATCCAAGGGGATGGAGAGGGACAGAAAGGGACATTTACACAACAAGATTCCAGGGATTAAGATATTACAGATTAAGTTATTTTGTGTGTCATTTCTGAACTTGATGCTTAATCCCAAATCTTCTAATGTTGTGGGAAGAAGAGACAGCACATGAAGAATAAATATATAGCACACAACATATAAATAACCAGCATTGCAGAGTAAAAGAATTAATTTTTTTTTCTTCCACCATATATAAAGCTTTTATTCCAAAATTTAACTCCACATAAAACAATAACCTCTTATTTAACTACAGGTGATGCTTCTAATTGACTGATTTTGGAGATATGCATATTGCAACAATTTCATGTTGCTCACAGTTTAAAACACATTTAAAGAAACACTTTAGGGTTTTGTGCCATTTTAAAAACATTCTCAACCCAGCTTGTAAAAGGATGTAAATATAGTATTTCTTTCTTAACAGAAAACAGGTTATCAGAACATTGTAATTTACATATTTTTCAAACTCCTTGGAGTAAAAACCTCCATAATTAATGGATGAGTATAGGAGGACCAGAAGAAATATCCAGAAAACAAGGAAGCCCCACTGGAACAGACTCACTGAAACCTGGAGTGCCACACAGACCTCAACCAACCACAGCTTTGTCCCAAGATTTTTGATCTGATAAAGAAACTTATAGAAATAGAAAAGGCTACTTAAAGAGGAAGATTTCTTTCATGCTACGCAGGTGTCTGAGAGAGATATGTGGTGTTTGGTTTAATAACACCCTTCTGGTGTGAAGAAGTGACCGGGCTGAATTGGTCCCAATTCTCTCAGCTCATGAAAGCCTTGCGGCAAACCTTGCCATGACAAGGAAAGATTGAATGATTGGGACTTTGTGGTTTAAGGAACAGCAAATTTCCACCTTGCTTACTTAAGTCTGGGCATTTTCTTTCTGTAGAAATGCATGTGGCAGTCTCAGACCACCTCTGAAATACAGGTACAAGACCTGGCTCCAAACCTTTCAGCAAACCTCTGGCAAAACAATCTTGGGGACTGCTTCCCACATAGCTGCTGACAGGAACCACATAAAAGTAGTTTCTGATCACAGGTGTAGGTTAGATATTAGGAAGAAATTCTTCCCTGTGAGGGTGCTGAGGCCCTGGCATGGGTTGCCCAGAGAAATTGTGGATGCCCCTTCCCTGAAAGTGTTCAAGACCAGGCTTGGATGGGGCTTGAAGCTACCTGGTCTAGTGGAAGGCATCCCTGCACATAGAATCATAGAATCAGAGAATGGTTTGGGTTGGAAGGGACCTCAAAGATGATCTCGTTCCAACCCCCTGCCATGGGCAGGGACACCTTCCACTGGACCAGGTTCCTCAAAGTCCCATCCAACCTGGCCTTGAACCACAGCAGGAGGGCTGGATTAGATGATCTTGAAAGTCCCTTCCAACCCAAACCATCCTGTGATTCTCTATTTATAAACTGCTTTGTGACACAAGCCAGATTCAGATGTCCCTTTCTAGGAACAGAGGATTCACAAAGCACCTTAAAACAATGGTGTCTTTTCCCACAGGAGTTTAGGACTACAGCAAGGGCTTATGTAAACACAGATTTTCACACACCACATCTCTCAAAAGTGCCAACAAGATCCCATCATCCTCCTGCTTTTCACACATTACTCAGTTTTCAGTGCTGAAAGTAGGGCCCAGGACTTGGAGCCTGCTCAGAACAAAGCCACCCTGATACTGTTATGTTTTGCTGCTCCAAACAACAGACTTCAACTCGGCATCAGTGCAATGTTGTAATCACACTGTGAACTCTAAGACCACAAACAACAGGCACAGGAAAAGTCTTTCCAATCCTGCAGACAAATTTCCAGAACTATAAAGCCATTCTTATTCCACACTGAAGAATAAAAACAACACATCTTGAAAAGTTTTGATGCCACAAGAACCATAGTCCATATCTGGAATCTCAGGGCTTACTTGTACTCTGCACTGCTGAAATGAGAGGCAGCAAGTCCATGTCAGCATGATTCCCAGACTAATGATTGCTTTTCAAAGAGGACTATTCCTGCCCAAGGCAGGCAGATGGTGCTGGGAACCCCAGTGCTGTGCTGGATACATGCACAGGTATATGTGGGTGCTAGGAAGCCTCTGCTTCAGGCAGCATGGTGCATTAGCCATGATACATTTCCCACAAACCAGTTTACAATCCAGACCAGAACATGATTCACTGTTTTAAGGAGTCTGCAATTCTCTCTCCTGCTATTTCTTCCTGTCCCTCTCAGAGATCTTGGACTCAAAAATGATGCTAACAAACCAGCTCTGAATGCTACAGTGAATATTCCTGTGAATATTTAAATTTCTTTGAACAGATAACCTGCAGTGTGAACCTTCAACTTTTACTGTATCTTACAGCACCAAAAGTAGTCGCCTAAGGCTGTGCAAAGAGAGAATCTCCATAGCAAGGGGTTGAACAACAAAACAGATCAGAAAAGCAATTTCCTTCTTGTTCATGGGAAAGCTTATTAATTGCACACAACCCTTTGGGTCATGGGCACATGTACTGTATCTACTGGAATGATTTCAGGGATTTACTCCAGACAGGGACACCTGAGCCCTTCCCAGACAGCCAGAGGTAAAGTGAAGCCTTTGGCAGTAGCACACATGGGCACCCTCCTGGGGTTGGTGACCCTCCTGTCCCCACTCCCTCAGTGACAGCTTTGAGCTCTGCATTGCCCTCCCTTCACTCAAACACAGATTTCAGCAGCCAGGAGCCACCTCCCATCTCTCCCTAGGACAGGCATAGGAGTCACCAGAGGTAACCAAATGAATTCTAAGTCGGGAGGGGGGAAGAGAGACAGAAATGGGAGATGTTTTCTGGGTGTGCCATGCACTGAGTGCATCTCCAGACACACAGGCCCTGCAGCGTGTGGACAGATTGTAGGCAGATTTTTGTGGCAGTTCCTTAAGGAGCAAAAGCTTCTGTTTGCGAAGAGATCACAAAGGCTGGAGTGATTTTAACCTAGAAAGGAAACATAAAAACATGAACCTGCTATCATTGCAGTAACTAGGTGCTTTAATTTTAAAGAATTTAAAAGATTGTTAACTGCGAGCTTGGCAGTTAAGAAAGAAAATTGACTCTGTGGTGAATCCTGACCTGATGCTCCTCCTCTCCCCTCCTCCTAGAGTGATGGAGAACTTTTTGTTAAACTAAAAAAGCACATAATTTGGAAGTCATGAGAAGAACGCTGTTATTATTTTTTTTTTTAGCATGCTGCAGACACCCTGTGGAATTAGCTATTGCAGCAGGTCAACAAGTCAAACAGTTTATAAGGGTTCAAACTGACTCAGATAGTCTTATGAAAACAGATAATCACTGGGAGGAGCACAACATCCAGCTAAAGGAGAGAGGGAGAAAATCAAGCTGCCTTCTTCAGACCCAGCTTGTCAGCCAATTTTACCCACAGAGAAGGCGAAGGAATGGCCACTAATGCAACAGCACAGGAGGAACAGCCTCAGAGCAGGATGAAGCATTTATTACAAAGTGCTGCTAAATCTCACCCACTGCCTCTGTTCTGCTGTCCCCCCTCAGGATGCTGAAATAACTCTCCCCATCAGCTCCTGCTCTCAGCCTCATGGGTTGACAGAGCTCTTTAGGAGACAGAAATCTCATCTGCGGGAAATATTTTCAGACACAAAATACCAAATCAAGTTACATTTGGAAGGACCAAATGAATTGTTTCCACACATCACATAAGGCTGCCTCTACATTAGCATTTTGCTTCAGAACAGGAGTGGGATTTTGAAGTAAATCTCCCAGTCATCAATTTATCATGCATTGGCTCTGTTTGCAGAGCTGTTTTGATGCCCACAAACTAGATTCCTTTTGGAGAAAATTAAACCAGAAGCTCCGATCCAAATGTGCAGCAAATGTGCTCCAAACCCTGAGGCAGACACAAGACATAATGGCCAAGTTGACGTCTGGTCCTCCAGACAGCTTTGGATCCCATGTACGATGGAGACATTTGGTCCATGGGACCAGACTAGGTCTAACCAGAAATAAAAGTCCCAAATTTCATGTAGGACAGCAGAAGTGCCCCAGCATGACCTGCTCCAAACCATTCTTGCACCTCTACTCCCCTGGTTTGCTTGATGATCCTATATAACCTAAAAATTAGGTGTAGGTCTACATATAAAGGTTTCCCCATCTAGTCAGAAGAAGAGAAATCCAAGCACACAGAAGGATTTCTGGCATCCCAGGATAAACAATGAGGGCAAATAGGGGCAATTTGTGCCTGGACAGGAAATGTCTGTCTCTGTCCATCACGAAGTGAGGGTGACACCACAGGCATTGTCTGCAGGTCAAAGCCATGCCCAGACTCCAGTCCTTTGTGTTCCCTTCTGAAGGAAATCTCACAGAGTTGAGTCATAAACCCCACAAACATGCTACCAGATAACAAACACATTCATGAGAGGCAGCTCCAGATACAAATTTGAGACACTTTATTTCAGCACTGGATATAGGAGAACTATGCCAACCCTGAGCTCTCTCTTTGCTTTTTTGAAGAGAGAAGTCCAAGCCCATGTGAAAAATAAATTTACTTATTAAGTAAAACATTTCTTATATCAGCTTGGTATATTTAGGCCTTCATTCTTGCATTCCTTTGGGTTATTTCAAAACTTTAAAGAGAAGAAAAATGTTAGAAGTAAAAAGATATTTTTCATTTGTTAAGATCCAACAGCCAACTAAATGTTAATCTTACGTGTTTTCCTAGACTCAGGTCAAATCCATCATCTTTAATCCTTGGGGATCATCATCCTCTGATTTTTTCACTCAGCTTCCAAATCTTTTTACTTAACAGAATTTAAACATTCCTTCCAAGTAGTTAAAGAATGTCCTTTTTTTTCTTTTCCTTTTTTTCTTTTTTTTTTTTTTTTCTTCTTCTATCAGGACTTGCCAGCAAGGAGGACCCCTGCTGCTTCTGCTTTACTTATTTGCTGGAAATACTGGCAATCTTATAGATGTTTGTAGGCAGGATGGAACTTTAATGGTTTTGATGAGTCAAACCAATTCAAAAGATCCCAGGTGGTTTGTGGACTTGGTGTAATGGTTCTTTCTTCAGACACACTGTGGACAAATACTGAAGAAATGGGTATCCCCTGTTTGCTTACCTTTTCCTACCCAACTGTAACAATTCAAAAGTAAGACGCATTTTGAAAGCAAGCCATATTTTCACCCTCTGCTAGTCAAGGAAAAGATCTGCTGCTATCACCCCTGCTATGAGTTCGAGGTCAATCCGTGGCCTGCACAACAAATCCAGAGCAAAATGATGGAAGTGGTTTTCCAGCATCAGAGCTAACTTAAGAACTCCACTCCTCTATCTCCAAAGCTTCACAAACTGAGCTAGTCCAGTCTAGGTTTGGACCAGAACCTTGGGGAAAGGTTAATTTTCAGAGCTCTGAGGTGTTCAGAACTGAGGTTCTAAACTCTGGCTCTTCTCTAATGAGAAACAGTTTGTGCATCTCTTCACACACCAAGGGAATATTGCTCAGCTTGACCCCCCTCCAACTTCATGATTGGAAGGAGTATGATACACAGGAAGCAAAAGCTCCAGACTGAAACACTGCCAGAAAATTCCCCCAGTGAGTGTAAAAATGAGAGACAAAATTGGATCTCAACCAATTTAAAGTTTTAGGAAAAGAATAGACTGTGGCCTAGCATATCGGTGCAACATTATCCCACTGATTCACTCTGGCAGCTTGACCAGGCTGCTCTCATTAGTTCCAGCACAGCAATATAAAAATCCGAATATTGTCTCCAAGGCAAAAAAAGAAGGCAATGGAGGGCAACAACTGTGTTTGCAAGAGGCCCTGCTGGTCTGTACATACTGACTGGTCTATAAAGTCACCTCTGAGTGATGGATGGTGCCACAACCCTTTCTCACTCCTGAAGTGACCTTTCTTGAGACAGCAGTGATGTAACAATGTGTGTTTTAGGGTGAGATGGCCCCACCCCTGCCAATCCTATGAGCAGTGCAGCCACTGGCCATGGCTTTCCAATGCTGCCATTCATGCCCTTTTTTCCACTCTGGGTTGGCACCAGTTTCTCTTTCCATTTGGGATGCTTGAATCCCACCAAACTGAGGTCCTTTAAGCAGTTCCACCCCTGATCAGTGAAAGCGGAGTCCTTTTCTCAGGACTTGTCTCCCTCTCAGTTTCTCCCAGGACTGCAGCATGCTTGGGTATAATGTACACAGCACCCAAGTGCATTTTAAATAGGCTGGGTGTGGGTCTCTTGTGCAGAGCTCTGAGCCCCTCTCTGTGCTGTCAGAAGAAGCCACTGCTGCACTGTATCTTGCCTGCATTGAGTTGCCACTGTGGTTTTCTCTGAGAGATTAAGCAGAGATTTATTTCTCCACTTCAAGTGGGTTTTTTATGCTGCCACCAAGCTTGGATTTCAAACTTGAGCTTGATTGGGCTTTAATGGATTTTCTACACAGCATGGCCATTGAGCACCTCCTGCGTGCTTCTGGAGAGACTTTGCTGCACGGGGATATAAAGTGCTTAAATGGTAGATGGTGCTGTTACCCACTTAGCTACCGAGGTCTGGTTCTAAACCACGTCACAAAATTCATCCAGCACTGCTCTCCCTGATAGCACAGCTTGCAGGAGCTGGCATCCATCTTTTCAGCTCAGGTTAATCAGCAGCAGAAAATGTTGTACCTTAGACAGTATTTATTCATTTGTTACAGGGCTCAAGCAGGGAGTAGCTCATGCTGTCAGGCTGCCTAGCAAGTGTGCCTGCTTTGGACTGGAAGTGAATAGAAATACAAAGAAAATCAGCCCTTGGTGAGTCTCCATCCAAGGGGGATCTTTGCAACCTTTTCTTCAGAGAAATGAGAAGTGGAAAAGAGAACCTACAGCAAAATTCAGCTGAGACAGTGATGCAGTAGTGGAAGAAAGGCAAGAGTTTGCATAATGTCCTGGATATCTGGACTCAAACCTGGCTTCTAAAAGCTGATTTTGCCTGATGAGAGATCCACAAGAGGATCAGCTCAGTCTGACTGTCAGCAACAGTTCTGGCACGGCAGAACAACAGGGCTGGTCAAGAGGAATTGGGGACTGAGAAGGGTCACCAGATGACACAAGGCACTCACCAGATGAGGGGACTGAGGTGGCATCAGCAGTGATGGGGCTTCAGAGCTGTGGGGCATTAGTGCTGTGAGTCAGAGCTGGGTGCTGGGCTGACCCAGGGCTGGCACAGCCTCCACATTCCCCATCACACTCTGAATCAACAAGTAACTCCCCAGACCCCTATCTGCCCTTTGCAGATAGCCTGTACATGACAGCAAAACAGACAGAACTAGCAACTTACAGGGTTTTTTTCCTAAAAGAAGAATCTAAACAGTCCCTATGGATATTTTGATTATCTGAGGTCTTCCAGAGCTGTGAAGAAATTGAGTTTCCCCTTTAGTGTTTGCCCATTGCCTCTTCAGTAGATACAAGCTTCACCAAGCACCCACACTAAATCTGCCAACACTTATTTTCCACCATCTGCATAGTAATTGCACTAGGAGCTGAGTTTAATATCCTTAAATTTCCATTTTGACATGCTGGAGAGCTCCTGGTGCACAAGGTGCAAGGGGATATTTAGTCTCAGATTATTGACCTGGAATGAAGAAATCCAAGTACCAGCTTTCCTCTCCTTTCTTCCCTCACCTCAGTGGCTTCATCAATTAAATATTCCCCATCTCTTCAACAGAGACAGATCTCCTATCACCCTATTCTTATTTGCTCAGAGGGTCTCCTTCCAGCTGTATCCCACTGAGTTTGTTGCATGATGATCTGTAGTGGTTGTTTTCTCTCTTTCTTCACTTTGCCCCAAACTGTGTTTTTCTGATATATTCCTGTATTTTGGGGCAGGCTCTGTGATCCCCTATGCCAAACTACCAGGGAGCAGCTGGTCTGTGAGATTAACTTCTCAGCTTCCTCTAAGGGGCCCCAGGCCTCAGTCTGCCTACGCCCCCACTAATCTGAATGAAACCACAATTTTTGCAGCTCAAACCTATTCTATCTGCACTTAAAAAGTGGAGTGTTTTCTCAGAGGAACCCTGCTTCTGCTTCCACCCAAAGAAAGCACTCTTGGAGGCAGTGAAATAGGCTGATTGCTGGTGGAGGTGGGGAGGACTTGCTGTCGATTATTGACTGGTAAAGACCTTTTTCCTTCAATCCTGCGAGCTGCCTATCTATTAAAAAATGATGCTATCTAGCCTTATGTCACTTAGGACTGAATGCAAAACTCATCTCTTTGACTTTGCACTCCTAAAATACCCTACAATGCCCACACAACCCCTCAGGCACACCTCTGTCCCCATCGAGCTCCCTCAGACCTCCCGTTCTGTAACTCCTGATACCTTAGGATCAGGCGCCTTGATCCCAGGCTTATCCTGCCATCCCTACTCATTCACTCAGAAATGCAAAACCTTCAACAACACAAAAAACAGCTCACCCTGGAGTACCTTGAGATAAAGTCTTACTGTATGAGAGGATAAAAAGTCCAGGGGTGGTGGTAAGTCAGGGAACTGATTCAGCCCCACCACCTTGGTGCAAGTCAGGGTCTTGTTAACCTTTGCAAGGCAGGTGTGTCTGAGCCTGCCCTGCACCGCTGGCCAGCGATTGCTGTGGGAACTCTGACATGGTTTTTTCCATCCAGCAAACTCAAGAGTTTTCACTCAAATGTGATTTTCAGGCAACGATGACAGTGAAGCATTGCCAGCTCACCCATGACCGTACAGTGACTCCTTCAAGGCATCACCTAGCTGAGGGTGGAGCAGAGCTCTGTTCACTGCTTGAAAGCCTGTTTTTAGAGTCAGGTGAGGCTGCCTCAACATGAGTGTGTGTGCAAGCACGTGGGTACTATAAAAATACCTGTTTGAATAGGTCCCAGGCAGGGTTTGGCTCTGTTTTACACCAAGGAAAAGCAAGCTGCTGATTGATGTATTCCTCCCCCGGTGGAAATGGTGCAGCTCAGACACAACAGAGAAAATTATTCCTGGGTGTTGGATCTTCCTTAAATGTGCCTAGAGCAGGGCTGGAATGGGGGATCACAGCCACCAAAGGCTCCAGCCATGTATGCAGGGGAGAAGCTCAAGAATCCCACAGCACAGTTCCCACAGCTCCAGCACCAGCAGGGGAACCACAGACCTTTGGGGGGGTTGCTCTGTGTGGTGCCTCAGGGAGCAGATAATCCCTCAGGGAGCCACACATGGACAGAATCCCTTCTAGGTGAAATCTGCAGCACAGCCTCCAACAGAAAGGAGAAATTTGGCCTTGGACAGGAGAATAGACCAAAAGCTGCCCTGCTCTTCAAAGCTGGGGTCAACACAAGACTTTTCAAAATGCATCTTTTTTCCTAAAGCATGAACTTTTTTTTCTTTTCTAAGCATGGTGAATTCATCTTTAGAGCAGACATCAAACCTCACAGCACCGAGAACAAAGGAGCCTGTACTGTGTAGCACAGCTGCTTTTTATGACTTTATTTTTAGTAGTATGCAATGACACAAAAGCATTTAGTTAAAATAAAACAATATTTAGTGTGAAAATAAGCCATGAAATACACTACAGGGCTTATATTTTGTTTAAGATTTTCTAAATACATGGGAAAGACAAAAGCTTTGGAGGATTTTCCATTAATACAAAATGTTATTTGCTCTTTGTCAAGGGAGACCTCTCAGTGTTTTAAAACACAACATTACACATAAAAAGCACGAAAACTTCCTTGATTTTCTGGAATTTTAATAGCTAGTGACCTGTTATTAAAAATAGCAAGCCTCCAACTTTACAAATTCTGCTGTAAGTTTTAATATGAAGAATCAGATAAACATAATACTCACAGAAGAAAATTCAGATCTAGTTTGGAGAACCAATTGCCAAAAGCAATGAGGAGCAGAAATGAGGACATGAAACAGAAACTGAAATAGGTTTCTCAAGTGCTTGAGCTGACACAAGTGCATAAGTATAGAAATACAGTGAAAAAAAAAAAAAAAAGTGGTTTAAAATTATTTTGGTTCCCTTAACATTGAAAATTATCATTAATTTAAGCTACATATTTTTGTCTACCCATCACGTTGTGCAGTGGCTATGAATAGTAAATGTGCAGAAACATTGTCATTTTGGGGTAAGAGGAGATCTTACTAACTGTTGAGTTTATCCCACTGAAAATTTATTGCAATTCCTAGCCTGACTAAATCAGAATTAACTTTCAAAATCCACACAAACCCTGGAATCCACTTTTACCATCCAATCCTCAAAGCCCCCTTTTGCTTTTGCAGTTAATGTCAAATTTTTCAGAGATGTAATGAAATCTCATCCAGAGGAACAGCTGAACATTCAGGCTCTCATCTTCCCTACACTTTTGCCCTCTCTATCAAGTTATGAAGATACTTGCATGCACATATAACCCTGTGGCAGAAACAAATGCTGCTCCTGCCTTTACACAAATTGGAGATGAAGTGCCCCAGACTAACGCCTCTGCTGCTGCTCTAGGAAGACAGAGGAACACATTTTTCAGAGGTTTCCTCTTTTCCTCATCTCTATGCGTGCTGCATAATGTGTAGTACTTTAACATCAGGACCAAAATTTTTATTATGCAAACTTATTGTGACTATCAAGTCCTCACTGAGCATTAACAAGCTCTGAAAGATACTATTAAATGTGTCACTTTAACTTCAAATGAAGCCTGTGTATTTTTAATTAATAAGTAGAAGCGTGTGAGCGTAGCAGATGCTGCCATTAACCATCTTATCGGGTTAGGGGATAGCAAGAGTTCTTCCCCAGCACTGGCTGGGAGAGCATATTCTCCTTTTATAAACTTGGAAGCCATTGTACAACCATGTGCATAACAAAACCCAGGCTGCAGCTCCAGAGCAGAGGGCACACGTAATTAGACCTTTTGTTTCATCTGTGTCTCTGATCTCCACCTCCTCACTACCACGATTTTGCCCTTTTCCTCTCTCGTTGCCATCTGCAGCTGGAATCAAAGGGTGTGTGGGAGGCATGGTGTGGGCAGGATTTCAAGGGGATGGTAAGATGCTTCAGCTGGGTGATACATGGGAACAAATAAGGCACTGGAAGGCTCCCAAAGCCTGCAGAGCATGGCCAGAACATGGACAGGAACTGGGGAAAGAAGCATTCTGACACTGGTTGCTGTTTTCCACCCTCTGAGCCAGTCCCTCACCAACTATACATGGGAACAGGCCTGCCTTAGATGAAGGAGAACACTTACAGGAGGCACAGAGTCAGTTTCTAATCCTCACATCCTCTGGAAATGCACCCTCCTTCCCATGGTAATTTGTTTTAGCTAGAGTTGGCTCTGACACAGATGCTTGTCATCCCTCAATCCTGTAAAAAGGGCTGGGATATTCAGGACTCTTCTTCATGGAAACCCTGAACTCCTTAAAACCTTCCTGGCCTTGGTGAAAAATTACCATGGGTACCAACGACTTGGGCACTACACCCGGCACCAGGACTTCCTCAGCTCTTTAAAGAGCAGGAAGGGGGACTGAAGGGAAGCAAAATGATGGTTATCTTTAATAACAAGCTGTTGCTGAAAGGTGGGATAAGCTGATTACAGTGCAGCCTGGGTGTAATTTTAAATAATTGACATGGCACTCAGAACTCGTATCAGGATGCTTTTTCACTGTTCACGCATCAAAAGGAATTAAATACATTAAATAAATGTATTGGAGGGGTGAAGTATATCAAGCTGGTAAATGGATACAATCTGATATTATGCAAATTCAGATCAAGTAGCAGGAGATGATTTTGCTTGCATTGCCTCTAGCTAAAAAGAGCAGTGGAAGGACGCTGTACCTATTCCTTCCTGCCTCTGCTACTGGGCTTTGTAATCTGTATCTCAGAGCCTGCTGCCCTTCAGACCTAGAGCAGCACCCAAAATAAGGGGGGAATTTGCTCTCTGCTCTGATCCCAGTAACCCTTGCACCTGGCTGTTCAAAGTCATGTGTGCTCCTATTAAAAAGGCTCCTGGGTACCATTTGATCTATGTTAGATATAAAACCAGGAAAGACAAAGATCCCGAGAGCCTTAACTGAAAACAGAAAGTATCACTGTCTAAGCTCCCATAGATTGCACAGCATTGAATTCAACCCTGGTATTTCTGTTGAGTAGAAGAATTTTTGCCTGTCAAAGCTGTCCAGGCATCTGGTCTGGGAACTTAAAAGAGATTTTCATGTGAAGGAACTACAGCTTCCCTTGTTAGTTCATTCCAATGGTTAATTTTCCTCCTTATCAAATCACGTAGGTAACATTTCTGCCAATTTTAGTGTGATACTGCCTTTAACAATTTGTATGAGAACACTTCATATGCTCATGTGCTGCTCTGTGTGCATTTGTGTGTCTGTGCTGTCTCTTCCCATTTTTTAAGCCATTTAAGCAAAGAAATCTTACGTAAAACACTGGTTGAGGGATGAAGTTACCTCCCTAAGTTTAGTGTAGAAAGGGAAATCTAACCCAGAGAGGGACCTCAGAAATTCAATTGTCGTAAATGCCCATTCTGGAAAAGCTAGTAAATTTTAAGGGTATCTTTTCCCTGGCAGGATGAGCAGGAATTTAAATCAGTCTCTTATGGTCCCATTGGTTTAAGCATCCGTATCTTGTGGGTGTTAGCAAAGCCAAACTGTTCTGCTGAATTTTTATAATCTACCAGACCACTCCAACATAGCCATGGTCCATTGCTCTAATCTAACATGTCACCAATTTCACCAGCTGGCAAACCCAGCAACAGTGGTTTTGTCTGCTTTATAGATAACGAGCGTTTTAATAGGCAACAATTAAATATTCATTTAGGAACTGATGGAAATCAAGTCACTGGGGATTCTGCCTTCTAAAAAGCTCTATTTCACCAATAATGGCCTCACCCATGTAAAAAGTTTGTGTCTCCAAATTAAGGCTCTAATCCTGGTTGTCTCAACAGCTGGTAGAATTTCTCCCTCTATATTTCTCCCTCCCTCCCCATCCCTGTCCAGGGTTATTCACAGTAGGAGATGGTAAGGAGAACACCAGAAGTTCACTCTGTCTAGCCATAAAGGAAAAACACTGATTGACAGCCAAAGAGGGGAAGAAAAACACAAATCAAAAAAGGACTGAAGCAAGAGGACACTTGGGGGGCATGAGGGGTCATTCTCTTACAATGAATTTCCTTTACTCCAGCTATAGTAATAAAATTCCCAACGCACTATCACTTCATCTCCAGTTCATCAAATTCTTCTCTGATGGACAGTTAGTTGCAAAAGATCTCTTTCATGGCACGAGGTGGGTGAGAAAGAGCTTCTTTGTCTTCAGAAAGAAACCATCTCTGCTTTTGAACTACTTCCTTCAACACTGATAAAAAAGGCCTTTCATCCTCCTTTCAGTGCATCCATTTTAAACTGGAGTCAGTCAGCTTTTCAAAGTTAGCACAACTTGATCAAAACCGAGTTTGCCTTGGAAACTGCACATTAACTAGAATGTGATGTTCGATTAAGGAGGCAGAGGAAAAGTGCAACGAGAAAAGTTCTCTGACTCTTTAAATATCTCCTGTAGGAAGCATTCAGGCACCACCTCATCTTTTCTGCAACTCAAACAGGAGGCAAAGGCAATACAGTGTAGCTCTTATTTAATAATCTGGGAGGGATATGCCAACTCAGGAGCTCTTCTACAAGAAGTCTGACTGATTTTATGAGTTCTTCATGGGAGCACAATTAGTGCTGGAAGCTGCTGGAGGAAACTAAGGATGCAAAAATTCTGCTTATCCTGCACCTCTGTGGTAAAAACACGTGTTTTCCTCATGGCACTTTTAACCTCCAGCCTGACTAAAGGCAGTGTGGCACAAAATACACCAGCTAAGGGACTAAGAAATTATTTTGGTTATTGTGCCTGAGCAGGTGTTGGCTTGTCAATTCAGCTTAGTAAGGTAAATGTATATGGATGCAAATACGGATGATCTCGGGAAAAGCAGCCCAACTCATGGAAAACAATCATTTTGGGAGAGCAAATTATTTCCATACAGATCACCAAACAGTAAATAATTTTTGGGTGCTTCCATCTTAGCTATGAGCAGCCTGAATTCTCTGACACAACATTTTGAAATAATTCAACCACTGAGATGTCTGTAAAGTCACAATTATCATGAGAGAAAAACCAAGTTCATAACATATTTCTGCTATTTCATTCTGGAACTGATGTTCTGAAACACCTCCCCCATTACACTGTACCACTAGCAAAATTTATCCTGGTCTCTCTCTCTTGAGTATTTTATTGTAGACAGCGAAAAAATACTAGAGATAGAATAGAGACTCTGACTTGCAGAAACACAAGTGACTGCAATCCAGTGTTGCAGTATCAAATTATAATAGCACGGGTATTTAAACTCATAAAGCAATTTCTTGATAATCCTCCAGAGAATCTGTAGCAAAATTAAGTCCCATCAGTTCTCTTAGAGGGGCTAGTAATATTGCTGCTGCAGGAGTTCATGTGTTTCAGACCTTAGTGACTCTTTTTAGCCCTGCTGCCCATGACACGCTTCTTAAGACAAATATTCCACAGAAGGAGCTAAGCCAATTTCCTGTACTTTAGAGGCAATTTACTAAACCTTTCTTTAAGAACGGTTGGCGCATATTTTCAGTGATAAGGAAATCTCTTCAGTGCCCAAGCTATAATTTTATTGAATATTCCACTGTAGGTTATACACATTTACGAGAATGAAAATAATCATGTAATTAAGCTTGCCACCTAAATTATCATGTGTTTTTCTTATTTATGTGGCCAATTCCTCCACTGGAAAGTGATTCTCAAATCACAGTCTACAGAGAAATGCTGAAATCACAATTTCTGCACTACTAGATCTAAAATGCTCTATCTCAGAAATGCTTTAATGTTCTTCAACCCAACCAGGGGTTTCCAAAGGAACGAGGAGCTTCAGGTAACTGCAGTGGTTCAGGGCACCCTTGCCAGGAGGAGCCAGTCTGACAGCTGGAGTGAACAGAGATACCTACTTCAGTTCCCTTTATTTGGGAGAATTGTCCTAGCAGCAAAAACATGCACAGTGAGAAGCAGGGAGAAATCTCTTTCTCCATAGAGAGCCCCTGGTGTCATCTCTGTTTCAGGAAATAATACAGGTATTAGAGGTATGTCTGTGCTGAAAACATGAGGCAGCTCCCCAGAATTCCTACGGCAAACTGGTACTGCCTTTCCATCTTCCTGGCTCCTTTTGGGTGCCACAGTATAAGGAGGTTATAAAGCAACTGGAGAGCGTCAAAGGAGGGCTATGAAGATGGTGGAGGATCTGGTGGGGAAGTAGCTGAGGGCACTGGAGGAGAGGGAGCGCAGAGTTCACCGCGGGCTGCAGCTTCCTCGGGACGGGCAGCTCCGAGCGCTGTGACCAGCGACAGGACCCGAGGGAACGGCTGGAGCTGGGTCACGGGAGGTGTAGGATGGATATTAGGAAAAGGTTTTTCACCCAGAGGGTGGTGAGCATCGGAATAGGCTCCCCAGAGCAGCGGTCACAGCATCGAGCCTGACAGAGCTCAAGATGTATTTGGACAACGCTCTCGGGCATATGGTGGCATTTTGGGGTGGTCCTGTGCAGGGCTGGACTCCATGAGCCTGTGTGTCCCTCCGAGCCGAGGATACACCGTGATTCTACGTCTCCGCGGCTCCCGATGCTCCCGGGAGCGGAGCCGTGCGCCCGGCAGCCGATCCGTGCCAGGACACAGGGATGCGCTGGCGGCGAGTGCCATCTTGTGGGGACTAAGGCACGGAGCGGGGACACGGACAGCCCGAGGCAGCCACGGGGCCAGCGGGATGCTGCGAGCGCCAGGAACGCCGCTGCTGCCATTCCAGCACCGCCCGCCGAATTCCCCATCCTCAGAGCCTGACCCGCGTGTCTTTCTCCCACTCCGTCAGCTTTCCAGAGCGCAGGGATTAAAACAGACACGTAACAGCCCACTCGGAGTTCAGGCAGGTGAAGGTGTTGTGCGTCTTTTAGATAAAGGTACCTCATCTCCCAGAAAATATGGGCACATCACAACAGCTGTTCCTTGGAGTTCAGCCTGTATCAAGGTCTCGTGCCAGCACGTTTCAAGACAATCCTTAATCCAGAGTGCAAAATCTCCATCCTGAAAAAAAAAAAAAAAAAAAAAAAAAAAAAAAAAAAAAAGCATTCATATTTTAGATTTTCACATTTAAGAGAAGTAAATCCTAAATCTTTGCATGACCAGGGCCAAGGAAGACCAACCTGCTATTATTTTTCTTTTATACTGGCTGTCACACTTCAGTGGCTTCAGCACGTAAAGGTGAGAGAAATCATTTAGTGGCACATTTCACGTACATTTTGCTCATTTTTGCTCCCAGCTGCAATTGTCTGTGCTCTGAGGTTTGCAAAACCCTCCATGCACAGTGCCCAAGGAATTCTAGAGCAATTTCCTCATGTAAGACAGGTCGACATGAATAAGCAGAGCTGAGTAAATCACAGCACAGAAAAGTTAAGTGAAAATCATGAAATGAGTCATTGGAACGGCTGACACAAAGCAGGTCACTGCCATAATCATACAATGCATTCCTGTCTACCCTTCATAACATCTCAAACAAATTCTGCCATCACAGATATCAGAGCAACCTCATGGATGTAAATGGGGACAGAATTTGGCCAGCTCACACTCCATAGCATTTGTAGATCTCATTTCATAGACTATTTAGCTGCAATTATCCTTCAGTGCTGAGCCAAATGCACATCTGATAAAAGCCACTCAGGGTAACATCCATAAACATGACAGAAAGGGATCAGCTTTAACATCTTTTTAATAAATCCAGGTCATCTTCCAGCAACACTCATACCAGGGTACCAACTCGAGGCCTCTTCTTCCCTTCAGGCTCTTCCCCACTTCAGTTTCAATAAGCTGAGGCACTCTTTCCCTTGCAAAAGTTTTTTCAAGCCCTTAAGAGCTCAGTAAACCACATCTCTGCTCTGGCTCTCCTGCTGTAACCCACCTCCCCAGTAAACATCCACTCTAACTCCTTCACCTCCCAGCAACTCCTCTGCCTTCATCTCCTCTCCTACAGTCACTCTTGGTCAGCTTGAGCTCCTTAGTCAGCTGCTTCAGCCCAGTTGAAATCAGAAGTATTGGTCTGGCTTCTGATAAGGCTAAATTTGGCCTCATATCCCTTAGACAGCCACATTTAGAGCCCTCCTACTTCCCACGTGGTTCTGGGGAAATCCCAACCCTGCTGTTAGCCTAAACCTCCAAGGAAGTGGATTTCATCCCTGTTCTAAGGGTTCTGATGTAATTTGCCAGCGCTGGGGGGTCCATTTTCCTGTCTAGACCCGTCAATCTCATCACTGTCTACTTTGAGTACTACCCAAGAGCACCAGGAGACAATGGAGACAGCTTGCAAGCCTGCTCCATTTTTAATTCAAACCATTTTAATTCCTCCTTCCCCTCATCTTTTTGGAAGGCATTGGTCCCACGCCACTGCTGCTTCGGGGTGTTTGTGGTTTCCTCTGAAAGGCTGTTGTGTTGAACAAGCCCACTATGTTCTTTCTATAGGTGCTCTGCTGCTTTCCCAGCAGACAGACATTCACTGGAGCAATTCTTCCATACACACCAGCTATGAGCGAGTTTGCCATTCTCTGTGGGGAAAATGAGACATTGCAAAATCAGGACAGCATGTGAAAAAGGAGTCTAAGAACCCCATCCTCCCGGCAGCTTCTTCCCAGTAGGGAAAGTTAGCCTGGGAATGCACAAAACGTAATGGAGAAATAAAATGCTTTCTAATGCATGACTGGAATAAAGCAGCATGACACGGTTAGCTGGGCGTTGCATCCTGATCAGTCAGATGGCAAAGACATCATGCTTCACTTAGCCCCAAAGCACCCACTGTGTGACAAGTATGAAAAGATGTGTCGGAGGGAGAGGAAGAGAAGGCTGCTTCAGGTCCAAAAGACCCTTTTGCCCCTGCTGCACTCACAAAAGGGGTCCTGAATAGGAACCCAAATGAGCCCAGGGAATATTCACACGATCTTAATTTACCATGACTGCTGCCTACCAGTTCCAGATAAGTTGGATTAATAAACTGCCTTTCACGTGTGACACCTCGGCATGAATTTTGCATTAGACTCAATTCAGTAAAGTTCACAACTGACATGCTTGCTTTTATGACAATCCTTTTCAATTGTTTTTTGCACTGGGATGTCATAAAGATGTTTGAGCCCTTTTTTTTTTTTCTGATGAGGAACTGTCTTTTATCTTGAAAAAGAGCTTTTATAACCCACTCATGCCGATAGCACTCTTGAATTAAGCTGGAAGGCAAAGCCCCTAGTCCATTTATACTATTAACAAGACAGGATTTTTCAGTGTCAATGAAAGCAGTGACGTGCTTGCTTCAGAGCTGGGCTTGTCACAGCAGAAAATTTCAGTGCAATGGGGGTGGGGATGATTAAAACACAAAGAGGACACAATGTGTGATAAGATCAGCAGAACCTTATGGAATTAATGCAAGGCGAGTGGATCATGCCCACCAATTAGAGCTTACATGGTACTTGCTAAATTTATCAGACCATGAATCTGTTCTTCCTTAACTGATAAGCAGGTGGCATGGCTGATCTGCATCCAGATTCCAGGAGGAGAGATAAACGTGGATGAATGGATGGATGGATGGATGGATGGATGGATGGATGGATGGATGATATGTTTATGAGATGGTTTTATCTCTTAATGATACACCCTAGTTTGATACTGCCTCTCTCAACAGCAGGTACTCAGGCCAGGCATTGTTCAAAAGATGATCTCTATTGGAGCTAGGTGAAAATGAGGGGTATAAGTTTGGGAAACTATTTGGGAAAGAATTTGACTGCAGTCTGACAAAATAACAGAAATTAAAGTGGGCTGGAAGACTTCATTCCTGACCTGAGGTTCTGGCTCAGAGCCATTATACAGAACGCAGCCCTGCAAAACCATACAGAACCCAGCTAAAGTCAGTTCCTGAACAGTTTCATCTGTGAAACCATAATAATTTTTTCTCTTACCCTTTGTCTTTTGGGCCCCTTCAGATAACACGTCTTTCAGAGAAGGAAATGTTCCTTACTATGCACAGAGTTCTGATCTCACTTGGGGTATCACACATACTCAAAAACATCTGGATGGATTGCAAAGACAGAGCAGGCTTGTGTGTGCAAAGACCAATTATCCACCTGCTCTCTTGTGGCTGCCCCCATTTACTCCTGGGCTGCATGAAAGGGAACTTGATGCTGTGTTTCAATCCCAAATGCACTCTAGTTCCATTTTTTTTTAATCTGAGCATGAGAGGAGGCAAATTTGAAGCTTGCTGTGTGGAAGGGAAATACATTTCTAGACAGCAGATTCAAAGCGGTTATGCAGATACTTCCCTTCCTCCATGAAATTCTCTAAGATAGGAATCTTAATTTTGAAATTATTGAAATATCTGATGACCCTGAAACAGCTTAAATATAAGGAAGGCAACCTGGAAAGAGTAGGCTGGCTTCATCTGTGTGTACTTTGGATGACTGCTCCTCTGTGTTTCACAGCTCCAGTTTGATAAACCACAGATTGGTTAAGGGGCTTTTCCCAAATAAGCCATCAAGACCTATATATTACCTCAAAATTGGCCTGTAAAAGTGATTCTTCAGTTACATAAAATGTATTGCAATTACTTTTATTCCTGTGCTGACGAAGCCAGGTGTCTTAGCTGTTGCTGCGCTCAGAGAAGTGGGAAAAGCAACACACATAAAAATGGCTTAAACCAGCTCTTTGCATTACCAAGGCAGGACTTCAGGGATATCTACACAGATTAGTCTGACTATGCTCCCTTGCAAAGGGTCAAGCCTCCCATTTTTCACCAGGGACAGAGCTCCAGTTTCTGACTTCTCAGTGTTCAACTGTAATACCATGATTGTACTTGTTCAGGGCTGATTCTCCGCTGTTTGGGCTGTGAATTAGGGAACATTTCAAGGGGAAGACAAGATTATTTGATGTACTAAAGAGCTGGGGTTTCTCACAGGGCTCAGAGGAGAGGATTGATGCAGTCAGGAATTATCAGCCATAGGAAGGAAAAGGACACAGGAACCCAGGAGACTTTCCCAGGCTCTGGTAACTTTACAAAAACACAATTCTGCAGACCCTTGTCCCTTCAAATCAGCTACAGACCTTTCTGTTAAAAGCAGCTCCTTCCCTCCCTCCCCTAGAAACATCATCCTCTGCTTGATGTGCTGTTTCCATAGCAACATTTAATTAATATAAACCCCCTGGCCACCACACAGCACAGGTAGTATCTGTAAGCAGCATTTAACATGAAATAAAAGCAGGAAGTTCAGCCAGCAAAAGGCCTGGCTCCAATCTCAAGTGTGTTTACAACAGTGGAGTGGTGCCTGTGCACTGAGGAGGGGAAGAGCTGCTCCGGCTTTTAATTACACAAGACCTACACAGCAGTTAATTAATATGGAGCAAAATCTGGAGATGCCTGAGCTTCCAACCCTCCAATCAGCACCTCGGATCACACATGTGGGATGCAGCAGCTCCATGCTCGATGCAGCATCCTCTGAGCACCTCCACAGCTCCCTGGGTACTCCCCAACGCAGTGATTTGGGGATGAGAACCAGGGCTCTCTCTCCACCCGCCACCAGAGCTGTATCCCCCAGTCCCCCTTTCCCCAATGTCTGGGAGGTCAGGGCCTGGGTATTTCTGATTAAAACCCCACGCAGCTTCTCTCCCCTCCTTCAGGAGCCACTTTAGCATCTCCGGATGGAAAGTAGGGGGGGTTCAGTTACAATGAGGCATCAGAAACAAACTGGTTTTATGGTTTATAGGAATTGCAGTTGTGTGGACATGTTTCCACCAATACATTCTGGGCTGTAAACTGATCAAGAATACGATGTTGTGTTATCTAAAGATAACAAAGCCTCTGTTTTTGCTTATTCTGGCAGAGCACCTCCACACCACAGGGCTTCCAGGGAGTTAAGAACAGGTGAGAAGATCTGTAGACATAGAGGAGAAGGCACAATGCTCCCTCTCAGCCACCAAACCCCTCTCCTGATTCCTTCGGTTTCACTGTTTGTCTAATTTAATATGAAAGCATCTAAGAAGTTGCATGGAATAAAGGCCCCATGAGCTGGGCCTGTCATATAACTGTGCACAGCCCCTGGGATCACAGAGATTTTGGGAGCAAATCACTGTAATAAAATACCATCAAGGTAGACACCATATAACAAGTTCTCCTCTCCTCCTCCATGTTAATGAACTACTCCTTGCTTTTTGTTCAAGTAAAACTTCTGTGGGTGGCAGTAGGATTCCTTGCATCTAGAAAGGTCTTTAATTTGGTGTTCTGAACATAGAGAGTCAAAATTAAACGGGCAGCAAGGATTTGTGTTGAGATACCTCTGAAGGAAGGTGCTTGGACCCTGGTCTAAACGCCAGGCATTTTCCAGACGCCTCTAAAAACTCATTGTAAAAGACACAGAACATCTGTCTCCCCAGTGTGTAAAACAGGTTTTAATTCACATCCCTCGGGTTTTCTTGTCTCTTGTGGGAAAAGAAGGGAAGCCTGAAGCTTGTGGAAATAACCAATACTCTTCACCTTATATCCAGCACTCAGAGAAGCAGGATTCAATCTCCCTCTCCCTGGGGTGTGGAAGGGATTTGCTCTGGGTGTCAGTACTTAATTCAGAATTACCACATCATTTATCTAAAAAGTTTTGTTATCCCAGAGCTTCTCATCAAGTCTTATTGTTCTGGCATGTCAGTTACCTGGTATCTGAGTCAGTTTCTCTCCTGAAACTTAATCTTTATAGACCTAAAAAAAAAAAAAGAAAGTAATTTTACTCCAGTTAGGCTTTTACAGTGAACAATTTTTGGATGGAAAATGGCTTTACAGTGAAAAAAATTAAAATACATGTAACAGTTCTTGTTTATCTTCTATTTTTAAAAATTGAAATATTAACTACAGAAAAAATAAATAATGGAATTTGGAGTCAGTAGCTGAAAGTGGTCGTTCTGGTTGTCACTGGAATTCAACATAAGATAAAGATTTGCATGAATATGGTACTTTATTTTCTTCTCCATTTTCACCGGCATGGAGAAAATGGGGAAGAGAACAAAAGGAAACTTTCCCACTTGGATGCAACAATATCTGCTCTCCCAAGGCCTTGGCAATGGTCTGTTTGTTAATCCCCTTGTGAAAAGCATTTCGAAAGTGCTTTGAAACTCTCCTTTGGGACACGGAAAAACCAACAGCTAAACAACAGACCCCAGGGGCTCATTTCTGTAGCTGAAACAACACTAAATCTCTGTTACTTCAGATTCATGAAATCCTTATTATTTACTAGTACATAATATTATTGATTTGGACATGAGGGGATATAAGAACTAATGCAGGCAGGCAGGACTGATACGGGGCTGGCAGCTCAGTTAAAGTTAACAGTGAGCACTTCTAAAATCATCCTAATTAACAGTGACACCAGCAAGCATCTGAACCCTGCTGAGGGTTTGGCAGAGAAAAGCTTAAAGCTTTACTTCTCAGCACAAGTATTCAAGGAGGTGTCTCTGCTTACTGGGGGGATGTCAGGCCTGAAGAAAAATAATTAAAGTAAATCAGTGGGAACGGACCTGTAAATTCAAACAGATACCAAGTACTGCAGCTTTCAGCTGGAAAAGCTTCACAGCTACAGCACAGAGTCTGGATGCATAGAAAGATGAAACACTACATGAATTATTTGAATATGTATCACATACAAGGGCCAGAAAGGTGGAGGAATCTCCAGCCTGAGAGACATTCAAAGCTCAGCTCAACAAGCCCCTGAGCAAGGTGGTCTAGCTGGGCTTGGGCTAAGCTGAATGTTGGGCCAGATGACTGCCTGTGGTGTGCTCCAGCCTGTATTATTATGTGACTTTAGGACTGTATTATTTCCATGTGCTGGTTCAAACACAGGGAAAATATTTTTTAAAAAAAATATTTTTAAAAAGTTCTTAAAGCTTTTGTCCTCTGAACTGTGTGTTAATGTGGGGGAAGTAGCATTTTAAGTAGCAGCATCCTCCAGTCTGCTTATAATTTTATGATGCTTTTTTTTCTTGGTATTTTTGATGCTTCTTAAATTACACAGCCTTTCAATGACTAGGAGGTTGTCTTCAGCAGGTGTTAATACAGCTATTCCAATGCAGAATCTGGAACTCAAAGGGCAGTATTGACAGGGAAAAGAGGGAAAAGAAAAAAGACTCTTAGGAAAGAAACA
Source organism: Coloeus monedula (assembly GCF_965178545.1). NCBI lineage: Eukaryota > Metazoa > Chordata > Aves > Passeriformes > Corvidae > Coloeus > Coloeus monedula. The sequence continues at coordinate 6,552,896 of NC_138794.1, forward strand.
GTGCCCAATTATTTGGTTGCAGCATGTGAGCCTAGAGTTTGTAATGAAGTCTTAAATTTTTGTAAATTTTCTTCCTTGGTTATGAAGCAGAAATTGGAACACATTTGAGAAGACCGAGGCCTTTTTCCTCCTCTATCACATATTCAAATTGCTGCAAACACCATTTGACTCATCACTGGGCATGGATTTTGCATAAGGCCATGTCCCTTGACTGATAGAGCCCAGGAACAGAAATAAAGCAGGCTTGTGACAACATGGGAGGAAGGAGGCAGAAAAGCATAATGCAAAGGATATTTTAAATTACTTGGGCTTGAAATTGCATCTAAACTCAGCTTCTCACCTCAACCCACTACTGTGGCTGCTGGAGACTGAGCTGGCCTGTGCTCTTCAGCACAACGATGCTGCATCACCACCTAGTTTTTATCTGGATTTTAAAATGGCAAGGGTTTTGGTATGCATGTGGCAACAATTCAATTCTGCAGGCTCTCTCTATTCAGTCATTTCTCTCAGCAGCAGCAAAAACAGAAGCAGGCAAAAAACATCCCAAAAACCTGAGCAGGCAAGACCTGGAATCTTTTTAAGCCTACAGTGTTTCAAACCACCCATCTGGAGGAATATCCAGCCTTGGATGGGAGATGCTACTCGGAAGGGAAAAGATTTTTTTGTTTAATTTTGGATCATTGCCTTTGACACTGTTCATAAATGGTTAAAATAGTTTGGAATTCGCCCACTGACTTTTTTTGTATACAGATTTTTATGTAAATAGAAAGTAAATAGAAAGTACATAGAAATGTACAGGAGTACAGAGAAATGGGAGGTTGAGTTCACCTGGGTGTACACTTGGGTTTGTGAAATGAACGTTCACCACTAGAGGACTCTACAGCAATAGCTAATTGTCCTTTTTTTTTCCTTCTCTTTTTTTCCCCCCCTCACCTTTTTTTTTTTTTCTTTTCACTTTATGCTCCCTTTGGTAATCCTTTCTATGAGGACAAGAAATCCTGCTCCAGAAGACCCAGGTGCCCCAGATTTTAAAACAAGTTCTCAGACAAGGCCAGTTTGAAGTCTCTGAGCTTCTTGCCCTGTTTAATGGGGAAAAAAGGATCCCGTTTTCAAGAAAACAATCCACATGCTATCCTGCAGGGGTGTGCTGAGGGCCTCCTGGGATCACCTTTTCATTTCCTGCACTCACCCCTGCCAAAACAAAGGAGTTTGGGCTCGTGGAGGTGGACAGCCCAGGGACAGAGACTTCAAATCCTAGGAATGAGTAGGAGGCACTGACACAGTGCTGGGGCTGAGTCACAGCAAGTCTGTCTGTCCTCTCTCTCCTCCTAACACGATGCTGTCAGAACCCCTTCCCAGCTGGAGCCGCTTGCTGCTTCCTCTGGAGTCCCTTGGCTCCCCTCGATACCCCCAAGCCAAAGAGGGCAGCCAAAAGGCTCCTTGTGCTCCCTGGTCACACTTCCTCTCTGCCTTTCTCAGATTCAAGGCATTGCAGAGAACTGGCCATTGATGGATAAATTAGAGTTTTAGAAGCACTTTTGGGCTTTTTCTTTTCCCTCTGGAACCTCTCAGAAGGAAGTCTGGGTCTGAAACACAGACATTCAAACTCCAGGCAGCCGGCCAAAATCTGCGTCTGCTCTCGGACCATGAACACTGGAAAGCTTCACACTGGGTCAGCAGCAGCCCTGCTTGGAGCCCCATGTGCTGATACATGTGGATGAGCTGGGACCAGCTCTCCAGCTGTCCTTAGAAAGCTGAGACCTTGTGACATTTGCCATTTGTCATGTCCTTGAGCTTCAGTACTCTGGAGTCAGCTGAGTCCAAGGCTTGTGCTGGCAGGACAACCCCATTTAGCACAATCTCATGGTGTGAGGACATCTCTCCTTCACCCAGGCTGCTGGGTCTCCCAGTCCTACCAGTCCACACGGCAAAGAACAGCAGAGGATGGCAGCTCTGGCACCTTAGATATTTCATCCTTCACCACAGGAAGATAATGCTGGAGAATGGTTGCTTGGATGGTCTTTGAAGAGAACAGGGACACCCAACCATCCACCTGCATTGCACAGGAAGACCTGGTTCATGCAGCTCACTGCTGAGAGCCATCTCCAGAAAAGAGCAACATCTCTGCACTTCGCCTTCCCTGATTTCTGTGACTGCGGACACCTGCAATGGGTGCCTTTCTCCAAAACCTGCTCCCAGTGCCTCCCCCACCACACACCATGGAGATGCAGTGCTTGGGAGCAGGCCAGCTGCAGGTCAGCATGTGCAAGGGTACAGCCACCACTTCTACCACCAGAGAAGTGAAAATAAATCTGCTGTCAGTGAGCTACAGACAGTCAGCAAATCTCCAAGGTTTCTCTCAAAGAGACATGATGGGGTCGTGATGTTTAATGGGATACAGAGCACACACAGCAAATGGGAGGTTGTTCAGAGCCAGACAGCCAAACCTGGGGATCAAAACTGTGGTGGGGGTGGGTGGAGGACAGCAGTCCCCAGAATAAGTGATCAGGGCCTACAGCCTCATCATCTGCAGCTATGTCCTTTGTCAGGAGGACCATTTTTACTTCTAGTTGCCCTGATGTTTGTGCCAGATCAGGACTGACATCTCTCTGAAGGAGAATGCTGCTGAAGGCAGAAATGGTTTAGGAAACTCTTATGTTTCTCTTCGCCACTCTGGAGTTGCTGAAAGTTGCCTCAGTGCCAAGAAAACTCTTTCCTTTACTGCAGCTCTAAGTCGCTTGCTCCAAAGATCCTTTAATCTCCAGTGATTCTTTGGCAATGTTTGGAGAGCATTGTTTGGAATCAGTAATGATCCCTATTAATTAACTTTTTTTAGGTGCAGGGGACGTGAGCATTGCTTTACCCATGTGGAACGTTTCCAGAGCTGTTGGAAGTAGGGTGTGCAACCAGCAAAACGGGGGTCCCTGTTGGCACTGCCCATGAGGTGCACATTGTCCCAGGCACCTGAAGTGGTATGGAGTGCCCAGGTGCACAGAGCAGCCCCAGGCACTAAGCTAGGACAAATAATAGCTTGGGTTGGAAGAAATCTTTAAAGATCATCCAGTCCAGCACACCCTGCTGGGAGTAGGGACATCTTCCACTAGACCAGGCTGGTCAGATGAGCTGCTTTGAACCAGGCAGGGGAGAAAGAGGACATTAAAACAAGATGGGGGCTTTAAAGCGAAGGCTCAGCACAATGGGGATCTCTGCAGTGCTGGCAAAATTGGCAGCTGGGGCCAGTCTCCTGGTGAAACGCTTGGCAGTCTCGTTTTGCAAACAGTTCTGCCAGCTCCAGATTGAGGTGGTGCTTTGATACTCCAAAGAGAAGACACTGAAATAAGGACACAGAGCTCTGCCTGGCTGCCTGCACCTCTGGGGGAAGCTGGCAGTGCTGAGGGAGGGAAGAAGGCACAATGTTCTTACATGCACAGGCTCTGCACATCATGGGACTCCTTTTGTGCTTGAACACCCACTTGGAATGAACTGGGGGACATTTTCCACCATTCTCCTCTTTACTTCCTTTGTGTTTCCATAGAAGGATCAGTTATCCTGGGCAAGGTGTGTGTTATTATCTTTGTAACTCTTCCATCCCCATTTGCAGTACTTGCTATAAGATTTCAGCTACCCTTTAATCTTGCCACACCTCAGCGAGCTGCCAGGGTAGGATCTGATTCCAGTGTTAAGCTGGAATGATTTGCTTTGAAACTGAAAACAAAATCACTGGCCACTTGAAAACAACATAAAACAAGTCTTTGACAACTACATTTTTATTTTGAGTGGCTTGGATGGATTTCAGCACAGGGAAAGTCTCAGGGATATGCTATCACATTATGTGCCAAATTTGGACTTGGTCCAGTGAGGATTTTTGATGATTTTGTATTTTCTTCCCTGTATTTTTCAGGATCATGTACACATGGCCATTGTCCTGGGGATGAGATACAGTTCCCTCTGAATGCCTAATTAAGCCCCGATTAGCATTTCTTCTAGGAGCAGACGCAGCTTTTCCAGCCCAGCAAACAATGCCATCTGTTGTTCCCTGGTTGGAAGTTCCATCCCAAAGTGTGCTCTGCTTCTATATTTAATTGTGAAGTTTCCTGCTGCCAAAAAAGTGAGGTTGTTTAAATCTGGCATCAGGAGGAAAAGGCGGAGAGGGAGAGAGATTGGATTTATATTGTTACTGCAGGGAATGCTAAATTGGTTTAGTCTGACTGGCAGCTCTGCAGTTTGCCTTCCTGTGCAGGACAAGCCAAAGGGTGAAACCTTCCATCAGGACTCCCACTGACACTTTGCACCCTCTTCTTGATGTCAGGGCTGTCTCTGCAGGGAGTCTTAAGCAGCTTTTCCTACCTCTGCTGCCACCAGTTCCCTGGACAGGCTGAATTCGGGGTGATAGCAAGGCCCTCAGGCACTGGCACTCAGCATTGTGCTGTGACCTTCTCTAGAAACTTTTGGCACTCACAAGAGAGGAAAGTGTTCACAACCAACCTTGTCTTTGTTCCTGGCCGCGGGGAAATGCTGAATTCACATGGCCTTCACCAACCTTCCATGACTGCCAACGAGGAAGCCAATTGGAGAACTGATTTTTGGGCATATGTCAACTGGCTTCTGGCTGGAGACCCACTAAACTAATTTCACACAGACCACTTAGCAGCCATTAGCTGGTTGTGGCATGACCTGTGATGGACTGCAAACAGTGACCTGGAGGAGAAAACACTAATTTTATTATTTAACCCATGGGAGAGCAGGGTGTTGTAGGATGGCAATGTTCAGGGAAAAACAGTAATAGATGCAAGGAAGTCAATGTGGTTTGTGGGCCAGATTTTATCCCTCCTACTTCTGTGAACATCACCTACTTAGTCAGCTACATCAGGAGATCCAGCTCCATGATATAAATGGGTAAAGCTAGCCAGTGAATTCTGGCTAGGGTAAATCTTTTGACTCTCCGTTTTTGAGAAAGTGAGGATTTAATAGGAACCAGGCAATTAGTGCTGATTTCTGTAACAAACAGAACAGTTTTCTGTAGTCAAATCAAATGCTTAACTGTGCAAATGTTTACATTTTCCATCATAATGAATGTTATGCTAAACAAATACAGCCAAAGGGTAAATGCAATTATTTAAAACTTTGGGTTTGTTTTTTTTTTTTCCCAAATTTAAAAAAAATTTAACTCTGATGGCTCATAATGAAGGAAGGGATCTCAGTCAGCAGTTTTCCAGCTTATTCTTAAAATGCCAACGAGTCACAGAATCCTGTCTCCCCAGATGGCTGACATCAACTATGCATCATGTACATCAAACCATAGGCCAATGCAGGGCATGATTTGTTTAATAATGCAGGAGAGTTTCCCCTATACACTGAAATCATAACCACAGCACTAGTCCCTCAAAAACCCTCAGGGATGCTTGAGGCCACTACCATATGTAAGGAGCTGGTATTAACATTCATCATAAATTAAGCTTCTTTCCCCTACATACGCCTTGTTCTTAAATCCTCTTTAAGAAGAGATTTAAAAACATTTTAAAATGTCTGCCAGGTTTTTTCCTTTTCTGTCGAGCATTCCTATTGTGCTGCCCCTGCCTTCTCAGCTGTCTGGCTCTGCATCTCCCTCACGATGAGGAGCTGGTTGCCAGTGTGTGTATCTGATGTGCCCATCACTGCCATATCTGGCCTTCTGCTGCTCCCTTGGAACAAAAGCAAATATCCTAATCTCATCTTAACACCAGGCGTGTGCACTGCTACAGCACAGGATCTTTCCTGCAGAGTTTCCTGGGACTTCCCTCTGTTTAGCTCTGCCCCAGACAGAGGAGTGAGAGTTACAGCTCAGAAGCTGGTGGGCAGAGATTAGCGACAGACATCATGGCTTTGAAGTGTCTTTTCAGGTAGAGTTTTGCAGGGAGCTCTCCTGTGTCCCCAGGACAGGCAGATGCCAGAATTCTGCCTGCCAGGTTGCAGACTGTCAGTCTGGGATCACACACAGCTTGCTGGGATGGCATTTGGCTTTTGTAGTAGCACTCTGAAAGTGCTTCGGAATTAAGAAACACGACCTTGCTTTTCTCCGCAGCTCCTTCATCCTCGGGAACAGCTGGGTGGAACACAGCAGGAATAGGGAAAGTCAATTTTGTCTTACATGTTTTTGTTGTTTCGCAGATGTATTCAGGATGACACCACACCTACCTATTGCACAAATCCCTGTTGTCTTCCTGAACAGCTCATTAAAGTCATTAGCAGGCTCCCGGACAATTTTCAGCCTCCTCAAGAGTAGCTGTGCTTGTAGCTGGGAAGGCAGCAGCTAAGAGTTAAACTGCAATGACCTGGAACAACACAGATCCAAAAAACCAGGAATTCGATACAGTTCAACATCTTCAGTGTACTTTGTTATTTACCATGCACAGCTTTTGCCAGCTGTAGCTGACCTTCTGTCTCAAGATGGGAATAAAGGACTGTATTTTGGATTTACTGGAACTTTTGTTTCAATATATCCCTCTAGCAGCAACTTTCCACCTCCTCCCATGGCCACACCATGTAAAATTGGTCATGCAGGGAATCACCAATGCAAAGCCAGGACAAGTAGTAGTAGTTAGTTCGGTGGGGAAACTGGGGGGATTTCCTTTACTAGGTCAGAGGGAGCAGCCCCCAAATTGTTCATCCCTAGGTGTATGGAAGTTTCAGCATACTTTGGATATTCCCATCCAGCCAGTATCTGGGGAGATACACTTAACAGAGCTGTTAAGTTTTTCACTTGAGTCTTATTACTGAACACTTGTGACTGCGTACAGGGAGTAGGGCCCTGGAGAAATGGGGTCATGGGAGAAAATAGTGAGCAGCTCTTCCCTGCCTCCTCTGCGTATTCAAAATTTGTGAAACCAAAAGAAGCTTCCAGCTTCTTTTTTTCCGGCAGATGAAGCATTCCACAAACCCTAGGGAAGGCGCAGCCCCTCAGAGAGAAATTATCCCATAGGGCAGGTGCGCAGTTACCTGCTGCGCCTCACTCCAGAGCAGGGGTTGGAAAACACGGGTGGGATCAGAGGCACTGCTGTTTCCAGCTGCTCTTGTGTTATGAGAAAATGTTATTGCTTTGAAAAATGTTATTGTTTCTAAATGAGACGGGTTTTTTTCCAGGTTCAGCCCACACTGTTGCTGAAGGGAACACTGCCACGTCCCCCCCTGCCCCTTCCAGATGACGGCACCGACCCACGGGTGGTCCCCACGCAGGCCACGGCCCCTGGCCAGTCTCCGTCCGATCCCAGGCTCTCTGCAGCTCCCCGCAGGCAGCGGGGCCCCGGGGGTGGGCCTGTTGACCTTCACATCCCCCACGCATCGAAATTCTGCTGAGGACAGCGATTTCACAAATCTGCCTGAATTTTAGCCGGGTTCTGCTGACTTTCCCTGTGCCGCTGCAGGCGTGGGCGGGCGGTGGGTGAGTGACACGCGGGGACATCGCTCCGCGGGGCGCCCACGCTGCGGAACACGCGGGGACAGGGCTGGCCGGGCATGACTCCGCGGCGGGCTGACTGCAGGGGGGAAGGCCGGGGCACAGGGGCCGGGTTCCTCCGGGGAGCTCCGGAGCAGCCGCCGGGGGCCCTGACCCAGCGGCCGCAGCTCGGGAAGGCCGGCCCGGCGGAAGGCGGCCCTCCGCCCCGCGGACAGCCATCTCCCTTCGCCCCGCCCACAGGCGGCCCTCCCGCCCTCCTATTGGTCGGTGCTCCCGCAGGAGGCGTGGCGGGAGGGCGCGTCACAGGAATGGCGCCCGCTGATTGGCGGCGGCGGCGGCAGGCGGCCCCGCCCCCGCGGTCCCACGCGCGGCCGGTCCCGCCCGGTGGGTACATTGTGCGCGGGGAGCGCGCGGGGCCGCGCCGGGGTCGCGGGGAGCCGCGCATCGCTCCGCGCTTCAGCCGTGCCTCCTGCATCCCTGCCTCCTGGGGCTGGGGGCTTCGCGGCTTCCGGAGGTTTCGGCTGGGCCAAGCGACGGTGAGTGATTTCCCCCCAGCTTTGGGTTTACGCGCCGCTGCTAGACCTCCTCCGAGCAAGGGGTTTGCGGGGGTTCGGAGCCGTGGGGGCGGGGATGTGCCGGCCCTCCGACAGGAGGGACCTCAGGTGCTACCGCCAGTACCGGCCCGGGACTCGCCGGGGTTTGGAGCATCGTGTTCCATAGGCAGGAAGCGGCAGGGAAAGGTTTAAGGAGGGAAGGACTTTTCACTTCTAAAGAAAAAAAAAATAAAAATAGAAAATTAAAAAATATTAAATCTCAGCTATTTCAGCTGTTAATCCCACGAATGTGAAAGTAAAGTGGTATTGCTTTTTGCTTTGTTCTTTTCCTCCTCTCTCGTCCCTATATATATGTCTCAAAACTGCTCCAAGGGACACAGCTTCATGGCCTCTGATGAAATCGGTTCGAACAAGCCTGTCTAGAGAAGTGAGCAGGTCTGTGTGAATGACTGAGCTGAGCTGACAGAGGAGAAAAATAGTTCACCCTCCCTGTGCTGTCCTCACGGGCCCCTTTGCATTTAAAAAAGTTTAAAGCCTGTTTGGTAGTTGAGTTTTCTAATTTTTTTTTTCTTTATTTTCTTTGTCTATCCACTTGTAGTTGTTGGGGTGGGGGGCTTAGACCAGCCAGACCTGTGCTTGGAAAATCTACCCTCAGCCTTGCATAAGCAGATAGCTGAATGTTTCACAGTATTCCAGTGGAGAGCCCCAGTGTCACGACTGCTCTGTTTTCCTTTCCTGGCAATCTCTGCGTGTGTTCTCTTGTGATCTGTTGGAGTGATTTCCTCAGCCAGGGTGCTGTGGGCTTTTGTAACCTTCCTGCAAATGTACCTCTTCCTCTCCAGGACAGATCCAGATCCACAAGAAGAAAACAAGCAGCACTGTAACCTTTATACTTTGACAACTTCCCTTGTCTTTCCTTCTTCCTTCCTGCGTCTTGTGACACTTATTTTTATTGAACTCACCTTAGGAGCAACCCGAGATGTGTAACACAGCCCACGTGTTCTGGTGGTGGCCAGCTGCTGCTGTTGGCTCAGCTGCTCTGGTGACAGTCTCCGTCCAGAGTTCTGAGCTCTCCTCTACTTTCTTGTCTCTGTCCCTGGGCTCTCCTGTATGTTTTACTTTCTGTCCATCTCTCAAAGAGTCTGACTCCTTAATGCTGTAGGACCCTTTCTGGGGCCTCTCTGTTTTCCTGGTCCTGTTTTCTGCTTCGAATCAAATCTTATCTGAAAACATATTTTGTCTCTTTTGTGTCTTTAACCCCAATCATCTGCTCTGGCTTATCTTTGTGATAAGCCCAAGTAAAGAACTTGGGGAGGAGGCATAGGTGGAAGTCTGCTCTGCAGCAGGAAGGTGTGAGGTGGTGCGAGATTCTCAGGATTAAAAGTAGAGCGAAAATTGGTGCAGAATTACACCATAATATGGACATGGGAGACTGTAACCAGCTTCAGCACTGAAGAACTTAAATTTCCCATTCCTTTCTTGTTCATTTTCTCAAGTATTTGAGGCTTGTTTACTGAAGTCCTCCTGCCTCAGTATGTGTGCAGAATGCAGTATCCTCTCATGCTGTGTTTGGGGCAGGCTCAAGTAACTCCAGCAGAGAGGTTGGTGTCTCAGATGTGCTTTTGCAGAGGAGTTAAGGCAAGTTGAAAATGGTTTGAAGAAACAAGGCAAAAGAAATTTGGTGAAGCGACAGCTTGTGGAACAGATTACAAGATGTTGCATAACATGTATTCCAAATGTGTGAAAATGAGCATGAGTCTGATCCAGAGTATGGTTCCTCCAGCTCTGGAGGGCGTGCTGGACATGGTCTGGGATGGAGATAAGGAGTGTGTGCATATCTATGTGTACGTATGCATGTGTGAATTGTGATAGCTGTTTTGTCCCTGTGGTGGTGACCAACTGTCCCCAAAGTCTGCAGGAGTTCAGGTCCTTCTGAGCAGCCAGAGGAGGTTTTAGGCAATGCTTAGAAGGTGGATGAGTGAAACAGGAAGGGCAGGATGTGGCCATCTGTGGAGGTGGAAGAGGACAGGCAGAGTTGCAAGGTGGGGAGAGGAAATGGCAGTATTACAAAAGAGTGTTGAGCAGTGCCTTGGCTTGGGTGTGAGTAGGTGGAGCAGGACAGGCAGAGCTGGCCCAGGGTATCTGTGGCAGCCACAGCTGCTCACTGTGCTCAGGGACCATGGAAGGGGCAGGTTTTGAGCCGTGTCAGCACTTGAACTGAGGGGTAGATTTACTCCCCACTTTCACAGACTGTAGTTGAATTGCGGTGAGTGTAGCTGGCATTGCTGAAAACAGTGCCTGCAGGAATACTGGCTAGGAAGCATTTAGCTGTAACAAGCTGCCCCAAGCCCCCTGGCCTGACCTTTAACCACCATCACATCGCTCTGTCTTTGCTTATCAGCTTTATATCCCCATAGTGACTATTAGTATCACTCCAGCCAGAACAGACAGCTCTGTCTTTCCCCCGTTGGAGGAGCCTGGGAATGTTGAATGTCCCATAACCACTGTCTGCTTACTGACCATTAGGCTTTGCAAAGACTACCAGTTTTATATGATAGCCTGTCACACTGTGGTGAGGCAAATTTATTACTGTACCACACTGGCAATCACTCTTGTTTGCTTGCAGGGATGCCCGGGACAGCCTGGGCTGCTGCAGGGATGCCACAGTGGCACAGAATTTGCAAGCTGAGTGTGTGATTTGATGCTGTGTGAGTACTGAAATGGAAAAATCTGAGATTTTTTTGTTCCTTCTGTCCAGAGCCAGAGGGCAATAAGCAATGCCCTGTCTTGCAGCCCCAAACCCTTCAATATCTGTCAGCACTTTACAATCCAGTTGGGAGTGGCTGTCCCTCATGCCCAGCAGCATCGGGGGCTAATCCATTCAGGAGGCGTGAGGGCCTCCCATCTCCATGGCTCTGAACTCCAGCCAGAATTGCAAATGAGCAAACCAAACCTGGCAGTTGTACCATGATCTCCTGCCTGGCAGGGGAATAGGGAAGGCAAAACAAAACCCCAGCTTAACTGGCCAGGCCAAAAATTGAAATCCTGCCCTGACAGCAGGCAGGCAGACAGACCTGTTTGGTGTGAGCATCCGTGACAGGGCTTTTGGTCAGCCTGGCCACCGGAGCACTCAGCTCTGCCAGCCTCAGAGCTGGGAGAGTGGGAGGATCTGAATAAGATCTCTGGAGTCAGCAGCTGCTGTGGTTATTCTGGCATTAATTTCATGTGTACCACATCTCATCTCCTAAACTCTCCCTGGGAAGTGGCGTGTGGTTCCTCTGTGTTTGAAGTACCAAAGGCCTTTTGCCTTTGCAGCACATTAGCAAGTTTGGCTTGCTTGAAAAGGACTTTATCCTGCCCAGATGGAGCTGGGTTAGGTACTGCAATCAAGTAGACTGTTCCCATTCTGGAGCTTTTTTGGGTATAATTTGGTAGACGGGATTGTGAACTTGCTTGCCTCCTCTGCAGCCCCCATTCATTTTGCAAAGCGCCTGTGATTGATCTGGCAGAATGGGATGTATTCACAAACAGAGCTGGAGGGCAGCAGGAAGGACAAAACCCCACCACAGCCTCTAAAATGAATCATGGGCTCTGAAAAGATCCGCTGGGGTTAAGGCGTAGCAGTGAAAAGCTATTGTCTGGAGCCTGGACTGTGGCTAAAAGCATTATTTATCCCGATTTCGGTAGTGGTTGTAGGAGGGCGTGGTATTCCCAGGAACAGCAAAGCCACTGTGCTTAGTGGTGAACGTGAACTTTATTCGATTGTGTCACAGGTAGCTCGAGAACCTTTATGGAGTATCTCAGCTGCAAAGTAGCAAGTCCAATGCCTGATTTGTGACTAGAACTGCATGGATTGCATGCAAAGAACATTTCCTACAGGCATTTTTTTGTGGTTGGAGCATGGTTGCCTTTGACTCAGATGAGTGCATGTCATAGATTTGAGGCACTACAGCCCCTTTTACCAGTGCTTTTGCAAGACAAAACAAGAACCTCACTAATTGGTTCAGCTTGACAATAATGTTTTGATTTTCTATCAAGTAAGTGGCATTCAGTAGATTCTTGTGGTGGCTTTGGGCTCAGAGTGGAGCATGGGTTTAAAGGGGGAATGGTGGGTACTACTGAGAATGGGATATGAGGATATGAGTGGGATATGAAACTCAGACCGAGTTTCTGAGACTGAGTTTCAAAATGTTCAGATATGCACCCGGATCTTCTCCAGACAATCTGATTCCTGGAGCCTACAGAATTGGGCTTGGAAAACCTCCCAGTTTCTGTCTGAGCCAACAGAAGGAGCCTTTCACGTGGTCCCTCTGTTTTCTGTCTAGGGTGTACAGGCTAGACTAGGAAGTGAGAAAATGAGAAGAAATGATAAGGATGCTTCCCATTCTCAAAGGCTGGGGCAGGATCAGAAATTCTGCACTGAGGGGATGGAGTCAGCTGTCTTTCCTTTGTTTGCCTGTTTGCAAACCTGGTGAAACATCATGAGTTTGTCAGGAAGGGCAAATCCAGAGTGATACCCTCTGATTCACAGCAGTTATGTTGTCTGAATTCCACCCTGCAAAATCACAGTTGCATCTTTGCTGTGTTAGTCATCCTGAAGAGAACAGGAACAAATTTGGCTGACACAGGCAAACCACTAAATTCATCGGAATTGCTGGAGATGAACCCAACCTGTTAGAGAGCAAAGTCTGCATGCAGGAGTGTGCCAGAGCAGAGGGCATGCCTGGGAGATGATGTAGTGAAGGTCCCGTGCTGCCCACCTGGCAGCAGCCCAGGCTCCATGCTCAACAAGTGTGGTGCTGCACTAAATGCCAGGTGCAATTTTAATTCCTTTCATCTCAAGCACTCTTGACAGAAGGTCATTATTAGTATTGAGCATTTCAAGCAGCTCCAAGCTGTGTACCTGACAGTCTGCTGTGATATGCAAGGACAGGAAAATTATCTGAAAACATCTTCACATTTGTTCCTTCCCCTTTCTTGTTCTTCTCCCCCACCATCCTTTCCTGGTTTCTGTTGGGTTTTTTTCCACTTTTGAAGCTCAGGCTGCCTCTGAGTACGTGAATGCCTGCATGTAACAGATGCCCTTTCTCAAACCTTTTGATGGTCTCCAGTGCTGGGAAATTGCATCTGAAACACAGCTGTATCTGGCTCAGTGTTTGACAGCGTGTTGCCTCACTGCTCTTTCTCCTAAGCAGTTGTGCAAGGAGCTCTTCCCTGTGAAGACAACACAGTAGGTGACTTTTATGTTTCTAGTTTGCTACTCTCTACAGTAAAAAGGGAGAAATTGGTTCTATAGCAGTAATTTTGGCCTGGGATAACGCTGCTGGCCTAAGCACCAGGTGGTGGAGTCCATGAAAGCATTGGAAAAGTACAGATATTTGGGATGAGAGAGCAGGCACATTACTAATTAGTAGAGAATTGATCCCACCACTTTCAGGGAGAAGTTAAACTTTGACTGAATTCAAGACAGTGTTTCACCCCACAGGGTTGATACTGTGAGATGGAGAGAAAATAAAAATGAATCTTATGCCTGCTGTCACTGGCCATTCCAGGTGGGTCTGCTCTGGTTTAGAAGGAGTGTCTGTAGGTTGTAGTGCAGCACATGCATAGAGGGCCCATATGGCTGCTTGGGAATGAAACTGTTGCAGTGTGAGTAGCGTCTTCCAGGTCTTCTGAGCTGAGCCAGCAGGGAACCGTGCTGCTTATTTATTTACTTATTTACAGCTTTAAATAGTTCATGGTTGAGTGGGGGAGAAAGAAACATGTTCTGCTTGCTGCTTCTCTCATGGGCGAAACAGAAAGTGCCAGCTCCGGATCATGGGATTTGGGGTCTTCGCTGGTGTTCAGACAGCCTTTATGGTCTTGGGAGAGCATTTATAAACCATGTAGTTTTGCCATTCTAAGCAGAAATGATTCTTGATCCCCTGAAGTCCGACTGGGGAACATCTTAATCACTCTCAAATCTTGTCCTCTTGAAAGCAAGCAGGATCTCAGCTGGTGATTCCCTGAAGGTGAATGAAATTGGAGATTTGTGGAGAGCCTGCTGGTTTGAGATGGAGGGGGAACCCCAAGCCTGGCTAAATATAGTTCATGTATCAATAGCCTTTCTGAGCTGTCCACTCACATGCAGTTCTTCTGTGACGGGGGACAGGGCCTGATACAGCTTCAAAGTATCTGTCTAAGATGGGCTTGGGTTTTTCAAGAGGTGGTAGAGTGTCTCCTGAGGTTCTCCTGAAGGACCATTCCAGCAGGGCTCTGGCAGGGTGACCCGTCAGCCTGGGAGGGAAAGTCTTCTGCTGGGGTGTGGTTTGTAGGAAGCAAAAGGCACTCAGACAGGAGAGCTGTGGTTCTTTGAGTGGGGAGTTTGGCCAGCTCTGTGCTTTTGTTTTTCCCCTTTTGCTTTGTCCTGTCCAGAGAGACTGCTGGGGTGTTTTCTTCATGAGCTGAGATTTGAGGGGTCTTTTTTCTTGGGCCAACTCCTTCCCTCTTTCAGGATTCCTGTCTGCCCTGTCTGGATGAGTGGAAGGATTTTCAAAGGAACCTTATCTTGCTCTGCTGGAAAAAACCTGTCTTTCCCATCCTGGCTGTACAAAGGCTGCAGACAGCCAGGGGAATACTACAGCCAGCAGACAGCATTGGATAGCTGTCAAAAAGCTGATGCCCCTCTGCCCTCATCCATATGGAAGAAGGATTATTATCTGCCTCTGCGTGCACTAAGATCCCTTTAAAAGGTTATGCAGTAGATACTTATTTTTTCAATAACTGCCTTTCTAAGGAAAAAAAATGAATGCAGCATGGAGAAATCCAGGCCCCAGTTTGTTCAGGTCATGCCTTCTGCTGTTCCCGTGGACACGGCTGTTCCAGTAGCAGCTTCCTGCATGATGGAAGATGCAGCTGGGAGCTCCAATAACCCCCGGGCTCTCACAGAGCAGGTGGGAGCTTGGCAGGAGCCACTGACAGGTTGCTTTGTGTGAAATACTCCTCATTCTGAGCAGTTCTGCATTTTCTCTTTAGCTCAGTAGTTGGGTAAGGGAAGCAAGGAGTGTGGTAGGGGCCAGATTGTGCTCTGCATGCGTCTGCTTCAGAGAAGTGCACGTGTCACAGGTCCAGCCTGCTCATCGCTGCAGTTAAACATGGCTTAAATCGAAGCACTTTTGTGCACATCATGAAATCATAGAAGACACTTTGCCTACAGGCTTCTGAGGTTTGTCAGCTGCTACATTTTGGAAGAAGCCTGCCAGATGAAGTAGCTGCTGCGTGCAGTTTCTGTTTGTCTGATATGGGTGAGAGGATGCCAAGGTCTCTGGTAGACTGAGACATTCGGTGAGGGGAGTTTGTGAGGGGAAGGATTAGTATCTGCCACTTTTGTGCTTGTACCTAGCTATGGCAGGATTCAAGAAGCCCTCAGAAAAACCTGTTTGGGTGTTGCTGAAAACCACAAGCAAGGCTTTCTGGTGAGGTGGCTGCACCCCAGAGTTCAGGGGCTGCTTTAGTTTCAGTTTAATGTTCTGTCTAGCCCTGCTTGTCTGTGACCATTGACACTGTGCTCCAGGAGAGGCCAAGTAAAGGGGCTGTGACTGTGGCATCTTTAACTTTCACACTTCCAGCTGCACCAGGGATCAGTTGGTGCCTGTAGGGACAATGTGATAGGAAGAGCAGTGCTGAGGACTGGACTGCAACCTGCCAATTTATTCCCTGGATATTGTTCAATACATGTAGGATAGAAATATTATTTGCCTCCAAGTTCCCTGGGATAGATAACTTGATGCTAGAAGCCTGAGATTTGATATATATGTATTGTGTGCACATGTGTCATATATGTATGCGTCTCTTTGTGGATGTATATATAAGAAATGGCTTTGCTTCAGCTTTTATAGAGACATTTTAATTTCTAAATGCCCTGCTCCTTCCACTCTGAGTAGCTGCATTTAATCTTAGTGTCAGAAAAATCATTGCTGCCTTCCTGCTGTTTGTTTCCATAGCTGTCCTATATAAATTGCTTCTTTTTTTTTGTGCATAAGCAAATCAAAGGTTAACACTGAATAGTTGACCTGAGCTGTGAGCAAAGAAAGCAGTAGCAGTGGCAGGATGGTTTCTGAGGTTGTAGGAATAGGAACCTAAATCAATAGCTTTTAGCAGAGTCATAAATGTTTCATTTGTATTCTGCGCTTTGGCGTTGACATGGGAATCCATATAACCTCTTAAATTAGTGTTGTTCCTATTCTGGGTGTAGATGTTGGAAACATTTCTTTCGGATGCACTTCAAAGTGCTGTTCTATAATAGCATTTTCCTTCCTGTTTTGGAGCCTTGGTTTTGCACAGCCTCCAGTCACGGGTGAAATGAGCTTGTCAGCCTCTATCCCAGGCTGCAGGAGTTTGGGCCATGGACATATCCCACCTGATTACCTGAGTCAGTGCTCCTGCCCCTGACTCGGAGGCCGAGTGGGACTTGTGGCTGCTTGGGCAAGCTGCTGCTTCTGCACGGAGAAGCACAGAAACTTTACTCTGGAGTGTGACACAGCCCTGAGGAATGAGTGCGGCCTTGAGAAGACCAACCTCAATAAGTCATGGCAGCGGGTGGGGAAGGAGCAACATGCCCACAACTGTTTGTCTAATTCGGACTCTTTTGGAGGCGCTGGAGAAGCAGGGGCAGGAAGCTCATGAGCAGAGCCTGAGTCAGGCAGCTTATCTGGCCATCTGCCTCCTCCTGAGGTCATCCACCCATGGAGTGTGGGAGGGTGGTGCAGCTCCCGGTCACTGCCAGGTCAAGGCTGTGACCTGCCGGCAGCCTGGGAGCGCTGCATCCACTCTCTTGGCGTTTCGGGGTTTTCCCCAAGACCCCCAGTGCTGGTGAGCTCAGCCTGGCTGGGGAGGAGAGGGCTCATCTGCAGACCTTGTGTTTGCAGGGTGAAAAGACCCTTGAGAAACCCCAGGCTGTGAAGAGCAAGTTAAAAAAAAAACCCATCCAACCAACATCAACAAAAAGAACCCATCTAAAAACTCTTCCCCAGCTGACTATCTAAATAATTCAGTGACTGGAGTGAAGGTTGACCCCATTTTGATTTTTTTCAGGTTAATTTTTCAAACCTCGGGACAACTTCTCTATTAACTTTCTCCTGTAAGAGTGGGCTGTGCGTGTGTCTGCTTTAGTTACATGGGGAACAAAATACAGCTGGCTAAAGTATTTTGGAGCAAATGACTTGGATTTTATCAACTAGGTAGTATTAATTTGATTAGTCCAAAGGGGTTTTCTTCTACAGGCAAGGATTGGTATCATGTAGCACTTAAATGAAATAGTAGCTAATAAAAGCCTTGTGTTAGATTCTGCCTGTCTGGTAAAAAGTGTAATTTATGTCTTTCTTTTGTCTTATTCTGATGAGAATCTGTCCTGAAAAATGTTTAAGTCACATGAGGTGTCTGGTAAGTTTTATCATCAAAAAGTGCAACAAATGTGTTTGGTAAAATTTGTTCAAAACTTTTGGATTGTGCTGGTAATTTAATATTCTGTAAATAAAACCTGTAGCAATTGCCTTTCCTAAACTTGCAGTAATCTACATGAAAATCAGAAGCCAAACTTGATTTCTGCTGAGCCAGGAGCAGACCGATGCCCTTTATCCTGGATAGTCTGCTCTCTAGATGCTGTTTTCTAAGGAAAAATAACTCTTCTGCGGTTTGCCAATACCCTCTGGGGGCTGTTGAAACAATCTACCACCAAGTTTGAGGTTTGATTGCCTCACTTTGTTGCTCCTTTGTTGAAACCAAAGCAGAATTTCCCCCTTCACCCTGCTCTGCCTTCCCGCCCTGCTTGGCCGGAGTTAAATTTTTTGGAGGATGTGAGGGTGCAGGAGGAAGGGGCTTTGCAAGGCAGGGTGCAGGAGCAGCCACGGAGAAGGAGCCACGGGGATGTCATCTGGTGCTTCACCTCTGAGGTCCACTGGCAGTGTACCAGGGTTGGATAGCGAATGCACGTGTTCTCCATACCTTGTATCAGTAAGGACAAGGGAATAATGATTTCTCTGTTCTTTTCCCTGCAGGCAAGAGCTCTGCCACCATGTCTGTCAGCGTCCACGAGAACCGTAAATCCCGCACCAGCACCGGCTCCATGAACATCCTGCTTTTTCACAAGGCCTCCCACCCGGACTGCGTCTTGTCGCACCTGAACACCCTGCGGAAGCACTGCATGTTCACCGATGTCACTCTTTGGGCAGGGAACAGGTCGTTCCCATGCCATCGGGCAGTGCTGGCTGCTTCCAGCAGGTACTTCGAGGCCATGTTTAGCAATGGCCTCCGGGAGAGCCTGGATGACGAGGTGAACTTCCATGACAGCCTCCACCCGGAGGTGCTGGAGCTACTGCTGGACTTTGCTTACTCTTCTCGGATCATTATCAATGAGGAGAATGCAGAGTCTCTCCTGGAGGCTGGGGACATGCTGCAGTTCCATGACGTCCGAGATGCAGCAGCTGAGTTCCTGGAGAAGAACCTCTACCCTTCCAACTGCCTGGGCATGATGCTGCTCTCGGATGCTCATCAGTGCCGGCGGCTCTATGAGCTCTCCTGGAGGATGTGCCTGGTCAACTTTGAGACTGTTCACAAGAGTGAGGACTTCAACAACCTTTCCAAGGACACTTTGCTGGACCTCATCTCCAGTGATGAGCTGGAAATTGAGGATGAAGAAAAGGTCTTTAAGGCTGTCATGCAGTGGGTGAAATACGATCTGGATGAGCGGAAGGCTTATCTCCCAGAACTTCTTAGGAATGTTCGTCTGGCTTTGCTTCCTTCCGAATGCCTGAAGGAAGCCTTGGCTTGCGAGGACTTGATCATGGTGGATGAAAGGAACAAGCTTGTCCTGGATGAAGCTATTCAGTGCAAGAAGAAGATCCTCCAGAATGATGGAGTGGTCACCAGCCCCTGTGCCAGGCCTCGCAAAGCTGGGCACACCTTGCTGATCCTGGGCGGACAGACCTTCATGTGTGATAAGATCTACCAAGTGGATCACAAAGCAAAGGAAATTATTCCCAAAGCAGACCTGCCGAGTCCACGGAAGGAGTTTAGTGCCTGTGCCATTGGCTGCAAAGTGTACATCACTGGAGGCAGGGGCTCAGAGAATGGGGTCTCCAAAGATGTTTGGGTGTATGACACTGTGCATGAGGAATGGTCCAAAGCTGCCCCGATGCTAATTGCTCGGTTTGGGCATGGCTCGGCCGAATTGGAAAACTGCCTGTATGTGGTTGGTGGACACACTGCAGTAGCTGGAGTCTTCCCTGCATCTCCTTCTGTTTCCTTGAAGCAAGTAGAGAAGTACGACCCCATGTCCAACAAATGGACGATGGTGGCTCCGTTGAGAGATGGAGTGAGCAACGCCGCGGTGGTGAGCGCCAGGCTCAAGCTCTTTGTCTTTGGTGGGACCAGCATCCACCGAGACATGGTGTCCAAAGTCCAGTGCTATGATCCAGCTGAGAACCGATGGATGATCAAGGCCGAGTGCCCGCAGCCCTGGCGCTACACAGCGGCCGCTGTCCTGGGCAGCCAGATTTTCATCATGGGAGGAGACACAGAGTTCACGGCAGCCTCTGCCTACCGCTTCGACTGCGAGACCGACCAGTGGACGCGCATCGGGGACATGACGGCCAAGCGCATGTCCTGCCACGCCTTGGCCTCGGGGAATAAACTCTACGTGGTAGGAGGTTACTTTGGCACTCAGAGATGCAAAACGCTGGACTGCTATGACCCTACATCAGACACGTGGAACTGTATCACCACGGTGCCTTACTCACTCATCCCCACGGCTTTTGTCAGCACCTGGAAGCACTTGCCCTCATGATGAGGGGCACGGCTTGGGGGCTTGTTTCCAGGAGGTCAATAAAGGTAAGGGTCTCCTCCTCTTAAACTGAACATTGCTATCTTGCCTCAATTGCATCTCCACACCCCATGCTGAAGCCATAGGTTCCAGGTTGCTCATGAGGTTATTTTATGGGAAGGGAGCATTTAAAAGTGGGATGCAGAGCCAGGAGAGAATAGCCAGCTCTGCAGTGCTGTAAGTCTAGCTAGCTCCCAGGGTTCTCTGATTTCCAGATGATCCTCCCAGTATCTTAAGAGATACATCTACATAGGTGGTTGGGGCTCCTCTCCTTCTGCTCCAAGGTAGCTGGATGTGCCAGCATCACCCTTCTGTAGGTGGGGGGTGGGCAGATGTGTCCACACCTGCTCTCACCATGGAGTACATCCTGATCCCATGCAGTTGAGGGAGTTAAGGTTTCTTCTTAAGGTTTCAAAAACACTTGCATGTGAGTCCTGGGAGATACCAGGGCAACAAGTGCTTTGGAAATGTCTCAGTAGTTTGATATTTTTGCTGATTTTCTGGGTGGTGTATTTAGAAATGATGAATATGTAGGCAAGTGACCCTTGGAATGTCAGCAAGTCCTGTTTCTCTTTTTATGCTCTGTATTTACACTTCAGTGGGTAGCAGAAGCAAAAGCGCAGAAGCCATGGTGCATTTGATGGTCTTGGTGTTTATTTATCATCCAAACTGTTGCTTGTTAAATCAGAACTTCTGAGACTTCTGTGTCAGACCTGAGTGGGAGGGAAGGGGTTTTGTAACCAGAAGAAGAATGTGTTTATCAGTGTTTTGGGTTGTGTGAGAATAAGAAAGTTGGTGGAAACCCATGATGTCGTGTCTCATTCTGGTGCTCCAGTTTTCTCTTGCTCAGGGAAGGTGCTGCTGCAGTGTCCCTGGGACAGGGCTGCTGATTCCTCCTCTTTCCTCTCCAGTGGGATGTTTGGTTGCCCTTTTGATTGTCAGTGTGGCTCCACAGGGCTCTTTGCATGTCCTCACCAACCTGTGCTGAGATGCAGCCCAAAAACTCTTCTCAATTTGCTCTGTGAAAGCAGATAGTGATACAGGCAACACTTGGATAGCATCACCTTCCCAGGAAGTCTGTAACACCTCTGCTATCTCAGTGTGCAGGTTTCTCAGTGCCAGCAGCACACATAGCCCTGCCTTGGTGGTTGGAGCCTACATCCCAGCCAGATGAAGGAGCTGGGAAACCCTCACGTATGGGTGCGGGATTGACAAGCTTCACTTACAGTTTTATTTGGAAAGCGGGGACTGTGGCGAGGGAAATTCTTCCACAGACTCATCAAAATCCACTTCACTTAATACAGGGAGAAAAGAATGCTACCCAAACTCTCTGACAGCCTCTCACTTCCCTGCTTTCCACTTGGTGTGGTTGGTGCGCCTGGGAATCTCCCAGTGGGTGAAATTGCTGGCACCTCCCAGTGATCATCTCTTTTGATGTCAGATGGGAACCCAGGAGGAGTTCCTGGCACCTCTGCCAGGCATTAGCCCAACGTGACCACCTGCTTTTCTCAGGTGGGAAAAAAATCACCCAGGGCATTATGCTGGCCTTTGTGAAACACCTGGTTTTAACATGGGTTAGACCACCATGAGGGCAGGGCAAGAGTGGAAAGGGTTAAAATGAGATCTTGAAGTGCTCCCAGCATTGGAAGATAATGGCCTTTCCAAATTCTCCTCCTCAGGCGTTGCCTAGCATCTGTCACAGTGGCTCAGTAATCTAATTAACTGTCACTCGGCTATTAAATATTGCAGCAAAGACTGTGAGGACTCCATCATTTTCAGCTCAGGTCAATGGGGCCTCCCTTTAAGAGCCATCCTAGAGCTGAAAATTAATTTTCTCTGGTAGCAGATGTGTCTGAATATTAAAGCTCAACACCAGCCACATGGCTGGGAGTAGGAATAGGGAGTAGTTTGAGATGGGAGTCGATTCCTCAGCCACCGAATAAGAAACAGTCTTCAAAGTCACAGTGATGTTACTTTCCTCTGCTACCTTTTTTCCTCTATACTATATTTGGGTTGTTCAGACTTAATGAATAGTTTTGTGGGGGTTGTATCGATACTTCTTTCCCCCCCTGTAATCTGGAGCCTAACACAAGCACAGAAAACTAGGAACTGCAAATAAAGCTGGTGAAAAGTCACTGTGTGAGGGTTTTATGTGCTTTTTTGGCTTTGCCTCCAGTCTTTGGTTAAAAGAAGTATTTAAAATACACACAAGCTCTTGCCAGAAAGAATGTCTGTCCACATGATTTTTCTAGAGTGGTATTTTTTTGGGGTTTTTTTACTAAGTTATTGTTATGGCCTGAGCCACTGTGACAGCTCTGTACATAAAGCACCAAGATGGGTGAGTGAACATCCCTGATGTGCACAGGCTGCCCATGCTGCAGCAGCCACGTCCCATGTGCCTGCCTTGGCTGTTCTGGCTGCATCTGTGCCAAAACTGGGCTTGGGACCTGGGGTCACTGCCTATAAGATCCTTTGACTATGATCCAGTTTACCCCATTGTCCTGCTGCAGGTCTGGCTGAGGGGTTTTCTGGTTTGCAGCTCCCACCATGGAAGATCTCTGCTGAAACCCTGGATTTGGTCCCTATGGGATCCTTCTTCAAGTAGGGGTGCCCAGAAGGCAGGCTGGCCAGCACCTGCCCAGGTTCCTATTGAACTGCCTCCCTTCCACTGTTCAACTCAGGAGGGACCACCCCTCAGAGCAGGACAAGGTGGGCTGGTAGGGAAAGGCCTGGGCAATCACATGGCAGGAGACAGTACTTCATACTCATGGGAAAAATAACCTCCTGCCTATAAACTGGTCCCAGAAAACCAAATAGTCTGTCCTTGACAAACGTTGATCATAAACCACCCATCCTGCTTTTCTTAAGAGCATAAAACTGATCAGCTGGAAATGCTTCCTCGAGGGCAAGGCCTTCACCCTTCCCAGCTAGAGCCAGGGCACCTTTCAGCAGAGGTCCCAGCACTGCTGCCAAGGTGGCCGTGTGGCACTAATTTAGTGCTTATTACCCACAGTTAATTCCAGGGACCAAGTGTGATTAGCAATATGAAATGTGAAAGCCTCGTCCCCTCCCACCCGTGGTGGTGGAGCCATCAGGAGGCAAAACATTACAAATGGGAAATAAACCACTGAGCACTCAGCTAATAAAGACTCTCTGTGTTGATAAAGACAAGCACAACCCAGCCAGGGGGAGGATGGTGGGTAGTTTGTCACACTCCTGTGCAGAGACAATTGATGGGGACAACTCAACACCTTCCCAGAGGTGACTTCAGGCAGCACCAGAAACAGGTTCTCCAAGCTGCCTGTCTCCACATTAAAGCGGCTTCTCCAGACTGTCTGTCCTGTGTGACACTCTCATTTTCATGGGGCAGTCACAGATGGGGGTGGGATGGTCACTTCAGATTGCATGGTCCAGCCAGGGAAGGTGAATTGGAAAGGGGAGTCACTGCATCCCTCTGCACTGCCTCCTGAGCCTCAGATGCTCTCCTGGGGTGGAGATGTTGGAATTCCCATCTCAAGACAAACAGAAGTAAGCAAGGAGCCAGGGGTTCCCCTGCCCTGGGGTTCCCATTTAGGTGCTTTTTAGCTCCTGCAGGACCTTTCTCAGTCTTTGCTGTAGGGAGCAGAGCCTGGTGGCTGGGCACTGATTCCTGGGACACATGCAGAAGCTTGGAGCTGATTTTGTGGCTCCCTCTGGAGCCTTTTGGTGCATTTAGCTCCCGTGAGGGCTGTGGGTGGCACCAGCAGCTGGCACCTGCCTTTGGGTGAGCGCTGAGCGACTGGGGCTGAAGGGTTTTGAGGCTGGTATGGCACCTAAAAGCTGAACTTTGGCCCCAGAGCTCCTGCAAAGATTTAGGCCGTGTGCCAGGCTCTGAGCTGTATTCCAATACCACGCTCACACTAAGAATTGGGTCAATTCCGTGGCTTTTCCTGGTTATTATATTACAGCTTTAGATAACAAGCCTTTTGCAGAGACACTTTTACAGATGCCTGGTGTGGCTCCCTTCCACGTGGAGCAGTGCTTTCACCTTGCAGCCTGCATCATTCCTGGCTTCATGCATGGAGCCCTGCTCACAGAAAGGCACCTTCCCATGCCAAGACCTGTGTACCTGCAAACAACAGCCCAAAGAACCTCAGGATAATCTCCTGGCTCCTAGAGGCTGCTCCTTGCTCACCTGTGTGCTGCTGGGGTGGGTGGTTGCTTGCAACCTGTTGCAACCCTGCTGGAGTTGCCGGAACAGAGTCACAGCTGCTTTCTCCCGGTGGCTCCTAGGGAAACCTATTTGCATGTGTATAATAGCAAGGCTGGATAAACAGGGATTGTAGTTTTTCTGCCGCTGCTGCTCTTTCCAAGTAGCTGGTTGTCTCTGAAGCCAGTTTATCAGGCAGTGTTGGAAGGGAGTGGCTGGCCTGGGGAGGAAAGTCGATGAAAATCAGGCTTTTCCTAACCCTGGGCAGATGGAAACATGTGCAGTCTGAGCTTGGCCCCAGACTGTATTAATCAACCCCTTGGAAATGTCAGTGATACGGATGTTTTTGGAGGAACCTGTGGAAAAAGAGAAAAAGGGTCTTTTTGTTTTGTCTGTTCCAGTTCTTGGGCTCTCCTCCCTGCCCTAAAAAAAAAAAACAAAAAGAAAAAGAAAAAGAAAACTTTTCCCTCAACTTTTCATTCTCTTGTCATGTCCACAGAAGTTTGCTACCTGGCTCTGAGTCCTCCCCAGATGAAGACCTCTCCTCTCCTCTCCTCTCCTCTCCTCTCCTCTCCTCTCCTCTCCTCTCCTCTCCTCTCCTCTCCTCTCCTCTCCTCTCCTCTCCTCTCCTCTCCTCTCCTCTCCTCTCCTCTCCTCTCCTCTCCTCTCCTCTCCTCTCCTCTCCTCTCCTCTCCTCTCCTCTCCTCTCCTCTCCTCTCCTCTCCTCTCCTCTCCTCTCCTCTCCTCTCCTCTCCTCTCCTCTCCTCTCGAAAAGGACAACACAACTCCTAAAGAAACCAGCTGCTTTCCACCTCCACCCACCTCAGGGATTTGGGATGGGGGTTACCCCAGTGAGTGCCCTGTGTGCTCTGACCTGAGGACCACAGTAGTTAATGAGCTTTCTCTTTCCTTCCCCAGATGCCAGAGCCACGTCCACGTCCCCTCTCTTGCGGCTGGAGCCAACACAGTGATCGAGACCCTTCTGTCCTCCCGCACAGGACTCCGAGGCAACTTCTACATCCCTTCCTGACACCAGGAGTGGGAGGCACAGCTGGGGCCCCACTGCCAGCATCATGCCAGGGTGTCACCAAGGGCTACCCAGCCCCACCACTGGTCACTGGCCACTGCGCAGGGATGGCAAGGAGCTTGCCGAGAGCACTGGTTTGCCAGGCTGGGCACTGGGGGCACAGGGATGGCTTATGGGCTCAGCTGGACCAACAGTGCTGGGGAGATGGAGGCTGCATCCCTCAGCAAACATGGCTGAGAAGCCCTTTTTGTTACTCAGTTGGGGGGGTTAAGAGATACTAATATGTTTTTTTTTTAAGGCAGTGAACTTGCCATTGGCAATGCTTACTGCTTGGGTTACTTGGAAGTGTTTGTTAAAGGGAACAAGGTGAGAGCACCTGGCTCTCCCCATCCTCTGGCCACTTCATGGAGGCAGTGGCTATTGAAATATTAAAACATAGGAGCTTGGAATGGCTGCCAGCAGTGCCAGGTACCGTGATGAAACAGGGCAGGATGCCTTTTGGTCTGTACTTTGGGCCTTTTAAGTTCTTTTTCCCCCTTTCCTTGCTGTAGCCGGCTGTGATTTGGTCAGAGGCCAGGTAGCTCCCCACACGCAGCTGCTGGAAAGAGCACGGGGCTCTGTTAGTGTGGCAAGGCAGCAGCACTGCTGCCAAGATATTCCCCAGATAAAGCCCACTGCATGCTCAGAGCCAGTCTGCTGAGCTTCCCTGCGTGTGGGTGAGGCTCTCATTAGCAAAGGAACAGAAAAAGGGGTGCGGTGGGGAACGCTCGTGCCTTGGGAAGGGGCACTTTGGCTCCAGCAAGGCCTCAGAGGGAGAGCAAGAGGGTTAGGGTAGCACTGCAGGGTGGGCTGGGGAGGGATTCCCTCCTTCCTTCTGCACCCCACATCCTGGCTTCTCCTTGGAGAGATGTGAGCATTTCTGACGGCATGCTGCCTGCCAGCAGTTGGGCTGAGGCTGCCCCAGGTTATCCACGCACACTGGCTGCCAACTGTGTTTGGGATTATGCATCCAAGAGCTGTCAGCCTGAGCCATTCCTCATTTTGCTTTGGAGGAAGGCACGTGGATTTCAGCTGTCAGTACCGGGGTGCAGCTCCTGACTGGCTTCTCTGGGGCTGGCCACTGCCGAGGACTGGTCCTGCACCGCTCCAGCATCCCGCTTCCCTGCACAGCAGATCTCCAGATGCTCCGGGCTCGCCTCTTGCCCCTGGATGAGGTTGAGCTGTAGCCTTGCCAGATGAATGATGCAATGCCATGAAAAGCCTTGACACAGCTTCAAACAGCAAAGGTCTTTTCAGAGCAGCGGGCGCCCGTCGCTGCCGGGAAGAACACACGTTCTGCACAGCCAGTCTGTGATGCGCTGGATGACGTTCGTTTATTTACATCTTCTAGTCTTTTTTTTTTTTTTTTTTTTTTTTTCCTTCAGCTGCTTGTGAACTTTAATAAAAATGATGATCTGGGAAACTGCTTGTGTGTTTTTCACAGGAGTCTTCATTCTTAAGTAAGCGGGATTTAGGTCTAATAACAGGGCCGAGGACTAATAACAGAGTTGGCACTCTGTGGGGTGGTTCACAAACAGCCTCCAAAGCAACCAGCCCAGTTGTAATTATCATTGCTTCAGTGCTTGGGAAACTGAGGCACAATGTCAAGTGTCTTGTCCAAGGTTAATGGTAGATCTGGGAATAAAGTCCAGGGCTTCTCATGTCCTGAGGACATCATGTGGCTCTCTGTTCCACAGCTTCTCTCAACTCAGTTTGTTCATGCCATGATTTCAGGAGAACTTGCAAGTCTGCGGTGCTAACACCTGCCAAATAGGTTGAGAGGCCCAATGCAGACACAGCCATACTGCAGGAAAAGCCAGTATTTTCTAAGGAAGACAAGAAGAATTCATGCTTCTGTTTTCCTTATTTGCCTTCACTTGGCTGCTGCAGCTCCCAAGAAAGGGGCCTTTTGACAGGAGAAATGTGCTTTCCAGCTGGGGCTCCTGTCCTGTTCTCCTCCGTGTGCATCTCTCCCCATCCCAGAGTAGCTCCCAGAGGAGCAGGGAGATCTGGTCCTGCCCTGGGAACACTCTGGGAGGGTTTTCCCTCCCTACAAGACCAGCAGCTCCAGCTGTGCTCAGGGCTGGGACTGTGGGAGCATTGCTCAGAGCAGAGAATTGGCACCAGGCAACTTTCTATTTGCCTCTTCTTGTAGCAGGGGCTGTCGGGCTGGGAAAGCAAAACTTTCTTCCCTGTTACACAGGGTCTCGAAAAGATTTGGAGCCTGAATTTCTGAGCTGTAAAGGAGACAGGGAACCTGTCCCCTTGCCCACAGGAGCTGGGTGGGCAGCAGCATTAGCTGATGTGAGCTGGGTAGATAATGAGTGTAAGGCTCCATAGAAAAAGCTCATTAAAGACCCCTTTGGGAAACCAATTCAGGGTAGAAATTACTGTTTGATGAGCAGGAGAGGGGGAAAAGAGGAGGCGAGGATGTGAATGAAATCCCCTATAGTTTTGTTGATTTAGGTTTTATATGGGACTCTGGGACTTTAAATAGCAGCTGGGGAGGCTTTGCAATAGGCTTGCTTTGATATGAGCCATGCAGAGACCTGCTCTTTTGTATTTATTCTGGAGCTTGCCTGAAAGACAATTCAAAAGCAATCAGCAGCTGCTGTGACAGCAGCGACCTGTTGCTATGGAATTAAATGCAATGAGAAATACAAAGGTTTCTTGGTTAGCAGCAACAGAGTAAGGGGAGCAGGAGACAGAAGTGGATGTAACAGAAAAAAGCTACAGCCAGAGTGGGGCTGGCGTTTAAATGGGAGGTACAGGGGTAGGAATGTAAATGTGATTTGTTTTCTGTTTTTAAAAGAGCTTTTTCGACATCTCAGCAGGTCAGGCTCAGCTTTGTCTGGGAGCAAGCACTTGGGAAAGAGTCCTGTCTGGTGGTGTTAGAGGAGTTTTGTGTTCCCAGGCTCCTGGGAAACAAGCCCACACTCTACAGCCAGCCCTCGCTGTGGGGTGTCAGGAGCTCAGACATCTTCCCCACGAAGTGCCAGGAGCCCGACATGGAGATCCCTGGAGGAGCAGGGGGCTCATCCCACACCTCCCTTGTTTTGCAGGGCCCAATCCCATGGGAGAGCTGGGGCAGGATACAGCTCCTTTCTACCCACCCTCTGGCCCTGGCTGGAGCCTGCCCATGAGCTCTGTCCACCTCAGTTCCCCAGCTCAGTAACAGGGTGCTTCTCACTCCAAAAAACACTCGAGAGGGCAGGGAGATGCTTGGAGGTGGAACCAGGCAGGCAGCTGGCATGATCACCCCTCCATCCCCAGGGCCTGAGCGTGCTGAATGTCCCTGGATGCAAAAGGCTGATACTGCTATGTCTTATCTAAATCAAACTCTTAGAGCCTTATTGGGTTTTAAATATGCATTTTCCCAGCCTGACCCCAGCTGCCCTTGAAATAATACTGCTTTGCAGTGAAGCCCTGCAGGGAATTATCATCTGAGCCCACTCCCTTTGTCATGAGAGTCAATTAAAAGCAGAGTAGCTGGTGATTTAATAGCTCTGGTGTCTGAGGAAGCCCCACATCCATCCAGAGGCTGACTCTGGCATTTAAACACATCATTGGAGAAGAGGAGCACTTCTTTCCAGCCATCCAGAATGCTTTCAGATTCATCCATGTCCATATGGACCACTAACTCCTTGTGTCCATGGCTTGTCATCTTCTCCTGCACATTAATTAATGCCCCAGCATCGCACATGCTCCTTGCAATATATCCCACATGAAATTGTTTTCCTATTTCCCCATGCACCTATTCCCTTGGGGTAAACCCAACAGGTTTTAGTCTCTGAAGAGGGTCCAGGCTCACAAAATGCCATGCATGGAAATGCAGCTCTGTAAGCAGCGTTTGAGTTAAGCTGCCAAGAGCAGGAGAAATTTTTGCTGCCAGCTCCCCACAACCAACTGGGAATTTAAACTGGGCCCAGTCCCTCTTGCTCCAGTGCAGAGCAGGAGCCCAGTGCCCTCAGTCAGAGACAGCAGTGCTGGGGGCCCCAAGATGGGAGCCAGCAGCAGGGACCCTTGGTGGGAATGAATTGCCAAGGCTGAGCTCATTTATTCTTCCTTCCTCACAATCTCCCTTTTCTTTCCATTTCACCACCTCCTTATTTAACATCCTCAGCTGTTGTGCAGAACCATCACCCTGTTTTGCAGCACTGTGACCTACTTTGCCACAACGTCCCGACTTCCTTACTGAAATCGTGAGCTCAGAGCCCACCCAATCCATTCAGCATTTCTCAGCTGAATAACAGATCCAATTAGGTGGAAAAAGCCTGGCTTTCATGCTGTCAGTGCCTGGACATCTAACTTCCCTCTCCCCAGCACACGCTGCACCACTGACGGCTGTGGCTCACAGACAAGGGCCCCTCTGTGTTTGTGTGTCCCCCGCCAAATGAAGTTGGGGGAAGGGTTCAAGAAGACTGATCCTAGCTATCCAACCTGTCCTTTCATTCTTCCTGACAGTCTCTGACGACCACAGAGCTCAGGAATCAAGTAATTTGTGGGTTTTCAGTTCTGGCTCTCTTGGGAAGCTCTCCTTTCCCAGCTGAGGCTGGGGGGAACAGTCCATGACCAGGCCAGGGTGGCACAACTTGTGCTTGTGAAGAAGCTGCTGGCACTTACAGGCGGAATGTGATAATGACTGATAGAAAGACCTGTCTCTCACTCCTGGCATCATACCTATCCCCAGTCCTGTGGGTTTATCCCAAGCAAATGTTAGCATTCTGCCCTTTACTGGTGCCGTCACTCTCCTTCTCCACCCCAGCAGGGCTCCTTCTTGCTACAGGCCCAGCAGGCAGCCAGTCCCCAGGGTGCTGGCTCCGCTCCATCGTGGGGAATAGCTGGTTGTAAAAACGGATGAGTAAAAACCAAACAAAGAGAAAAAAAGCCTAAGGGCCACCAGGAAAAGCTCTTTTGGTTTCTACCTTCCCTGGCTGGGTGGGATGGACCGCCATCCCCTGCCCTGAGGCCAGCCCAGCAGCACTGGGGCCCACTTGGCTCCCTGGCAGGTGCAGGGAGGAGGGTAAACACCCTTCACTCCATTTCTGGGTCATGTCTGGAGGAATTACACACGCACACACAAACGGGAGCTGCTTCCCCACGGCTGCTTCCCAGCACCCGGCGGAGCTCCCGCTGCCTCCCGGCCCCTCTGCCCACGCTGCCGCCCCGCCGGGATCACGGCTGCTCCCGGCCTTCCCACAGGGCTCTGCTAATGACTCACCGCTCCTGCTCAGCTCTAATTAGGCTCATGTCTAATTAGGCTCACTGGAAAGATGTGGCTGGTGAGAAGCAGCCCTTTGGTGAAAGGAAAGGGGAAAGAAAGAGCATCTGGAGACGCCGGAGGGAGAGACGCCAGGCTGTGGTAAGAGGTCAGGGGGGATTGGGAATTGCCAGCTGAGCTGCATCTGTGCAAGGGATGGAGCATAAAGGGAGGAGAGCAAAGGGCTGAAAACAAGTCCACTCTGTATTGACACACAGGGGAGTTCCAGAGTGCAGGGAGAGTGGGGCAGGGGGAGCCAGTCCTGAACCTGCACCCTTGGGCATCCTTGAAACAGAGGCAGGAGAGTGGGCTGTGGAGCAAAGCCTGGTTTGGGGGTGATTCAAGAGGTGTGAAGGCAGCTTTAGGGGAGAAACAAGGAGCACCCACTGTCTGCCCATCCCTGTGAGAGCTGGGGGGGCTGATATCAATTGCTAGTGTCAAATACTATTTTCCACTTAATTTTTACATGGTTCAACCTCCTAAAAATCACCACATTTGCTATATTTAACATTCCTGTAGCAAATTAACAAGCCCCAGGTGCCTTCAATGGCAAAGGTAAGTCATTACCATTCACCTTGTATCTGATCACAAGGCATCTCACTCACTCACTGCACTAATTACAGTTTTGCCTTTCCTTCTCTTAATAAAACCTCTATGAATGAGTGGCCTGTCTGCAAGCCCCAGCCCAGCTTGCACCTGTGTCCTCCCAGACCTCCTGTTTCCCTCCCTGAAGCCAGTGCCAGGACTGAATCTGGCAAGGGCAGGGAAGGGGAAATGCAGATCATGCAAATAATGCAAATGTTAAAGGTATCACTAAACCGTATTTTCAAAGAGCCTCTCCTGTGCCTGTCAATGCTCCTTTTAGAGGCTCAACCCATTCTAAGGATCCTGTAGGACCCATTTTAGGTCAATGTGCCAACCACATCCAACAAACCCAGAGAGATCTTTTGCTCTAACTTCAGGTGCCAAGGAAAGGCTGGGCAAGAAAGCTGGGATGCTCAGAAACCCATGACTCTTTCTTGGGCCCATCTAAATTAATTGATCCAGGTGGTCTGGAGAGAACATCCATTTCATTATCTTGGCTGTGCTGTAATGCCTCAAGCATAGAAATTGTGAGCATATGGAATTGTGAAAAGCTGGTTAAGGATAGTCAGATTGCCACACGGATGTGTCCTGGAGCAGCAGGGTCTTTGCTTCCTCCTCTGCCAAAGGCAATTTGTATTGCCTGCCCAGGCTCCCCCCTGGCTAATGGAAACGGGGCTTTGGAGCGCACTGTGCGGGACCAGAGAAGCTCAGGCTGCCTGGTTTGCTCTACACCCCAACCTTTCCCTGGCAGGAGCTTGATTCAGAAAGGATTTGATTTTCTCCATGTGGTTTGTCATCAGTAAATGTGCTGTCCCATCTCCCATGACCAATGCCTGTTGTATCACAGCAGCATCTCCCGTTCCCAGCAGCTGATGTTGTTTTACTGCTGCCATGCAAAGGCTGGGGGTGCCCCAAGGAGTGCTTTTGCCAGGCATCCAGGTCACAGAGCCAAGAGGGGCCACAGGAAAATGTGCTTTTTAAAAGCCATACCCAGGAGCCGACAGTTTGGCAAAGGCTTTTATTCACCTTCTGTAAATAGGTGAGCCGGGACGCCTGGGAATGCAAATAAACCCGGGACTACCGAGCAGCCATTGAGATAAACGAGCTCTTTCATCTCCTGTCTCACACCCAGGGGCTGCCTGTCTTGGAGCAAGTGCTGCGTGACAGGGTGTAGGTTCAGGTACATTGACGTGACTTGGGCTTTCAGAACAGCACGTGCAGCACAGCTGAGAGGAGGGGAAAACACCAGCAGTGAGTGCACTGGGAGGCTGGCGCTCCCCGATGCCCGCTGAGGAACAACACAACACCCCAAGCACCTGACAGCCCAAAGCTTTGATCAATACTTGATTCTTGGGGCCGTCTTGTGCTGGGTCAAGAGCTGGACTTGATGCTCTTTGTGGGTCTCTTCCAATCCAGGGTATTCTGATTCTATGAATACATTATCTGATTCTCCTCGAGCATCCTTTCTCCTTCCCAATCATACCTCTGAAGGCAAGTGGAGTAACAAATGGAAATGAAGCAATTCCTCCGCCTCAAAATCAAGACACAGCAGGTGAAGGGTGCAGGTCTCCTGCTTCTCCTGCCTGGGGAGAGGATGGCAGAGTCCTGTGCAGGACTGGCAGTACAGGGCCAGCAGTGATTGCTTCTATGATCCAGCAGAAAATGGTCATGGGGAAACTCCAGCCATTGTGGTCCTCCGTGACTTCTCATCGTCATGGCTCTGTACTTCTGGCACCCTCTCCTGCCTGGACTGATGCCTGCAGGCACTGGGAACACCGTGTACCTTATCTTGGAATCACAGAATAGTTTGTGTTGGAAGGGACCTTAAAGATCCTCTTTCCATCACCCCTGCCACAGGCAGGGAATTTTCCACTAGACCAGGTTGCTCCAAGCCCTGTCTGACCTGGCCTTGAACACTTCCAGGGATGGGGCATCCACAGCTTCTCTGGGCAACTGTTCCAGTGCCTCACCACAGAGAATTTTCTTCCTTTCATCACCTCCTCAGTGAAGACCTGGATCCTGGATACAGCATTTCTGATGGGTCTCTTCTTGCAGGAGAGATGGGAATACCTAAAGCACACAGCATCGTGGACCTTGTCCTGGGATGAGATGCAGCATCTATGGTTCTCTCAGCCAAATAAGCCAAAAACCTGTGTGTCTAGGATTTGTCAAAGACACAGAGCTGTGTTAGGGGGTTACAGGAACTCTGTGCCATCAGCCAGCACATGCAGCCCCCCCCAGACTCCCATTATTCTCACTCACGGGGCTGAAGAGGCAGAGAGATCAGCTGTGACACTTCTTCTTCTTGTACAAGGATGAACAGCCCTTTGTGGTTGGGGGGGGGGGGGGAGGAGAAAAACCCAAGGATATCACACAGCCATCTGTCCTTCAGTAAAACACCAATCTTCTAAGAAGAGGAAAGTAAGTCAGAGTCCAGTGGGTACAACCTGGAACAGAGATGATAAAGGTAATGCAAACATTTGGTTACAGGTTGGGGGTTAGGGCTCTTCATTCAGCCTTGGTGCAAAAAAGTCAATAGCAGAAATACCAAAGGTGTGGGAAAAAATGAGGCAGAAAACTCAGACTTAAAATCAAATTTATTTAGAGGAAGAATGACTTTACAAGAGGTTGATATTGATAACTAAAAAGGAAGATAAATAAAAGCTTGTTACAAAACCTAATGGTTTCCGACAAGTTACAGAAGAACTGAAGAATTTTACAGTCAATAACCTGCTCACTTTTTACATAATTACAAATTAACATACAGCAATTAGGTTTTACCCTCTTCTTTAAAAATCTTTTTTTCCCAACTTTTATTCTTTACGGGTTCAACATGAAAATGCAAAGCTTTTTTTTTTTTTTTTTCCTTTTTGTTTTTAATAAGAAACAAACCAAAAGCAGAGGTATATCAGGTTATTATAATACACCTCACTGTTCTGGGAATTACTCAAGTGCATTCCATATTAGTACAAAATAAACACCAGGCTAAACTTTAACCATAGGCGAACTGAACTGGACACAGTTTTTTATTTCATTTTTTGAGTCAGTGTTCAATATTGATAAAGAAAATTGCAGAATTACTTTAGAGCATGGAAAGGATAGATACCTATAGACAGCTTAAATACATACAAAGCTCATAGCTGTATGCAAAGCAGTGATTGTTATCCTGTTCCCCCCTCCCCCCAAGCAATGGAAGCTGATTTATATTTGGGCAAAGCATCAGTGTCAGTGAAATGCATGTGGAAGGAAAGGGCATAGAGCCCTGGAAACGCAGGTGGGAAGAGAGCTGGCGTTACACTTCTCATCACTGAAGAGCACAAGGTGCAGGAGATTTGGCCAGTTCAGCTCGCCTATATTTAAAAATTAGCTGTATCACCAACAAAGAATTGTGGATTGCTGCTCCTTCTGACACATGAAGCAAGAGTTATGAGCAGCAGGGGAGGTTTTTTATTTAAAAGGGTGCCCTAGATCATGACAAATTCCCAAACCTGGCCAGCAGGCAGAAAAATTTCCAGAGTTCTGGTTAACAAGGAATGTTTTGTGGGATTTTAGCAGATACTCTCCTGTGTCCCCTGCCCAGTCCTCCCTTGCTCCATGCCATAGATATCCTAGACAGCTTCCTTGGGATTTGGCACCTGAAGAACCTCTTCTGACTAGGTGGCATGTGGAAGGACTGGAGTTGGGTGTTTCAGCAACAGCTGTGGGATTTCCTAGTGACTCAAGGAAGGTGCAAAGGTGATCGGACTCTCTGGATGCAAATCCACACAAGCTGATGGCATTACTGAGGTGTCCAGCACTGTCACACCTCCAGAGGGAAGAGTCCACCCTCAGTGGGGGTGAGAGCTCCTGTCCCAGGAGGTGGGAGGTGTCCCAGTGGCCTGGACAGTAAATACCTTGGTGCATGGAAAGAGCCTCACTTATTTGGATGCATCCCCTCACATCTCCTTCGCTCTGAGTTTCTCCAAGGAAAAGGAAATGGAGGGAAAACCACTGGCAGGTTGCTTCCCTACCTGTGAGGAAGGTGATGGTGAAGTGGGCATGGGCTCTCCTGGGGGATATACCTGAGCCAGCAGAAGCCAGTTCTCTTGTCCTGCCACACAGCCTACCTGCAGTAGGACTGTTGTCAGATTCGTACCCACTTTGGTCTAAAAATAATACAAAAAGCTTGGCCCTTCTTTCCCTCTTGGGGAAAAGCCAAACCACACCAGGAACACACCTACTTGCAGCTCTGATTTTGCTGGGGGGGGATACAGAGGGGAAAGCAATGGCAAAACTGATTGTCTGCAAATAACCATAATTAAAAGGGGCAAGACCAGTTCCATTTAAAGTGCTTTATGGCATCAAACTGACATCAAGTTACGTGTTGAGATGATCACTTCATATAAAAAAATCTTAGGCCAACCCCACACAACTCCATTGAGTCTCCCACCCTTTGCTACAGCTACTCTCTGCTGCTGGGTATTCTGGCACCCCCAGCTAATACTGGCCACTTCTGTACTTGTCTGAGCCCACATCCTCACTTTCCCTGGACACTGAAACCCCTCCTGTTGGGCAGTGGCAAAGACCAGGCCAAGAAAAGCAACTCTGATTTCTGCCCGCCATGAAACACCAGCACAAACAGCTCCAAGAGCCCTCGCAGGATCCTCTTCTCCGTCCAACAACATGGGCTTCAAACAGATGTTTTTGAACCTATCCTGAGTCCCAGGAACCCAATGCAAAACAGGGTGGTTTGGGTGCTCCAAAAGGGATCAAGGGACTGACTCTGGGAACTAGACAGCAACAGGCTGGGCTGAAGAAGCAGCATGTTTCCTTTCAACAATTGCAGGATGGATGCCAGGCATGGAACTGGAGCAAATGCAATTTTAAGGCCAGGAAGAGGATGGGTTTTGCTGCTGTAAAGCTGGGACCATGCCCTAGCAGACAATGCTAGACAACCTTCAGGGATCAGAGCAGGAATCTGACTCTAGGAACCTATGCCAAGCCTTTCCAAAGAAAACCTGAGATGGGAAAAATAAAAGGCTAAAGAGATAAAAACAAGCCCTTACCTTCCTAAAGGTGAAAGAAGGAGGAAGCAGTGTGGGAGGAAAGGCTTCATTCCAAAAAAGTGAATCATACAGTAACAGACATCCTCCAGGGACAAAGGTCTGTCCACCAGAATTTAAGACACAAACAGCTTTGGTACACAGGATTTCTGGTCAGTGTATTTCTGACCCACACCCATGGTTTCTGTCAAGGAACTGGAGGGACCTTGGGAGATCACTTAGCCAATACTATTTGCACTTCGGGCATTGAATGCTCTTTTTGATTTGCACAGGCCAGGAGAGATGGTGAAGCCAGGAAGAGACTCAACCCTGCTGGCATGGGTCACACATCTGCCTTTGGGTGCCCTTCTCAGAGCCGTGGGACATTGCTGTGTTGTGAATCTGGCATGTGCTGTGACTGGGGAAAAGACAGTGGGATAAACTGAAAAGCTCATAGTGGCAAAGGCTGTTCCAGGCTGAGGGGAACTCAGACCTACCAGTGCCCTGATCTCTGTTCACACAGCAGTAAATGAGCCACACACTGCTTTGGTTTCCAAAAATTTCAGCTTGGCACATTCGCGTTTGCAGATGTATAAACAGCAGGGCAGAAGTTACTTTCTGAAGTTGGTGGTTTTCTTACAAAAAAGGTAACACCACACCACCAGCACGCCTCCTTCAGCTCCCCTCGGGTTCAGGAGAGCAACCAGACCCTCACATCACTGCAAGGCACTCCATGCTTTGCTTTTTCCTTTGCCTCCAAAGGGAATGAGAAAACCTAACCAAAATGTTAAAACAAGGAAACTAATTGACAGGAGGAGCCTTGTCTGAAGTCACTGTGTCTTTTTCCAGACTTTTTTTGGCTTGAAGATGCTCTGCCTTGAAGAAAGCTCTCAGGTGAAATTGTGTGACTTTGGGCATGGAATGAGCTGCAAAGCAGCACTGCCCAACCCCATGGTTTGTAGGAAACAGGGAGATGTGAACATTTGGTTTACCAATCTTTTGGTAAGAAAACAAAACAAATAAACAAACCAAAAAAAAAAGGGGGGGGGGGGGAAGAGAAAAAAAACTCCAAATCATTCCCCAAACAAAAGCAAAAGTAAAAAGAAATAAAAAAATAAAACCAAGTAAACTTTTTTAAAAAAACTCTTTCAGATAAAATGAAAGATAAATATTTTTGCAAGCCCTGCTTGCAATTAAGAACAAGCACCAAATAATATTAAAAAAAACCCCCAAACCTCAACCCTTTTTCCTTTCTTTTTTTTTCTCTTTTTCTTTTGAGTCTTAATAGTGTAGAGAGCTTCCAAAGCAAGCAGGGTTCCTGCACCAAGACAGCCCAGCCCAAGCATCCACCTCACCATCAATGCTGCTGATGCTCGTCAGCACTCACTAACTCTGAAAACTGCTGCGGGTCACCAGCTCGTGACAAGCCTGAGAGCAAACTGAAATCAAACAATAGTGCAAAAAGAGAAATGATTTGTTATTTCAAAGAAAAAAAAAAAAACTGGTAGGAAAGGAAATGCACCTGACAGCTTCAAACTCTGAGCAAAACCTTGACCTATTTTGAAGCTGGTAACCATTTACAAATCCACTCGGGTAATTCTCCTGACAGGGATTGGAAGAAAGGTGATTTTTGAGAAAAGTGTGTCTTTTTGCATTTCTCCTCCCCTGCCGAACACATCCCTGTGTTCAACAACTGTACAGACACCCCACAGCTGGCACAGCAAGAGCTGCCCTCGACCCTCCTGTTCTGCATGGACACTTCACCCCAGAGGCCAAAGGGACATGCTACGCTGGACTCCAGACCTGTCCCACAGGGGTTTGTCCATCAGAACCTTTTTCTCCCCAAAAATGGTTCCCAAGTGCCCAGTATTGCACAGCCATAGGGACAGGAGCCATCTCCTTGGAGCTTGCCCCGCTGCCCCACAATGTCTCACTGACCTGCTCAGACACTGCTGCTCTCACTCTGCCTCAGAAATGAGCAGGACAAGTGAGAAAATCCAGAGAAACAGAAGCCAAACAGTAGCACAAAAAGCAGGCTAAGAAGAATACAGAGAACAGAACAAAGATCCCTAAAAGCAGATTTTCAGCCATCCCTCCACTAAGTCATTAGGCTTATATGGGGATGTCAAATGCAACTGGAGATCTCTATTCCAGCAAAAGGATAATCTTTACTTTGGGGATGGGAGGAAGTGAACTGGAGCTCAAACAGATTGTGTAAAAAAATGTTGCTTACTGTTGTTCCCATTTGAACACTGTCTGTTCTGGCTCCCTGGGATTGCCTCACCAGCCTACCAAAATTCTCTTTTCTGTGCCATTTTAAATATACCCAGTGATGTCCTGCTTGACTCTGAAAACAAAGTTTGACATTTAATTCCTCTGTCCTGCAGAAATAGCTCAGAATGATTTTAAATTTTATTTTTTTATCCTCTGGGTTGTTGCTTCTGAATGCTGTTACTGCTTCCTGGTGTAAGGTACCCTTCTGAAACCAAACAGCCCCTATCCCACGAGCACAAAAGGGGTGTGCAGGTCACTCGGTTCCAGTCGGAGCAGTAAGGGCAAGATATTTAATATCTACACACTCCCTGAAAGTCATCAGGTATCATCTATCCCCACGGGTGGACCTGGGCTGTAGGGACTGTAAGCATATCCCAGTGGATACATAGATACATATATGTATATGTACAGTATATCTATATATGCCAGTGTGTACGCACCATTTGTAGAGTCCTAATCTTTTGCTAAATGCTTGGTTTTGGTTCTTTTCCCCAGTACAGGGGAATTTGAAGGCACAGACCCCTTAAGGCTATATTTTCTCATCCTT
Source organism: Coloeus monedula (assembly GCF_965178545.1). Taxonomy (NCBI): domain Eukaryota; kingdom Metazoa; phylum Chordata; class Aves; order Passeriformes; family Corvidae; genus Coloeus; species Coloeus monedula. The sequence goes on from NC_138794.1 coordinate 6,591,681, forward strand.
TAGCAGTAAGAAGAGACAGACAACATCTATCCCAATCCGTTTGACCCCAGGTTTGCACAAGGAGATGGTCCTGTGAGCCATGCAGGCACAGCCTCTGCAGGGAGAATTCACCCAAAACCACAGGAGAGAGGCCCTTATCCACCACTTAGCAGACTTCAGAACACGTTTTATTTAAAACCTCCAGATGCTTGTCCAGCGCAGGCACCAGCCACGTGCTGTGTCACAGGCAGGGAGATGTCCACGGTGCCAATGCCACGAGTGACCACTGCAACAGTCCATGCTCAGCAGAAGATCTCCTCACCCTCTGGAGGTGCTTCTGACGAGTGAGAATCTGCAGCACCCAAAAACAACAGGTGGGAATCACTACGGGAACATGGGGATACAGCAGGCAGAGTAAAATGCCTGGAGCCTCCAGGGGGTCCGTGTGCACAGAAACCCCGCTGTCTGCCAAATCCACTGGGTTCCTTAAAGGATGTTCAGTTCCCTTATGAGCTACCATGAAATTACACCTTGTAATGGGTGAGATTTCCTGTGCACAAGCTGGAAAACATCAGTGAGCTAGCATGAATGAAACCGGTCATCCGAGGGCATGTGATCAAATTTCATGTGGGTCAGAGGTTTGAGCTGCAGCTCTGAGTTCCTAAGGGGATGCAGAACTACCAGACAAAAAAAAACTGCATGGTTTTTTTCCAAACAAGAGCTTGAGGGGAAGGGAAAGGCCACCAGAAGGCTTGTGGGTATCACTTCCAAATTACCACAGAGCTAAAGCAGACATCAGGAGCTGCAACAGCCAGGAGCATCCCAGCAGCAGCTCCTTCTGAAAGGACAGACACTGAAGCAGAACATTTTCCTCCTTGAAGCAGAGAATCCAGCCCATGGGATAGGAAAGGGAAGAAGCAGAGTGTGTCCCTCTGACAACCCCAGGGGCTGCAGAACAGGCAGAAAAGCCCATGGAAAATCACTTCAAGCTGGGAACTCCACTCAGAACAGCTGGTCTTCCCCATCCCTGCGTCACCATCCTCATTTAAAGCCAGACTTTGTGGCTCCCACAAGTTTTATGGCTGAAGGAAAACAGCCAACTTACCAACCCTGAAAAAACACCTGTGAGCTCTCCTGACACTCACCAGACTGTTGGGAGCGATGTCCCCTGCCCTTTTTCTTCTTTTCCTTCTTCTCCTTTGGTTTGGCTAAACTGAAGAGGCGAGTAGGCATCTGGGTCTGTTCCTCAGCTGCCTTGTTAGTCTGGTTTGTTGTGCTAAGCAAATGGAAAGTGCTTTTCTCTTTGTGTGTCCTTGAAAGACTGTTCCTTTTGGGGGAGACAGACAGTTCTGCGTCAAAGTGCCCTTGTTTAGGAAGGGAAGGGCTCTTCTGTGTGGAGCATTCATCGATGCTGGACTGGGAGGAGACTCTTGCAAGTTTCTCATGTAGGTTTGATACCTAGAAAGGAAAAGTGTTTCCTGAAATAGGCTAGCACAGAACATGGATAGAAACAGTGTGTCCCAGACCACTCACAGAGGTTGTTCTTGTGAACATCCAGCCCATTCACCAGGTAAAACGTTGTCCCCATCCAGGCAAAGTAAAGAGAAAAGCCCTCTCTGTTCAAGATGAAGAAATGAGGCATACAAAGAGTAACACTCCACTATCTTTTGCTCCTACATGTACTATGCTATGTATCAACAAGCCAAGGGCAAATATTCTCTAAGATCTCAATAGCAAGACTCACCCTGCATCGTTTGCACACACAGATGGTGGCAGGAGGCCAAGGAGCAGCATGCCTCTTTGGGAATGAACGCCAGCACACAGCACGGGAGCACCATGTGTCAAAGGAAGCCTTCCCAAGCAAAAGATGAAAGCAAAAGCATTTTTCCTGATTTTTTTTTTTTTTTCCTAACGGCTGTCTCAGGATGTAATTGAGCTTGCACATTCAAAGGGAAGATCAAAACAAGCCCAACAAAGCTCGACTGAACCCTCTATTAATAGCTCTGCAATGTCAGTCAGATACCTGCCTTGAGAAGGTGCTTCCTTCTCCTAAATCTCTCAGGCCCTGCAGGCATTTTACCTCTCAGCCTCTCCCACTGCATCCATGCCCCCTTGTCTACAAGTGCTTGGAGCTGGAACAGTTTCACTGTCTGCTTGGAAAACTTCTGGCTTGATCAGGGGCTGGGTGGGAGGGAGCAGGGCCTCCTCTGGTGATTAGCTTTTCAGAGCTCACTGCTCAGCTCCACAATTAGGCTGTTCAGGCACCCAAAATCATTTCCATTCTGCAATGCAACATTTATAAACTAATTCTGCTACATCTCTAAGCAAATTACAATCAGAATTAGTGAGTTATGAACAAACAAATGATCAACAGGCTTAAGGATTAAATTCAGCCCGTGTTTTGCCAATGATGCTTATTCTCCATCACACTGCTGCACAGTTGTAAAGAATTAAACCTTAGCTTACTGAAAAATGCCCAAAGCAGGATCTGTGTGTGGGTTTTTCTTTGTGGTTGTGCGCAGCCAGACACCAGAAGCCTCTTCCAGCAGAGCTGGGGACTTCTGCTCACTGAGCCACAACTGGACTGCAGGTGCTCTTTTCAGGACAAGGGCAATGCCGTCTCTTTGCTGGATATGGAGAATGCTTTTGGAGATGGATGTCAGCATGCAAACAGCCTTGCTCTGCAGTTATCAGCCTCACAGGTGATTTTTGGGACAGCTGGAGGCTGCAGGTTACCCACAACGCTCAGGCTGTGTCTGACAAGGATGTCTCCTCTGCCTGACCACTCCCCAGAGCTCTCGTGGGGCGAAGGCCAACATCAGGCAGGGTCAACCTCCTGGGATTGCCTAGGGCATTTTCCCTGGGAGCCTGCCACCTCCTCTCTGCCATCCCACAACACACAGTCAGGGACATGGGCAGAGCTCAGGTTGCCCAGCACTGGCCAGGCACCCCCAATACACCATGAAGCACCAACACTGGCAGTCCCTCAGCAGCTCCAGAGGTGCAAAAAATGCAGCACTGCACATCACATGCAAGGGAAGAGCCAGTTTTAAATACCAGGCCCCACATGTCTTGGGCTGGGCTTCCACCAGCTGTGTGCCCTGTGAGGGGCACACAGTTCACCCAGGGGTTGGCTGGGAGCTCCCTGCAGGGACCAGCTTCCCTGGGAGCCTGGCTGTTGGCGTAATTTACCTGGTTGTGGTCAGACTCCTGCCGCATTTGAGCAAATCGCTCCACGTCCTGCTTGAGCTGCACCTTCTCCCTCTCCAGCTGCTTCTGCGCCGTGCGGAGCCTCTCCAGGTCGAGCTGGTAGGCCGCCTTCTTCACCTGCAGCTCCTCCCGCTCCCGCTCCAGCTCCTGCCTCAGCCTCTGCACCTGCTCCTCGCGCTGGGCCAGCTGGGCCTCCTGCTCTGCCAGCTCCTTCTCCCGGACTTCCCACTCCTTCTCCCTCCTCCGCCTCTCCTCCTGGTGCTGTGTCTGCTGCTTCTTCAGGTTGGCCAACTCCTGGCGCTGCTTCTCCAGGTTGCGCTGCTTCTCCTGCTCCAGCAGCGAGTTGGGCCGGAAGAAGCTTCGGCTCAGAGCCCTCTCGCTCAGAGCCAGCTTCTGGTCCTCGATGTAGGTGTCCTGCTGCAGCACCACACCCTGGGAGAGAGGAGACAGAAATCACTGCAGCATCCTCTCTGTGGGAAGAGGCCCATCCCTGAAAAACTCAGGGTGCTGTACTGAACCCCTTCTTCTCCCACCAAACTTGCAGCCCAGCACTGCTGCCTGGCAGCTGGGTTACCAGAGCATGCTGGCAAAGCATCTCCCCCAGCAGCTTCCCAAATTCAGGCCAGCACTGGTTCTCTAAGGCAGCAGCTCATTCCCACAGCCTGTAAGGTGGCCGTGGAGTGTCCAGCCATGCAGGGATGTGACAGGAGAAGGGGAGACAAGGGGCAAAGCATGACTGGCAGCTCAGGCAAGCAGTGTGTGGGGGCAGGGTGAAGGGCTAAGCCTACCTGCAAAGCACTGAGCAGCTTATGGAGGCTGGTAATAGTTTGGAGGACCTGCTGCGAGAAAACAGAAGCGCTGCTGTTAGATCTCACCGAGTGCTGGGTACGTGGACAGCACCCTCTCTTGCTCTGTGTCCCACCAGTGGGTCTGACAAACTGCACAGCCATCCCTCTGCACCCTGCTTTTCCTCACTCTTCCCTTGCAATGACTGCATCACCCCCCAGTACACCAGTACATCCCTTGGACATCTTCCAGAAGTACCTGGCATCATCTTCCTCCCTTCCCTAGCTGTCAGTGCAGCAGAGGAAGGAACATCTGCATAGGTACCTCATGGCACACAGCTCATGAGAAGTCCTGAGTTGCCTCTGCAAACCATTTCCCAAAGCATCAGCTTGCTCAAGAACAAGCAGAATAATTGGGATGAAGCCCAGAAGTTCACTTAAAAATTTCAGGGAATATATTCCAAGGGGCGAAAAAAAAAAGCAATCTTAAAATAGATGTGGACTATTTGTACCCTTCTCCCCCCAGCTGACCCATACAAGTCCCACTGCCACCAGGCAGAAAAGCTGCACTACAGCAGGCACACAAGTGCAGCAGGTGTGTTCCTGAAGGCTTTCTGAAAATACAGAAATGCAAAGACCTCGTGCATCAATACAGAGCAAGCTACTTTGGAGTGATGTCGTATCCCTAAATTTAGCCTAGCTAAAAATTTCTCTGAATCTCTCATATCCTACAATTAATTTTAAGAAGAATAAAAAGCACTTCAGTATTTGCAGTAGTGGAGTGATAGCCAGTATTAAGAGAACTGCTTCTCATTTTGTCATTAATGCTAATTGGGAGTTATGAATGTGTATCAAAGGGAGAATAGACATCTAATTGCCCCAATTCACTGCACCTGCAACATGAAATTAAACTCTCTCTGTCTGCAGATGCACAATAAATACAGCCTTGTGCATCCTGGTGGTAATTAACCCTTGCTGCCTATAATCAGCACATATCATCTTGCTGGCAAGCAGATGACAATCAGTGAATTCCCTGTCTAAACATCCAAGGTTAAACAAACAGATGACACAGTGGGTTCAGCTTAATGTATTTAAAAGTCTTGATGTGCTTCAGCAAATTAAATGTGTTTTCTTCTACATTATCACCTATTGAGACAAATTCTCTAGCCACTTAAATGAAGGAAACAGCTGAGCAATGGAATCAATTCTTACCTCATTATTCCTTTTCAGCATGAACATCAAATTAGCATTTCCACCCTGTGACAAGATCACAAATTTAATATGAGGACAATGAAAAATCCCAGTAAATGTCTTCTGAAGCTGAACTAATGACATATCCATTAAACACTCCCCTCCACCTTCCATTTTGGGAGAATTCATGCATTTTTTTAGGCTCCTTAGAATCATATACAATGAAGTGTTAAGTAGGTATTATTTTGCAGTTATGTGACGCATTGATCCCCAGAAAGAAAAGATGCAAGGTTGTAGCTGACCTCATCATTTCAATAACAATGCATAATGAAACATAGGCTTTGGCTGACCCACAGACAGATGGTAGCTAACCTGTGCCACTAAGGAGCACAACTGATTCGCAGTGGTTTTCAAGAAGGTGGTTTTGGCCGCATATTTCACGTCTTATTTTTAACTTATTAGGATGTATCTAATTGTCAAGAAATTTTCAGGCATTTTTCAAGGCTAGAACTATCACTCCTGGAATCTGAATTCAGTGGTAGCAGATGCACAAACTAAGCTGTACCTTCTTTAAAATGCTGTCTGACTCTGTTCTCCGAAGGTCCTGAGCATCGTCGCCTTCATCTTTCGCTCCACCTAAAGGAAGAAGCCAGCATTGACATTAGTTATTCAACATTTTAAGGCAGAGATGAACTTGCTAAAGTCTGAGAAATTTAATACAGGAAACTCACCATGTTCCACAAAAGCGGACACAGAGCTCTTGACATTTTAACTAAAAGCATTTGAGCCCTAAATATACGGAACACGTCAGCACTACCAGAAAAAGTGGATGTGAATTTAGATTAGGATTGGCTTTGGTTTCAGAGAATGTGCTGATAAATTCGGCACACTGCTATTAACTGGTGCTCTGTCTAGCCCCTGCACTGCTGTCTGCTACCACAGAATACTTGCTGAGAAGACATGAGGCAGCATAAGAGCAGATGGAGGACGATAAGAGAATCATATCAGGGTATATTATTGCAGGTATAGTTTCAATGCCTCTCTTGTGCAAGTTAATTTACATCTGGGTCAGATACCGCTGTGCAACACCCTGTGTAATTCTATGCTAACAATTTATCATTAACCTTAGCTATCAGATACCTGGATCTTCAAAGGGACACTGGGCTTCTCTTTCTAACTTGCCCCCGGATGGCTCATATCAGTGCTCCTGAGCAGGACTGAATGGACCTGTGAGGACAGGAGGGCTCTGACCCTCCCCCTGTGCTGCCCTTCTGCTGAAAAGGAGTCACACAGACCTTCCATCCTCTAGCTCTTGCCAAGACTCTTGTACTCCCCTTGCCAGCTGAGATGCAGTCCATGGGGAAAACCCTTCCTTCTCCCACTCTTAAAGACAAACAACTTTACATACACCTGATTCTGCAGCAGCATGAAGGACACCTGGTGCAAAGGCCCTCTCCTCCCCCCACCCCTGAGGCTGGCTCTGCTATTAGAGGCTGATCCTCCAGGCCTCCTAACAGACCTGCTCTCCTGCGCCACATCCTGGGACCTTCCACCTCTCTGCAGGAGGAAACTCCTCCCTTCTGCTTTGCTGGAGGGGACAATGAAGGGGTGTCAGGTTATAAGCCTTGCCCAAGGTTTCACAGGTTGTGAACAGAAGAACTGAAGATGAATGCCAGGTTTCATACCTCCTGGGCAGAACAAATAGGCCCTGCATTCTTATCCCAGAATCTCCCAAGACCCTAAAACTACTGAATTAGAATCTAATTCATAAGAGGCTATTTCTACAGAAAACTTAGATCTGGGCAACAGCCTGAGGTTGTCCCATTCATCATTGCAACAGAGAGAGGCACAACCCTCAACAAACCCCTCCAGTGCGAGTATATTTGTCATCATGATGACAAGGCCTGTGGAGGGCTTTGCAGCTCTCCAACAGAGCTGGGAAAACCTCTACATAGTTCTCATGTCTGACTGTCTGGAGCTAACACTGCTCCTTTAATGCAGGAGGTCAGACGAGGTCCAATGATCCCAGTGCTGAGACAGACACTAGCACAGCAAAACTGGTTGTATTGGGAGTGCGAACGAGACCACAGAGAAAGGAATTTGAGGACAAGGAAGTTTCTGATGACTAGAGCAAAGAAAGAGGGCATTGGGAAGCAGCCAACTATGCAGCTGAAATAAGTAGTCACGCATTTCTTTGGGAGAGACCTAATTGCAGGAATAATACATGCAGATGTAGGTGCAACACAAATGCATAGAGAGCAGAGACAGGGGAGAAGGTGTTTGATTCAGCAATATCCACATCCATTTGTAAATGCAACAGCATCAGGCTCCTGCTGAGAAGAAAAGTGCAGAACAAAGAACAGAGCTGTAGATTTTACAATAATAACATGAAGAAACTAATTTATTGAGAAGCCAAATGCTTTTATGTGGCATGTAAGTAAAATAGCAAGTATAACTTAGAGCACAGAGAGGAGTGCAGAGTTCAGATGTTTAACCCTCATGTGGCCACAGGTTCTCAGCTACCATCACCCCACCTGTACACAGGTTTTTTTCCTAATCTGTGATTTAATCTATCAACTATTGTTGGAGAGGAGTTGTGAAACCCAAACCACCAGTTGAAGTCCTTCTGAAGCAAGAGGATATGATGACATGTATTATTAACAAATTCTGATGTGCACACATAGAACTACTCACCCTTGGAGGCGTTCATCTGATGACTGTCAAATCCTCCAAAAGTTTCTGCCCTTCTAGGGAGTGAGATGGGGCCAACTCCTCCCTCCTGATCCATGGCAGTGCTGCTGACCTGCTGTCCAAGAGCAGTGCCCAGGCTCCTGTTCACCAGGTCTTGCAGCAGTTCAACTGAGAAAAAGCAATGATGTCTCTGTTAAAGCCCACCGCAGGTTTCTGAGCTATTTTCATCCCTGCCTGAACTCGGGTTAGAAATTCTTTGCTGTACAAAGAATCTAGGTTTCTGTGACAATGATATGAACAGTACACACTGCCCCTGCAAAAACTCAGTCTGTCTCACCACTAACTCCAACTTTTGGAGCTCTGCACAAGCTTACACCTCCCTCTCTTCCTCCAGGCAACCCCAATGTGCTCTGGCAATGGCATTTAATAGTTTTCAACCTCTCCAAAGATCATACTGGAAAGCTGCCTGAGTTTCCACCTACCCTTGCCTTTGTCAACAGAACTGCTTGTCCCTTGCAGGCACCACAAGCGCCTGCTGGAACCCAAGCCCCACCCTCACATCTTGCTGAGATTGAAGCACAGCAAAAGCCTGGATGGTCCAAATTTCAGACAAGGATAAATCCCATGCTGCTCCTGACCCCAAAGCAGGTTCAATGCATGGTTTTCTTTGTGCTGACTTTTCTGCCCTCTTTCAACACCCCCCAATATCTGGCTCCTTTCCTGATCCTCATGACCTGTCCCTGAGACAATACCAGGAAAAGCAGTTTCTCCTTATCTTGTTATACTGACAAAGAGAAGATGTCCCCTGCAGAACTGGTGTTTGAGAACTCAAGTTGAAGGGTGTGTTGGTTAATGTAATTTATGTGTCACCTGACTGGCTCACCTTCATTTATTGCAGTTTTCATGATGGCCTCTCCTTTTGGAGCCTCTTCTGTGTTGGCTCTGAAGAGCAGCCTGGAGCCTGGCATCTCCTCCTGCACAGAACTGTCTGCCATGTCCCGGAAGATCTTCGTCTTCTCCTCCAGCAAGATCAGGATCTGTTTATCCTTCTGCTGAAGTTGTTCTGTGGGGGTGAACGGAAAATAGGGATGAAGACAGAAAATAAAAGCTTTGGCAAGGAAACTTGAGCGATTCCTGAGATATTGGCCCCATCTAGTGGAGCCTGACAATATGTGCTGGGTTTGGCAGCACGACAGTGCCCTGGGCAATCTGGCACAGCAGCGGCACCCAGCAGGCTCAGGAAATAAATAATGCAAGGAAGGTGAGCTGCAAACCAGGACTACAGTTATTTGCTGGATGCAGGATTGAAAAAAGTCACTGTTCGATCATGAAACCCAACCCAAACACTCCCTTACATTTTTCCACACCTGTTCCCCAGCTCTGTTCCAGGAAGATTTTACCTTTCAGTCCTCTCACTTTCGCATCAGACAATTTCTTTTCAAACTCAGACTCACAAGGGACTCCTTCATCTTCATCTCTATCCCTGGACAGGAGACACGGCTCAATTACTACAGGAACACACCCAGTGCACCCCTGCCTCACAAGAACAGCTGGGTGTCTTACATGGTGTTCACGGTGTCCTGAATGATCTGTATCCAGCCATTACGCTCTTCTTTGGAGCTGGCATGGACTTCCACCATTTCGGGATCTTTTCCACCCATGCTGATCAGGAACAAACCCTTCTCTTCATGAGCCACTTCTCGTACAATCAGCTTCTTCAGAGAGATCACAGTGGATTTCTGGTCCTTCAGATGGAATGAAATGGGTAAGAAGGGTGACCGATGCTAGCTCCCAGATTCAAACTAGCATTGAAAAGGTCCCCAATAAACCATAGTGCTACATGTACTCTCAGGGTGTAAACATTTTCTGAACCTACCGGCTAACTAAAAAACCCAAATAATTTAAATGGGGTCAAACAAAAGGGAAGGCTCTGCTTTCCTCCAACATCTCTGTAGGAAAAGCAATTTCACCTCACTCCCTTTCAAGAAAGAATTCATTTCAAATTGACTTTGTGGCTTTGTAAACTGTACCATATTTTGCTCTGAACCCATTTCCTGCTGCCCACACTCTCCCTGTCATTAATATCACAGCTCCTTGCACTTGGTGCAGCTTGCTAGCCTGCTTCACACTCAGTATCTTCACCATCTCTCTCCAGGATAGAGTAACACCTTGTTTTCAAATCCCACAAAACCTCTGCTGTTCTCAGAAGCTCACAGCTGACTCCTATGTGAGAACTCATGTGTGAGATGATGTTCACTATGTGCTATGGTCTCTGTGCCATCAGCCTGCTGGGTTACAACGTCCCCAGGCTGCTCTGTCATCTGCACACGAGTCAGCCCCTTTGTGCATTGTACCACATGCTACAGCTGCGGTGATCTGGTTCACTAGCAGGACTTGTATGCAAATCAGCTTCCCCTGTGCAGGGCACTGAGCCCGTGCAGAGGGTTGTTGGAACTGGAATAACAAATTATCAGCTTTCAAAATGCTCAAAGAGTGGAAAGGTCACTAGGTTTAGCCAGTCTAGACCATGCCTGGAAGGTACATCCCAGCAGACTCCAGGTTTTCTTTAGCAGGTCAGTGTGCCCAGCTGTTTTCAGGCACCTACCCTCAAACCTAATGTTTTTGCTCCTGCACATTACAAATATATTTCTCTAACATTTCTTTTCAAGCTGTTCTGTTGGATTTACTGCCCTGGCATTTCACCTCACTGTTCCCCCCCCCAGCAGCTCCCAACGTATTCAGACATTTCCTTCTGCTGAGGTTTACTTTTACAATGCTTGCATTATGCCCTCACCCCCTCCCACCTCAGTCACTGCTCCAGTGTGCACAAATTGCAATGCACAAGTGTTTCGAGTGACAGGCAGGTTTTCAAGGCCAATTATCAGCTGTGCCAAGGAGCTGCAGGAAGGGGAGGTGGGGCATGAAGACATGTTTTCCCATCAAAAAGAACGGAGTCTGCTCAGCAAACAAAAATGTTCCGAGCAAGAAAATTAAGTTGTTTAGCAGGCAATGGCTGGCTTTGCTGCACAGCACAACATCACGGGTCTCTTATAGAGAAAAAGCAAGAAGGAAAGAAGGTTGAAGCCTTACCAGTGAGGCAAAGACGTACTTCTGGTCTTTCTCCTGAAGGAACACGAGCGTGTCAGAGAGGAGAACAGCCTGGACTTCTGCAAAAGAAGAAGCACACCAGTGGAGTATAACCACACAACCCACCCCAGAACAGATGTAATTCTTGTAGTAACACCAGTGTTGGGGAGCAGCAGGGCTGGTTCTGCAAATCCTGGAAGCAGGATCAGCCTCCAGTTAGCAGGAGGAGCAAGGGCAGTTCCTGGAGATGCCAGGTCAGGTTAGCTCTGAACCAGCTTTGCATTAAGCAGGACACATCAGCTCCAGGGCATGCTGCAAGATTTGCTCTCATCCATCAGAGCAGGGGTGCTCCTCTCCAGCCACATGCTCACTACCAGTTAAGACATGGGCGTAACAGTGAAAGCCAGAGACAGTTATTCAATAGAAGCTCTGTTTTCTCAAACAATCAATATTTTTGCCCTCAAGCAAAATATCTGCACAGGAAGTTTTGGGTTTTATGGTTCTCTTGATGAGTGGCTTGCAGGGTGTAAATTATCGTGCAATAACAACATTTGTCAGCTACAGTTTCTTTCCCAGGAAATACTGACTTCAGGAGCCACCAGTAATTCTGCTCTCAGACAAACACAGCTCCAAGGGGAGCCTGCGTGAGACACAGGACCTGGCTTTCTTTCACAGGAGAAGGAAACACAACCTCAAGCCAACAGAAGATTTTAAATCAGTCTTTTCCCAGAGTACACGTAGAGCCTTCCAAGTCTCCTAATAACATATCATAAAGTTGCACAGCAACTACCAAGTGTAATGCCCCACCCAGACCCCTCGGTACAAAGAGGTTTTGTGTAATATACTTGGGAAATCTTGTGACAGAAAGGAAGTAAACCAAAAACTTAAACCATCCCATGGGTAAATCCTTCCAGTCTGTTTTGGGAAGACAGAATCCATTCCAGATAAAAGAACCACTAAACTTTAAGCAAAGCTGCAAAATGAAATCCAGGCTCGGGGAGGTTTGAAAAGGTGGCATTTGACTCCCTTTTCTCTGTTCCATGCACTTTGTGAGAGGGGAAATACTAAAACGCTTTAAATGTAAGTTTATCCTATAATTTTCAGTGCTCCATTTCAAATACCACAAAATAACCTGAATATGTGAATGATCTACTCTGTCCCTGGGTCTCCAGCCTGCCTGCAGGGCCTACCCTCACTGGGAGTTTGCACTACAGACATGTTTGCGCATTTCTATGACCAAGAAAGGCAAATGGAGCCTGTGCTTATCACGATTTCACAACAGCACCAGAACTTGCTTCATCCACCATCTAAAGGCAGTAGTAGTCTCGGGTGCCTAGAAATCATCTGTAAACTTCCTGCTTCAAAAACCTCAAAATAAATCATACCCCATTTGGAATTCCATGTTATCACCACCTCCCTGCACAGCACGGCATCAGGCTCCCAGGCCCCATTCATGCCCACAGACCGTAATTTAATCAGCTAATGCTGCAGGGAGGAGGGGAAGCCCAGCCTTCCTGCCAAGCCTGAGGCACAGCCCTGTCTGCTCTTACTGCTACTGTGGTCCCAGCTGAAGGATTCCTTGGGAGATTTAGTGTTTAATTCAGTGGAGAACTTCAGTGCACAGCACCTCAAAAAAACTTCTTCCACCTGATAACAAACCAAAAGCAACTCAAGGAAACACTGACCCAATAAGAGGCAGCTGCAGGGACACCAGAGCCTCTCCTGAACAGTTTGTGTCAACAGCTCTAAAGGTTCAAGAGCAACAAATGCCTCGGACATCTCCCTGGATCCCAGTGAAACTGGGATGGCACTGCTGCAGCCCTGCTGCAGCCCTTGGGGTGAAGGAAGGGCCTGGGAAGCTGAGGCTGGGTTCCAGATTTAGCCAGAACAATTCCTGGAACTGTGGCACAGGCACGGAGATCTGACTCTGTGCTCTTGGCAACTGCAGCCCCATCGTGTCCTCCTGGCCCAGAGCATCCCACAGCAACTCTGCTCCTTGGCTGACACACTGAAGTGTCACTGCCACCAGAGCCTTTAGCAGGCACACAGCCACCAGGAAGAAAAGCAGCTATCTATTGCCCCAGAACCCACACAAGGAATTGGAAATGCAATGGGGGAGCAGGGGTACAGCAAGGGAAAGCTGTCACAATCTGTCAAAGCAGAAGAATAAATAAAGGGTGGAGGCACCAATCTGAGGACTAATCCTGCACCCAGAGAGGGTGTGCTGCTTCCTTCCATAGCAGAAGGCAGGACAGTCTTACCTTTTAACCGGCCAGCTGCATTCTTTAGTGAAACAGGCCCATCTCGGATGAGTTTCCGATGCCTCAGATCCTCTCTTGCAAACATCTGGCCACTCTTCATCCTCATGATGGACTTGCTGTCCGTCCGGTTGTAAATCTCCCCAAGACGCATTTTCTTTTCATAATTGCTGACTTTGCTATTGACTGCAGCAATCACATCTTTAATGAGGTTTAATGACTGAGTCAAGTCTTCATGCTCCACTTCATTTTCTTTAAAAAAGAAACAGAAACATCTTGATTTGACTTTGTGCAGTCTGGCTTCCCAATTTTACTTCCTTCCTTCCTCTTCTCCCAAGTTCCCACATTATAACTTTTTAATACTTAAATGAGACATTTTTCCCCATTAAAGAGTTTCATAAGAGCTTTTACATATACATGGTTGATGCTGGGGAATATTCCAATATACTTTGTATATGAGACAGTATAGATCAAATGCACAAATTAGCCACATATTTTAGCCATTAGCAAAAAAAGCAAACCCGGAGACTTTGGAGCCTAGGCATGTTGCTCCATAATTAGCTAAATCAAGGTACCTAAACAACTAATCCTAAATGGAGGTATGGAACTGAGTGATCTCGTTGCAGTGGTGTGAGACAACAATGGCTCGATTAGCTGGTAATAAAATCTGCTTCAGCTGTAAAGGATCCAAAAAATTCACACTGGACAAAAACCACGTGCTTAGAATAGAGGAACTGGTTCCTACCTTTGGTGTACTGCAGTATCCTTTGTAAAAGGACCGGGTACTTTGTGATTCTCTGTGTTACCAGCAAGATACATTCAGGGATCCCAAGACGCCTCACCAGGGAGCTGCTCATTTTTTTCTAAGGAACAAAGATGAAAATTTCAGTTCTACAGCAAAACACTCCCCAGAGTGCAGAAAGGACATGCTTTTTCCATTGGCTACGTCTGTTCTGCCAGGTCCTACCTTGACAAATGCCTGAAAGCGCTTGTCCTTTGAGTAGAGATCTTTGAAGTAATTGACAGCCTCGTTGTGATGCCCGCAGAATTTGCCGTACGTTTTCTTCATTCGCTCAGCGTTCTCCCCAGAAAACTGCAGGGAATGGGACACACAGCTCCAACCTGCACTGAGCTCCTGGGGTGATGTCCCAGCAGTGCCTGCCAGGCTCTCAGAAGAACTTGATCAAATCAAACTAGTCCAAAGCATCCTCAACCATGCAAGCAGATGTCTAGAAAGTAAAGGGCTGATTTTGGGACTTCACTGAGCTCACACCTACAGCAAAATTTGGGATTCCACTCACAGGGCTTAAAAGACAACCACAAAAATTCAAGACAGACAAAAAGAAGACAGAAGCTGTGGATAAAGAAAAATAAAATGACCCACCCCGAGTTAAACACCAGGTCAGTAATGCAGCCAAGAAACACACTGGGCATATTTTGCTGTGAGCTCCTGCCTATGCTCCAGGCTGTGGTCAAACTGTTTTGTGCCTGTCACTGAATGCTTCTCTTTCCCAGAAAACGAACTAAATTCATTTTCAACAGTGGACCTTCCTCTGAAAGAGCAAAAAGTGCTTCAAAAAGCAGAGGCAGAGATTTTTATGTGTGAAGAGTAAAGGTGCCATCAGCTGTGTTTATCTGACAGGCACAAACAGGAGGGAAGGAAAAGCATCTGGCTTTCAGCTGTGTTCTCAGAACTGCAAACATTTTCCAGCACTTACTTGATTCACTAGGATGTCACCTATCCGCCTGATAACAAAGTTCTTTTCACTTTTGTCTGCCAGTGACTCCTTCTTCCTTTCCAGAATCCGCTGGAAAAACTGACTGTGGATGTGCAGCAAGTTTTCCAGGCAGGGAAAGATTTTGTCCACAACCTGCTGATCGTACTGCAGCTCCTTTAACATGGCTGCACTGTACACGTCGTTCATGATCTTCAGGGTGCGGACGTGGTGCATTTCTGTCTGCATTAGCTCTGGATAGGATGAGGACAAGAGTTCATTGGTTACCGCACAAGGAAAAGCTGCCATTAGAAAGCTTTTCCAATAACTGGGTTTCTCTAAGTGGCTCCAGAAAATTTCATGTCAGGAATTGTAACATCAGTCAAGAGCTTCATGAGTGAGAGAAACGGGGGGGAAGAGGAGTCTCACAACAGAGAGCTTTGGATGTTGCTGCTGAGGTCTCACCTTCAGCCCTGGTACCTTCTCCTTCCTAACACCTCACTGCCAGCCTCCACATACCCCACTTTTGCCATACAGGATGGCTCCTGAATCCCTCAGGAAAAGACTTCCTATCTAGCTCCTTGTGCTGCAACCCAATCTGAAAGTCATCAGCAGATAAATGAGGAGAGGCAATTTCTGGGTTTTTTTGATGGCTTCTGGATATGTGAAATGCAGAAAGATAGCTCTCACATAATGCATTATGTTTCTAGGAACTTCAGGAATGAGAGTTTGGCTTTTGAGGAGACCAAAGCAATGTTCCTATTCACCTGCCTAAAGCTTCCCAAATCCATGTGAGAACATTAAGGAGCTGTCTACAGTGAGTGTAAAGTGAAGGTGCAGATGTCTCACCATAAATCACATCTTGCCGTTTGACAACATCTTTGTATTGCTGCTGTAGGAACTTGCTGTCCACTACTTGGCTCCAGGACTCTGCTTCCAGCTGCTTGGAATCTAATTCCAGGTCTCCCATGAGCTGTCCTTCATTCATGTCTGCACCTTCACAAAGCAATGTAAGTGCCATTAACTTGTCCCATTTGAGATTCCTGTCTAATTATTTAGGTTTAGGCTTTGTCAGTCCCACCACAGACATCACACACATTCTCCTTTGAGAACACAAATGATCATATACCACATAAAGACTAGTTATGAAAAACACTTTTAAAGGTTATTTCCTAGTTTCCTGTTCACCATTTTCACACAGACCAAATTCCAGCTCAGATAATGTATTCTTAATCTGCAATGCAACGACATTGCAGTTAAATAAAAAACCACAACAGAAGAGGAAATGTTTGTCCCTGAGCTAAATTCCAAGCAACTCAACTGTAACTAAAACCTTCTAAATGTTTTTCTGTAATTCAACAAGCTAAAGAGATTATTATGTGGGGCTTTGTTTTAGTTTATCATAATAATATTCTAAGATTAAAATAAATGCACTTTAATTGTCCATTATAAAGAAAGACACTTGCTGAAAATGGATTTTCTGTTTCTGGAAAGCAGCACTGAGACCTTCGTTTTCCTATAAATGCCATGGAGATCTCTTACCTTCATCAACCAGTGACTCCATGGATTCATTAACCCGGCTGATTTTATGTAAAGAGTCTGTTGACTGCGACAGGAATTTCCAAGTGTGTATTAAGCTGTCATCGTTCCCAACTCTGCAGAAAAACAGAACACAGAACATTGTTTATGACAAAAACCCAGCCAAATGTACTTTCAGATAAGCAGAATAAATGCATTTTAAATATGAATTGAAAAACAAAGCCAGCACTGCACGATTACGTACAGAAATGTGCTTTTATGAGTTGTTTACTAACTACCCACTGGAGCTTGAGAAGCTGTAAGTGCTACAGTTCTGAGTGACGGTGCTTTCCATAAAGAACCACTCCTGAGGTTTTATAGTTTGGATAACTTCATTCCAGTCACGTCCCATCCTCACTGCCCTTGGAGCAAACAGTGCAAAAAAATGCAACACCAAAGGCTATACAAGAGTCCTTATCACTAGCTCTGAGAAAGATCAGAAAAATGGACTGAAATTAAATTCCCCATGAATAGCCAGGACATCCAAAGTGCCCAGAATATGCCAGGCCCTGCAACTGCCTCACATGTAGAACTGCTCAACATGCAGCTACAGTAGGGACCATAAATTAGATTTTCTTCTATGTTTTTTGTAATTAATTATGTATAATGCAGTCTAAAAACAGGAAGAGTGCAGCTCTGTGCCTTCACCCTCTTCTTATGGACACAAAAATTAATACTGTACCTGTGCTGCAAATGTGTGCTCAGTATCCAGCCCAAGGCAAGGGAATTTCTTCGTGGAGCCCAAAGCATCCCTGTGAAGTGGCCTTGAATATACCAGGCCATCTCAGCTGTGCCTCTGAACTCCTGCCATGACTAAACTAACCCAAACAATCTGATTGTGCAGAAGACAACTGATGGTATCATACAGAACACGGGTATTTCTGGTTTGTGATCCCTTTCACACCTTTAACACAAGTTGCAGCACGTGAATTTATTTTTAGTGAGATCTGTATTTCTTTATGTTGGCAGTGTCAGATAACACACACACACAGAGCCAGGTGTGGTGGGAGGAACCTCACCCTGCAATGTTCTGTATGGAGACACTTTTGGAGAGTGCTGTGGGCTGCTGTGATCTCCTGTTGAAGGTGGAGGTGACGGTGCTTTCCTCGGGAGCGAGGATCGCGGAGCGCGGGCGCTCCTTCGGCTGCGAGCCTGGAACGGAAGGGAGGGAGAACAGTCAGCCCATGCAAACACCTTAACCACTGTGAACTGGGATGATGATGACTTAAAAGGATCCAGACTCTAAAATCCACTGCCTTTTCTTTCTAGAATCACCCCAGGGGATTAGGAACAGACATAGGAAGGGAAGACCATCGACCCCTGTGCAGAACTCACTGCACTATGCTTGAAATACCCAGGTGGGATCTGCAACTCCAGAAACACACATGGGAAACTGAATTTAACTTTTTTGATAATTAATAACGTGTCACAATCCACCCTGTTGCATTTTTATTTCCCTGGGCCCATAGTCATATAAATCTCGCTGCTTCGGGTCAAACTTTTTGAGATGGGTTTCTCTTATCAGTATGTACCACAGAGAAATGATAATCCTGATTTCACTATACCCTCACGTACCTTTAACTAATCTGTTCATTTAATTCCAGATTTTTCCTTCTTCAGGTGCATTTCTGCTTTCTGGAGCAACACCTCTGAACTTCACGATAAATACCACAGTGAGTACAACTGTATCACATAGTGTGGTTCCATACAGAGATCTCCAAGCTATCACTTATCAAAGCTTACCACTTAAGCTTATCAAATCATGGCCCTGTAAAACCAGCTTGGGCTATTTCACACCTCTTCTTCACCCTTGGTTACACTGGGTCACTCTACAGTGCAGTGTATATCTCAGCAAAGTCAGGAACAGCTTGTCAGTATTCCTCCTATTCAAAATTAAACTTTCTATTTTGCCTGCCTCAAAGCCCAAGACTATTTAATTAAGACAAAAATAATTGTATTTTGAATCCTCTGCACTTAATACTCATGGCTGGATTCTTTCCCGTGTCAGACACCCCTGGACAAAGGGTGCATCTTCCAGATTTTGTGGCCTTAACAGCTATAGCCATTCAGCAAGCTAAAAGAGACAAGTAATTTTTCTAAATCTGAGATGATTTTACATTTGCTTAAAGTGACATGGACACTGCAGAAGAGGATGAACTCTGCACAACTTCAGTACAACTTCTGAAATCTCAAATATTGCTCAGCATGCACACAGGATGCTCTCATCCCTGCTTTGATAAAAGCTTATTTTCCATAATATCCAATATCAGTTGTCAGAACAGTTAACAACAGCAGATACAGACTACAACTCAAAGCAGAGGGAAAGGAACTTGTCTTACTTTTGTTTCTCATGGTTACTGTGGGTAACGAAGAGGTATCGTGTGCCTGCAGCATCCCTCTCTGTGGCTGAAAGAAAAATGAAATTCACTTTAATTTCTTCCTCCCTTCTCCCAGAAGATTGTGCCATACAACTAAAACAAAAAAAAGCTAATTTTTTGTCTGAATCTGTTCAGTGTATGTGTATTTTTAAATATATTTTTTATTTTCCCTGAATGAAATGGGCAAAATAACAGATGGAGAAATGTGCAGCAAATATGAAAATGTGAAAGTGATGACAATACTGAAGTGAACTGAAATCATAATTGCACAAACATTACTTAGCTTGGACAAGCAGGTTCCTTGCATTTGGGGCAAGCACAAATTCTGTGTGCTCCTCATACAAACAGTACATGTAACAGTTTTCATTATGTGAAAGCTTCAGCACAGGGGCTGAAGTTCTTTACAACAAGCTGGAAACTTTGTGCCATATGGTAGAAAGTTGTTTTATATCTGCATAAACTTTTTTGTTTGCTCAGTAGAGTAGATGAAATCCCTTACCTTCATTTTGACCTTTGCGCAAGAAGCAAAACTCTCCTTACAGCCTTTGTGAACAATTGCATTACAGTCTGTCAAAAAAAATCCCAAAAAACAATGAATTAAACAAAACCCCACAGAAAACAGGTCCGTTTTTGCTGTTTGTAATCTGAACTGTTCACTTTCACAGCTGAGAATTGTAACTTTCAGGCATCATTGTGGTTTACACAAGTAGCTACAAATTCTGAGAGAGAGGCTGCTTTCCAGGATAATTAGCCCTTTGTTTGTTAATAACATGGAATTTAACAGGAAATGCTGTTTAAAAATCAATGCAAGGTTGATTTGCCAGGGGTCTTAAATTAAAGAATAAAAGGAAAAAAAACTGATGGCGTGATTCCTCTGAAAGTAAGGTGGAAAGCAGAAGCAGGACACAGAAACAGAAACCAATTGTAGGGCCAATATTTCTCTGAAAAGACAAATACTGTTCTCATGAAGACAAGGGCTGTGAGATCTAGAAGACAGAAGAGGACAGGGAAATTCATTTATATGAACTCAGACATCATGGGTAAGATCTACAGCACAGAACCCAAGTGCTGCTGTACTACAGGGTTACCGGAAAAGGCAGCAGGAGCAGCATCTGTCAGGGACCATGCCTGTGAGGTTGGGACTTCCTGCTGGAAACTGGATTGAAATTCTGGTCCAAAACCACGACATTCACCAATGCAAAGACCACCATGCTTTAACAGCACCCTTTGCTGCATATTCATATTTGCCAGAGCAAAAGCTGGGTGGTTTGGGTTTTTTTGATTGGTTGTTTTTTTGTTTTTTTTTTTTTTTTTTTTTGAATACCCTGAGTCTGCCCATGATCTCTGCCAGCAGATTTCTGGGAAAGAAAGTTTTCAAAAATGATTCAAACTGCTTGTTTTTTCATAAGAATTGAGAACTGGGTTTGAGGCTTTAACTCTTTAGGCAGATGAAAGACCACAGCTCAAGAGGAGATTCAGTAGCTTAGAGAAAAATACTTCCCCTCATTCATGACAACACTAACACAGATAATGAACTGTATTTCACATGTATGCTACACTGTAAGTGTGAAGTTCTGAATTATTTCTTGTAGCACAAAGAAAGGAAAAAAATCTATGTCCAGAATGACAAAATATGCTCACATTTCTAGAATATCTTACATTTGGGACAACCCAATAAAAGCCAGTAATTCTGGTATTTTGACAGAGATAAGGGTAAGGCCATAGGGTGCTGCTATTCTGGCAATGTCTCACCATTTCCTGTGCAAGAGAAGACAGAACAAAGCAACCTGAAAGCTCTTGCAAAAACCCACAAGCACTATATTTTTCCAACCAAACAAGGAAGAGAAACAGAACCTGCTCCTGGTGCATGAAGAGAGGCAGTGAGACAATTCAGAATGATGAAATTCACACTCAAGCTTAGAAAGCCTGAAGGCAGCTCTTTAGTGTGTACCATTTGGCAAAAAATTTGGATTTTTTGTATTATAAAAAATCTGGTTGCAGGGACTTTATTCTTTCAATTCAACTCTTCAGCAAGTAGGAAGTTCCTCTAACTCCTCTGTGTCACTAGCATTAATAACTAAAACCCTCTACACCTTATTTTCTGCATCACTGATCATAAAAAAAATAAAAACCACAAGGCAGAAAGCTACTAAAAATTAGGCTTTTTTGCTCGTCCATTTGTTTCAGAGCACGCTCAATCTTTCAGCATTGAGCAGATGTTTCAGGAACCTGAGGGGCATCACTGAAAAGCTGAGACATTGATTTAAAATGATCCAGTGCTTTAAAAGGCATCAAGAAAAACTCATCTACAGGCAAGACAGAGCAGTGATGGTAGCACCAGCCTACAACAGCACAGGAATATCAGAGCTTCTGCTGCTGGTTATCCATCATTTCCAAAAGATGATCACCTGAGGAGGATTTTAAGATGCAAAGGGAGAAAGAACCACTCTCAGATGTGAGCTCCCAACCTAGGCCCTCACCAAACTTTTTTTTATGACATTAATTTTCTGGCCAATACAGAAAACTTACAAAAATTTTCCATTGCACCTTGAAAGTAAGGAAGGAACATGTGTGCCAAAACATATGACACTGTTGGGTTATTTTAACTCATTAGCATACAGAACATTAAACTGGGATCTATTTGATTTTCTACGTGGCTTCAGAAGCTGTTAAGAAAGTCAAGTGGGGAAAGGGAGAGGATGCATTTGAGAGCTTGTAATTGTTGATGGTTTACATTTCCCATCAGGCTGACACAGAGCATGTCTCAGACAAACAGCTCTGCTGAAATCTCTTCCAGGAAACTCAGAGGTGCCATTCGGGATTCAGCTGGCTGCTCCTTCCCCTGCTCACATCTACCAGAAGGAACGGAAGGCTCCAGCCTGGGAGCAGTTCCTGCAGTTGCTCTGACTCATTTCTAAGCCAGTGGAGTAAAAAATTACTGATAGTGAGGAGAGGAGAGCCTTTCCCAGTGAGCTGCAGTGGGAAAAAGACGTTTTTGTCTGCATATTCTATAGCTTTGGGTTGCTGCATGAACCAAGCAGCATTCTGGTCTCGACCACACAAACACCACTGACCTCATCGAGCTACAGGCATGAGAAACCATCTGATAAGAAAGGAGAAAAAAAAATCCCCAATCTGCCAGAAACCCTCAGTGAGGGTTCCCATCCTGCCTGCTCTGTGCTGCACGTCCTTCACACACTCACAGGTAGTTGTCATTTGACCTGTGATGCAATTTCTTGTACAAAGGGAGCAGAGGGTCAGTATTTCCTTTCTGCACCATGTGGTTCCCACTGTGGGTGCACCAAAGCAGTGTTTCAGAGAACTAAAGCAATACACCACAGATGGGTAGGACTTTTTTCTTTCCCCACTGGAAATAAAAGCCATGATCCAAGCCAGCTGTCCCTGTCCTCTGTCCATCTTAGCAAAGCACCTCAGCTCCAAGCCACTACATGCAGCTGAAATAACCAAAGTCCTCCTGACCAATAGAGCCCAACAAGGGGTAGAAAACCCCACAGCCTGCTGTAATGGCTGAGCTCAAGCTTAGGAAAGAGGTTTCAGGACACCTCCATGCATCCACAACTCATTTCAGTCCAGTTTCCACAAGGCAACACGCCGCTCCATGAATCACTGTCTCCAAAGTCTCCCTCCCACCTGACATCCGCAAGCAAAAGGAAAATAAAGTGTAAGGTTTGCATTTTCCATGCCAGATTCAATGAAAAATAAAAGGAAGGGGGGGAACCCCCCCCTGACTTACTTGCACAGTAGTACGAATCCTTATTGAAAGGCTTCATACAGTGGTAACAGGTTGCTTGGGCTACAACGGAGGTTGCAGTGAAGAGATGTCCATTTAACAGCTTCTTATCTTTTTCCTTCTCCTTAGAATCTTTGTCCTTCTCTTTTGTCTTCTCTTTATCTTTCTCCTTTTCCTGCCGAGACAAAATGACCAAAAGCCTTGTCACCTCGCAGAGGTCTCTTCCCTAGTTACAGATTGCTCAGTGTTTGCCTTTGGCACGGTGAGGACATCGATCGAGGTGCACCTGAACAATGGCCATGTGTCTGCACAGCTCTCCCTTACAAATGCCACTCACAGCCCCTGTGGAAGTGGATTTACATACTATCGACTCACACAGCTGTCTCACCACTGCAGATGAAACTGAGTCTGTTCTGAAGGCACCTATTTCCTTCTACCTTTGTTTTATAGTTGCTTGGTTTAACGACTTTACCTCTTTTCTTTCTCTTGGCTCTTAACATTTTAAATAAATTGTGTTAAACACAAATACCACACGCAGTGTGTATCAGAATTTCAACACAGTTATTTTTTAAGGCCAAACCATAAGGCTCATGATTCGCAGCTGCATTTTTAATGGAGAACACAAGCTCTTCCTCAGAGCCTGTATAGTCTCACTGCCAGAGTATTTCCACCTCTTTCCTTCCAACCAGAGACTTTTTCAACAGTTACATGCAACCCCAAGTAACTATGTGAAGCTTTTTGGCAAAATGGATCTTTTATATACTCTCAATATATGGCACCACAGAAAGGCTGAGGAACAACAGCAACACCATAAAAGACCTTCTCATCTTCCACAAGCCACAACTCAACCTCTGGGCTACTCAGCTTTGGAAAGATGACAAGCAAAGACAGTTTCTGCAACTTTTAGGAGCGTTTTTGCTTATTTTTCTATCGCTCCCTTAGACAGAAAATACTAAATACAAGAACTTTGAAACATTTTTCCCCGCACCCTTTCATGGATTTGGAATTCTTCCAAATAATTTTTAAAGGAAGCACCACAGAAAACCTCTGAATTTGAATTACAGTGACTCCTTGTCTTTCCAAGTACCAACCTACAACATGTTTACCATATTAATCAGCTCCAGGTCTGCACTTTTAAACTACTGTTGCAGATTTCCTGGCATCTGAAAGAGAAGCTTAACCAGAAACTGGTAAAGGCTTCTGTCAGCTTATCTTTGCATTTTGTTATTTATATGCCATGTGCCCTTTGCCTAATATTGTCATAGGCTGAGTATCAGGGAGCTGCAGAGCTGCCCATGTGAGCAACTGCCATGGAGTGGCTGGAAAAGGGATGGAGCTCTGCAGCCGCTGCAGGAAACTCTTGAGCCCTGGATGACACACTCAAATAATGAGTAACTCAGCCTAAGGACTCCTCTCCCAACACATCCCAGGCAAAATGCCAGTGCCGGAGTCTCCCTGCAAAGTGTCATAAACAGAAAGTCTATTTACTGGCCCCAAACACTATTTTGTTCTGCAAATAAGCAAAACTAGGAGTATTACCATATGGAATAATCCTGTCTGAAGCAGAAAACCTGCCAGAAAGAGTCTGTATTGCATCACATCTCCGCCTCCTCTGAGCCATCAGCCTGGCTCACCACCCCACGGA
The DNA here is from genome assembly GCF_965178545.1 of Coloeus monedula. Taxonomy (NCBI): domain Eukaryota; kingdom Metazoa; phylum Chordata; class Aves; order Passeriformes; family Corvidae; genus Coloeus; species Coloeus monedula. Next base: position 6,615,949 of record NC_138794.1, read on the forward strand.
AACCTCCACAGCCCCATTTTCCATCCGCTGACCTGCCCATCTTTAACCATATCCAGCCTGGCACGGTTCAGGAACTGAAACTCTGCAGTTTAGGCCTGGGCTGATAGTACCAAGTTGATGCCTGGAGTTTTGCTCTACTGCCAAGCCTTGTGAAGCTCCAAGGGTAAAGAGCGCTCTAAGCTCAAGCTAAATCTTGTGACTCTCATGCTGAAAGGAGATTTCCCATCCTATACTTCAAACCGACCTGAAATGCACTGTGAAACCCAGCAATTCTGAAGTCTGATTTTAATTTCAATTAAAGCTGAACAACCTCAGGAAAAACAGGAAATCGGTACACCACTTTCAAGGAGGAAACAGCAAACTCCACACAGGGGCTGCCAGCCACTCCACTGAAGGACAAAGTCTCACAATGAGATTTTTTTCAGCTTTTTCTTTTTTCCTGTGGCAGTTACTGGAACTTCATTTAAAGAAGGACAGTAGAAACAAGACTATTTTTGTGCTCTTGGAGATGCCAGTGAGATCTGAAGCCCGGCTTTGTGGCTGAACCGACGTGCCAGAGCAGACACCACGACAGGTACCGCGGCACCGAATTAACACCGCACACCACAGCAGTGGATCCCGCTCCCCAGGAACCATGGAGCTCTTACCTCCCAGTGCTTCAGTCCCACCAGCCTGACTGTGATCTGAGGTACTTCTGAGAATCTATTCCGTTTTACCGACATCCTTCCCCCGGGGCAGGAGAGCTGCTCCCCACCAGGAACTGCTCCCCACTAGCCCATGGCGATGCTGGAGGCTGCAGCAGGGCCGGGGATGGAGGCACAGCACAGAGGAGTTGAGCAAAAGGGGGGGAGGGGCAGGACAGTTGCTGACTTCCTTAAAGATGATTTTAGCTACTTTGCTACTGCTTCATCTTGCCCTACCGTAGGTTCCACTGTGAAAAAAAAAAAAACCCAAAAAACCAAACCCATACAGGCAGAAAGGATGTGATTAATATTTTACAAGTCGCGAGTCAATACGAGACCACCTATTTAAAAGGTAGAGGGGAGTAAATCAAACACTCTGTGATGTTTGAGGTACAGAAAAAGTGAATTTTAACACACCTCAGTGTTGCTACATACTACTTCAGCAAACAAAGTGCTGCAGAAGTTGCCCAGACAGAAAGGTTTTGTGTGTTCGCACTCCTCCTGCTCTGCAGGTCACAGATATTCTGCCTCCTAATCCTTTCAAACGCTTAGAACTCCTACCATTTACCCTGAAATGCTGCTGCTGGCACAGCACTGCCTTATTACTGTGCAAGGCAAGGAAAAAGAAAAATTACTCATGCTAATTGTTGTAATTTCTCAGAAACTCTCGACCAAAATGAAAAAAATGAGGGTTTTCTCCTGAACTGACAAAGACAGAGCATGTTTAAGACTTTGCAAATGTGAATCAGGGAACTCTGCTAACAGCAACAGATTCACTGATAATCCCAAATAACACCAAGGACACCCCAGGCATGGGTAAATTCACATCAACTTCTACCAGTATCCCCTCCAGTTAATGCTCTAAACACCCCCTTTTTTTTTTAAGGGTTTTTTACCTAACACTCTGCAACATTTTCCAAAAGAGCTGTTGTCATTAGTAGGCTCAAATATGCTTTATTTTACTTTACTTCATCTCAGTAAACTGCATTTCTGAAGGTCTGGAGATCAGTAAAACCAAGCTGAAAAGACACTGAAACCTCCCTCCCTCCTGACAGCTCAGAAACCAACTTCCTTTGTCAAACTTCCTCTTTCAAGGTTTGTTGTTCTGTTGGTTTTAACTCTTAGCGGTTTTTCTCGTCTGTAATGCTTCTGAGAAATCAGTATTCCAATGAATTTTTGGTCAAATTATTTAAATGTACAGGTGGAGCTTTAAAAATGTACGTAATGCAAACATTCCACTGTGAGCAGACAAGAAATTGCAACTCGAATTACATTTTGGCTTTTATTTAGTAAAAGTATGAGAGTTGATACAAGCTGCCATTTTTATAGTGCATGTTATGGCTGGGATTTTGGAGCAACTCTTTGTCAACACTTTCAGACACAATCACAAAACTAGTGAAATCAGACTGCACTGAGCAAGTATATAAAAGCACTGCTGCTATATTTTCTGTCCCAACCAGATCTCTTACCTCTCTCTCCAGTTCTTGCTTTAGAGATTATTCACATTAATTGCAGGAACCAGTTAATGAACTTCCAGTCTCACTCACAGTCTGTGCAAAATGCTCCTGAACTTCTCACTGGTGTTTGCACAGAGGTTTCTATGTAAACAGATTTACTTTTTTGACTTTGTACTTTGCAGCAGGGAAAAGCACTGTCCTAAAGTTGCTCAGCAGCAGCTCTAAGTCACTGAAACTTGTGGCTTTCTGTCTTTAAAGACAAATCCATGAAGAGGAGCTGTGTGTAATTCCACCACTCAAGAGCCTTCCAACAGTATTTACCAACATATTAACTACACATCACCTAATGAGACAGTAAAGTGCCCTGAGCTTCTGTCAGACAGATGAATTGAGGTGAGATTCAAGCAAAAAAATCCAAGCCAAGAAAATCCCCAAACATATGTTAACCTTCAGGGGACAATCTAAGGCAACAACAGCCCATTTGTGTGAAATATTTAGCATTAATGTAATTATTTCTGTAACCAATACTGTTCCCAGAAAATTCAGCTGTGCTGAGCAGGGCTTAACTTTCAGCAAATTAAATTCCAGGGTTTCAAGGATGGAAAAAGGGAAAAATATAAATTTTGGCCATCACTAAAGGTCACTGTTTGAGCAACTTCTCCTGCAGTGCACAGGAACTTTGTGGCAAAAGTAAAAAAATGGTGAAAAGACAATACAGCCTTCAGCAGCCAGTCCCTTCTTACAGCTCCTGTCCTTGTTTCATTAAACACTGCTCAGGTTCTGTAAAAATTAGACTCATTAATCACTACAAAGCCCTAACTCATGCCAGGGCAAAATTTATTCTCTGTGGGGAAAGGAGTAAAAACATAGAATCATAAAGGCTGGAAGAGACCTTCAAGATCATCCAGTGCAACTGTCCACCCAGCATTGCCACTGTAACCCAAATCTAGGAGCCAGCACTTGGCCTTATTGAACCTCATACAGCTGTCCTTGGGCTCAGTTTTGGGGTGCTAAGATTTCCCATGGAGCCAGCTCCTATCACCCCACAGACAATCCTGCCCTTACAAAAAAAAAGAAAAAAAAAAAGGAAGGAAGAAAGTAAAAGAAAGTAAAGAAAGCAAAGTCAGGCAAAGACTTAAACATAGAACCCATCTCTGCTGCCTAGGGCATTCCAAAAATCACAAGAACACTTACTTTGCTCTTCTTGCTGCTGGACATTTTATTCCTGAGGTAGCTGAAGGTGCGGCTGACTTTTGTTACACCTTTACCAGCGGGGACACTGCTGCTCTCTTCGGATATACTAAAATAAAAGATAAAAGTTGCTTTTGGTTTTTCTTCCCTAAGCATCTATTAAATGGATAGATTCTTTTTAAAGGACAAATGCATTTCTTAGCCAACAGAGTCTAGGGTTGCTTTCTGGTGAAAGAGAAGGAAGAGTGAAGACAAAATGCCAATCCACTCATTTGAGATAAATTTCAAGGAATCCTCCTATCTGTTTTGAAGCAGGCCATGCCATAGCACCCTCTGCTGCTCCCCTTGTCAAATAACCAGGAACCATTAATGCTGGTAAAGAACCATTTCCTTCCAGAGAAAGGCATCTAATGAACTCTGAAAAGACAGTGAATGTTTTTAACAGAAACCACACCGTCTGCAAAGCCTCCCCTGAGAAATGAGAATACCAATATTAAGTAATAAACCACAATGGTTATGTGTATTAATTTAGGAATTTTTAGGATCCCAGATAATTTTTGCCAGTCTTTACATGCACAAGCTTATGACTTCTTCAGCTACGAAGGAAGAATTGTATTAAAGGACACAATCTGTCAATATTAAGCACAACACAAACCAAAAGCAGAAGAGCAGAAATACAAATTAAACCAAGAAGGAGAAAACAGCAATGAGCAGAGGGGAAGAGCCTCTCAGTCACAAAATAAAACCAAAGCTGCCAGTGACACAGAGACCAGACACTCAGCTCCCTCAGTGCCACAAACATCCTTCCTCCAGTGAAGCCCTTTGAAAGCCACCAGGAAGATTATCTCCTCTGTGCAACTTGCAAGAATGAAAAGTAACATACAAAAACATGATTGTTTTGGCCTTTGTTATATATATAGAGAGAATTAGCCACAGGGAGAAAGAACTACTTTTAGTGTAAAATATAAGTCAGGGTAAACTGATACCATGCAACAATGCATAATCTGATGTTATTGGCTATGAATAAACACAGAGCCTCATTAAGAGGTGAGACTTAGAACAGACTTTCCTATTCTGTGATCTAGAATATTCTTCAGCCTTTAAGAGATACGGGACTGATTTTCAGCAGCCTGACAACTCCTGATTTTAGCTGAAGTGCACTGGTGCCAGGAGGGGTTCTGGGTGTCCAAGGCAGAGCCCACTGCAGACAGAGTCCCCCAGAAGGGACACGGTGGCCCCAGGATACTGTACCTCTGCACCGAGGAGCCCACGGAGCTGCCGAACGACTGCGCATCTGGAAAAGACGGGAGGGGCAGGGGGTGACAGGTTAGACTGCAACCTTCCAAAAAAACATCATTTGCATATTGGGACAGTTGAAGAGGAAAGGGAAATGTTTTCCAGAAGTGGGTGTTTAGAACAGATTTCACATGTTCAGGATAAAACCTGTTCCCTGCATCCTTGGCTGCTCTCAAATTAGATGCTGAGGCAAAAGCCTGTTTAGTATTTTTATCACTCTTCAGCTATTAAGTAAAGACTGTGCAACTGTTAAACTTGCTGGTAAATCAGGGTGTCTGAATCAGAACTGCCAATTCAATGACAATAGGTATAAATGAGAATCATTCTGACACAATGCTTTTATTTATACTGCACTAGAAAGGATCTATTGTACAGCACATCCGGGTTCCATGTATAAAACTTTTCTGCTTGATAAAATTGTAGTTCATTTTCCCATCAAAATCCTGAGGCACTTCATAAAGAGTAAGGGAAACAAGGGAAGCCTTATTCCGTTTTCCACAAAATGTTACCAGCCTGGGGCTCCGTCACGCAACACTGCTTGAGGAAAGGCTGAATTTCAACATGAAGCTGAAGCCCTGCCAATGGCACCAACTCTCTTCACACAAGAAACCTGCTTGCACAACGCATTTGGAGCAGATCTGGGAGCTGACACCATTTACCAGAACCATCGAAGAACACTAAGAAATCAGGATGAAATGATCCAGGACAGAGGGCTCTCTCTGAAATAACTGGGCTTGCCAGGACTCCAAAAAAACCTTCCTACAATTACTGTTTGCAGCCCTATCTGAAGTTCAAGAAGCAGCATGACTGTCACCTTAGTAGGCTTCTGCATTTAGACTACAAGAAAAACAGTATTTTGGCTCAAATTCCCTTAATGCTAAGGGTGAATGCAAAAGAGCTACTTGCCATTAGAGGAAAAGATGTCCCTTTATCCAAAAGCAGTAAGTGCATTAGGAAAAACCGTGCATACAATATTAGGCTTTAAAACCAGAGTTTTCTAACCACTGATTCAAGTGCCAACAGAGTCTGAGACAGAAATACCATTTCTTCATATTGAGAAACTAAAATACAGGCATACCCCGTTACCTAAACCCTGCTTGGAGAGCTGTGTTAATATTTCCCTTGCAAAATCTTTCACCTCATTAATGATTTATCCCAAATACACCAAAGTTAGTAATACTGTAATATGTATGCAATGAAGTCCACTATTTGATTTCCAACAGTGATATTATATTTTTATAATATAAAACTACCTAAGTGCATACTAAGATCACACAACTAATTTACAGACTTCCAAATTCTTGGTTAAAGTTCCTGTAACTCTGGTTCCCGTTTCAGTTCTAGTTTGCTTTTAACCTGGGTTAGGCCTCCTTAGTCTTTCATTTCCTTTTAAAATAGATTCCTCAGTTTGACTGGATTTAAGTATTTCACAAACCTTTTTGTTTCTCTGCAGTTAACATCAGAAATGGGAACAAACTCTGAACCAAGAGCTGCAATACTTTGATATTTGTGACTGTTTTTCACTACCTTGAGAAAATATACTGCATGGGAACTACAATTATGTATCATTTATCTTTTACTGCAATAGTTGTTTTCTCTTAAAAGCAGGGGTCTCTTGGTGCTGGCAGGCAAAATAGATCCAGTCAAGAATCGAGGTCTGTTTATGATTTCATATTTTAGATTATAACATAACATCACATGATCAACCCTCTGCTGCAAGCTGTAAACCCCAGGAAGATAAGCATGGAAAAAGACACATCTTCTCACCTTCTGGTTTGTTTCTGAAGTAGAACAGGGGAAGGAAAGCTTATTTTCTTAACGTTTCGTGTTTTCTGTCATGACCAGGAACAAAACTGACATCTGACTTCACAACCCACGAAAAAATGAAGTTTTTATTTCAGAAGCCAGAACTGCTATCTGTGTACAATGAACATGGGCTAGCAGCCAAATTTTGCTGTACTCATCTGAACACCTTTTAAGCATCACCCACCAAAATTAGTTCATATAGTAGCTAGATTTGAAATAATTCATCAGGATCCATTATGCAGAAAGCAGTGACTGGACTAGGATGCTGAAACCAGCTTGCAATGCCTTCATGCTGCCAGTAATCAAACTTTTGTGGGTCAAGAAATCCACAGGCTTCGTAATAATTGTCCAGCCATCTGAAATCCATGTCTTACATATATCACCAAACAAACTTCAACTAATTCTCCATTTTCTAAAGAAAAACAGGCATGGAGAGGTTGAAGAGTGGTAACTGAAATGGGCGAGCAATCTTAATGTTCACACATCCATCCTCTTATGAGAAATGAACCCTAAAGATGTGAAAAAACAAATTGGTCTGGGATTACTCCATGAAAAATGCCCATTGCCAAAGCAGTCTTAGAAATAGCTGTGGCTAAACCAACCTTCATAAAGTCATCACAATATCCTCAAACATGTAAAGAAAACAACATTATTGTTTGAGACAGTATCTGGCACTATCTTAAATGATCATCGTTAAAAGGAGCGCTGTTGAGGGAGAGAAGATAAATACTGGCTACCATAAATATCCTCTAAAATTGCCATACCCTAACATGAATATCAGGTGTTGGATGCCTAAAAAAAAAAAAAACCAAAAATAAACAATAATAAAATAACCCAAACCCTCAAAAGAACAGAACTCACCAAACAAACAAAATCCACCAAAAATTTTACCTAAAGGTACTTTTTACTGTGGGTCATGATAGAATGCACAGCTGTGTTTTTGCAGTTCACTTTGTGGGGTTCATGAACTCTGAGCTGTGTTAAAAGCAGAAGAAAAAGACAGAAACAAGGAAGCAGCTTAAATATGGAAGTGGGTAATATCACACCTGGGCAAGGACTTTCTTGAAGGAAGGGACAAACCCACAGTGAAGACCAGGAATGGAAAGGAGGAGAATTTAGATACGTACAACATGGATGGTGTGGAGATTGTTTTAAATTCAGAAAGCAACCAGAATCTACTGGACTGGAAAGCAATTTCCCCCATCCCAGTATAGACACAAGCAATGTGTCTGGTTTATTTCAACAGTCTAATAAAACATGCTTAAAAAATAGGAAACATTTTCAATTATCTTTGATAAGCCTATTTAAAAAACACAAAAGGAGTCTAAATTAATTCAATCTTCTGCCTTAGTCAGGCTTCTTTTAGCAATGGAGTTTGCAGGAGAAAAAAAAGCTACCAGAGAACTCTTGCCTGTTTCCCACAGAACTATTTGGATAATAATATCAGGACCTAGATATGATCACCTTGAGGATTTAAGGTGTTTGACTGCAATATGTGCTTTTTGCGTAGTGGGGGAACTGTGAAGTTGCTGTGAAGATTTTCAGAATTTAATAATCAGGGCTTCTGTCCACTTCTCTTCCACTGAGCAATGCACTCACTGTCACTTCTGGAGGGCAAGATTCTACCTCTTCTGCTAACTCCATGCACTGCAACAAGCTCAGGGTAAGTATTTTGGTTTCAGTAAAAAGGTAAAGATTATTTTGCTGCTCAGAGTGGCAGGTGATGATATTTGCCACATGGATACAGACTAAAACTAACCAGATAAGATGTGATGGTGCTGATGTAGAAGATTCTTTAGATAATAATCCTTTTATTCTGCCATTAGTGAGTATTCAGATACAGCACTAAGATAATGCTATTAGACATCATGCAATGGAAAGGTTAGTTCAATGTTTGCAAGGTGAAATTCCAGTGTCTGAAGCAGAAAACCAGATTTGCCTTTGTTTCCACCCATTATGGCTGCAATGCACAGAAAACAATTACTTACTATCCAACTCCTCCTCCTCCTCATCACTGGAAGAAGAGCCAATAGAAAAGAGAGTTTTAGACTTAGGAATGAATGGAGAGATGCTGAAGGAGAAGGAGATTCGTCTCGATGGTCGAGTCCGGCCCTGGGCTGAGAAGTGGGTTAACAGCAGACATTAGAGCATGCTTGAAAATGCATTTAAAAATAAAAAAAGGACAGGAAAGCAGCCAAAGCAAACTAAAAGCAAAGCAAAGGAAATGTCTGCAAAGCAGCTGGCTCCAGAAAGGCACAAGAAACAAAGAACTGAGAATGTGCAAATTCCAGAGGATGCAGGTTTCAGAAGGCGCAGGTCTCACTGCATGCACAGATCGAGGTTTGAAGCTTTCCCTATTTTTGGTGACATTTTTTTATAGGACCTCTTAGTGAAGAATTATAGGCAGCTAACTTTCCAAACTGAATACCAACAACAAAATGGATCTCTGCACAAAGGGCATCAGCTTCGCTGAAAGAACTGCCAAGGACTCAAACCAGAACACCTCAAGATATCTGTTTCAAGGTACTTTCTGCAGTTAAATGACACAGCAAAGCTACCAAATATTAGCAAGGTCAGTTTATCTGAAGTGTTAACTTAATCTACCTGGGGAGGTTCTTGCCACTTCCATCTCTAAAAAAAAAAAAAAATCAAAAATGCTGATAATGTTATGCCCCTCAAAATTTCCAGCTTTAAAAAAGAGACACTTCTTCCAAAAGAAAACAGAAAAAACAAGCATCTCTTTTGCCTTCTTCTAAAATTTAGGAGTCCTTGTTTTAAAGAAACTGCCTGAACATGAGAAAAGCCACACTACAGGCTCTTCTGCCCTTGCCTGGAAGATGCCTACTAAACACAGTGCCAAATTCAGCAATTATCCATGAAATCACAGATCCCATCATTTATTTTTAAGAGCAGCCCTTGCACAGCAGCAGCTTTGCAACAATTCTTTGTAATTACAATGGTCTCTGACAAGAGAAGTAGGAGCCAGTCAGCCACTCTTCATTGAAACTGGATTCCCAAAGGCTGTATTTCCCAAACCTTCTCTTCATACAAGCACAGGTGGAAACCTCTGAGCTGTGACCTGATTGTTGGACGCCCACTGCTCATATGGTACATCTGTATGTCCTGGGAAAGGTGACTGGGACAGGGCTAAGGAAACTCTGCCCCTGGGACAGGTCTGATCTAAGGGTCCTACTTAAGCACCTACATTAAATGTCTTCAGCACATGTATTCAGGCACTTCTAAGTCATTCCATGGATAAATCAATTCACTTGCAGGACAGGGAAAACAGGCTAAAGACTTTATGAAGTATTAAACTTCCAAGAGAAAGATGAAGCAATGATTGCCCTCTTTGAATAAAATATGTCCTTTCAGCCACATACAATGAGGGTTTTTGCACGGCTGGTATCATACATCAAAAGTGAATTTAGAATATAAAAACACTGTCCAAGGAATAGCCAATGCTATGCAAGCAATGCAAAGCAAACTCCCCTGAAAACTTCCTCCAGCCATTAGTCACAAATGCCAGTTGCCTACAGGCAATTTGACTAAAATGTGCACAGTTTTCCAACGTAAGCAGAACAACCCTAGAGGGACCCAATGAAAGGCATTTAAACTGAAGAATTCTTAGCAAGACCCACGCATTAGTTTTGTTTAGACTGCCTTTTGAAGGAGTTGTTCTAGTGTTCCAGACTTGAAGAACACAATTAGGCAACACCACTTTTTCTTCTGTAGTCTACTGTCTATTTAGACTAAAAGTCAAGATGAACAATAATACTTTACTGTAAATTGAACCACCTTCTTCAGCCCAGTTCAACTTCCATTTCAGTGGTTTTATTTATAGCAATTCCTGGCTTTATAACAGTGCTCCACACTGGAAATTTGCTATTCCAAGGCTAAAAGCATTCTTCCGAGCACTCCAGCCAACAGCTCTTGTGACCTCCCTCTATAAAATGCTGAAGGATTAACATTGTGAATGGCCACAGCAGCTCTTGGAACATCTGACACATCAGATGGAGTGTGGGCTAGGAACTCAGTCTTGGAAATTGCTCCTGCCTCAGCACACATGACAATAAACAGTAAAAATAGAAGAAATCCCTTCATATGTTTATTAATCTGGATTTGGTTTTTAAAGTTCTCATGCACAGCATGTTGCTTGTTGCTTTCTTCCCATTCAGACACATTTGCAGGGATCAGAGGGTCACTTTTTCTTTTAAACACCTACCACAAGATTATACAAGTGGAATAAAGAACTGAATTTGTCCTAGAATTCACTTCTATGTCATTCTTGCATAACTCTTAAGTGTCCTGCTGGATAAACATGAACATGAAACCCAGGTGACACAAGGGAGTTTATACAACAAGACCTCCTTGTAAGAGGCACTAAACTGCTTCCCATGTCCCATGCTCACAATTCAAACAATACTGTTCCTCTTTCCAAGGGGAAGAATGAAGTAGAGTAATAGAATGGTTTGGGTTGGAAGGGACCTTACATCCAGTTCCAACCCCCTGCCATGGGCAGGGACATCTTCCACCAGACCAGGTTACCCTGAGCCTCATCCAACCTGGCCTTGAACACTTCCAGGGATGCAGCAGCCACAACTTTTCTGTGTGATTTATTGAAGTTTCTCTAGTTAGGAAGGTGTCAGGATTGAGAAAAAAAATCCATGAGCTAAATTTTCCAAGTGATTACTCCTTTTGTACGCTCATATTAACCCCTCAAATGCTCTGATTTTCAAAAACCACCTTTCTATAAAAATGTGGCCCTTTTGAGAGGTCACAAATTAATGACAGAGAAAATGATACTCACAGGAATGTTAGTAATTTTTACATTCAGTGTCCCAAACTCACAGACATTTGCCTCAAAGCAAAGACTAACTCTGCTACTTTGTCCACAGCCCATCCTTCCTTCTCCAGGGACCAGGGTGGCCAGGCTGGCTCTACAAGAAGATGGGATAATCAAGCCTCCATGGCAATTTAAGGCCAGGTCACAGGACATTTTAACAGCCTCAGCCATCCAGGCTCCCTCAGCCACCAACAGATCATTTTTGGGGAGCCAGCCAAGGATTCTGGTGTTTGGTCAGAGGTTGGTTGCAATGCCAAGAAATTGGCTGCTTTAAAAAACGACAACGAAGACCTTCAGCCCAAGGAGGGAAGAGGCAGTGCCACTGCACAGGGCAGGATCTGGTCTCTTCACAGGACAGAGCTGCCCATGCTTTGGTTACTGTTGCTGGGGGACACATTAGTTCACATTCCATTAATCGTGGAATAATCATGGTGAAGAACTTAAAAATGTCTCCTACAAAGCAGAATCCCTGTGAGCCTCCTCCAGCAAGTCTCCTCCATGAATAAAGTACCTTTCTTAAAGCACCTTGTTCAGCTTTGCAAGGGAGAATCACGTTAATAAAGAGGAAAGATCAGACACCATCACTAACTGACAAGACAAGAGCTAAAATGTCAATAGGGTTTCTGGCTGGCAATTAATGACATGAAAACATGTGTAATACATCCAGCTGCAGTGTTCTGAATTACTTTTTCAGCTGAAAGAATCAATTCAACCAAGTTGCAAAATGAAGTGCTTGTTATTGCTTCAATTAAGCTAAACTGGAAAATTTTATAGAATCATCTCTTATTATTTTCTTCAGGAATGAGATTCAATAAATTACACCCAACTGCTCCAAAATATTTAACTCAAAATGAATAGCAACAAACTCCCCCAAGGAGATCATGACATGGATTCTCAAGTTTCCATGTATCAGCTTTAAAAAAAATCTAGATGCAGGAAGTAAGATCTCAAGTGGACTCTACCTGACATCAAAGGAAGAAACTCTGAAAGGATGCAATTTTTTTAGTCAACAAACTCAATAAATCATAGTTTTCATACCAGGAGTCTAATTTAGAAAGAAGAAAGCAACCCACACAAAGGAAACCCAAGAGAAAGAAAACAGGCAGGATACACTGGGAAGAACAAAACTAAACTGAATGAGTTCTGCCCTTCCACCCAGAACTCCATGCAGCAGTGAAACATGTACTTCATGTAATAAAGGAAGCAAGAGTGGGCAGTAGCACATTTTGCCTTGGGAAGGTAGCAAGATATACTCAGTAATACAGATGACAGAGTGGATAAGGGAAAACTGGATTACTCACTGTCAAGCACTGGTTTGCTAATTGACATTAGAGACATGGATTTGGTCAGTGGAGATGAAACAGCAGAAGAACAGAAATTAAATCCTTGTGGCTGCGACGTTTGATGCACCTGCAGAACAGAACAGAGCAGAACCACACTGAGCAAATATGTCAAGAATGACAGAACTATCCCACCTTCAGATCCCAGGTCAGTGTTCATGTTTACTGCAACTCTCACTCTGAAACACTGAAACACTGCACAGGTGAAATGCAACATTTTGTTTTGTCTTTGAAGTGTAAGATAACTAATTATACAACAGAGGGACTCTGCATGCTTGATTTTCTTGCAAGACATTACAAAACAGGTATTGTTAACTCTCTGACAGCCATGGAAATTGCTGGTGTGACTCCAGCTCCTCAGCAGAACTAGACTGTGGTTCAACATGGTAAAAAAATCCAATGCTGAGCACTGTGTTCCCCAAAAATGCCATTCCTCTAAGCAAGAGAAGACACAAGAGTTGTCTTGCCACAAAGAACGAAGTAGAAAATTTAAAAGAGTTGGAGATTCCTCCATGTTAAAGATGGAAGATTTTTAATATTATGTGTATGTACACATAAGGTGGAAGCCTTTGTCAGACTGTCACTTGGGAAAATGACTTTCAAAATGTCGATGTAGCATTTCCCAGTCATCCAACAGTAGTTGGACAGCTTTACCTGGTGGTTGTAGTCTCTGATTTCTCCTTGCTCAAGTTCCTCAGTGAGCAGGACCAGGGACTGATTGCTGGCAAGTGGACTCCTCCTGAGGTCTTTGGAGCTCAGAGAAGAAGCCTCCAGGTTTGTAGAGGGCTTCTTGTTCTCACCAGAGTCTCCAGCAAGGCCTTCGAGGCTGTAACTAAAGAGAAAGCAGAGATCAGATGCTGCCCAGCTCTTAAGGACTGGTGTCTTTCAGCACAGAGCACCTGCAAATGTAAAACACACAGCAGGAACTGAAGTGTGCAGGGAAATGCAGGTGCTACTCCTCAGCATGTTCTTTTTCCTTCAGAGCAAATAACAACATCTTTGTGCCTCTAATGAGACATAAAGGTTTGTTTGTTGCTTGAACAACCATTGAAACTCCTGGACAATCACGTTGCCTGATACTTTTTGAGTGGTGCACAGGAAAATCCAGAAACACCTCTTCTAAAGATTTTGGCATTTCCACATATTCTCTTTGCTAGCTTTTTATTATGCTCTCCCTTGGAATAAAGCCACCCAAATAAAACTACCTTGCATAGCACGTGCTGCTTGTCCTGGACCAATACTCCTCCCAGCAGCCACGTCAGCTTCTGTAACACTCCTCTCTGCAGCCACATCCTCTGAATCTACTTTAAAATTTTCCCCTGCACAAAGTCTTGGCACTGATAATGTCATTTATTCTGCCAAAGCTGGTTTGTTTTTTACCCTTGCTGTGGTCTTGCTTTTAAATTCAATAAATGTTGTCTCCGTCACCCAATCAATTTTATTTTATCATCTACTGAGGGAGCTAGGTCTTGCCCAGCAGAAAGGGGCAGTAACTCAAAGCAAAATAAAATACTAAACTTTTGCTTGCAGTACTATTAGAAATAAAACTTTATTATTTAAAACCTATTAGAAATAAACTCTGTAGAGACAGGTGCTGACAGACAAGTGAAAAACACTAATACACTCTCCTCTCACCTACACAAAACACACCCTCTTTCACATGCAACTATTTAATCTGACAAATCTTGCCCTAATATTCTGCTTCTGACCCTCTTGCTCCTCATGCCCAAGCACCAACAAACCCACTGAAATGCCAGTGTGGGTTCACTGGGTGAAGCTTTACAGATTCAGCTCCCAGGACATGAGCACAGATCCATGGCCAATGTTTGATTTGACACTCACTAAGTCCAAGGCCTACCCTGGGCTCATGTCCCAGCCCGAGGCTGATCGTGACATCTACGTGATGAACAAAACAACATGTAAACACATGAAAAAGAAAACACTCTACAGGCTGTACAGATGATTTAAACAACCAGAGGAGCTTTAAATTCAGGTAGACTTGCATAGCAGTGATTAATGTTCTGCAGTCCCTTAGAAGCATTAAGAGGCTCATAAATACGCTCTTTGAAAGCAAAAACTACAATAAACCGTGAAGAAGAAGATTTAGTAGATTTAAAAAACCTTTTTTCATGGTAATTAATGAGGAAAAAAAAAGCCTGGTTGAAGCATTTATAATGTAATCTGCTTTAGGAAGATTGTGACTCATCAATGTGTATCTATAGCAGGCATTTAAAAGTTTATTCTAAAACACCTGTAGGTAGAAATCAGTCCCATTTCTACTGGTTATTTAGGGCAGAAGAATATCTCTTTTTTACATTCCAAGGCAGCAAAAATGATGTTACACAGTAGAGAAAAAAAAAAAATCATTTACTTGTGATGAAACCAGCTAAAACCTGCAAATACTATTCTATAAAACAGTTATCAGTGATACTGGTCTGTAATTCTCTGATTGGAGTATATACACCAAACATAATTCAACTGTACCAGGAAGGGCAGGTTAACTTCTCAATATCTACTCTTCAGAAGAAGAGTTTAATAGCTCTACCCACAACCAGCAGGAACTGCCAGAGAAAAGCGACAAAGCTATAAAATCGGAGGGAGTGGCTTCCAAACTATTGGATATTGGATAAAGATGTGGCCTGCAAGCATCAATCTCAGCTCTGGGACCTTCTACAGAAGACACAAACTTTAAGTGCCTGGGAAATTTTCATCTGTGGCGAACAGATTGGTTTTTTCAGAGAAGGTTTTACACGATTAGTTTCTTAGAAAAAAAGCCTAGGTCTTCCAATTTACAAAGAGCAAGTCTGTGTGAACTTAAACCCGTTATGAGATTGATCTGGTACAGAGGGGTGCTGAATCATACTTAATCTTGGTTTGATTCTTCGGCTGTCACAATTATCATCCTGATCATTGCTGCGGAAAAATACACGGCTTAAAGTCATCACGGAACAGAGCAGCTCAACCCAACAGTGCAGCTTCTTTAATGCCAGAGGCCAGTGGAAAGCAGCCACCACCTCCACCTGCAGCCCAGTTCTGAGGATCCGCTCCCAAGAGTAATTGCTGAAAAAGCAGACCAAGCAAACAAAGACGTGCACGCTTCAGCCAGAGCAGCAGTGGAGGAGGCGACGCACGAGAAGCTGGCGACAGGGTGTTTGCAGTGCTCCTTTGCTGCTGCACATTTATTCATACCATACCTTCTACAAGTAAAGTCAGGACCCATGGCAATGTACTGTACGCCTGAGGGACACCAGCTCAAACTAGGAACAGCAAAAGAGGCAAAGAAAGGAAAAGGGCAGTGATTATCGGATTGTTATGGAACATGGGGAACGTTAAAAGACTCTCACTTTCACATATCTTACAAAAACCCCCCAACAAACTCAGAAATAATGCAGTAGCACACGTCTGGTTGCACAAACACACCACAGTGCCTCAAATGCCCGAGGTTACCACTGAACAAGGACAGCCCATGCTTCCCCCAAACCGACCCCATCAGCGAGTATTCAACGTATTGGAAAAAATACTCCCTGTGGGGAGAGAGGTTTTTGGGAAAAACAAGGCTAAAACATACCAAAGCCAATTTGTAAGTAATCACACACAGCCATTGTGTTAGTAATGATTAGTATTTTTCTGGTAACTCTCATCCTCAAATCAGAAAAAGAATCCCTTACAGATATTTAATAGTGTAAGTCCCCTCCACAGAAGTATTAATAACCTCGGGCTATGCTTGGGAAAAATAAGGAGAAAGATACATTCTTAAATGCTACACAGCCAGTCACTGAAAGAGGCTGGAAGAAAAAAAAAAACAGGCTAATCTTACGATTAATTTGGGATTAAACCAAGAGCACTCCTGACCAGAAAACCTTTCATCTCCCATTCCCCAAGAGAGTCCCAAAGTTGCATCATGAAAGACATAAGAAATGCAAATACAGAATGCAAATATTTTGGTTGTTATTTTACACTGCTTTTATTATTTTTTCTCTGTTAGCTCATGGCCCAACTGCAGGTTTTGCAGAAACAGAGAAATCCATCTTCTTGTCAGCTATGAGATTTATATGATCCCTAAATCCTGAAAAAGCTGCTCAGGAAGCATACATTGTCTGAAGGGAGTTTTGCATCAGCACAGGTCCTGCTCCCAGGTCCTGCTCCCAGGTCCTGATGTGCAATCTATGCAAGGAGGGGACATGGACAGAGCATGCTTTGCTCCATGACAGAAGCCTATGAAAAGGGCAGAACAAATCTAAGCATTCCTGGACCAGGAATTGTGAGTGCCAGAAGCCTCTGAGGGTACACATGAAGGTTTAAACCCACTGAATGCATCATGCCCTGCCAAGCCCTCATATTGTTTCCACACACAGTACAACACTGGAAGCACTCTGGAAGGGTTTGACAATTGGTGCTCAGTGGTGGAGTTCAGATAATTGCTGCCTGTTTTATAAAGGATGTTAGTCAGGTGAGGATACACCCAAAGCTTTGCAGCCAAAAGCCCCAGGTGTGCTTCACCAGCAGCTCTCAGCACAGCACTATAAACATTCCTCATGAAAACATTCCTTCCCATAACATGCCAATATTTCCAAGCACTTCATCATCCTCACCCAACTCGACCACAATGGCAGATGTAAATATTAGTGGGGAATAGCAGGGACTAAATACTTGTGTGAAAGCAGAGGCACCAAGTCCTGGCCACAGGAAATCCATCTCCATCACACACAGTCTGCACTCTCAGGCTGGGTTCAGCCTCCCAGTGGGCCAGTCAGACCTGCTCAGGGGCAACTGAGAAAGCATCCCAAGGAAGGTGTCACACATGCTTCCCCTCTCCTTGCTTCCCCAGACCATCTGCTTGTGGCCACAAGAGCACTGAGCTTGGCGGACCCTTTAAGATATGCTTATGTCACCTTGCTTGCCAAAATCACTCCTTTTTGTGTGGTCCCTTTTCAATCGCAGGAGAGGAGATTCTCCTCGCTAAAGAAATCATGCAATGTTTACACTAGACTTTAAAAGGTGCCTCTATTCCTGACAATTGCCACGTTATAGTGATGATCCCAAATGCTAAAACTGCAAGGGAGGCAAGTGGAAGAGTAGAGAGAGGGAAGAAGAGGAGCCCTACACATGCAGCAGGAAGCCTGGAAGTGGTGAGATCTCAGAGAAGGAAGGAAGGAGATCTGTTGGCAAAGGCTGTGCAAAGCACTCTTGCAGAATCACAGTCCTACTGGGGAGCCACCCACAGCCTGTTGGCAACACCATAAAATCTTAAAAAGATCAATGCAGAGCTTGCAAAACTCCTTTATAGAAGACAGTTTGGGGAGGGGGATGAGCTGTTATCTACATCAGCCTTGTGTGAGAGCTTAAACTGCTGGAATCAGATTCAGGCACCTGCTCTGCAAGTGCAGTTAGAGAGGATGATCCCAAAATGGTTTGGAGACCAGAAAAAGTGAGAAAGTGTTTATGAAAGGATTATCACACATTTCAGCTATGACCAAGTATTCTAGACATTTTCTTTATTCCAGGCGTAAGACCAGTGTTTCAGGATATTTTCACTCTAATACTAACACGGCTCCTACAGAGGAGCCTTAAGAGACCACTGATAAAAAGTTCACTTGCATGAGCTGAGAAGACACGCATTGCACTGCTTCCTGCTGTGATGCAAATAAAGTGGCTTCTTCGAAGTAAAAAAGCATGTTCTTTCCTGTGCCTTTTTTTAAGTTCTTTTTTTAAGAGTGCTCTCTTGAACTCTACAGTGCTGCTAGGGTTCATTCACGCTGATGCATGGTGAGGCATGGTGATTTTTTTGGTCATAACATCATGGTAACATTCTTTTCACACGTGGGAATGTGGTAATTTGTTTACACCCACATCACCCCATCCCTGTTTCAAGTGAAGTGAAATCCCGAGTTAACCTGGCACAGGAGGGGAGGCACCAGGCTATGGGAGGTGAGACAAGGCTGAACCACTGAAGGGCAGAAGTTAAACTTCTCTCTTTTCTTCAGCCTAAAATGTCTAAGTGTGGACAGTCCACATCTGCTGCGCCAAAAATTAAGTATCCTCTTTCATATACTAGTAGCCAATGCAAAGGTTACATGAGTGGAACTGTGTATCTGTGCGATGGATGAGAAACTGAAAGTTTGTTACAGAGAGGAAAAACACATGGAAGTAAAGAGAAAAGCACACCTTATTTTCTATTTTTTAGGAAGATGGTTATAAAAACTATCAACATTAAAGCCATTTAATTCAACCAGCTGCAGATCTGAAGGGTGTTCTCCAACTCTGAGATCGTGTCTGACCCATCCCCTCCCCAGCTGCCCATCCTGCAAGTCTTGCCAGGAGTCCCTGATGTGCTTTAAATCCAAATCACACACATGCTCCCAGGTAAATAACTGTTTTAACACAACTCCAAATCTTACACGTGGCAAAGGCCAACAAAATCATATCTGAGATTTCTCTTCATTATTAACATAACATCCTGGAGAAAACAGCTCAGGTATGTGCTCTGTGGGGCACAAAACCTGCCCTGGGTCACACTGGAGAGGGAAAGCAGCCAGGTGGGATGCACAGCTCTAATGCCAACACTTCCAGAGGTACGACAGGTTTACTAACATGACAGTATGGAGTTAGTAGACATTCAAACACAAAACAGTTAGTCACATTAGTTGGCTTTGTACCTTCTCCTATGAATGGGAGGCTTCTTTATACCATCCCCCAGAATTCGCATTGAACTGAAAATGAATCATGGAGAATGGTCAGCAGCTTGAATGAAAAAAAAAGAATAACAAATGGCAGCTGAAGGATTAATATCCCCAACACACAGACAGAGGGAATGGACATACAGGGAAAACACAAAATGAAACATGAAAGGAAGTAATGAGTCTCTGTGTTCCTCCTCCCTTTTACAAATAAATCTGGGGTTTGGTTGGTTTTATTTCGTACAGAAACAAGGCTGCACAGGTATTGACCATGCTGCAACTTTGCTGCTGCCAAAGCCAGGTCAGTTTAAAGTTTAGATAAGGCCAGACTCTTTGACAGAAGCTGTTAGCAATAGTGATTAACACCAGCTCCAGTTTTGCAGTGCTTAATCCATCAGTGAAACACAAGGGTGTTTCTTTCCCCAGCCCGGACATTAAACACACACTGCAGCATTGTTGAAAGACAGGCATTTCAAATCTGCTACGAATGTCAGGAATTAACTGAAGGATGAACATCCTTTTGTGGCAGCCTTGTTGGTTTTCTTTGTATTTTTAATAGCAAAATGTAGACATGAGGATTATCTGTGAAATGCATTTGAGGAAAGAGGGAAAGTGAAGGGGAACTGAGCATCTTTTCACATTTCATTTAAGATTATTACATTTTTTTCCTGATCTTTTCGGTGAACTAACTCTTACACTCATCCCTCTTACAAACAGAAAACATGTAACAGTGGAAAAGATCAAATTTTACAAAAGGCTGATTTTTTTTTTCTGTAGGCTTTTTGGGTCCTGTATCAGCACCTCTATCTAAGCTTGACTTAGCTATCTGTGTCATCAGGGTAGAGACTATTTTTGGTGTGGACGGGGGCTGGACCAGGCTGCAAGTGTTTGCTGGGGCAGGAAGCACCTCTCAGAGCTCAGCTTATGGTGTGCTCTGTCCCCTCATTCCTCTTCCTGCTTGCACAGCCCAGTTCTGATCCTTGGCCTGGTTTTGGTGGCAATTACCATTTATTTGGTTATTTTTCTCCTCGTTTAGTGAGTTCAACCTGCTCACCTACAGAGCAGAGAAGTGCCACGGTGCCCAGAGAAGAGGGGGGAGCACAAAGGGTGGCAGGTGGTGGGAGCAGCACAGATCCAGCCCATCAGCAGGACAAACCTCAGCCAAGGCTTGTGCTCTGTGTTACTCCACTTCAAAGGTTTGCAAAAGTCAAGCTGCAGTAAGGGCTTTTCCCCTTCAAATGGAAAAGCATCTACTGCATGTGAAATAAAGGAATAAGCAAACACTCTGAATTTAACTGATTTGTGTGAAAGTCACTTATTTGCACTTCACTTCCTCAGTATTTGTTGTTGCTCACTAAGCAACGAGAGCCTCAACATCACAACAGCTATGAAAAGAACAAAGAAAACAACAAAACAACACAGCAAATAATCCAAATTCCTTTCTAACAGAAGCATAAAAACAAACATGAACCTATCAGCACCACAGACCCACCCAGCTTTTCTTTTTTAATTAACCTGTGTGACAGCTATCTGTATGTAGCTGCAGCCGTATAGGAGAACATAGGAGAACAATT
This sequence comes from Coloeus monedula, assembly GCF_965178545.1. Classification (NCBI taxonomy): domain Eukaryota; kingdom Metazoa; phylum Chordata; class Aves; order Passeriformes; family Corvidae; genus Coloeus; species Coloeus monedula. The sequence continues at coordinate 6,636,816 of NC_138794.1, forward strand.
ACTTTAAAGTTTAAAACAATTACTTTTAAGTTCCTTTATATGAGATTTTATTACACTTACAATGAATGTATTTTCCCATCCAGAAACAGCCTCCAAAGTGTGATGCAGGAGAAATTAACCCCATTTGTTCAGTGTTAGCAGTGACTGCCAGCTAGGCAGCTGATTACCCTCAGAAATCCTTATGCATCAGGTCCTACACTTAAAAATAAATCTCTCCAAATGAGTTTATGGACTCATTTTGTCATAACTTTGCAGGTATGCTGACCCTTTTGTTGCTTTTAAAAATTGATGAGCATTACTTATTTAAAAATTACCTGGGGACCAGGAACGAAGCCCAAAAAAGGTGACAGTGTTAAACAACAACAACAACAATAATAAAAATCTTTCACTGTATGTTACTTAGAGGATCCTGAATGGTTTTCAACATTGATTTTAAAACCTGAAGGGTCTACAACATTTCTTTAGTGGTACCCACAGCTGCTGTGTGTAAAGGATTCACACATTCCCGATGGGAGGCTGCTGCCTCTCCCTGGATTATCCAAAGGGGTCAGTAAGCATTTTCAGGAACCCATTGCGAGTGGCCAATTTTAATTTAATGCCATCCAACCCCACATGGAATGGCTCTGTTTCTGTTAACAGCACAATGTTTGCCATGAGGACACACCAGGCAGCCCAGAGAGTGGCACTGCCCTGCACACCTGGGCCTGCAGCTTCTGTGAGCTGCAGGGAGGATATGGCACCCTGACCCTGCTAAAGCAACTGGCCATTCCTGCTCTGAGAGCATCAAAGCATGTTAAAAACCCTGGCCAAACCTCCACTGGGCTCAGAACATGCAAGGTTTGACCCCAAGCATCCCACAGCCCAAATGCTGAACGGTGCAGGGCATGGCAGGGAACCTCACACCAATTACTACTCCTTGGTGTGCATCTTCCTGTATTCCACCTTCTTCCCCACTGAAACAGGGGAATGAGCAACTTTTCTTCCCACAATCACTTGGCACCAGCATGGACACACTCACACGGCTCGTACACCTCTCTCTCTTGTACCTTCTGAAAGAACAGATGGGAAAACTTCCCCTTTGAATCTTCCTGAACAACACCAGGGACATCTGTGATGGAACTTACTGTCCATGAAAGACTGAGGTGGAAGCAGTTCTGTGAAACAGGCAGGACCCATCTCACCATTATGAAGAGCTTCCACAAAATTTTTTTAAATCCCGGTGCCTGTGTTATCTCTTCATACAATCAGAGCAATAATGGTCATGTTTATTTTGTGGTCAGTGAGATTTAACACTCCAGTAATTCCTTTGTACAGAAGGGGGTGGTGACACTTCTAATGGAAGACCTGTCTCGAGGTAATTCCATTTACTCTGGAAAGCTCAAGCATACTGTAGCTATTAAGTACTTTAATCCTGAAAGTTAATTTAAGAAAAACCAAACAAACACACATTAGGAGATTGTTTTAACCCCTTCAAGTGAAAAAGAAATAATCAAAAGCAACGTCCTCACTCTTCAATTCTATCATGCCAGGTTTAAAGCTCAGATAAATATGCACGAGTGGGTGCAGAGCAAATCACAGCAGCTCTTCACTCACCTCCTCTGATTGATTTCTGCCTCATTGGTGGCATTCTTCCCTGGCCCCCAGCTGTGCCGACGGAAAGGGGACAGCGGCCGCATGGAGTTGCGTAAGACGGAGGAAGGAGTGGGCACGTCCGTGATGCTGTCCAGCTCCTCTTCCTTCTCTCCTCCCTCTGAGGACACCATGTTGGTGCAGCTGCCATCCAGGCTGTGCCTGTCCTTGGGCTGGGCAAAGCTCCCTGTGGGTGGGAAGGGAAGGGACGTGTCGCTGCCCAGGGATGAGTTCCTCTCCAGGGACATGGTGTCATTGGCAGAGGAGCTGGAGCTGGTGACATCGCATGCAGACTGCTCCTCTTCGGGCTGCTGTGGGTAAGGAAAATTATCAATAAGTTAAAGTAGAATCATAGAGTGGTTTGGGTTGGAAGGGAGCTCTAAAGATCAGCTAGTCCAACACCCTTGCAATGAGCAGGGACATTCTTCACTAGATCAGGTTGCTCCAAGTCCCATCCAACCTGGACCTGAACACTTCCAATGAAGTGAATACATTTAACATTTTAAATAAATGCAAATATTTTGCATTTCACATGAGCTGAGAGATTTCTTAGTCGATGGCATAAGGCAAATTAACCATCATAGAACTGAGACTTTTTGCTCTGTGCAAGGTAATCTCTTCCACCCCACAAGTCCCTGGCTGCCATTACCTGGGCTCACAGTTCAGGTTCTCTGCCTGCCTTCCTCTCCCCAGTTCTATATTTCATCCTGCACAGCAAACCCCGTTCCTCTCACCATTTCTGGCTAAACCTGTTATCAATCAAGGTGCCATAAAACTGCCAAAGGTTTACTGAGAGCAAGTAATGGGGAAGAGGGTTATCACAACTCCTGATGATAAACTCCAGCCTCTCCTGTGGGACTGGGATGGGCTTGTAGAGCTCAAGGGCAATGCACTGTTCCACTGCATCATGCAACACAAAAGGGAGAATTACTCAGTAGCACAAAACAACTGAAAAAAATAAAAGCTTAATTCCCCATCCCCCACTACTTTCCATTAAGCAGAAAGTTAATACCAGGGTTTGCAGCATCTTTCAAATCCAACTGTCATCGAAAAATATTGTTCTACAGGATCAGCTGCTCTGTATTACAGATTTTGAGTCATACTGTAATTTTTGGGTTTAGTTTGTTCCAAAAGCAGTATATAGAAGCCAAGCTGGTTCTCTCTGGCCAAAGGCCACATGCTGACCATACAACCCCAGAAGAGCCCGTGCATATTCCATGTTCCCTGTGGCCACCATAAAAAAACACAAGCAACTCTCTGACATCACCTCCAGTCTGAAACGGTGTTTGCCCCGAGGGACTGACACGGGAAGTTTCAATTTATCCTCCTGCAGAGCCCTGTGCTGTATCATTTAAATTAATACCAGGCAGAGTGCTCTGTCAGGCCATACACAACAGACCATTCAGCAAAGCCCCAGAGGTTAATTGTCCTCACACAGTGGGCTCAGGGGGCTGGGCAGGAACTGAGTGCTCGAGGGGCTGCAGGCTGTCAGCAAGCATTTGGCAGAAGACAACTGGCTACAAAATCCTGTTCTTGGAATGGAAAGATGGGCATCAGACCCCATGGAGGGAAGGATGAGTGGGAGCAGTGTTAAACAGTCCAGAGAATTCTGGTTTTCTGGGCTTTATTTGATGGGCACACACTATAAGCAATATGCTTTTTCTTAAACTGAAAAAAAGGAACTGAGATATTAAAAAGTCTTCTAATCAAATATTTCCCGATCCAGAGAGAAGCCCTGTTTCAAGCTTAGCTATTTTTTGTTCTTAGTTCAGTTCAACAGGTACACAATAATGTTCCTAAGATGATTTAACTAAATGCTGTCACACCACTTCCCTTCTCACATCCATCAAAGGGAAAAAAAAGACAGCATCCACAGCACAACACCAAAGTACAAGAACCTTTTAAACACAAAGTATTAAAAAACACACTAAAAATACATCCCTCCAAAAACATTCACTTCACGTTAAAGTGTTTCAAATATTAATGGTGAATTTTGGCAAACGTGTTCTGTAAAATAGTCAACTATTGGATTTGATACATTTGAATAGGAAGTTGAGGTTTAAAGAAAAGAGAACTGAAATGGAAGCCCTGTAAAGTTTTTTGATGATCAGCATTATTCAAGATAATCTGATATTTGTGTGAGTCATGATGAGAGCTTACTGAATTGCTTAAACACAGACAAATCAAGTAGTCATTATGTGGATAATACTCCTACAGTGGAGGAAACAGGACAGGAAAATACTGTCAGACATTAGATCAGGCTGGATGGGGCTTTGGAGCAACCTGGTCTAGTGGGAAGGTGTCCCTGCCCATGGCAGGGGTTTGGAACGAGATGAGCTTTAAGACCCCTTCCAACCCAAACCATTCTGTGATTCTGTGATTGGGGCAGCAGAGCAGGAGAGGAGAGGAGAGGACTGACTTCCCCCCTTCAGCTGTGCCAAGTATGGGACAGTTTGGAAACTTTCAGTCTGGATGCAAATCTAGAAACAATAGTTCAGAACACCAAATTATATAGGGAGGAATTAGAGTAAGAAGAGGAATTTTTATTTCCCAGATGAGAATACTGCTGCAGTTCGAAAGGCAGAACAAAACCCACTTCCCCCCTAACAAGGGAGATTCACGGCTTTTATCGCAAAATGCAGTTCAAGGAGATTTTTGAAAAAAGGGAAATACATTTGGTCTGCTTTAACTTTTACCTTGAGCACTCGACTGACAACAGAACACAATAAACAATTCCCTTGAACTTGTGGCCCATGCTTATTCTTCTAAAAATATTCTGCTGTCATTGCAATGATTTTTCTTTTTTTTTTGAACTAAAAGAAAACCATTAATATGGAAGAGGACTCTGTCTGAAAAATGCCAAGTGTGGCTGACATATCAAAAACATTGATACTGTAGCCACCACTGCAAAAAATTAACTATCTGGCCAAGTAAATATGCATTGCTCTTTAATCCTATTTAAGTAAGGAAACACCATGTTTGCAGAACAGAATGTGTTCTTTTCTTACAGGAAAAAGGAAATATTAAAGAAAACTAATTTTCTTCAAGTTGGGCTTGCTGGATTGCATCTCAGTGAATACAGGCTTTAACTGTGACCATAAACCTCGTGGCCAAAAAGAGCCTTTACACACATTTGCTAATGGGCATTTTCTTTGTCCTCAGTATTTGCTGAGAAGCTTGTAAGAAAAAATAAGAGAAGGTGTAAAAGTGAGTATTCTGAGAAAGGACTTCATGAATAGGGATAACAGAAATCACTGGGATGGTGGGGGTATAAGACAACTTATTCAACTAAATCCCTCCACTGTAGGAAGTCTTGATAAGGGGAATGAAAATGTTCTTTCAATCATTTCTATGATGACAACATGCAAAGTGCTGAGACACAAACTTTCTCTGTCCCTTGACCTTCAAAGACATTAAAGGTGTTAAGAGTAGTTTTAAAAAGAAGATGAAAAAAATTAAACCTTGAAACCCTGAAGTTTATTTGGAATACCATTCCACTAAAGGAGTCAACACCTTTAGTTGGCTTGATATATAATCCAGCAGAGTAATTTTTGTTTGGATTCGCCTATGGCTCCAGGTTCCCTAAAATTAACCTCAATAGTGGCCTTCTATTAATTATTTATCATAACTTTTATAATTAGGAGTGGAGGTGAAAGCCTTTCCCTTAAAATTTTTATTCCTTTGGGTTTGTTTTTTTTTTTTGCACAGCTGTTGGTTTTTTTTGTTTGATTTTTTTTTTTAAGACATACAACAACTCTGCAAAAATAAATGCAAAACATTTATGTATTTGTGTATTTTCTTTGAGCAAACCAAAACAAAGGCAGAAATTAAACAGAACTCAAGACACTGCATTGCAACCCCTTCCTTTGGCAATGATCTGTGGGTTCCTGACTCCCTCCATCTGAATCATTTCCCAAGAAGAACATTAAAAAGCTTCCCAGCAAGGCTGGACTTCGGTGGCTGGTTAGAAGTTAAGATGAGCAAAGCGTATGGGCTCCACCCCAGGATGTTGCCAGATGATTGTGAGAAATGACCTTATGCAGCATTAATCATTCAAGGAGGAGGATGCTGCAAAGCCTGCCCAGATGGCTGTCTGGGACAGAGAGGGAAAAGCAGGATGATGAGGACATGGGAATGAAGTGCTGATGCACAAAAAAAAAAAAACCAAAAAAACCCAAACCAACCAAAAAAAAGCCCAAAAAACTCAAAACATTTTGTTTGCATTTCCAAGCCATAGACTTGGAAGCAACTTCTGCATCTCAGTGACAGCCTCTAAGGTCTGGAAAAAAGGGCAGGTTTTAGTGCTAAAGCTCCCTGAACCCAGCAGCTCGTGTTGCACAGCTCAGCACACGTCCTTCAGAGAGAGAGAAATGAGACAAGCACAGGAGACGGGAAGGAGATGGGAGAGGGGAACGCACCAAACACCACGGACAGAGTAAGGCACCTGCAGATTTTGTGACCCCACAGACCCCAGTTCTTCATGGTCCTGGGACAGAACTAAGGCTTTGAATCTATGAATTTCAAGTGATGTCTAAGGAAGCAGCCCAAGGACCCTGGACAGACAGCGACTTGTTCTTCTACACTGATTTTAAAGTATTAAGCAGTTAACAAAGAAGGAGTTATTTCTACAATTAAAAAAACCCCACAAAAGCAACTTCAGTAGACCAACGTTCAACTCTTGCTCCACAGAAAGGGGAAACAAGAAAGGAACTAATAATAACAATAATCACCATGACATTGAAAGGTTTGAGATCCTCCTTTTGTTCATGAACGTATTCTGTCTCTTCCCGATTTGATATGGAAACTGTACTACTTCATAGGTTTATAAATAATCAACTATAGCCAAGACAGACATTTAAAAATATTTTTCAGAAAAAAGATTACAGCCTAGACTTATTCTGGTGGTCATTAAAAATATCTATAATTTGCACTTCTACCACCTGGACTCAATACCCTAAAATCAAAAAAGATTTAATTTAGGAACAAGCTCACAACACTAAACTAGTGTTTCTGGTCCTTTAGAAATAACTTTAACTGTAGAAAAAATACTCAGATAAATCCTGAGACAGGAGACATGGAATCAAATTGGTCAGGAAAACAAAGACCAATAAAGCAACTGAGGCTGAGATTAGCTTTGAATAACTTCTTAAACTCAACTCAGGAACCTTTTGAAGCCATTTGTAGACAAAGTCTGCAACCCACTCCATAATGAGAACAATGCAAAGGCCACTAAATCAAGAAATTCCCTTTCTACAAAGAAAAAAATTCCTGCCTCTGCCCTTTCTCCACAGGCAACTGAAGATCTGCTTTCCCCATCACCTCCTCCCTTCCCTATAGCATCCCTGCTACACTGCACTACCTATTCATCTTTCTCATATTTGAAGAAGGAAACTTTCCAGATAAGAAACGGTAAAAGCTAAAATTCTGTATAATTTAAAATTTGCTGCGTTCCCACTGCACTGTTCTCCCACATCTTCCCATACAAGCATTAAATCAGGCTCAAACAGCAGCTGGCTGTCACAATCCGTGTCACTCTACACAAGGAAACTGAAGACAGTCTGCTCTGCCAAACAGCCTTGTACTCTGACAACCCAGGATCCCAGATCCTTTTGACAGCACGATGGGAAAGGGTGAGGCTGGTGAGCTCTGTGCCCTACCACATGCATTAAGGATGACTTTACTGTTCATTTATAGCACATGAGATCACTTAGCCTGGGCTTTGGTGTTTCCCATCCTGCTGGAAAATATTCCCCGCCATCTGATTTGATTTCAGCAAACAGAATTCTGTGTCATTTGATACATTTCTCAGAAAGCCAGTGTGAAAGCTACTCCAAGAGTTAAGGTTTTCAGAGTAGGAGCTGTGCCTGCTCAAATCTGTGAGCTGCAGCTGAACCAAATGTGATTTCATGGATACCAAAGTGATGGCTGCTCTAAAGAAGGGTCACATCCCTTTTGATTCTACATCACTACATTCTTTCTGGATGCTTTTTCACCATCTGCTTATGCCAAGAAGAATACAAATTACCAGCAAGACGATTCTTCAAGAGCAAAAACCTAATGACCCCCTGGAATAAATTCAGGCTGCTCTGACGTAGATGCAAAAGACTGATGCCAAAGGGAGGCCAACTCTGTCTCTCAGGTCTCTCCCACTCCTCCTCCTCCTCAGCAACACAAAGGGCACAGGGATGACTAAGGTTAGCAATGACTTCTGTTGTTGATTTTAAGCAAATTTGACAACACTTTCATTCTACTTGCACACAAACAGGCATTAGAGCTATGTCGCCTAGGCAACAAAACTATTCCCTGGAATTGGCCTGAAGTATTCAGAGTGAGTGCTTCCTTCCTATGACACTGAATTTACAGAAAAACACTGGTTCCTCTGAGAATTACAGTACATAAATCTGAAGGTGTCGGCGCAGAGGTCACAGTTTGCTGGAGAAAAGCCCTTTGTTACATGAGTTAAAGACGGATTTTGTATCGTCTGCGCAATCCCTAATGACCTTGCAAGAAAATCCACCTTTTCAACTGTTCCTCTGGTGCCTGATTTACTTTTGGACAGACAAAATTACTTTCATGTTTTTACCATAGGGGGCTGCACAGCTTTTGGAATTCTGCTGCAAGTAAATACATCCCTCATGTTGCTGCATCCAAGGAGGAGACCGGATCCTTCCCATCTATTCCGTTCCAAGAAAATCACTTCCATGTTTCCAACTCATCAGTGAAACCAAGATGATCTACGTCTGCATATGGGTTTATCAGGGGCTTTTTTAACCATATCCCAACCAGGCTTTCTTACCTTCCCAAAGACAAGGTCTTCCATCCCATCACCAGGCAAAGGGAAGAGGTCGGACTCACTCCCAGACTCTCTTTTAAGACCACCCTGTGATGAGGCACAGATGCCACTCAGCCCATCATCCAAGAAGTTCTCACACTCTGCAGGAGCAAAGCACAAAGAGTCACAACCTGAGGCTTTCTGTAGCATCCACACATCCAACTCACATTCTCTCAGTGAATTCCAGGATTTAAAACACACGGCTTTAGAAATAAAGCTTTATAAATCTGTTCACCTCCAAAAACTGCCTGCGAATTCTCAAGTGATTTATTCCAGAGTTTAGAACTCCTTTTAAAGTGCATCATTGAAGTACATGGTGCAAAGTGAAATTCTGCATGAAACAGCTGTAAACACGTGCAGTTTGAGGTGCTGATAAATACATTACATATGAGGTATCACATACACTGCATAATGGGATGTTTCCTATCTATTGCAACAACTGCAACATTAGATTAATATTCAATAAATGTAAAAATGTAACTTGTCAATATTAGCTTTTTTCCTCAAAGAATCGATTCCCTCTAAATGCCAAGGTGCTTTTAGCGCGTATTTGGACAATTATTTAATTTCTTCTTCTACACTTCTTACTGAAAAAGCACTCGTGTGAATTCTATGACAAGCTTTTCTTTTTTTAAGATTCAAAAATAAGGTGATTTTTAAAAAACATTCAGCTTTCATAACTCCTGGCATTGAAACATAAGCATGTTGCATCTCTTTTCTTCTCAAATGCTTCCAGCTGTTTGTACTGGGTTAATCAAAAGCACAAAACTAGACTGCAGCCCCTGAAAAAGCCCTCTCTTTCCAAAACCTTTAACAGACAAGTATTTGCCTGAGAAATGCCTGCACGCATTTTATTTGTTCACCCTTCAGTCAAAAGTGTTAATGATAATTTTGGCAATAATTGAACACTCGTTTTTCCCAGTTTGAAATGTTTTCTAATTATTAGTATTTAAAAGAAAAAAAAAAAGAAAGGTGCTATTTTCCAACCTGTTCTAACTAAACAGATCCAAAATGTGCTCAGCTGTCTGGAGAGGAGCCAAGGCAATAAAATACTGGTTCACTCTTAAATTACACCTCACTAACTCCATCCTTGGTGACATCAAGCTTAAAAAACACTGCAAGGACAACAGGTTTGGGTAGCTTAAGGTCACCTCTTTGCCTTCCCCATCCTTAATCTGTGCCTGACAGCAGCTATGGAACACCCCAGTCACATCCCAACTGATGGGAGTGACTCCACTTCTGGAGAAAATAACATTACTTTGAAAGTGGTGGGGTTGTCCCCATTCAGGGCAGGGGGAGTTGAAGCCAGTCAGAAACCCCATTACCCCATAGAGGAATTTCCACGCTGTGCAGAATTGGAAAAGCACTTATTGGATGCTGCAGCTGCTCCTGTTCCCCTTTCGGTAAACCTGGAAAATCTGAACTGCTTTTCCATCACCGAGGGGGAGACGGGAGGGGAGAGAAGAAGGGGGGGAATAAAGGGAAAGAAGAGACGGAGAGGCTGTGAGGATGCGGGCCAGGTGCCGTTCATCCAGCTGGCAGCCAGCACAGCATGTCCACAGCCCAGACTGAAAAACAAAGGGGCTCCAGCCACGTTCCACTGGAAAATCAGTGGGGACAGCCCAGATATGCTGAGGGACGGATACCTCACCCTGAGGATAAAGCACGAGAGGCAGCGAAGCCTCCTCGGCAGGAGCCTCCCAGGGGCAGAGGAGATGAAGTGGCGGGGAAGAAGGATAAGGAGCAGGGTGATGGGGAACCCCCCAGACACCTCAGCTCATTTGTCCTGAGAAACTCATTCCCAAACCTTCTCTTCCCTACGCTCTTCCTTTATCTTTGGCGGGAGGCATGCACATTTTCCCCATTTTCTCCCTCCCCTTTTCTCAGTTTGCCGGGTTTGTTTTGAACTGCGCAGACATCGCACAAAGCCAGGCTCTGTCTCTCACACCCCGGCAACAGCTCTGTGCACAATGTAAAGGCAAAAAATAATACAGAGAAAAAAGCCCTAGGAAGAACATTTCCAAGCAATCTCTTCTGTACATTTTCCAGACTCTGGTGTCCTCCAAGCCAGGGCTGAGCCCTCCAATTCCATGCTGATAACCACGTATCTGCTACACTCCTCTGGGCACTTAATTTCAAAAGGCTACCTTCTAAAATCTGAGGTCTCTGTCCTTGCAAGCCATTTCAGCAGATGAAAAAGGCCTAATTCCTTATCAAGTAGTGTATTTTTAAGTTAGCCACATTATAACAGCCAGTGGTTTTACTGCTGTTAGGTGCTGCCAGACTTTTCTTGCCCTCTCTACACTGCCCAGCACCACAGAGCAGCAGGAGGATGCCTGTGCAGTAACAATAGTATTTTTAGAAAGGCCAGAACCTGCATAACCTGAGATCCTTCTGCTGCTTCAGTCCATCTGGAGAGCACATTTACTTAAAAACCTGTCTCTTTATGCATGTGTTAAAGACACGTATTACTATAATTATTAATACAAATTTGTATATATAGCTACCTAATTATGTAATTGATATTATATTCCTATAGTGTAATATTGCATTAGATAATTAATAGGTGTGCAACTGAGAGTGATCCATAAGAATATGTGATTATAGATCTGGCAAGTCAAATGAGTGCACGTAATTTTGCAGACAAATGGGTTGCAGTAACTCTTGCTTGAAGCATAAAAGGCAAGGGTTTCACAGATACAATTAGCAAGCAAGAGACATGGCAAAACCACAGGTTCTCCTGTAAAAACACACTGGAAACAGTTATTTACTGATCACAACTCTTCTAAACACAGCAATTTTTATTATTTTTTTTAATAAAAAAGCACTTATTTAACTTTGATGTGAGCTAGAACTTCTGTTTAGGATAAACCTGTCAGGTCACTAATTCACACTATCCCTTCTTCACCTACACTCTGAAAGACTTCAAATGTCACACTGATGCTCAGTCATTTTCTTTGTGAAGTCTCACATAAATTGAAGGAGATTTGGGTGAGACCACTGCTCATAAGGACAGCAGGGCAAGTAGCCTCCTCTCCATGAGCAGCCTAAGCAAAGTCCCTATTCAGGGCCCTGATAAATTACTCTATTTGTTTCGAACATGCATAATCCAATGAAAGGAAATGCTTTTTTTCTTATCTTGGACACCAACCCTTCTCTGAAGCTTGCCCAGACTGGATTTTCTATCCCAGTGGAAGAGCCAGAAAGCACCAGCCAGCACACAGGGCTGGGAGCTTGGCACGGCCGGTGGGCAGGGTGTGGGAACGATGGCTCTGAACAGCCTTCCTGCTTCCTGAAGCCTGCAATCATGGCAACTTTGGGGGGGGAAATCTCAAGCCACTGATTTGGGTCTAAATATGGATTTAGGAGTTCAAATTTCTGGCTTTTTTTCTTTTATCATATCCATTTAGCTAGAAGTCATGTCTGTGTGACTACCCCCCCCCCCCCTTTTAAGTTTATTTAGATTAAAAAAAGGGGAGGGGGAAATCAAAATACTGAAGCACTTCAAATGCAGAGTTATTTGAGACACTGACACACCACACAGCTCCCTGCTAGTCAAGTGCTGCAGCCATGTGCTAACAATGACTCACAGCACAGTCAGTACACGGTTTCTTTAATTTATGTGTTTTCCCCATCCAGGCCAGGATGTCAAAAATAGGGAGAAAAGGAAGGATAGAAAAAGTGAGGAGGATGGCTGCTGGTCTGGAGCTGCCCTCAGTACAAGGCTCACCTGGAGACTCCCGCGTGCGCTTGTGCTCCAGCAGGGAGGGGTCGGGACACGGCTCCAGAGGACACCAGCTCTCACGGTTTATCTGGAAAACACATCACAGCACATCAAAGAGAGGCCACTCTCACCAGCACCCCTGCTAGTCTCTTCTCCGATGTCCCTCTGCATCAACCAGCAGATACAGAGCTATGGCTTAATTTTTTCCCAATAATAAAAATGTCAAAAGTTACATACTTTTTTTTTTTTTTTTTTTTTGCATCACTAAACAAACCATTAATATACGGCAAAAACCTTTATTTCTCCGTGGAAAGTTTGATTTGAAGGTGGCTCCCGCTCAAGGAAGGATATCAGAGGGAGGATGAGTCAGTGTTTAAGCTACTAAATGAGCACTGGATAACCTTGGCTTCAAGTCCCACTTCCACTTGTAGCGGAACTGCAGGAAAACTCTTTTGCTTTATGCCTCAATTCACTACCTACAGAACAGAAATTTCTTACCACCCATATTGCTGTACAGATAATTAGCTCAGAGACAGCAAAGTGTTCTGATGATGTGGAATGGAGGGCTTGAGAAGCGCCCAGGTCATGGTGAGAACCGGAAACACTTTGGGCTTGCATTAACTGAAATGATGATGACAGAAACGCCCATTTTAACACTAAGACACATCACATGGTTTATTTCAACATCAGCCCTTATCACCTCACCCTGTCCTTCACCCTTTCTATGACTCGAAGTCTTTCAGCAAGGATGACTGATCTGTTCTCAGACTCCTCCTCCTTCTGCCTGTGCTTTCATCTTCCTCACTCGGGTTGTGTTGTCCAACATTTTGACTCTGAAGTCTGCTGGACTATGCACAACCCTTGGCTCATCCAACATTCACTTCCCATCACTTCTGTCAGCAGCTGGCAGACGCTGGAAGCCCCTTTACTCTCTCTGCCATTTCTTTGAGCCAAATGCCTTTAGTTACTGCCAAATGCATGCAAATCTCACCTGTTCCACACCACAAAACCCAGAAGTTATTTCCCCTCCTGACATGCCTCAACATACAGGATATCGCATGTTAAGTTGTAGCTAAAAGAAAGCTACTGCAGTGGATGACTTTGATTTGATATGTAAAGTATTTCTCCTATCCTCTCTCTCTGGCCTTCCTTTTATTTTCTGAAATAATTTCCTTTCCTCTCTTTCAAATAGTGAATTTTTACTATTCGCTTTTTGCCTCTGACCCATGTTCAAATCTCCTCCATGATCCTACTCTATTTTTGCAGTCCTTGCTGGATTCTCATCCCCTCATTGTTCTCCTTTCTCCTATGTTAAGAAATGCACTGGGGGTTTGCCTTATTATTTATTTTTTAAAAATAAATTAAAACCAAGCCTCTCCTACCCTTGACCTGACGTGCTGCTTTGACTAATGACCCACGTCCTTGTTTCCTCTCTCACTGAGATCATGGAATGTGTTACTGCAGTCCTTGGCTGGCTCCTCCCCACTCTGGCTTCATCCCCTGCCTGTCACCCGAGGGGCTTCTGCCAGCACCTCCACTCACCTCCTGCTCTCCACATCACAGAGGCAATGCTTCACTCCTCCAGACCTGGCAGCTACTTGCTACACATTTTTCTTCCTCAGGTTTTGTCCTCTTCCATACTTGTGTGATGACAAAATGGGGTTGGGAGGGCCTCTGACAGGTCAGCTAGTCCCTGCCTGCTGTGCCAAGTTAGGCTCAATTACCATCTGAGAGGTCCTAACCCAACGTGCCCTCAAAATCCTCCAGTGGAGAGGATGCCATGACCTTCCCCAGCCAGCAGCTCTTGCTGACAGAGACAGGGAAGGAACAGAGAAGTTCTGAGAGAGGGAAAAATGAGCAGGAGTCTCCCAGGAGAGGAGAAGGAGACACTGAGCTCTACCAGAGCCAGGTCAGTGCACATCCCACCTGGAAATCCCTTCCACCTCCATGGAATTTTGCAGGCTGTTTTTCTTAGGGATGATGTACACTTTGTAGTACTTACTCCCTGACCCTGCTGATACACTGCACTACACAGATATTCACCCAGGACCCCATCACACCCATCTGTGTACACACATCTAAGATCCCCGTGTTCCCTGCACCTCTGCTCCACACACACCTGTGTATCCATTTTCTCCCTTTTACATACAGTACCTCGGTATTAAATGAGAGGTGGCAAGGAAAAGAGAAGCAGTCTTCAGTCTGAGAAAGGCTTTGTAAGGAAAACTTCAAAACAGTGGTTTTTTTTCTCTCCAAAGTGAAATAAGGATGTTACATGAGGAACATTTTAACTGCTGCATGGACAGTGGGTCACGTTCTGATTCTATCCACAGAAGACACTCCCTGTTCTCAGCAAGTCTGTGTGGTATCTAACCTTAGCATCTAAAATTAACTGCAGAATTTATTCTTTTTTTATTCTTAGAAGAGCTGCAAAGTCATTAAAAACCACTTTATGACTGTAAAGTCAGTAAGTATCATGCTATTATTCTTTACAGACAAAGCAGAATAAATTTGCACCACACTTTCCTATATTTTATTAAAGGCAAATCTAGAGGTTGAGGCTGAACACACACAGAAGGACAAATGCAAATGTGCTCAAGTCCACACAAATGAAGGACTGACCTATTTCAGATACAGAATCAAATTCTGCCTCCTTCTGACTGACTTGCACCTCCCTCCTTCCTCTTCAAGAATAGTCGGACCCTTCTTACTTTTAAACAAATCTCCATCAAATTTAAAGGAACTACTTCTGATTTATACTGATATCCACTACTGGAAATCAATAATTAAACATCCCATTCAATAATTAGCAGTTAGAAAACAAAATATGAAGAGGTTCAAGCTGTCTGTTGAATAAGCCATATTAGGCTGAATTAACATTACATATTTTACTTTAATAGAACCAATTGAGTCATTCACTGAAAATACATTATAGACATTGGCATTTTTTCAAAAAAGATTTGAGCATTTTTCCCATTTCCCAGCCAGCTCTCTCTTCAGCCCTGTGGCTTTGCCAAGTACTGAAAACATCTGCTTTTTTCTATTAAAAAAGTAATGAGAGAGCAACACGGAGGCTTAAGGTGCTGCTTCTGATACACCTGATTATGTACAAAATAAAACATTAGAAACTAAATATTTATCTCTGTAGCCCTAATTCAGGAAAAATAATAATCACCATCAAAACAAAAACAAAGGAAACCACTACTATATACAAGTATTCCCTAGGCCAAAACAAGCCCAGACAGGATTTGAGGGAGGTTTACTGCGTGCTCTCAGAAAACTGGGTGGTCCATAGATACTCAAAACACAAACCCCCCTATCCACAGCCCAACACTGAGTACTGGGATCCCTCCTCAACACCTGAATTCTGCTTGTGTTTACTCAGGACTAGTGATTACAGGTACAGACAGTAAGAGCTGGAGAGGAAATTGCCTTTACAAAAGCACCTGAACCAAAGCTGGGGAATGCACCAGTAGGGAGAAAATTGAAATGAGCTTGCCTTGGGATTTTGCAGGCACGCGTGCATTACATGTGAGAAAATTCCTCCCTTTTCCCCCAGTTTCTTGTTTTGCTGAGAGAAGCCCAATGACAGGACCACAGGCTGGTGGCCACAGAAGATGATAAAAGCCCCACACTTTCTTCCTTGCCCACACTGATTATAGCTCATTGATTCCAGGCATCCCAAGTCTTTGCGGTGGGAGCAGAGGATGCAGTGCTGTTCCAGTGGCAGAGGGAATATGAAACAGCCTCTGGGACCCGAGTTTCAATACACAGCTTTTGAAGAAATGCCAGGAGAGAACCAGCTATTTTTCCATACAGAAGCCTGAATGCATTTATCTGCAGCTCACACACAGAACGAATAATGGAAGCACATCCCCAGGCACCAAAGACTGAATCCCAGAGGATTTTCTGCTTGCCTGTGAAACACCAGCAGGCTAAATGTTCAAAGAGGCCTTTAGGACACCAGCTAGAGCTGAGAGCAGCAGATGGTTCCATTGCTCTTTCTGGGCATACATGGGTATTTCCTGATTCTCAGGGACATCTTCCTGCAGACTCTGAACTTAAACTTGATGTGACTTAATGTACAAGAAAAGGATGGCACTGGACAAGCTGTGAGACACCCTGGGCTGAGGCGTCCTCCATCCCACAGAACAGTGAGTGACTCCAGACCCCACTTCCAGGCTCCTCCTTCCTCTCCCCTTGGTCTTGGACAAGGAATTATCTAATCCACTGCTTTTATGAGCAGTGTCATGCCTGCTCATAAAAGCAGGATCAGGACCTCCTTCTCAAAGCCATTCCAACAATATCTATGGCAGAGCCGTGTGATGG
Source organism: Coloeus monedula (assembly GCF_965178545.1). NCBI lineage: Eukaryota > Metazoa > Chordata > Aves > Passeriformes > Corvidae > Coloeus > Coloeus monedula. The sequence goes on from NC_138794.1 coordinate 6,653,330, forward strand.
AGGCTCACGAGGAACAGGCACCTTGGGGACCAGGGACTACCTCGCACCTACGTACCTCTCCTACATTTCCAGTATGGAAAAGTCCTTTTTCTCTCCCTCTGGTTTTATTTTAACTCTTCTTGCCTTCCATTTCACAATAAAGAGAACACACTGACCTTTCAGGAAATCTTTCGCTATTGCAAAAGTTTGCACTTGTCAGCCTCACTGGTCGTGATATAAATCAACATCTCCAGAGCATAAGGAACCAGATGACTTTAGCTTTCATTTCCTAACAGATCCCTAGAGATTCATCTTCCCTCCATATTACTTTAACTTTGTCCTAAATTTGCAAGTTTCAATTTTTCTCCTTTTATTTTCCCCAGCTTCCAGACTATGATCTACCTTACAGCTAAAACCAGATACAACTGCACATAGGAAAATATTGAGGAGAGTAATTGTAGCTTGCTTAGTGTATCATTAAGTACTTGTGCACCACACTGAGTAATAGCCATTTCAAATATTCACTGTAGAATAAAAGTAGTAGAAAAAAGTAATACTCTAAATTCAATTATAACTAATTTCTTTCACAAGTATAAATGATCCAATGATTTTTCTTTAAGTTCTATTCATATTGTAATTATTTTCTAGGAACTTCCTGTTCCTGAAAATTTCCTATAGGATTAAAGAAATTTGTACACATAATTGGAATTCAATGTTTATGCTGACCAACTTTGAACTTCACAATTCCATTTACAATGAAATTATCCAGTTGCCTGCAGTTCCTGCACTAGAAACTAAAGCAACAGTTGATTTACCCACTTCACAAAAACCACCTTTCAAGATCCTCCGCAACACTTTGAAAAGGAACATGAAGGATGGGGCATCTGGGGAAGGAATTTCCACTGTTTTTCTTCAACATCTGTTGCTGCAGAAAGACTCCATACACACAAAACTCACGTCAAGAGCAACAATCACTGCTTTGGCAATCATCTTGCCAGACAATATTAAGAGCAGACATATCAATTTGCTTGCAAATTCCAGACTGACTTTTTATTTGATTTTTTTTGTAATCTCCCTGTGTATTTTCTAAGCTTTGGGGGAAGATATTAACAGGTGGATGCAGAACACAAGACATCCTCAAATGTATGCCAGAAGGGACAACACTTGCATTTTTGCAGTGATTTCTATGGAGATTTTTCTTCTAACACTGTGAATATGCTACACTGAGTCTTTTACCTTTACAGGACTGGTGACACTGTATCAGGACAACATTTTTTCAAGGAGGTCCAAACTGACCTCACTCACAGCAACAAGCCAGCAGTGCTATGGACAACACTATTAAAGGATTTCACCAAAAAAGGCTCCTAGAAGCACAGGACATGTTACATGACTGAATAAATTAGCTCTTTATGGTGCTAGAGCAACACTAAATTCCTAGAGTGCATTTATCCCCCTGGCAATGTCCCAGCTGGGAAAAAGAAAGTGTGCCCCAAGTACATTTTCCAGCCCTTGGCACTGGGACGTCCTCCACCAGCAAAAGTAAAAGTCAACAGACTTGAATTAAACTTTAAAAATAACAGCATTGGCTTTGCAAAAAAAAAAAAAAAAATCTCTTAACTAATATGGGAGCAAAATTCCCACAAACATGTATGTGCCTAATGTGAAAACACAACAATTTCATTTAAATTGCCCTTCCAGTCGTAATTCTATGTGAGACACAAGCAGAAAAAGTCAAAAACTCTCTACATCATTCTAAAGACACTTCTGTCCTTCAATAACCAGAAGAGCATGGACAGATGCAGGATTAAAGTTCAGAGTCATTTTAGGCCCACAAAGTTTGATGAACACCGCATACCCATCAGCTGGGGACATGCTTCCCCTACAACAACCCCAAAGAAGGAATGAACTTGCTTATGTGTCAATAAAGGAGAAAAAAGCTTCAACATACAATGGAAGGAAGCCCAGTTCCAGCTAATTTAGGGACTTCTCCATATACTACTTTCAGCTTAGACTGCTGTAAATGGCACTTTGCCTTAGGTGGGCAGGGTTCATTCCAGAGGATCTTTGGTGCTGGAGTAAAGCTACCAGAGCAGCCAGGGAGCAGAACATCTAATTAATAGTGCTGTCCCTTTAATTTCAAAATGCCTTGATTAATTTTTAACACTGTTTTTAATTTCTTGAATAATGTTCTGATCTTCAGCTGGAAGCTGAATGGGATCAGTTCATCTGAAAAGCAGAAAAATCAAACCTCACTGCCCCAGCTGTGAAAAAACTTAACAACCTGAGCATTCACATACAGAGGTGAAATGCAGATAAAGGCAGAAACTGTTAGAGAACATTCCCAGCTGCCATTTCTCAGTCTCCCATTCCCAAAGCAAGCCCACCTCTTACTTTGTAACTCTGCAAAGCATTCCCTGTTCATCCCCACTTGAACGCCTGTCTGACTTCACATGTATTTGCAAGGTGCCAGCCAGTGTGGTTTTCATATCCCGTCCCTAGATAGTTTTATTTGTGGTAGCAGGCACAACATAAAAATGAGACAGGGCTGCCAAGGCACACATGGGCACACAGAAACTTCCCATTTTGGGCTTGCAATAACATAGCACACTGACTGCTTTACTCTGCACATAGCTGCTCAGAGCTAAGCAAAATGTTCAGACAAGCAGACATCCCACACACCCCACAACTGCCTCATCTGCTACAATGCAAACCCAGCAGGAACAATGACAGCAGGTTTTTAAGTCATTTCTGCATCATCCAGGCTTCCCTGCGCAGTGGCAAACCCTAAGTTCAGGATCCAAGTTCATCAGGTTTGCACTGCTGCAGCAGCCAGTAAAAGAATCATGGAATCATAGAACGGTTTGGGTTGGAAGGGACCTTGAAGATGATCCCAATCCAACACCCCTCCCATAGACAGGGACAACTTTCCTGGTTGCTCAAATCACCATCCAACCTGGCCTTGAACACCTCCAGGGATGGGGCATCCCACAGCTTCTCTGTGCCAGGGCCTCACCTCCCTCACAGTAAGGAATTTCTTCCTAGGATGAAGTCCTACTGCTGGGACACTGCTGGTAACCTACTGCCTCTTGCTTTTTCATATGTGGAGAGGAGGAAGAAGCTATGCTAAAGCCAAAAATAATTGTGTGCATCAACCCTCAAAATTGCTGAGGTTAATTTTTTTCATAACTTCACAAGCCACTGTTTCAAGCACAATCTAAACATGGAAAATTTGAGCCTCGAGACAGTGGCCCTTCAGATGATACATGCATTGCAAAACAACGGGTAGGAACCAAAAATTCTTTTGTGACTGTATCTAAGAATGGATGCAATCAATGCAAATATAATCCCATCTATAAACATCCAGTACCCAAAACGGCATAAGATCTTCTTTGTTCAACACTTGTTCCCGTTGTCCTTTTTTAGCAGCTGGTTTTCTTTCCTATGTCATGACTGAGTCACCATCCCTGGAGGTGTTTAAAAGATGTGTAGATGTGGCACTGAGGGAACATGGTTTAGAGGTGGACTTGACAGTGCTGGGTTAATGGCTGGCCTTGATCTTAAGGGTCTTTTAAACCTAAACAATTCTACGATTTCTGAGTTCCCTATCTTAAAATGAAGCAAAGAACATACTCATCTACCACTCAAAGAAATGACAGCTTGTCTGAGTCAACCTGCAGCCAAATTGAAAGCTGTTTGGTACCTTGCAGGTGTCTTGTTAAAATTTCATCAACTCAAGCACTCTTGATGGATCCAATGTGGGTTTGCTTTTGTTCTAAGGACATGTACTTGCTTTTCAACATTTAAGAAACCCTGTCCTCTTAACTCCCCAAAATATGACCTAGATAAGGTACAGTTTTATTTCAGCATTTTAATGAAAACCAAACCCAAAAGAAACCCCACCCCCAGCTCCCCCATTAAGGGCCTGATCCAACGCCTATTAACGTCAAGAGATGATCTGCCACTGACGCACTCGAGCATTGGCTTGGATCCCTAGATCATCAAAATTTAATTTCATCTACCAGTTATGTTACAGAAACCAGAGAAAACATGAAGAATGACTGAAAATCGAGCTAGAGTTGATTGTAGCTGTAGCTGTCACCAGCAACCCCCTATTTTAAACATCTGCAGGCTGTACAGCCTGTGTTGGGAGCAGCAATGCGTGCACACACGCACACATATATGGACACTGAGTCATTTGCAGGAACAGACAGTATAACCCACAGTTCTGAAACTCAATTAGGAAAATACTAGTTGGAACTAACAAGAGCCACATTTTGTTATAAAATCTAAGCTTTGCTGAACAAAAACTAATTTAAGAAACTGATGACATCAGAAATACTGAAGTTGGATAATTCTAGCAAATTGTATTTCAACCCAGGCATTCAGATACTCTTTATAAAGAAAAAGATTGTGCTTTTTATTGGCAACCAAGATTGTCAGGGGTACCAGGTCTCCTCCCAAGAATTAGCAAGCAGTCATTTCACAGAAGCAGCATCCACAATACAACATTTTTAATGACTCATACTGTGTCTACAGACTGAATACCATAGGATTCAATCCTCAACCAGCATCAGTAACATGAGAGTTCAGAAATACTCAAAAAAATTGAGCTGGTAGAGAAAACAACTTACAGCTATTTGTGCCACTAAAACCCAGTGGGTACACTGAAATAAAGGAAAACACTTTCATTCATAAACAAAGCAAGTTAACAGGAGCTAGGTCTATTTTAGTGCAGATAAAGTAAAACAAAAATTAATTGAAAATAAATGTGTTACATATTTTTGTCTTGACTTGGACACAAGAGCATGAACCAAAAATCATAAAAAAGGAAGCCATATGATCATGTAGAATCCCACTGCTTCAGCTAAGAAGAGAAAAGAGAAAAAGGGAGAGGGAAAAGAAATGCTCTTCCAGGAGTTAAGATCTCTGAGTTGGGCTGTGTTTTGCAGTCCCTCTGGCTTCTCTCCTATTTCCATCTACTCTGCCAGGAAACTGCTGAAGCTCCACAAAGCTGTTACAGAGACAGGACATTCCCAGACTGCCATTGTGCCATTTGGTGGAGCCCTTGCTAATTTTAGATTAGAGGAGGAACACACTAGGACAATTAGCCAAGAGCCACTCCTGATTCTTGCTCCAACCCATCCTCAGACAAAATCACACCCAAACAACAAGACTGACAGCAACCCTTCTAACACAAACAAAAAACAGAGGCAGAGGAGGATCCACCATGCCTTTTTTTGGCAGAATGAATCTTTTTGGGGAACATGTGCCTTTCCACCTCAGAAGTGAGCACTGGAAATGGAAACCCATTGCCCCTCACACAGAAAACCCACGTGAGATTTCAAACCAGGGACTATTTAAGGGCAGAGGGCACACAGGATGGCCAGGGAGCTCTCCCCAAAGAGTGCATGCCACAAGAGATTATCCAGTTGCAGAGATAATAATATTTGGCATGAAATGGTTTGATAACATTCAAAACCACCTCCATGCTGAAGGGCAAGAGCTCTTCCACCTGTCCCTCCCCTCCGCACTGTCCTGCTGGGGACTTGGGTACAGCAAGGACAGATCGATCCCCTGGAGATAGGGAAGGGAACCCACAAATAAACAAACATCATACCTTCAACAACACAACATCTACAGTCCTGTCCACCTTGGAAATGTCGCACAGGCTGTATCGCCTCTTGTGGCGTTCGTACATTTTGTCCAAGAAGCCGGCGGAGGAGCAGAGCCCACCATGAACCCTGGGCTGACCACGGCCCCAGACCTCTCACATCCGTGCTCAGAGGAGTCCCCGTGTCTCAGCACACCAGCCTGCCCGAGCTTCTTAACAGGAAAATGAAAATCCCAGCGCTGCGCCCGGCTGATAAAGTCTTCTCGGAACAGATTTGCTTATACAGGCAATGCAGGAACTTATAGCACACAAAAGATATTTGAAGACAGCTTTATACATATAGGATTATTTTTTTTGCGACTGCTAAGAATGGTATCAGCCTTCCTGTTATAGTAATAATAATAATAAAAAAAAATGTTTTCCAGACAACTTTGATATCCAAAAAGCACCAGAATGAAAATCCTGCCCGAGAAGAGAACAAAAGCCAGATGTGTGCAGCAGGAACACTGACGCTCCGAGCGCAAAGGCAGAAGGTAGGCTCCGCCACGACGGGTCTAATTCAGGAAAAAAAACAAAAACAACAAAAAAAAAACCCCAATCTCCGTATCCAACGCAAATAGTGTCACCAAAGTGCTTTGTTTTTCACGCCCTCATGCACTGAAAGAAACAATAAAAAAAGTACTTTCCTCCTTCCGAGTCAGTTCACTGTTCACCAGGGAAGGCGGCTTGGGTTTGCATTAAGTTTAAATTTCTAATGACAGCACTGGGCAAAAGGAAAGAAAATAATGAAATAAAGCCACTCCCTCCTGATTTGGGCTGGGACGTCACTGCTTGCCTTTTTAGTCCTGCACCAGTGTTCTCCCAGCTTTCAAATTTACTTTGCAGTTGTGGGAGCATGATTCAGAGAGAGGGAAAAAAAAAAAAAGAGGAGGGAGCAGGGGAAGAAAAAGCAGCAGCTTTTCTCTGCCAGCCTCTTCCACCTCTGCAGGCACTCGGTGTGTTTGCTCAGTCCAAAATGAGACTGAGAGCAAAGGGACATGTTTTTGGAGAGGTAAAAAGACTCTTCCTACTCCCCCAGGCCAGGTGAATGAAAGACAGTTTCAAGGTTAATGCTTTCCTAAAGCAGGAATGGAAACTTATGATTTAATCAGTGTATATGGAAAAAAAAAAAAAAAAAGGAATCAGTCATTTACTTTATTCTTGGTTTGTTTGCAACACAGAGCAAAGATCTCAGCAACTAGTTGTCCAGAAAATACAATCTTCCCTCTTCTATTCTAGCCTGAAAGGCAGAGCTTTTTTTTCTTGGGGAAAAAAAAAACAACCCTAAAGTTTTTCGTCTTTCTAAATGCCAGGGCCAGCCCCGAGTCTGTGCTCTCAATAGCTCATTCACATCAGCTGGGCCCTGCATGCTCACTGCCACATGGTTTCCTGTTTTCAAACTGCCCCCTTGCAGCCCCCTCCGCTTTCCACCCCACCCTGACCTCTCCAGGGATGAAATCTTTCCATACTTCCCTGGCTTTAGACATTCTCTCATTCACCGATTCAAAAAAGGGAATGGGGGCGGTTCAAAACAAAAGGAAAAAAAAATAGAGAAGAAAAGGGGAAGCGGAGTTTTCAGTGACCGGGAGTTTGTAGCGACCAGAACTTGCTGCTTTGCTAGATGGAAAAGCTGAAAATGCAGTGATTTTTAATCCCATGTTGCAAAGCAGGAAACGCAGAACTGGACACACCACTTATCAACCCAAGGTTTAATTGCCAATCTCCAAAAGCCACCCTCGGCAGCGGTGGGAGAACTGGCCCGCCTCCTGCTGCTGGGATTTGCTCCACTCCTGGAGCTTAGTTTGGGGGTTGTAGGTCTTTTCACCCAGTCCTGTAGGGTGGTCCCGGTTCCCCGGTTGTATAAGGAGATTTGTAGCCACCAGCTCAAACTCTGGCAAAGGTGACTGAAACCCTGCAGCCTACCAGAACGGATAAAACGCAAATTCTCGGACATTTGAGTCCAAGATGAGTCTTCCAAAGGAAATCTAAACCCATCTGCTGCAAGAAAGCACTCCAGCTTCTCTCTTCCCAGTGCTACCCAGTCTTCTGACTGCCCAAACACATTGCACCACAGCCTGCCTGTGAGTAACACAGGAACTGACCCCTTTCCGTGCCTGTTCATAAAACCAAAAACCGGGAGTTTATAGAACCATCACATACTATCGTGAGTTCCTGGATGCGACAGCCCCAATCCATACAGTCAGATTACACACAAGCACAGCTACCCTACCCATTTAGCAGACTCAGTAAGCAAGTGAAGGGCATCTTTTCCTGAGACTTGGTGACACATTGGCCAGCCCTGACACAAAGGTCCGTCTTGGGCATCGCACCTGAGCGTGTCCTCAGGCGCTGGAGCAGGCTGGGACTCGCAGCAAATGAGCTGCTCCCGGTAAGGGACACAGGTACACTCTTACCTAGTCAGTGCCAGGGGTCTCCCCACACTTTCCTTAAGCTCCAGTCTCTCCCTCACATCCCAAAGCTTCATCTCCACCAGCTGAACTGAGGAGGATTCCTCTATGAGGCTCTTACAGCTACAATCCCTGGCTCAAGATCTCAGGCAATGACTGTGCTCTCTCCAAAAACAAGCAGAGCTTCTGCTTTCAGTATTAGGACACACACAATGTGGTCGTACTTTGGGGACTTTCTGGAGCCACCAGTTTTCTCCACAAGTAATGAATCCCAGCAATCATGTGCCCATCAAGAAGAGGAATCAGAAATGGCTGTGACAGCATTCCAGCCCTTCAAACACTACCATAAAAGGCAGGGATTTCCTCAAATCTAAATTTACAAGGCAGGAACCCATAAACAAAGTATGTGAATTTAGTTCAGGTGTAGGAATTTGTAACAGTCACAGTGCTTTAATGATGCTCTAATGTTCGATTATGGAGCACCCTTCTTTTTCAACTGATACAGCAGATAGGTTTGTTTTCAAATCAATTTAATTACAGCTGCTGGTATACCAAGGCTGGATTTATCCAAACAACAACTGCGCAGCTCTACTCAGACACTCCATTTAAAGCACTTCACCTTTGATCCACAGAGTTCCTCTGGCAACCACAAAGAGAAGTCCAGCTGCAGGGCTCAAGCAATGCCTACCATGCAGAGGATACTGCCAGGTGAGCATCACTAACTGTGACAGTGCATCTTCCACAGAGATGCAAGATGGGTCCAGCTTGTAGCTGCATCAACACCCAGTCTTTTGTGGCTCACGTTACCTCGCCCTTCTTGCAAGTAAGGGGAAATGAGAAACATCTCCAGTCACAGCAGATGGAAGACACGCTGGGAAATGTGCAGCTTTCACAGCAGGAGGCCAGTTTTCCTCAGCTATGCACAAGCATTCTGGGATAGCCAAAAGCCACAAGCAACCCACTGTGTGCTTTCATGGGGCAGCAGGGAATAGAAAGCTCAGGTGGAAGGTGCACACAGGTGGAGAGAGCCAGTCAGGGAAGCTACGCCACACTGGGTGACTCTGGGCACAGGACTTGTCCCAGGACTTGGGGGATATCCCAGGATTTGGTGCATGTCCTGTGAATCAAGATGATGATCTGCCTTACTCCGTCATTATGTGTCTTGATCTAGTAAAGGTTGTCCATTGAACTCCTTGATTCCCCTACACCTTCAGCCACAGAGGGAAAGAATCAACACAAACCTAGAAAAAATAACCCCTTCTCTCCATTCTATTTTCTTTTTAAATTTAAGCCTCCAAATCCCTAATTCGTTCCAACAGTTTTTAATGTGGTTATGTTCCTGCCTCACAGCCAAGATCAGGAGGCCAGTGACAACTACAGACACCCAAAGTCCCATCTCATCTTCATTTCCAGACTTCACTGTTGAAGGTGGGGAAAAACATAATACAAACAAATAGAAGATAACGTGTCAGACAAACTCTCCCTTGGGAGACCATCACTCTCTTCCCACATTAGGTGGGGCTTTTGCTGCATTGTTTCAGGCTAGAAATCTTGCCTTGCACACAGCCTGCCATCCACACAGGCACGCTGGGCAGACACAGAACACAACTCAGCCCGGACGAAGCAGAACAAAGGTTTCCAGTCTCTTTTGTCCAGCTATTTAAGGCAGTCCTTGAATGCTATACAAGTGTTTAGACAGTATATAGTATTTATGCTCTGAAACACAATGTAACAGACAATCAGACGATAAAGATTAGATTAAATTAAAGAAACCCTACTCTAACAAGTAAATAATTCTCTCTTTTTTTTGGCGACTTGCTCAAAATGGAGCGGAGACGCGAGCAGCAGCCCCAGCCACCGGCTGCTGATGCGACAGTTCTGGGCTCCTTATTGAAAACATCTGGAAGCTCTGAGCCGCTTTGTGCAGACAGGAGTTGAAACTGTCCAATCATTTCATATCCAAACCCAAGTCCAGCACTGAGGATTTCAAGGGACGGAAAAGAGGGGGAAGAAAAAAAAAAAAAAGAGGCACTTGATCACACCATATGATCTGTAACTCATCCAGATAAAACTCCTCCTCCTCCTCCACCCGCTAACAGACCTCTTAATGACAAGGAAATCATGGTTATCCTGAAACAGACTGAACTATTGTTATCTGTTTCGAATTACTTTTGCCATATCGTTATGAAACCCTGCAATGATGCAATCTGCAGAAATACCCAGGCGTATTAACTTTTTTAACCGCGGCTCTGATAGGAACTAATGGAGCAGTTGATGAAAGGAAAAAATTCTCCCTGTTTTAAAAAAGACAAAACCCACTTTTGGGCACTAAAACGAGGTGATAATAAATTCATCAGACAGTTAGAGAGAAGAATTACAATTTAAATTGCTCTTTTCTTTAAAGAAAGCAGCTTTTGGGGAAGGCTTTTTAAAATTTTACATTTCTGGCACTTGCAAGGATAGACAAAACAAAACGCTTTTTTCCTAAAACTAAATAAGGCAAAGGAAATCTGCACTCTAATGCTGCAAAGCCTGTAAGAGGAGCACGTCCAGTCTGGAAGGGAGAGCACATCCACCGTGTCTGCAGGGAGGGAGGTCAGCACCCACATGTGACCAGACCGAGACAGACGCTCAAACGTGGATTTTGAAGCAGACCAGGCCCCTGCTGACCATAGAGAGCACTCACACCCCAGACCTTGATCAAGAGCCCTGGACGTTAGGTAAGGCATTTCTCATGTTTGCAAGAGCACTGCAACACTGAGAGGAGTTTTGGCTGATGCAGTCCCACCATGCCTGTCTGCATCCCTGTGGGGTGGTGGCACTTCGGTCAAAGCTGCATTCCTCTGGCCATGGCATGACCCACCAGAGTCACACCAAGCTACAAGTGGCTCCAAAAGGCTGATTGTGATTTTGAATTTCCCTACAAAGCAGGGCACGGAAAGAAAGAGAGGGACATGGACAGTCCCCCATGACCAGACATCACAGGGATCCCATCTGCGGCAAATCCGTGCTACTCTAAGGGGGAAGGTCAGTGATGCAGCAACAAACCTTCACAATCCTGGTCCTAAAACACCTTTATATTCATCAGCTTGATTTAATCCTTGGGCAAATCATCCACAGTACCAACACAAGTTTTATTCTCCAGCCTGGGACTCTCCCAAAACTTCCCTATTCAAATCATATATTCACGCAAAGGTCTGGAGAAAGGCATTTCTTCATAGAGCAACACTTTGGGACAACATGACTGAGCTAATTTAACATCCAGACAATCCACTGTCCAGCTGCAGCCTGTGTTAGAGCTCAAAGACAGAACTGTCTAACAAAGAGCTAAAGAGCCGCGGGGGAATGAGGAGGGCTTGGAAAGCTGTCAGACATACGGATACACGGAGCGTGTGTTCTGAGAAAATACAAAAACACCTTGAGAGACCTTCAGCCACTTCCTGACCTTCCCTTTTTCTAATATTTCTCAGAGACCCAGTGTACATTTTTCAGGAATTTCTATTGTCCAAATAACCTTCAGAAAAATGCCAAAGCTTTGGTCAGCCATGGAGCATGCCCAAACATCCTTCCAGAGGAAGTCAACTGCCCATCTCACTGCTCCCAAATGGCTACAGGAGAAACACAACCCACACAAGAGATTAGCAACCCCTCAGCTGACTCTACATCACTTCGCAAGATCTGCTTCTTCTTTTACCAAAAATAACTGCAGTTGGGATGTCTAGCTGGCTGAAGTGCTGTGGGATCTTGGACCACGCCACAGATATTTATTTAGCATGTTATGGGAGTTGAGAGAAATACTTCTGTTGTCAAACACTGGACATGTTTCTTTGCTCTGTGAATTCCAACATCCTGAAAATAGGGAAGGGAAAACACGAGTGGATAAAGTGGGAACAATCCCAAAGCAGGCTGTCAAGGAGCACCTGAACTCTGAACTGCAGCAACAAACCAGCTACACATCCCCTGTGTCCTCCTGTCAGCTGCTCCCGTGCTCAGGCACTTCCCACCAGGGCACCAGGTCTAATGACCTACAGATTGGGTCAAACACAAAAAAACGTTCTGTTATTCTGTAAAGAATAACACTATTTGCAACCAAAACAAGTGGATGGGAGATAATGCCTTGATTTCACAGCTGCCACAGCCCAGCCTGGAACTGCTGCTGAAGAAATGACATTCACTTCTCTGATCTCATCCAAAACTACAGTTGGTCACAATAGATTTGCTTATGTTTTCCTTTATGGTTTTCATTTGCTGATGTGTAAATTTTACATGCACACAATGAGTGACAATCTTCATTAATTACAGTGATTCCAATCTAAAGGCAGGATTACAATTTCTGGGATCTTGAAGGATAATGATATAAATAAAAGTATCTAAAATAGTGAATTGCATTTATAGGAGTTTTCAAACCACCATAAACATTATACAAGTCACTTGAAATTAGTTTGCACAGACTAGCCCCCAAATACTTGAAGGCCTGCTCAAGCCCAATCAAGCAATGTCTAATAATTTGTCCTACAGAGGAGTTAAGGAAGAGATCATTGCATTTGTCTCAAATGCAAGAAAAATGGGATATTTCATTAACTATAAAGTTCACAAATTCAAAAATCAAAGGAGCTTTTCATTTTTATATCATCCATTATAAAAAAGCCCATTCTGACACTATTGGGATAGATATAGGATATAAGAAAGTATTGACTCACACAACTAAAAACATATATTCTGTTGTCCCATAACAACACATTCGAGAAAGACTGAATTTCTACGGTTCAAAATACGAGGATAAAAATTAGTTTGAGTTTTTGTGCAGGAAAACGAAGTACCCCACATTTCCAGAGTGCAGGAAACACCCCTGTATTCTGAAATGACCCCCACTGCTGTGGGCAGGGCACAGGAGCAGGCCTGAGCCACTCCAGGATGCCTCAGCATAACATGAGATCAGTGCCATGAGATGTCTGGTGGATGGTTCTATCTGAAGAATTATGTCTTTAGCTAAAAACAGAGCCAGGGTAGCAGATTATGTAGATGAATTGGCGGATAAAGCCCAACAAAAATGACGCATGGCATGAGTGAGTGAAATTAATGGACAATATCAAAAAGACACATCTTGAACTGAGGAAATTATTCAACTTTTACCATTCTTTCATGCCTACAGTTTAAGGCACTGTAATGCAACTGAAAAACAGAGACGGGTCATTCAAATGAATAAATCATGCCAGAAAATGATTCAGCTTCCCTTCCTTTTTTTTTTCCCTTTCTTTTTTTTCCCTTTTTAACTGAAGTCCCTAGGACTCAGCCCTTAGGAAGCCCACACGACTCAGTGTATTGTCCTGGCCAGGCACTCTGTCAAAAGGGAAAAAGTTATCTTTTCTATCATCTTGTAATTGAAAATCTGGGAGGGGAAGCGGTGGGAAAGCAACGCACTGTACAAAGGCTCCCATCACATTCCCAGGTCAGCTTTTTGCTTGGCTGCTAATGAAGGCAGGGGATTGAGGACACTGTGGCATTTGTTTTGCCCTTCCAATTTTTCTGTTTGCTTTGTGGGAAGGGGGATCTCAGCCCCCATGGGTAACTGAGATGCCCTGAGTGCAGCCAAGCCCCTCTCCCAGCAATAACAGACACTCCAGCTCACCCTCCTACCTACACCCGCATCCAACCAATATTTTCGTGCCCTCTCTCCATGCATTTGGAAACTTGAAATAAAATCCAATGCAAACTTTGAGAGGAGGCATTTGGAATCCAGCTCCCACCTGGGAGGTCTGCTTGAGGACCACATGAGTATTCCTTTGCTCACTGTTTTATCCGTTTCCCTGGTAGTCCTCTGTAAAGAATATTAAACAAACACGTCTTTACAGCTCAAGAGCCCAGGAGAGAATGTTGACCCTGTGGAAAAAACCCAGGTTTTATCCATTTTTACCCCACTTTCATCCCTCTGGACTAAAGATGTATATACAAGGGTAAGGATTCATTGGGTCCACAAAGCCTTCATTAAGGACTGCTACATCAATCCATGCTGAGTATATTCTCCCCCATAGCCTAATTTTAGAAAGTATTTTTAAAGGAATTTCAGGGCATAAAACATGTATAATTAACAGCCAGATACATGGAAGCATCACCATTAGTGAGGAATTTTCTCAACAGTTGATGCTGCTCCAGAAAAATCCTAAAATATTTATTCTAAGGTTATAAACTAACATATCCTACACCTCTACTAGCTTTTCAAAGATCCCTCTCCAGTAATACTTGTTGTTGCAAGGTTAAGTCCTAACTGGAATAATGGATCCCAAGCCCCGCTCCTATGCCTCTCCCCTCAGTTAAATGTCAGGCCAATACATGTGCTCTAAGAAAGTTTTAGCAAATTGCTGAGCTTTTGTGCTCCCCTCTGTCATTCCCCACCTGCCAGAGCTGCTGCATTTCCATATATTTAATAGCTTTTTTCAACAGATAAATACATTTAAGCCAACGGATAATGATAAATGGGGCCAAAATGTCAAAAAGCAGCATTTATGATATCCTGCAATTTCCCTGAGTTATCCTTCTGATTCACACTGTCCCAGGAGCTGCAAATTGCTGCGCTGCAGATAAGGAAAATGGAACATCTGAGATTTCTTGCCAGTGACTACAAGGAAAGGGTTGGTTTTGTTTTCTTGGGAAGAAAAGGGAAAATGTTCTGAAGTTTTCTCTTCAGGATAAAATCCAAAACATTTACAAGACTCAGGAGCACAAAAGCTTGCAGATAACCAGCAGAACTGATGCCAGTTCCATCAAAGCAAACTAGTAACAGCAACTGGGAGGAATGCAGATTATGCAGCATCCTTCTCTACAGAAAAAAACAATCCTTTCTGTTATGCAACAGTTAAATAATTTAACTGTTCCTAGTTATTATTCCTCAGCTAGTCTTTTTTGGCTATTATGCAGCACTAGTCTCTTCTGTTTCTGAAGTTTGCCTTTCAGAGAAAAAAAAAGGCAACTTCAAAACATGCAAAAATTAATGAGACCCATATGTGGGATACTGTCATTATTCCATGTTTATAAGAGGATCAGGTTTTGTTAAATGGGCTTATTTAATGCAGACACATAAGCAAAAATACCCAGCAAAGATCTGAAAGCTATTGAAAGCAAAATATTTTCACAATTTAAACTAAAAGCCACTATATATTTTCGTGCAACTTTGTTTATGGCTTCTCTGACAGCTTATAAAGTTCTCCTAAGCAGAGAAACATCTCCTAGATAAGATTTTACCTTTTTGACTCTTTTCATCCTCATACTGTATTTAAGCTGGGCCAACCTAAAAAATCAATGGCTTATGGAAACATCTGTTGATACAGGCACACAATTTAGACTTTTTTCAACAGCTGTTGTTATTTTATGCTCTTTTAGGCTAGGCCAGTTGGAAAGACTGGAAGAAAATACAAGTTGGGCTCCTTTCCCGACTTTGGTCTCTCTTTAGCGGCTGCAGTGGGCACCTCGTTCCCTCCCCTGTACTGGGAGTTTGGGGGAAAAAGGCTGAATGTCCCCCAAGTCTGGTCTTGCTCACCAGCCTCAGACAAGAAACAAAGGAAATACATCTCCCAAACGGGCACCTGTGTTATCCCACTCGCCTAAATACTGGCTTAAAATACCCCCTGCTGCTTTCTGCCCCGTACAAGGGACTAAAACACCCTCCACTGCCCATCTTCCTGGCTCCCATTTCCACTTCCAACAGCAATCCACAATAAACCCCAGGTTTGTCTTGCCTCCCCCCCTGCTATTTCATTGCCGGGATCCAGACGTTTGCCAACATGCTCCGTAAAAGATAACACACAATATATTTTAAGGGCCAACCTGCCAAAAGGTATTTGGTGCTTCAGACAGAGCTGCTTCCCAGACGGAACACGCGCTGCTCACTGTAAGGCTTGCGTAAAAATGGAATGTACTTTTCTTGTGAATCAAATGATTACCTAACAAAAAACC
Organism: Coloeus monedula; assembly: GCF_965178545.1. NCBI lineage: Eukaryota > Metazoa > Chordata > Aves > Passeriformes > Corvidae > Coloeus > Coloeus monedula. The sequence continues at coordinate 6,669,317 of NC_138794.1, forward strand.
CCCCCGACAAATTCAACCAAAATATCCTATTTTCAACATTTAATTCAACTGCTAGTTGAAACAAGATGTTTCCATCTAAATTCTGTTTTCTTGAAAGAGAAGAAAACAACTTATAAAGCTTTTAAAGAGCTCCAATCTTTTCCAGTGTACATTCAAACTGTCAGGAGCCAAAGAAAGCCAATACCCCACGCACAGATTTTTTTCTTTCCCCTTGCTCTTTTGAACAGAGGACTTGTTTAATTTTACCTTCAAACTTCTTATTTGCCTGCCATGCACTCCCAGAGTCTCTGTCAGCTGTGCCAAGGCTTGCCCAAAAGGACAGTCATAAAAAAACCAGTTTAAACAGAAACTGCTTATCTAGAGGAGGGAGAGCCCCAGGTTTGAGAGCAGAGGAGGTATTTCAGCATTAAAGAATTCTCGGAGCTACTCCAAGACGCAAATTTTTGTTGTCTGGTGCACTGTAAGGATTTTAAGCCCAGAAAGAAGCTATTTATTTAGTCTATATACACAGATTTATAACAAAGGCAGAGGATCCATCAACAGTCTTCTGGGTGCTTTTTGCATCGTTTATAGCATATGAAGGAGACCTCAGCTTTGTCAAAGACAGAAAACAAGAAATATACAAGGCTTGACAAGAAAAATCAAACACTGTCCCCCAAACACACAGCTATAAAAAAAAAAAGCCTTTTGAGATGCCTCTCAACGTCTCCTTAAAACACATTAAAACCCAGAATTTGCAAAATGCCCTAAAATCCGTTTCAGCAGATGCTGCAGGGAGGAAAGGACTTTCTCTCAGCCCTTCCCTTTGGAAGACTGTGGGACCCCAGTCTTTACAGTCGTGCCTCTCTTCAGTCATCTGCAGGTAGGAATATCTGGACATGATGTAAGCAACCTTCCTTCTCTTTTAAAAGGCTCAGAAAGGTGTATCACCACCCTGTTTTACCCCTCGTGTGCAGGCATTGGAAACTAAAACTTATCTGCCTCCTTCTGGGCAAGCAGATCAGTAAGCATTTCCTCACCTTGTGATGGTCAGCAAGTTAAAAAAAAATAATAGTGGAACAAAATACCGAGAAACCCTTCTTTAACCCCAGTAGATTTTAACAGCCCATCCCTTTCCATGCTTTTGGTAAGAATCAGTACAGCATTTTGGAGAGGCAGAAGAGATTTCATACTCCTAAACACTAGATCTCAGATTGAAACTAACGTTTCAGAGAACTGCACCTCCAGCCTTTGTAAATGTGTATTTTGGAAATATTCCTCCCAACCACTTTCAGGCATTTAGTATGTCCAGCTGTGTTAAGAAACCAAGCAAAAGTTCAGTGTCAAGTAAGTCAGGATTATGATCTTTTTGTGATTTATGGAGGTAAGCATAGTCTCAGACAGAAGAAAAACAAGTCACTTGATGCTAAGCAGACTCAGCACCAGGGCTCAGACTAATGAGCGAGCAAGGGCGAGGCTTCATTTTCCTGCCTCTTATCTCAGCAGCTGGAAGGACACCACAGGAGGAGGGAGAGCACAGCCAGAGATAGGCAGAGCCAGCCCCAAGGTACCTGCAAACACAGTATTGGTGTACTGGTGCTCCAGTGGGGAAGATGAAAATGCTCCAGGAGAGGGAGACACGTGGTATTGGATAAAGATGCACGTAAGAATATGCCCCCAAATAACTACGTGCAAAAATAAGGAGAAACTACTATTAAGTGGCTGTACTGGTGTCAGGGCAAAGTCTTTAGGGAGAAGTAATATCTAACCAGGCTGAGGAAGCCATAAGCCAAGCATCAGGCCTTCTGCAGATCTGAAAGGAGAGCAGCATAACTCAGGTTCAACACAGAATAGCAACAATTCCTCTGTTTCAAACTACACAAACAGAAGAGAAAGCAAACAAGGTAATCCAGAAACATTTTCTCTCTTTTTTGGATTAGTCCCCTGGGCATGGCTACTGCCTTCATTTTCACCAAGTACATCACTGGCACTAACATGATAAACACAGCAAGAAGGGAGGGACCAGTTAAGTTCACCACTACTCAAGGGAAAATTCAGAAAGTTTGCTACATGAAGCACATACTTATTTAGGCATAAATGCAATGCAAAAATGAAGAAAGAGAAGTGGAAGGAGAACTTTATCAGCTGCAAGAGACCAAGTGCAAGAGAAAGCCTAGTTTAGAATTTGCTCCTATCTGCTAATTCCTATACAGCTGATCAAGTATATTTTATTAAACCATTGCAAAACTCTTTTTACATTCTTGTTACAGGCTCTGTGCTGGGGTTATTCCAAAGCAGAAGTTCAAAAAAACAGACTACAGCAGTAAAAAACCAAAGTGACAATGGAAAGGAGGTAAGTGAGAAGAAACTCTTATCCTTTGTGTCCAGCTGCTCTGGGGTCCCAATAAAAAAGTCACTCTTGTCCATGCTTTATACCTGGCATTTGGACACATTACCTCTTCTTTGGCATGATTTATGACTAAAGTCTTCTACCAAAACTCAGAAATTTCCTTTGCTTGAAAGTTTCAATGAATTTGGTTTTATGACAGAAAGGACAGCTAGCACTGCCCACGGCCAAACACAACACCAAGGCACTGCTCTGACCCTGGGGGTTTTACTTTTGACCTGCAGCTGCCTCAGCTCAGCCAAACCCACTCCCTCCCAAACTTTTATTTCAGATATCACACGCTGGGATACCAAATCACACAGTCCTTCTGGGTAGACTAAGATATTTTAATCACCCACTGCAACATTAACCATCTGATTTCACAGTGCCTGTCCACCACCACCACCAGTCTGTCCTGTATTACTGCAAAGATATCCCTGCCAAGGCAGAGAGCCATCAGTCTGCTCAGTCCAGTCCAAGGATGCTGCATGAAAAGGTAAACATTTAGTTATTACCCAGGCTTTTATCTCATCTGATGTTTTAACAGCAGTTAGAGCCCAGAAACATTCTGCAACACAGCTGAGTCACCCTGGGCCACACCAGGATGTGTAAGTAACACCAAGCAGAAACAGCAGAGATGCTGTTACAAAAACAGGTTTCCACCTCTGCATGAAAACAATATAATAAGGGAAGGCAGACAACCTAAAACAGGTGGGAAAAGGCTGAGAACAGTAACAAAAAGAGAAATCTGTGAAAGGACCATGAGGCTACATGCATTTTGATTCCATGTTTCCATGGAAAAAATTTAACACTACTTTTCTTCTTCTTACTCCCATCATTCTTTTCATCCTTTGCTGGAAGTTAAAAGTCAGAAATGCCATGCCTGGATATTGCTAGAGCCTGCTTCATCAGTGACCAAGAGTTCCTGTTCATCTCTCAGGCAGTTGTTCCTGTCTGCCCCATGACTACTCACAAAAGCCCAGAACAAATGTATGGGAATATAATTAAAAATCTATTTCTTATATTTATAAGGTTTTTCTCTAAGGTGGTGTAACTTACAACGAACTGCAAAAAACTAAGTCGACAGAAAAACATGAACAGTGGCCTGACTACACTGTAAGGGGCCAACTCTGACTTCCAAAGTATCAGAATGGAGCTGGATAAGTTCCTTCAGAAGGATAAAAACCGAGCGATCTGATACACCAAAGTATCCATTTGTCTTAATAATGCAGCCTCCATCAAAAGTCCACATTTGGTCTCCTATGTTATCATCTTAGTTTCCTCTATATTTAGACCAGGAGTTCAGTGTGCAGTAACCATGTCTACTGCACAACAGTTACACCACAAAACTTGTAAAATATTTCAAACACAAATAAAAGAACCCATAGGATAAAGGAGATTGGACCACTCAAAACCAACACAGTATTTTCCTTAGTAAGGTACAATATTCAGTGCCAGCATTCCTTTGCTAGAGGAACAGTCTTATACATCCATTATTTTATGGAAAGTATGGATCCATACTTTCATGACTGCATAAAAAATTGAATGTATCAAACCACTGGAAGAGAACTCCAAACGCAGGATTTTCTATACTTTACAAACTTGTAAAATAACAGTCCTGATCCTAAAAAGGGCCTCCGAAAACTACTTTAATACACTGATGTAAAATAATGTGAGTGAACCCCTTTGTCTGAAGCAAGCCAAAAGTGAGCACTGCAGAAGAACTGCAGTTATTAAACAGTTGTCTTTAATCTAAACCATCTCAAAAATACAGCAAGAATATACACACAACTCTGCCTTCGAGGCAACAGCACCTGGAGATGGATAAATAAAACTGCAGGTAGATCTTGACGATTTAACAAATGAGTGTGAAAAACCAGAGGGATAAACTGTGCAGCTGCTGCTGGGAGGCTGGCAGTCAGATGTTTTGTTAGAAAAAATGAGGAAATGATGAAAAACCAGAATATCACACAGCAATCTTTGCCTCTGAAGAACAGTGGCTGAAGGGGAAGGCGTAGGGGAGGAGAATTAACTCACCATCTCCAGAGATCAGCGGGGGCTGGCACCAGCCCCGTGGCCCGGGCGTGGGCGCCTTCATCTGCCCGGAGCCAGACCTGGGAGCAGCATCCCTGCGCTGAGCTGCGGATTTGGCTCCATGTCCACGTTCCTGCCTCCCTCCCTAACATCCGTGAATCCTGTGGCTGAGCTTGGAAACTAGTCTCTATGAGCTGAGGATTATCAGCATTCGGGATACAAAGGCATCGGAACTGCAGCACCCAGAGAAATTCAGTGCAGGACAAAGAAACCTGCCACAACAGTTGTATAAATGCCTTCAAGGCATGAGTAATGGTAAAGACCAAACAAGAACCCCAGCCTGGTTTGAATTTCTTTTTCTTTTCTTTCCCCTGGCTTTTATTCTCACTCCCTGCAGCTTGTGCGGTGACGGCCAGAGCAGCCGGCGAAAGCTGGGGTGATGTGTCCTGCACAGCGATGAATTCACTCAGGGCTGGCCAGCTGACACAATTTCCTCACAGAGCTCAAAGCCTCTGCTCGGAGCATCCGGGGCAGACACAGGATGCTGGTGGGTGTGAGAAAGGGCCTGGCAGATGACTAGCCCAAAGCCTTGACCCAATGGGTAAGTGTGTGTCAGCCTTCAGCATTAATGCCAGGCTTAGGACAGGCTCCCTTTTGGCTCAGTTTTTCCATGTTTACGGTAGTTACAGGACAACATTTACAAAGAGAGGGTTACACAAGTGATTTTAAAGAGGCAGGGTGAAAACAAAGGCTATCGTTAAGGCTGTACTTTCCACCGCCAGACCTGGCTCTGATTTGTTTCCAACACTTCAGCCACTTGCTCTGAAATTGCCCAAGCTGTTGAGGAGATTCCCATGCTATTCTGGAGGCCCTTTGGAAAAAAGGGATTTGCAACCCCCATCCCATAGTACATCCATATGTACACACATGCAGATGGAGAAAATGGACTTCAGTCCACACAGACAACCTGAATTTTGTCAGGTTCTCAGGATGAGCAGTTTGTTATAACGATTAATTCCCAGGAAAATAAATTGGAGCCTGGAGAACTATACCAGCCCCTTGTCTCGGGTCACTAGCAAGGTTCAGTAGTTTGGAACCATGAAGCATCACTTTATCTGGCACCAGCACCAGACTCTCCTCAGCACCACGCACAGGAGGTGGGTGACACTGTACACCTTGGCCAGAATCTTCTCCATTGATCTGCTGACTCCAAGGAAGAGAAACATGAGAGACTACAGTTGGGGGGAAGGAAAAATCTCTGCATTCTTCACACCTTCTGTCCATCTCAACACTCATCTCAGTGCCATGTGGGTCTCTGCTCTCTCCCATAAGCTCTTTTCCACCCCATTCAGTCCATCCCCTTCATCTCCTACCATCCCAGTCCCCTTCCTTTGCTCACCCTGCCAGACCCTGGCCTAGTAGCTCCTTGCTCTCCTCCCTTTTCAGCAAAGCACAAACCTGGGGGCCTACAAACCACTGGGCAACAACAGACCTCAGGCTCTGTCCTGACAGCATCATCTCTCTTATCTGTAACAACTCCCAGGGAAGGAGGTTTCCTAGCCTTCCTAGGTGGTCTGCAACAGTTTTATGATGCTAACAGGATGTTTTCACAACATACAGCCTAAATAATCCTGGCAAATTAGCAAAGCAGTAAATTAAACTGCACAGAAACCTGGGACTTTAATAACCACGATTACATGTTGACAGACTGCTGGACTGCACAAAGGTTTTCTTGCTGCACAGAATAAATTTAGTTCCTTCTACCTCTTCTCACGTTTCTTAATCTCTTCTCATTGTCTCCCTCTGGACACTTTCCAATCTGCCCATGTCCTCCTCCGAGCAGGGCACCCCAAATGGATTCGATGGCTCTGATGATGGCTCCACAGTTCCACACATGAGTAAGTCACCTCCTGCACCTTAAGGAGGACACTCCTTCAAATATAACTCAAAACAAGACTCGTCTCTTTTGCAATAGCTCTTGCTGTTGATTCATTTGTAATCCACTAAAAATCCTCAGTCTTATTTTAGCCATCCCTCTCCAGCTTAAAACTGACTTGGTAAATGTGTGTTTTGCTTTCTCCTTTGCAAATGCAGCACTCTCTGTCTGCTTTTATCTCTTATCTGGATGTGCTCTCCAATTTCTTAAGGTCACTCTGAACCCTGACCCTGTTCTCCAAGCGCCTGCAATCTCTCCCAACCTGATGTCATCTGAGTGTTATAAACATACCTCCATCTTCCAAATCATGACTGAAAATATTGCAAGTTCACCCCAGAAAGTGACCTTGCTGATATATCACATGTTACTGCACTATTTGGATCAGCGGAGGGATGAAAGTGCAAGACTTTTCCAAGTTTCATTCTCTGCATCTTCTGAAAACACAGACATTAATTAAAAACTAATTCCTCTGATAAAGGTAGGATGCATTCAATTCAATAGGAACTAACTAATAAAATCAATAAATGCAAAGGAAAGGCTATTTCCCAGTGAGCTCTGTTCCTGAGGTCAGCCAGCTACAACTTCTCAGTCACAGGCTCAGACAACCAAAGCCGTCAGATGAACCCAGCAGCACAACCTTATCCATCCTGCCACGTGAAGACAAAGATTCAGCAAATAATTAATCACAACCAGTTTCTGGGATCAACACAAGAGAAGCATATCAGGGTTAAGTTCATTTCAAAGCATTGCTTTACTTTTATGATGCTGGAGCCACAAGCCCCATTTAAAATTATTTTAATATTGCAGCATGGAGCAGCCAAACCAAATTTCTCATCAGAGTTAACAATTACTCCATTTTAAAAACACTAAAGTCTCATTTTAATAGATCCCATCAAGTGATTGTCCCAGCTCTACTCAGGATTCCCACACGAAGCAGGAAGATGAAGACCAGGAGAGTCTCCATCAGGATGAGCCCTCACTGCCCACTATGAAAGCCTGGGAAGTTCTGCTTACTGAGTTTTATACCTGAACAGACACAACCTCTGAGAAAAGATTCTGGAAATTTAAGAAACAGATAATTTAAAAACTCATTTTACTTGGAAAAAACATTTTTCCATTATTTTCTCTTCAGTGCTTATAACCCCACAGAGACAATCATTTTCATAAACATTTTCCAGCAGCAGCTTTTCCACGACATGCACGAGAATCTTCTGAAACAACTAGAGGGGAAAGTGTGAGATTTCACATATGTAATACTGGCATCACAGATCCAGCTAATTCTAAAAATTCTTCACAAGTTTTCATTCTTCAGAACCCAGCTTAGAAGAGTTTTCCCCCTTCTCTCTCCAGAGCACCCAAGCTACTGTCCTTCAGCCTGAATGAACTACAAAAGAAACTGCACTTTTTAAACTCCAAGACATTTTTTTTTTCAGTAACTTGTGCATATGGAAAGCTTTCCACATTGAGCAAATTCCTCACCCATAAAACAGGAGTTAACAACAACTCCCAAGACCCGAAACTGCTGGCGAGGCTGCAAAATACCTGCAGCTCCTGACCAGGGGCAAGCAACAACACTTCTCTTTGCAACAAGTTAAGAAAACCACCTTTACTAACCACAAAATAGCTTTGTAATGAGAAGCCAATGAGCACCTGAAAGACTTCTGGCTACAAAAAGAGGCAGCACTAAATAAAGCAGGGTCAGGACGTGGCAGGAGAGGCACAAAGCACGGTGGCTTTCACCGGCCAGCTCTGACCCAGCCCACACGTGTGAATTAAGCTCTATTTATAAGCCTTCCACTCCTTTTTGGTGTTGGTTTTTTTTTTTTAAATGACCTTAATATAGTGCAGTTGTTAGTTTGTTTCTGTTGAACGTAGCAACAGGAAACCCTGTCAGTCGTGCCGCAAACTTTCCATTCCCCTGGCACTCCCATTCCTGCCTCGAAAAAGCCGGATTTCTAAAGAGGTGTTTGACAGGGTGGGAGGGAGAGGAAGAAGAGAAGAAAGCACACACACAAAACCCAAAATGCCGTTAAACATGCAAAGTGGAAGCCAAATTCAATGATTTTTTTTTTCTTTTATCCTCGTTTGAAAAGAAAAAGCAGTGTCCTAGTTTGCATTTTCTAAAGATTTCTTATTTCACTACCAGATTTGTAAGTATTGTTAAGGAAAATTATCTTTAATACAGAGTCAGTTAAAAAAAAAAAAAAATCAGTAGCATCCTTAAACTCACACATTCCAGTAACAAAAGACTTCCGTATCAGACAGCACAAATTTTAGCTTGAAAGTTATTTTCTCTAGTCCCTGGCTAACTCACCAAGCAAGCAGCTACAGAAATTAAGCCTTAACTTGTTAAAAACATAATAAACCTGGTTTTATTACAAGCTTTGGCAAGACTGTTCTGCTGCTCAAAGAGCTTTACTGCACGATGAGCAAAGATTTTTGGAGCTCCACCCTATAGTGTGAACTCATCCCCCCAGTATTTTCTCTTTTAACAGCTTCATAATGGTAGGGGAAGACACAAACACAGCTGCTCAAAGGCAACGTGCTCCAACGCAGGCTGCCATCAATTTACCATTCACAAAACACGTTTTCAGGAACATGAAACCACACATAAAATACAGGAGCAAATACAAACCCAGCTAGGAAAGGTAAGACTTAAAAAACAAATTGACAAAGCAGAATTTGTATTAGCGGTGCTTTAAATGAAAATTATGTTCAAGTAAAGCTGAATATCCCCTTTTTTTTTTTTTTTTAAATCACAGACAGTCCTTAAATATAGCAAAGCACAAGTAATAGAATACAATACCAATGGATTCCTGATTCCTGGCATGACCTTTTCATATTGTTTCACTGACACGAGGAATATAGACTTTCCCCCCACATTTGATCCCTATATATCCCCCCATTATTCATTTTTCTTCCAGCTAAGGCATAAGCACTCCCATCCCATGATGCCTTTAGACCTCAGAGCCTGTGCACACACCAACAGCAACCACAACCACAGCCTTTTCTGCCAAAAACTCCCTGGAAACACAAAGCACAAGAAGGGATGGAGAGACTCTGCAGGACCACCCCGGCAGCAGCAGTGCAGGGACCTTGAAGGTGCTGCTGGCCCCCACACAGCATCACCCTCCTCAAGTACATTCCAGGACATGGCTTTTATCAAATCATACAAAAATCTTGGTACAACCTTGCCCCATGAGGAACCTCTTGGCTCAATCTCTCTGTCGCCGACTGAGAGAACATAAATGTGCCTTAACCCAGCAGTTGAAAATGCAAGGGCTAAAAAAGCCCAGGCTATTTTTAAAAGGCTAAAGCAACATCACTGGACATCGTTCAGCTTTGCAGAGGCTGCAGAAAGGAAACTAGCAGGTCACAGCAGCAGTGGTGTTTCTTTATAAAGCACAGCAAAGGACAAGGTGACTACATGTGCACTCACCGCTTCTTCCGCCCGCTCCTTCAGAAAATCCACCTCGTCCTCAGTTTTCATTTTCCACCTCCCTGTGCAAACAGAAGGTCCACAAAGGTAATTTATAAACACACTTCTTTAAGTGCTATTACTACTTTTATGTTTACTCAAGCCAGTCCCTCCCCCCCAAAAAAAAGAAAGAAAAGAAAACCCAACCCCCAAGCCCCTTCAACAAGTCCATTTGAACCCCTTCAAGTCCATTTGATTTCCAGATTCTGGTTTCATTGCTGACTTTGCTGGTTCCTTGCTATTAATTTTAACAACTATCATATCTGGGACTGAAGGAAACTATGAAACAGCAGCAAGCATAGGGTGAAACTCCCGAGAACCTGTGAGGCCAAGCACATCTGCAGATATTTGCCCATGTATGTTCCTGGCTCCCATTCATCTAGATAAAGAACAAAAATTTTTGTTGTTTTTCTCCTTACCATAACCCAAAGATAACACAAGAAACCAGCCTTGTCTGCTCTCAATAGGTATTTTAAGCAGCGAAAAAAAAATTAAAATCACAAGCTGCAAAAATTCAACCCACCTGCACTGCCCTACGGATGAGAGAATTACCCCCCTGGTCTAGGAAAGCAAAACCTCTGCTGCTGGAGTTTACAAAGTCCCAGCTGATTTTCCTCTTCTCCATGCTCCTGTGATGGTATCACCACCACAGTCATACAAATTTCACATCCCAGCTGCTTTCTCTGCCCAGCCAAGTTTTCATTAGTCACCATTCCCCTGGGGTTCCCCCTGCTTACCTTTTTCTGGCACGAAGTCAACATTGTAATTGTCTTTCAACCCTAAGCTAACGATTCTCATGATACACAGGACACTTTGAGGGGAGTGAAGTGATTTGAACAAAGCCCCCAGATGGAGAGTGGCTGTGTCAGGGCTAAACCCCGCTCTGATCCCACTCCCTCTCTCATTTCTACTAAAAACAAACACTGGATGGATGACAACGCCTTCTTAAGGGCGACGTATGCTTGCAGTGAGTTTACTCGTCCAGGGATTTAGCAAGAGGAGCCTCCCATCTTCATGGGGAAATTATCATAAGAGTCGTCACTAATGGTTTTCCACTGGCTTTAATGTCTACCCTTGTTTTTTTGGGACCATCTGGTTTTGCAATGATTTTGCCTCAACTGCATGAATTTGTGGGCAGACTCAAAAACGAGAGGTAATGCTACAAATTTCTGTGAGTTCCATTGGTTGGGAGATCTGCTTGGGGTCACGGCAATGCCCTGATGGTTGAGACCTTGATCCAAAGACAGAACACGCAAGCAAGAAACATTTGGTGCACTGAGAATGGGAGAAGCAAGCTTACCCTGCTAGGTAAGAAATAAAGGATGGAGACATTTTGCCCTCAGATAAGATTCAAGACAATTTTTTCACTCTGTCACTTCTTTCTAAATTTCTATTAAGAAATATCCCAAAGGAAAAGCACTATAAAGCTATCACAGAGGTCTCTGGGCATAAAGCCCCTTATTGCTCATGTGGCACTGTTAGTGACATTTGTTACCTGCTCATCCTGCCACTCTAACAGGGGAAGGAAATTGTACCAAATGCTTTTCCATAGGGCAAATGCCACCGGTAAGAATGTGAAGACTCATAAGGTGATATTCCTCTGTCAAAGAATGTTTTCTTGAAATGCTGAGATCTACAGGAGATATTTCTCCCAGGAGAATAGCTAGGGAGCAGTAATTACAGTATTTGTTAATTTAAGATGGCAGACCCCAACCATACAATCTAGCCTTGCTGGGTTTGGTTTCTGCCAAGAAACTGCAACTACTCCGAGGTGTTTTGTCAGCACAAACCCATGGCATCTCTTCTCACCCAGCCTGGCTGCTGTGGTATGATTTCATAACCTAACTCCTTTCTTTTTTAATGAGTAGCATCTACCTGCCTGACTTGCAGATGATGTGCTTGCAGAACCCATTACTCAGCTCTAATGCAGTTCTGAGTCTAAAGCTAACAGCAGGAGGAGATGCCTCAGGAAAGCAGGATCTACCTTCATCAGCCTTCTTCAGGGTTGTGACCAGTCACTAGATATCTGTCTGGATAAGGAAATTAGCCTTTTGAAGTCTTTGTTTTGGGGGTAGGCGGAAACTAAGCAGAGGCAATGAGATAAACAGGTGTATATTTGGGAGCAGCTTCACAATATAAATTAAAAAAATTGAAGAGAGCTCAATGATCTGGACATTGCAACAGCAATTATCAGCTGATTACATCTCTAATAAATTACCATGACAATAAACCCCTCTGACTACACGTGTTTCTGAGAAATGGCCTTGTGACCTATACTTCCTTTGGGAAGGCTTTATTGTATTCCACCCAAAAAAGATGTGATTCATTCTGAGAACTGACGAGTTTGGCACGGATATATCCTCTGTACAAACCCAGACTGCAGGGAAAACTCCCCAACACAGGCGCAGCAAAGAAAAATTGAAGGCTGCCACTGAACTCATACAAAAAACATGCTACCCAAGGCTAGACACCGACATGAAAAATGTACACAGCAACAATTATAAACAACGAATCAGTTCTGTTGAATTACTGCCATACCAGAGTTCTAGATGCTGCTTTATAGGAGGTCAGTTTCAAAAATATTCCAAATAGTGAGCTTGGATTCATATTAGTCACTTGTCTCTGCTTTAAGCTAATGCTTTATTTGAGCTTCCCTAACATTTTGATTCAAAATAATCCTAAAGGACTTCAAGAGAAAATATTACAATTGAAACTTTGTTTCGTGCAGCATTTCAATGCAAATAAACAATTTCTGCTTAAGGACAGGTCAGACCATTTTATTCCAAGACCTTTTAGCCCTAAATCCTTATGTATTTTAAATCAGTAACAGGATCATCTCCTTTTTTCCTCCCCTTTCCATATCCTAATACAGAATGATGACTTAACATTACTTTCCTACTTTAGCTACTATCTTATTGGACTGTCTGGCCCCTTTTCCTTTTAAAACCTCGCCTAGACAATGTCATGACTCCAAGAATCCAACCAGAGATAAAGACCTGGACTGTACAGATAGAGCTGGCAGAGCCAGAGGCTCCCAGGAAAAGGAGCCCTGCCAAGTATTGACTTACAGCCACTCCCATCAATTGAACTGTCAAACCAACACAACATTTAAACAGGTTCCTTCTGAAAAGAGCTTTCCAATCCATCTTTAAATCTTTCTTCTTATTTACTAATGATCTCCTGACTCATGTTTACTGGTTATCTCTTGACATATAAACATCCTAAAAATCCTGAATTCAACAAAAAAGGGATTTGCTGGACCCTCCACTGACACCCCTCTCCTCTCCAAGCCTTTCTCCTGCCCTCAGTTATTCTAATGTCACATACCAGAACAAACTCTCTGAAGAGTAGACTTAAGAAACAGCTCTCAGCATTAAAGCAGGGAAGCAGCTTTGTAACTCCATAACTTCATTATTTATATCATGGCAGACTTAATCATTTAAATGCTCTGTTTGTTTGTTTGTTCAGTGCTGGGAAAGCAAGAGGCACTGTATCGTTTTCTCATAGCAAAGAAAAAATGGCAACTGAAAAAGTTCAGCTGCTTCCATTTAACAGCTGCCTGAACAGGTGGGATACACAGATCAGATTAGCTCCATGCCTCAGTACCAAATTCACCTACCATTAAATCCCAGGCTGGAGCAACAAACCCATTTCTTTTTCATTCAATGTACCCCTTTATCCCCCTTCCTGGAGTTACCTGGAGATGTTTTCCATTAGCTCCTGTTGCATGGACCCAAGGCTTTTATGCTGTCCCCCAAGTCCCATCGCACTCCCCCATCACCACTCATCCACGGGGGATGCCAGTCCCACTTCCCAGCCAACAGGAGCCAGTAAAACTCATCATCCCAGTTCCAGTACTGCTGGAATACACTGGCAAACACCACCGGCTGCTCTGCCCGACAAAAAAAGCTCTGAAGCCCAGAAAAGGCGGCGGGGGTAGGGCTCACTGGCTGTTTTAAATGACCTAATGCTGCCAATTAGGAAGTAGCTTTGGGCAGCTCAGAGGGACACTGGCAGCTGGTTCAAGTCAACAAGCAAAGAGAAGCAGGAGAGACCCGTAGGATCCTCTGTCTCCATATTAGTGAAAATAAAGGGGAAAAGCAAAGGAGTAGCAGCAAGGAAATAAACCCTCATGCCCACATGAAAGCTTGTATCTTGAAGATAAAGTAATCCAAATAGCTCCCTCCCATTAGTTTCTTCTCCAGTGAGGATTTATGTGCAAGAAATTCTGCACAAACTCACAGGAGATGATGTTCTGTCCTTACCTCCAGTGCCAGACAAGCAACATGCATTTGAAGTACAAGTTTTTATATGTAACTACAAATTTTTTGTTTCTCAGAAGAAAAACCTCAAATACTTCCTCTCCAACACAAGCCTCCAGCTGTTACTTCCTTTCCTTTGCTGATGACGTGACAGAGACATGCCTACAAAGACGAAACTAAAAAGTAGGAAACCAATTGATTTTACCTACCTGTAACAGGCTCAGCTTCTTGCACCGTCAGGCTGACAATCTTCTTCTTTGTAGAGGAACTTAAATCCATTTCTCCATTAAGGCTGGCTCCAGCATCTACTACAGTCTGGGGCTCAAGCCCCACTTTTTCTGCGGCTGGTAATTCCCCTGAACAAGGTGTCTCTGCTGCAAAAATCACTGCATCAAAACTTTTTACCATTTTAGGAACTTTATCCAGACAGGAGGCATCGTTAGCCGATACCAAACTCTTCACTCCCACATTTTCCAGTGAGTCAACAGCCTGTAAGTGGCAGGAACACGGTGAGAAGGGCAATGCAGGTACAGCTCGGCTTTGCTTTCCATCGGGCTCAGCCAAGCCCTCCCCCTGAGCTGCTGTGGTGGTGGAAGCAGCGTCGCTGTCGCCGGCCGGACAGACGGTGTCGGTGCTGGAGTCACTGTCACACGTGGGCTCCTCTGCGATGGGCTGAAGCGCTGCCCGGGGCAGCACGCTCTCCGTGTCCTCCTGCTCCTCTGGATATGCTACAACAGGGGCTACTGTCACTGGCCTTGCCACCCCCTTACCCTCACAGGCTTCACTCAGGGCTCCCGCCTCTGAGGCATCCTTTAATTCAGGGGTGCTGCTGTGGGAGGAGATTCGTTGACTGGGGTCTTGGTCTTGGTTCGGCGCCACATTCGGACAAGGGTCAGTCTCTGCACCCAGTGACTCATCTGCTGATGCAGGTCCAAGCATGGTGCCTTCTGCTGCAACTGCTGCTCCAGCCTTGCAAACTTCTTCGGGTTGGACTGTCGCCTTCAGCCCAGCATCCACATTGCTGCTGCTCCCCACAGACGCCCCCAGACCATAGGCAGAGGGTTTCACAACCGCAGCAAGAAGTTCCTCCGACAAAACCCGCTCCTTGCCATTCTCATGAGCCTCCTGCTCAGGCTCAGCTTTGCCTCCTTCAGCCTGCTGCGAGAGGCCCTGCTCCGGGGAGCCCTCATCCCTGGCATGGTCCCCAGGCCGGGCAGCAGCTACCCTGCCATGCTCCCCACCATGCTGCCAGGCGAGCTCTGCTGAGCCTGCCCTTGCCACCACCGCTTCCTGGTTTTGTTTAGATTCCTCATTATGAGTTGCAGAGGGTGTGCCTATTAAATTACCCTCGGCACAGTCTGCGCCCTTGGCACATGGAGCTAATCCAGGGTCGTTACCTTGCAGAGCTGCCTCCTGCCCAGGAGGTGCCACTGCAGCATCTCCCTCCTGACTCACAGCAGGCCCCTCTCCTCTGGGTAAGGGAGAGGGCGATTCCTCCTTGCTGCTCTTCCCCTCCTGCTCCGAAGCACTCTCTGCTTTCTCTGCTCCAGTCTGGGCAGGCTCTTTCTCTGCCAGGCCTGTGCTCACGTCCTCTGGAGGGAGCAATGCAGGCTCACGTTCCTCACGTTCACTCTCCTGAGCAGTGTCTGGTTTGAAGCTGTTGCCCATTTCTCCTTTAATGCCAGTTTGAGCAGCAGAAGGGTGACAGCCAGCAACTTCCTGACCTCCGCCTGCAGAATCTTTGCTTCCTCCATCTCTGCAGCTGCTGGTATCAGTTCCTACTGGCTCCTTTTCACTACTCTCCATGGCTTCAGCTCCATGGTCAGCAATCTCACCACTCTCCCGGCCATGTGCAGCTTCTGCACCACTTTCACTGGAACCATCAACATCTCTGTTTTCAGGTTCAGCATCAGGACCATCAGTTTCCACACTGCCTTCCTGTGAGTTCAAGCTGGATTTTCCATCTGTGCAGCCTGCTTCCACCTGCCCTTCTTGCTCCCCACTCTCACTGCTACCATGGACTTCCAAACCAGGAGCAGATTTTGATGCACACGCAGGAACCTTCACCCCATTCTCTGCTGGCAATGCTTCCCCAGTGCTCGCAGGGACCTCCTGCCTCGCTGTGACACTGGCATCACCTTGGCTTTCCATGAGGTCACCATTTACCTGAGCAGTGCACGAGTCCACATCAGTCTCTTTGTTACTGCCAGTCTTGCAAAGGTCAGCAGAGACACTGCCAATGTCACCCTCTGCATTTGCACCGTCACAGGCCGGTACCACTCCCACATTTGCATCCTCCCCATTCGAACACTCAGTGCCATTGAAACCACTGAGTAAGGGCTGAGCAGTGCTGGATGACTCGTCCTTAGCTGGGTATTTCTCTTCCAAGTTTGCAGTCCTCTCACCAGGCTCTGCCATCCCATCCTCTGCCCGTCGCTGGCCCTTAGCCCTCTCAGGTGCCCCAGTACAGTTCCTGCACTCAGTCTGGCCCATGGCCACATCCAGGCCCTCTGAGGAAGCTGGGGCTTCACCTGCAGCTGCAGCCACAGCAGCAGCACCGTCAGCTGGAGGCTCCTCGGCAGTTTGCACTTCTTGATGGGCACTGTCTGTACTGCCCACGCCAGCTTGATCCAGAACAACTCCAGCCGATGTCATTCCAGCTTCCTCATTTGTATTTCCAGAGGATGGAAGATTTACAGAACCATTTACACTTGCAAACAGGCTCCCAGTGCAGTCCTCATCTGATACAGTCCCAGAGCCCTCTGCAGATCTTAGCCCCGCCTCTCCTTCCTTTTTACACAATATCACTGCGTTTTTACTTTCACAGAAGCTCTCTGGGCTGTTTGCACCCCCCAGGCTAACCGTGTCATTTGGTGCATCATTAAAAGCTCCCAGACTGCTGCTGTTGCATTTCTCCTCCTGCTGAGTTTGGTCTGAGAGCTGCCCAATGTCCAGGTGAACCAGATCAGACAGATTTTCCTGTCCTTCTTCTCTTGCCATTTCTTCTAGGCTCTGAGAGGTAGTGGTCAGGTGACCCTCTGCTCTTCTAACACAGCTGTCTCCAGAATCTCCCAATACAGGCTCTGTCTGCTGCCTTAAACTCTGTAACAAGACACAAAAGAAAAAACAAAACCCAGTTTATTCTGTCATGCAGTTACTCAAGACCTGTATCTACCTAATCCTATTCCACATGAATCCTATTGCTAGTGTCATTCAGGAGAGGGCTACAAATGTACTGCAGGGGGTATTTTACATGTTGGTTTTAGTGGGAGGAGGTAATATTGAAATTATTAGAATGACAGAAACATTGGTTGAAAAGAACATCTAAAGGTCATCTAGACCAACCACCTGCCTGAAACCGGCCCCCTGCCACTGCAGCATCAGGTCAACCATGACTTTATCTTGCCAAACCTCCAATAGAGTACCCAAAGCCTCTCTGGGCAATCTGTTCCTATGCCATACCACCCTCCCATACAGAACTTTCCCTAAATCCAGCCTGAACACCCCGAAGCTGAAATTTGTCTCTCTACCCCCTTGCTACACCATCTGCCATCACTGAAAAGGACTGTAACCTTGGTAATTGCTCTTTGAGAAGCTGTAGTCTCAGTTTGTGAGTGCACTTAAATTCAAGATCAGTAAAGAGCAGAATTCAGTCTACCAAATAATGCAAATATATACCAGCCTAGTCCCAAAGGACTTCAAGCAAATGCTGCTTAAGAGCACCTTCAGATCCCTATCCAGCACTCCCCAGCATTCTTCAATTTTCTCTCTATGGATGGAAATGCTATTTCAGACATGAGCATTGGCTGGCTATGTCCAAACACACCAACTGCCTCCTGCTCCCAGGACTGAACTAATAATCTAATCTATTCTTGAGAACTGCAGGCATAATTAAATATCTGAAATTTATTTCCTAACTGGAAATAAAAATTTCAAAATGATGACATATTATTAAAATTAATACATGCATTATCATGGAACAGTAGGAACATAATCAATTCCTCTCTAATCTGCATTTTCCTTCCAGAGCATCTGCTTTGTCAACCATTTATAGTTTGATACAATCAAACCTTTACTTAAAAAGAACTGTTTCAATATTTCCTTTCATATTCTCTTCTCTGTAGAAGAGAACATATCCATGTTCACATCTTAGAAATAGTGACTTATTAAATTACTGAGCAACCCCAGTCTCTCAGTGTAAACCCAACAGAGCTCCCCACAGGTTTGCTTGGGGTTTTGCACCACAAGCTTTCCAAGGTCACACTGGTTTCTCACGAAGTGCCTGAGACTCTCCACATATATAAAACTCTAATGAACTATGTAAAATCTGAGCTTTTCTTGCATTTATTTGTAGAAGTATTCCCAAAAATACATGCATACTACAAGTCTAGCCTGAACAGCTCGCTGCAAATTTTGGTTAAGTTTTTAGCTCTCAGAGAAATAGAACTTCACACCAAAACTGTCAGCTTGAACACCCTGATTATTAAAGCAGCCACTGATGCATCACAGGGAACTTCTGGGTACTGTATATACCAACAGTGGCTAAGATCACCACTGCTACCTTGAGGATATTTCATTTACTTCTCTTTCCCCACTCTGAGGTTTACAAACAGTGAGCAGTGCCACAGACTCACTGAGTCACAGACCACTAAATGTACTCCTGCTGTTTGCCACGAATCTCCCTGCTATTCAAAGCAACCCTGCTGCCCAGTTCCCAGCTATGCTGTCAGCTATGCCTCCCTGGTTTTGAGGCATCCCAAGATAGGTTAGCACTGGAGGCAGCAGCATGGCATCTCCATCCCTTGTGTAGCATCAGGGATGGCACACGGGGCTCTGCGTGCAGCAGTACCCACAGGCTGCAGCTATTTTTTGCAAGGGCAAACAGCATGCTGGGCATCTGGTGGCTGTAACCCCACAGCAGAGCATGGCAACTGTGCTCCTGGCTCCTAGCCAGGATGGACAGACACAGACAACAGTGACACTTGCTTGGGAACAAGCAGGATTTTAAAAAGGAGAGGCTGCAGCAGCCCCAGCATCCTCATGGTGAAGTCACTCTGCTGATAGCCGGAAAAATACAGCCATCACCAAAGGAAGCCAACAGGCTTTCAACTGACCCAAAATAAACCTAAATGAAATAATTACAGGGCTGCTTTCCAAATTCAAATCAGATTAGATATGAAGTAAAACAGCGGTGGAAAGTAAAGTCTATTTCTGATTTCATTGTCAGGCAAAATGTCCCCAATCTGGCATTTGCATGAGCAAACAAGCAGTGAGCCGGATATGCTTGCCATGGTTTAGTGTCTTTTGATGGAAAGGGGAAGAGATTTCACAGTTAGCCTGGAATTACCACTCATGCCACCAGTTCCTGATGAGATTGGGAGTAATTAACATCTCAGGTACTCAGGAAAGGCTGAAAATAGCTCAGGATGGCCCATTCCCCTAAACATCCCCCCAGCCCACTGGCTGCACACACCAGTTCTCCCCCCTGTTAGTTAAAGCAAGAAAAATATCCTGTTGTTTAGATTCTGCACCTCTGCAACCGCGGATATGTGATCTGATGAAGGAACGCCCACATGTGATGCCAGCTGTGTGACAGACATGGGGGTGTTTCTGAGAAATGGCACAAAAGTGTTCTGATGTTTCACCTTCCCATCCCAACTGAGACCCTGTGGCACCGATTTTTAAGCAGCAGGAGGAAGCCCTTCCAAAGCTCTACAGCTCCTGTGGTCCAACCACCACAGAGCTCGAGAGGAGCACAGTGAAGGGACCATCATGGACACAAATCCTGTGTGGCCAAGGCAGGCTTGTCCTCTAAGTCCTACACTGAAGTGATACTGAAACAGCCATTTTTTCCATCACCCATTGCAGAGACTTTCCTCTCAGTCTCTCTGACCCTGAACTTTCCATCTGAACAGAGATGTCCCCACCGTGCTTACAGCCCACACCCCAAGCCTCACTCCAGAGCCTGCCTTAAGCTGCCCAATGCCTGCCAGACAGGCAGAGGGTCAGCATGTCTCCAGGGAGGTGTTCCTGCACATCCAAGGGGGTCCAAAACTAACAGAGAAGGCAGGAGCTGGAAGCAGAGAGAGGCAAAACAAAGCTGGCACTGCACAGCCCTGAGCCTGCTTCTCCTCTGAGAGAGAACGTTTGCTGTCTAATACAGCTTAATCAGATCTCTCCATGTTCAAATAAGAAGCAAATGGGCAGGTGTCCACCTGGACGCTCAATAATGAATGAGAGAAAACGCCTAGGGAAACATGCCCTGCAGGATGCTGACATGTAAAAGTCCTCCCCAGGTGCCAGGCTGCAACCAGCCAGATCTGCTTCTCTTCCACCCCTTCAGCCCTTTGCTCACCTGGTGGTGGTGGCTCTGCATGTGCAGCTGAAGGTGCCGAATGTCCCTCTCCCAGCTGGCCGTTGTGCCCTCCTTGGCCTCAGCTGTCAGCAGGTACACGTCGAGCCCGCGGTGGTGCTTCACGCTGTATTCCCCCGAGTGCACGGTGTGAGACAGGGTGCTCCACGAGTCCGGCTCCCTGGCTCCCTCCCTGGAAAACAAGGGTGGGTTAGTGGGCAGGCAAGGAGGGATCCTGCATGGCAGGATATGCACGCTCTCCTTCACTCTGGACAGTCATCTAATCATCGGAGTGAGCGCAGCACGGCACCGGCTCCAGGGCCAGACAGACAGATACACACACTCCTCAGTTCTGAAAATTAATGTGATTTAGAGCTAATGCCAGCCACAAGCTTTATTTCACAAGGTACTTCTCAGGTAGAGGCCAGTGGTTTTTATCCCAGACTATGACAGACTAGCAGCAAAGGGCATGACAACTGCTTTTTAAATTGAATTTATCATGGGTGAAGACCACCAAAGCAGCTGTCACAGAACAGCAGACACCTGAAAGGCAGAACAGCAAAGGGACAAGTTGCAAGGAATGAAAACTATCATGGTACAGATGGTGTAACTTCTACACCAAAGCCAGCACACTGCTCACAAACACCCAACAGCCATCAAATCGCAGCAATTTTTTCACTCCTGAAATGAATTTAACTTGCTCTGTGAAACTGCCTCTGTGCAAGATGTTCTCAGTGTTGTTAGACAGCTGTTTTTCTGCAGCACTATCATGGGCTTTCTTTTTACCAATCCAGAGGAAAGAGAGGAAAAAAGATGATGTAGATCAGAATGAAAAATAACTTAGTAGGTAAATGTAGTAAACAGAAATTTCTATTCAGTCGCTCTTACAGAACATCAAACTCTGATGTTGCACCAGCTTGTGACTCAAAGCAGTAATTCCTCAGGTCTCATGGAGGACCTTTGAGGTGGTGAGGAAACACTGAGGTGATCACCAGCTTCAGGTTCATAGATTTCGTTTTGAATCAGAACTGATTCAGGAAACCCAAAATCTGTTTTAATCATCCCAGACAGAACAGCTTGTGCACCACCCCACCAAGCCCTGCATCCCCCAGGAGAGACGTGGAGCCAAACCCCAGGAATGTTACACAAACAGGGGATGACACTGACCTGCTCAGCAGTGCAAGAAATGGGAATTTCCCTGTCTTCCTTCTACCAGGGATGCATCTACTGAGACCCAGCTCCACCTGTGAGCTGGGTTGGGGACTGGACTAGATGACCTTTAAAGGTCCCTTCCAACCCAAACTACTCCATGATTCTATGATGTCCCCTCCCTGCTGCAGAGACTAACCATTTCCAGATCTCCCTTTGCTGCCGAGCTACAGATTTCCTTGGAAGGGGCAGAACTGTGGTTGTTTTCAAATAATTAGGAATTCTAGAAGGTACATAAACAGCAAATGCATGCCATCAAGCAGGTAAAAATGACACATAGATTTCAGCATCTTTGCTGACAAGTCTCCTACTTTAAATGCTGCAAATCTTTCTTATAGGCAAGTGCCCCCCAGCAAGCCACAGGACTATCTCTCTGGGAAGCCAAGCAATCTAGAAAGCAAAGTCATAACGAGCAAACACCATGATCAGCAACAGGAATGGGCAGAGCAGGGTGGGGAAACGGTCAAATGGTTCATCACAGGCAGGAAAACCTGTGCAGGCAATGGTGGTGGCAGTGGCTGCCCCTGCTCTGCCCTGGCACAACCAACCACCCCCTTCTGTGACTCATTTTGGGTTAAATCCGCAAGGAAATTCAGACAAAGCAACGCTGTGGCTTCCACCATTCACCACCATTTATCTCAGTCATGACTTGACTTCAGCAGAATTACACTTGATTTAAGCAGAATCAATATTTCCACAGAGAAACAGAAGGAAGCATCCAGTTTCTGGTGGTGATTGGTATAAATCCACAGAGGCACTGAAGTCAACTGAGCCCTTACAAGCAACTAAAGAAATTACTTTCCTTTATCAAGGAAACACAGACATTTCTGTCTGGAGTATTTTTCTCTTCAGCTGTGTATGAGAAACCACTGTACTCAGGGCCACTCTCGGAGTACAACGAGGCAGTCAGCACAAAGCCCACAGTCACCCACTCATGGGGACAACAGCAGCTGGATTAAAGAACTGAGTGCAATGAATCTGCTCCACTTTCTCATCAGCTTCAAGGGCCCTCACAGGCATCTCCATATCAGCACCCACAAAGCTGACTGCATGACTCGTTGAGCCTCAAAGGGCCCTCAGCAACTTCAAAAGGCTCAATCTGGAGCAAGATGACAGGCAGAGTCCCCTTCAACACCATGAGTGTGTCCACCCCTCCAGCAATCCACAACCTTCACATGGCCCAGATGGATCAAACAGTCACTTTTGCTTACAAAGAGAGCAGTTTCTTTTCATATTCAAGCTGCCAGTCTGTGTTACACTTTATGAAAAGCTTTTAACCTTTTGAGAAGCCAAGAAGTTTTTCACATTCAGCCAAGTACAAACTCTAAGCTCTCATTTTTAGTAGCAGTCACCTTTGTTACACAAAATTAAGCAGTGAGATAGCGAATGGTTCAATCTATTGCCTCCTTCAAACTATCCCTTTCATACTCTGCTCCATCCCAGCACTAATGGTCTGGAGCAGAGGACAAATGAGGATTCACAAGCGTTAACTCATTTTCCCACCACTGTTCCTGTTGTTCAGGCAATCACTTCCAAGGCCACGTAGCTCTTTTGAGAAGACACTCCTGCTCATTTGCCCTCATACACTGAGCTTCACTGTTTGTGCCTTTCCTGCATATCTCACTGCAAGCCCTGGCTTTTATTGAGAGATGATAAAAACACACTTTCTTCCAGGAAAAAAGCTTTGCTGTTATGCATTTTGTACTTCCTGGCTGTGAAAGATGCTTATTTTGTCCAGACTTGGAATTTTTGTAGTGGTTGTATAGGAGTGCATATCCAAGCTGCTCTACTAGGAGATAAAAACAGATACGCAAATACTTACTGAAGATTTATTAGCAAAAATATGTATACAAACTCCAGCCTTCAAGAAGTTTGAAAATCTGCTTTTGTTCAGCACAAAAATCCTGCTTGCTACAGTTTGCCAGCAACAACGGAAATCTGTCTTCTTAGGAGATTTAACCATCCTGGATCAAATCTTTCTCATCTTCCCTTTTCAACAGTTTCCCATCAAAATAGGTAACAGATACCAGTGAACTGAACATTTCATAAGAAACATCTCTGAGCTCAACTTTCACAGAAGAAAGTATCTTGGTTAAAAAACCAAGGACTGCTTGAGAAGGCTGATAGTGTTCACTAGCTCTACCCTCTGCACAATCACGCCATGACCCACTGAAAAAGCCTGGAAGAAATTCTCCAGCTCTGGTCCTTGCTGCTTCTGCCCCATGGAGGCAAACCCAGAAGGGAAATTTTTGGTTGAAAGAAAGGACAGACTTACTAGCCTGCCCTTCATCTGCAGAAAGGTGGCTCAAAGAAGAATGACAACTTCAAACAGAGAGAGAGGAGAAGCAAAAATACTTCAAAATACTCTCAAGGCCATGTCCTGCTCTATCTGGGAGCTGATTAGATTGGTGAAACTACAGAATCACATCCTGCCCATCTGGCATGTAAGACAAGATGATAGATCACAGAATGGCTTGGGTTGGAAGGGACCTTAAAGATTGGCTAGTTCCAACATCAGTAGGGACACCTTCCACTGGACCACGTTGCTCCAAGCCCCATCCAAGCTGCAGGAAGTGGTTTTTATTTAAACCTCCCAGCACTGCCCAAGTAGACTGGTCCCTTTTCAAGGCACAGCCACACTGTGCTCGTGTGCTGAATCTCTCCTCATCTGGCAGGGGAACAGATAGTGAGTGGCGGAAAAGGGAGAGGAAAGCCCACACGGCACAGCTCCTGGCTTCCGGCAGATATGGGCAAGAGATTTTTAAGAAGCAGGAAGATAAGTGAGAAAAGGAGAACAAAAGAAAAAAACCAAACCAAACCACCAGATCAAAAGCTCTGCCTGCCCGCAAAAGCTGCAGAAACTGTTCAGTAACAAGGGTCTGAAATTCAGACGTGCTGGTGCTCGCAGCAGGCGTGTTTTCCAGTACCAAGAGACAAAGTTTGAGCCGGAGGGGAGAGGAAGAGGAGGGAGGAAGAGATCAGAAAATGAATGAAAAAAAGCCTCAGTGAGTTAAGCAAAACTTTGTGTTAGGAAGATTTATCCCACAGTTTCACAAAGGGGCAAGGAAGGCAGTGTGGAAACTCAAGGTTTTATTTCCTGGGGATATCCCCTCCAGATTTCTGAGCTGAAACAAAACAAGCTCAGTAGCATTGCCAGCTCTTAGGATCTTACTGCAAGCCTGACAACATCTGTGGGTTTATTTTGAAAGCAGCAGCACCCAGATCCATGTGGTAAAGAAAAAATGAAAAAAAGGAAAAATCAATTAAAAAAAAATTTAAACAAAGCCTCTACCATTATGGCTGCAGTGAAAAGCCAGGAGATGCCAGAATTTAGACGCTCTTATCTGTTAGGTAAATAAAAAAGTAACTAAACTGAATTTTAATCTTACATTCTTTTTATTACTATTATTATGGTATCACAGTGAAAATACCAGATCAGACAGACTGTAATCTGGGATAAACAAGGAATGGTGCCTATAGGGATAGGACTGGTGGCGATTGGGCACCATGCCCACAGCATGGGTAATTTAAATCAACCAACAATCCCTCCTGGGGAAACCCAACACCCACACTCAATGCAGTCACCAGCAGTTAAACCAATCTGAGAAATCTGACCAAACAGAACTTCAGTGTTATTTGCAGAAGTGTTGGGGTAATGGAGGCTTTGTATCTGTACGATCAACTCTGCACCCAAACCTTCCGTGATACACAAAACATTAATGCACACAAACACTTTCTTGCTCCTCCTCGTTTTTACAACCATCCATATGCAGTGTATATGAGACCTAGAAAACATGTGCAACCAGTATGTGCTAGCATGGGTTAAAATACACCAACCATTTTCAAATTTAATAGAGATTTAACCAACACAGAATTCATGCTTCAGGTGTTTCCAACTGTTCCAAACGCCCCAGGGAAGTAGAAAAAAAAAATGTTTCTCATATAAGAAAACTCTATGTATCGCTAACTAATTTGAATAGTTTTGATGG
Source organism: Coloeus monedula (assembly GCF_965178545.1). Classification (NCBI taxonomy): domain Eukaryota; kingdom Metazoa; phylum Chordata; class Aves; order Passeriformes; family Corvidae; genus Coloeus; species Coloeus monedula. Next base: position 6,694,942 of record NC_138794.1, read on the forward strand.
TGAAAGAAAGAGTTAAGTTCATCTGATGCAGAAATAATGACTAACCCCTAACAGTGCCTCACACAAACATGAACTGCAGTTGTGGGTTCTGACACCAAACTGAATTTAGGATTGCATAACCTACCCTTTGATATCAGATTAAATATTTAATAATTGAATTCAAAATATGTAATGCTAACTTCTCATTGATCAACACACTATACAGCAGCAAATCATAGAGAAAAGCTCGCTTGGTCCTCCAACAGCTGCCTGCAGATGCACATATCCTAAGGGAACATGTCCAATATTTCCAAATACAAAGTCTGTACCTCTAAACCCAAGCATTTCTTAGGCCTCAATGTTAATTATACATTAAAAAAAAATATATAGAAATACAGCTACTAACTGTCATCAGCTATATTTGCCAAAAAAGTACAATCTGCATTCCATAAGAGTAACTGTTATTAAATGAATTTTCCATTTGTTTTATTTTCAGAGCCTTATGTAACAAGAAGGATGGCCTGCTCAGGATGTGGAGCTGTAGGTCCAACACAGAACCCAGTGCTCACCTGGAGTCTCATCAGCAAACAAAGGAAATTTAAGGTGGATCTATGAAAAGCACTCAAGAGTGAAAACAGATGCCATTTGTTGCATTTTAAATAAAAAACCACCATCATGGAGACTACTTCAGCAAGCAGTGTTTACAGCTAAAAACAGCATCTCAGATCAGGACAAGTGATATGGAAGAAGAGTTGTCTCTGCAGAACATCTCCACGTGCTGCAAGCAAGCGTGATTGGTGGCTCTGCAACACAACCCCAAGAAGAAGCCATCCCTTTGGCTGCCTCTGGCACAGCAGTCTACGAAGTCTTCTTCTACAATAATCTGTTCAAACTGCAAACCCTACCATGAATGTCACTGCTGGAAGCAAATCTGCTAAATATGAGCATCCTAACTGGGTATGCAGCTAGCCCATGCCTGAGGCCAAAAACTCTGCAGTTCTGGGAAACCACTTATCTGCATTTTCTAAATTTATCCTGAAACAGAGATGGTCTCTCATAATCACTTACCAACCACACAAGGCTGTCCAGCACTTATGGCTCATATAATTTTTGGGAACACTTCCAGATCAGGATTGCTGGGAGAAGGGAAATAATTTCTTCTCATATCTTAGCAAATATTCGCAGATCTCTTCTAAATCTCTTCTTTCTCGTCCTCACAGGTCTGTTTCCATGATCTCCCAGGACTACAATTTCTGAGTGGGAAATCAGAATCACTAAAAAGCTGTTTCTATCACATAGACTAAGCCTTCTCTCTCTTCTGTATTCAGAGGTGGCTACATACAAAACAAAGGAGAGGAGGGAGCCAAAGAATGAAAATACAAATCTTCATAGGGACGTGGGAACACACCAGGAAGTCAGTAAAAGTTGGAGCATGATGTGGGTGAGTAGGTGGAAAGAGAGAAACACAAACTCTTCCTGCTCCATCATGTTCACACCTGGTTGCCCCATCCTCCCACTCCCAGTACACTCCTCTGCTGTGGCCAAAAGAAACCCACAGCACCTCAGCATCTTTCTAATCATGATGTTAAAGATATTAAATGATGGCGTTTCAACTGAAAATCCTAAGAAACACACAGCCACAAAACTAGACCCTGTAGATCACTGCTTCTCCCACACTGCTCCAGACACACTACTGTCTGCAGCTAAACAGCATCTCCTTAACACACCTCTCTGAGAGTCCTCTTTCAGTGCCCTTCCAACATTTTTGAATCCCTCTTAGCACATTAATCTTGTGCCATCACTTGTAGAGACAAAGTCAGCTGTTCTCCTGCCACACCACAGCAAGCCATACCTAAAACCCAGCTCCCCACATACCAATCAAATGGATTTGTTGCTTTGGTTTGGAGTCAAAGAACAGATGGAGAAACATCAGCACTAATTCAATAAACCTTACAGCCCCTGATTCTGCTTAGCCAGAAATAAAATATATGTATACCATGTGACCAATTTTAAGATCATGCTTAAACACTCTGCTGAACATGAACTGGGTATTTCTGAATTTAAACACTTGCTTAAAGGGCCTGCTAAATTGGGGTGCAAAAAAAACGAACATGCAAGGCAAATCCTTTTGCAGCCCTAGCTCAAAAAAGCAGAAAAGTGTATTCAGCTATAAAAGTAAAGCCACTGAAAAAGCTTCCTTATTTGAGAGGCACCACGGAGATTACAACCCAGACTTCATCAATTACTTATGTAAAATAAGAACAATAGCAAGTGATAATCATGGATTGCAAAACATTCCCAAAACCCTTCTGCTGCTACCAGCAAGTTATTCCTCATGTGTGTTAATTAAATTATTTTAATTTTGGAAATACAGACTTGTACCGATTTACAGTTTCACAGACTGAGCCTCCTGATTGTTACCAGGAAATCTGAAGGGAAGACTAATCCCAGAGCTGTGCAGAAGCACTTTTGGGCAAAAAGCAGAGAAACCAGCAAAAGTGAAAAAGGTTTACAGTAAAAAACTCAGAGACTGTTGCAACTCTTTGCAAAGATTAGAAAAATGCAATTTTAATTTTTTTTTAAATCGGTTTTATTTTTCTCTCTCTTCCCTTTTTCAGAGGACATAAATCACTCTCAGCTGTGAAGAAACTACAAGTGTTTGGCTTTGCTGGGGATAGAAATGTTACTAGACAGAAATAAAATCAGCAACCAGGTCAGTGTTTGTATGTTTTACAAAGCAGCACTTGCAACCTCTCTGCAGTCCCGCACGGCCCCGGTGTCTTGGAGCCATTTTCCCCACTGCTGTAAGAGCCCTGCAGAACATGGAGCTGGCAGGGGATTGTGTTGCTGCCCTGACTGCACTGGGCAACACCAACTCCTGCACTCTGCAGCTGTCCAGTTACTCACAGAGTTCCACCAGCCTGTTTAGTGACTGTGCTGCCTCGCCAGAGCCAGCGCCCTGCAGTCAGCATCAACGCTGGGGAGCGACAGGCTTCAACCACAGGCTCTTCTCTCTGGAACTCATGCCTACTACTTGGAAAAGGTTGAAACTCAGAGGGCTTTGCAAACTGTGCCATTTCCAAAGTTATCTTTATATATAAATCTTGATATATTTATTTTCCCTATAAAACTAGTGCCCTTCTGCACTGCAGGACAGTGTTTACTGTGCAGCTTTCATCTTGGAGATAAAGCAAGTCCCCTCAGGAATGATACACAACTGATGAATGTTTATTGGTGATGAGTATTTATTTGCTTATATGAATATTTATTAATGAATGCTGCTATTGACTCTCCATCCCTGGTGACCTACATGGGCTCTGTGACAGCTCCTTGTTTGGGTCTCAAAAGAACCAGCACCCTTCCTGTCTGAGGATGAAGAGCCAGTGCAAACCACAGAACAGAATACTTCCAGGGATGGACAACTTATATAGGAAACATCTTTCATTTTTTTTACATGAAGTACTGCAAAAGCTGAGAGAGGAAAGTTCATCAGATATAGAGAAATTCAAAATGCCACCAGTGTAATTAGTTTTTGAGAAAAATATTTACACTGCAGCTGAATCAAGCCGCTTTGCAGACAAACCAAGGCAAAACTACAACAACGGAGAAGGTTTTATGTCTGTTCTTTAATGACTGTATCCTAATTATGGCAGAATTTCATCCCTTCCCAATGCTGGCTGGGAGAATCATTGTAAAATGCAAGGTCCTGCAAATTAGCAAGCAAGAGAACAATAAATTCCCCGCAAGGATAATGCATCACAAAACACGCTGCATTCATTTATTTGGCGAAGTGCAGTTTAATTACTTGTAAAAATAATGACTCCTTTGTAGGGGCCCTCACTAACATGCGTTGCTGCTCTGTGTTTTGCTGAGTGGGACGAGCTGTGTGCCAAATTTGTGTGCATGGATTATACAGCGTGAGCATAGGCAGAGTGCAGAAAGGAGGTTGTACTTTGCGTTTTGACAGCACATAAATGACACTTGCTCTCTTCACAGAATGTTCTGTGTTTTGAAACTCAGTATTTCTCCTCCCAATAGGGATTTTCAAATCTCAATCCCATCTTATTGCAGAAAATGCTCAGCATAATAAAAATCACTGCTGGGGAATCAGGATGTGCCCATTTTGTTGCCATCACCCTCCTGCAGGGAAGGGCTGTGGCTGCCCCTGTGTCACTGCTCCAGTCAGTCCCAAGGTCATATCACAATGCTCCACCACCATCCCGCCCATTGAGAAGGGGAACCATGATTTCCAGCATCCATGAACTTCTGTTTGTAGGACTTTATGGGAATAGGAGAGTTTTCAGAGTCCCAGGACCTGTGGCATGGCTGTCAGATGTTTACACATTGTATTTCCACCCAGCAGTCCAAGAAGGAAAACAAATCACAAAGAACAGTTTAAGGATATACTAAGAAGAACAGGAACTGGGACCTTGATGGCAACATTTCTGCAGCTCCTTGTGTCTTATTTTCAAAGACAAATCGCAAAGGTCATCAGAGAAATCCCATGGACTGGGCCAGCAGCGTCCCTTTCAGGCAACAGCACAGGACAATGTCATGGAATCCCAGTCCTCTTTCCATTCCACTGAGTGAGAACTGCCATTCCAATACTGGAGCCAGTTGCGAAATACTTCACCAAATACATGAATAGCTGTTGTAATCGTTTTGTTTACTTCCTATTTTTATTTAAATTACCAGCTCTACTCCCATTAGGGTTGCAGTATTTGCTGTGAGCTCTATAATCAAGTTTTGGCCAGCTTAAGCTTCCTGACAGTATGCAAAGCCTGTTAATGTGGTTAGTCTCACCTTGGAGAACCTTGCTGCAGTTACAGAATGAATTTGCACATCCCATTTTTACAAGATAGCCTGCAAGATGATTGTGTTTTCACAGTATGACTGTTGAACTTGATGGAGAAAAATGTAACACTGTCATCTTCTCTGTATTAATGCCAGCAAGGGTGGCAGGAGAAGTTATTAAAGAATAGGTCCCATCCCACACTGCACCTTCTCCTTTACCCTCACTTTCCATGTGATTGCCTGAATTTAAAGATAAAACTTAAATGCAATCATTTCAGCAATATAGATCATATTTTTCTGCCCCCCAACACTGCACCCAGCAACTATAGAAAGCAGAATAATTTACAATTTGTAACAGGGAATGTTGCGTGATAAAGTGGACAACACAGCAGACTCCTGAACATGACATTGGGTCACTCAACAAAAACCCCAAGTATCTGAGAAGTCAATTCAGAAACACAAAGTTTATAACAAAGCTTAAGAGAACCAGGCATCAGAATAACACACACAGAGACCAAATCTTTTCTCCTATACAAACAGCCCCCTGAAGACTCTTTTAAGCTCTTTGTCTTTATTAGCCTCAGCTATTAAAGCTAGATCTCCAAACATTTGCTATTCAAAAATAACTTGCCATCTTCCAAAGGATTCCTTGTAAAGCAGTGCAATAAATGCTCATGCCACTAGCTACTTGCTATGTGTTGTAAGACCTGGCTGCTTCTCAAGACCATTTACAAGAGACCTGTTTCTGTTAAATATTTTGGTTTCTTTTAAACATTTGCATTAATTCTTACCTATATTTTTTTAACCTATACTGGTAAAATGCCTATTCTCTACAAGATGCTGCCTTATTTCAACATAATGATCACTATTTCATTTAACTAAAAAGCTCCCTCTCTAAGAAGTACAAACACAACAATCCACCACCACCACAATGCCTGTTAGCTCCCCTCTTTTGGGCAGTTGTGCTTGCTTGAAGAAAAGCTTTTTCATTTGTGTTTACATAAGATCTGTCCTATTTAGTCAATAATACAATGACTCACTTTGGGCTTTATGAGACAGCTGGAAGCAGAACACTGAGCAATGAGAACCCCCCCACCCCCAAAAATATTACTGCATTTCCCCTTAACCCTCAGGACTGCCCCCATTGCAGCTAGCAAGAACACTAAAAGCAAAATTATACCAAAATTGCCTTTAAGGGTGGAAGTATAGCACTTAGACACCACTGAGTGATAATGTACAGCAAAGCCAAGCAACGGTAGAGAATGGAAAACCAGCAGAGCAACCACCAAATCATCCTTACTCTGTCAAAAGCTGGTGCAGCTTCTGGTAGCCCCTCTCCAAGGCCAAGCTCACAGGCGTTGCCCCTTCGTTGTTGTGGATGCTGAGAGCTCCTCTTCCACCCGGCTGCTGGAGCAGAAACCACGTCAGCCGCAGCAGACCCAGCCTCACCGCAAAATGCATCAGTGTTTCCCGAGGGATGTTCTCTGGGAAGGGGAAACAAAAGGAAGAAAGAAATGGGAATTCGTAGGCTTGAGGGTTTGGGGAATGTTATAATCCCACATCCCAGCCCCACCACACACAGCGGCTGGCATGGAGCTGACAGCCCAAAGGAACCTGCAGCACCTGGAAAAACAGCCTGATTGCCAATATCCAGGAGACACCAGTCTTAAAGTGAGGGACACGCTATGGTGGGACTGGAAGTGCTCAACACCTCTCATGCTGAGACCGACCACAGGTCAATGTGAAAACCTCACCACGTCCTAAACAGCCACAGCCACCACGTGGCTACAGCATGTCCAAACAGAAGCATGGTCAGGTGGGTTTTCCTGGATGTCCAAACCTTCTCCTCACACACTCAGGATCAGGCTTTAGGGACAGACAAATTTCGTTACCTAACGGGATGCTGATCTGTGCCAAGGCATGCATAAAAAAAAAAAAACCAATTACATTTAATGTACAAATCCAAAGCAGTTATAAAGGAGAACTGTTTAAAAACTTACATAGACAAAAAAAAAAAAAAAAAAAAAAAAAAAAAGAAACAGCAAGGGTTTTCTTTCCTGGTTTGATTATGCCTCAGACCAGCTTTTCTCAGCTTTATACAGTAGCTCTGTCATTGTGAGTAGCAGCATTTATAAACTACCAATCTCCGCTGCTGCTTTTTGTGTTTAATAACCGTGACCTTCTAATTTGGTAAAAGTCACTCTTGAGCCTGAGCTTTCATCTCAGAAAAATATCCCCCTACTCCAAAAGCTGCAGCCCTAGAACGATGCTCTGAAAAGCTTTAACCAGAAATGAGCTCCAGATGCACTGCTGAAATCCAGCATTTGCAGATCAAAGCCTGTTATTTCTGTATGAAAGGCAAAAGCATTTGGGTTAAAAAAACTGCAAGAAATAAAAATTTGTTCTTTTAATTAACAAAGGATTTCAGTATTGACTGACAGCAACAACAACAAAACACCAACTGGGTCTCAGAAAGCCATGCCAATGAGCACACTTGGTATAAACCCTTTAATATCACAGAAATGATTTATTGGGTTATTAATTTGGGTGCCAGCCAAACCTATACAACAGGTTTTAAAATGCATGCACATAACAGCTTTAGGATTTAATCTTGTATTTTTTTTTAAAGAAGTGTGCCCCAAGAGAAATCACTTCTTCAAAGTGCTGCTGTTCTTTCTTACTTACTTTCTTTAGGGACGTCATTAAGACCTTTGGTGAAAAACAAAACAAAGCAAAAACAGGCAGTTCTCCCCTGCCTCACACACAATTTTTCACAACTTTTTGGATCAAATTCTGAATAACTAATCTGTATTCAAGAACCAAAGGCTTTCTGGCACCACTTCTCTTCCAAATGACTCCAAATTAGGTCTCTGGGCTACAAACCAAGCCTTCCCCCTAACCTCCTCATGATTACCGTAAAGCAAAACCAAGCTGTCCTGAATACATGAGTGTGTCTGAATGGAGGTTCCAGCTGATCAGAGAAAAAGGGAATGACTGAGCTCTCCCAGAGACAAATTCTCAGCCTTTGGCTAAGTAATAAGAAGGATTTGAGTATTATTATTTGGGTATTACAGAGTGTAATGATTTAGAAATAGCACAACAAGGAGGTTAATCAATGGTTGCAGCCCTGGATTTAAAGAAAAATGAAAAATAACACACCATATAGACAGACACAAGGGAAAGGGCTGCAAAATGTGGATATAGGTAGGACTTGCCCACAGTGAAAGCCAGTGCTCGAAGTTTTACTCAATGAACTTGCACAAAGCTCCCACACTACCTGTACACTGACTGGTAGAGTGAACATAATTAATGTGGTGTAACTCTTCCTACAGAGAGGTAGGAGGCACAAAAGCACTTCTGTTAGAGCAAACAACAGCCATCCAAATACAGGATGTGTTGCACTGGTCTGGCCACGTTCTGTTCTCACACGGGATCGCCTGTTCCAGCTGCTACGTTGAAAGGGAAAATCATCTTCCTAACTAGAACAGACAGCCTTGCCCCAGAGCTGAGCAGTGTAGACCTGCAAAGCATAAGCACAGGTCCCTGGACCAAAATGCTTCTTCCTCCAGCAGCTGAGAGTATTACCAACAGGGAGAAGCATCTTCTGCTCACCAACTCATGGTACACCACCAAACACACACTACCAGCTTCAAGTTCTGCAAGATGCAGGCAGATATTCCTCTTGTCCCTGAGCCAAATGGTTGCCTCTGTCTCACATGTCCACAGATGAAATGGCCCCTCCCAGTTGTCACAACGCCTCCCCAGTTGTCCCAATCTGCTCATATGACTGCACCTTCTGAGAACATCTTTCCTGTTCTATTAAAACAATCTTCTTTATCACTGAATCAGTGGACAGGGTAGTTCCAGAGTTTGGATGGGGGTGTCTGCAAATGCAACTGAAGTGAATGTGGCCCTGCCCTGGTGCCTTTGGGCAATGATAATGTGCACACAGGATCTGTACAAGAAGAGGTGGCCTGTTGCCACCAGAGCATATTAAACACACAAGCTCACTATCCAGTTTTGGAAGGCTCCGCCTGACACAGAACCTGGCAGGAGGCCACCCTAACAGATGGGCACAGATGATGGCAGCGAAGAGACAAAGTACTGTACATCCAACAACTGCAGGGGCCCCAGGCAATGGCTTTGGAAGGTTCTGGAGTGTGCAAAACTTGCATGGTGACAGTTAAAAAGGCATGTGCCATCTGTGGGCTGGATTAACTACTAATATATAATGAAAATACATCTGTTGGTGTATGGTATTGCTCAAAACTAGACAAGAGCTGGTCTGCATCAATTATGGGCATTTTGCTGGATGGAAATGGGAGGAAGACAGACAGATCCCTTCAGACTTCCTACCTTTGAATGGATGAAGCTTGTCACACAAAATGTTGGAAATCTAGTCAATGATTTTAAGATCTTGTCATGGTGCAAAATGCATATCCCAAGCATGAAAGAATATCAAAAGCTTTAACATGCAAAAGCCAGAGCTCCTTCTCCTACCACATACCAAGCAAGAGCTCCTCATCTTAAAATGGCTGTCATTTGAATGCCAACAAGAAGCTTCTGGTAATTAGGAAACTGTGGAAATACAAGACACACAATACTGAAAAGGCCAAGATTGTTTTGCTCCTTTCTCATTTCCTAGTAATAGGCAAGAGTTGAAACATATGATTATTGCCCCATAATGGCAGGGTACTCTAGTCCAGCTGGCAAAACACAAGATTTTGGATGTATTATTTTTGTGTAATTTTCTTCTGCTGTGATACATGAACAGACAGTTTATCTGCGCAAATGAGGACCAAATTTCCATATGTACTTTGCTCATAGTAAAGGATTAAGGTTTAAGGTGTTATTAGCACAAAACAAATAAGCATTGAAGGAAAAAACCAAAACCTTTGAGTATGACACGCCCAAGAACACTAAGTAGAAATTTTCATTTTAAACCTGATTAAATAACAGAAAAAACCTGGTGTTCCCTTTTAAAAATAAGGTTCCAGATAGAGTAACCTACACCTAATGCTCAGTTTATTCTCCATGCCCTGAGACATCTCATGAGCCAGCCACGGAATGGGGTAGCATTGCTTAGTCTTCCTGCACTGGTGACCTCTACTAGGTTCTCACCCAAACTCACGTATACTCAGCAATTTGGAAATCTACCATCAAATCTGGCCTCAAAATCTTGCTTTCAGCTGGAAATGCTCTCACTGCTCAGATCAGTCCTTGAGAAACAAAGGTAAAAAACCCCAGAACCAAGCTGCCACCTCATGCCAAGGTTCTAGAGGAAGGCTCCAGCAGACAACTGCACTGCAGAAAGGTCAAGGCAAAGATGTTGTGTTTGGAGTTATAAGCTCAGCTAATAAAAAGATGTGTGGGTAATTCCCTTCTTAATCTGATAAACAAGAAATTTTTCAAAGCACACCAAAAGATCTCTGTGTCCCCATTCCCGCTAATATCAAAGGGAATAGGAACATTCTCATGCCAACAATTTCTCAGCCACAGACTGAACGGTACATCTCTGTCTCGAGCAGCACATTTCTGATGCTGTCTGAACAAGAGTTGCTTTCTGCTTCCCATTTTCCACTGCAGAGGGCACTAAATTTAGGTATGGAAAAGATTTTTTACATCTTATTGAGGACTGCTGCTGAACAGAGCACTTTGTGCTGATGGCACTGAATGGACCATGCTGATTTATACCACACTGTGCTTTATCAGAGAGCACAGAAGCTGAGCAGCAGACTGGAATGGACATGAAATCCAACCAAAGAACACCTGTAACTATCACACTGAAAGGGTTCCAAGGGAAACTGTAACAAGAGTGCAGCAGATGAACAGATTAAAGCTCTGTGTCTGAAATACATCATCAACAGCATAACTTTAGCATCTTCCCATGGCAAAAGAGGCTAGCTCCTAATAACCAAATTCTGAAAGTTTTTGAAAGCTTTTTAGGATTTTTTGCTTAAAATAAGATGGTTTTTTTGGTTACTTGCTCTCTTCAGACATGCTCCCTCCCTGCAAAAAAACCCCAATTCATGATCTCTATTTGAGGTGACACTCATGTTGTCCTGTACACTGAAATCCTACTGGTTTTGTACATGAAGCTATTAAACCCATAACCCTAATACATTCAGACTATTTCAAACCAGGGCAGAGAGTTTTCCTCTATACCCACCCCCTACCTGGTGAGGTCAGGGAGTTTAATTTCCCATTACTTATTGAAGATGGGTGTTTATCCCGTAGCATTTCTGGGAAGCTGTACATATTCAACACATCAGTAACTGCAATCAGTTAAAGTGTTCTATGTCATCTGATGGTCGCCTGGTTATCTGCCTGAAAACCTGGCTCACTCTCTCACAGCAGTCCTTACACTCCCAGGGGAATTGCTCCATATCACAGTGATCACAGCAACCCTCTGCAAAATTAACTAGCTCCTGAAGCGCCACCTCAGAAAATTACCAAACCACACAACCAAAAATTAACCATGGCTTTGGGTTTCACCACTCACTTTTAATCAGCAAAATGAAAAGACTGTTTTCTCAAAGGTTTTGTCAGAATATGACTTCCAAGTTATTTTGAAAGTGATCTGTTTACTAGTGATACAATTAAGCTCTCTAGCTTTTCATACCTGAGCCTTAGATCCTCCCTAATTTTTTTCTCCCTTCTTTTTCCCCACTGCAACATAAACAAGCCATAATCATTACTCATACCTCAAAATATTCAGTTGTGGTTTTCTAGTTAGCTAGTTTTCTCTTCAGTAATTTAAAATAGAACATCACAGTCCTGCATTTACGTTGCATACATCCTCAGGATACATATTAAATTTTGATTTCTAGGCATAAAGTGTAACAATCTGTTCCATTTAAATAGCTGCCTTTAAATGCCACTGAGAACAGTAAATAGCCCTACGTTTGACAGCAGTAACAACTATGTTCTTTAGAAAGTTACAGTGCACTTGTAATTATTAAGACAGACATGATTATATGGCACCTGAAAAAAATGCTGTGTTTGGAATACCACAGTAACAAGACTAATCCCTAATTATGGATATTCTGAAATTGTGGATGCCATTGGAGCTCATACAGATAGACAGATAACTAAGAGCAAGGCGCAGGAACTGTTTGCTGTGGAGGAACAGTTTATGGCTGGTGAAGAGCACAGTTGTGTCTCAGGGACCGTGCTCTTCCCCAGCCACACACTGTCCTGGGCTCTCTTCTGCCTCCCAGGTCATACCACCAAATGGCTGAGTACCCTGTGCCTGTCCCAGCAAGAGAATGGAGCCCAAGGACCTCTGATGGCAGGAATCTTAGGTGCTCCCACCCCCACTTCCATGCCTGTATGTGCTCACTGACACAGCAGATGAGTTCAACAGCCCTGGGAGCTAGAGCTTGGTGAAACTTTTAGCAGCCCCTCTGCCCTCTGCGGTGCGTGACAGCAGTGAACTCCCTGCCCTCTGCTCAAAGCCTGGCCAGGGCTAGGTGCAGGCAAAAGCAAGGAGAAGCCTCCACACAAAGCTACCCCCTCCTCAAAATTCAGCCTGGAGCTGCACTCAGTGGTAGTTCTTGTACCCAGCTTCTGCCTGCAGAAAGCCATTACCTCCTGACTTTTGCAAAAGTTAGACTCCTACTTCAGGCCTTTGAAAAATCGACTTTTAAACATGGTTCTCAGCAGCAGCTTCTCTGAGCAGCAGTTCCCCATCAGGCTGTGGTGCTCCGGGAGCTGGCAGAGGCTCCCGGCTCTCTCCTGCCTTCAGAGGTTTTGCTGAACAGCAGCGTTTTGTTTCCAGCCCACAAGAGCCCATAGAGACGTGCCAGCTCAGAGGCAGCGCTAAACATCTTTCAAGAAGGGATCTGACATTTTCTTTTGTTCTCATTTCTATAGTATTTTCTCCTTCGAGAAGGTTATTTGAAGTTATCTGGTGCTGACATTTAGGGAAATGTGAAGCATGAATCGGAATAGCTGTTCATAGGTAGTGACGCAGCGCAGGACAGGGTGTCCCACTGCAGGCACTGGCTAGAATGTGTCTAATTGTTCAAATGCTCCTACAGTGCAGTCTTTGCAGTGCTTTTCTCTCTCCCACACACAAATTAACACACAAGCACCAGTATAAGGGTGCTATATTTTAGCACAGGGTTTTTTCTAATCTAGTGCTCCATCATAAACCAGGGACATCTCTTCCATCTCACTCTAGCAAAACGAGAGTTTCGTGACCAAAAGGATGCTTATGCATGCAAATCTTTCCTGTCACAATCACAAAAATTCCCCCGAATTCCCTATGTATAAATATCTCACTGCAAAAAACTACCACATAACTCTACCTCTAACAAAAAGGGAACCTATTTTATAGCACTAGTATTCTTGAATGAAATTGGCATTTAGTGGTGTTACATTTATTCCCTTCTATCTACACACACCTCACCACAAGATGCCAAAACACTCAACAGTAACAGAATTTGGCACTACAGAGCTCCCCCTTCTCACTGTGGATGCCATGGATGCTCCACAGGTCCATTAACATTCAGAGCCCTGCATAACCACAACTTCCAGGCACACAAGCACATGCTGAGCAAACCAACTAAATCTTATGGCCTGGTTTCCCTAAGTGCTGATTTTCCAAAGAATAATCAAAGTCAAAAAGAGAAACCAGATCACAGCCTTCCTGCAAAATCAGCAACAATTCAGAGTTTCAAAGTTTTCGTTAAGATCACTGTGATCATATTTTTATCACTTAAACCAGAAATGTCTGAGTTATCTCAACTTTTTTCAAATGCAGAAAGAAACATCAGGGACTGCCACACAGAGGAAAAGAATACCAAGCGTTTATCTCCTTGTAAACATACGACAGCTGCTGAATTTCTATCAAGTAACCATTAAATGTGATCAAGTATTTTAATGTCTGCTAACATGGGAGTTGCCTGTCCTTGTATTGAGGTCTACAAAAGCAGTCAGCAAGATGGAGAAAGATAAAGCAGGAAAATCTCCTGTGGAAAACCCTGTTGCAGAGAGCAGAACTGAGCCTGCTGCACCAAGCAAGCCACATCCCAGCCCTATTCAAGTGTTTGTGCCATTGCATCCTATAAAAGATAGCAGATGTCTCACATTCCTGAAGTGAAACTATTTGCCAAAATACCCTGAAAATTTACAACAAAGATTTGTACATAGTGGAACTAGTCCCCCTGTCTCACGTGTGTTTCCCTTTACCCCCTTGTGATAAAATAAGCAGAACTCCAAGAGCATGGAAACACCACAGTATCCAGAACACCTCAGCACTTCTGCTTCAGCAGCCACCAGACACTCTGGGCCAGCCTTGGGGTTTATTTATAAGCTCTCAGTAGCTCTCTGCTGTGGTTAAGGGTCAAGTTTTCCCACCCTTCCCTTCTTTTATCTGCAAAATTGTCCAGGTTTATTTTGGGGAACTGTTGTGTTAGGCCAGCCAGTGTGCAAGCAGGGAAGTGATACAAACCCTCAGGGGAAGAGCCCCAAGTTCTCCAAGAAAAATCACATGTATTTTTCATGTTACAGTCACTTTGCACCTGTCCTATAAACCCAACATTTACAACAAACACCAAATTTGTGGCAAAAGGGTATTTCTGGGAGCTTCAGATATTCTACACACGGGGTTTTTTCAGCACATAGCACTATGCCAATACACATGCCATTGTTACACACACAAAAACCCCTTTCTGGCTGTATGTGAAAATACTGTCAGCTAGTGCTATTTCATAAGAGAAGACCAAGAGAAATCATGAGTCAGTGCCTTTTGTATTTTAAGGCGGCTGAAGGGCAAGGCATAGGATGTGGATGAACATCACATCCCATCTCTGAGCACAGGGGCCACCACACCCTTTGGAAGGTACATAGCGGGTTCCCAAGGCAGGGAACCCTTTCTCCCAGGCTTTTTACCTCTCTCCCAACCTGCAAATCTCACTGTGCCCCACAGGTCCTCACCGGTCAGGGACTGGTCCGCTCCCAGCACGTTCCATTCTGCCGGCAGCTTCAGGTGTCGAAAGGCCAAGGCCACTTTCTCATCCAAGAAGTCCACGTCTGCAGCAGGTGGCCTTGACCGGTCCAAGAACCGTGTGAAATTCAGCGCCTGCTGGTTGCCAGCACAGGTGGCCAGAAACTGGGCGGCATCGTAGGCTTCGTCCTGGACAAACTGGAAACTCTCTTCTGCCACAACCAGAACGGGGTGACCTTCTCTAGAGGCACAAAGTGCCACCTTCACTGTCTCACAGCAGTCATGGCCTGCAAAGCAAAATTCAGACAAATGGTAAAAAAAAAAAAAGAACAAATGGCACGGGCTGAGGAAACACAACTGAGAAATTCCTTTGACACACACACCCGTTGCATTAAATCAAGTAAGACCAAGTTATTGAGGGTCACAACTCCAAAATAACACCATCTTTGGAATTCATATGTATCATCAGAGATAAGTATTTCTTATAGACTTTAAAAGGAAAAGATGTATAACTCTTCTCTGTTCCAGTATAAACAAAGAACTATAAGCCACCCAGGCTATTTATATTCAGCAACAAGCAATCTCAAGAGTTTTAAGTAATTTAAATAAAGATTTTGCTAACATACCAAAATCCAGATTATACGGACAGAGTTTTCTTTCGCAGCTCCGCAGGACTCCAGTAACTCATCAGAAACTAGAATCTGCGTGCTGCTAAGCTACATACTCCAACTGCTGTCATGACACTTGGCTTGCACTGAAAACACTGAGATTTCACCTAAAACAAAGGTCTACATGGCTATGAGAGCACAGCCTGCCTGGGCATGCCCTGTGTGTGCTCACTGCTGCACCTGCCCCTTGCATTTGGGTTCACACGACAAAACTAAGCTGCTTCTGCTAAATAAAAACATGGAAATGGCCACTTTCCATATTTACAAAACAAGAGGGTTGGAAGTTTGATAACTTTATTATTTATTTAGGGCAGGGGAAACTGGAGAAAGGAGGCCCTGGCATGGGAGCAATTGCATTGACTCAGAAACTTGAGAAGAAAAAAAAAAAAACAAAAAAAACAAAAAACAAACACCAAACCAAACCAAACACCTTTTTGGAATTTTAAAAGGAAAAATACACTTTGTGTCCAACACAGCCAGGACTTGTAGTTGTCAGACATGCCCCTCAATAATAAGGTTTGTGTTTCAAGTTCACTGTGTGGCACAGTTTCTTGTTCCATCCTCAGACTGACGTCATGGCTGTTTTTGCCAGAACAGCATGGACCCTGCACTAATTACTGGAAAAGCTTCTCTTTGCCCATGACCTCAGCATACTACCACATTCATGAAACCCTGCTTAATTAAATACAAAATGACGATTTATTTTTAAAGGCTTGGAAATTCAATTTAAACCCCTATTTGTGGTCAGTGGGAAAGTTTCCTTCTTCTGCTGGGGCCTTTTGCTGTTGATTTCCCTGACAAAAGGAAAAATATGTCCCTAATCTTCATGGTCTTTCAGCCAACCTCGCAAATCTGTTCTGAGGCTTTTGGCATCTGTACAGATTTTGTCTGCTGAAAGAGGCAATCCTGAAGTTAATTGAAAGGTCAAAACTGCTATTAGGACACTGTGGGTAACACCAAAATTGTCAGGGATGAGGCTGTGGCTTCCTAAGGAGAGCAAATGCAGCTGGAAAGGTATCAAAGACAAGTGGAGAAGGGGAGGAAAACACACATGGTTGTTGCTGCAACTGCTCAATACAACCAGGACACTCTGAAGCTGAAAGGTGAGAAAACTTCTTTGCTTCCAGCACCAGGTATCTGTTAGCAAGAGGATGATGTGAAAGCTGAAGGAGTAGATTTACTAGTTTTGTTGTTTCAAAGAATAGGGGTAGGAAGAACTTCTACTGCTCTTGCAAATACTGCATGTGCACTCTAATAATTACTGTATTAGTACTCAGCTGCTCAGATGAAACCCATTCACAGATTCCACTCATCCCCACAGTAACAGCCCCAAATGCTCAAGGGAGAAGTGGGGATGATACAACTTTGGGGGAACTTGCCTTTAAGGCCATTTAGAACTGTACATGCCTTCCCCTACACCTTTTGGCTTTGCTGATCTTCCTAATGACATCAAATATGGAGCAGGTAAGACACTAATTTTGTTTGCAGCCTCCACAAAAGCAGTGCTCTACATGCACACTGTGAGAAGACCATGCCAGCCTCAGGGAGCTGACTCAAATTCTGCGAGCTGGGCTCTCCCTACTGCAGAGCAGTGGAAGGTTGCTAGAATGCAGAGTTTAAAAAAAGCCAAACTTAATAAAAGATTCCTTAATAGCATGAGAACAGCTAAAGCTTTGGTGGTTTTTTTTAATTATTTTTTAGAATATTTTCTGCCTATTCCCATAAGAATCCCATCTGCAGAATAACCTAGAATACAGCTACGCTGCCAGCAGACTTTCAGGATTGAAGCAGCAGGCAAAAATGGCCCATGAGCAGCCAGAGAAAAATCATTTGGGACAGTCACTTCCTTGTCACAATGCCAAACAACTCTGCTACGGGAGCAAAAGCTCCTCCATCGAGACAACAACTACAGAAACCTCCATCAAGATACATGACCTCCTTACAGCAGCACATCATGGATGTACACAAAATTCCCTTGGATGGAGTGTGTGTTAAACACCAGCTGCAAAATAAAGGTGATAAAAAGACCATGTCCTGACCTCTGACCAACGAGGAATCTACTGGAACTTCCCCAGATATTGAATGCAGCCTAGAAGAGAAAGTGACAGACCTGACGATCCATGTTTATGTAACAGGATCAAACAAGCATCGTGCTAAACCCTAGGGAATGTTCTTCAGAAGGGCAACCGCTTGCAGTGCTTTGATGTTCTGCTTCCTCACATCTGAGAAGATGTCAGACGTGGGGGTAAGAACATGGTACAGGTTCTGACTTCTGGCAAGCAGTTCAAATGAAAGGGGAGTCAGTATGTGACAAGAGCAGACAATACCAGAAAGATTGCTCAAGAGGTCTCTGCCCCCCTGCTTTGAAATGGCTACAGGAACAATGTGAGCAAACATGTCCCCAGTACAGGAACCTTCTGAAGGAACCATCAGTGGGGCAACACTTCTCACCACACCAAAGACCAATGGCCTGGACTAATATCTGAACATTACCAGAAGGGAGCTGAGCTTTCTGGCACTCTCAGGAGGTAAGTGGTTATCACTGCAGGAACAGCCCAAATCTGTTTTCACGAGGTTAAGTAACTTGTCCTCAACCACAGAGAGCTCCAGGCAGTGCCAGAACAGCCAGTACTGCTCCCGTGCCTCATCCTTCTGCTCTGTCTGGCAGGCAGCAGGGCTTTCCTCTAACATGGGTTAAGCACCAAGTTATGCACTTTGCAACCATCAGGGTCATCAACTATGGACTGCTGCAACCCCCTCATACACCCATCCAGATGTGGAACAGAAAAATGTCTGACATTAAAAAGGAAAAAAACCAAAACCTGAGTGTGTCAGCAGGCTGATTTTGGTGTTTTGGTGGAATGGAGTTAATTTTCTTGGCAGTACCTAGTGTGGAGCTGCTTTGGATTTGTGCTGGAAACAGTTTTGATAATACAGGGATGTTTTCCTTCTGGCTGAGCTGTGCTTACACAGACCTAAGGCCTTTTCTTCTTCTCACCCACCCCACCAGTGAGCAGGATTGGGGCACAAGGAGTTAAGAGGGGACACAGCCAGGAGAGCTGACCCCAACTGACCTGAGGGATATCCCAGACCATATGGAGCCATGGTCAGTGTATCGAGCTGGGGGAAGAGAGAGGAAGTCTCCATTACATGGGATGGAGCCCTGCTGCCCTGAGGATGGCTGAACACCTGCCTGCCCATGGAAAGTAGGGACCTAATCCCTTGTTTTGCTTTGTCTGCATGTGACTTTTGCATTACCTATTAACCTGTCTTTGTCTCAACTCTCAAGTTTTCTCACTTCTACTCTTCCAATTCTCTTCCCCATGGCACAAGAGGCAGCTTAGTTGCTGGCTGCAGTTAAACCATGACAGTCAGGAAGAGCAAAAAACCTATTTATAAAGGTTTGCATTTTCATAGCCTAAAAACACGTGTAACTGAATAAATCACACAGATGAGTGCACCTCAGAGAAGGGATGAGAAATCCTCATGCTTTACAACACCATCAGGTTCTCAATACTGCACCCCTCCTGACTGCCTTCAGTCTTCTCCAGAAATCAGGCCCTTTGGCCAGAATAGCAATCAAAATGATGAAATACTCAATATTATCACACTGGTACCATCCAGCAGTATCCTTGTTCAAGTTTTAACTCTCCAGACAATATCACAGTGTTTCTCACTAGCTGACATCTCAGACTGCATGGCTATGCTTCTCTTCTTCACACTTTTTTTTTTTCCACAGTACAAAATGTGGTCATTTCTATGCTGTCTAGACTGTGATAAAAGTCAAATAACCCATCCCTTAGCTCCAGCAGCATTGCATTTTATCCCATTTCTCCTTCTGCTCCTCAGTTACTTTAAATCCAGCTTGGAAACAACTCATGACTTGGAGCTGTTTTGAGAAATACCAACATACTGCAGCAAAAATACAGAAACTAAAAAACTATTTCAGTCTATGCAGAGATGGTGCAGGGACTAATTCTGCTGTGATAAAGCTTATTCCTCATCTACTCATCAAACAAACCATGGTTTAAAAATTATTTTAAATGAGACAACAGCTCTCGAACTGAAAAATCCCTTACTGGGAATGAATGGGGACACTTAAAATGAAGCTTGCTCTGGGGAACATACAAGAATGAAAAATGAAGACATGGTGCTCTGGTCTGTCTGTTCTTATCCCTGAAGAGATGAGATGCATCAGCATGACAGCACGGCTTCCTCTACATGATAACGATGCAGAACAATGAGCAGGAGAACAGGGGGAGATTTCCCAGCTGTAAGTCATTAGCAGATAAATTAAGGTACAGCTTAGTCCATCTAACTGCTACCTGTGCCTGTGATCTGGGGTGCAGTTAAAAGGGCAGCAGCCAAACTCTTCAGACATTTTCTTGTTTAACAAGGTCTTCGTGGAGACAAAACACCCCTAAACAGAGCTTTATTAAAAGATGATTTCATTTCCTACTCCTCCAAAAGTGGAAATCCTGTCCAAACCTCCTATTTTCAGAATTCACATTGGAGCTATCAAACAATGGGCCCCCAGCCTGGGCAGCTATTTAAAGCCCTGCTGGAAGCACATGTTTGGGTTTGCTTGGTAGGTGACTAAAGACTAATTGCATCCTCCAAGTTACCATCGTGGACCTGGGTTGAAAGAGGCGTTATAGAGAGATTTAAGGACAGGAAAACCAGACAATAAATGTTATGAACTTCATGAATTATCTCAGATTTGCATCCAAGAGATGTTGCCATCTGGTGGTTTGTGGAAAAGGAAGCCAAGGGATCTCCTGTGACCATCCAAAAAGGGGTTCTTTTCTGCTTCAGAAATGCTGAGCTGTGGGTCTGAAAATCAGAGCCTGTCTTTGAAGTGCATTTGTGTAATGTACACAGTTACTGTACTCACTCTTGCAACACAGGAAGCCTTATGAAACACACAGGCACAGCATCAGCAATGGACAGGAGCCTCTGCTTTTCCTTTGAAACCTTTCACTGGAGAGGTTAAAGAGAGACTGGAGAGGGGGTAAAGGGTTTTTTTTAAAGGCCCTTTACACACTGTAGATGCCCTAAAAACTTAGAGAAGTGTAAGACCCCACACATTACATCTTAAATAATTTCAACACAGATTCAATCACTTTTTCCTGTGACTGATGTCATCTGGTACTGGCATCATTTCCTTTTAATTACACTGCCTCAAGCAATTAAGTACACCGAAGAGGATGAACTGCAAAAAGTCTTCTTGGCTATGCTGTTTTAGTCTATTTTAGGGGTTTTTTTTGTTTCATAATTAAGAGTATTTTCAAATCCACAACTGGTATTGCCAAGTGGCCATTTGTTATGCAACTTGTTTACCCTTCTGGTCTACCAGTACAAAGATTGTAATTCATGAAATACAGCTTTTTCTATGAAGAGTTGTTTCTTAGGGGAAAACAAAGTCTGTGGTAGAAGTGAATAAAGCATGACCATATGTAAAGGATTTCACAGTAAAAGAAAAGTTTGAAATGAAGATATTTCCAAGCTAACTGAAATTAATTTTTGTCTATCCTTTTAACTAGCAGAAAGAAAGTAAGGAGGAAAAAAAATCAAAAAACAACTCTGAGAGCTATGAAATTAAGAACAAGTTAAAGACTGAAGCTGCTTCTCTGCCTTAGCTCAAGCAGGGAGAGAAAGCTCCCAGTGAGTCAAGGCACTTGGAGTCAATGGGAATGTGTCAGCCCTGTGGAAACTGCTGGCAAGCAGCTACCAGCAGACAGACAGTCTCTCAGATACTTTTTCTACTTCCAATTTTGCTTCTCCTCCCCTTTGAAACCCACACAAGAATCCTGCACCTTTTGAGAGCAACAAACGTGAAAAAAAGCAATTTTGGTATTACAGAGCTTGGAGTAGATACAGCACATTGCAACAGCACTCACCAAGGCAATTACATCTCACAAAATTTACTTCTTGTTTTGGTGACCTGGCTTGCAGACAGGGTATTTCTTACCCTTCACTTATTTGATTAGCAGCTGCTGCAGCTCTGGATTTCTGGACTGTCTCTTCCTATTTGAAATTTCATTTCAAATTTCCCCCGCGTCTCCCACACTTTCCAGACTACCAGTTAATAAATGCAAAAAGCAAAATACATGTCCAATCATACAGCTGCTATGGTGATGCCATACAAACTTGCACTAGATGCACCACACAAATACTGGAGCTCCCAGCACACCAGCTCCTGCAAGAAAATTTCCCCAAATCTCCCCAAGAGCTCCCCAATGCTCAGAGGCCTCCACTGGCCATGGCAAGCTGTGGTTGGGACTTTTGACTTGTGTGGACAGTGATGAGGTCATTCCTCCTTCTGCTGATTTGCTTGCCAGATCATGATTTGAGGACTTTTATTATTGGGTTGGGTTTTTTCCCAGTGGGAAAAAAAGCTGCTCTAGCAGAGAGGCAGGAGATGAGACTGCTGTCTTGCAACGAAGGTTTCACTTCCCTGCTTTACACAGATTTCCTTCACTACCACATGCAATCTGCTTGGCCTCAGTTACCCTCCCTACCCTGCAGAGATGGCAGGAAGAAAAAAACGCATCCAGATTATGGCAGTCTCAGCTGCTACAGGAATAAGGACTTGCAGAAAAGCTCAGTTAATGACCAACACCAGTAGGACGAGCATCTGTGACCTAAGAGGACACATCCATCCCCAGCAGTACAAATTCAGCAGCCAACAACAGTTTAACCACAGCAGCAGAGATGGTATCGTTTCTCTGCTTCCCTCCCTGCTCAGACCTCTGATATTTTCTTAACACCCCAACTCCAGTGACCAAGCTTTTGCACTAATGAGATCCACACTGGAGCAATGCCAGTGCCATTACACCTCCACCTTAACGCCGTGTCTGATAAAACAGTGCTTGAAATTGTTCTGCAGAACTACACAGTGCCTCTGGAACTGAGGAAAACTGCTTTCACTAGGGAGAATTTCAACCAGCTGATTTAGAAATTGAAGAACTGTAACAGTGACAGTAAGGCCAACAGTTAAAGAAGGTTTTGGTAGCTTTTTGCTGAGATGAACAGAAGCTTCGTTGGATGATACAACCTGGTGTGTCCTTAGGCTGGCAAAAGAGCTACTGAAAGCACACAAAACATCAGCTCCTGGCTAATTCTTGTGTCTCAGTAGCTAATTATGACACTTCAAGTTATGACTGACCAGCTAAGATGAGAATCTGTTTCTTACACAGAGAAACTACTTCCCTTAAATTAACACAGCCAACAGCAGAGCAGGATAAATAACCCATCTCATCCTTCAGAGCAAGTGCGTAAATACAGGTAAGTATTCTGTACTTTGAAGAAGTGATGAATCTCTATTTATCCACATTTTCAGGTAAAATAAAGCTGCTCCCATAAATTTACCATCAAAAGTCCTTTTTTTCATTATATACAGAAATAAAAGCTCACATTTGAACAGTAGTATGGACTAGATATATTCAGTGTCTAAGGCTGATGATAAAAAAAGCATAGGAAACAGGCAGATTGCTCTCATAATTACATAAAATGCAGCAGTCATTTAATTCTGCAGAGATAAGCTTTTATTTGGGTAAAGTCTTTCAGGATATAGAGAATTTTCACATACAATGAGAATTTATGAGGTATTTTGACAGCTTATATTTCCACTCCATTTTCTCTAATTCTTCACCTAAAACAACTTTATGTTGTTAAGATTTCTTTTTAAATGTGATTTTCTTTGAAAGCTCTGCTAAAACATTCTGATTAATTTTGGCAGCAAATGTACTGAAATAATTTGTCTTTTACACCTCCATATATCAAAAACCTACTGAAAAAGACAAGAACCAAAAATTACAAATCTGGGCTTGTTTTGCTTCAGCTTTAACAGAATTACAGTCACCCCTTTCAGCCCAGCCACTGATGAACTTCATCTGAAGTCTCCTGTGGACTATGTGAAATATTGAGGACTTGGGGCAAAAATGAGGGAAGAGCCCTCAAGTGCAGAAGGGATGAAGGGTAGGTTCAAGGGAGGCAGAGAGGCTCCTGAGTGAATCAGCCCTTCCTTAATCCACCTGAGCTGTCCCGGAGGAGCAGCTGTGCTCCCATGGATGTGCAATGCTCCTTGCATCACAGGGACAAATGAAAGATGCTCAGAGCTGGAAGTAAAGGGTGAGATTTTGGCTAAAAGCTGCTTGCAAGAGATTCCTTGCAGGGCACTTGCTAAGTGCCTGGGGCTGGGTGTTGGAACAAGGGCTGGTCTCACACACACTTTGTGTTGTTCACGGCTAATCCCAGCGAGGTCAAATAACGCTCTGAGTCACCAGAGCCATCGCCAAGGCAACTGTGGAATATACAGAGTAAACACATGATTACAGATTCACTGAGCGTCCAGGAAGGAGGAGGAGGAGGAGGAGGAGGAAGAGCTGCACTGAAGTAAGTCATACTTCCACTGAAATCAGTGTAGTCAGTGCTGAAACAACACTGGACAAAAGCACAGGTGTCAGCAGAGGGTATGAAAAAAATTAGGCTTTTCCCATTTTTTCCTTTGCCTTTCCCCAGCACCCCCTTCACCACCAAAGTGGTTTCTTTCTCAGGTAGTCTCACCAAAATGAGGTATGAGCACAGATGAGAGTGTTATCCACATGGCTGCTTTACATCTGAGACCTCACCTCTTCCTTGCACCACAGCCCTGAACAGGGCAGGAATGAGACTACCTTTCTGAAAGGTCCCTTAAAACTTTGTCTGAAACAAGCTCTATTTTGGGACAGCACCCATCCTGGTCTAGCATCACGTGCCACAAGATCATGACTAAACTGGGTAAAAAAAAATCCAACAAAACAATCCATTATTGCTAAAGGAACAATTGAGAGAAATTCCCTCTTTTCCTTTTGAATCATGATCGGAGTCAGATTTCCCATTAACAGCGACAAAACGAGCTGCAGGGAGCCCTCCCCGGTGACTCAGTTTTATCTGGGGCTGGCAGGACAGGCAGTGCCCAGAGCATCACTCTGGTACCACCTGGCAGCCACCGCCCTGGCCACATCCAGCACAGCTCCGAGGACAACAGTGATAGGAAAGCATCGTTCCTGCCCGGAAATCCCATCCAGCATGCTGGTTTCCACATGGGCTGAAGGGAACACTGAAGCTTTTCAGTTCCTTTCTTGGCGAAGCAGCCACAGCCCCGAGGGAGAGGTGAAGTCATTGCAAGCAGGGCTGGCAGAGCCCCACGCCCACCACACAAAAGCAGGGAAGGAGTCACCCCCTCTCCCTCTTCTGGGAGAAAACAAGCACTAATCTAATTGATTGCACGGGGCTCCAGTCATCAGTAGCCATAAAAAGACTTCTCTTCCCAAGCCAACTGAACAACATGAACAGCACAAAAAGAGGAGGAAATGAAAAAAACGGAGTGGCCAACTTTTAGCCGCTCATTCCCAAGAGAAAAAAACCTCCAAATTTTACTCCACGTGCATCTCTAACAAAACAATACTTAGGAGGTAGATGGAAAGACCAACCCAAGAAAAACACTTGATGGCCTGACTTACAGTGTGTGTAGTGAAAATGTCAGGCGTTTTTCTCACACTGGTAGCAATGTGCTGCATAGCAACAAGTCAGAATGAAAGGTTAATGGTGAGGACTGCAGCCTGGAACACGCTCATTCCCACGGTCCTGAAGTCACCAAAGGGAAATGCCCCAATTCTTTTTGTTTTGTTGGTGGCACAAAGGATAAAAACAGTGGTGGACTTTCATTTGGAAACCCACCTCATCCGAACCAGCCACGGAGAGACGGCACCAAGCAGCACATCACTTGCACTGCAAGAGCTCCAGAAATGCTGTGTGGGCTCTGAGGTGAACAGGATTTAGGGGAAAGGGCTGTATTTCACCAGGAAGACAGCAATGAACCTCATCAAGTCAAGTGGATGATAAGTGTGGCTAACAATTACTGGGCCCTACACCATTTGGGCCATAGCATCTCTAAAATGGCAAATGTGTATTCCACCATCTTTCTTGCATTTAAAAGCTTTTTCCTACATCTAAACGTAACTGTGAATTTTTCGTAAGAGATCACATAGTTACATATTAAACAATTGCAATCTCAAAGTCATATAATTCTAGTGAAATCAAGAAAGAGGTTTTTAAAAGGCAAAAGCAGTCATCCAAACCACATGTTCTACTCCCTGTGAATGTGTAAATGAAGAAAAACACAACCAAGAAAGCAGCATTACATTCCAGTCCACTTGTAGTAACCAAATTTCACACACTGATACACTGCCATGCAAAGAAAGGCAATTGTTTACCAGGAGAAATTGTCTCCAGACTCCCAGGATTAATCTTTCTCGTGCTTGTGCAGTGTTGGACAGTTGATCCAGTGAAGACCAAATAAAAAACTACATCATCTTCAACTTTATCTTCCTCAGTCAGCTGCACTGTAATAACAGAGTCACCCTAGGAAAAAGGACAAGAAACAAGGTTATGTTTACATGACCAAGATCTGCATCATCTAAAATAAAACTACTTTTCCTACAAGGTTCACACTCTTCATTCATACACTCCTTTCACAAGACTCAGATATGCAAGTCAACTTCAGCATCAAAGCCAGCCAATATCCAGGAAATATGCTGAATGCAGCTCTAGGAAGAGACATGTAGCAATCTCCAGGATATATTCAAAACAACGACTTAATATGGTGAAATCACACCGAATCTAACAAACGTGTACACCCCACGTGTATATATATAGACATATCCCATCATATATGCATAGGTGAAACAACAGAAATGAGATAGTGGCCTAAAATTGCCTCTGCCTTCACAAAGTTGAAAAAATTCCCTAACTCCTGCTTGAGTGTTCACATTTCCCCTGTCCAATCTAGCACTGCATCCATAATTCCAACTTGATCACTGAACACATCTCTCATCCACAATCCATCAACACACAAAGATACCAAAGTTTTATATCCACTAAGATTTTTTTTCCACCTTCCTTACAAACAGTAACTGTGGTGTTACAGACAGTGGTAGCTCTTCTCACTCATCTATAAGCTCATGCCTTGGTGAAAAGCTCTGTGTGTTAGCAAAAACAGCAGTTCTTCAAGCTTTGAGAAAAAAACCTCTCATGATCTGGTGGTTGAACTCTCCTGCTTAGTATTACGGAGGGTTTATTTCAGTATCTCAGCATATTTTATCATTTAGCTCATCTCTGCTCTCAGGAAAAATTATAAAGAGCACACACGGTTAAGACAGTTAACCCAGCAAAGGGTACAGTAAATACATCTGAAATTCCTACATCTGCATGGAAAGGAGCAAGGGCAGTATGAACCAACTTCAGTTTTCCATAGGGAAGGGAAAGCAAGGAAAGAGGATGGCTTACAACTACTGCAGAACTAAGTGAAGCATTTTCATTTGATGAAAAAAATCATAGACTCATTTAGGTTGGAAAAGATCTCCAAGATCATCAGGTCCAACTGTTAGCCCAGCACTGTCGAGCCCATCACTAAACCATGTCCCCAAGTGCCACATCTACACATCTTTTAAATGCCTCTGGGGTCTCCCCATACTTCGTTTATCAGCCTGAAAAATTTATATAAACTACGAGACACTGAGAACAACATTCTGTGATGTGACCTTCTGTCCCTTTTCTGTCGAGATCAGAACCAGGTGGATGCCCCAGTTTTACGCTGCAGCTGTGGCTGCCAGCTCTCTGCCACCACCCCACTGAGCATATGGTTACCGCTGCCAATCTGGAAAAGATTTTAGTATTATTATTACTGCAGATTATGCAATTCTGATTTGCATATTCAAGAGTATACACATGTCATTTCCTTTAAAACCTCCCCATTAAGATCACTGAGTTCATCCCTTCTCTTTGTCAAATACAACTATTGCAGAAAATTCCCAGACTTCCAGGCCCTCCCGTACATCCGTCCCGTGTTAGCATCGCTTCCCACGCTCAGCCTCACGTCTCCCTCTTTCCTCCCTCAGCTCCTTTTACACTTCCACCTCCAGTTTATGTCCAGTTCTCCTCTGATCCAGCCCATCTGGCACCTCTTGCCAGGGGCAGGACTGCACCTTGTTCTATAAAAACAAGATTTTGCAGGGCAAGTACACAACCAGCCACTGGTCTTAAAATGAAATATGTGGGTCAGTGCTGTAACCCAGGAAAGAAAACCATATATTCAAAAAAAAAAAAAAAAAAAAAAAAAAAAAAAAAAAAGCTTAACAGAGCAGTGAGTGTATTTTGCATTTTCAGAGGTTGTAGAGTTACAAATGTAAATTTTAGGAAGGTCTCACGCGATAATATCAGACCAGAATTCCAGCTGGGGAGGAAGGAACCATATAGCAAAAGTCTCTCCTGTACAGAGACAGTGTTAAAACAAAAACAGGTGCAAAAAGAAATAAATCAGGCTTTAAATTCAAGCATGACCAGTTCACATACTGAGTTGAAAACTAAATATTCCATTTCAAGCAAATGGATCCAGATTTGAGCTGATGTTCAAAAAAACAAAAGCACAAGTTTTAACCTACAAACCCTTTGTGCTTTGGTTTTTATGTCTTTGTTCAAACTGTTTCTCCCTTAAGGCAAGAACATACACAGTACTTAAACAGATTTAAAATACAGGTGACACTTCAGAACACTTACCAACAGCACTGAGTGTTTAACATGCTATCTGTTAAAAGAGATTTTTCTTTTATTTAACTCAGAAATCAAGTACAGCTGGTCTAATTTTTGTGAAATCAAAGCAAATTGACATAGAGTTTTTGTGAGAAGACACCTGTCTATCCATGCAAACTACTCGGATTTCTAGGAAAAGCAATTTAATTTGCATCAGTATTGCAAAAGACAATTTGTATATTTTGTTATTTACAGGAAACCTAGTAAATACATGTAGAGAAACCTCAACACCAGAGGTTCCACATAACCTGAAATCTAAGCTAGAACTTAGACATATAGCTGAACTTCTTATTTAGATACCTGACCTAATTTTGGAGGGGGAAGGTGGTCAGACCAGTGACTGCCAACAGATCTTCCCAACCAACTCATTCCACTCCTTAGATTATAATTCAGTTCATTTCAGTTATTGTTTAAGTCTAGGGGGAGCACAAATTATCATCAGCTGGTATCAATTTAAAAGGCTCTTCAGCAGTGTCTAAGCAGCAATCCATGGTGGGAGGGTCTCTACCACCCTGCTCCCACCTCTTCTAGAGGACACTTCAGCAAAGACTGTGGAACACTGAGCATCTTATTTACTGGATTTTTTTACTTTAATTTTTCAGTTGTCTCCAAATATCTTCGGTAAGACTGATAATGTGTCACTTAACTGCTGTGTGCTACAGTTTACTTACAGGTGTCACCTGAGCTAACTCAGTCCCTGTGCCTCCTACAGGTCACTGTGCTGATGTGATTCCAGATCCCAGAAGCAAAAGACCCTCCTTCTTCAACATATCTCTCTCCCAGTTACTGACAATTTCAATGTTCGCTGCCAATTCTAATTTGATTTTTAAGTTATTAAAACAATGTATTTATTTGGAAAGGAAATAATGCACAGAACAAACAAACCCCTCTCTTTCCAAGATTTTTGGAGTTAAAGAAAATCAGTTACAAATGCAGCCAAATTCCTCCAACCCACATAGAAGACTTTCCAACAGCCCTATTGCATTCAGCCTCCAAAAACATTTTAATTGAAGTATATTTACCTTTATTCATTTAATATTGTCCAAAAAATGTCATCTGTTCAGTATCACTGCCACACAAGGTGGTTATTATAACCCTTCTTTTCATCCCAAATGGCTAGAAATGGGAGGCCAGCCTGCCAATATCCCTTTGGTGAAAGTACAGACAGATCAAAGCCATTCTCTGGAATGCTCCAACAAATAAGAATAATTTAATTTCAAAACTACTTTGGATCAACTAATATTTACTTGGCTTAAAGCCCATTGGAAATGAAAACATTCCATCTTGGTCCATTCATGAAAGAGGCCACTCTGTCCCTTGTTTGGATCTGAAAAATCCCTGGTCTCAAATGTAACGGGATGTAAAGAAGGTGGATGTGGCTCCTTCCTCTACACATATTCCCTTCTCTAAACTGAAGGGGGAGGGCAGGTCTGCCTCACCACGGGACAGGTGAACTGGAAAAGCCAAGCCTGACCTTAAGCCTTGAACTAAAAAACAACTCACAAAGGGATTTTAGAGTGGCCCATCTCTGAAGTTTTGGCTTAGTAAGGCAGCAGAAATACAATTATCTCTAAAAAGGCCCAAATGCTGTTATTAGAAGTAAACCCCAAAACTATCTAAACAAGGCACCTGTTTGTCAGGATAATTTGCTGGCATTAGCACAACTCCACCTTTTTAGGTATCAGTTTTTCCAACACTGCAAGTAAATGCATGTGGATTGTGCCTAGGCAAAGCACAAACAACTCTGAGCAAGCCTGTTAAAATGGACTATTTACCTTCAAAGGCTTTTCTTTTTTAATAGATGACCTCAGCAATATTTGGAAGTGACAATGAAGTGAATAAAATCTTTAAGCTCAAAAGAATTAAGACCACTTATGTTATCACCTCAAAAACACTATCCACCTTCCAAAAGGAAATAATTGTTTTATGCATCCAAAGACATATTTCTTTTCCACTTGTGGCTCTGGAAATATGTCTGGTTTGGGGGAATTGGTCATCATTTGGGACCATGAAAACAGCCCTGGCAAATGCAGAATTCTAGACTTCAAGATGAAAACCATGAGTTTAATCAGCAGTAGGGAGGGTTCCCCAAGGGATATCAGCTCCACCAGAAACAGGTACACTTGTCAACAACAGACTGAAAAAGGAAAAAAATATTCTTAACATGCTGGCTAACAAATGCTCACATTTCTGAAAACAAACAAGAAATTAAAAAAAAAAAAAAACCAAAAAAAAACCACAAAAAAAGGCAAGCTGTATTTTTTGCATCTGAAACATGTGATTTCTAAGCTGGTTTCCCCATGGCTCATACTGGGAATTTTAAAGAACATTTTAAGCTATTAACCACCCACTCTGACCTCCACACACAGAATCCAAAAATACTTATGAAAATGAAATGTGCATTAGATGGCAATACTGCAGCACTCAAGTGATACTTTAACATTCTGCTTTTAATGAGAAAACACCAACAACCAGTAATCATTAATTTGTTCTACCCAGAAAAGCAAAATGCACAAATTGCTGCTGACCATTGACAGCAAACTGTGGCTGTCTTCTCGTGCAGCAAAAACCTACTGCATGGGTTAGAGCTTCACATGAAGGTAAGGAACCTTCCACCCACTGTTTCCTTCTAAGAGTTGTAGATTTTGGGGCTGTGATGCCTTATTAAAGAGGCTGGATTACATGAGTAAATGTAACCTGCCCCTGTAACAAGTTTTGTTTTGTTTCCTCTATTCATAACATGAATCAGGCCCTTGTTGAGTCACTGCTTTATTGCATTTTTTGCTTCTTCCCCTTTGGGAAGCCCTAAACAGCTCCCAGGAGAGCTTCACTGTACCCAGCACAGCCCAAAATCACAGCTGGGGTTTCTTCCTCCTCCTCCTCCTTCAGTTCAGGCTCATTGGCACCTTTATTTATTCATTTTTAGATGGAGTTGGACTTGCTGTTACCCCAGCTACTGCTTGACACAGAGTAGACAGGATCAGGCTGTAATTCCAGCATGAGGCAAGTCCTTTCACATCCCTGTGCTTTGAGTTTTCCCATCAATGAAATGGGAATTGTGGCTCAAACACACCAAGTACTTTTCATCCAAATGGCTTTTAAAAGAACAGCTGGCTTTTCAATCACCTGACATTTTCTTTGGAAAGTGTGCAGCACTGACAATAATGAAGTTAGACAAAATCAAAGGGAAAGTTGAGACCATTCCACCTCAAACTGAGAATTGCAGAGGAGTTTGAAAGCAGCTGGAGCATGGAAAAGGCAACTGGAAGGCACCTTTATAAAACGTAACAGAACTCATCAATTAAGGAAAAAAGGACAATATAATTGTTTAGATGCTCGTTGATCCATTACTATCTACCTCTGGCAGTACACAACAAGATCAGCAACTAAACTTTTGCTCCCAGACAGTTCCCATATTTCAGCTGAGTACCCTGGAAGATCCCTCCCATCTAAGGTTACTTTGGGTTGGTGCAAACTTGTGCTTAAGCCCCCAGAGAACGACATCTGGAAAGGACACATGGACATGTCCATGCAGAACAAAACCAGGCGCAGCCACACAGGCTCCTGACTGCAAAAGGAAGTGGGGGTTTGGGCAACTATTTTTAGAGCAAACATGACAGTGCTCTCATCTCCTGGAATAACCCTTTTGATTGAGAAAGGCTTAGATCCCAGTTTTTCCAGGTCTGAGTAAGTCTTCCAGCCAGTCAGCTGTGACACAGCACTATCACTGCTGGCTCAGAAAACCACAGGATGCTCTTCTTCCATGGCAAGAAAATAACCTATATCCAGCAAACTCTTCCAGGTTGCTATTCCCAGGTTAACAGATGAACAGCTCACCCTTGAGGGGCAGAATCTGGGCATGGGTCCTACCTCCAAAACATCCAGCTGAGTCCCCTTCCATCTCTGCCCTGGCACGGGGTGAGTTTGTCAGTGGATCCCAGTGCTGCAGCCTGAAACATCCACCCCCTTTCCCAGATGTGACCATTTAGCCTGCAAGCTCCCAGCACATGGATAGAAAAGGAATGGACCATGGGAAGAGGTCAGAGGTATCTGGTACAGTGAGATAACAGCAATCATTACAGACATCCTCAATTTCACCACTATGGATTGACTGAGAGGAGCACTTAGTGGGGGGGGAAAAAAAATCACATCAAACAGAGTTTATTCCACAGAACTCCAGGCCCCAGGAACAAAGGTAGGGCTGTGAAATCTGCCTGAACATGTGCAGCTCGAGAAATCCCTCCTCGCCTGGAGATATCCCCCATGATAAAGGCAGTGACCTGGGTCAGGAGCGTGGAGAAAGATGGATGTTGTTGGGGTGGAGTGTTGCAAACTCCTGCAGATAAAACCTTCAGGGAAAGACTCCAGAAATAAATAGAATGGCAAGCTGCCAAGTTTTGGGGCAGATTGTGTCCTTTTTCATAGTCAATGACTTCAAACTCCTTGATCTTAAAGCATGAAGCAGAGAAGTTTTCCTAATTAAAAAAAAAATCAACCCACCCACACAAAAGAAGAAAACAAGAATGACTCCTGCGGTTTAAATAAATAAATTAAAAAAAAAAAAAAATCGATCTCCAGACCTAACCTTATTTCCTTTTTAAATTAACAGCAGTACTACTATTTCTACCAGTGAAAGGTTTCAGGTTAACAGCACAGATACTGAGCACCTCTGTGATGAGAAACCCAGATTTTGCAAGGCACTCTCTCATTCTTTGGAAAATACAATCACAGACCATTCTGTCTTGCCCGCAGGCCACCAAAAGAGCAGAATGATGGCATGCATTTTTCTGCCAGCCCACAGAGCAAATCGAGGTGATACCTTCCATATTTCATTAACACTGCACTGAGCCAAGTCATCTCCTCTTCCAATGCTTGCCACAAAGCCATGACTGAAACACTGACACACAGACAAAATAACTTTTCTTCTCTCCACTACTTTCTTCCCTCAAAGGTGAAAAAGAATTTGGCCCAAAAACAAGATTAGCTTGGTACACTGATGGATAAAATGTTGACACAAGTAGGGATGCAGAGTCAAAATACCATTTATTCAAGACTCTTTGGGCAAAAAGAATTTGTGGGAAAACAAGGACATTTATGATAGATAGCCCTGAGCTGTTGCCTCCAGGTCCAAGCTGGCTCTCATGGATCCATCCTGAGTGTGACCTGTGCTAAAAAACATGTCATGAACACCCTCAACTTGCCTGTCTGCAGAGCCAACATTGTTAGGGCTGACTTATTAACACCATCTCACAGCCACAACCACGACCTCAGCCAGTCCAGGCGTCTACTTCTGCAGCAGGATTTGTTTGCAAAGAGATAAAAGGTTGAGGAGAGCAAGGGGTGGACTTCCTACTCTGAACCAGTGAGAGCAGCACAAACTCCTGTGAAAATGGGTATGCTTCAAGAAATCCTTTATTAGGGCCCCACATCCTTTGACAGAGCATGTCCCTGTCAGTCTCCAAATCAATCATCTCAAAGATGAGTCTTTACTGAGTGTCAAGATGCCATTATAACTATTACACACATATCAATCCATGCAGCTCAAAGGAGATCTCTACAGACTGCCAGCAGAAATCCATCAAAGCAACAGGATCTCATCAGTGCTGAAAGAGACACACGATTTATCTTCATGCAGAGATCTTCCTGACATGCCACTCTGCTACCCAGAGCCAGGCAGGTTATTAGATTGGGCTGCTAATAGCTCATTTAGCTGCATCCCTGCCTTAGCATGGGGCTCCACGTGCTCTGCAGCACTCGCTCGGAGCATGCACAGTGCATCAGCTCACAGACAGCCCTCACAAAACCAAACAGCCAAGGTCACTTCTGAAAATTTTTAGCACAAAGGAAAACATGATAAAATTAATAGTAAAATTAGCAGCAAAATCAAGGAGAAAAACAGGAAGGATAAGAAAAGTGCCATTCACCCTTTTGTATTAAATGTAAACATCCAGAGAAAAACTGCAATGGGAACTTCACTGTTTTGGTGAATTTGGCAGTATAGTAAAGAAAATAGTGATTTAATTTTCATTTATTCAGGCAGTTTAGTGTTAGCCAGGCTATCCACTTAAAGAACTGTGCACCTTCTGGCCTGTACTGTCTGAATGAGCAAGTAGTGACAGTAACCCCAAGCCCCTTTCACCACAAGCCCTGTACAGCTCTGGTACAGAGCTAGAGGAGGTGTGGAGGTACACAAAAGCAGTGCCACATTGGGGTTAACCTTTAAATCATGCAAGTCTCCATGCAATGTTGCAATAAACATGAAGACAAGGCAAAAGACAAGGGGAAACTCCTTTGCTGCAGAATGTCCTCTCCAGTACCATCCAGTTTCCACAACAAGTACTGATCTTATTTTTAGGCTTTTTTCTGAAATTCTGGAAACTATTTCAATCAGTTCCTAGAAAACACACCCAAATTGATGTGAATGTCCTGCTCTGGCCTCATCCTAAAACCTCTTCTGTTCTTCATTACACTTACGAGAACCAAACCAGGTAATTTTATAACCAGCTGCTTGAGTGATTGATAGTATTTCCTACTAATTGCCCATCTAGCAATAACAACAAAATTGCAGTGCTTAGGAGCAAGAGCAGGCAGTCTGAATGTGTGCAGTGACTAAGAGAAATCCAGCTACTCTCTTGGCACCAGAGAGATGGAGACAGTCACAATTCCTGGAAGATAAAGTACATATGATGACATATTATTAGAAGCAATCTCCTACCACTGGAGTATTTTCACAAATAGCCTTGAAGTGTCTTAAAGAAAACCAAAAAAAAAATCAGGTTTGAACACTAAGAGCCAAAAGCAGAAGAGAGCCGAAGGATGGCTTTTTCCTGGTACTTCAGCCTCCTCTACAGTACAGCAAAACCTTCGGAGACAGAGCTCAGTGTGTTCCAGAGCACTCATTTTCCTGCCAGATGCAAAATATCCTCGCCAGTCTTTAAATTTTTCACAGCTACAGTGCTTAGAGCTACTGCAATGACTGAGGCACTTTTTAAAGTGACATTTTTGCCATTAGAGAACAGAAACCATTATGAAGAAGCAACCCACCCAACAACTGCAGACAGGTGAAACTTTTCTAACGTTTAAAAGAAACACTTTGAAACATCAATACAAACACAGGCAACCCTGAAAATGTGTCCTGAGACAGAACTGCCACTTGATGGCACTGCACAGCATCGAGCTACAGTGATTCACAGTTATTTTCTACTTTAGCACGATATGGAATTGTTTTACTGAGCCAGGCAGAGGATGAGCACTTGCAGGGAGACTACATCTAGAACAGCCTTTGGAAGCAACGGGGAGCACTGCAGGCTGAGTGCAGGGGATTTGAGAGGCTGTGTGAAATTTTGGCTTCATGAAATCAACGTCTTCGTGAGCACAGCTCTCACATCAGCTGTGCTGTCAGAAGTGCCTCTAGCCGAACAAAATGACTGCCAGCACTTTGTAACAGGAAATACAGCAGGGACACGTACCCTGAGGAATGACATGGGAAACGTGTTTGGTCATTCTAAAGGTAACGTAAGAATATTTCTCGATTCTCTGCAAGAATACATCCATCCCACAGTGGAAAAAGTAGTTGTAGAGTATTTTCATTCTCTTAAACCCAAGTGCAGATCACCATTGCTTATTCCTCCTGACAGGAGAGGAGGCAACGCTGTCAGTGATGCTGGGGATGGGACACCATCTCTTAGTGTCTGTCCAGGCACTCCCTGCTCACCAGCTACCACAAGAAATCATGAATCCCAAACGCTGAGCCCAATACATGTACATTATTTCACCCGATTTTAATGTAACTCTTAGTGTGATAACATAAGGATTCCTTCTGCAGTTTCAGAAAACAGGAGGAAGCAATCTAACAGCTTCCCAAAAGCAGATCATTGTCTGTGCTTTCCCACCCCTACCAGCTGTACCAGCTCTGGCATCTTCTGCAAGTCATATTAAAGTTCACACATAATGCTGCAAAGTAGTGGCGAGTTAAGGGCAGAATTTCAGAGAAGTGCTCCAGACTTCAAGCCAGACTGTTTATTGTTTACCAGCACTTTCACACCCACAAAACAGGATCACAGAAGAAAAGTTCAAATAGATAATGAAAGGAGGATGGCTTTGAACCCAAATCCAGCACTTTTAGTTTCAGACAATATGGAAGAGGGGTTGAGGAAAGGCACCTGAGCTGCAATTTAAGCAACAGCTTATCCTGGAGGAAGATGCTGCTGATGGTCTGGCAGCCTCGTCCAACTTCTCCAAGCAAAGTTGCCTTCAGTAAATGTGGAAAAGTGACCGTTTCACAAACAGCTCTATGCTAACATCACACAGACCTCATGAGCTAGAAAATGCCTCTATTAAGAGGAGCAAGCCAAGCAACCAGCCTCATAATAACCAGACTGCAAAAGTCTGCACTGAGGGTATGACAGAACCCAGAAGCAGCAGGGAGCTTGCCAGGGGATGGTGCTGAGCTCAGGTGGCAGCTGACAGACACCCATTTCCACAGAAGGGAGAGCATGATGTAGACTGGAGTTTGGGAAGTGGAGGATGAAAAGAATCTAAATCAAAGATGTGAGTGACAAAAACTTAAAAGATGAGGTCAAGCACAGTTTAGTGGGGAAAGTATTTTGCCTGGAGAATTAGCAGAGCCAGACAAGCTGTAATATGCTCCTCTCAAAAAAAAAAAAAAAAAAAAAATCAGTTTATTCAGGCACCCCAGCTGACTTTCTTAAAACGAACCAAGCAGCAGGTTCTTCCACAAGCAATGCAAGCAAATATTTTATTTGTAAAAGGTGTTTAGAGGCTTTCACTCATTCATTATTCAAAGACATCTTGAAGGTGGGGCAGAAAACTAGTTTGTCATTAAGAAAAAATCGAGTACCCAACAAATAAAAGACAAGAGGTTTATCACAACCTCTCACCATAGAGCTGAACTAAACATCAAGGCTGGCTGTCCTCTTGCCTAAGGACCTTGAGAGAAACAAAGACAGGGCTTCTGTACAGTCACTTTCGTGAGAAATTCCCACATCAAAAGTATGTATGGTATGTTCTACTTTTTCTGCTGGACTGACCTCAGATACTCAGGCATCTCAATGGCCTTTGTCACCATAGATGCCACTAAGCAAATAAACACTGCTTTAGTAGAAAAGTAACTTAACCACAGCTGCCAACCTCACGACAGCATCTTACTGTAGAACTATAAAGGTATTTAATTTTGTCCTTTTGTCCCCTTGGTAGAGATTTCTGAAGAACATTAATTGTCCAGCACACAACAGAGCACACACAAGTGACACCTGAGATGATTTCAGCCACCGTAAGAAGTTGGATGTGAGGCACACACAGGTACAAGACCTCACTGCACTCAGGGACACGGGGAGCCACAGCACTTGAGACAGACACTGCTGCCACAAGTCTCCAAATTCTGTATTGTGAATCTTTTTCTTCAATCCTTTAACATTAACTCAAAAGGTGGGGTGGGGGTGTTATTAAAACATGAACATCAGAGGGTATTACAATTGTTTTTCTCAGGAATACACAGTGCACTTCAGCAGGGCATCATTCTATATGAATATGTAAGTGGGGAGGAAAATATTACAAGCATCATCTTTTTCTTCAATTTCAGATTAAAGCAGGACACACTGGGAAATTTACAGGAGTAGTTCATTCATTAACAGAAGAGGACCTACCGTACCCAAACCCAGGTTATATTAAGAGAGGGTCAATGCATTCTTTCTGAGGCTTTTGAAGTTCATACTTCGTTAAGTTGCATGACGTTTTGCCTAGGAAGTGGGAGCTCTCATCTCTATCAAAAAGTCTCCTTGAGAAACTCTGCAGGTTACACAGCTCCTAAGTGGCAGTTTAGACAAGAGACTCCATCCACAGACCTGATTAAAGACCAAAGTCAATGGCAGCATTTTTATCAATTAAGTGTTTGCCCTCTCCTGCAATCACCAGTTATGACACATTTGGGTTTGTCACTCCAAGTAACATGGGCACACCTTAGACAAACCATGCAGAGGAGGAGTGCTGTGATTTAAAAGAAGTTTGTTCCTTTTAATCTAAAAGGAAAAAGGAAAAAAGTTTGCAGCAATACATCATGCTTCTCCAGCTGCTAATCTTTTCCATTTCACACCCACTGATCATTATCACCATGAAAAACCATTCCCGTCTTAAAGGCAGATCTAAGTTGTAACCTTGGTTGCAGTCAAGAGTAGATGAGCTTAATGTTTCCCAATGCACTCCCTGCATGTCACCCCAGCGCTTTTCCAAAACATTCATACTCAATACTGCTCTCAGGTCATTTTTTCTTAAAAAAACCCCAAACCAACATTGATTTCAGAGATGTAGGAGATGCGACTGGGTTACAAAAATGATCAATAATTCTACTAAGACCCCACAGCCAGCAGTGGCTGAAATCAGAAGCCATGCACATCACTTTTGAAGGGAGATTTTCAGGCACTCTATGCAGCTGAAGACATGACTTTGATCATTCCTCCAAGTGTGGTCAATATTTATTAAAGTTTGGGTAGAAATAAGGACACGGCTTGCAAGCCTTGATCCTTTTGTAATTAAATCTCCTGCTGAATAATCTGCTGAACTCTCAATTAATGATAATGTTTCTAAAAAAATCAACACTTCAAATTTGCAAAGCGCTCTCCCATAGATGCTGCAAACAGTGGAGTTGAATCTAACGTAAACAATTTCATCTATAAACAGAAAGTTAATGAATCACAATAAAAAGGTCACCTAATAATAAACCTCCATTGTTTAAAGCATTGTTAATCCTTTTTTTTTCCCTGCTCCTAGGTGATCTGGATAGCCCAATACATCAGTGACAAGAGCTAGGAAGTACCTTACAAAAAAAATTTTGACTTTTGGTGATAGGGAGCTACAACTTCTATAAAAAGATGATGACCAGTGAGGTCATTGCAAGCACTTAAGAAAAACAAACAAAACTGAAGTTCATTACTTCCCACCTCCCATTCTCCTGTTCCACCCCAGCCCTGCCAGCAAACAGAACAGCTTGGTCCTTCAGCTTTGAGACCCTGGGCTTGCAGAGCACAAGTCCCAGGCAGACCACAAATAAGGTTTGAAATACTGTCCTTCATCCACTACACTGTGCCCGATAAGAATTCTCTTATCAACAGGACAGCACTGAAATACAAGAGGGATGTGAGTAAAGTTAGTCTTGGATTTAATCCAGTGTCTGTACATCAATAAAGATGTTCCCAACTGCAGTCTGAGGCAGATAACCACAGGACTGCTAAGCCACATGGACTTTTTTTTGCAGCTGAAGAAATGAATACATCTTAAGGAAAGGGGTTTGAACATTTTTATTTCAAATTCACCCCACAACATTCAGGCACAGGCTCTGCTAAGTCCCACCACCCTTTCTAAATGCAATTCCATGCTGACAGTGGTAGGGGTGGGGGAGCTGCTTGCCCTCCAGCCCATGTGAGCAGCAGCATCGCGCTATCGCACCCGAGCTAAACTGGGGAACACTTCCCTGCCCTATCTCTCCTGGCACCAGCTCCTCTGCCCCATGACTGCACTGCTGTGAGCAGCTCCCAGCTCCGGGGCCAGGAGAGCTCCTTAAACAGCTCGTTAGTGGAGGTAACAACAGCTCTGGGTGACACATGTGATGGGGGACCTGGCTCCTGGGGGACAGGAGCCAGCTGTTTGCAGAGCAAAGGCTCAGCAGCTGTCCCAGCCCAAACCTGCAGCAATGCTGAGCTCCAGTTCCTGGCAACCTCATCAACAAGAGAACAATCAGGCAAGGCTTAAATTAGACACTGAATCACGAAAACACAATACTCATTATTATAGGATGTGTTTTCCAGCTTATTTCTTAATCTTCACACTTACAAGGGCCATTAGTCTCCAGGACCTCTCAGTGGTCACAAGCTCTGCAGAGGTGGGACAGATGATTTTTACAGAAGAGGTAAATAGAACTCCAAGCAGCCAAAAGAAAGTACCAAGAAGGATACAGCATGTGGTCTTCCTTCCTTTTATGCACACTGATTTGAATAATACAAGAATCTTCATCCCTCTATTGGTGTGTACGTGGAAGTACCATCTCTTCCATCACCCAAAAAAACTTTGGCCCCAAGTACCCTGGACACCTCAGGTTCCCAAACCCCTCTTCTTAATTACGAAGTGCTAATCTGGGCAACCTGGTAATTATCAGACAGTAAAAAATGATGTCTCCAGTTCAGTTCCTGGAAGCCAGTTAGAGAGATGGAGCGTATTTTATCCTTTCTCCTCCTAAAAGGAGTTCAGTAATGCTGCTGATGAAAACAACTATCTAATGGATCTCTCAGGATGAAACTCATGGCAGATTTAGTAAAATAACAAACAAAATTGCATAATCCTTACTCTAAGATATTAGCTTAAAAGAGGAAGAGTGGCAAGGATGCAGAGGTGTCAAAAACAAAAGGGTCAAGTGTGGGAGAAGCGTATTTTCCTGAGAGTAGACAAAGACAGGGGAATCCTCTGACGTGTCAGTATTGCCTGTTGTTTCCAGTCATTTAGAGAAATGGAATTCCTTATGGAGGAATTCACAGGATACTGTTCTCAGTTACCTGAAAACGAGATCTAGGAGCCTGTATGTGAAAAATGGAGTTGCCATCCCTTTGCAGGAGGAATGTGGTGAGGTTTGTTATTTGCCTCCCAACAGCCAGGCCACAAGACTGCTGTGTCTACCTTTAGAAAAATAAAAATACCAGGAAGATACCCCTTTTCTTTGTGTTCTGCTGGCACCTAACCACCCTCAGATGAGCTGTCAATTAGCAATACATGGAAAACAAAACTGATCTGAAAATGTACAAAGCATTTAGACTGAGAGCAAACAGAAAGAAAAAAAATCTTGACCTTTCAAATTTCCTTAAGCTACCACAATTTGTTTGTTTTGAAAGGGAGCTGATTTGTGTAGACCTGGCCAGGGGAGGGGGAGAGAAAAGGGAGTCACTGATGTATTAATAATGTAACTCATTTGCATTGCAAAGAAACACTATACTGAGTGCCATATAATCATTATTTTACACCAGGCTACATTTGACCTCAGCCCAGTTCTCTATCACGTGGGGATGAGGACTTCTAAGTGTGCCACTTCAGTATTACGTATTCAATAAAACTCCACACAAAACAGTGGGAAAACAAACTAATTCAGTAGATAAGACTGAGAAAACAAAGACTCCAGATTAGCTAAGTCACACACTGTTCAAATGACATAAGGATAATTTTATTCTGCATTCCATCATTCATGTGTTTCTACTGTAGCAATTCCATCATGTATTTGCACAGAAGTTCCATTCTCTCTTAATGTGTCCTAAGTTTAAATTAAGTTTCTTCAAAGTCAATGTACATTCAGTAGGCTTGAAATTTAACAAAATTCAGGCATAAATTGGTTTCAAAATTCAGGATATGCTGTACTCCTAGAAAGCTACTCTCACAAAATCAGGTCACACTATGTAGTGTTTTAATCTTGCTTCAAACACAGACTTAGGACAGTGAGTACAGAATAAATTCCAATGCAAACTTCTAGTTGGTAATTAAAGGTAGGCAAAAATTTAAAGCCTCCATGGCATTAAAGGTCAATATGATCCATTATTTACAACATGCAACACTCTCCAAGATACAGGTCTATCACCAGTCCTGAATGTTTCTCCTTCCTTCCCCTTAAAAGCCACATTTGCAAGCAATTTTCCCTTCCAATTTTCCATCCTCACATCCAGCTCTGCCCTCTTTGGCGAGGTCTGTGGGCAGGACCGTGAGCTCAGCCTGCTCGGAGCATGGCAAGGCAATGTGGAAAGCAAACAGTTACAAACCTGGCTGGCAGCTTTGGCACAGATTTAACACACACACACACACCCCCGCACATCCAGGTCTAATTTGACAGTCCCCATGTTCTGCAACAAAGCTGCTATTCAAGAGCCAGGGGAAGCTTGTTCCTTATTAATGGAGCCGTGGAGGTTACGAGCTTTGAGAGGCTGACGTAAACCATCTCCCGCTGCAGCCGAGCCCTTCGCTGCCTCCAGGTCCTCCCTGCCACGTTTAAAACTCCAAACACAAAAATATTATCGCAGTGGGCAAGCCCTGCACACTGGAATGCCCTGTTTTCCACACAAGCTATTTCTTCTCACCACCTCTCAACGCATCAAGTCACACGAGCGCAGCCACGCACTCCAGCACGCTTCGGGGAGGAAAAATAAAAGTGAGGGATACCTGCACACAGACAGCTTTATGTGCCTCAAAACTCACTTAAAACAGTCTGCTGGAAAGCCAGAGGAGCTCTGTGACTTACCTGAGAGCACTACAACTGAGCATTTGCAATTGAATTAATACAAATAAACTCCTTAGGGAGCAAGGAGAAAAGCAGCAGCATCTCCAAAAAGCTGAAGGGAAGTGTTTTGTGTGAATAGTATGAGAGGCAAAAAAGTGTTTTAATTTGTACTCACATACAACGGGGCTTGCTGTGGATTAAGTTTCATGACCTCAGAACACTGAAAAAAAAAAAAAGAAAAAGCAAGTTTAAGTTATTTTTCATAAAATTTTAGGTACTTCTTTTTAAGTTGCTTTAGCACCCACACATTCCTTTTTTCAACAATCACTTTTTCTCTTCCCCTTTATGTCCATCTCAGTTCATCTTTCCTCCTAGCAATCCTCACTTCATTATCTGCTTTTTATAACAATTATCAATCCTTAATTGAAATCCTTCCACCAATTCCCCACTCCCCCATGAAAAATCATTTACAAACATTTGTACTTCTCTCTGCTGCTCAAGAAATCCAACTACTACCTTGTCCAAGGTAATTTGGCGTCATTTTTTACCCCTTTTGCTGGGTTATTTGTTAAAGAAAACATTTCAAAACTATATAGAAAACAATCAAAATTGCTCTGAAGGAAAAACTGCCAGAATATATGATGCTCATGGTTCTGCACTAGCATTTTTCATAATCAAAATCTACCATTAGTCATTCTGCAAAAGCCGTTTTAGTCAATAATCTTTCCTCTTTCAGGTCTGTCCCTGGAATTTCTCTATAACCTGGTGAAAGTTTCTTATACTGAGCTTTGAATCAGTTGAACCAGAATTTCTCTCGCATTAGTTCCTCCATTCCAGCAGAAAATATTCACTCTAAACAAAAGCTCTAAGTTTTCATTTAATGTGTGTATTAAGAGATCCAGGATCCTAAGATGAAGGAATGCAAAACAATTAAAAATGGAATTTCTGCTGTTACTCATGTCTGCAGAACTGGTAATGCTCTGCAAATACTTCAAGCCCTTTTTAAAATAGATGAAATACCACTCTGCTTTTCACACAAAAAACGCAGGATCCTGTTCATACTTTTTTCCTTTCCAAATCCCACAGTTTGCCTTGAGTGAGACAGAAATTAAACCACAGCCTAAGTTCTCTTAGCTGATTCCAGCTATCCTTGCTCCCTCACATGCTCTCCTTATTTTACAAAATGTTTTTGTGCCAGTTGCTTTAAAATACCAGAGCGACCTGCCAAGCTTGTGCATCAAAACAGCCCCTCTGCAAAAGGTCCTCTGAGGCAGCCAGTGGACTGACAAGTATTTTTCAAGCGTTTTAAATCTAATCCAATTCATACCTATTTTCAGCCTTGAGATTCCCCTTTGTAAAAGAACACC
Source organism: Coloeus monedula (assembly GCF_965178545.1). Taxonomy (NCBI): domain Eukaryota; kingdom Metazoa; phylum Chordata; class Aves; order Passeriformes; family Corvidae; genus Coloeus; species Coloeus monedula. The sequence goes on from NC_138794.1 coordinate 6,738,595, forward strand.
TCAAAATGGTTATGCCTGACAGTTTTCACTGTATTTCCAGCTCTTACAAAGACTCACTTACTCAAAAAAAGAGAGGATTAGTAGCACTAGCTGCCATTTGGGCAGGTGAGCTCCAAGAACAGCTCTACAAATAATCCTCACTTGTGTCCTACACAACATGCTCCTGGCAATGCCAGTCCTACTGAGAGCTCAAAAAGAAAAGAGAAAATAGAAACAAAACCAAAAAATGCACAAACCCTGCCGATCACCCTCATGACCTACCTGAGCCTCTCTGTCCTGTTCTAAACCTGGGTATCCTGAACAGGAGCACAAAAACATTACCCTGACAAGAGCATTTATTGTATCTTATGGAAATCAAACCGTGCTTGAAAAAAACCCCAACCTTTTAAGCTCACTTCACACACAGATTTTTAGGATTTCTCATTGCTATAGACCAATTCCCTGTGAATTCAAACCCATGACAGTTTTTGTTGGGGTTTTTTCGGGAAGAGAAGTGCACAGCACCAGCGAAATAAGGCGACACTGCTGAACACTTGGTCTTGTCAAAAAATCATAGGAATACTTCCTGCAGGAAGATTTTTTCCCCCCTCTTATCTTACTAGATGGCCCTTACATCAGTCACTTAAAGTGATTCCTTGGTTCATAATGCATATGTCATTCCAATTTTTCTAGGACGCAAACTTAGTTTGCAAGGAGCCAGGCAGGTTTTGAAGATATTTTATTTCATCTTGTTAGGAAGTTCTTTGGCAAAAAAATAGCAGAAAATCTGAGTGACAGATAAGCCTGAACGACTACTCTGCATCAGCAAAGGACTAATTTAGGTTTCTACACAAGTGGATTTCTCCAACCAATGGCCAGGCAGGGAGCAGCCCCTGAAAAAATTTAAAAACCTTTAATCCAGTAAGAAGAGGAAAAACAAAAGGCAGATCATGCTGGTCATAACCAAACCAAGATTCATAGGGACCCTAATATAGTCAGTAAGTTGGACTACTTCAAGTTTAAAAATGAGGAGGGAAAAAAAAAACACAAACAACAAAACAAGAGACAAGAGGCTAAACTTTGTTTTCTCCTACTACTGGAGGAGCACAGTTTCCAAGCCAATGGCTGCTCTGAGCCCCGGAGAGCCATTCCTACATTTTTGGGCAGGAAGAACTCGCTGTATCAGATACAGAAGAATGCAGTGAGAACAACTGGCCCTCCTGTGAGACCTGGACTGCACATGAACTGCCCAGACAGCCAAATGCACAAGAACAGGTAAATACAAACCCCCCTCCCCTGCCCAGCGCCCACCCGGCACGGGAAGCCTCGTGGCAGCACACAATGCGGCACAGGGCAAAACCCGCACTGGCCTCTGCCCGCAGTACGGAATGGATTCCGGAGAAAACCCGGACTGGCCTTTGCCCGGAGTACGGAATGGATTCCGGAGAAAACCCGGACTGGCCTTTCCCCGGAATACCGAATGGATTCTCGGGAAAACCCGGACTGGCCTTTCCCCGGAATACCGAATGGATTCTCGGGAAAACCCGGACTGGCCTTTCCCCGGAATACCGAATGGATTCTCGGGAAAACCCGGACTGGCCTTTCCCCGGAATACCGAATGGATTCTCGGGAAAACCCGGACTGGCCTTTCCCCGGAATACCGAATGGATTCTCGGGAAAACCCGGACTGGCCTTTCCCCGGATTACCGAATGGATTCTCGGGAAAACCCGGACTGGATTTTTCCCGGAGTACTGAATGGATTATAAGGAAAACCCGCACTGGCCTTTACCCGGAGTACGGAACGGATTCCGGAGAAAACCCGGACTGGCCTTTCCCCAGAGTATGGAATGGATTCTATGGAAAACCCGGACTGGATTTTTCCCAGAGTACTGAATGGATTCTCAGGAAAACCCGGGCTGGATTTTTCCCGGAGTACTGAATGGATTATAAGGAAAACCCGGACTGGATTTCTTTTTGGAGTACTCAATGGATTCTAAGAAAAACCCGGGCTGGATTTTTCCCGGAGTACTGAATGGATTCTAAGGAAAACCCGGACTGAATTTTTCCCAGAGTACGGAATGGATTCTCAGGAAAACCCGGACTAATGCCGCGTAATGATGGTTTCAGTAAAAGAAACAACATCCCCAAGCCCTGGAGCTGAGCAGTTAAGACCCTGCTTCTCTCTGTGCTTCCCAAACCACAGCACTTGTACTGGATTCCCAAAAACACAGGCTTGCAGTAGAAAACAACCCAAGACACCCAAAGCAACATGCACAGATATTAAAATATTAAATATTTCCTACCATTTACAAACCCACTGCATATTTTAAAAAAAGGCATGCACCAACCTTAATTCAACAGAGAGTTCTAGCCACAGGTTGGAAAAAAATGGCATCAAGACCAAGATGCAAGATATGTTTCCACTTGCATTTTGGTCTAAGTAGCTTCAGTGCCCAACATTTTAATGTGCTTTTCTTCTCTGAAGAATACATCAGAATCACTTTTCCATTTAGCCTCTGTTTTGCAAATGCTGCCACTGTGGCCCCAGGCACCACAGACTTACTCAGGAAAAGGCTCACTTACACTTTACTCCAGAAGAGGAAAATTTCATCAGAAACTTATTGACCTACGTTACAATGCAAGATGCAACCAACAGTATGCATTCTCTTATCATCTTCACAAGCTGTTAAAGTGGGTGGGGCACTGCTCGTTATCTCCTCCCATGACTCATCCTTGATAACTCCCTCCAGGTGTTATCTCTGTTATCTTTGTGGGCAATCAAGGAGCCACCACGTGACTCATAGAATTACATCAGCCCATTGTGAGATGCTCCACCCAGGGGGAGGAGCCAAGTGTTCCCACCTGGATCTAATCTGGGGTTTGGAACAGCACAAGCAGCCCTTACTGGATTCCCAGAGGACAAGAGCTACCACTGGACCTTCAGGTGAAGGCCAGACCCTTCAACAGGACTGCTTCATCTGGACTGCTACCACCACCCTGACTAACAGGGTGTCAGGTTGTATCCTGACTCTGTCACTGTTCTTGCACTATTACATTTATTTTAATTTTCCTATTAAATTATAACTCTGACTTGCAATCTCCCACTGGTTTGTTTTCAAACTAGTACACTTAGGTTTCCTACACGAGTACCTGTGCTAACCTCACTCACTGTGGCACAGCCTGACCACATCTCACACTGCAAAATTACAAATTGTTTCTTTGTAATTGCTCCTCTTTCAACTCACAAAACTACGGGAAAAATGTTCTTCTCTAAACATATACTTTAGGCAGTGAGGGAGAGAACATGCTCATTTTGCTGAAACATCCTTTCTGAGGCACAACAGGCTCAAAAAATGTACATCATTCACGCAGCAGTTGCAACGATGGAGTCACTTGGTGCGGTATTCCCAGCGAGAAAAACAAGAGCTCTGTTCCCAGGACACTGTATTTCCACTGCATCCAGGGAATATCCCAGAGGAAGTAAAACCCCAAGCAACAGAAAATATTACATCCCTAGCCCAGAAAAGAGAGAACATGTATTCAAGCCACATTTTTAAATAAATTAAAGCATCAAATAGTGAAAATCCAAGTAAGCACGGTTTGTGCCCAGTTCCACTACCGCACCTTTTGCACCTGAGCCTTTCTGCAGCTCGCTCATACGCAAAACCCCACATTTTGCAGACACCCGAAATTGTTTCTTTCCACTGCCTTTACAAAGTGGCCTTTCAGGCTGGTCCCTCAGGAATAGAACGGGTTAAGTGCTCACAGGTCCCAGCCTCCCCAGTAAATCATTTATTACCCCAGCTCGAGGACAAGGAGCTCTGCAGAAGCGAGAGCCCACGCTGTGCAGCTGTTCCCAGCCAGGCAACTCTCCACAATTATGTTATAACACAGGATTAAGCTCGGGGAGTGGAAATCCGTCCCTTCATTGCTGATGGCTTTTTTCTTTTTTTCAAGTTATGCAGCTATTTTAAATGTTACAGAGCTCATTAACATGAAGTTCATTAAGTAGTAACCACTTTATGAATGAAATGGTTGCCACTATAAGCACAATTATGGAAATACTAGACCAGCAGGCAGAAAAAGGAAAGGGTATGAGAATGCTGCTCCTGAACTCCAAATTAGCCCTTCTTTTTTTCCCAGATCCTTCAGAGGAGGCACACCCAGAAATCAGATGTCAGGCAGAGGCTGGTTCCCAGGCAGGTCTTCAGGTGAGAAGCGCTTGCTGCCTGTGCTAGACTGCCCCAGAAATTTCGCTGCTGTGGCTGTGTGCAAAAAGTCATCCCCCTTGGTCACCCCAGAAAGGGTCTGGCATGTTCCTCAGCAGTGAGCACTGCTTGCTGCAACTCACCATGCTCCCAAAATTAGCAGAAAGTTAAGAAACACTATGACAAATCAAGCCACATACTGCATCTGTGCAGCTGGTGTCGTGCATTCCTCCTTTAAACACGATGAACTTGGAGGCCAGCTCTCAGCAAGCTGCTTACTCATTCCTGATAAAGCAGGTTCCATTCATAATCTTGCCAAGGACTTCATTTCTTTCTCAAGGTCTGAAAATAGGTATAATTCCCCTACTCAACTACACTGAAAAAAGGAAAACCCAAATAAATTACAATAACATACTTGTCTCTCTACAAGTAACAACAGTTTATGATTAATCCACCCAGCTGTTGCCACAGCTCAGTAACACCAAATGATTTGGACTCAGTCTTGTTAAAGTCCTGGTCTTGTAGGCAAAACCATGGAAAATATGAGGCACTGCAGAAGGTAAACAGGTTAGGGACAGTGGGAAGAGAAAAGAGGCAGCTTGCCATGGTTTTCCTCCCTCCCCCCCTTGACAGAGCTCACACATGGCAAGCACCCATTTCCAGGCAAGACTCTGGCAGTTTCTTTGCTTCAGGCTAACAGTTTTTACACACTCGAGCCTTTTTGGAGAGAAAGGGTGTAACTCCATGAGTCAAAACAGCTCCTGTCAGTATTGCAATAACCATATACTCGCTTTTAGGTCAGATCCATCCTGTGATCTGGTTCACCACACCAAGAAACTGGTGTTAGCTGAAAAACAAACCCAGAAGCCTCAGCAACACGACTGCTCCGGGGCAGACAGACCGACAGCCGTTGTGGTGACCGGGAGGCACCTCAGCTCTGATCCCGGCCAGCTCCTGTGGAAATCCTGGGGCTGTAACCATATGCCTACCCCAGGGACATGAAAGCTGTATCTTAAAATATTAGGGGAAAACAGCTGATGTTTTAAGTGTTAAGTGCTATTTTATACCATGGCATGTGGTTGATACAGGAGGCAACACCACATACCCCTTTTCTACTTCCACCACAAAGAGACTGTATTTTATGGCAAAATAACTTGCTGAATTTGTTTTTATCACTGTATTTGCTTTGCTATCAGCATCCCCTCCTCCTGTCAAGGCTAAGGCTGACAATCAGCTTGACAATGGGCAAACCCATTCTACCAAACCCCTCACCTCAATCTTCGTGTATACCTGAAAGAGCTGCCAAAACATTTAACCTTACTTTAACTGCATGAAGCAGTACAGGTGGCTCCAAGATGTTCTTCAGGTCGTTCCCACACCAAGCAGGGAGTAGTAGGGCAGGTCACGACACTCAGCTCCTGGAAGAAGGAAGAAGAAGGAGTCACCAGGTGCAAGGGTCAGCATGGCTGAGAGCAGTCCTAACACCCAAACTGGCACTGCAACACCTTCACCAAGGGGGATGGAAACCATCTTCTCCCTTGCTTCCCACAGCAGTCCCATGTGGTTCCAGGAGCACACACAGGACAATGGCCACATTATGGACAGGGCTATTTATAGACACACATGGGCATCTGGCACCACCTAAGAATAACTGTGCTGCTGAGTTGTATTTACTGCTGTCCTGCTATTTGGTTTATCCCCAAAGCTGATCTGCTGTCCATCACCATATTCCAAACAACTAAGCTGGCCTTAAGTCCTTTGCATCCATCAACACAGCCCCTCTCAGAGAGACTTCATCGAACTCTTTGTGGACTCCCTCACACCAAGGCGTTTTAACAGGAACAAAGGTAGATGATGGCAGATGATGACCAGCAGACGAAGCCCAAATCTACCAGGATGTCTCTGCCAAACCCTTCTGCATTGCCTGCACTTTTCCACAGGCTGACTTCCTGCTCTGAGGCAAAATCTGCTCAGCAGATTCATCTATAGGGATAGTCTCCAAAGCACACCTGGAAAGAGGAGCTAAAGTGAATCAAATGTTGAAAGGTGAAAAAGCCAAGGTTGGGCTATAGTTTATTAAATGCTGTGTGGGAGATTTTATTAGCTAAATCAAAGTTATCAAGGTATCTCAGGCCATCATTTGGTTACCACACCAGGAAAGGTTGTGGCTACACACACACACCACCGAACACAAGTGCAACAACCAACTGCCTCCTGTTGTTCTACCAGAGAGAGACTCTGCCCCTGCACTCTCCCTGTTGGGAAAACATCCATAATCTGGGAATCTCATAGCCTGAGCCAACCTGCAGACCTCAAAGTGCAATTACAAGCACAGAAGTAACAATGGCAAAACTAGTTACCAGCTGGGAAAACAATTGTACTGTGTGAATTAGCTGGAGAACGTACTGCACTGGAAGGTGAGGCACTGCACAACAAATCTCACTCCATCTACACAAGAACAGCATCACCTGAACATCTCAATGTCAATTTTACACAATGTTTTTTCTTAAGATTAACAGCTAAAAGTCTCTTTTATCCAATCTGATGAGAAATGGGCAGAGTATTTGCATGGTACTACAAGGTACTGTGTTTTACTACAAATATATACACTTAGACCAAACTGGAAGAACAGAAAAAATTTCATCCTCTAATTCCTCTTAAAGTATCAGGATTGTGTATGAATTCCTTCATTGCCATGTCACACATTTCTGAATTACACTCTTATGCCAAACTGCTGGAGCTGAAAGTGGAATTACCTGAAGTCTTAAACCCCAGTTAAGAGCACACAAACACTCTCTGGATTCATTAACCAGCAAAAACCACCCTCGCAGTCACAAACAAGCAGACTGGAACTTTCCTCTGGCATTTTTGTAGCATTACTTTCAGGACCTCAATTTACAAGATGGTTACTGTTTGATAAAGCAATGATTAGCTATTTGCCATCCTGTGTTGATCTCCAAGGAACAGCTCTTTCCAAGGCACATACAACAACAATACAGTTGTTTCATTCATTTATGAGACACTGGTAACTTGGCTTTTAATACCTTATTTGTATATTTTGGCAGAGAAAGCAGGGTTTGCTGCTATCCCTTTGAACCAACAAGGACTGTAGGTATGGCTAACACTGCTAGGGTAGATAGTGAGCATGCTGTGAATCACTGCAGGTTTTTCCTCATATCCACTAAGGAATGAGGGTGTGTGTATGGAAAGCTCACTTGGATGCTCAGGACCTGGAAAGTATTAGCAACTGGAGAAAATAAACTGGCCTAGCAACGAAAAACTAACATGGATCATAAAATACTTCCTCACAGTTTTTTGTCTGGTTTTATTCTGTGGGAATTTTAAGATTGCTAGACGAAGAGGCAAATAACATTAAAAAGTCCTGGATATATACTTTAATTCTGTATGTAAGGAGCCTGCACAATGAATAAGGTCGTCCACATTGAAGTATTAATAACCCAAAGACCTGATTCCTGCTTGCCATGAAACTGTTACAGGACAACTCCCGCATGCCTAAGCACACCCATTTCAGAAGGATTTCCCCATGGGGATTTCTCCTCCTCCTCCTTTACTGAGAAATCATTCCCAAGTGTAGATGAACACTGATATAGCTCCTGTTTTCTGACTCTTAGAAAGATGGGTTTAAAAATCATGTTTCATGGGTGAGCTCACACTGCTTTACAAATAAAAAACTACCCAGTATTATCACAAGAAGATAATAACATACAACAGCTTTATAAAAAGCAACTTGGTTTCTACACTGCTCTGCCAATATTTCAAACAACCTCTGGATAATTTCTTCCTAAAAGGGCCCATAGTCATGATATCACATTAGAATGTAAAGAAGAGTCCTTTTGACACTTGCCTTTACACAACCTGTTTTGCTTGTGTTTAATAAAAACAGGGGGGAAACCCCATCTCTTTTGCTAGGATGGGATTGTTTGATAACAGACTGTTCATGGTCTTGCTATCTCCACACTATCTCCACAGAGAGCTAAAGCAGAAATTACCCAGGCCACTGAAGAATTACTGAAACACTCTTAATGAAGAGAGAGGAAAACAAAATTTAAGGACAGTGTTACAGCTATTTACAATTTTAAGAAGACAACCTAACTGGCCCTGTGGATTATATATGCAATTGCTGTAAGAGATGAGTCCTTTTTCCAAAAAAGCCCAATGGCTTAGAGGAGATCTGCATCTGATACATCCTCTAGAGGCAGAGGAGTAAAGCATCAAAAGGTACTTTGGTTACATTTCTAAATTAAATGAATGGCAGTGAATAACACAGGCAAAAATGAAATTATTCTGTGTTGAAAATCTATTTGGGATGAATCAGTTGGGACTCTTAAACGTGCTTGGTAGAGCCCAACATGTGGACCTCAGAGTTTCCAGTTATCTTGCTGATTCCTCCCCAGCAAACTCCCACCCTTCCCAAACACTCCCCAGTGCCCGGCACAGAGGAAACCACTCCTCAAATTTTTCCTTTTTTCCCTGAACCCAAACCTATTTTATTTTTCTGAGAAGCATTTCATGTTTTGTTGCTCTGCCATCTGAGCGCTTTGACACGTCCAACAAGTTCTCTCACCATCTGGTTGTAATTGCCATCTCAAAGCTTTCAACAAATTCAAAAAGCAGCATCAAGATGAGGACACTAATGGTCTGGGAGATGGATGGCTAATTATTTGAGATTATTTGATACAGCTGGAACCTTTTCATAGACAAGACACCCAAGTACAGCCAGTCTCCAGCACCCAAACAAATCTCTGGGGTTTTTCTGAGCTTTATCTGTTGCCTGCTATAAAACCTCCTCACAATTTCATATCAAATGCTGTCAAGGGAAACCTTGCTTCTCCTCCTCATCTCCCAAATTGCTGGGTGTACAACTGCGTGCTGCTGTCATCTTTTGCTCTGAATACACAGCCTATACTCATATACCATGATACTCTCATTACAGGACATCCTTTTCCTGCTTCCATCGCCATCTCCCAGGAGAGACTGGCTCACAAGACCTTTCCAGAAGTTTGGCCCATGGTCAGAACTGTGTTTCCTAATTCCTTAGAGAAGGGAATCTGGACACACTCCTCGGACAACCAGAGGATCACACCCAGCCAGCCTGGGCTTAGGAAAGGCAGGTCCTGCTTGACTAACCTGATCGCCTTCTATGACAAGGTGACCCGTTTAGCAGATGAAGGAAAGGGCGCAGATGTTGTCTGCCGAGACTTTAGGAAAGCCTTTGACACCTTGTTTCACAGCATTCTCCTGGGGAAACTGGCTGCTCATGGCTTGGATGGGTGTATGATTCTGCTGCTCACTGGGTTAAAAACTGTCTGGATTGCTGGGTCCAGAGCGTGGCGGTGAATGGAGAAATCCAGTCGGCAGCCAGTCCCACCTGGTGTTGCCCAGGGCTCAGTACTGGGGCCAGTCCTGTTCAACACCTTTAACTGGATGAGGGGATCAAGGGCACTCTCAGTCATTTTGCAAATGACACCAAGTACTGATCTGCTGGAGGAAGGCTCAGCAGAGGGATGAGGAAAGGCTGGATCGATGGGCCAGGTGGGGATCAGCCTCTTCTCCAATGTAACAGCTGACAGGACAAGAGGAAACTGCTTCAAGTTGTGCCAGGGGAGGCTTAGACTGCACGTGAGGAAAAAATTTCTTCACCGAAGGGTGGTCAAGCACTGGAACATCTGCCCAAGGAACTGGTGGAGTCACCACCCCTGGAGAAATTTAAAAGATGAGTAGAAGTGGCACTTAGGGACATGGTTCAGTGGTGGTCTTGGCAGAGCTGGCTCATGGTTGGACTTGATGACCTTAAAGGTCTTTTCCAAGCTATACAATTCTATGATCCTATATACATGGAAGAATAAAGTATTATTTGCCTAAAATCTGCATTGCTTTGGACAAGTGTAAGTGCAGCATGATCCTCTAGCCATTGCATCAAGCTACATTTGTACTATAAAGAGTGGAGGGTAGATTGCAGCTCATCACATTTTGACACACACACAACATTCCACTGAAAGTAAATGATGGGTTTTGTTTAGAAAGCAGCATCTGACTTGGCATACTGGATGAAGAAAAGCCAAGAATTTTAAAACAATAGAAAGTAAAACATATCCATATTTCACATGTCTGTACACACTGCAGAGCAAGCAATAATATTAAGATGTTAACTGCAGTCCCATCAATCCTGATTACTAAGAGGTGGGAGACAAAAATTTTTCATATACACAAAGTTAACTTTTGAAACCCAAACTCTTTTGACAGCGTCGCCGTGAACTTGTAAACAGAAATAGTCCCATGTTGGAGTAAAAGGGAAGCAAGGCAGCAACAAACCAAGAGCACTTCCCTGCTCACTCTAGCCCTGGACAGACACAATTTTTCTCTCTAGAACTTGGAGATCTGCACAAAACTGAAAGAAGTTTGGAGTTTTTTAATTCTACCAGCAATCACAACAAAGCAGCAGAACAGAGACCAGTGATGCTTTATGGTTCTCTCCCTTGCCTTTTGACAGCAACCTGGGGTCATAAACACCTCTTGGGCAATAACACACAGCAACCTGTTTCTCCAGAAGGTGCCATGGGGACTCTGCAAGCAGTGAAAAAGCCCTCACCTCTGAGAGCATGGTCCTGCACAAGTACTCTTCAAAGGTATACAAGGTCGCAGCCTTCAAAACTGAAGAAAAGAAAAACTGAAAAGAATAATAATACTTTTGTTACCCATTAGTTTTTACTAATAAAAGCAGGACTTGGTCCAGAAATTTGATCTTCTTTAAACTGCAGCCTGTCACCACGTTCATCCTAAACAGAAACTGCTTCTTTTCAGACAGCCTTGTTAAACCACATCAGGATTGAGATAAGGACTTCAAACTGTTTCCACAAGACCATCACAGCTGACTGTCTGTGAGAGATATTAAAACTTAACTTGTGGACAGTTTAAAAATCTGTGCAAGGGATTAGCACTTCACCAAACCACCATGGCAAGACCACCACTCTCCTTCTTACTGGGAACCAGTATCAGAGTGATTAGCTAAAAAACAAAGCAAACAGCAGCAAGTTGCAGTAACATCTGAAGTCCTCAGACACTTCTAAAACACCCTTCTTTAAAAAACTATTTTAATTCTGCAACAGGTTCTTCTCTTTCGCTTCTCCTCTACCATGATATTCAGGTGACAGTCTCAGTGAGTTGTGCCTTTTTGCTAGAATGGAGCAAAGCTCAAAAAAAAACCCTCCAAAAGACCAGGAAACAGAAGAAGCACAGTGAAGGACTACTTCAGCAGGGCCATCATCAAGAGCTACCAACACAATGCCTCAAAGGCACAGGAAAATGCCACTTAGCCACAGTTTCCCACTTAACAGAACGGGCCTATTTTCTTAGAAATACTGGGTACAGGTTGTGACAGGACATGCTAGACATTTCCTGGGGAGATGACATGTTGCCCCAAGAACAGTATATGGACCCTGAGAGAAGGCAGAGTGATTTGAAACAAGATTCATGTGAAAAGTTCAGGTGCTTTGAAGGGTCATCTAGTCTATCACCCTGCTCAAAGCAAGGCCATGACATCAAGGTTATGAAACAATCCACATGCTTCCATTGTTCAAAACTGTCTCAGTCAATGTGGCCTGTTTCTCAGTTCCCATATCTAAAATTGAGCTAAATAAGGTAACTGAACTCCATCACCACAGAAGGAAATCAAACTCACCATTAGTTCAAAGCATTCCTGCTCCAGCCATGAAGCCTGAACAATTCACTTGTTTAATCTGACTTTCCCCATGTACAAAATTGATTTTCTTCTTCATTTCCACAGAGTTTACAAAAACAATCAATAAAATAAATAAATAAATTTTTACTGTACCTAGAAGTCTTGTGACAAAGAAGGGAACATGTACATGTTGAAACCAAACACCAGCATGTGACGTGCACTGACACATTAATTGATACAAGGCTTTCTCCTCCATGTTAAGGAGGTATCTTGGTACAAAAGACAAAGAGCAAATCTATATTCTTGTCTCCCACTGCAGCTCCTGCCAAGCCCAAGGTCCCTCTGTGCTGAGCACCACGGATGCAGCAAGAATCCCTCTGCCACCATATTAAACCGAGAAATGCTGGGAGGGGACACAAAGAGACAGAAAATGACACAACTTGCCCAAGGCTTTAGAGGTAGCTGCCAGTACAGTCTGTAATCTGGCTGGTATCACCTCTCCACCCACGAAGCAGCGATGGTTCCCCCTTTCTTCAAAAGCTGTCTCCATCCCCACCCGCTGCTGCCTGGCTCTGCCTAACACCCGCCACGCAACCGTGACATTAAGTCACTTCACTGCTCGAATCAACATGCCACTGGAGCTGCCCAGCACTTAATTATACGAATTAGGAGATCTGTATAATGGTCCTAAACCAGTAATGAAAGAGAAGGTTTAATGATGCAACAAAAACCTGCAACGCAGCACTCAGATTATGGGTGGGTTACACAACAGCTCGAACAATTCAGCATTTAGGCTGCAGACTTGCATAGCGCACATCACATTTTCCCAGAGCCATCATCTGACTCCAAGCACATGAGATCCACTCAAGCACAGCCTTCCTGCCTCCTTTTGCCCCAGAAGCTCAAGGACGAAGGTGAGGCTAAGTTTCTGAGCAGCAATCATCCACATCCAGGAGAAGAGATGCCCCAAGCAAAGTAAGCCCTTTTCCCAAACTCACACTCAAACTCAAAGAGATTTATCTGAAGCCTGTTCTAGCAACCACTTGTATCTCACAAGTAGTTCTTGCTCCTCCCAGCATTAACACCCCATCGCACAGAGATGACATAACTCCAGTGAAACCTGTTCAGTTGACAACTGGAGTGACTTTTGCATTGTGCCATGTGAGTTAACTCCCAGCTGCAGCCTGGTTTAAGAAAATATTATGAGCACAGCTTTAACAGAGATATCACCCATGAACTGACAGCAAATAAGACAATTTAGGTATTTGATGAGCACTCAGCATGAATTGTTCATATGGAAGAGAATGCTCCTACCCCAAGACTTCTGAACAGGGTTTATTACTAAATAAGCTCAAACACTTCCAGACAGTATTGATTTCCATCCATAGCACTTATACAGCTTAAGGGAGAAATCATCTGGTTTGAAATATTCTTTTAGAATCTATTGACCTTTCATGTCAATAAACACAATACCAAATTGCAGCTTAGCAGGCTTATTTCACCTTTATTTTTTGTAAAGTGCTCAGATGAAAAGCACTATACCAGCATCAGGGCTGAGAAGTATTATTTAGATTTCAAAAAGCAGTCAAGTGCCATGGTCAATCCACATGTTCAATATCAAAGGGCTCAAAAGAAAACTGATAGGACCAAAACTGCAATGGGGAAGGAAGAGTGATAGTATCAGCTGGGAAGCTGCTTATCAATATTTGCACATGCTTGTTCAAAAAAAGCCTCAAGAAGAGATGCTGTGCCTTGTCTAGAAACCCTTTAAAATGTTGCTAGTATGTCACTGCTCTTAGTGGAAGAATGTCATACTCATATTCCTCTGTCACCCGTAAAATACACTATTAATTCTATTAAAATCCACAATGGAAACTTCACCTCCATGTATTACCATTCCTGCACTTTTTTGCCAAGGCAGAAGGTAGCACAGGGTGCTTTTACAAGCCACTTACAGCTGCAACAGATCTGCATTTACTACATCAAAGCAGATGGCTGGAAACAGCCAGCATGCAACCACGGAGCATCTTTTACCCTGCAAACCCTTCAGCAGGTTGCCAGATTTGTTTTCATATAGATCAACTTCTCTTTTCCCTCCCTCTAAACGAAAAGACTGTTTTCATTCAGCTGCCCTTCTTTCTCCCTTCACAAATGCAGACACAGGCAGTAAATTCCTTTTTAAAGAGGCAGATCATAGCAAGGCAGTGTGTTACAAGCAGAAGAGCAAGGGACATTATCAAATAGCACATGGCACAGATTTTTCCCAGTATCCAAAGAGTCCAGGGCATGTAACTCCAAGTGCATGCCAGAGGAGGAAGCAAGCTTTTGCCACCAGCAAAAAGATTCCTGAAATAAGACAGCAAATGCTCTCAAAGCCTGACATCAAATACGACCTGAGATTAACTGACCCTGCTACTGGCTCTGCATTCATACAGCAAAATGAAATCCTGAAGGTGCCTGCATCCTCACATATGTTTCACACACGGGCTGGAGGTGGCCAGAGTCAGACCTACTCATTATTTTCTCTGCAAAGCATACTCCTCCCCGTTAATCAAGAGTTGCAGCCAGTCACCCAACTAGCACTGTGATGACTTCACTGCCAGCTGCTAGGCATCCTGAGAAAAACAAAAACAAATTACACGAGGGCTATGGTCACTTACCAAATCCTACTACAGATATACCAGGCTATTGGGCAACTTTGCTGACGTACCTGCCAGTACATCAGGGACTTACTGCATCTCTTCCCCAACCATCCCCTGAAGCAAAGGATCTTTACTTACAGCAATGACAGCAGTTTTCACCCAACAGAACACCCTCCCCCCTCCTCACCTACCCCAAGCAGGTACAGCAGAGGAGCTTTTTGCTCAGTGAAGGAAAAATAAGACGTTAAAGCCAACTAACTGCTGGGCCACACCCTTCCCCCAGTGCACCTGTAAACGACCACTTGTGCAACAGCACTCGAGCGTCAACAGGACTGTGGGCACTACCCAGACACACACACAGCAATCAAGCAAAGGCACTACCTGCATTTCCACGTGCACGTAGGGTTATCAAGTGCCTATCTACACCTATGCAAGTGGTGATTCACCTCTTGCAAACCCAGCCTCAAACTGTTGCTATCTCCTCTTTCCTGTATTCCTGCAGTTGTGGCTAATCTTCCAGTCACACATCGCCTGCCTTCTTCAGGACTCGATCATCATCCAGCCGAGCACCAAATAGGTTAGCTGGTAACAAAACAAAAATAAAACTTCATGAAAAGTAATTCAAACCCCCGACAAGTTTTCCTGACGTGGGAAGGTGTCTTCAATTGCAGCCACAGTCTTTTCCATACAGCGTGCATAACCTCATCAATGTATTTTAGTATCAGGAAAAGTTTTTGCTCCCTGCTTTGATGAGCTGATCACAGCCTGCTTGTGGTAACACATTTTGGTTGCCATCTGACCCAGAAGAAGACTCTCAGAAAGCATCACCTCTGTGCACAAAGTGCATCTTGCAGAGGGCACCAGAGGATATTTTCCCAGCCACGCACAGATGCTCGCTAGTTTGTCCCAACACAAAAGCTTTAATAATCCACCTGCCATTCCAAGAGCATGAATAAATCCCCTACCTGACAACAGAGAGGAATAACCCTAGCAGTAAAAGCAGTGCTCTGTAAACCATCACTTCATGAAACAGATACCTGTGCCCAGACTGACCGGTCCTCGATCAGTGTCTAAACCACGGATCCAGTTGTCTGGTCTTGGGGCACCAGTTTGCTCGACATTTCTGTTATTTTCTTCTGAAGGAGAACATTTTAAGACAGAGATTATACCACAGTATTTAATATCATTCTTTACCTTGTGTCAAATGCTTTTATTCTCTGGGCTTTTCATTTGTTGATGCTTGAGCTACCTTTTTCAAGATAACAACTTTACTTTTGGGGTTTTTTCCCCCCCTCCAGGTGCCCTGCCCTTAACAGCAGCAGACTTAAATCCACACATTATTGCACACGACACATGCTCCTAAACAATGTTTTTCTGATCTGTATTTACAAAATGCTCCAACATACACTTCATTAATGACAACTAAGGGCACATGCACTTTTTCCACAGCATGTTTAGGATTAGAAGGAGTTAAGCCATGGAAAGCAGTGACAGACTGATGCCAATTTAACTTTTGTGTATTCTATGCACAAATAATAAGAAATAATATGCTTTAGATAAATGAATAAGTTCTGGCACTTCTACAAACAACAGAAAACAAAGACAGCAGAATTTAATGTCTGCCCAGAAATCTAAACAAAGAACAGGTTTAGATGAAGAAAAAATGAAGAAAACAAAAATACAAGGGGTGCAAGCGTACGGCACAGGCATTTAGCACTAGAGGTTGCTAGAGATCACAGACAACCCATCAGATCCCAAAAAGTGGTCAGTGCCACAGGTGAAAAAATGCTCCTTCACTAAGAGTCACAGCCTCAGAGAAAATCTCAAACAGCCTTTTGAAAAGCAAACAGATCTCGCAGCTCTTGGATCATCCAGGGAAACCTGACACTGACCAGTGCTGGGAAGACACAGCTAAACTTTACAGGTGCTCTTCTGCAGGTCGTTGCCAAGCCTCCTCCAGTGAGGGACTTCATCTCTAGTAAGGTTTCAACAACTGCTTTATGCCAGCCCCAAACAGTTGCCACCAAGAGGTTTTGTTCAGCTCTGAGTTGCCACCAGCCACACATCTGCTGCTTGCTGGACCAAGGGTCAGCCAGGTCGACACCCATGTTTCTTCTGACACATCAGTTTTCTGCTGGAGTGGGTTCCCTGATGTGGGAGAAGAGGCCTGAGTGTTGGGACATCCCAAGGAAATCCCTGTGTGCTTGGAGGGGAGCCAGCTGAGGGACCTGGAGCTTTCCCCACG
This sequence comes from Coloeus monedula, assembly GCF_965178545.1. Classification (NCBI taxonomy): domain Eukaryota; kingdom Metazoa; phylum Chordata; class Aves; order Passeriformes; family Corvidae; genus Coloeus; species Coloeus monedula. Next base: position 6,755,369 of record NC_138794.1, read on the forward strand.
GACTTACTTCCCCAGGGACCTACGGGAAGGGCTCTTTATTGGCTTCTAAATTCCTCAGGGTGAGGCTCTTTCTGACATCTAAATTCTTGGCAGTGACGAAAGAGGAAGAGAGCACCTGAACTTCAGGTGGAGGAAGGACAGTAAGCAGAAGCTGATTAATTCCTAAGCAACAGAGATCTTCCCATGCAAACCTCCAGAGGCCATGGGCTAGGGAGCATGCATGTGATTAAGGAGGAATGGCAAAGGTGGGGTCAGTCACAGAAAAAGAGAAAAAACGAAGTTTTTCCAGTGTTTCTAGAGGAGATAAACATCTACCTACTGAATTTTATTTATTTGAGGGTGAGAGGTTGTTTCTTTTCTTTTTTGAGATGACATTAGGGTCAAAAGCAAGAGTTAGGATGATTGAAGCCCTGCTTCTGTTGAAGGCTGAAGAATTTCACCTTCGCATTCCTCTCAAGCCCATGACTTCAGGATTAGGCCCATTTCTAAATGCTTACAGGAGAAATTCAAAGTTGAAAACCAAGCCAAATAACCCCAAGGGATTTGTCTTCAGTAACTTTTCCACAGCTTGAACTACAGCTGTTTTCCTTTACAAATTCCACCTCTCAACCACCAGAGCACTAGGAGAGGAAAGCAGCAAAGTGCTATGGTTGGAAACAAAAGCTCAGCGTGGAGATGAAGCAAAAGATCAAATCCAGTTCTGCTGCAAGCAACACTGACCACTGACACACTGATTTAGTTCCTTCTGTGCAAGAACTCTTGAGGCTGGCCTTCCTTTTCTCATCATCAAGGGTACGGAACAAAACTATGAGCCAACCAGGACAAAAAGGTTTTTTTGCATGCCTGGAACTAGCAAGTAATTTCTCAGACCTATTTTAAAATAAAACATAAGTCTCCAATGGAAGTAAAAACCAAGTTCTTTATTCAAATCCTGCATGCCCCACCTGACCACGGTTTTGAAGCATCTCTTGCCAGCCTCAACCATTCCTTAGGCAACTGAGGAAATGAAATACAAAACATTAAACAATGTGGATGGTCAGACTTAAGCCAACAAAGACAAGGAAATTGCAAGTTAAGCTTCTTGCTCTCCCCTTGATTCACCTTGTTTTGTTCAGCTACTGCTCTGTTCCCAGACCATTCCTCTCTCCCAATGCCAAGAGCAACAGGACAAAGAAAACAGCATGGTCTAATCATAGGTGGCATTCCCTCCTATCCATGTCTTGTTTGTCACCCAAAAATCCCAATACAAGCACATCTGGTTTCTTACTTCAGGAGCCTTGCTGGAAATAAGCGCTACAGCTCTGCTTGGCTGGAGTTCCAGATGTGCCCCTTCCTCGTGGTGATGGGGACTATTCTCTGGCCAACATCTCCAACATAAGAGGTTGCAGAAGCAGGACAAACCTGACATTCCATTATCTTGTACAAAGAACAATAAAACATGAATGATATTTCTATTCCCAAGAAGAAAGATCACAAACTGCAGAGGGGAAAAAGAAGCAGGGCTGAAACTCTGGCAAGCCAATGTCTTTTCAAAGTAGAACAAAAAGCAATGTTTAAAATAAAGGCCTCCAAGATGGTAATTTTTCTTCACCAATAGCATGTACTGTTTACAGTCACAGAGTGAGTTTGCAGCACTTCAGTAATGGATTAAAGAAGTTTCATAAGCTTGTAAAGAAAAATACTTCAAAATGTGTGCATTAAGAAAGCATATATGTTACATAAAAGGCAAAACATGAGCTAAATATCAAGTGCTGTTACAAATTTGGGGAAGACTAAAACCATCTTTTATTTTCCATACTCTATGGGAAGGATCCAACATAGGACACAACTGCTTAATTGGGAAAAAATGCACGTGGCTCAAAGCCTACAGGCTGTCTTCTGATCAGATGCAAATGATGAGTATCTCAGGGCTTCTACAGAAGGTTTTGAAGAAAGGCCACACTACCAACCCATCACTGTATTTTAAAGGGATTCACAATATTACTCCATTTCTTCTTCACATTGTCTTTCAACAGGACAAATCTTTCTCATGGCATAGTGTAAAACTAAAACCTTAGAAAGACAAAAGACAAGAGCACCAATCTGGGGACTGAAGATGTGCAAAATATGCTGGTGAACTCATTGGGAAGCATAACACAGGGAATAAAGTCCACTTCAAGGATCCATCAGGTCTCTGTTTTGCTTTTCTTTTCTCAGTTGAATATATCTGCCAAAAGGATTGCTCAACACTTTCCAGCTGTAATTCTCCCCTACTACTGGATCTGACTTCTCCAGGAGTATCTCACAGTTCAGTCACTGGTAACAGGTCTTCCATCACAAAACCTTAGAGACGTCCTTCATTAGCAGTGCTATTTCCTCAAGCATCCAGGGTGTTAACAAGCCCCACATGCATAGGGATGAGGAGATGGAGGAAGTTCATAAAAAGGTTTGCTCACTATGAAAATCATCTTCAACTTCCCACAAGTATGGTTCCACAAACACTTGCAGTAAGGCAGGTTGTATTATTCTCTTCTCTCTTGCCCAATAGTTGCTATTAGTGGATCTGGCAAGGCACCATGTGACAGAAAAATGCAGCTGCATTTTTGGCTCAGAAGCCTCTACAAGAGCCTGTGAGCCATGAAACAAAAGGCCCACAAAAAAGCAAAAGAGAAGAATGCAGATTCAGTTTTCTTTTTATTGTAAGCATGTGTCTCTACTGCATAGTCCTGATGCACATAAATGACAAAAAATGCAAGTCATTTTGAAGTCCCTTTAGTCAGGTAACTTGGGCTCCATCTGCCCGAGGCCGCTTGACATAAAAACAGAATGGAAAGACTGCCACTGACCACAGAGAGTCTGAGCCACCCAACACAGCACGTGCCCTCATATGCCTCTGAGCTATGCTTTTCTATAAGTCTAGGGTAATGTGGGGGGGGTTTTGCTGTTTTGGTGGTATTCATTCTTTTTGTAGAATTTCTCCCAAGAATCCCAGGATCCCCTCATTCCCAAAGCATAAGGCTGAGCTCTTTTGCACCACCGCCTTGTAGTAAAACATCCCTCATCTGCCTGTTGCACTGCAAGTAAAGTTTACAAGGCAACACTTTGTCTAACATGTGTCGAATTTCTCTGATTAACAAAATGACAATTTACTGTCTTCATTACTCTCACCTCTCATGACTGATGAAATGTTTCAACCTTTTTCTTTTTTTCAAATGAAAGCAATCCAAAGGCACCCCCTTCCCAGACTGCTTGGAGTGGATATGATAAACACAAGGCACAAGGGAGCGTGAGAGCTATGTGGACTGTGGACTGCAGAAGAATGTCTCAGGACTTCTCTTTATCACCAGCCCATGGATTCTGTCAGCAAGAAGCTGTTCCCACACTACTTCATGTCTTCTGCCTGCAGGCAGCAGCCCAGCTCTGAGCCAGCTCAACAAAACCAGGCTGAAGGAGAGCAATGGAAGGGGAAAACAAGGCATCAAGAATAACCCTTCAGTCAGGATCAACAGCACAAGTCCACTGAAGTTTCCATCCTCTGAAGAGGTTTTGTATTGGGTGGATGGAACATGACAGAAATGAACACTAAAGGTGCACAGAGGCAAAATTGCACAATGCTGTTCATGCACCTACCAAAAATGCTGGTTCTCCTCAGTCCAGCTGCTGCATTAATATATAACCACCTTAGAAAAACGATCCTTTATGTCCTATACTCCTCCAAATAGGAAGTTGAAAAGCCAGCAGCTTGCGTTTCTTCCCATTTCAACTGGGTCCCATCAGCACCCCAGTTCTTGCACCCAGCATCACTCCTGTTAAAAACCAGCTTTGATCATTGCTGTTGGCCCCACAAACTTACTCCACATCAGCACCCATGATGATTAACCACCAAAACAAGCACATGTCTTGTCTCCCAGGTACACTGTGTTCCTAGGGAAACGTTGTTGCAAGACAATGCAAGGCAGAGGCAAGAACTGGAATCAAAGTTCCCTAAGGCAGACAGAAAATCCTTAAGTGATTTTTGCTAGAGAATTTTCCAGTCCTTTCTGAACTGGAGCGACAGAAGGAAAAAACCACTAAATATCACCCCGCACCTTCAGAGAGCAAGGAGTGGAACATAAGCAGCAAGAGGAAAGTTCTTCAAACAAATGTCACCAGATGCATCACAGCTTAAATGGAAACGATGAGCATCCAGGTTGTTGGTGTTCAGATAACAGTCACATGCAGTAGGATTGAGCAAGGTGTTCAACACATGCAAAGAATTCAAAGAGTTTGCTCAAACACAGCAAAGAAATACGGGTATAACCCAACACAGAGACAACCACAGGAGCTTAAGGAATGTACCTCAAAAAAGCGTAGGCGTCATTAAGTTTGTTTTGTAACTTTTGCTCAGTTTGAGGACCCAACTGTCCAGTCTCCAGTGAGGGCCACTCACTTTCGCTTCACATGGAGAGGGCTCCCCTCTCCAACTTATCACTCTCCTAAAAGTGCTGCTAGCTAGAGAAAGATGTGAAGGCTGATGTTGGATCTTTGGGTCTGATAAGTCTGATACGAGGTCTCTTTTGGGAGTAAAAACTCCCAATTCCCCCATGAAAAGGCAACTCCCAGAAAATTCACTCCTACTCCACCACCCTCCTGTATTGCATTACAGGGCTTTGCTGCTCCTGTGCATTCCAAGTCATGGACAAAGTCAGGAACCTCCACCAATGCTCAACCAGCCGTGCTCAGGTTGGTTAGATATTATAACACCACAGTACCTAAAACTGCCCTTTCAGGCACTCTGTGCCAGGCAGCCCACAAACACCACACAGAAACACTGCTGCATGTGGAAAGACATTATAATCTTTGCCAATGTTCTTTATTACTGTTCAGGAAATGACGGGCTCATTTTTCAGAGTGGTAAATTCCAATAAATTCTTCTTCAACTGGATGGAAATCTGAAAGTTTAACAGACATAATAAATCGTGTATTATCTGTATTACCAAGCCAGCCTTACACAAACAAATACATCTAAATTAGACTGTAATCTGCAAATCTTCCTCCATGTGAATAGCAGCTCTGATTTTAGTGGAGCTACTCCCATCAAGGAAAGAGGGGTCTTCTCTTTTTACACTATGTAAACCATGGGAAGGAAATTCCTCCCACACAAAGCTCTCACATAATCCCTGCTGCATCTTGCTCCTGGCTCATAGGTTGAATATTCATCTCCACACAGCTTCAAAAGGTGTACACTCTTCAGCATCTATCAGGCACTTTTTTCTTTTGTAAAATGAGGAACGTACTGTGAATTGAAAGAAGTTTGGGTGGGTTTTTTTGCATTCCCTTGTAAGAACAAGATTTATGTCCCTTGCAATTAAAAAAAAATTATAGTCCAAAAGCATCTCTAAAACCTTTAAAGGACTAAATATAGAGACCGACTTGGAAGATGACTCCTTACAACCATCTCCAACACTAATAGTTCTTTCCAGCCTAGGGCTCTAGGTAATGATTGTGCATCAAGGTCATGTTCTTGCCTGGACAAGTTTATTTGCTGTATGTTTTTAGTAACATACAGACCATACATCTTAGAAAGTCACAGCAGCACAGAAGCATAAAGGCTGACAGCAGTCAGGAAAGAACGCCAACTTTTCCAGTATTATCCAAAGAAGTCTGCAAACATCATCCTGCATCACTACTAGTGCCTAAAAATCCTACACCCCCATCTATATGTCTGCAAGAGGACTTCTCACGTGGCATCATTTATCACACAAGAAAAGGGGACAATGCACAAGGGTCATATTTGGACACATCTTCCTTACCTACTCTACAGGACCTGATTCTTAAAGTTGCTCAAATAGCTCCGACACTGTACATTAAAAGAGAAAAATCACCAAATAACACCAGTAACCTCCCAACACACTCTCCAACCTTGAGATGACAAGCATCTTGTTGATCTTTTTCCCCAGGGCTTGGGAAAAAGCTGGGAGAGACAGCAAGCAGTGGCAGATGCAGAGCACACACCCTCGTCATTTCACTGGAGAGGGGACAGGTTACATCATAAATCAACTTTGTCTTAGGAGGCCACATTGATAAATGTCACTCCAGAGCCTCCAAGTGAGTGACACTTCAACTATTCCATGGTGCAATAAGGACATAAGTTTAGAAAAAACTATAGTTGCAATCAATTCACAGGAACACCAACAAGCGAGCTCTATGGTTCTTATGTTCATCCCTTTTTCTTTCATCTTTATACAGTTAATTTAAAATATCAATCTGTGCACAAGCTTTTCAACCTATGCAATACAGAGACCAATGGTCAGGCTTCTTAAATGCTCTGATTAACTACCAGCAACTTATGCCTTCAAGTATCTGATGTTTAATTAAAAAACAAGGATTAAGCCAAATTGGTTTGTTAGTCAGATCAAGGACAGCTGATGTAAAGAGACTACAATCTTAACAGATTTTCGTTATTGCATTGCAAGGCTTGAGTACTTTGTTTCATTATGCAAATGTGCAGAGGTCATGACAGAGCCAGCACTCAAAAATCATTCCAAGTCACTAAATGTATCCCAGGTTCTCGTAATTCCTCACGCAAATAAAGAGCGGCAAATGTTTATCCCTCTGTTTTCCCCAGTGTTACTGGTTTACGTTCCTGTAGCTGAGGCAACCACACCACGCCAAGCAGCTTTCAGCCTTTCAGAAAGATTAACTTCTTAAACAGGCACAAACAGCCAAGGTTCAGCTCCAGCCAGCCAAGGTGAATGGCAGACACTCAACTCATGGACCAGAGCACAGCACACGAGACCATGTGATGACCTCCTCGTTGCAATCATCCCCCCATCTAAAACTCCACTCACAGCAGGGTCAGCTCTGAAGTTTTTAGATTACCCCAGGTTTGAGTCGTTTGCAGAACGTCATTCCTTGCTAAACAAAATTATGGAAAAAATGAAGTAAGGAAGAAAAAAGGTTATAATGACTGCCTGGAAAGAAGATGGAAAGGAGCACAGCAACAAATGCAAAAGGCATCCAGAACAAAATTTCATCAGTGACAACACTCATGACACCTCACAGCAATGCCAGGACTGAGGAATACTTTAAATTTGCAAAAAATGCCAACTTTCCAGGTCCTGCTGCACAGTGAACACCACAAAGACAATGGCAACTGAAGTCTAGATCTTCCAAGAGACTGCAACTCCAGGACTCCCAGGAATGTTGGACACAGCTAAGCATAAATAAAAGCAACACATACATCAGTTGAACAAGTGCTAACCAAGTCTAACTAAAACTGTACAACTAACTTCCTCATTCCCTTTCTTCCTCTCCCATCCCTGGGAAAAGACATGAAATACAAGTTATTGCTGCAGTAGGCAAACATTAATAGTGACTGAAACCACTTAACCATCTATTCTTCCTTCCCTTCATTTTTATTTTAAGAAAACCCACAGAACCCCCCGCCCTCAAGAAGGGTTCCAGCATAACACAATTTTTCATCCTTTGCTAGATTGAGTATAGACCTAATTTAGGATTAAGTGCAATTCAACACACAAGCCATATTATTCAAGCCTTATTTCAAGCCATAAATATCCAAGATTAAAAGATGCTGAGAGAATTGGCTGACAGGACAAGACAAAGGAAAACTAAATTCTTCCATATCATCCATGCAGCGAGCTCACTGCACAAGGGCAAGGAACTGAACCTGAGTATGTGGCAATTGATGGGGACTACTCACGCTTATTTTTCAGGGATCTGCCTAACACTTCAGATTTCACAAGAAAAACACTGTGTTCCACAACTCAGCTCTACTCCTTTTCACTTAGCTCAAAGTGTGACCGACGGTAGGAGCCTGATCAAATTCCTTGCTTTATCCACGCCTGAATTAAAGCCTTGGCTCAGCAGACCAAGTTACATGAGCTTTCCCTTTTTCAGAGGATGCCAGCCATTAGTGCTGGTGCCAGCTCTGCAGGTAACACCAGCAAGTCCCAGGGAGCTTCAGTTTGGTTACAAAGAGATTTCATCTCTTGCTGAAGCAGTTGGTATTTCTGCATCTCTTGTTAAGACACTCCAGTGCTGTTTGCATCTGCCGACAACATACTTGAAAAATACTCTTGAAAAATCCAGCCTACTCTGATCTGGGAAGTGGGAATTTCTTCAAATAACTAATCAAATCATGCTCACATGGGTGGGTTTCAGCTCTCTAGCACTGATGAATATCAAAGAAAAGTTTCAAAATGTTTATGGGTCAGTTAGAGGCAACACAAGTGCCTCATAAAGGCAGCAGTTGCCATTAAAGGATGATTCTGCCCCTGGCCACAAGAGCCACATCAGCTCCAAATGAACCTTCCCCCAAATTCTCCTGGAAAAGCACCTTCTCACTCTGTCCCTGCCACAGGGAGCACATGCACACACATCCATCTGCAACCTCAGTCCAAGTCCAGCTGCTGCCTCTTCTTCAGCTCCAGGGATCTCCACGACCACCATGGAGAGAACAGCAGCTAACGCTCACCCAGCTCATCTCTGGGGAAGCAAATCAAAGTCCAAATAGTTTCCCTAAAGGGCACCTGCCAGACCTCTGTGCAAGAGAGACAAGGAAGGAAAGGGAGGAAGAAAGCTTTTGTTTGCTGCCAGGAACCAGAGCACAACCTCATGGATGTGGGGAAGAGCATTCCTGGAACAGGCCATGGGGTGATGATAACCTTCAAAGGTGCTTCTACGGAAGAGATCATAGAATGGTTTGGGTCGGAAGGGACCTTTAAAGACCACCTACTCCAACCTCCCAGTCATGGGCAGGGACATGTATCACTAAATCTGGTTGCTCCAAGCCCCCTCCACCCTAATTTTGAACACTTGTGGAGCAGAACTGCTTGCATCTCAAGGGACAGACTCACAAATCTGTGACAGGAAGGTGGACAAGGAAAGGACTGATGGCTGGGTCAAATGGGATGAGTGAGCAAACAAGGAGAGGACTGGGTCAGGAAGAGCCTGTGCGACTCAGCCAAGCGCTCGCGCAGCAGGAGCTGGAAATCTCCACGTTTAAGAGCATGCACATGCAAATGCAATATTTTACAATCCTACAGCACTTTTAAAGTGCTCCAAGTGCTTCATAATTGTTAATTAAGCAATAGTAGTCACAAATTAGAAGCATAAGACTGAGATACAGCTATGTCAGTTTTTAACAGTATGATAGCTATCATGTTTAACCCCAGGCAGCAACTCAGACCCATACAGACACTCACTCCCCTCCAGTGCAATGGGGGAGAGAATTGGAAGGGCAGAAGTGAGAAAACCCATGGATTGAGTTTAAAAACAAAACAGGTTAATAGGTAAAGCGCAAGCTGCACAGTCAAGCAAAGCAATACAAGCAATTCATTCCCCACTTTCCAAGGGCAGGCAGGTGTTCAGCCATCCCCAGGAGCCCAGGGCTCCATCACATATAATGATGATGTGGGAAGACAAACACCATCTCTCTGAACATCCCCCTCCGCCTGCTTCCCCCAGCTCTACGTGCTGACCATGCCTCCCTGTGGTCTGGAATATCCCTTGGACCATCTGAGGTCAGCTGTCCCGGCTGTGTCCCCTCCCAACTCCTTGTACCCCAATCCTGCTCACAGGTGGGGTGGGTGTGAGAAGCAGAAAAAGCCTTGGCTGTGTGTAAACTCTGCTCAGCAGTACCGAAAACATCCCTGAGTTATCAACAATTTCCAGAGCAAATCAAAAACACAGCCCCATATTAGCTACTACACAAAGAATTAACTCTACTCCAGCCAAAACCCGCAGAAAACTTTGGGAATAAAAGCTACTTTTAAGAAGTCACATACCCCTACTCCTTCTGCCTCGCAGACCCCGGGCTGTGTCCCACATCCAGGCACTGCAGCATTCTCTGAAAGAGGCTGGTGTTGAGGATTTGAATCCAGACTCCTGTTTCAGAGCGTGCCCCGATGCCTCGCACACCGCCAGCGATCCGATCCCACTCCAGCCGGCTCCCTAAACCATTCCTTGATCGCCAGCCAAGCCCCA